>NC_143513.1:76904263-78104263 GCF_031878675.1 Megascapheus bottae
CACCAGTGGCTCTGAAGGTCACCCTAGGGGCTCTGAGTCCCACCCGGCATTAAGGAGAACAAAGCATCTGGTTGGGGGAAAGAGTAGGAAGTCTTCAAGCTTTACCTGTGGAGAATCTTCCCCATAGGACTCACCCATTACCATCCAGCCTTTTGCTGTATAGACAGCATCTACAAACAGATTCTGACCTCTTACAAAATGGAAAAAATTAACCAACTGGAAGGACCAAAGCTTTCAAAAGCCATCCTGATTTATCATCTACAGGTCTTAATGCTACCAAAGCTGCTTAGGAGCAGTGGTCTCACGTAGCCATTCCTCTCCTTAGTGTTATATTTTGTATTACTACCTTCTGACATCTAGATTCTTGGGCTTAACTGATAGGCAAAAATTGTTAACCTTGCTTTGAGCTGAAAGAAACCTTGCTTTGAGCTGAAAGAAGGCAACAACCTTTGGTTTGGTGATTGGCCAAGTAGTGGCGATTGTCATTTCTCCCCCAATGAGCCCAGGACCTCCACTAATAGAAAGGAATAAAGTTTGACTTTGGGTTGAATCACAGTTTCCAAGAAAATGTGCCTGGACTTCAAAAGTGTTTTCTAGATTATTCAAGGCTATTTCCATGAACAAGTGGGTTTTCCGAGTATATTTTCTGGATAGAGAAAAGCTTTTTATTTGATACTGTAATCATTAAATACATGGGTCCATTATTGTGTGAGGTAGTCAGCAAACAACTACAGCAACCTAGACATTCCCGAGATGACAATTCATGTGTGAAATGAAAGCACTGAGGTAGAAGGGTGGAGGGAAGTTGGAATCTTTGGTTCTATTTTTCTTCATCTGCTTATGGCTGATTTGGACTGCTTTAGATCTTCTGGGAGGCACCAGTTTTTCTTGGTTTTAGCAGAGTTTGGTCTTGCTTCCCGATTTTAGCATATTTTATCCAAACTGTTTTCCACACGCGCGTGAGTGTACGTGTGTGTGTGTGTACACACGCACATATATATATATATCTTTAAAGGAACAAAATATTTATAAATAAAGGGTTTAAAAATTCCTTCAAAGTCAGATATGGGTAAAGCATTCTCTTCAATATTCAACAAAACATAAGACACTTACGTTGGACAACGTTCTAGGGGTGGGTGATTGGTGAGGATGTCAGTGGCAATACCCGATTGTGCAGGTGCGAAAACTAGAAATGGTCATGTGACTTCAAAATTACATTGGCCATGAAAGTATCTGGCAGCTTCTCTTTGGGTAATTCTAGTGATGGTAATGATTAATGGCTTTTCTGCTGCTTGATTTTTTTTGGTTTAAGTAATGATACTCATTCCATTTTCTGTTGTACCTTGGAATAACAATGATTTCCATGCAATTAAACACATTTAGTTCTTGTAGAGAATGAATATTATAATTCACTGGTCTTTTATTTGTTGTTTTTTGTGGGTACTGGTACTGGGTCTTGAATTTGGGGCTTGGGTGCTGTCCCTTATAGCTTTTTCACTCAAAGCTGGAACTCCTATCATATGAGCCACACCTCTACTTCCAGCTTTTTCGTGGTTTATTGAAGTTAAGAGACTCATAGACACTCCTGACCTGATTGGCTTTGAGCTTCCATTCACAGATCTCAGCCTTCTGAGTAGCTTGGATTAGTCGTGGGCTGCTGAATCCCGGCTATTTGGGGTTTCACAGGATTAGTTGATCTTTTGCCACTTTCTTGTTCCAACACCATCCTCATTTCCTTTGCACTATACTCAGGGAAAGCCTCACCCTGACTTGTTCAGAAGCAGGCACATTATTAAGTGTATGCCACACACAGGCCAGACATTCTTCTGTTAAACTTGTCTTCTCAGTTGTATAACTACCACTAGATGGGTCTATGATCCTTTCTCCACTGCATTTCTCAGATCAGCTTCACAACTGAATGGACTGGTGTCAGATTCCTGGCACCTCTTTGCTCTCTCTACAATTGCCATGGTAACAATGAAGCATCTAACTGTCCATGGCTGCACGGACAGTATGGAATGTGAGGATTGATTTCATCCCTTCTGTTTGACCTGGACATTTCTCCTTCATTAAGTTGTTTTTGCAACTGGAACTGCCACTATTAGGTCACTAACATCATCAGGGTAGCGACGTTAAATGAACATTAAATCCTTTGGGAAGTAAACCTGCTGCTTTTCTATACACATTTAACTATAAAGTATTCTAAATATCTTTTGAACCACCTTAAAATATGTTCTAGTCATCAGTTTAGGTGGAAATGCTGTAATTTTCTTTTTTTATTGTGATTAATGGAAGGGTTACATTATATTCACCAGATAGAAGGTGCATTACTTCACAAACATTGATACCCTTTCTCATGACATGGTCCCCATCTCCCTCCCACCCTCCCCCTGCTTATCTTGATTTCCCCCCTTCCCTATCCAATTTCAAATAACCAATTAAGCACATATAAAATATATCAGATAACAAGGAGAAATAACAATATGAGATAGCCAAGGGATGGCAAAAGAGATGAAAGATAACATAGTACATTAAGAACAACAGTCACTCATTATATGGCTTTTGTTTCCTTGTCCTGGAGGTCCTTACATTTAATGTCATACTATTTGGCTTAATGTCTCTAGATTTTGTTCTATTTTAAATCTCTGCTAGGAGAGCCCAAGGTTTCTACTGATTATGACAAATGAGGGAGACTATTGGGCCTATGTTCCTTTGAGTCTGGCTTACTTCACTTAATATGATTTTTTCTAAGTCTTTCCATTTCCTAACAAATGGGGCGACGTTGTTCTTTCTGACAGCAGCATAGAATTCCATTGTGTATAAATACCACATCTTGTTGATCTACTCATCAACTGAGGGACATCTAAGTTGGTTCCATATCTTTGCTATGGTAAATAGTGCTGCAATGAACATCATTGTGCTAGTGGATTTAGTATGTCCTTGATTCTGGATGATTGGGTAAATGCCAAGTAGTGGAATTGCTGGGTCACAGGGGAGCTCTATGTTTAGCCTTTTGAGGCACTGCCATACTGCTTTCCATAGTGGTTGAACGAGTTTGCACTCCCACCAACAGTGTAGTAGTGATCCCTCCTGGCCACATCCCCTCCAGCATCTGTTGTTAGTTTTCTTGATCCTGGCCATTCTAACTGGAGTGAGGTGGAATCTTAGAAGTTGTTTTGATTCGTAGGAAATGCTGTAATTTTCTAACAGCCATTATGAGACTTCAGGAAAAGGGATTTAGAAGCAGTCTGATTTAAAAGCAAAGTGAGAACTTAATTCAAATTTTTCTTGTACTTCCTAAAGACAAATCCCGATCTTGACCCTTAGTTGCCAAGACATAATGGTAAGAAATACTATTATGTTCTGTGTCTATATTCTAGTATGCGAACTCACTCAAAGGATGCACTTATCTAAAGCCATAGGATGGTTAGTACTGAAAGGCAAATGTCAACTTTCTAGCCTGAACAAGCCTTTGTAATCTCTAGAAGAACTGTAATTTCAACCTGAATAACAAAAAAATTCTCAGGTTGATAGGTTGATATGTTTAAGAAAACAGCCATCACAACTACAAAGTATTGCTAAAAATGTTTTTGAACCACCTTAAAATATATTTTTAGCAGAAAAGTACTGTAGATTTTAAAGAGTTGTCCTGAGACTTCAGGAAAATGGATTCAAAAGCAAAGTGAGCACTTGATTACAATCGCTGAAATGCTTTTATAGGAACAAAATTGTCCAAAGCCCTTTATGATAAAACATTGCTATCCCTACTCTATACTACTGGATGCCCATGGCTGAAACTTTTGATTTAGGGGGAAATAAAGTCAGGCCCAGGGTAACTTTGCAACTCTGAAGATACACACACACACACACATCATATACTTCTCTTACTGAATTTTCCAAACGATGAAAGTTTTGAATTCACCTATCAGTGACTGACACTGATTAAAGTCACAATGCTGTCACCATGCATCATTATGAAATCCTTTTCTGGGACCAGAAATGAACTATAGAAAGTCTACAGTCATGTCAAATTTCATGTATGCTGAACATATATGTATATATACATATATATATATATAGTATGAAAATATTTCTGGGATTCCCCATCCAAATGTAAATGGTGACATTGAAGGTGTGCTTTTGTTTTTATCAGTTTTGTGGTCCATTTAAGTCATGGTACAGCCTGGTATTGGGATTGGAGACAGATAACCAGCAGACTGTGATAACCATGATGGCTTTACAGCTCCTGGAGAAAACACTGAATGATTTCAGCATAGTAACACTTATTATACACAAGCAGCACTCGTAGATCCTGGAGGTTGTGATCAGGACTTTCCTAAACCCACTGGGCAGCATGTGCTTTGTTTCCTTGTTGCTCCCATAAACAGTGTTGGACGTCAAGATATGGCCCTGGAATCTTCTCCTGCAGCCTGCTGTCAATGCTTCTGTTATGTTTAACCTTGACATGCTGTTCTGACTGGTAATGGATGAAGATCTTTGTCCCTGTCCCCTCCACCCCCGCCATTTTTTTGTTATGATCTTCACCAGAAGTCTGAAGACAACCATGATGCCAAGCAGAGATAGCACTCACCTCTGTAGACAGCGCCGAGGAAGAGGATGATGTATTTCCAATTCACAAATACATTGGAGCCATCCTTCCAGTTGGTTGACAGTTTTGAGTTTTCAAATTTCAGGTTTGAATAGTCTTTGTACGTTCTCTACTTTTCTTCCTGTTGCTGTGCTCTATCTTGTGACATGGGTTTTTCTAAAGCTTGTTCTTGGTTTTTTTTGTTGTTGTTTGTTTGTTTTTGTTTTTTGCTAGTCCTGGGCTTGAGCTCATGGCCTGAGCACTGTCCTTGGACTTTCTCAAGGCTAGAGCTCTACCACTTGAGCATCAGCACCACTTCCAGCTTTTTTCTATGTATGTGGTACCGAGGATTCGAACCTGGGTCTTTGTGCATGCTAGGCAGACACTCTACCACTAGGCCAACTCCTGGCCCCCTGTTCTTGTTTTTAAACCCACTCCCAATTAGATTTTCACAATAGGTTCTCTGTATTAAGGAATCAGCAGAGAGGCACCTACAGAACTTTTAATGTTATATCACAAAGACAGATTGAATGCCAAGACTGTGAAATGGGAAAAACAGAGAAAGGGATAATTGTTTAATAGAGAATTTTGTGGGCAGGATATTTCCAATTCCAAAGAACAGAAGAACAAATCAAGCTTGAAGTGTCAGTTATATCACTAACATTGTTATATTGGGAAGGATCAGTTCCATAATGGTGGAAATCACTGGAGGAGCTTAGTTCCTTCACAACATAATATGCATATTAAAGAACTTTGCAAATCTTAACATGGTTTTCTTTATAAAAAGAAAAAGAGAATGTAACTCTTTAAACCCACCTCAGCCAACAGTATAAGGATAAAATGTGTAATGAGTTTATCATAATGATAAAAGCAAAGATTAATACTATCCAGCCAGATGTTATTTATAAGGCTATACGTGTGTTCAAGGTTATGTTTTCAATTTGTGTGGTTTTTTGCCACTTTAAAAAAAAAACAAAACCTTTCCCACATTCTGCAATTAGGCAAGGGGAGATATTACTGGGATAATAAAGGAAGAACATGTGTGGATGTGGGTGAACAGATAGATGTAGGTAATTTGTAAGACTATTTGAAGGTTATCCTGAAGTTCAGGTCTGTTACACAAGCATAAGTGGGGAAATTGGCTTTAGAGGAAAGGTGATTAGTGAAAGAAGGATTAGAAGGGCATTGCAAGTTGTAACATGGTGGAATGTAGAATTATTAATACATACTTGTGTACAGGTTGAGCGTAGTAAAAGTTTTCAGAGACTCAATTTTGTAAAGATGTTATGCACACACACACACACACTTAGAAATATACAAACTAGTGAGTCAGATCTTCAGGATTAGATGATGGTCTAAGTTGGGAGCCAGGTTAAGGAGTTCAGATTTTTAAAATGATATGAATGAGTTCAAAAGACAATTTTCTCTAATATGACAGAGAAGGTCCCTTCATTGTCTAAACAATGTCAGTCAGGACCAGGAGCTGAAGGAGAATAAAGAGCCCAGCCCACCTCTGCTGGCTTCAATTCTGCAATCTGTGGGACTCCATGCATTTTCTTTCCCACCAGGTGTAGGATTAGGGAAAAACAAAATTTAAAAATTCAACCATCAAAATGGCTTAAATGGCTAAAGTGGTAGAGTGCTTAACTAGCAAGGATAAGGCTCTTAAACTCTAGTGAGGAAAGAGAGTAAGAGTGAGAGGGCCAGAGTTCTATCATAATCAAAATGTTAAAATTTATTAAAGACAAAATCAATAAGCTGAAGTTAACTACAATTGTTTAAGATTATCACTTGGCCAAGAAAATCTGTCAGATTTAAAAATGAAACAAGAAGTAAAAGGAAAAAAAAAAGATCTTGGAAAAAAAATGAGTTTCCTCAAAGCCAGGAAAGTAAAATTATAATACTATTTTGGTGGCTTGAATAATATACATTTGGGACAATATTGTGTCTTCATGTGTCTACTTCGGAAATTTGGGTTTAATTAACATTTGAATATTCACTGTTTTCTCGTAATAATTTGTGCATTTAAAAATAGTACCTTGAAGCATTTATCTTGATTGCCTTAAAAAAGAAAATTTGCCTGCTTCTAAGTTTTGTGACCTGCGCCCTTCACTTCTTCAGATGTTTGTTTTAGTGGTTTTAGGCGGCTTGGAATGGTGTTTTTTTGCTTTATCCCTAGCGACGGAACGTTGTCTGTTTCACCCACCTTGCCCGTCTGAAGTCTCTTGAAGTCATTTCATTGCAATCTTGAAATCCACGGGCCACGCCACCTGCCAGGAAATTCCCGGAACTCTCGAATTGGAGACTTTCGCTTCACGGTGCCGGCCGGTGGCATTTCTGCGGCGCACGCACACAGGACTTCCGGTTTCATCTTTTCCCGCGCAACGCCCTGGTCTCTGCGCGCCGGAAGTGACGTCATATCCGAGGGTCCGTCCTCTCTGGCGCACTTAACGGAGCGCTGCTGTGGTTTGTCGGCTTTACGTGTCTCTGGGCTGGGCTCGGAGGTGAAGGCGAGGGATGGTGTGGCATTCGCACCGGGTCGGGCCGAGGCCCTCCTACTCGTGGCCGGGCGGGGACGTAACCTTAGGGGAAGGGCGCGAGGCTGGGGACGGAGACCCTCCGGGCCTCCTCGGCCTTCACCGAGGCGGACAGCCGGTTTCGGGTTGCAGAACCTTACGGACTGCATTTATCGAGCGCTTATCCCGGTGTTAGGGGTTCAGGATGTGATCGTAGTGAATAAAGTGTACCAAAAAACCCCTTCAAGGAGCTCGCGTTCCATGGAAGCCGAAGAGGAGAGGGCATTGGAATGGAAGCGGGCGGAACCTCGGAATGTCATTTGTGTGGCCTGGAGGGGGGGAAGAGCGAGCCGAGTGCGGGAGGAGAGGGAAGGAGGGGATCCAGACGAGCCGAGGGTGTTGATGAGTTTGGTGCTGGTTGGGCCTTCGTTAGGTATTTAGGACGAGTCCTCTTGTGCGGTTGCTGTAAACGGTAGTGCTTACTGTATCCGTCTCTTCCCTTTTCAGGAAAAGTCCTAAATAGTAGATTGTAAGAAAGGAAACTAGAAGCCATGTTTCGAAGACCCGTGCTACAGGTTAGTCAGATGCTGAGCTTCCTTATCCCCATAGGGATCAGCTATCCATCTGTAGGCAGCATTCTGGCTGCAGGGGGCAAACGACCTTTCAGACAAATAGTTATTGTGTGCGCTTGTTTGATGGGGTTGGGAGTGAATGTTGCCGTGTAATGGTTGCTAAAGCAAATATTTGAAAATACATTTCCCAGTTTGGGTGCTGGTGGCTCATGCCCGTGATCATAACTATTTAGGAGGCTGCGATTTGAGGATTGCTATTTGAATCCAGCCCAGGCAGGAAAAATCTGTGGAGACTCTTTAGCTCCAGTTAACCACCTGGAATCTGCACGTGGTGGTGTGGTTCAAGTGGTAGGATGCCAGACCTGGGAAGGGAAAAATGAAGAAGCTCCGGTACAAGCCGAGCGCACACACTGTGTTCACCCTGATAGTGGGAATCTCTTAAGTTGTGTAACGTGCATTTAGATCCGTGAGCAATTAATGCTTTAATGATTTGAGCACTTAGAATAATTGTTTCTCACTTTAAAAATAAGGTACTTTATTATCTTCCTGTGTTATTAAATGTTCCCCTTCCATCTTCCTATACTGAAGAGAGCATCTCAAGTCTCAACATCACCACAAAATCACAAGTCATTACTTACTACTTACTTCCTACAGAATCTTGAGCAAGTTACTCTCTCAGAGCTTAAGTTTCCTCAGCTCTAAAGTTGGGATTGAATTGTAGATGTGGTACAAGCCGTAGAGTGCCTGCCTAGCAAGCACAAGACTACTAAAATAAAGTGGGGGTATATTTATATATATTATTTATTGATTTAATCTTACTTGCTGCTATTTAGTAGTAAATACTTGTTTTTTTGATGAATATATACATATAGTTTTTTTTTTCCTCTTTCCAGGTGCTCCGGCAGTTTGTAAGGCATGAGTCTGAAATAGCCAGCAGTTTGGTTCTGGAAAGATGTATGTAGCTATTTTCTAAGTTTACAGTGTTATTTATAGTACTGTGCTAATATTCTCAGAACTAGAGAAGAGATGTCTTGAATTTAACTGTGTTTACCATTGCATTTCTTGCCCATGTATTTGCTCCTGAGATGTGGCCCATTAGGCTGTCTGTGGTCACCTAGTGTTTGTTTTCTTTTCAGCCAGAAACTATTTGCTCACTGTTATGAAAGAATTTTTTCAAATGATACTTGGATATGGATATCTATGTTTTGCATCTTTATTGGACAGATTGTGAATGATTTTTTTTTACAGAAATACTCCTTTTTGTAATAAAGACTTAAGTCTCAGATTTGTTCTTTTAGCTCCACAGTTGCTTAAAAAAGATGCCTTGAAGAAGAATTTACAATGAAGAGTTTGTTTTGTGGGATAGCGCTTGGTTTTCTCCATATTAACCCCCTTTTCCCTCTCAAACTTTATTTGTTCTTTTAGCTTATTTGCTGATCTTCTGTAACTTGTTTTGCTTAATACAAAGTTGAAGTAATTTTAGTAGCAGTTTCTTTTCTGTATGTTCCTATCTTGAGTGTGTGGATTTAATAGTCAGCCTTGACTGTTACAGTGAATTACTGGAGTGAATAAACAGACTTTCATTTCTCAGTTCTGAAACTAAACATCCAAGATTAGGGTGCCAGCATGGTTGGAGTTTTGGTGAACTCACTTTCTGTCTTGTACTTCACTTGTCTCTGTCTTTACTTGCTGGAGAGAGAAAGCTCTGGTCCTTTCCTCTTCAAATATGGATACTCATTTCATCATTGAGGCTTCACCCTCAAGACCTCATCTAAACCTAACTATCCAACTATGGTCTATCCCCGAATGCTGTCACATTAGGGGTAAGATATTCAAGAAACAGATTTTGAGAGGGACATAAACATTTGGTCAATAGTAAGTGTTTCATTTTGTTTTATCTCCGTATAACATTTTAGCTCTGAATCGTGTGCAATTACTTGGGCGAGTGGGACAGGACCCTGTCCTGAGACAGGTGGAAGGAAAAAATCCTGTTACAATATTTTCTCTAGCAACAAATGAAATGTGGCGATCAGGGGACAGTGAAACCTACCAAATGGGTGAGTATAAAGGCCTTCCATTTTAATCTCTTATCACAAATGAATAGACATGATTTATTGCCAGTTACCTAAGTAGATATAAACTATTTTTAGGTAAGCCTTGTCTTACTTTGTTTTGTCCCGTTCTAATGGAAACTATGAGTTTAATTTTGTTGAGTGTTTTGCCTATTGGGTATTAATCTTGTCTACTGTTTCCTATACTCACGATTTAGGTGATGTCAGCCAAAAGACTACCTGGCACAGAATATCAGTGTTCCGACCAGGCCTTAGAGACGTGGCATATCAGTATGTGAAAAAAGGGTAAGTTGAAGGGTCTTTTGGATTAAGTGGATACAAAGTATTTTCATGGCAAGACACACCTTCCTCTTCCTTTGCCTCTGATTAGTTATATTTATACTAATTAGGTGGGCATAGTTCCACATACCTCTAATCCTAGCACTGGAAAGACTGAGGCTGAAGCATTGTGTGTTCAAGTCCTGTCTGGGCTAAAACATAGTGAGATCATAGTTCCCCTGCTTCCCCCATACAAAACAGAATGAAACAATAACAGAGGTAATGGAATGTTGCTGTATGTAACTATCAAAATGGAAGTCTAAATCATTGCTTTAGTTTTCTAAGAACTTAAAAATTTAGAGTCAACAGGTATGTATATCAGCCTATGCAGACTAGGCAGGAGAGAAGTAGAAGTGTGCTAAAGGCCTCTGTTAACACCTGTTTTTAAGACATTCTATGCCTGCATGACCAGGGATCCTAGGGGTAGCATCTGGTCACTTGGCGTCCACACAATGCCCTTGATAGAGAATCTGATTTCTACATACTGATGTATGAGAATATTTTCAGTGGTTAGTTGATATTTGAGAATTTTCTATAGGCTTAGTATTTTCACTTTGCAATTCTTGAATTATGTGTAGAAGTATTCTTTCCAGACTTTTTGAAATACAAAAGGGTATATTTAATAGCAATTGGCTTAAAAGTTAATATGCTCTTGGGCTGGGAGTTTGGCCTAGTGGAAGAGTGCTTGCCTAGCATGCATGCAGACCGGGGTTCGATTCCTTGGTACCACATACATAGAAAAAAGCTGAAAGTGGTGCTGAGGCTCAAGTGGTAGAGCTCTAGCCTTAAGGAAGTCCAAGGACAGTGCGTTCAGGCCCCGAGCTCAAGCTCAAGACTGGCAAAAAAAGAAAGAAAAAAGTTAATATGCTCAGAAATCAATTTTTCTAGAAGACAATTGTAAAAAATAATTTCCATTTCTATTCAGGGACTATACCTTTTCTTTCTGTGTGTCTCCTCCATCCTTTATGTATGTGTATATGAATACACACGCGTGTACATACACACACATGCATGCGCACACATAGGGCATGTCAAGGAAAAGCTCAGCATATAATTCCACCTCCTTGAGGAATCTGTGTTTTTTCTTGCATCTCATTATTTCATTAGCTTGTGGTCTTTCTATGATTATTACTTTCTACCAAAATTTAGGAGTCCATCACATCTCAGCCAACAAAGAGCTAGGCATAATGGGACATGCCCAACATCCTAGTCATATGTAAATAAGATTACAGTCCAGGCTTGTCCAGCCATAAAGACAAGACCCTATCTTCCAAATAACTAAAGCAACAAAAGCCTGGTAGTATGGTTTGGGGTAGAGCATCTGCCCAGTGAGTCCAAACCCAAGGCCCTCCCTGAAGTCGGAAGTCAAGTACCATCACAAAAACAAAATGAGGGCCAGGAATTTGGCCTAGTGGTAGAGTGCTTGCCTAGCATGTACGAAGACCTGGTTTCGATTCCTCAGTATCACATACATAGAAAAAAGCTAGAAGTGGGGCTGAGGCTCAAGTGGTACAGCTCTGGCCTTGAGAAAGTCCAGGGACAGTGCTCAGGCCCTGAGCTCAAGCCCAGGACTGGGGAAAAAAAAAAAAAGAAAATGAAGGGCTGAGAATGTAGCTTAGTGGAAGAGTGTTTGCCTAGCATTAATGAAGCCCTGGGTTTGGGTCCTCTGTACCATACAGACAGAAAAAGCCAGAAGTTGCACTGTGGCTCTAGTGGTAGGGTTCTAGCCTTGAGCACAGAGAAGCTTAGGGACAGAGCCCTGGCCCTAAGTTCAAGCCCCAGGACTGGCAAAAAAAAAACAAGAAGAAAAAAATGAAAAACATAAATACTGTCATTTAGTTCTGCCTTTCAGACAGTATAGAAGTAGTCTTAGAAATTAAATGTTCTAAGCAGAAAACCTATAATGTGAATATGAACCATCTTAGTCCCTGGAGACCTTATGTTTATTTGTGAAGGAGTTCAAAGCAAAGGTTTAGGAAAATGGTACCCTGAAGTTGCAAAGATGCTGCTACCTGCTATTCTATGTTGATCTTGATGGTCATAGGTCACTTGTTATTTATTAACTTATTTATTTATTTTGTCATTCATGGGGCTTGAACTCTGGGCCTGGACACCATCCCTGAGCTCTTCAGCTCAAGACTACAGCTCTATCATTGGAGCCACAGTGCCACTTTCGGTTTTCTAGTGGTTAATTGGAGATAAGAGTCTCATGGACTTTAGTGCCCAGGCTGGCTTTGAACCGTGATCCTTAGATCTCAGCCTCCTGAGTGGTAAGTTACAGGTGTGAGCCACTGAGCCTGGCCATAGGTGATTTTTAAAAACTTTCTGTTGAAGGATAACAGGGCTGTGGGTGTAGGGGTGGGATCCCCGGTGCATGGTCGGCCAGTCTTTTTTCTTGAAATTTAAGTTTTGACACAGGATCTCTAAGTTGTTTAAGCCAGTCTTGACTTTGTGATCCTCCTATCTCAGCCTCAGTCATTGGGATTACAGGCATATATCACCATGCTTGGCTAACTACATGTATCAGTTTGCACATTTTGTTTCAGTGTTCGTAACTTTGAACTTTGAGAAATTATAGCATAATAAAAGATTAAGTATAATTGTATCTCATCCATAGAGTGTTCTCATTACTATCTTGATCTGACTCTTGAAAAGCATGTTAGAATGTCTAGACTAAAATCTTAAGTTTTATTTATACCAGGTCTCGAATTTATGTGGAAGGGAAAGTAGACTATGGTGAATACATGGATAAAAATAACGTGAGGCGACAAGCAACAACAATCATAGCTGGTAAGAAGCTTGTGACCAAAGTTGTTCTCTTTAAATGCT
Source organism: Megascapheus bottae (assembly GCF_031878675.1). Classification (NCBI taxonomy): domain Eukaryota; kingdom Metazoa; phylum Chordata; class Mammalia; order Rodentia; family Geomyidae; genus Megascapheus; species Megascapheus bottae. The sequence goes on from NC_143513.1 coordinate 76,917,159, forward strand.
TGAGTGTGTTTTAATTTTACTGGGGCCATGACTCCTATGATCACAAGAAAGTCTTTCAGTCTTTTTTGTGCTGATAATTTCTGCCTTTATCTACACCTTTTGGAAATTATCTCTGTATTCACAGTTGTGGTTTAAAAGTACCTTCTTCATGATGTACAGCATGAATTGTTCATGAAAGTACTTCCTGTTGGGCATTAGAAAACCTTTAAGGTCACAATTTTGTGTGTATGTGTGTGCACGCTTGCGTGCCAGTGTCAATACTGAGGCTTGAACATAGGACCTCTGGGTGCTGTTTGTTAGCTTTTCTGCTCAAGAGTGGCTCTGCCATTTGAACCAGAGCTCCATTTCTGGATTTTACTTTTTAATGGCTAATTGGAGATAAGAGTCTTATTTCCTGCACACAGACTTGCTTAGGCTTGTGATCCTCACGTATCAGCTTCTGAGTAGCTGGGATTACAAGTGTAGCCACAGTCTCCCAGTTCCCCTCATGGTTTTTGTTCTTTTTCTTTTCTTTCTTTCTTTCTTTTTTAAAGAACATTGCTTAAATATGTGCCGAGATAATTGTATCAATTCGAGTGCCATTAGTGATAGATGTAGATTTATCCAGATCCTCTTATGTATCTACATAAACCCTGAAGAAAATTAACAAAGATAATATCTATAGAAAAGTATAAAAACTTTTGAAAAAATTTTTAAGGGCTTTGAAACTATGTAAGCCTTTGGCCACCTTTAACTTGATATTAAATATTTTTTTATATAAAATTATTGAGGTATCCTTGGATGAATGGACTATATTCTAATAATTTGATCCCTACCATCTCACTAAAAAAACAAAACAGGGGCTGGGAGTTTGGCCTAGTGGTAGAGAGCTTGCCTAGCGTGCACAAAGACCCAGGTTCGATTCCTCGGTACCACATACATAGAAAAAAAGCCAGAAGAGGTGCTGAGGCTCAAGTAGTAGAGCTCTGGCCTTGAGAAAGTCCAAGGACAGTGCTCAGGCCCTGAGCTCAAGCCCAGGACTGGCCAAAAAAAAAAAAAAAGAAAGAAAAGAAAAAAAAACAAACTTGTTATCATATGAAGTTTCACATGGTTCCTTTTTCTTTGAACTTGTTTTTTCCATTTTCATGCTGTAATCTCAGTACTTTAGAGGCTGAGGCAGAAAGATTGTAGATTCCTATCAAGCATGGACAAAGTTAGTAAGACCATCTCAAAACCAAATAAATGAAGACCAAATTAGAAAATAAAGCAAAGCCCAAAGTACCTATAGCTCAAGTGGGTTGAGTGCCTGTAGATCTTGAGTTTATTCCTACTAGTGAATTAAAAAAAAAAAAAACAAAAAAAACCCTAAGTGATGTACATATAACTTATGTACTTTAAGTTATCTCTAGGTTATAACACGTAAAATGATGCAAGTGGTATGTAAGTTTTAACATTGCTTTGTTTAGTCTCAATTTGCAGATTTTCCTTTTGTCTTTATGTTCGGAGCTCATGTCTTAGTTATAATACATAATGGTAAATTATGATTGGTTCTAAGCAATAGCATGCATTTTCCTGAGGTGTAATTATTTTGAAAACCAGTGTAGCTCTTTACCTACTCATTTATGTACCACTGTAAGCCACATGTGTAGATAGATTTAGGATTATTTGGGGCTGTTATAAACTAAAGCATTTCAGCTTTTCGCTTTATCTCATTACCACTTTTTACTAACATGTTGATTAGTTATATGTTTATGATTGATAGTAAAACTGAATAGACCCTCAGTGATGTTTAAATGGAAAAAACGGAGTTTAATTTGTTGACTGTTCTATAAACCATAATTTCATTGCCCAGGTACCATACTTAAACTTAACTACCAGTAGATGGCACTGTTCTTTCATGGTTATTTGAGCTCTAATCACTTTTCGAGAAAACTTAATTTATGAAGTTATGAATAAATGTTAAGTCATTGTATAATAACTACTTTATTTAATTTTTTAGAGTTATATTAGTATTTTATAGTTATACAGGAAATGTTCTTTTCTGTGCTTGTCTTTAGCTGACTCCTTTTAGAGTACCATTTTCAGAGCATTGCCTAAGGTCAAATATGTATGCTCTGTATATATTGGTAAAGATGTGTCTTAAAATTTCAAAGCAAATTTTTTTCTATAAGTTTTGGAAACAAATCTATAGTTGCTCACAAGGTCATGTGTGGACTCCTTTCCTTGTGGAAATAAATTCCGGGGGTGGAATGTGTTGGTTGTCTGTGTGGATGTGCTGGCTAGCTTTGTGTCAGGACCACAAATAGAGGCAACTTATTTTTTCAAACGTCATTGGAAGTTCTCTTAAGTTTTTTTTTTTTTTATCTGTCGAGCATCCAAATGTATGTCCAGTTCTCAACAGAAGTTATTGCTGGGAAAATCATGTCTTCAGTAAAGAAAGGAAATACCTCAACTCTTCTAAAATAGTCTCAACAGTTGGACAACCAACTGAAACTTAGCATTTAGCTCCTAGTTTGCATGCTTCTCTTAAATGTAGCCAAAGTTACTTAATATTTAAAAAATTTGTAACTGCATTAGATGAATAGTATTAAATGGAGAAAAGTTCTGAAAAATAATATTTACACTTTTACTTCTTTACAGATAACATTATATTTCTGAGTGACCAGATAAGAGAAAAGTCATAGAATGGATAATTCTTCGTTGGCGAATATTTGGTATAGTCTCATTTCTAAATCATGTATAGTTGTTATAGTTTATAAGGACAATGATTAAAATTCTCTTTCATGTAAAGTGAATGATATTTTTCCTGACAGTTCCTCTCCTGGTTTTGTGGCATAAAACTTGGTAGTTCTATTATCATTATTTTTTTTTTTTTTGCTAGTCCTTGGGCTTGAGCTCAGAGCCTGAGCACTGTCCTTGGGCTTTCTCAAGGCTGGATAGAGCTTTATCACTTGAGCCACAGCACTACTTCCAGCTTTTTCTATGTATGTGATACTGAGGAATCGAACCTGGATCTTCATGCATGCTAGACAAGCACTCTGCCACTAGACTAGGCCAAACTCCAGGCCCAGTCTGTCTATTGATTGTGGTATTTCCAGGTTTATCTGCACTTTTTTTTTTTTGTACCTTTACTGGGCTTGAACTCCGGACCTTGTGATCTTGCTGATCTTTTTTTGCTTATGACTGACGCTCTACACTTGAACTCTGGACCTTGTGATCTTGCTGATCGTTTTTTGCTCATGACTGACACTCTACACTTGAACTTAGGACCTCGTGATCTTGTTGGTCTTTCTTGCTTATGGCTGACACTCTGCACTTGAGCTGTACCTCACTTCTGGCATTTTGCTGGTTAATTAGAAATAGCAGTCTCTCAGATTCATCTATCTAAGCTGTCTTGGAACCTCAGGTTTTGGATCATAGCCTTCTATATAGCGAGCAGTATAAGCCCAAGCCAGAGGCCCTTTAAAAAATTTATAGTTATATTTCTATTATGATATTTTTCAGTTAATCAGTATTTATTGAGCATTATTGTATGGCAGACATTTACCCCATTGTTGCAAATATTGATTTTCTTACCTTTTATTCTATAGAACTGACTGTAAGGACTAACTTTCTATGTATTTATACCTTCACTAGTGCTTGCCCTCCCAAAAAAATCAATGAACACTTGACAAGTGAGTGATCCCATTGGTTTATTGAGCTTTAGTGTAGTGGTTAGTACCCAACCTAAACTGCTCAAGACTTACCTATTTCATTAACGTCTTCTCATTTTAGCTCTTGCAAGATGTGATTTGTCAGTAATAAAGACTTGTCATATAGTTAGAGATGAAATAGCTCATCTTCAAATGCTTTACTTCTGTTATCTTTATCTTTCTACAAAGTCTCTTTTGGAACTCCCTGGCAGAGATTGTTTGGGTATATATGGGTACGGGTGAGTATTAAACCTACAGCCTTGAAGATCTCAGCAACATCATAGCCTCCTATTGAGGCTACATGTCCAGCTGAAGAATCCCTGAAACACCTTTGCCAAAGAGCCTCTGAATTTTTTTCTTTTATTTACATTGTTTCTTTCTATTTTTTTTTAATCTGCCCTGGGGCTTGAGCTCAGGGCCTGAGCATTGTCCTTGGACTTTCTCAAGGCTAAAGCTCTACCACTTGAGCCACAGAACCACTTCCAGCTTTTTTCTATGTATGTGGTACATGGGTCTTTGTACATGCTAGGCAAACTCCAGTCCTCTTTCACATCATTTCTGGTTGTACACTTAAACCTACACACAAAATGTGCGCACACACACACACACACTGTCGATTTTATTCTAAGACTCAGGAGCTTATAGAATGCTAATAATTTACCAATAAAGATGCTATAAACTTGGCTTTTCAGTGTGTCTTTGTTTTGAAAGTCTGTAAACTGTATTCTTTTTATAAACAGTGATGAATGTGTTATCTAGAAAAACCACTTGGCAAAGGAAAGAGCTCAGTTAATTCTTACTACTTAGAAATTTCTGAATCCAAAATGCAGAGGCAGATTAGCAAGTGCATCCTACATGTGCAGGAATGTTATTGTGACTGTGCTGTGGTCTATAGGGCTCTTGTCCTAGCCTCAGGGAGAGTGCCTCCTTCCTCCATGTGCAGGAATATCCCCGTGGGCCAGCTATGGGCCATGGGGCTCTTCTCCCCACTTTCTCACTGTAGATTGCCTCTTGTCTCTACAACCCTAAATAGCCATAAGATGGAGGCAGTAGCATTTCCAGTCACGTTGTCTTCTACTTATCTATTGATTCTGCAGGGCCAGTAGCCCCAAACCAGTCAGGTTTACTTGTTAACTACCTTTCTCACCCAGGTATCTCATCAGTTGAGAAAATTTCTGCTATTTCAGGCTAGTTCAAAGCAATCTTGTAGAACCTGTCTTGAGGGGAATACTAATGCAAGTTTTGGAGGTATTTTCCTTTTTTTTTTTTTAGCAGTCCTGGGTTTGAACTCAGGGCCTGAGCACTGTCCTTGGGTTCTTTTTCTCAAAGCTAGAGCTCTACCACTTGAGCCTCAGCACCATTTCTGGCTTTTTTTCTATGTATGTGGTACTGAGGAATTGAACCCAAGTCTTTGTGCATGCTAGGCAAGCACTCTACCACTAGGCCAAACTCCCAGCCCCAGTATTTTCCTTTTTGATATGGTGTTATCAAGGCATAAACTTAGAAAAGTGCTCCACAGCTTGAATTGGGGCTTATAAGATAAGAATGACCTACAAGGGGGAGGGAAACGGGTACCAAGACATGTGAAAGGGTATCAATGTATGTGAATTAATGCACCTTCTATGTGGCAAATATCATGTAACCCTTTTACTAATTACAATAAAAAAAATAAAGCAAAAAAAAAAAAGAATGACCTACAAAAGTGAAGATAAAAGATGTTACCCTGTTTTTGAAAAGGTGGTTACAATTAAGTGTACTGGAGGGAGAAACATCAAATATGTTTATTTTTGAAGAAGATATTGCATAGAAATTGCCTTATTTCTTTATACCAGTATGCAATAGCATGAATGTGTATGCTATACTAAGTACATTTGTTTTGTAGAAAATAAAGCTTTCACTTCATTTTTTCCCCAGTCTTCTGGTTTGTAGCATCTTATACTTGTATACTTCATTCCCCTTTTGTATAATCCAGAGGGACCATCTTATATGAGATCCATTGTTTGCTGCCAATACTATTCTCAAAGTCATTTTTTTTTTTTTTTTTGCCAATACTGGGGCTTGAGCTTAGGGCCTGTCCTAGGGCTTTCTCAAGGCTAGAGCTCTAACACTTGAGCCACAGCACCATTTCCAGATTTTTCTATGTATGTGGTACAGAGGAATTGAGCCTGGGTCTTCGTTCATGCTATGCAAGCACTGTACCATTAGGCCAAACTCCTGGCCCAAAGTCATTCATTTCTTACTAATCATTGGATGATTCATTCAAAGACATCTCAAAACACTGAACTCATTTTTCTGTAGCCATTTGGGAAATAAAGTATTTATTTTTTGAGTATTACTTTTTATTGCCAGCTGGGTTTCAATCTAACCTTTGTAACTCAGGAAAAACGAATGCAGGTTTCCCTTTGTTCCCACAGACATCATGTGATTCTTAGAGGCAGGGTTGTCTTCTCAAATTATCTATTTGGCTCCCAAGTGGCTCAGCCTAGCACAGCAACAGTGTACGATTTTAGAAATGTTTGTGGTTTAGATTAACATGAAAATGAGGGCAGGATCATTTTGCTTATTTTCTTTTCAGGATTTGCATGCTGTGCTGTGAAGGGTGTGGGATGAACAGCAAGAAAATCATTAAGAAATGAGCATAATCTCCAGGGTCAGTGAGTTAGAGGGAAATCTCCAGAGGTAACAATCATAATGCAGATGACATTTCTTACTATGTGTCAGGCACTGAGTTAAGACATTGTTACATTGAGCTATTATCCTAAGAAGAAAGTATTCTATTCTTTCACAGGTAAAATCCAGAATTGGGTTAAATAGCTTCTTAGAGTTATGTGCTCAAGTATGTGGTGTTTGCATTTAGCTTCTGCTCATTGCCTTTTTTTTCTTTTTCTTTTTTTTTTTTTGTGGTACACATTGTACTTGCCTTGCATGAGCCATGAGAGTGTCCCATGACAGGTCAAAAGAATTTTAAGTTAATTTGCAGAAGTTCTTCAGGGGAACTTAAGCTGAGTCTAAAGATACATTCATGCAGAGGTCCCACAACAGTGGACAAAGCATTTTTTAATTTTAAAATTAAATTTATTTTTTTTGCCAGTCATGGGGCTTGAACTAGGAGCTTGGGCTCTGTCCCTGAGCATCTTTTGCTGACAGCTAGAGCTCTACTGCTTGAGCTGCAGAGCCACTATGCCTTCTTCTGTTATGTGGTACTGAGGAATGGAACCTGGGGCTTCATGCATGCTAGGTAAGCACTCTACTGCAAGCCATATTACCAGCCCTTTTAATTTTTTTGATGAAGCTATTTTGGTAAAGTATGCTGCTAATACAGGAAAAACAAATAGAGGTATTGAAACTAACCGTGGTATGTAGAATAATATTGATTGAAAGTGGCACCGTAGTTTACTAGGAAAAGGATAGCTTATTCAACAATGTCAAAAAATTTTGTCAGCTACATGGAACAAGACTGAACAAAATAAATTTTTACAAACTTAAAGACTTATTTGTCAAGGGCAAACTGTAAACTATTAGAATGTAAATGGATCTTTTTTTCCTGTTTCAAGGATATGAAATTGTAAACTTCCATTCTAATATAGGACCAGTGGTACTGACCTTTAATTTATAAATCTAAACCCCAGAGTGATGGGTACTGTCTCAGTGAAGATTCTGACATTTCTCTATTTGTGTGTATGTCTCCAAGTCCTTCTACAGGGATAAGAGTTCTCATCCTTCTTAGTGGTTTTTGTGCTACTCGCCTTTCTTTCCTGCATGGCTCCTACCTCCCCCATCCCATCCTTGCCTGCTTGTTCCTTTCTCCCACCCTCCCTCCCTCCCTTCCTTTGTTCCTTCTTTCCTTCTCCCCTTCCTTCTTCCCTGCCCCCCCCCCCCTTTCAGGTAGGTCTTACTATGTGGTCCATGCTGGCTGTAAACTCAGTCCTGCTACTTAGTGGTTTTTGTGCTACCTTACCTTTCTGTTCTGCATGGCTCCTACCTCCCCCATCCCAACCCTGCCTGCTTGTCCCTCCCTCCCTCCCTCCCTCCCTCCCTCCCTCCCTCCCTCCCTCCCTCCCTCCCTTCCTTCCTTCCTTCCTTCCTTCCTTCTTTTTTGTCTCCTTCCAGTTCCCTCCCTCCCTCCCTCCCTTCCTTCCTCTTTCCCTCCTTCCCTCCCTTCATTCCTTCTTTCCTTCTCCCCTTCCTTCCTCCCTGTCCCCTCCCACCCTTTCAGGTAGGTCTTACTATGTGATCCCTGCTGGCTGTAAACTCAGTCCTGCTATCATAGCCTCCCTAGTGCTTCTAGATATGAGCTGCCATGCCTAGCTGCAACCCTATTCTCTTTGAAATGAAATCCAAGTCATCCGTATTTTGTGTGATCCACCTGTCTTCCTTCGTGTATGACACTGGGCACTTTGCATTTTTTTGCAAAGAGCTGCTGAGCTGAAGATGATGGGTGGAAATGACGATGCATATCATCTGTGAGGAGGACAGACTAACCTGAGCCAGTCAGAGAAGATTCACTAAGCTATGCTGTCTGGCAAGCTAAACTAGCCAGAAGTAAGAGACGGGTATAAGCAACTAGGTAGAGAGTGCCCATCTGAGAAAAATTAAAAATTAGAGATTCCATATATCGAGAAATAATAAAGATTAGTACTGTTTAATTGCTGGCATGTTGGAATTTTCTGAGAGGATGTTTCTAGTTCTGCTTGTTGTTCAGTTCATCCTTGGAAATCTGGGGAATGGTTTTCTTGGATTGGTCAATGGCAGCAGCTGGCTCAAGAGCAAGAAAAGCTCCTTGTCTGACTTCATCATCACCGGTCTGGCCCTCTCCAGGATCATTCTATTGTGGATTATCATTGTTGATGGCTTTTTAATAGTGTTCTCTTATGAAGCTCATAATTCAGGGACAGCGATGATGATTATTGATATTTTGTGGACATTTACAAACCAACTGAGCATTTGGCTTGCTACCTCTCTTGGTGTTCTCTACTGTCTGAAAATTGCCAGCATCTCCCACGCCGCATTCCTCTGGCTCAAATGGAGAGTTTCCAGAGTGGTTGTGTTAATTTTGCTGGGTGCACTGCTCTTATCCTGTGCAAGTACTACATCTCTCATTAACGAATTTAAAATCGATTCTGTCCTCAGTGCAATACGTACCACAGGGAATAAGACTGAACACTTCAGAAAGAAGCAAAATGAGCATGACCTGTTTCATGTTCTTGGGAATCTGTGGACCCTCCCTCCCATCATTGTTTCTCTGGTCTCTTTCTTTCTGCTCCTTCTCTCTCTGGGGAGGCACATGTGGCAGATGCAGAAAAATGGTTCCAGCTTCAGAGACCAAAGCACCAAGGCCCACAAGAGGGCCATCACAATCATTCTCTCCTTCGTCTTCCTCTTCCTACTTTACGTAGTTTCTTCTATCGTTTTGTCGGTTAGTCGTTTCCTATCAGATACTAAATTGGCTCTCATGATTGGTGAAGTCATTACAATGTTGTATCCTACTCTCCACTCATTTATTCTCATTCTGGGGAACCCTAAGCTGAAGCAGACTATTGTGGCAATGCTCCTACCTGAGTCCGATTGTCTAAAGCTTGGATCTGAAGACCCTGTTTTCCCATAGAGGGACCGGGATGAGGTCTGGGAGTCTTCCAGCTTGGCTCAAGACTTCTGGGCTCTTCCTGACCTCTGTTTCAAAGGATGTCTTTAGCATATTTTAGGTTCTTGTTTTATTCTTATTTGCATTTGGTAATATAAATTTGCCACCTTGATTGAGTTAGATGTATTTGTACACATGCAGGATTGCTCTTGTTTGCACTCAACTGCTAGAATAGATAAGAGATGGCATACTCTTGCACTCAATGCTCTCAATGGCTGGTTTTGTTGTTGTTCTTGGTTGTGGGACTTGAACTCAGGGCCTGGACATTGTCACTGAGCTTTTGTGCTCAAGGCTAGCACTCTACCACTTTGAGCCACAGCTGTACTTCCAGCTTTCTGGTGGTTAATTGGAGATAAGAACCTCAAGGAATTTCCTGCTCAGGCTGGCTGCAATCCTCAGATCTCAGCCTTCTGAATAGATAGGATTACAAGTGTGAGCTAGCAGTGTGCTGCTCAATTGTTTTCTATGATATTTGCTAAGAAGATTGTGCCCTTTCTGGTTCAAACAGTGACAAAGAGATTAGGTAATGGTGTGGTAGCTGTTTAACATACACACTTATAATTGGAGCATTATTGTGCACTTTGTACCAGAATATTGCTGTTTAACCCATAAACTTATAACTGAAACATTATTGTGGATTTTGTACCAGAATATTGCTATTTAACCCACAAACTTATAACTGGAACATTATTGTGCATTTTGTACCATAATATTCTGATTAAAAGTTAAATAACTGAGGAAATAGCCACAGGAGATCTAACCATAGATCCAGATTTGCAAAGGAGGCTCATGAAAAGGCTGATTTTTAAAATTCTGGGTAAAGACAGAAACAAACGGGAGCATAATTAAAGTGCAGTGATTTATACACATGGGTAATATAAGAATGTACAGTATTTATGAAATGATGGGATTATGAAAGACTGTCTTGAGGAGGAGGTCAGGTCCTTGAACTTGATGATTACAGCAGTAATTTGCTGTAAGTAGTGAAGCCAGGAACTGAAGCGATGTCCTTGTCACTGGAGAAAATGGCTGCAGCAACAACAGGCTATGGGAGAGAAAGCAGTTGAGGTTTTAGGTATGCTATGGATGTATAAATGGGAGGCAGGTGGTAGGAGTGAGACATGAAGGTTCCCACCACCTTCTGTGGATTCTATGAGAAACCAAAACCAACTCTCTGAAACAGTGGCAGGAACAATGCTGGGCTAGAACTCTCTGGTTTGGATCGGAAGTTTTTCAGGCCAACCATGACTCTAGCCCTACGGCATGTGTAAGGGTAGATTCCCAGGTGCATGTAGGTTTGTTTTAATTAAACATTCCTAGGAAAGAACAGAAATGACATAGTAATGCAATCCTTGGGGGATTTGCATCTCAGTAAAAGCAGCTGGCTCTTAGTCCACAGTGAACGGTTCATTTCCCATGCTGGGATTAAATAAAGAGGACATATGGGTTGCATTCTGGTGCATACTGATATATCTCAATATTTCTTCTGTTCCCCACCGGCGACACCACCATAACTGTCCAGTCCTCAGTGGACAAAGATGCTTATAGCATGGAGTATTTTGTTTTTGGAATCACATTTCTCTTAAATTTTGTAGGGCTCCTTGTGAATCTTTTCATGACAGTGGTCATTTACAAGACTTGGGTGAGAGCCCAAAGACTCTCCTCTTCTGATAAGATCCTGCTCACCCTGAGCATCACCAGATCCCTCATGCTGGCATTGTTCCTGCTGAACACTTGGCACACCCTTTCAAACGCTGAAAAGTCAGTCTACTTTTTCACAGTTTTCCTGCTGTGCTGGAGGTTTTTGGACTGTTTCAGTCTCTGGCTGGTGACCTTGCTCAATGGCTTGTATTGTGTGAAGATTACTAACTTCCGATGCTCGGCGTTCCTTCTGCTAAGAAGGAATATCTCCAGAAAGATCACCAGACTGCTCCTCGGCTGTCTGCTGATTTCTGCTGTCACTCTCCTCCTGTGCTTTGTGGCCAGACTGATACCACATTTTCCTGAATTTGTGACTGGGAGAAATGACACGTTTTTTGCCTTCAGGAAGAGGATCTGGGCTTTTGCAGCCTCTTTTGTCTTGAGCTCACTACTCCAGTTTATCCTTAATGTGACTTTTGCCTCCTTGCTAATACATTCCTTGAGAAGACATCTACAGAGGATGCAGAGAAACTCCACTAGCTTCTGGAACCCCCAAACTGATGCTCACATAGGTGCCATGAGGCTGATGGTCTGTTTCCTCATCCTGTACATTCCTTACACAGTGGCCACCCTGCTTCATATCCCTTCTTATTTAATGGTGGATCTCAGAATCAATATCATTTGTCAGATGTTTGTTGCTACTTACCTTCCAGGACATTCTATTTTAATCATTCTTACACATCTTCCGCTGAAAACAAAAGCCAAGAAGATTCTTTGTTTCAAGAAATAGTGGAATTTAAATTGTGAATGGTTACCTCATAGTTTGAGAGCAAGATTTTCTCTGTTAGCAGTTTTCCAAATAAACTGAGAAATTCATTTTGTGGTTCCATATCTGACATCCTGGGTCTTTAAATGTTTGCAATTGAGTTAATTCTGCATCTTGGGGCTAATGCTTTAAAATAAGGCACATTCTCTAAGGCATTTGATCTGAGGTGTTACCAATGTATTTTACATGCTATTGTATCTCTGGACTATAAGAAGCATCACAGTGCTCCATTAACTAGTTAAGTAGTATGAGATTGTGCACTTGATCAGCTACATGTTTTTATGTTCAGTGCAGGACCCCAGAGTAAGGGGGTCAGTGATAGGCAAGGGGTCATTGAGAAAGCATAACTGAGCAGCATGAAAAGACAAGAAAAAAGAGAAAGGCTTCAAGAGAAAAAAGTAGGAAAGAAAAAGGGTTGAAATAGGTATATGTTATAAAATTAGACAAACAGAAGTTAGTCTTGTTTTCTGGGTTACAGCAATTGAGCTAGAAAGTCTGGCACTGAATTTCTAGGGTTGGTTTGGAAAGGAGGAAAGGGTCAGGATTGATGAGTGGTCAGAAGTGATTAGTGTTTAATAAAACCCATTAAATTCGGAAAGCTAGCCTAAAGACTTCATTTTTTGGATCTGAGCATAGCACAGTCCTTTTATTTTTATATTTTTGTTTTAAGTAGGACTTGAAATCTGGGCCTGGGTGTTGTCCCTGAGCTCTTCAGCTCCAGGCTACTGCCCTACCCCTTGAGCTTCAGCACCACTTATGGTTTCCTGGTGGTTATTTGGAGATAAGAGTTTTACAGACTTTAGTGCCCAGGCTGGCTTTGAACCGAGATCCTCAAATTTTAGCCTCCCGAGTAGCTTAGAATTATAGGTGTGAGCCAGCACACCTGGCTAGCACAGTTCTTGAGAAGCTGTTATTTTGTGGGGCTGGAATAACAGGACTATGGCCCCAGAAACACTTGTATCTGAAAATGGAACAGTTTTGAAGATGGGCAAGTTTTGAAATGGGAATTAATGGTTAATTATGGCTATAGTTAAAAATAAGCTTCTTAAGCAGTATTTACAAAATGCTTATGTAATATTTATACATATCTAAATAAATCATTATTCAACTTGTACAAATTATCTGATTTCCCTATTCTGGCCACCAAAATTTTGACTACAATGTTTTATAAATGTTATCCAAACCAATATTTTATAGTCAGAAACCTGGAGGAAACCTGGAGGTATTAGCTGAAGATTCTCAGACGAAATGATTACTAGAATAATTAATGTACATTATGTGATTAGAACTCTAAATGAGTGGGAGAGGCCTTCCTGCGTCCCCTTTAATATCTGTACTTTCTCTTCTTCTTTTTTTTTTTTTTTTTTTGTCCTAGGCTTGAGCTCAGGGCCTGAGCACTGTCTTTGGATTTTCAGTTTTGATGGTGACAAATGATGCTATGTCCACTGGTCCCCTACTGGCTGTTGTAGGTACATGCATTTGTTCCTGGTGACTGGTTTATGCAAGGAAAGAGCATTCTTTTTTTCTTTTTCTTTTTTTTTTCCAGACCTGGGCTTGAGCTCAGGGCCTGAGCACTGTCCTTGGACTTTCTCAAGGCTAGAGCTCTACCACTTGAGTCTCAGCACCACTTCCGGCTTTTTTCTAAGTATGTGGTATGACAGAATCGAACCAGGGTCTTTGTGCATGCTAGGCAAGCACTCTAGCACTAGGCCAAACTCCCAGCCCACTTTCTCTTCTTTTTAGTTAGCTAAAAAGATAGTTGTTAGCTATCTAGAGGTTTGACTGCTAATTTTATTTATTTATTTTTGTTGGTCATGGGGCTTGAACTCAGGGCATGGGTGCTGTCCCTAAGCTCTTCAGCTAGCGCTTTATCACTTTGAGCCACAGTGCCACCTCCACCAATTTTATTTTGTAACTTCCTCTTATAAAGTAGATGCTATATTACATGAGCAAATTCTGCTAGCTGAATGAGCAGAAACAATGTGCTTTCTAGGTTTGTTTCTGTAACAGGAACGTATCGCTCCTTCCCTCCCTCCCTCTCTTCTGTTTTTCCTTCCTCTCCCCTTTTTCTTTTTTTTTTTTTAAAGAATTTATTAACGTTGATTTTTACATCATATTTTAAATGACAAGTTTAACATACAAGTGTTCAAGGCCCTTTCTCTTTCTTTATTTTCCCTTCTCTGCTTCTTTTTGTTTGTTTGCCCACCCCATGAGCTGGAATGTTGTAATGATTCCCATCATGAACAGATGAGCTGAGGTGAACTCTTGGAGATGGGAAAACATATGACTGAACTCCGTCCTGGGTCAATACAAAGGAGAAAGGTATGCTAGACAAATGACCTGGTCTATAGGAAATATTGGTAAATGAAGTATCTGACAGGTACATACCTTTTTTTTTTTTTTTTTTTGCCAGTCCTGGGCTTGAGCTCAGGGCCTGAGCACTGTCCTTGGACTTTCTCAAGGCTAGAGCTCTACCACTTGAGGCTCAGCACCACTTCCGGCTTTTTTCTATGTATGTAGTACTGAGGAATCGAACCCCGGTCTTCATGCATGCTAGGCAAGCACTCTACAACTAGGTCAAACTCCTGTCCCTCATTTTTTTTTTAGTAGCTAAATAATATGTGTTGATGGCAGTTAGTCTAACTCCATGACTTGGTTATTATGAATAGTGCCAAGATTAACATGGATGGGAATGTGTCTGTTCTATGTTGATGTTGATTTCTTCAAGTATATTCCCATGAGTGATATAGCTGGATCATAGGGTGGGGAGAAATCACCATACCGACTTCCATAATGGATGAAGAAATTTATATTCCTTTATGCCTGATTCCTATATGCCTTTTTCTGAATCTTTACCAGTATTTGTTGCTTTATGTTTTCATGGTGATAGTTATTCTGACTGGGATGAGATGAAATCTTAAGGTGGTTTTGGATGAGGGTCCCTGACAGCTAAAAATGAATTTATTAGACATTTGAACTAATTTGTGATCAGTTTGTCAAATTATTGACTCAATTACTTGTTTTGGTATTTAGATATTTGCCTGTACTCGAGTTTGAACTCAGGGCCTCATGCTTGTTAGACTGGTGTGATTCCTAAGCCATGTCTCTGTCCTCATTTTTTTGCTGGTTGTTTTTTCTTTTTTTTTTTTTTTTTTGTCAGTCTGGGGCTGGAACTCAGGGCCTGGACACTCTCCTGAGCCTCTTTGTGCTCAAGGCTACTGCTCTACCACTTGAGCCATAGCACCACTTATTTGCTTATTTTTTGCTTATTTTTGATACAGAGTTTTACTTTCTACCCTGGTTCACATCAGAGCCACGGTCTCCTGGGCTTCCCATTATTTCTAGGAACCTTAGGCAAATGGCCCTATTTACAGCATCCATTTGGTCAGATGGCAGCCTCATGGAATTTTCTGCCTGGATTGGCCTTGCACTGTGATCAGGAGCTTTTTTGAGGATGTGGGGTCTAGAATTTTCTGGGTTCATTTCTGGACAGTTGTAGCTGCAATACAAAGGTTAAATACATAAATAAAACTAAACCCAATATAAATCCATCCTTTGGCCTTGAGAAGGTCTCTTATGTTTGGATTCTATTTGATCGTTCTTTACCTTTCTTTTCTCACTTCAGGTGCATTATAAAGGTAAACTTCAGAGACACCTTTTCAATCAAGTTAGAAGGCTAATGTCACATTTGCAGGCATAGAGCAGTGCATTGGTGGAGTAGGAATGGAAGGGATTTTGTTAGACAAAGGTATGGCAGCATTTTGGTAGATACATTTTTTTTTTTTTTTTTTTTTGCCAGTCCTGGGCTTGAGCTCAGGGCCTGAGCACTGTCCTTGGACTTTCTCAAGGCTAGAGCTCTACCACTTGAGCCTCAGCACCACTTCCGGCTTTTTTTCTATGTGTGTGGTACCGAGGAATCGAACCCGGGTCTTCTGCATGCTAGGCAAGCACTTTAACCTCTAGGCCAAACTCCCGGCCCCTTGGTAGATACATTTTATGAAAAGAAAAAAAAAGGTCACTCCAGTGAAGTAGAAAGATTGAGGCTTTCTTTATTTTAGCTCTTGAGTGGTAGCCCTTGGAATGGAGATTGACCTGAGCAGTTCTGTGTGGAAATACACAGTATGAAGTATGGCTTCCAAATTTCTCTCCTGCCTAAATTCTTCTAGAGCTTATTACCCAGAAATTCCTATTTTTCCTGGTTTACATTTGATTTTGCTTGTTTTCTCACTGGCTCATTTCTTTTGTTTTCCCTGTAATTGTATAAACAAAATTGTGTGTGTATATATATGTGTCTCTGTGTGTGTGTAAGTGTATAAACATAGCTGTCTATTCACCTGTTCAACTTGTAAACATGTTACAACCATTACTGTGCAACCCAAATGTAAGTTCCTTGAAAGTGGGTCTGGTACATGCTAGTTACTTAATGGATGTTGTCCGATTATTAATAACTGGACTTTCCCCTGTTGTAATATGAGGTTTCTTGCAGTTGCCTCTGCGTCTGTTTATGTTGTTTTGTGGAATTAAGGTGGGGTAGAAGCAGGGTTTCCAGAGCTCTGCAGTGGGATCTCTAGGCAGGTACATAAAGCTTACATGTCAGCAGTAACACACAGCTTATGCAGTGTGGTGACTTCTGCCAGTTTCTGGAGACCATAAGTGTTAGGGTCTTGCTAGTGTTCTTGGTGGGTGAAGTGACAGTCTGATGGCAGCAGAGACAGGGCAATGCACCTGTCAGTCTCTCCGGGCTGTGGAAGTGGCCCACTCCAGTGTCCTGGCTGTCATGTGGTTGGGTTTGATTTCAAAATGACACCATGCAACAACAGCCTGGGTGAGTTCTACCTCTGAAACCCTGTAACTATGCAGTCTCTAACAACTCCTCAGTTAGGGTTGGGACTAGGAGTACTGTTGGGGGCAATGGTTAGTTATCTGTGGTACCAGCAAGGGCTGTCCCAACAGCCCCCACCTCCTGTTTGTCTTTGCTCTGTAATGCGAGGACTTTCTTGAGTGCACACTAGCCCAGATGGGGGCAGTGGGGAAGTTGATGGCACTTTGCTTCTTCCTTACCAGCTCATCAGGAGTCCCTATATTCCATAGCTCCTCTATTTCATTATCACTGTATTTCAGGGTTATCCCCAAATGTTCTAGCACAATACTTGTCTGGTTTTGATCCTTGTTTGTACTAGATGTGTCTAGGCAGCCATCTTACTGGAACTTTCTTCCTGATTATCTTTTTGTACAGATATCACAGGAAGAGGATAAAGCACAAAGCTTTGTCCAACCAAAGTGAGTTGACTGTGAAATCCCTCCTTGACATGGGTTGAGTTGGCTAGCTCCCTTCCCATCACCTCCCAAAGTCCTCCCTTGGAGGGTAGGACTGTCTCCTGCTCTGATTGCAGCAGGCTACCTCACCTCTTTCCTTCTTTCTCCAGCTATCATAAGGAACAAGAGTTGTCAGATTGTGGAAGATGGTAGGTGCCTGGAGATGGACAGCAGTAAAATGTCCTGACATTTTCAGTAGAATTTAAATTTCTCTGCTTTCCCATTTTGTTCCTTGGTTTTGAAACTAAATGAGAAGCAAATATGAAAAATAGGATGGAAACCAGAGATGTTGCTCTCTAAGTAATGCAAAGCTCATTATTTTCATAAACTTCAGAATTCAAAATAGATTTTGTTTGCATAGCAAGCATTATTTCTGCAAATAATTAAACATCCTTTGCCATTGTTGAGTTGGCTAGCTCCTTTCCCGTCACCTCATAAAGTTCTCCCTTGGAGGGTAGGACTGTCTCACTGATGAGAGCAGAAAATAGCTATCATTTCAGAATATTTTAAATACTGAATTTAAAAACTATGAGCCAGCACGTATATTGCTGGATATTTCCTAGGCAACATTTTTCTTAGGTGAAATTAACAAAGGCCTCATTTTTCTGTGTGGTTTAGCTTTTCTTAATATCCTCAGTCATCTGTGAAAATTCTGTTTTTAAATTTCTGGAGGCTTTCGGTTCTCTTCTTTTGGCCAGAATTGCTTGTGTGGAGTTGTATTGGTTGACTACTACAATCCCTAGGGATCCCTGTGGTGTAGGCCAGAGTAGAACAGGTGGGGAGAGGGGAACACGCATGTCTCTGTTGGAAAGTCACCGAAGACTCACTGCTGTTGGACAGGTTCTCTGGCTAGTAGAAGATTGTGACCTCTCCTCTCCTTTTGCACACCCCCAGGCACAGTTTTAGGGTGTTGGGTCTTGCTGCATGGAGGTTATGCAGAATGTACGTTTCTTTGGAAGCAGGGACTGAATATTGCTCAATGCTGTGGATTTTGTGCTAATATATTGCCTCTTTGCCTCTGTATTTTCTGAAGGAATGGAAAGCTAGTCCAATGATCCCAGCATCTTATTAATAGAGCTACTGATAGCCAGAAGGAGTAGTGCACTGCATAAAATTGGTAGAGAATCCCAGGAAGTGCTGGAGTCAGGCCTCTTAGCTCCTGCTTCAGAACTCTCCTCTCCACACTCACGTTGCTGTTATCAGAAACTAGCATTGCTTTCCTGCTTCTTCCCAGTCCAATTGCTCTTTCTCTACATCTCCTCACAGTTATTTCCAGATTTCTTTGAACACCGTATTAGCTTTCTGTTTGCTGTGTAGTAATAAAACCTAGCAGGTCAAGACGTTATATGTTTAGTGGATCAGAGTTTTGACATAGCTTCACTAGATCTTTGGTTCAAAATGCCTTCAAGGCACAATCAAGGTGTTCCTGGTCAGAACATGGTATCATGTGCCTGTAGAACTTGCATTTGAAAGTCAGAACCTGGAGGAGGATCCAAGTTTGAAGTCAGTTCTTCAAGACTTTCCCTCAACAAATCAAGGTACAGGGATATAGCTCAGTGGTAGAGTGCTTGCTAGAATGCCAACAGCCTAGATTTGAACTCTAAAACCAAAAAAAGGGGGAAAAAGATACTGGTTGGGCTTCATTTTTATTTGTGATTTGGAATCTTCTAAGCGCAAGAGTTTTCTTTCTTTTTCATTTTTTTTTCCAGTCCTGGGCTTGAGCTCAGGGCCTGAGCACTGTCCTTTGACTTTCTCAAGGCTGGATCTCTACCACTTAAGCCTCAGCACCACCTCCAGCTTTTTTCTATGTGTGTGGTATCAAGGAATTGCTAGGCAAGCACTCTATCACTAGGCCAAACTCCTGCCCAAAGTTTTTTTCTTTCTTTGGTGCGTGCGTGCGTGCGTGCGTGTGTGTGTGTGTGTGTGTGTGTGTGTGTGTGTGTGAGAGAGAGAGAGAGAGAGAGAGAGAGACAGAGACAGAGACAGAGACAGAGACAGAGACAGACAGAGAGACAGAGACAGAGAGAGACAGAAATAGAGACAGAGACAGAGACAGAGACAGACAGAGATTCCTTGTGATTGTAGGCCTAAGGTTTTCATTTCTTGCTGTCTGCCAGTTTGTTAGTGCCCTCTTGCACATTGAGAGACCTGTGACACTTCCTTCTATATATCTTCTCACATATGACAGATTCACTAAGGCCAGCAAGCAGGAGGGTCTCTCTCAGGAAAGGGGACGAAAAGAAGCAAGAAAGGCCAAGTCCCTTTCCCAGACTTTCGGTTGATTAACTCAGTTCTGACAAGATAGTGTGCCTTTGATTAATTAAAAACTGACTTATATGACATCTTTAATTATATGTTCAAAAATCCGTCACCTTTGCCTAATCATACAAGTGACATCTCATTTTATTCAGTGCCAACCACACCCAAGGATTGTTCACACAGTGTACCAGGAGATGACAGTCATAGGAGCCATCCTAGAGTTCAGCTCATGATAAGCATATATGTAGTGCATTATATTTCAAGCAAAGTTGGAATCTAAAATACAATAAATGAAGTGTTTTTATAACTTCTTTTGGTGTTAATTTTAGGGCTTGAACTTGGAGTCTTGTGATTTTGCTTAGCTTTTTTCATTAAGGCGAGTGCTGGCCACTTGAGCTACACCTCTACTTCCACACGTTCCACTTCTGGATTTCTGTTGGTTTCTTGGAGATAGTAGTATAATGGACATTTCTGCCTATGCTATGCTAGTTTCAAATCGAGATCCTCAGATCTCAGCCTCCCGAGAAGATAGGATTATAGGTGTGAGCCACCAGTGCCTGGTTTTTAACATTTCTTGGTAACTATGTCAACATGTTTTTCAGTTCTACTCATCTCCTTCCTCTTAGATATATATGAGATATGCATTAGTATAGATAATTGGCCATATCCTTACAGCCACACACAGATGGCTTCAGAGATGGTGTTTGACAATAATGTCTACTCAGCTTATTTTTTATTGTTTGACATTTAAATATAGTATGGTTTTATTCTTTGGTTGCTTCTATCCTTCAGTCTTCCCTATTATTGCCTTTGATCATGAGTAGTTTTAATTTAAAAGTTAGTTAACTCGTATGCTTACATGTTTCCTTTAGTGGTGCTGCTTGTTTCCTCTGGGGTGCTGATTGTGTCTTTGTACAGACACCACAGGAAGATGTGTGCCACACAGCTGGTAGGAGGGATGCTCAGGCACGAGCCCACGTCACCGCCCTGAAGTCCCTGGGTGGCTTCCTTCCGCTTCACCTGGCTTATATCCCGGCGAGCCCCTTTTACCTCTGACCACTCTCCCCAGGGTCTTAATTTCAGAGACATTTATGGCTTCCCACCTTCTCTTCATTCTGTCATACTGATCCTGGGGATTCTTAAGGTGATGCAGACTCTCCAGAAAACCCTGTGGAAGATAAAATGTGTGCTTGGAGAACCCAGGACACATGATCCAGGGAGAAAGATGGTGTCAAGATATTCTTTGGAGACATTCTTTTGATAGCTCCCAAGGAAGGAGCTAATGTGATGTTTAATATTTATCTTCCTAACTGTATATGTAGATAAAAAGGGAAAGGGGAGGGAAAAGGATAAGAGGGTGAGAAATTTTGAAAGAACAATACGTTTTGAAAGAGAGAAAAGTATGCTCAAATATTTTGTTTGCAACTATAGATTTTATTTTACTTTTTATTTATGTACATATTTAGTAAATCATTTCACTATTTTATATTACATACACAGGTTGCATTTTTTGTTATGGAAAATAGATTCAGAATAGTGAATATAATCATTAATTTTTATGGAATATCATCTCTGTTAATATTAGTAACTTTAGTTAAACTTTTGAAAAACTTATGGAATAATTTTCCCATTTCTTCACTTTAGTAGATCTAGTTAACTGAAAATGAAATATATTTATATTCTGGAAATTTCTTTGAGTCCTAGACTTGTCAGAATACAGGTCATTAGCTGCTGTGATGTACATTAGAAGAAATGGGGTGAAGGTTCTTGATTTTACTCTCAAAAAGAACACTGCTTGCAAGGAGGTCATGCGTTGCCCTCTGTCATCAGTAAATCTGTCTTTACAGCTGTCCATCGCCAGAATTTGAGGTTTAGTTTGCTAGGTCTTTGAGTGGGGTGAAAGTCACCTGGAATCTGTAGTCCATGGCAGCAGAGACTTTGTGGCTTTGTTTTTTTCTTATATCTTTGGTGACTGGAACCCTGAATGGCATGATAGATACCTAAAGAATATATTTAAGTGACTGAGTATCTTTGTTCCCTAGCCTTAAAACTACTCTTTACATCATGAATAAAAAAATAGCTGAGCCAAGCACCAGTGGCTCACGCCTTTAATCCCAACTACTCAGGAGGCTGAGATCTCAGGATTATGGTTTGAAGCCAACCTAGAAAATAGATGACTTTTCTATAATTCGCCACCAAAAAGCTGGAATTGGAGCTGTGGCTCAAGTGGTAGGGTACTAGCCTTGAGTAAAAACTGGTCAGCAGCATTTCCCAGCCCTGAGTTCAGGCTCCAGGACTGGCACAGGGGGAAAAAAAACTGAGGTCCAGAAGAGGCAGAGGCCTGTCTGGTCATTTCACATAAAGTCTGTGATGGTGCTGAGTCCACTGCTGTTATATAGCTCAGATCTAGAGATCTTTTCTTTCAGAAACAATATGTTTATCACTACTAGTACATTCAGCATGCTTGCTTGACTGGTGCTCTGCTACTTGACCCATTTTTCCACCCCTACTTTTTTGCTAATTATTTGTAGAGTCTTATGGATTACTCTCCTCCTCTTCCCATACCCACCCCCTACCCCAGGGCTGACTTTGAACCATGATCTTCTGGACTTGATCACAGGAGCCACCTGCTAGTTTGAAGATCCATTTTTAAAAACTCAGTTCTAGGAGATCTGGTGTCTAAAGGACAATACTTGATGGCTTACATATCTTTTGGGGGAGGAAGAGGAAAAATCTGAGATAAAATCACTCTGTGCAGCTCAGGATTTTTGGAACCTATGACCCAGCCGAGGACTGGGATTATAGTCATGCATCACCATGCCTGTGTCACCATACTCTCAACATGGTTTTCACCTCTTCCCAAACATGCCAATCTACTCTTTCTAACATTCACTCTGTTTACCTAGATCTGTGAAAAATGGTAATGCAGGTCACACGTGGATATTAGTTAAGGTACCACCTTTTGTCTTGCGAATGAAAATATTAATTCTTGTTAAATAAAATAGTACTTCTTTGTTTTTAGAAGTAGGCTGTCTATTATGCCATTTCTATTTTTATACTGATGTCTTTTAAAAATGATAGTAATAATAAAAGTAACTAACACAAGTGGTGTTCAAAGTGGTAGAACACTAGCCTTGAGCTGAAGAGCCCAGAGTTCAAGCCCCATAAACAACAAAAGAAAAAAAATAGTAGCTAATGTCTTTTGGGATTTGCATTTTATCAGGAGTCCATTTGATTAAATCAAACCTTATTTGATTTAATTGTACCAATGCTACTTTTACCCTCATTTTATTTTTATTTATTTACTTATTTATATTGTAATGTATAGAGGGGTTACAGTTATATTCACCAGACAGAAGGTGCATTACTTCTCACATATTGATACCCCTTCTCATTATTTTGTCCCCTTTTCCCCCCACCCCCTCCCAATCATCTTGTTTTCCCCTCTTCCGTTTCCTATTTCAACAAATGTATATATAATATGCCAGGTAACAAAGTCAGATACTGAGATTAACCAAAGGGCAACAAAAGAGAAGAGAAATAACATAGTACATTAAGAACAACAACCACACAAGACAAAGCTCTTGTTTCCATATCCTAGAGATCCTTTCATTTAGTCTCATCCTATATGACCTTATGTACCTAGGATTTGAGCTATTGAAATATAGGAGTGTCTTAGATGTGTACTAATTATTACCAGCGAGGGAGACCATGGAGCCTTTGTTCCTTTGAGTCTGGCTTACTTCACTTAATATGATTTTTCCAAGTCTTTCCATTTCCTTATTAATGGGGCAATGTCATTCTTTCTGACGGCAGCATAGAATTCCATTGTGTATAAATACCACATCTTCTTGATCCAGTCATCTACTGAGGGACATCTGGGTTGGTTCCATATTTTTGCTATGGTAAATAGTGCTGCAATGAACATCATTGTACTAGTGGTTTTAGTATGTCCTTGTTTCTGGACGATTGGGTAAATGCCAAGTAGTGGAATTGCTGGGTCATAGGGAAGCTCTATGTTTAGTCTTTTGAGGAACCACCATACTGCTTTCCATAGTGGTTGAACGAGTTTGCACTCCCACCAGCAGTGTAGTAGTGATCCCTCCTGGCCACATCCTCTCCAGCATCTGCTGTTATTGGATTTCTTGATCATGGCCATTCTAACTGGAGTGAGGTGCAATCTCAAAGTTGTTTTGATTTGCATTTCTTTTATGGCCAGAGATGTTGAGCATTTCGTGTGTCTATAGGCTATTGTTTCTTCTTCAGAGAAGGCTCTCAGTCTTTGGCCCATCTTTTAATGGGATGGTTGTTTCTTTGAAGATTTGTTTTGGATTGATTCAACTTCTTTAGATGTAGATTTTAGATATGAGGCCTTTGTCTGTTGTATGGTTAGTGAAGATCTTCTCCCACTCTATGGGCTTTTTTTTTTTTTTTAAACTTGTTACCTATGTCCTTTGTCATACAGTTTAATGCAGTCCCATTTGTCCAAACTTTCTTTAATTTGTTGTGTTTCTGGGTTTTTATTAAGAAAGTTTCAACCGTGCCAAGAAAATCTAGTATATCTCCTATTCCTTCTTGTAAAGTTTGCAGGGTATCTGCTTTTACCTCGAGGTCTTTGATCCATTTGGAATTAATCCTGGTGCAGGGTGACATAGAAGGATCCACCTTTAGTTTTCTGCATCTCACCCTCATTTTATAGCTGACAAAACAGGATCATGATTTGCTCACCACCATCAGTTGGTAAATGGTACAGATGGAAAAGTCCCAGTTTTTTGACTGAAGGACATTTTGTGCTTTTTACAGCAACTCTTAGGTAAGTCATTTTCTTTTTTATTGTTTTTTATTTTTGCCAGTCCTGGGGCTTGAACTCAGGGCCTGGGCACTGTCTTTGGGCTTTCTCAAGGCTAGTGTTCTACCACTTGAGTCACAACACCAATTCTGGCTTTCTTCTGTGTATGTGGTATGGAGGAGTAGAACCTAGGGCTTCATACATGCTAGGCAAATAGTCTACCACTAGGCCATGCTCCTGGCCTCGTCTTTTTTTTTTTTAATGAATTTTATTGTCAGAATGATGTCCAGAGGGGTTGAAGTTATATACCTAAGGTAGTAAATGCATTTCTTGTTGGACATTGTTACCTTTTCTTAGTTGTAAAATTCATTTCCATTTTCAAACTTGTTAGCTATCATAATAGGATGGTGTAGAATGCAAGTTTATGAACATTTTTTTGCCCAATCCTGGGGCTTGAACTCAGGGCTTGGGTGCTATCCTTAGGGTTTCTTTTTTTTTCTTTTTTTTTTTTTTTGTTGTTGTAAATGAACTTTATTACTTGGGGGAGGAGTTTTGGGGAGAAGGGAAAGAGAGAAAAGAAGGGAGGGGGCAACAGTGTTTACAAGAAATGCACCCATTACATATGTAACAGCAACCTGTTTGTATATCACCTTGACAACAAAATTAAAAAAGTATATAAATTTTAAAAGTCTACTTTGGGGAGAATTTTTTGCCAGTCCTGAGCACTGTCCTTGTTTTTGTTTTTGTTTTTTCTTAAGGCTAGAGCTCTATCAGATGTGCCACAGTACCCTTTTTGGCTTTCCTTTTCCTTAGGGTTTCTTAAGGCTAGTGCTCTACCACTTGAGGCACAGCACCACTTACAGCTATTTTTTCTGTGTTTGTGGCACCAGGGAATCAAACCCAGGGCTTTGTGCATGCTAGGCAAGCACTCTAGTACTAGGCTACCCTCTGGCCTATCTATGAGCATTTTTTTTTAAATGCAGGAAATAGCAACTAACTTTTAAATCTTGTATTGTTAATATGCCCAGAGACTAAGAACAGATCAAAGTTTGTATGATTTACTTTTCTTATGTACATAATAATAACTGGAAAATGTAATCATCAATTAATACATGAAAGGATAAAGAAAATGTAGCATGAACCAGTACAGCTATGTTCATTGCAGCATTATTTACCATAGCTAAGATAAGCAACCAACCCAGATACCCCTCAGTAGATGAGTAGATCAAGAAAATGTGGCCTATATACACAACGGAATTCTATGCCTCCATCACAAAGAATGACACTGACCCATTTGTAAGGATATTGAAATATTCGGAAGCATATTAAAAGAAGGAAGGAGATCCAAAGACTGACTCAACAGTTTCCCTCATTTGTAGTTATTAGTATATATGCAGTATAGTCCTAGAAGATGATCACAATAGCTCAGTCGCTATGTGCATATGACCGTATAAGATGATGCTAATGGAAATGAACCCCAAGATATGGAAACGAGGTGTTTCTTTATTATTGTTATTTTTAGTGTACTGTGTGAACTTATTTCTTCTTTCCTTTTCCCCTCTTTGGTTTATCCCCTATTGTCACTATATTTCAGATCGTGACTTGTATATATGTTCACCTGAAGGGGGACAACAAAATGGTGAGACAAAGGACAAAGAATGAACCCATGCAACAGTTATACTCGTAAGACAACATGTAGGAAATGAACTTCACAATTGGGGGAGGGAGAGGGGAGAAAAATGGAGGAGGTAACAGTGTTTGACAAGAGATGTACTCATTACCTTACATATGTAACTGAAACCCCTCTGTATATCACTTTGACAATAAACTTAAAAAATAAAGGTACTTGTGACCTTCAACAAAAGAAAATGTAGCATAAATATAAAATTGCGTATTTTCAGTTTTAAGAAAAGAAATGCTGACATTTGTGAAAACAAGAAAGACACTAGAGGATGTTATGCTCAGCAAAATAGAGTAGGTACTTTGATAATCATTTCACAGTGTATGCACACATATATGAAAAGTCACATAATTTTCATTTGCCAAATATACCTCAGTAAGATTGAGTGAAGTCTTATGGTTTCCATAAGACTTGGAGTTTGATTTCCTTCTTCTGTAAATGATTTTACTGTTGACAGGTGTGAGGCTTGTGTTTTAGTCAAAAAACAAATCTGAAGGCAAATCTGTGTTCTTGAATTGATTCCTATGTAACTAAATCTATTGGAATTTGCATGCTCAGAGTTGCAGCTTTGTGTGTGTGTGTGTGTGTCTGTATGTGTGTGCATGTATTACTTTCTTGTACCCTGCTTTGATGGTATAGATTAGATGTTTGAAGTAATGAAAATGTGACATATAAGCCAGACTGACAATGGAACAAGCAGTACAAAGGTATAAAGAACAGCAACACTTCCTACCTCACTCATTGCTATCCCACTGCCTGGATCCAATCTTTTCTGTACTTTTTGTTTACAAAAAGTAACACTTGAACAGTAGCTTTAAATCCCATTCAACAAGGTTAGAGTATTATGCCACTTCACTCTAAATCCATTCCATTTTATTAAGTGTGATTTTTTTTGCTATTTTTCCCAGCATTAATTTCTTCTTTTTCAGTAATCTTTTTTTTTCACTTTGTCTTTTTTTCATATATTTTTATTGTAATTAATAGAAGGGTTACATGATATTTGCCAGATAGAAGGTGCATTAATTCACATACATTGATACCCTTTCACATGTCTTGGTCCCCAGGGGGTAGGGGGGGTGGAAATGGGGACCCAGCATTAATTTCATAACAATGTTTCCGGCTCTACCTTTTGAGCCATAATGTATACTTGCCTGCAAGAAATCAGCCCTTTAGTTCTCCTTTAGACTCATCAGTGGGAATCCATAGGACCAGCAGTTGCTGGTCCCACCACTCAATACCCTTTCCCACTTGGTGTTCACAATGCTGTCTGCCTCTGTGCATGTCTCTTTGTTCTCCCCAAATCCCAAATCCTGGGTGGGAGAACCTGATTGGATGATTCTAGATGATTTGCCCAAGAAATAAGAAAGCTGGAGATTGGCTAGAGGAATTCTGTAATTCCAGCTACTCAGGGGGGATCTGAGGATTATGAGGATTATGGTTCAAAGCCAGCTTGGGCAGGAAAGTCCATGGGATTCATCTCTAGTTAATCACAGAAAAAGCTGGAAGTGGAGCTGTGGCTCGCATGGTAGAAAGCTAGCCTTGAGCAAAAGGAGCTAAAGTATAGTCTAGGCCCTGAGTTCAAATTTAAGGTTGGGCAAAAAAAAAGAAAAAAATAGTTTTTAATGTGGATTTCAAAGTTTATTAGTTTTAATGGCTACTGTAGCAAATTACAACCAGCTTATAGTAATACAAATTTATCTTACCATCCGATAGTCCTCTTTAAAGTGGGTATCCATCTCATTTATATCCCATTCATTGAGCATTATGTGTGATAAACATATCCCAGTCTAAAATTGTAACATGTAGCATGTTGTAGTTCCCATCACAAACAAAGAGACATAGACTTCCAGGGAGCTGCATCTGAAGATTCCTGCTTGGAGGTTTATTTTGAGTCTGGGGAGAAGCTGGGCTTATGTAGTCAGTGGTGGTGGGATGCAGAGGGAGAGGCAGGGTGTTATTTTCCCTTGTCCTTAGTGACATTCTCAATCCAGGATATGTATCTGTGGACATTGGTGTAGATGCCGACGTCCCCTCCCATGAAGTGTCCAACCTCGATTCCCTGGAGATGGTTTTTACAGATGACAGTAGCAACAGCCACCTCCTACCACAGGAGTGAGGGGAAGGGAGGGGAGAGAGAGAGAGAGAGTGCATTAAATCATCTTCTAGGAATCCTCCTTAGTCCTTGCCTTAGGTGAGCTCCATGGTGTGTATGCTTGCTGGTGAACATATCCCTGAACTGGGGAACAGGAAGCTTGGGTCCTTTCTCTGTAGCCTTGCTGTGTTGAACTCTCATAATCTTGAATTGAACTGATAAAGTCAATTCCAACTTGTGAAAAGAGTTTGATTTTTTTTTGTGAATGTATTGATCTATTTTTGGGGGGTGAGGGGGATCATGGGGCTTGATCTCTGGCCTGGGTACTATCCCTGAGCTCTTCTGCTCAAGGCTACCGCCCTACCCTTGAGCCACAGCCCTACTTTGTTTTCTAGTGATTAATTGGAGATAAGAGGCTCTCAGCTTTGTATTGCCCAGCTGGCTTTGAGCCATGATACTCAGATCTCAGCCTCCTGAGTAGCTAGGATTACAGGCATGAGCCACTGCCCCCGGCTGTATTGATCCATTTTTATTTCCCTTACAAAACCAGAGAGGATACAGGTCTTGTGGAGAAAATGTGAGAGGTAAAACTATTGAAAGCTGGCATGTCTGTTTGGATCTCAATTTTTTTCTGTTTTTAGTGTCATCAGGTAAATTCTTTAGCTAAGGAAGCTTGACTCATTTAGCTATGCAACAGTCCACCCTGATTCCTTATAGATTTTGATTTTTTTTGCAAGTTTTGGCACATGAACCTAGGACCTGAGCACTGTCCTTGGGCTTTCTCATGGCTAGAGTTCTAGTACTTGAGCCACAGCACCACTTCCAGCATTTGTTTTCTATGTATGTGGTACCGAGAATTGAGCCCGGGTCTTCATGCATGCTAGGCAAGCACTCTACCACTAGGCCAAACTCCTGGCCCCAGATTCTGATTTTTTAAAAGCAGTTATATATTATATCATATAACATCTATAATTATTAGATACAATATAATATATTACTATTTTGCTTGTAGCTGTAGGACTTGTAGCAATGTCTTATTGATGGGAGATACTGTACGGAATCAAGCTCCATGAAAAGAAGAGCTCACATCTGAAGAAATATGTCTCTTTTCTCTGGCCTTGACAAATTCTCAAAAATTAAATATGTTTTGTAGCATGGTTAGTTAACTGGACACATATAAGTAAATGAACACTGTAGAGAAAGAATTACCCCCAAAATGCGGCTGAATACTTTCACAAATTTAACACACAAGGAATTCCTGTGGGATCTTCCTTGTTCAGTTTTCTGGCATTCTGCGTCAGTCATCACAGGCGCCTCCAGGTTCTGTCTCAAGTCAGGATGTCTGCCTGAGGAGAGATGGAAAAATCATGCTAACACCACCTTGTTTCCACCTGTCCCTGTATGTGCATGAAGAAAATAATGAATGGGAAAAAGGGAATTGTGAAGTTGAGTACAGTTATGAGAGTTAATCGTAAGGATGGTGAACTAGCTTTCATGTGTCTTTGTAATGTAGTTTCCTTTCTCCTCGGTGCCCACTCTAATCAAGTTCTCCTTTACATAGAAAATTAACATGTGTGAAAACAGTCACAGTTTCCCTAATGTGAATTTCAGGCCTCTGGACAGAGTTGGTGGCCTGGTGGCTCCATGTGCTAAAGCTCTAAAGCCTCTGTAGAACAGTAGAAACTCTGGGAGTGGAGGAACATTGCATTTTGGGGGCAGGTCTCCTTTTGCTAGTTGCTTTCCTGTAGCTTCTTCCTTTGTCCATTCTTCTTTCCCTTCTTTTCTACTAGCTCTGAGGACCCGGATGCTCGTCTTCAAGGACAACTGAAGACATGAATTTGCTGTGGGAAGAGTACTTACCATTGTTTTCCTGGCTCCAGTCTAGACCCGAGAGCATGCAGACAGTGCCTGGCTGGGCTTCACTAGTGGCAATGGGAATGGTCTGGACTTTATGGTTGAAGATGGCAGGATTGGCCAGCCTGATGAGCATGAGGTCGTCCTGGGGGGCGGAGTGGCTAGCGTTCCAGTAGCGGATGATCTGGATGGGGCTAATAGTCTGCTCTGTCCCATCCCTGATCCTGCTCTTGAAATTTCCTAGCATCACCTTCAGATTTCTGGAGGTAGAAGGGGGATGGAAGCATGCATCATTATCACCATCCCCGCGATTATTACCACCACCACACTGAGATACTGAGTGTTGTAATGTGCCAGATCCTGTAATGACTGCAATGAGTCTGTGCAGGCATTCTGTACTTAATTCTGTTTTACAAATGAAGTCATAGAAGACCATAGTACATACATTGTAGAATTCTTTGAAATACTATATTTTAATGTAGTGTTCCTAAATAGTAAAGAGAAAAATAATACATGCCAAAGAAATGGAAATTTTTATTATCTTCCAATAACAAGGCAGAGGAGGAATAGAAAGATCTGTTAGATAATGTTCAATTTCTTCACTAAATTCACTTTCTGATTCTGCACTTTTGGAAGGTGACATGGGAATTAAACCAATGGGCTGTGGCTTCTGATTGGGTTTCTGGATAGTAGGAAGCACCAGCAGGTAATTGGAGAGAAATGTGCTCCAAGTATTTACCCTCCCTTTGTCTTGCAATTCTGCAAGTCTGCCTATGTCCTTTGAGGTGTCAGGCCATCTCTTCATGGAAGTATCTTCCTCTTTCCCTTGAAGCCACTCTGTTCCTTTCCTCTTGCCTTTTTAGGCCTATGGATTTTTGTAATAACTTTGGGAGCACAAAACTAATCTATTTTTTCTGGTAACGTCTCCATCCTTTTCCAGTTACTACCTGAAAAAAAAATTCTCAACTTACTCAGTTGAGTGCACCATCAGTTACTGAGGGGCCTCCACTGATGAAATGCATTTGTATCTCAGGAGGGGGTGTTCGGAAAAAGGGAGGCGAGACCGGAGCTATCCAGTGTGCTCTAGGTTTTCTCATTAGTGGCTGGCTGGGTCTTTACGTGAGGGACTATGCTGTACATTGTAGGATATTTAACAGCATCCCTGCTCTGGCCTCTACTGTTCCCTGATTGTGATAACAAAAATATTTTTAGACACATGTATTTTTGGCAAGTGTGCCTTGGGGAGGAAGTTTCTCCTATTTGAGAATCACCAGATTAGATTAAAATGATGGTACATACTAGGTACTTACGGTAAGTAGCAGTGAGCTGGTGCTAGAACCCATGAGGGTTTGATGAGCACCCCCACACAGGGGTTAAAGTGGGACTTAAGGTATACCAAATAGGGAGCTGGGTCTTCCTTCTGCACAGATGACTGAGTGAGAAAAGATGTCCCTGAAAATATAATGTTCTTAGTATATGTGTTAGAACAAATAAGACAGTTGAAACAGAATATGGACAATTTTAAACCTGTAATCCATTTTTCAGGAAATATGAACATATTTGACACTTTCCTAAGAAAAATGTGAAGAAAAATGACAATTACTTCTAATATTTAGAATTTTGGGGACACCGGGAGTTTGGCCTAGAGGTAGAATGCTTGCCTAGTATGCATGAAGACCCGGGTTCGATTCCACGGTACTACATACATTAAAAAAGCCAGAGGTGGTGCTGTGATTTAAATGCTAGATCTTTAGCCTTGAGAAAGCCCAAGAACAGTATGCAGGCCCTGAGTTCAAAGCCCCAGGACTGGAAAAAATAATTTTTGGTTAGTATTGATAATATTTAGTCTAAGAAAGGATATGATAAGGAAGACTCATTTTATTGCTTGTAGATTGATTTTATTTTTTTCAGATATTTTTATTGTAATTGATAGAATGGTTACATTATATTCATCGGGTAGAAGGTGCATTATTGATTTTATTTTCTTGAATAGCAATTTGGAAACAGGCATTAGGAAACAGTACAGGGCTTACCCAGGTTCTGATGGCTCATGCCTGTAAGCTTAGCTACTCAATAGGCTAAGATTGGAGAATCAAAGGTCCAAAGCCAGTCCAGAAAGGCAAGTATACGAGATTCTTATTTTAGTTAACCAACAATATGACAGATTGGCTGTGGCTCAAGTGGTATAGTACCAGCCTTGAGCTAAAGAGGTCAGAGACAGTACCCAGGCCATGAGTTCAAGGTCCATTGCCAGAATACACACAAAAAGAAATAGTAGT
This sequence comes from Megascapheus bottae, assembly GCF_031878675.1. Classification (NCBI taxonomy): domain Eukaryota; kingdom Metazoa; phylum Chordata; class Mammalia; order Rodentia; family Geomyidae; genus Megascapheus; species Megascapheus bottae. The sequence goes on from NC_143513.1 coordinate 76,949,208, forward strand.
GGTCTTAAAAATCTTGAGATTCTCTGACTGTCAGTATGCGTGCCTGGGTATAGAAGCTTTTTTGAGTAACTATAACTATGTGATTATTTCAGAGGCTCTGCTTTGAAAGCACTTTTCATTTGTGATTTTGTATTTTTTTAATTATCTCAAGTCGTTGTACAAAGGGGTTTATTTTAGAAATGTTGGTTAATTTTGAAGTCATTGAGATTTATATACTTTTTCATTTCCACTGGATTATTTTTGATATTTAGTCATCATTAAAGGTTATCTAAGCACATTTACTAAGAGTTAGTATCTTGTTCTTACCTTGTACCTGATTCTCACAAATCCAATTTACTTAATTTATGCCAGTCCCGGGGTTTGAAATCAGGGCCTGAGCACTGTCCTTGGGCTTTCTCAAGGCTAGAACTCTACCACTTGAACCACAGCACCACTTTCAGCTTTTTCTGTGTATGTGGTACCAAGGAATTGAACCCAGGTCTTCATGTATGTTAGGCAAGCACTCTACCAGTAGGCCAAATTACTGGCCCCCCACAAATCCATTTTAAAGTAATTGAGTATAGACAAAGATTATGAGTCAACACGCTCACCTTGGCAATTTTTATTGTAGCATAATGGCTGAAATGGGATTGTTCCACATTCAAATACAGAAAATGTACTAACTGTAGAACTTATTTAAAGAATATTAAACATATTAATATTTTATTAAATTATGCCAACTTTACATGTAATGCTATTTAGTTATCTCAAAACAAGGATAAAGCACACAAAAACAAATAATTCTGGGAGCAAATTCAAAGTATTAATATATATTCACTTAGAAGTGAAATTATATGATGGTTTTCTACTTTAAATGTCCAGATTTTCTAATATAAACATATATATTTATAATTGGAATATTTACAGAAACTTTTAGAAAATAAAGGGTCCTAGCATCAGAAACAAGGTTCTCTTCTTGTCTGCTCTCAGCACTTTTTTGATCCTCCCAAGCCTGGGCTAGTATTTTCCCCTCACACAGATTGGTTTAATCTTCAAAACTCTAGAGGAGTCAATACCTCCATTTAGCTGAAGCAGTTGTAGCACAGATGGGTTAATGTACTCAACTCTCCACAGCTAACTTTGTAACACAGCCTTGGTGGGGTGGGGAATATGTCCCAGTAGCACATTCTGCAACCAGAAGAACACCCTGGAAGGCAGGGATTACAGTAGGACCTAGCATTTGACCACTTCTTGTTTCAATTTTTGCTATTTCCTAAATTGTATGGCTTTGGAAACAGGGAATAGCAGAAGTCAGTATGGCTGACTGATATTCTGATATGGTTCTCTGGCCTTGGGGCTATATTGAGATTTGTCCAGAGGATGTGGAGGTCCTTACATCTGCAATAATTAAGGATGAGCACTCATTGTTGAGAGTTCTCCAAATCAAGTATGTGCCATAAGCTACCCCGCAGCCTACCACTAGAAGGGTGGCTGTCTGTCTTGAGAGGGCATACCCCAGTACTGCTCAAAACAGTCTTTCTTGACTCTTCTCAGACACCCCTTACATATCCACACCTGCCACAAACCCTCTAACTTGTGCCTTCCAGCACGTTGTTGAAGGTCTTATATACATACCAGCAAGGACAGTCAAGTAGAAAATAAATTTCATGGTGGTCCAGCCTTCCCCTGTGAGATGTAGGTGAGCAGTGTGTGAAGTTCTCAGCTCATTTGTCTCTTTAGGAACATCTGTAGGAATCAGTGGGAATAGTCAGATGTGGGGAACTGCCAGAAGAGGAGGAGGATGGCAGGTGCGGAGCTAGGGAACCGGTGGTTGTGGATGGAGGCACTGGGTGGGATTGGAAATCAGCTCTGGGCATAACCAGGGAAGGGAAATGTCTCCAGGAAGGTGGGGGCCTGCATCGTCCAGGGAAGGCAGAGGACTGTGCCTCTATTGGATCATATGAGGCAAGGAAAAAGGAGCCAGAGCCCTAGACTTCTACCCTCTACCTGCTGATCTTCCTAGATTAAGCCAAGCTTCTTGAAGATAGGCGCAGTTATCTTCTCTGCAGAGCTTCAGAGGCAAGGACCATGAGGGAACAGAATTTTCCACCTTCATTCAGGGAGGCAGTGTCCCTAAAGTTTGCTCTGACACCCTGATGGGTTCTTGAGCTCCCCCTGGCCCCTCCTATCTTTGTTACACTTGTTCAGCTCCCTTTTGATCACTATTTCATCACTCAGTCATCATCACTAGCTGGGGCTGTGTTGTCCAGATCACTGGCTTTGAGCTAAGGACATGAGGAAGTGAGAAGCATGCATGGACCAGCTAGTTTTCTTCACAGCTGGGGAATGGTGCACATTCTAGACACCATTAGATCTAAAATTAAATATATGTTAGTGATGACTCAGGGTGGGGGTACTTCCAATGCTTTTTACATGAAGAAACATTTCTCAGTTTCAGTAGAAAACCACAATCAGATTTGGATAATCGGTAGACTTTCCAACATTTCTTGCTAGAGCACATTCTCAGGAAAAAAAGATCAGTACAATAATACTAAGTCATTGGGCACTTAGTGAATCCCAGATTCTGATCTATAACCTACCCCCACGCTTTTAAAAGGCAGTATTCAAAATTTGTTTATATTACTGTGTATGTCTAATTTTCTTTGGAAGAATTGTAAATTGTATTGCACTTTTAGTTTGGATTCTATATGTTCATATACTGAAATGCGACTTTTCTGTCATTTGTGGATCTTACATTCTGCAACCTTAGGTTGTGTATGTGTGTGTGTGTGTGTGTGTTTTAAATTATAATGATTATCTACAAATACATAAAGACAGCAGAGAGAGACAGAGATAGGTCCTTTCCTTTTCCATTTCTCTGTGCCTCTTCATTAGTCCCTGCCATATTACAGTGGTTAGAATTTACAATACTATACCGAGTAAGTGAAACCATTGGACAATATTGGTTCATTTCAGATCAAGAAGAAAAACATTCTTTCAACTTTTCACTATCAGTTTTTGTAGAAGCTTTGTTTTTTATTTTTATGTCTATCATGGGGCTTAAGCTCAGGGCCTGAGCACTTTCTTGGACCTCTTTTGCTCTAGGGTAACACTCTACTACTTTGAGCCACAGCACCAGAGCTGAGTCTCACAGGGACTCTTCTGCCTGGAGAGGCTCAGAACTGTGGTCCTCAGATCTCAGCCTCCTGAGTAAAGAGGATTTCAGGTGTAGAAGCTTTTTATCAAGGTGAGGTAATAATCTTTCCTAGCTCATCAAGAGGTTTATTATTATTATTATTATTATTATTATTATTATTATTAGTGGTGGTGGTGGGTTTTAGATTTGCCAAATGTTTTCCACTCCTAGGACCAATAGGCAGAATGGAGTGCTCTTAGATTATTGCTACAGTGTACATACTGATTTTCAAATATTGCATTAGACTTTCATAAGTATAATTCTTTTTACATATTGAGTTGGGTTTTCTATTTGACGAGGATTTCTGTGTTTAAGTTATGAGTGAACTTTTGAATACATTTTCAAGTCAGGGTAATAGGCATAATAGAATTTTTCAAGGGAACCATTAGGAGCTACACATTTAAATTACAAATCCAGATACTTAATGATTATATAGTTATTCAGATCATCAGTTTAATCTTCATTGCACCTTGGTAATTTGTGGGATTTCTCACCATACATGCTCGTGTCTGTTGTTGTCAGGGTTTTGGAGTGTAGGTCTATCATATTGTTTTAATATACAGTTCTCTAAGCCATATAATGTTGAATATCTTTTTGTGCACTTATTTCTATGTCTTTGGCAAATTGTGACTGTTCAAACATGTTGTATATTTTTAAATGTGTTTTATTTAATTTTTGATGTTTTTGAAACCTAGGGAAGTTCTTTGCATATTTTGGGTGCCAGTTCTTTATCAGATGTGTATTTTTCCAAGATATTTCCCATTGATATTCTTGAGAATTTTACATCAGTTTTCAGGGTAATTTTTTTCTTTCTTGTAATGCCTTTGATATAAGTGCATTACTGTTTTATAGAGCAAGAAGTATTCTTCATAGTTTTATTTTCTGAAAGATACTGTAAAGAAAGAGCTCTCCTTCTTAAACATCTGGCAGAATATTTTGATATTTGTCTTATCTTTAAGTAGTTGCACATGGGAGCTTCCATCCAGCAAAGAAGTTTATGAACGTAAGTGTGCCTTGATTACTATCATTCCTTTCAACATTCTCATCCATACCTCCCCACCCACCCCTTCCCTCACTTTTCTTAATTTTGTAGGATATGCATTGAGTTTTGACAACCTTCTGCCTTTCTTTTCTCCATCTACTTCCTTGATTCCACCCTATCCCTTTCAATTATGTTTGCTTGAAATCCAGTAGACTTAAGGAAGAACTCACTATAATTCCTTAGAAAGACAAATCATTGTTCAAAAAAAATAAACAAGGAAACAAGTATTCTATAGAATTAATGAAAGAAAACATTTGGTTTTGTTGCTTTCACTTTAGAAGGTTATTTTGTATTTATTTTATATATCCATATGTGTTTTGCTAGATTGAGTCTAACAAGGATTAGACTGCTTGCTCCAAACTCAGATTTTTAGTATAGAGTTTTTATGATATTCTTTTGTGATCACATTAAAATGGTGATGGCTGTAAAGATTCTTAGCATTAGCTATTTTCCTTTCTTTCCCTTTTTCTTGGTTAGCCTATTTTCAATGATTACTCTGTTTCATTGATTTGTTTATTAATTTCCTGTTTTCAGATGTTTTATTATTAACTTCTATTTATTTCTTTTGCTTATCTTATTTTGAATTTTGACAGTAGTAGCGTGAAGGATTAGGTTATTGATTTTAGTGTTTCCTCCGCTTTCTAAATTAGACATTCAGTACTTTAAATTTTCTGCTAAATACTGTTTTAAATGTGCTCCACACAGTTTGGTAAGTTGCATTTTTCAGCTTCAGTAGTTCAAAACATTTTAAATTTATTAGTATTTTATTTTCCTTGACTTGTATTATTTAGAAGTATGTGGCATAATCTCAATAGTTTGGGATTTCCTGATTTTCTTTCTGTTATTTGTTCTTTTATGTTAGTTGAAAATACCTTGAGTGATTTCTTCTTTTACATTTGTTGAGATGCATTCATTTCATGAGCCTATGGTCAGTCTTGCAGGGTAGATCAAGTTTCTGGTCTCATATTAAAATCTTTGATAAGGCTTTGTTAGGGGTAGGTAATAGCAGAAGTACAAAGGGCCAACAGAGGATGAATGAGCATGACGTGGGTCTTAGGGAGTGATGTGGGGGATAGGTCTGGTTGGGGCACATTGAGGGCTTAAAGGAAATGTCATAATGGATTCCCCCTTAAAAAGCAAATATATGCTAATAAAATATTTTTAAAGATCTTGAAATTGATATTCTCCTACATGTAGAGATCCACTTTTGTCAACATCATTTGTTGATGAGACTACCTTTTCTTCAGTGTGGGTTTTTAGCATCTCTGTCAAAAATAAAAGTGGCTATAGCAGTGTGTTGTTACCTCAGAATTTTCAATCTATTCCACTGATCTCTCTCTCCCTCCCTCCCTCTTCCCCTCCCTCCCCCCCTCTTTCTGACAGTGTTTGCATTGTTTTGGTTACTGTGGCTGCATAATACACCTGATTAGGCTTTGTGATACTACCACAAGGAATCCTGCTAAGAATACATAATATATTTTGCTCAGGGTTGCTTTGTCTCTTTAAAGGTTGTTTTTGTGCTTCCAAATGAATTTTAACATTCTCTTTTATATTTGTATAAAGAACAACATTGGAGTTTTGATAGAATCATGTTATATCTATAGTTTGCTTTTGGTAGTACAATCATTTTCACAATGTTGATCCTGCTGTTCAGGATCCATGCCATCTCTAATTTCTTTTTCTGTTTTTCAAGATAACTAAAAAAAGAAATTCATTGCACCTTTAATTTTTTTGTTGTAAAGGTGATATGCAGAAGGATTACGGTTACATAGGTAAGGAAATGAGTACATTTCTTGTTGAACATTGTTATCTCCCCTCATTTTTCTCCCATTATCCTTTCCCTCTGACACCCCACCCCGAGATTGTAAAGTCCATTTCCAATCTGGTGTCCTCTGAATGCTGCTGTTGCATTGGGTCACCCTGTGTTCTTGCTTCACCATTTTGTTATTCTCCTTCCCTTCCCCAAATCAGATAGGTGTATATACAAGATGACATTCATTGAAGCATTATTCACGATAGCTAAGATATGGAACCATCCCAGGTGCCCCTTGGTAGATGAATGGATCAAAAAATTCTATTATATATATAACAGAACTCAATGTTTCTATCAGAAAGAATGATATCACCCCATTTCCAAGGAAAATGAAAGACTTGGAAAAAATCATATTGAGTGAAGTAAGCCAGACCCAAAGAAGCAGAGGCTTCATGGTTTCCCTCATTTGTAACAATTAGTATATGTCTACCATAGTCCTAGCGGAGGATCACAATAGCTCAATACATATGTACATATGAATGAATCAACAAGATGTGGTATTTGTACACAATGGAATTCTATGCTGCTGTCAGAAAGAATGACATCGCCCCATTTGTTAAGAAATGGAAAGACTTAGAAAAAATCATATTAAGTGAAGTAAGCCAGACTCAAAGGAACTTAGGCTCTATGGTTTCCTTCATTTGTCATAATCAGTAGAAACCTTGGACTCTACTAGCAGAGATTTGCAATAGAGCAAAACGTAGATACATAAGGCCATATAGTATGACGCTAATTGAAAGGACCGCTAGGAAAAAAAAGATTTTTTTATTGTAAGTAATAGAAGGGTTACATGATATTTGCCAGGTAGAAGGTACATTAATTCACATACATTGATACCCTTTCACATGTCTTGGTACCCATTACCCTCCCCCCCACACCCCCCACCCATCTTGGTTTTCCCCCTTCCCTATCAAATTTCAAATAACCAAATGCGCATATATCCAATATATCAGATAACAAAGTGAGATACTGTAACAATATGAGATAACCAAGGGACAGCAAAAGAGCTGAGAGACAACATAGTACATTAAGGAAAACAATCATTCATTATATGACTTTTGTTTCTGTATCCTAGAGGTCCTTTCAATTAGCGTCATACTATATGGCCTTATGCGTCAAGGTTTTGCTCTATTGCAAATCTCTGCTAGTAGAGCCCAAGGTTTCTACTGATTATGACAAATGAAGGAAACCATAGAGCCTAAGTTCCTTTGAGTCTGGCTTACTTCACTTAATATGATTTTTTCTAAGTCTTTCCATTTCCTAACAAATGGGGTGATGTCGTTCTTTCTGACAGCAGCATAGAATTCCATTGTGTACAAATACCACAACTTGTTGATCCACTCATCAACTGAGGGACATCTAGGTTGGTTCCATATCTTTGCTATGGTGAATAGTGCTGCAATGAACATTGTTGTGCTAGTGGATTTAGTATGCCCTTGTTTCTGGATGGTTGGGTAAATGCCAAGTAGTGGAATTGCTGGGTCATAGGGGAGTTCTATGTTTAGCCTTTTGAGGCACTGCCACACTGCTTTCCATAGTGGTTGAATGAGTTTGCACTCCCACCAACAGTGTAGTAGTGATCCCTCTTGGCCAGATCCCCTCCAGCATCTGTTATTATTTGTTTTCCTGATCCTGGCCATTCTAACTGGAGTGAGGTGGAATCTTAGAGTTGTTTTGATTTGCATTTCTTTTATGACCAGAGATGTTGAGCATTTCTTCATGTGTCTGTAGGCCATTTTTGTTTCTTCTTCAGAGAAGACTCTCTTTAAGTCTTTGGCCCATCTTTTAATGGGCCAAATCTCTTTGGAGATTAGTTTTGAAGTGATTCAATTTTTTGAATTGTTGACATATTTTAGATATGAGGCCTTTGTCTGTTGCTTGGTTGGTGAAGATCTTCTCCCACTCTGTAGGCTTCCTAATTAATTTACTAGCTATGTCCTTTGCCATACAAAAGCTCCGCAGTTTAATGCAGTCCCACTTATCCAGCCTTTCTCTGATTTGTTGTGATTCTTGATCCTTATTAAGAAAGTTTCGACCTGTGCCAAGGAGGCCTAGTGTATCTCCTATTCCTTTCTGTAAAGTTTTCAGTGTGTCAGCTTTTACCTCCAGGTCTTTGATCCATTTGGAGTTAATTCTAGTGCAAGGTGACAAAGAAGGATCCAACTTTAGTTTTCTGCAGTTGCTTAACCAGTTCTGCCAGCACAACTTGTTGAAGAGGCTGTCTTTCTTCCATTCTATTTTTTTGGCTCCCTTGTCAAAGATTAGGTGGCCATAGGTCTGTGGTTTAGTATCTGGGTCCTCAGTTCTTTTCCATTGGTCTTCAGGCCTGTTCTTGTGCCAGTACCAAGCTGTTTTGAGAATTATAGCTCTGTAATAGAGTCTAAAGTTTGGTATTGAAATTCCTCCAGTGCTGTTCTTTCTGCTAAGAAGTGTTTTTGCTATTCGGGGTCTTTTATTATTTCATATGAAATTTTGAATTGCCTCTTTAAAGAATGCCAAGGACAGTGCTCAGGGCCTGAATGCAAGCCCAGGACTGGCAAAAAATAAGTAAATAAGTAAATAAATAAATAAAAAATCTTAAAAAAAAGAAAGAAAGAAAGAAAGTACTCAGAAAAGGCCAGAGGTGGCACTGTGGCTCAAATGGTAAAGTAGTAGATCAGAATGATGAGGACTGGCAGAGGTTGAAAACTTTGAGGTAGTAAAAATCACACTGTAGCTACACATTGGTCACATCATCTGAGGCAAATTTAACAAAACCAATTACCTTTCTCTTACCCTCCAACATATATTGTTTTTTTTTTTAATTTAATTTTTTTTATTGTAATTAGTAAAAGGGTTCCATGATATTTGCCAGATAATGTTATTTGTTTTATATACACATACATCTTATTCATGAATAAGAATAAAATGTCATTTGTAGGGAAATGGAGATTGTGTTAAGTAAAATAAGCCAAAATAAAATATCATATGTTTGATATATAGAAGTTATTCCTAAAATATAAAGAACAGGAATTTAAAATAGAATCTATTTGGGGGTGGGTACCAACAAGTAGGGGACAGATGAAAGGGAACTGAGGGAGTGTATATGATAGCAGTATTTGATACATGTGTATGGAAATAGAAAAATAGAACAATGAAATTGTTACAACCAGGGAGGGAGGGGACAGTAGAGATGTATATGTGGAAACATCACAATAAAACCCAGTGCACAGCTAAAATATGCTAGTAAACTATGGGGAAAATTAAAATACCAGCTGATTGCCTATTTCTTCTAGCATTTCTACCAATTTTCAGGGTAATCCTTGCATATTCTAGCTGAATTGCTACCTTTAGTATCATGCATTTCCCTTCTTTATTACTTCATTTTTTCCCCTAGCCTGAAATCTGTTTTCTCTGAATATCTAGCATATTTATAGCTTTTGTATTCATTCTTGCTTTGTTGATTTCTGTCTTCTCTTTTTCTATCTTCTCTGATTTTGGGCACTTATAAAGTATGTGTTTTTTCTTTCTCTTTTGCCAGTCCTGGGGCTTGAACTCAGGGCCTAAGCACTGCCCTCAGGCTTTCTCAAGGATAGAGCTCTACCACTTGAGATACAACATCACTTTTGGATTTTTCTGTATATGTGGAACTGAGGAATTGAACCCGAGTTTTTATGCATGCTAGGCAAGCATTCTACCATTAGGCCAAAGTCCTGGCCCATATTTTTTCTTACATAAGCTATATTGTAGTTAATTTTTTACTTTAGGTTTGAAATTTTCAATTGTATAATGTTTTCATTCTTATATCTTATCCACTTAATGATTTTATTTTTGGAAACAGTGCCCACATTACCTGTTAAAATAATTTTATGATTGTGGTTGTAAACTCCTTGTGAGAAAATTTTATTAATATCATTTAATTCATATTAACATTAGCCTTTATTAATTATCTTTTCTCATTCAATTTCCATTTGTGATTCATTTTCAGTAAAGAGATGGAACACATACCAGCTTCATTATTTATTGTACTCCAATTACAGTTATCAGACTTGCACCAGACTTTGCTAGCTCCTTGCTCCTGAGTAAGCAATAATGGCTATTCAGTGTTTCTTACCATAATTGATGGTATCTTTGCTTCAAGGACCCAAGATTGAAATTTGATAATCCTTTTGAAAATTCTAGAAAACTTTGTTCTGGTAAGGAAATCCTAGGGTTATGAAAGTTACCTCAGTAGGTAAAACTTAAGCAGTGGTTTGCTTAAATATACTTAAAATGTGAAATATGTAGGAATAGTGCAATATCTTACCTATAGGTAAACATAAATCCTCAAATATGTTTTTAATGGAGTCCATTCTAATTTATGGTTGTATGATTGTATTTAAAAGCAAAGAGGCATGCATGTGATGATTCATTTTTTGATACATTGCTATCTTTTTATTGTCAGGGTAATGAGGGGTTACAGTTACATTTGTGCGATAGTGGGGCATTATTTCTTGAACACTTATATCTCTTCTCATGTTTTTGTCCCCCTTTCGCTCCACCCACCCCGTCCCAATCATCTTGCTTTCCCCCTTCCCTTCTCTATTACAAATAAACAAATAATTCTACTTAAATATTAACTGATGATGATAAAAAATGGAAACCATTCCTCATTAGAAGAGTGTGTAAAAAGTGATAGTCTTAAATAATTAAGCAGTTAGTATAAATACTACAGAAAATACTTTCACAAATTAGCCTGCACATTTATACAGTTAATACTTTCCTGAATTATTGAACTAAATTTTAGAAGTTGTTACCAAGTAGCCCTCCAAAAAGTTGTATCAAATTATAATCTCTCAAAATAAGATTATCTTGAATCTTGGGCCAGGAGTTTGGCCTAGTGGTAGAATGCTTGCCAAACATGCATGAAGACCCAGGTTTGATTCCTCGGTACCACATACACAGAAAAAACCGGAAGTGGTGGCTCCAGTGGGAGGGTTCTAATCTTGAGAAAACCCAAGGACAGTGCTCAGGCTCTGAGCTCAAGCCAAGGACAAAAAAAAAAAAAAAGGATTATCTTTAGTCTGTATAGTTTCTGGTAGGAAGTTTTGATTTCATTGTTAACCTGTAGAAATCTCAGAAATGGCACCAACATATGAGTAGTGAATAATCACATTATGAAGTAAAAGTACATCCCAGAGTTTCTCATCTCCATGGGAACGGTGATGAAAATTGCCCTGGTGCCTTTATTTCAGTACTTGGCTGCTGGCTTCTGAGAACTGTGCCATGTGATCACTGTTGGAGAATGTGGGGGAGTCTGAGGGAGATGAAATCGTTCTCTGAGAACCGTTTTTGCAGAACCAATTCCTCTAATTCAGAGAATGTAACCATGAACCAGGTTCATTGCTCTAAACTCAGAAAAACCACTGACTCCAGATAAAGTTGTCAAACAAGGGTAAAGATTTATTTGGAAATTTCTCAACCAAATAAAACAGAGTCTGGTTCCAAAAGAAATCTTTCTCAGAGTTCTGGGCACAGGGCTTATTTGGGCCAGAATAGTTAGATTATTGATTAGAAAATCTACAACTCGTATCGTAAACTTGGTTTCACATGAATATTTTTTCAGTTTTAGGATATATAAAGCATTTCACTAGAGAAAAGGGTCATAGTGAAAGTGACTCTTCTATCCCCTGTCATCTTTAGGGAGGACCAGGAGACACAGGGCCCCGAGATTACATTGGCTATATAGCAGTCTTGAACCCATGAGGTGGCTCCAGTCACCAATATCTCTAACAACAAAGTAAGAAATCAGCAGCCTAATTCTCACATTTGTGGTATGAAAGTCACTGCTCTCTACAGACTGCTAGAAGTAAGAGGATTGAGAGGGCTACACAGACGATTCACCATTACAATTATAGGTAGCTTTCTTTAGTGGTGTGTCAGGTCACATTGGCCTGGTGGATATTTCAGTAGGAAGGGTGATGAAAGAGGAAACCCATTTTACAAGAGTATTGTCAGTTTCTTTCAAGTGTAGCACACACCTGCCCTATGTCTCCAATTCTAGCTATTTACCTAAAAGGGCATGGTGGAACATATCTTCACAGAGATTTCTGATAAAATGTCCATAGCAGCTTAATTGAGCTCATGACTGCACATTGTGAATAATCATTGAAGAAAGGTTCAGTTGATTCTCATTATACAGAGATTCGGAACTGTGAATTTAGTCACTAAAATAAATATAAGTTTAGGTGTTGATTAGTTGATAAAAATGTGATCAGAGGCTTGTAGTATCCTATCCCTGGTTGATATCTCTGCCTCTGAAGTAGCTAGGATTGCGAGCTTCAGACACCATGCCTGGCCTTAGTTTTGCTTTTTCCTCTTGCTGGCCTTGAACTGGGATCCTTCCAATCTCTGCTTCCTTAGTGGCTAGGTTTATTCAGCCCATGGTACTCAGTCTCTAGTATTTTATTTTGTGTTAGGCTATGAAACAGAATTGTTTCTGGGTAATGATATTTGATAAAGTGGTAGTTGTTTATCCAATCAAGTATGTTTCATTTCTTTAGAAAAGGAGAGCAAGATGGGATAGCTTGTGTGCCTGAATTGTGATAAGAAGGAAATGATTCAGAAGTTGGAGGAGCTGCAGAGAAATATAAGTGATTTTGTGTTATGATGTATTAATAGAAGCCTAGTGAAGAAGTATTTCCTCCAAGAAGGAGATAATTAATTTGACTCCTTGCAAACTTTCAAATTGAGAAATTATTAGTCCCTTGTGAGTTGAGGCAGACAACTATTCAGGTGGAGAAAGGGATTTCCTGATTTAGAAAGCCCTCCCAAGTGATAGGATACTATTTATGTTATGGCTGAACAATATCCCATTGTGCACATAAACTGCATTTTCATTATCCAGTTATCAGTTGTGGGCATCTGATTCCATGTCTTAGGCAGTATGAACAGTGCAGCAGTAAACATGAGCACGCAGATAGCTCTGGTGTCATAATTTAATTTCCTTTCATTATATAATAACTACAAGTGGTATAGTGATTGTTTTGTTTTCTTTGCCAGTCCTGGGCTTGCGATCAGGGCCTGAGCACTGTCCTTGGACTTTCTCAAGGCTGGAGCTCTACCACTTGAGCCTCAGCACCACTTCCAGCTTTTTTCTATGTATGTGGTACCTGGGTCTTTATGCATGCTAGGCAAGCACTCTACCACTAGGTCACACTCTCGGCCTCAGTCATTTAGTTTTTTTCTTTTGGTAGGTCATGGGGCTTAAATTTGGCCTGGGTGCTGTTCCTGAGCTCTTTAGTTCAAGCCTACCATCCTACCCTTGAGCCAAGCCCCACTTCCTGTGTTCTAGAGGTTAATTGGAGATAAGAGTCTCAGGTTCTTTTGTGCCCAGGCTGGCTTTGAACCTTCATCCTCAGATCTCAGCCTCCTGAATAGCTATGATTACCGGTGTGAGCCACCGCACCCAGCCCAGTGATTTAGTTTTTTGAGAAAGTTTCATACCTATTTCCATATTAAGTTCATTGTTTTACATTCCCTTTAATAGTATTTAAGCATTCTCTTTTCTCCATATCCTTTGTCCACATCCTCATCAATGTAGATTATGCTTTGTCTTTTTGATAATAGCCATTTTAAACTGGGGTGATATGACATATCATTCTGGGGTGCACTTTCATTTCCTTAGTAGCTAACGTCGTTGAGCCCTTTTCCATAAATTCACTGATTATTTGTTAAGTCTTCTATTCCTCCCTATGTAACACCATTGTACTAAAGTAAATCCCTGCTAAAGCATAAAAAATTAATATATATAGCATAAATATCACAGCAGTATATTTGGTAAGACTATTTTTTTTTGTAAGACTACTATGAATTCCCTGCCATCTTTAACTATTTTTTGTAAAGGTATTAACACATACTTGGAAGATCCATGCATGTGGTCAGGAGATATTCTAGACTGAGTTGGCATAGGCCATGTACTGGCCGTGTGGAACTCTATTGTGAATCCCAGAAATTGGGTACCTCTTCCTACTTCCTCAGATCATTTGATATGAAGTGTAGATTAGTGACCTCATTTTTGCCTGAGGTGATCTGGAACTGTGATCCTCCAACATGAGGCTGGACATACTGAGGTTTACCATGCCTGGCCCTGACTTTTAATGTATTTTTTTTTTTGCCAGTCCTGGGCTTGAGCTCACGGCCTGAGCCCTGTCCTTGGACTTTCTCAAGGCTAGAGTTCTACCACTTGAGCCTCAGCACCACTTCCAGCTTTTTTCTATGCATGTGGTACCGAGGAATCGAACCCGGGTCTTCGTGCATGCTAGGCAAGCACTATACCACTAGGCCAAACTCCCGGCCCCTGACTTTTAATATTTATGTAGAATGCTAACAATAACAGTTCTAACCCAGACAATTATAGGAAAAAGGGAACAATGTAATTTGAGTCCCTTATTCAATTATGTTTATATCTAATATTTATACAATAGAAATACTTTATTTTATAGGTTAGAATCCAAACAGTATTATTTAATTTGTTATTTAGATTCTTCAACTTTTTAATTTTGAGTTGCAAGAGATTGCTGTTTGAGTTTCCCTAAACTTTTAATATATTGAAATATAAAATGCCATCTGAGGTCATGATGTCATAAAAAGTAGAATCCTTGTGAAGGAAATTAATGTCATAGAAAGAACTCCAGGGTCCTTCCATGCCCTTTATTTCATCACCTGACAAAACATCTACTAGTGCTTAAACTTTGAAGTTCCATCCTCCAGAACTGCAATAAATAAATGTCCTTTTTTTTAAAGTTACCCAGTCTATAGAATTTTATTATAACAGCTTGAACCACCTAAGAAGTGGGCTTGTTTCATGTTGGGTTCTGTGTCTGTCTGGTATGGGTAGAATTGAGCACTTTTGAAACCATACCCAGATGAAGTGGGACACATTTCATAGTAGCTCCAGAAGTCCATCTGGAGATCCTATTCCAATTGTTGTATTCATGTCCTTGATTGTACTTTGAGCTCCCTTTTAAGCATCACTTCCTTTCTTTAATGGTTTATTATTCTAGCTAGCAGTCTTACCAATTTTTAAAATTTGATATACTATTGAAGTCTACTGTGTACAGGAGATATTGGTATAGATCCCTTTCACGCTAGGCAAGCACTCTGCCACTAGGCCAAACTCCCAGCCCCGCTTTCACTTCTTTTGAATCTACTAATTGAAGAAGTTAGTTTGACTATAGTGTTTCCCAAAATTTGAGATATGTCAATAACATATATCTTTCTGGTTTTGAATATTTTTCTATAAGTTACGAGGTAGTTTCAGAGGCTTTGTTAGACTTCAGTCTGATAAACAATGAGTTTCTTCTTTTGAAAGTGATTAATATAAAATATCAACAAATCATGGTTGTGAATGTATCTGATAGTTTCTAAGTGATTATAATTACCACTGTGTTCTTGGAAAAACAATTTCTTTGATCCTTAGCTAGTAGAAGTCTTCTCCAACTATCTTCCTAATCCTTTTAATGTGACCTAGTAATCTTTCCTTTGTGGTATGATAAGATTTTCTGTAGATTTTTTTCCCTAGACCTGGAGTCTTATACACACACACACACACACACACACACACACGTATATATACTTATATATATATATAAACACAGACATAATTGTCTATAGAATATTTCTATGTCATTATAAAATTAGCCCATGGCCCAGGACAAGAAAATCTCCATTTCTTCTCTATCCTCTCATTTTCTGAGCTCAGGTGTCGATTTACTTTACAATGCCTAAACATCCAAATGCCTATGGAAAAACAAACCTCCTTGTTAAATAGAAGCAGATGGCTTATTTTGTTTCTTGAAATGAGATATTATGAAGAAATAAGGCTCAGAGCACTATAAAAATCTCTCCTGGCATTATTCCTGAATCCCCTTCCAATCATCATATCCCCCCCCCAAAAAACCCCTAATTTACTATATCCCCTCACAAACTTTTCTTCATGCAAATTATGCAAGTATGAATATGTAATAATTTTATTTTTTTCTTACAAAAGTTGACATCTTGGCAAAACTCACATTTCTCCTAGATACAGTATGATGACTGTATCTAGGAAAGTTTTTAATGACATAGAAAGCATCTTTATACTTTTTAAGAGTTTGGTAATATACAGCAAATATCAGTTCCATAGTTATTTAAGAAGTCACCTTCAAATATCCATAGTGTATGTTACTTTTTTTTTTTTTTTTTTGCCAATCCTGGCTTGAACTCAGGGTCTGAGCACCATCCTTGGACTTTCTCAAGGCTAGAGCTCTACCACAAGAGCCACAGCATCATTTCTGTCTTTTTTCTATGTATGTGGTACCAAGGAATTGAACCTGGGTCCTCATGCATGCTAGGCAAGCACTCTACCATTAGGCAAAACTCCCAGCCAGGGTACATTACTTTGTATAACTATTTATGCAATGATGCAGAAGCAATGCCTGTCCTATCTCTAAGAAATCAGATGACAAAAACAAGAACTAAGATGGTAAAATACTGGCACTAAAACACACATTAGAAGATCTCAGTGTAGGCATAGAAGAGAAATTGGCAAATAAAGTCTTTAAAAGAGAAAAAACAATGCATGAATGCATCTGGGAAATACAGAAAGCGATACACAAAATGGAAGCAGGCAGACACTAAGCAACAGAGTATGTGGACTGAGAAAATAATGAGCAGTGTGAGAGAGGGCCCCATGGCAGAGCTGAAGAATATGAGGTGTAAGGATAGGGACCAGAGCCTATTTCTTCTTCTGTATTCTCTTTCTAATAGCATGAGAACATTTCCTTTGTCCCTTAGCTTCCAGAACTCAGCCTCATTGTCCTCCCAAATGTGGGTCTGGTATGATAATGTAAATAAGTAGAGAAGAAAATGCCTCTTCTAAGATCATTCTCCCAAACCTTGAGTAATCTACCAATTGGAGATACACCTGAATTAGCATGTATCTAGCCCTGAGTTTGCTAAGGAGTTGAGATTGTAGAGTAAGTCATTACTGAGCCAGGCCTGGTGGCTCACACATGTAATCTTAGTTACACAGGAGCTAAGATTTGAGGATTGTGGTTGAAACCAGCCTGGGCAGGAGATGTGACACTGTTATCTCCAATTAACCACGAGAACACTGGAAGTGGAAGTGTGCTAGCCTTGAGCAAAAAAGCTCTAGGACAGTGCCCAGACCCTGAGTTCAAGCTTCAGGACCCAATCCCATCCCTAAACATGAATAAAAACCAATCCAGACTGTAGGAAAGAAGGGAGCATATGCACACATTATGTCAGTTTTCCATAATACATCCTACTTTTGCTGTTTACAGGTTTGAGAGCTCTAAAAAGCACACACATTTCATATATTTAGAATTGTTAAATTTAGTTTGCAAAATGCAGTGTAACTATCAAATTGTGCATGTTTTTATCCATTTAAATTACAAATTAAAGATCTAGAGTATACCCATTATACAGTCTTTATGTACCTAGGGTCTGTGTTCATCTGCAGGTACACAAATAGTGTAAAATGCTAACTTGGGAGTTGCATAACACTCCCTGGAACATCATTAATTATTGGATTATTAGAATCATCTTTTCAGATTTGAGTTAGCATTTGTCAGATTACTTGTGTTCATTCATGGTAAGGATTTTCTGTGTGAGCAGGCTAATCCTTGAGAAGCTGATAGAGGTGTTTCATCCCACTTTGAAAGGCCTGTATGAATTTCTCATTCCAGAGAGTGAAGATGAAAGGATTCTGAAAAAGAGTCACCACTAAAACCAGCAGTGATGCTATCCTGTTGTACTCTGCTATCTGTGTTTGCTTGGGTTTCACGTAGAGGAAGAAGCAGCTGCCATAGCCAGTCACAACAAAAGTGAAGTGGGAGGCACAGGTGGAGAAGGCTTTCTTCCAGCCAAAGCCTGAGGGGATCTTGAGGATGGTGGAGATGATGTAGGTGTGGGAGACGATGGTAGGGATCAAAGAACCAATAATACGAAAACAGCCATTATGAAAAGGATAAGCTCTGTGAAAAGGGTGTCATCACAGGAGAGTTTGAGCAGTTGTCCATGGTCACAGTAAAAATGGTCTATTAGATTTGATTTGCAGAAAGTGAATTGAAAGGTGGCGTAGACAAACCAGATTTCAGAAAGGAACCCAAACACCCATGCCACAATTACCATGCAGATGCAGGAGTGGCTGCTCATGATGGTCTCATACCTTAAAGGGATACAGACAGCCACGGAATGGTCTACCGCCATCATACCTATTAATACCAACTCTGAGCTTCCCAGGGCCAGGTACAAATAGAGCTGTGCACAGCATGAAGCCACGAACATCAGCTGCATCCTGGGGAGGAGCAGCCCCTGGACCATGAAGGGGACAGCAGTGGAGGTCAGCAGGACCTTCAAGACAGAAAGGTGGCTGAGGAGGAAGTACAGGGAGACTGCAGCTGCTTACTGGCACAAATGTGCTGCTGCTGATCCTGTTTCCTGCTGTGGTCACTGAGCAGCCAAGAAGAAGGTGGCAAAGAGAACATGGTGCAGATCCTTGGAGCCAGGGAAGCCCAGGAGTAGAAATTCTGTGGTGCTAGTGTAATTCTGTACCCTTGGGTTCTGAGCAGCTCTTCCTTATGTAGCCTAGTGGACAAAAGAGGAATGAGGATATTAAGATAGGCTCATCTTAGGGAAGTATGAGACTCTTGTATTTGTGGCAAATCAGATGGAGTGAAAAACACTTTGTCTAGTAAAAGAAGTCAGATATGGATAGGATTGTGCCTAATGGTAGAGTGTCTGTATAGCTTGCAGGAAGCTCTGGTTTGATTCCTCCCATCTGGGCCCAAATGCAACATGTTCTGTTTTCAGGAATGCCAAAGCCCTACATATAGCATGAGCTAAGTCACTAAATGTGAACACCCTGCACACAAACGGTCATGATCTCAATCCAGTCCAACAACAGGTTTGGGAAGTCTTCTCAGAACCAGCTCCTGTTGCAACCATGCTTTCCTCCAAATGAAATTGGAAATTACAGGTTCATCTGTCACTAATACAGACGAGAACCAAGGACTTAAGTCCTTTAGTGTTTCTGGATTTGTTTCTCACTTCCTGTGGCTATTTCTTTGAATGTTATAGCTAAGGGAAACTTGCTCATTATTGTGCCTAAAAGAACATACATAGTCTTCCCTCTCTAACACCTCTGTAAGATCTCTTTACATTTATCACCTGAAATTAACTGTTTCTTCAACAAAAATTAAATGCTTACTTTTTTCTGTTAATGCTTTTCTTTTCTGTCACTGGTATCTACATGGTTTATAGTGGTTACATTTAGTATGTTAGAATAGTCTACCATCTAGCCATAAAAATACTGTAGAAGTTATATGTTATATATGTGGTTGACAAACCACATGTTATCAGAGCATGCATTTGTTGCAGTGAGACTAAAGTAGGTGTAAGAGGTTCTGTACATTACCTCCTGAGTTTTAGCAGAATTTAAAGGACTAAAATTTACATTCCTCCAATTATTTCATAAAATGGAAAGGAAAAGAGTACTTGCAAACTAATTTGAGGTCAAAACTATAGGGGACATACAAAAGAGAAAATGCTAGTCTGGTGAAAATAGATACAAAAATTCTCAATGAAATACTTGCAAACAAAATTCAGCAGTGTGTTAAAATGTTCATATAATGTAGTCACATCAATCACATTAGTTCTATTGCAGAGATGCAAGGATGGATCAATTTATGCAAATCAAGATATGTAATCCACTATATAAATAGAATCAGGGATTAAAGTTACATCATCATCTCTTTGTATGTATGTGTGTGTGTGTGTGTGTGTATTTGTGTGTCTGTGTATGTGTGTGTCTGTGTATGGGACTAGCATTTGAATTCAGGGCTTCATACTTATAGGCTGGCACTCTACTCTTGAGCCATGCCTCTACTCCAATCATCTCACTATATATAGAATGATTACTTGGCAAAATTATATCAAATAACAAGCCCCAAAGAAACTGGGACTAATAAATGCCATATACCACTAGCAGTCTACTTAGTAGGAAACAACTGAAAGCATCTCTTCTAAAACCTGGAGAAAAAATAGGGTCATTAACTTTCACTTGTCTTATTAAATATAGTTCTTAGCTGAGTGCTGGGTGGCTCTTGCATATAATCCTAGCTACCCAGGAGGCTGAGATCTGAGGATCGTGGTTCAAAACCAGCCTGGGCACTAAAGTCAATGAGACTTATCTCTAATTAGCCACCAGAAAACTGGAAGTGGTGCTGTGGCTCAGGGTTAGGGTGGTAGCCTTGAGCTGAAGAGCTCAGGGACAGTGCCCCAGGCCAGAATTCAAGTCTATGACCGACAAAAAATGAATAAATAAAATAAAAAATAAAAGAAATATAGTGCTTGAGACTTTAGCTATAGTAGTAGGCAAAGATAAAGAACTAAGAGTCACAACAGAAATGAAATCGAATTATCCCCATTTGCCCACTACCTGTTCCCCAGTACTTATTGCACACTACATATTTGAACACTACATATTTGCATGGTATAAAAATTTGAACTATCCTTATTTGCACACTACATATTGCAAACCTTGAAGTTTCCACTAGATAACTCTTCAAAGCTGACACTTTCAGCAAATAGCACAACACAAAATCAGTATACAAAACTCAGTAGCCTTTCTATACACCAACAAGAAACAGGATGAAAAATAAATGAAGAAAACAATCCCATTCAGAATAACCTCAAAACATACCTAGGAAGTAAACCTAACTGGAGAGGTGAAGTAGTTCAACAATAAAAAATATAAAAGTTAATGTTTTTTTTTTGGTGGTATCAGAATTTGAACTCAAGACTTCATGCTTTTTACACAGGCTCACTGACACTTAGGTATACTGTTCTTGTGTCCTGTCCAGGCACACCCCTGGACCATTATCTGATTTTAGGCTCCCCATAATTGCTGATTTGTCATGTATATACCATTTTATCCAGTTTTTCTCAGTAAAGATAGAGTCATGCAGCTTTTTCTGTCTGTGCTGACTTGGTTTTCCCAGTTTCATCCTCTCAAGAAACTAGAATTACAGGAGTGAGCCTTTAGCATCTAGCTTGAGAACTATAAAAGTTTGAAGAAATTAGGCAAAGAAGATACTTAAAGATGGAAAGTCTTAATAGACATAACCAGAAATTGGCTTTTTTTTTTTAACATTTTACTATAGTCAGAATGCTAAAATTACAGAAAAAAGAATATTGAAAGATGCAAAAAATTTTCCCACTTTATGTACAAAGGCAACAAAAGAACAATTACAAATTTATTACAGCAGACATCTGAGCAAAAATGTTAAAATCAAGAAAGCATGGAATGATATGTTTTAATTCTGAAGTTAAATTACAGTCAATCAAGTGTAGTGTATACAGCACTCTTTAAAAATCAATTAAGAAATAACGATATTTCAGAGTAAGTGCAAACTGTAGCAATGCAAGATCACTAAAGCAGCATGTAGAAGATGCTTAAACGAATCCTAGGCACAGAAGAAAGACAATTAAAAATGTGAGAGGTGAAGCAAGTTTAAATTCAAGGGGTGGGGCAGGGAATGGATCCACAAATGAGAAGGAAAGAGCAAAAAAAAAAAAAAAAAAAGTCCAATTCACTAAGCAAGGGAAATCCTAAGAGAAACAAGAGAGAAAGAAAAAAAATCAACCAGAAAAAATTGCCAGAATCAGCAAACACTTCACAACAGCTCTAAATACAAATAGTCTTAAGTTGCCAACCAAAAACAGATTAGATGGTTGGCTTAAAAAGATCTAGGGGCCGGGAGTTTGGCCTAGTGGTAAAGTGCTTGCTTAGCATGCATGAAGACTGGGTTCGATTCTTCGGCACCACATATACATAGTAAAAGCCAGAAATGATGTTGTGGCTCAAGTGGTGGAGCTCTAGCCTTGAGAAAGCCCAAGGATAGTGCTTAGGCCCTGAGTTCAAGGCCCAGGACTGGCAAAAAAAATTTTTTTAAATGATCTAATTATTAGTATTCTTCAAGAGACATACCTCATTGGCAAGGACACACACACAGACTAAAAGTGCAAGTTAGAGTGACAGAATCTAATGTTTTGTTAAAATATTATTCTGATTGTGGGGAATGCAGTCTACTAGAGGACCAGAGAGGGAAGAAGAAAGCATTTAGGAGATGGGAACAGCTAGCTTTTTCTATATAAGAAATAACCACAAAACTCTGGTGGTAAACAGCAATAAACTTTTATTTTTGCGCAGTAGAGTCCCTGCCAATGTAGTCTAGGCTCTGCTGTGGCTCTGCTGATAGCAGATTGTTCTATTAATGAATGTGACTTGGATGACCTAGCTGGGCCCATATGGGCCCAATGTGACCTCTAGGTTTTGCTGGATAAGCCCACAGATGTTTGGAAGGACTCCCTCTGACTTGGGTTGATTTTTATTTCCACATTATAAATGAATGAACAAATTTTCAGAAATGAAGTGGCTTGCCTGCACTCAGCTTCTAACCAACTGACGAAATCTTGGATTGAATACCTTAACTTTAAGGCCTCCTCAAATGGATTTGCCTGATATTCCTTTTGCCATTGAGCTACATAAAGGGATCTCATTCAACATGTACAAAATTTTGTGAGCTGGTTATCACTGTTTTATTTTACAAGAAAGAAACTAAGTCACCATAAAGTATATGAAATCTATACAGTTTCACACAATATACTAGAAACAAACTCAAACTGTAAAACAATGATTTACTAAAATCCAGTTTTTAAAACAAATTCTGCCTAATAAAGGACATATGTGCCTACCTTTCTAAGCATCAGAGCCACTTCCTGGTTAGTGGCTTTATACCTTTGTTCACACATGCCTTCAATTCTCTTCACCCTCACCGAAACCCAACTGGCTTCTTTTAGAATTGTACACAGGTATCTTTTTAGCTCATGGGAAATTTGGGCTTTGACCACAGGAATTCCTAGATGTTCACATTTCCTGACCTCAAGCACCTGCAATTATTCTGTCCTAAGACAAGAAGTGTGGTAAATGCAGTTCTCTTTTATTGAAAGATGTTATTCCCTTTCTGTTATCTGAGTTTGAATTTGATGATTCTTTTCTTCACCACAGATAACACTTCTCCCCATTCTTTAATTCTCGCTAATAACATGATTGCTAATAACATGACAGAAATTATATTTCTACATGCTATTAACCTAATTTCAATATCTCCCTCCCTCCTAAACAATTCTTCCTGGTAAATTCCTTCAAGCCAGTTCTAATACTAGTACATTATCTCGTTTTTAAAATGTAAGTAGCCTTGCTAATGAACTAAAAAATTTGTAAATCTTAGCACTATAAAGAAGGAATTTAGGGGCCGGGAGTTTGGCCTAGTGGTTAAAGTGCTTGCCTAGCATGCATGAAGACCCGGGTTCGATTCCTCAGTACCACATACATAGAAAAAAGCCAGAAGTGGTGCTGAGGCTCAAGTGGTAGAGCTCTAGCCTTAAGAAAGTCCAAGGACAGTGCTCAGGCCCTGAGCTCAAGCCCAGGACTGGCAAAAAAAAAAAGAAGGAATTTAGTGTTGTAATAAAAGATACAATTCACAACATTCTATTTTGACTAATGATAAACATGATCAATAATGTGTTTTATAACAGTATATTGATATTAAAGGCAAATGGGAACTGTATTTGCTTTAATGACTAAGTTTTATGTAGTCTTATCCTCAAAAAAACCAATGCATCTTCTTTTCTCTTCTAAGATATGTATGTTGTTTGTCTTTTCCTTTGGATACAGATAATAGCCAAGGGGTCTGAGAGATTTCTATTTCTTTCTTAACTTTCTTTCAGTGTTCTAAATGAGCCCTTGTTTGTTCTCATAACTTCTATTTCCTGGTATCCTCTTTCTTCTCTATGCCCACTCCTTGCTTCCATTCTACATTTCCTTCTATGGCCCTTCTTATTCTTTGCATTTCACTCTGTTCAACCAGTGGTACTGGAACTAACATGATGCCAATCAGTGTACATCTTTTTGAGGTCAGGGGATATATACCTGCTGTCTAAATCTCTCTAGAATGGAATAGTGGAATATGCTGTAATACTGAGGCCCAAAACTTAAATTCTTAAAGTATATTCAACTAAGAGGGTTTGGAAATAAACTGCAAGGGAAAGGGAATTTGTTTACCCAAATTCCAGGGATAAGGAGGTACACATGCTATCATAGAATTTCATACCAGGACAAGATTTATAGCTTTACTGTATTTTCAGGGAAGTGCTAAAGAATAGAGATCTAGTTTTTTAGCCCTCCCACCTTGGAGTGATGATTTTTTTCCCCTCAAGGTATCACTGAGCAGATTTCTGTCCTTTCCAGGCCAACCCACCATTCCTATGCCTAATGTTTTTCTTCTCCAAATTCAGCTGTAGGAACCTTACCCCAAGTCTGCTCTCAACTGAGCATGACAGAGGCCTCCCTCTATAGAGCTTGCAGGGGAAGCATGTGAATAGGATCTTTTGGAAACAGAAATAGGGATCCCAGAAGCTGAGACCATCCACCTTTTACCCATGCTACCATCTAGATAGTTCTAGTATCGGTTCAGTCTCTGAAGTTTCTGTAGTATAGTCACAGGCTCTGAGGAGGAAACAAATTCTGTCAGCAGGCTAAACCCTGTTGGTCAGTGAGAAATGTTCAGCTCCATAGACACAGACGTCATTTCCACAGGCTTCATAAACATAGATGTGTCTCCCAGAGAAAACTAGCATCTAATTCCCTTATGGAGAATGAAGTTCGCTGCTTCAATTAGGCAAGGACCTTCACTAGTAAGCAGGTAACAGTCCCTAATTAATTGGACATGCTCTAAGGCTGCAGCCACAGGAAGTGTGATTTTGAGGAACAGCAGGCTCAGGGGTGCTTTCCTGGTTGTGGGTCAGTGAGTGGGTGTGTGGCAGGGGTGGTGGATTTGCTCTGAGGACTCATTAGGGAGCCCCGCCAGGAACCTGTGGAAGATGGGTACAGGAATCTGATTCCTGGACTACTCCCAATTGCAACTTTTCTCTTTATTATATCAATTTTTTCTCTTTTTGCACAGCTGTGATCCTTAGGGTATCTTCTCACAGATCCAGCGATAGCTGATGTCACAATTTGCAGCATCAAATGCCTTTGTCAGGCCTATGGTGGCACAGTTGAAGTTCTCATTCTGGTTGGTCACACTAAGTGAGAAGAGAAAACATGCTTATGACTCATGATCTCAGTCCCGCCTTTACTGATTGCAGAATGGGAGAATGGGGGGCAGGCAGCAAGCTGACAATCCTGTCATGAATTTTCCTCAGCACCAGCCCTTCCATGCCAGCTTAGCTCCCTTCTTCTCAGATCCAGCTCTAGATCCACTTTTTCCTTTTAACTCTACCAGGAGTATTCATGGGTTGCAAGGGTATAGGAGTCACTGACTCTTGGGCAGAAATATCTCATGGCTTCCTTTCCCTAAGTTTTTGTACTCTGTGCATGTACATGAGCAGAAAGACTAGATGGCTTAATGAAAGACTTGGTAGAGGTATCTGTTGGCTTTCTCTCATCTCTTTTTATACTTCTCTTTTAATCTAGCAGCAAAGAATCTTGTCTCAAGGAAAAGTAATACAATTTGTGCATTTGAGTGGTGCTACCACTTTGTAGCTATGTGAAACTCTACACATTTCAACCTTTCTTCCCATCAATCTCACTGTTAGATTGCAAGCAATAAAGCTTTACTTTGTTGTCAGGGCAGATTCTGCGGAAAATTCTGTAAAGTACTTTAGCACAATACCTGACACTTTTGTAGACAGGAATATTCATTCTGTCTGCTGTGTAGGAAAAACAGTGGCAGGCTGGGGTCCTGACTTGCTCCTTGCCTGGCTCAGCATTTTCATAGGAACAATGTGAATATTACATTTTATGCCAAAGTCTTTCCCCATGGGATGAGTCATTGGAGATCACTCTTGGAAGTTAGAAGCCCACAGCTTTTCAAAGTAGCGGCCAATTGGTCATAATAACTTTTCTTTAGCTAAAGGAACTACATCATGGAAAACATATAGGCATGTAAGAAGAAAGGGTAATTTTCAGTTTGAAAGATGAGATCCACAAAAACAACTTGTATGTGAATTTGTTTGGGTCTTACTTGGAACAACACAATTTGTCATATGAATACTCTTATTCTTGTAAAATGTTCCATACTTTTCTTAATGAGAAGTTTAGAGCAAATATGTCTCTGAGAACATAAAATTGCAAGAAAACAGAAAACGGAAACAAATTGTTGAGCCTAGGCCTTTAAACTATTTTGGAATGAATTTCAGGTTTGATCTTTTGACATAAAGCAGGATTCCCCAGAAAAATGTGGGAGGCTCACGTACTTGCCGTTGAACTCAGAATAATCGATCCAATGCCATTTTTTCTCTGCAGCCCCATATATTAGGCCAATAAAATACTTCTCAACACCAGCTATATCCTGAAGGAATGTCTAGAAATTAGAAAACAAACGTATCAACCATGGTTTCTTTACTGCTGCCTTTGAGTCAGCCAGATATATCTGATTCTGTGAATAAGGAAAGCTGTTTGGGGTTGGAAACTGATGGTGTCTATAGCACACACTTGCCCTGGAGAAGAGGTTTGTTTTAGGGGCAATACCGGGGTTTAAACTCAAGGCTCTTCTTATGCTAGGCAAGGCATTCTGTCACTTGAATCAGGTCCCCCCAGTCCCTTTAGACTCCATCGTTTTTCATAGGTTCTTACATTTTGGCTGGCTGATCCGGACTGTGATCTACCTATGTATGCTTTCTCTGTAGCTGAAACAAGATGTACACACCATTGGGCCCAATTTTTTAAATTATTGGTTTAGATTAAGTCTCATAACTTTTTGCACTGGCTGGCTTCAGCCTCCTGAGTGTTGAGGATTATTACAGAAGAGAATCACTGTACGGGCAAGACGTTCTTAAGCTTTTCAGGCATTCAAACCTTCTGGAGGTCTTACTAAATCACAGATTGCTTGGCTTTTAGAACAGAAATTCTAACACAGAGAACGAAATACTTATATTCCTAGCAAATGCCCAGGGAATGCTGGCAGTGGTGTCCTGGGACCACATTGAGGTAATGGGGAAGGGAGAAAATACATTGGGAAACAGGTGGTTTCAAATATATCTTTTCATATTTGGCATGCAGCTCTGCATATCTATAAGGAAGGCTCTCACAGTACTAGCCTTTGTATTCCAAATGAAGTTGAATGAAATGTTAAATTGTCATACCATTTAACTTTTCTTTTTTGTAAGGATCACATGGAAAATGCCATGGACTAAATCTGAGCTTGTGATCAAGAGAGGAAAGCAGAACAGCAACTTGCAGTCTTGTCCCCTCTTCCCTTCTCCTTCTGTTTCCTCTTTTATCCCTGGCCTTGCTCCTGGACTTTCTATCTGAAGGCATCTTTTCTTCCTACTGGGGCACCCAGAAAACATGTATCATCACAACTCCTGTCTTTTATTGCTCACCTAGTGTCAAAATTCAGAGAAGAAAGCTCATCCCAAAACTTGTCTCAGTCACAGGAAGACATTTTAGGATTTTAGGATTGAAGGAGTGTAGAAGGAGAAACAGGAATATTATATAGCACATTCCCTCACAAGCAAATGCTTGGATTTATGGAGACATCTATAAACAAAACCAATTATGGTCTGTAGTTGATCAGAACACCAATTTTAGAATCAGAATGATCTGAATTCAATTATATATTCTGTTTTTTAGGTATATGATCCTAAATCCTGACTAATACTTATCTCTGTCCTAATTCCCTCATTTGTAAAATATAAATTAACAATACATCTGCAGGATTATTATGGGACAAAAGGAGATAAAACAAAGCTTTTTTGCACAGTATTATCTAAAATGAATTTTCTGGAATAAAGCTTCAATATGATCTGATTCTTTGTTTTTCACTATTACTTTTATTAATTTACATTTTTCCTCTTTATTATGTATACCGGGATGAGACACTCATGTGGATAGAAAATTCTGTAATTTTAAATAACTTTTACTCATCAGCTTTTTGGTCATTCCATGTGCTTTATTTATTCATTTATTTACTTTTTATTATTTTCCTAAGGTTTGAAATCCGGTTCTTGTGCTCGCTAGGAAGGTACTCTACTACTTGAGCCACTCTCTCTTTTTTTAAAAAAAATTATATTTTGCCTAAAATCTCATTTTTTGGGGGGAGGCAGATTTGAACTGGAATCTTTTAATTTGTTTCTCTCCCCCGTGTACCTGGAGCCACAGGTATGCCTCCCCCTCCCCCAAAATGCCTGTTTTTGGGGGGGGTTGATGTGGAGGGGCAAGTATCATTAAATTTTTGCCTAGACTGGAAAAAATTCAAACCTCAAAAAAAATTCAAACCTCAAGTCTCTCTATCTCTGTCTCCTGAGAAGGTGGGATTACATGTGTGCCATTACGCCTGGCTGTTTCCTGTCTCTTCCTGAGGATACTAGCCATCTACATTGCCTTATAGTGAAGTCCAGGGGTCTGGATTCCTAGTTCAGATGGAGCTGAAGCACATATACTTGGAATTCTTCCAGTCCCAGCTTCAGACTCAGGAGCTTGAGCTTCACAGCTAACCACCTCTCCATTCTTTCCTCCCATTTCATCCTGCCACATTTCCCACTGTCTTTACCCACTGAGCTTGTATAGGGTGGGTTGGCTTTCTGTGCCATGTCATGCGCTTACCAGTTTCTCAGGTGTATTAGCAACTGCCAAAGTGGAGTCTTTTTTTACACAGTCATCCCTGCTGTTGGTCCAAGGTGATTCAGTGATGGAAAAGAAAAAACACCTTCCTAGATGAAAGTCCCAGTCTTTGGGGCAAACTGGAGAGATGCTTGGAGAACAAGTGGTGTGGATTGTGTGCCCTGAAATTGTCATAGAGTAATCGAGCATTATTTTATTATATTTTTACAATTACTTTATTATATTATACTCTATTTCAGTAACTGAAATCATTCTTAATCCAGGAAGAAATTCCACCCAGTTGGAATGTCTGTTTTTCTGTCCTTGACTTGTAGGGAATAACCAGAAAGTCTTGCTTTAATGGCCTGTTTGTACACAATAGTTCCTTAATAATGCACGCAATAAGTCAAGTCAAATTCAGTCAATAAGTCAAGCAAATTCAGCATATAAGAAAATGGGTGGAGAGATGGTAAAATCATACACATTACCTGTTGCATAGTTTCTTGTAGGGATGAGGCTATCATTACTGCTCCCAAAAATCTGTGAGACTGAAATCAAAAGAAAACATAAGGCTTGGGAGGGGGTGGGAGGAAGGAAACATGAGAGGCAGTATCAATGTATGAGAAGGGTTATCAGTGTATGAGAAGTAATGCACCTACTACCTCTCTATACATTATCCTGACAAAAACAACAACAACATAAAGCTTAGTGTATGGTGACTAAAACACAGAGCATGGACCGAGTCCTATGACTATGTGGGAGTTAGAATTTTTCAGGTACTTTCTTGGATATTTCTAACAACCACACAATTTTCTGTGATTAACATCTAGTCCTCATTCATGTGTTCTCTCTCTCTCTCTCTCTCTCTCTCTCTCTCTCTCTCTCTCTCTCTCTCTCTCTTTCTCTCTCTCTCTCTCTCTCTCCTCTCTCTCTGTCTCTGTCTCTCTCTCTGTCTCTGTCTCTCTTTGTCTCTCTCTTCTGGTGTGGTGGTAGGTGTGGCATACTGAGGGGGAAAAGAGTAAAAGAGAAGAGTAATGGAGGTGTTTAGAGGTCTGGAAAGTTGGGAGCATTTACACCCAGAATCTAGAGAGTACTTCTGCTGTTCTTACATATCTTCTGTCTCAACCCCCTTACACAAATTTATAATCCTGGTAGATAGTAAGTGTTCTCATTAGCACAGCCCAAAAGATGGCAATTAATTGGGACAGGATTCAGAATCTGGGGATGTTTGCAATGAAACAACCAGGTGGACATTTTGGAATTTCCTATAAGCAGGTAAGAGTGTGTTTCAACACAGACTGGCCAGATCTCTACTCAACACTCAGCTATTTATTATTGTTGGAAAAGATCACTTTTTTTTTTACCCATATACATTTTTATTTACTTACACGTTGGCATTCATTCTTTTATTTCATTCCCTGATTCAATGAATTCTTATAATATGTACTATCCTGCTTTTCATCAGAAACTACTTTGTAACTGCTTTGAAATTATAACTGAAGGAAACTAATATATATACATATGTATATAAATATTCATGAAATATATGTATATATAAATACATATACATATACAAAGATAATACTTATACATGTACATTTACATATTGTATATATTTTGTGAATATTTTGTTCATATGACTCGCTATTCTAGGTTGACATAAAGATGCACAAGGAAAGGTATTTTCTTAAAGATGTCAAGAATAACTAGTATTTTAAGTTAATAGAAGAGCCAAATCTATCTATCTGTCTGTCATCTGTCTGTCTGTGTATCATTTATCATCTATTTCCACATGATTTATTACATTATGCTTTATATTTTATAAAGTCATGGTTTTGGTCTTTTTCCATGTCCTGTATTCCACACTTTTTGGCATATAAATTCTGTTACTTAGCATACTTAGTACAGTGGTTTTTGCACTGCATGGCTTCTGTATGACCACACTGCAGTGTCTTAGAAGCATATTTACATTAACTGATTCCACACAAATTGTCCTTATTTCCAGGAAGAAAACTGAAGATCAGATATTTCACACAGGACTCAAGTATAATTTACTAAGCAGAGTTCATATTTTGCATGAGTGCCCACTTGGGTTTGATTACTAGCACCACAAAGAAGAAAAAAGGAAAGGAGAAAGAAACGGAAGAAATTTCCCTGAGTCTAGTTTTGATTTCTTTCTATTTAGAAAAGAAGAGAATTAGTTGCAAACCATTGCAGGAAAGTTTCTTGGGGAGAAGATGGTCAGCACGCGCTCTTGGAGGCTGGATGGTACGAGGGAGAACACCTTTGTGTATACCATCCCCTCCCTGGCTGTCCATGGGAATGACACACAGGTCCTCCTGCCCAGACCTATGGCACAGCCACGAAGGTCAGCTCCAAATGTGGCTGCACAGAGGACGTAACCCTCAGGCCCGCAGGGGATTCTAGGGCACCGGGAATGAGTAGGAACCTGACTCAGGCCCGGCCCATGTGGAAACCTTCACTCACTTGTCCTGGTGTTTCCTCTCTGCTTTCGTAACTCACGGGCATTACACAAGAAAGACTACTCTTACCCAACTGCTGTGACCTGCCCACTCACATTTCCTTCTTCGTTTGTTTTCCCTACTGGCCTCAGGGACTAGAGGTGCTATTTTTCTTAAATTACAGTGAAGTGCTTTGATAGGAAGCGTTCCTCTTACTAATTAATTCATGGGATGAATTAACTTATACATATACAGTTTACAATTTGTCATTTCACCTGTGAGTTAAATCTCGTTCATTTGTAATTCAGCTCTTAACAGATCAAGATCATTGACATAGAACTCTTTTCAAATCTTAGCAGCAAGAAGAAGCCCTGTTGAGTACTTCAGCTCAGATAATCCAAGTAAGACTGGAAAAACTAAGTTTTGTAACCACACATTGGACAGTTGTCTTTCCCCAGGTCTACCAGAGAACCTGGCTCCTTGCGTGTGCTGGAGTGTGAAAAGAGCATTGTGAGTAGCCTCAGGCTATGTCAGTTGACTTCAAGTGAAGACATCTAGGGCCTGAAAGAGCAGCACACCAGGGTAATGAGGGTAAGTAATTGCTCAAATACTTACAATGCAGCAGAAACAAGGTCATTCCAACAACTTTAAGTACCACCACAAGAAGCATAGAGATGATCATGTGCCAGTTCATGATGAAGACGACGTGGAAGCCTACAGAGATCGGGGCAGCCGCATCAGAACTTGGAGACAGAGTTGTTTTTCTCCAGCACTCAGCCAACCCTCGTTCTTAGAGCACCTGAAGGAGTGGGGGCTGGAAGACAGGTGTGCTGTGGACAAGTGAAAGGAGGTGACCCAGACATATTTAGAAAATAGACAGGATCTGACGCTGGCTGAGAGCCTTCAAACCTGGTGGCACTGCTTCTCCTTCATTCCTTAGCTCTAGGGATTAGCCTTTCCCTCATCTTGTGGCCTCTAAACTCTTATCTAATAATCATGAGCTTTGCTCCCACGGATCTTAGCATGTCGTATTAACCACACTGACTTCAGGTATAGAAGTCACATTCTTCAATTTGTCAAGAGTAGTGAGTGGCAGAACAGGCATCTCTGGAGGTCCTAGCATTGGGGAAGAGATTCTGTTCTGGAATAGAAGTCTATTCTAACAGATAGACTTACCTGCTCTCTCCTTGGGAGGCTGGACTGGTTTGCTGATGAGGGTCTTCCAGTGGCCTCTTGGTTGTCAGGTCTTGGAGCAGGTCGATGTTAATACATAGAGTCCTAAGTACCAGGTAGAATGACTGTCTTCTGCAACTGGACTTTCTCCTCCACAGCTGCTCTGTCATGGAAGCATCTCCAAGTGAATGTCTCTGACTGGGCAGTGCTCTTGGCAAAGGGAGCCGACAGGGCAAAAAGAGGAAGGGAACCTCTAGCACGATGAGAGGAAGTTCCTGCTAGAGGAGTCAGAACACAGGGCAGTGTTTCTAGAAGAATTTGAAAAAGAAAAGCCTCAACGTGAGCTTAATTCTTCCTATGTGAACTTCCCATAGTTGTTAGCATTCTACTCTAGCATTGTCTGCTAACAACATGAAACTTGTTTCCTATCAGTTCTCTTTGGATCCATGTCTTCACATGGTGGCCTGGCACACCCTTATTGCACATATATGTGTAAAACACTCATCATATTGCCTACCATCTCTCAAACACACACAGAGACTATTCATAGAATCTCTGGAAACCTCTTGTGTATTTAAAATCAACTTTAAAATTGATAGATGCAATTTTGAAAGTATTTTTGATTAGCAGTTAGTTGGATCTGTAAGTGTGAAATTCATGGAAATGGAGGGCAGACTATTTTAATTGGCAAGCTTTAATTTTTCTTCCTTAGTGATGTAGCATGTAATAGGGTATCTTACCAATGATGCCATCCAGGATTTTGTGAAATATGCAAATAAATGAATGCTATAAATTTAAGATGTTACAACTTCAGACTTAATGAAATAGATAAATACTTGTTCAAATAGAGCTTAAAATATACTTAAGAAACAGAGGAACTGTGTGGCTTAAGCAGAATACATTCCCAAGATTTTCCAAGAGCTGTAAAGAGATGTGGTTTTTATGTGACAATGTCCATGTTAAGCTTAAGTTTGAAATCATGTTAATGACTTTGGCATACATAAAAATTGAACAATCTGGGTGCTTGTGACACATATCTATAATCTTAGCTACTCAAAAGGCTCAAGATCTGGAGGATCACAGTTTGAAGCCAGACTAAGCAGAAAAGTTGGAGAAGCTCATGTCCCACGAAACCAGCAACAAGCTGGGCAAGAAACATGGCTTAAGTGGTAAAGTACCAGAAGAGCCAGCCAGGTGAACAAGTGTGAGGCCCTGAGTTCAATCAACCTCCTCCCCCAGTATCAACAAACAATAAAAGAAAACAGAAACCAACAGACACAACCCCCCTACAAAAAAACCAACCGTGTGAGGGGTGTGGGGGGGGGGGAAATGGGTACCAAGACATGTGAAAGGGTATCAATGTATGTGAATTAATGCACCTTCTATCTGGCAAATATCATGTAACCCTTTTACTAATTACAATAAAAAAAATTAAAAAAAAAACCAACCGTATTTCTAGGTATAATTTGTTGTTTGTGTATATGTAAATACTTCATGATAATCAAATCAGAGAGATTTTCACAAACATGACGTCCTCAAACATCTACCTTTTTAGGGCAGGATCACAAGGGCCCAGTAGTCATGTACATATGATCATATAAAATGATGCTTATCCAAATGAGCTCCATGAAATGGAAACAAGAGGGCTTTTATTTTACTTTTGTGGTTCTTATCCCGTTTTTCCCCCTTTTATTGCTTTTGCTTTCTGTACCTTTTGCCTTGTATGTATGATGGAGAAGGAGGGGGGGGTGTCAGGAGGGAAAAACCTGGGAGAAAATGAGGGAGGGGTGTCATTGTTCAAAGAGAAATGTACTCATTACCTACTTATATAACTGTATCCCTCTGTATATCCCCTTTAGAATAAAAAAGAGCATTCAAAGTCCACTCTGCAAGCTATACAGCAATGCCTGACACATTATTGATAGCTAGAATCATCCTGCTATCCTAGAACT
The DNA here is from genome assembly GCF_031878675.1 of Megascapheus bottae. NCBI lineage: Eukaryota > Metazoa > Chordata > Mammalia > Rodentia > Geomyidae > Megascapheus > Megascapheus bottae. Next base: position 76,983,515 of record NC_143513.1, read on the forward strand.
GATTCCTTTGATTTAATTGTAGTTTTGTACCTTTTGACCAATCTCCCCTAATCTCCAACTTCCAATCCTCCATTTTTTCTGGAAACCACCTTTCAACTCTCTCCTTCTGTGAGAACAGTTGGTTTATATTTTACATGAGGGAGATAATGTGATATTTGTCTATGTCTGGCTTATTTCATTTAACATGTCTTTCAGAGTTATTTAAGTGAGGATTTGTGTAGTTTGAAATGTCTGAGTTTGTGTATGTGTGCATGTGTGTGTGTGTGTGCATGTGTGTGTGAGTGTGTGCGCATGTGTGACATTTTCTTTATCCTCTCATTTGTTAATGGATACTTAGGTTATTTTCATTTCTTACCTACTGTGAATAGAGCTACAACAGACACAGGAGTGCAGAGATCTACTTAATATACTTATCCTCATTTCCTTTGAATATGTTCCCAGTGTGAAATTGCTGGCTAGTATGACAGTTCTACTTTTAGTTTTCTGAGACTAACAATCCTTTTTAAAATACTTTTATCTTTTTATCTATTAATAGATATTTTGGCATTTCAAGTTTAGTTCAGTAGAGCCAAATTTTGCAAGGATCATTATTATTATAAATTCACACCTAATTGCTAACTGTGCTACCCTGAACTGAATTCTCTTTCTCAGCTTTCCTCAATAGAAACAAAAAATAACACTTAAAATATTATTATTGGAAAATAATCGATATAAAATAGTGCTATGAGAAAGCATGGATTTATACTTCGCTAATTACACAGTTGCTTACTTTAAATACATGTTGAGACAAACTTGTAGAGGCATTCAAGTATCAACTCCTGCCACTAATAATTTCAGTAATGAACCTGAGAATGGAATGTCTGGGACACTTAAAATCTTCATGTGTATAAAGGGATAACTATGCTCTTCCTGCTTTCCTTTGGGGTTGTGTGTGGGGGTGGTGCTTCTTGTTTTTTTGTTGTTTGTTTGTTTTTTTTCTGCCTCTAAGAGATGCCTGAGGGCCTGACCTATGTCTGCAGCTTACAAAACACTGGGCCTCAGTAAATCAATGACATAAATACTCTTGCTAACCACTGGTACTTTTTCAGTTTCCCCTAACTATATTTTAAGTATAGATATACGTAATGTAAAAATAACTATCAGGTATATGAAGCATATTTTCTGAATAATTAGGAAAAGAGTTATCATGAGAGAGATTTGGGACATTCCCTTAATATAGCTATAAAACTTGTTAAGTATATTTAGGGTGTTCTTTATACAGAAAAACTGAAAATCCTGTCATTTTCTCATTTCTCCAGTTCTTTTAAAAGCCCAGCACCTTCTCAGGCAATATTTAAATGAGTAGCTTTACCTATACTTACATGTACATATATCTTAATGTATACAGTTGACTAGTATACATATGATTAAAATATATAAACCATGTACACATATATATATCTACCATCTTTACAGCCTCTTACTCTCTTCCTCCTCTAGGAACTTCATGGTCTTTAACTTTGCCTATACTTTACTTTTATAACCCAAGCCAAAACCTGTAATTTTTTTGACTACCATCCCTTTTAATGGCCATATATCTCTGTTTACTTAAGCATGGAGTGTGAATTTTAGTCATTCATTTCCCCAAATTTCCTGATGACATGATGTTAACCAAGTTTTAACAGTCTTAACCATTTCTCTAAAACTGAAGTCAACTTCCTTTCTCAACTTCCTCATTTTCATTGATTGCATCATATTAACAATCCCCATTGAAATCCTATTTGATTCCTCCTTTTCTGTCAACACTATATTAAGACACTGTATTAAGATGATGATAATTTTCCCCAAACTCTCATATCTTGTCAACTTTTCTGTTCCTGCTTTCTTCACCCATGACTAAATTTCCTTTCTTTGAAATTGAAATACAAATGGATCCTCCTTTCTTTCATATCCATCCTACTCAGTGTTATTTAAATCTTTACTAAATCACTTTACTGATTATGATTATTTCAGATTCTATTATGGTTACTGACATGAAAAGCCTCAACTCAAACTTGGCTCTGTAATGTGACCCATATCTAACGGCTCATTCCTTGATTGTCTACATCATTGGCTTGAAATGCTGACTCAGTCCCTGACCCTTGTTTCTCTGTACTCTGATGATTTCAGAGGAGGGACCCAGAGATAGGGTAGTCTATTCACAGGCCAAGAAGTCTAGGTGTCTGCGATACTCAATATTTATTACTGCAAAATGTGAGGATTTGTTTCAATGAATGATTTTCTTAAAGTTAGTGTTAATTCTTGATTGAATTGAGGATCAAAATGAAACTAAAGGTGAGAGTGTTTGTGTCCAAGAGGATAGTTTAGACCCAGGCAATGGGTAAATAAATCATCAGAACTAACTGCTAAGGTCTGCTCAGCATAGACATTCAATTAGCAATCTAAGACAGAATCTGATGAAGAATTGGGTCATTGTGGAAATTAAGACCTCAGTGCTTAGTTGGTTAGTATGCATACTTAAGCAAACTTAATTTCCAGATCTGAATAAAATTTCTTCCCTTGAAACACATAGTAAATAAGAGGGAGAGACAGAGACTGAGATCAACAATATTCCATGTAAATATAATAAAAGCAAGCAAATACAGCAATGTTTAAAGTAATACATTTATGGTTAAGTGAAGCTTATCCTAGGATCATAAGATTTACATAACAGTAAAAAACTAAGCTATGTATTTTGTCATGCTAACAAAATAGGGGAGAAAAACAAGAGAACTATATCAGTAAATGCCTGAATGAAGTCCCTGAGCTTATTTGTTCAAGACTAGTGCTCTCTACTAGGGCCACAGCTTGCTTTCTTTCTTTTTACAAAGTCAGTGGCACATACAAGTCTCATGGAGTTTCCTACCTGGGCTGGCTTCAAACTTCAATGCTCAGATCTCATCCTCCTGAGTAGCAAGGATTACATACTTAACATGCCATCACCCAACTGCAGAGAGAACTTTTAATAAAATTCAACACTCACTGATGATAATAATGCTTGGACACTTAAGGTAAACATAATTTTTTCATAGCTTGATAATTGGAATCTAAAAATAAATATAGCTAATATTATTATAGCTTATAAAATATTGAATATTTTCTCTCTAAAAATAGAGAAAAAAGCCAGGATATATTCTCACATTAACTATAAACAGTATTTTATTGGAGATTCTTACAAGTAAAATAAATTAAACAGTGATCTATAGAAATCAAGGAAATTAAATTATTGTTTTATTTATTTTATTGTCAGGGTAATATATAGAAGGGTTACAGTTGCATTTGTCAGGTAGTAGGTACATTACTTCTCATGTTTTTTGTCTCCATTTCCCTCCCTGATTCCTCCTAAAGTATTGTTTAAAGATAGACAAACAGATGAAGTACCATATGGAGATCATTTATTTCTCAATGAGCATGTCAAGTCATTTAATGAGAAAACAAAAGGATTCAACAAATGGCTCTAGGCTTCCCAGATAGAGCCACAAAAACAAAACAAAACAAAACAAAAACAAAAAAATGAAACTTAATCCTTTCAATATCTTTTGAAGTGGATTATATAGCCAAATATAACATTAACTCAAGCTGTTTTATATAAAATTAATTCAAACTAAACTCTATATCCAGAAATAAATATTAAATCTCTTAAAAATTAAGCTGGGCACTAGTCACTCATGCCTGTAAACTGAGCTACTCAGTGGAAGGTTGTGGTTTGAGGTTAGCCCAAGATGGAAAACCAGTGGGACTGTTATCTCCAGTTAAGTCCCAAAAAAAGTCAGAAGTGCCAGCCTTGAGCAAAAATGCTCAGAACCAGTGCCCAGGGTCTGAGTTCAAGCTTCAGGACTAATATATACACATATACACATATGAAAAAAACTATTAAATCATGATTTTTTTTAAAGCTAGAGACAGGCAGATATGTCTTGGAATATAAAAAGTATTTTAAAGATAAAAATGCAAATTGAGTTTTATGAATCCAGAATTTCTTCTCATTACTTTACAATTAAAAGAAAATAAAAAGGCAAGCAATAGTTTGGGTTAAATTTGTCATAGTATATATAAGACAAATGACTTCTCTCCATAATTTATATGTATGTGTATATCTATCTGTATACCCACCTATATATTTTCACACATGTGCATAATTATGTCTATATTTTGCATATATATATATATACACATGCCTAAAATAAGAAAACAGACTTTTATAAGATTACAAGTTATAAATATACATATAACTTTGGTATGAATACATACATAAAACACATGCGTCCAATCCAAAAATTCAATACTATATAATCCATAAATCAACAATAAGAAGACAACACAGTATAAGCATATAGGCCAGCAAAGAATTTATAGTAGAAGATATACAAATGATCAAGCCAAACATGAAAATTTACTACATGTCATTTGCTATCAGGGAAATGCAAATTAAAATCATTTCACTCCCATTAGAATGACCAAAATTGAGAAGACTGACACATGGCTATTATTTTATTTATTCAGGCCTGTACCTGTCATGAAAAAAAGTCGGACCTTACCTGAAAAATATGCTAGAACAAGTAAAATGGCTGTTGGTGAGAGTATAGAGCAACTTTCCTACAGGGTTGACTGGAACAAGAACATCAGGGTCACTTTGGGAAACCCTTCAGCATTATCTTTTTTTAATTTAATTTTTTTATAAATAGTTTCTTTTAAAGTTAAGCTTGTATTAACCTTATGAAATGGTGTTTTCATTCCTAGGTGTTTACCTCAGAGAAATGAAAACTATGTCCATGAATTAAAAGTGTTTACAGGAAGTTTATTGATAATAACTCCAAACTACAAACAACACAACTGATCCTCAATTGTGGGTATATAACCAGGCTGTTATTTATATAACATTAGAGGGGAATCTCCAATATATAATGTCAAAAATAAAGTCATGCGAGCTACCATATGACAAGATTCTCTGCATCATGTATTAGCAGAGAAATGTAAATCAAAACACAAGATACCAATATATAGTCTTTAGAATGGCCCAGAGCACCAAGTATTGGCAAGTTTGTGAGCAACAGAAACTCTTGGCCATTGCTGTGGGAATATCAAGTGGTATAAACACTTTGGAAAGAATTGTGGTGCTTTCCTTTAAAATTAAACATGCTGTATCATACGGGACCTTATCTGATTTGTTCAGGATTTACTCCAAGTTGTTGAAAGCTCACGTCCAGAAAACTATCAGCACAAGACAATCTGAAAAGGCTACATCCTATATAATTCCAACTGAGTAGCATTATAAGAATGGGAAATGGTGGAGCCAGTGAAAAGACTTCTGGACCAGGCTTTGGTGGTTCATGCCTGTGATCCTAGCTACCCAGAAGGCTGAGATGTGAGGATCAAAGTTTGAAGCTAACCTGGGCAAGAAAATCTATGAGACTCTTATCTCCAATTAACCACTAGAAAACCTGAAGTGGAACTGTGGCTCAAAGAGATAGAGTGCTAGCCATGAGCAACAGAGCTCAGAAACAGCATGGAGGCCAAGAGTTCAAACCCCCTGACCACCACCAACAATAACAAGAAAAAAGGATGATGAATCCCAGGAATTGAGGGAGAGTGGGTAGGATGAGTAGGCAGAGCTCAAAAGATTTTTATGTCAGTGAAAATCTTCTATGTTATATTACAATGGTCACTACATGGTACTATAAATTTATCCAAGCTATAACATGAACAACAGGAAGAGTGAACCCAAATTTAAACTATATGTTGATTAAAATGGTAGTGATCGTGACATGTCAGTGTAGGCTGATCATCTGTAACACCAGTTCCACTCTTATGGTGGTAGGTGTTGGTAATGGGGGAGCTGTAGAATGACCTTTCTTTCAATTTTATGGTGAACCTGAAATTGTTCTGAAAAATAGTCTTTAAGAGCTTTCACAAAGGAGAAAGAAAAGAAGACTTTTTTTAATAAAAATAAAACAGTAGAGTTTTTATATTTCTATATAAAATTTTATTTTTATTTTTTTATAATTTTTAAAATTTACTGTCAGGGTATGTATTGAGGGGTTATAGTTACATTTGTCAGTAGGTGCATACTTTTGACATATTGATACCTCTTCTCATGTTTTTGTCCCCATTTCTCTCCTCCCACCCCTCCCAATCATCTCATTTCTCCCCTTCCCTTCCCTATTTCAAATAAACAAATAATTGTGTATACAATATGCTAGGTAACAAAGTCAGTTATAATAACCACATGAGATTAACCATTAAGAAAAAAAGAAAAATAACATCGTACAGTAAGAACAACAATCACAAAGATAAACCTCTTGTTTCCATATTCTAGAATTCATTTCATTTAGTCTCATCCTTTATGACCTTATGTGCATAGCTTAAATTCTTTATTTTTTATTTTACTTATTTATTTACGCCAGTCCTGGGTTTGAGCTCAGGGCATGAGCACTGTCCTTGGACTTTCTCAAGGCTAGAGCTCTACCACTTGAGCCTCAGCACTACTTCTGGCTTTTTTTTTTTCTCTGAATTTGGTACCAAGGATCGAACCTGGGTCTTTGTGGATGCTAGGCAAACACTCTACCACTAGGCCAAACTCCCGGCCCTATTTTACTTACTTACTTACTTACTTACTTACTTATTTATTTATTTATTTTCCAGCCCTGGGTCTTGAACTCAGGGCCTGAGCACTGTCCTTGGGCATTTCTCAAGGTTAGCACTCTACCACTTGAGCTACAGCACCACTTCCAGCTTTTTCTGTGTCTGTGGTACTGAGGAATCAAATCCAGGGCTTCATGTTAAGCAAGCACTCTACCACTAGGTCAAACTCCCAGCTCCTCCACTTTTTTTTTTTTAAATAATGTGATATTCCTCAGAGTCCTCCAGGAAAGTGGAATTAAAAGACAACAGTACAGTTGGGTGGGATGGTAATAATTCTCACCATTTGCTATACCTTGGATTAAATCATCAGCTTAAAAACTAGGCCATCTGGGTTCTATCTCCAAATATCTAGTCTTTCTAGCCTAGAATGTAGGTTAGGTATTGACATTTTGAAAGTAAAATTCGTAAGTAATTTATTTGTATAACTAACAGTGAGGATCACTGTCTTTGAGGGAAGCCTTTGACAATACTGGTGTCTCCAAAGAAAAAGATGTCAGATAAAGTTATAGAATTTCTAGCCATGGTAGATGAGAAAAAGGCTAATCTGTTTGGGAAAACAGAAAAAGAATTAGATATATCAAGACCCAGTACCTGAAATGAGAAAGCAGGTCTCCTGTAGCACCCACAGCAGGAAGAAATAAGGCAGAAGTGAGTGAGCCACCACAAGGTTGAAGTCTTTCAGCATTTTAATGTCTTGTGTTCAAATTTCTCTTTTGAGTGTTTTGGAAGTTGTCTTGAGGAAAGCCTGTCAGGCTAGTTCCTATACAGGAAAACAAAGATTGTACAATCTTCCCCTTTTGATTAGGTTTTTCTGCCAGGTTCCTTAACTAGATCAACAAGATATTGTCTAGCAAAGCAAATAGCGCAGTCAGAAGGTTAACAGGACACCCACTGAGCACAGAGCTACATCACCTCTCCTAAAGCATGTGGAAGTTCATTGGAAATCCTTGTCTTTACAGACAAATTGACCGTTATCTATTGGATCCATTGGCAGTTGAATGCAGTGTCTTTTGAAGCTGGAGTTACGAACATTGCTGTTCTGAGCTTTTCTTTTCTAATTTCATGCTTCCACACAAAATGTGCCATTTGAAAATGATATAATTTCCATAGTAGCAAATACTTTGAACTATTATAAAAAGCACCATTTGGACAAATTGTTTATCGCCATGTTAAAAGCCAGCCATACTGTCTTGAGATTTAGAGGGGACTTCAGAAGTGGTGACTTCTCATGGTTTAGGTCATACTGAGCAATAATAACAAGCCACAGTATAGAAAGGGATTACCCTGCAAACCTCACCTTTCTAATTTGTACATTACCCCAAACCAACCTAAGGAATCAAGACTAGTATGCTTGTCTATCTCACTTGGAGAGCTTTAATTATTATATTCTTTTATGAGTAAAACAATGGTTATTAAGCAGAGAGGCTTCCAGGTTGTCTTAGAGAGAAATTGGAATGCTCAACATCAGCCGCATAGTCATTTGACCTCCATCCTCAGCAAAGTATCTTGGGAACTACCCTGTGGGGTGTCCATACCTTTCAGCTGTTCTGAGCCCAGAGAAGAATAGTCTTCACTGCCCTCCGCAGCTTGGCACTGCCTGAGATCAGGATGGCTGCGTGGCCAGTGGGACAAGCTGCCATCACAGCTACACAAACCATCACCCCAACCTTGATGCGCCATAGTGTCAGTAACGGCATGGAGAGGAGAGCAGCACAGAAGGAGAGCACATAGAAACAGAGGAAGGAGACCAGAGATACGAGGGCTTTGACATGAGCTTCCAGGCTGGGGTCCCCATGCTCTCTGGTTTGGTACTTCATTGTCCTCAAGTGACTTCCCAGGGAGAAAATCAACAACCCAGATGAAACCAGAAAAGACACAAAAGGAGGGATAGACATCACATTGCAGAAGAGAAATGAGTAAAATAAATGGAGTTTTGAAACCTGCACATTGCGTTCTGTATCGTTCAGGGGTGACCCAACAGTGGTGAAGAAGTGAGCTCTGCTAAAAAAGTCCCACATGCAGAGGAAAGCACAGATGAAGGAGGACAACAAAGCACCCAGAATTATCTGGGAGATCTTCCTGGAGACCCAGCGTGTCAAGGAGAGCAGGAAGGGGCGAGAGAAACGGGCAATCTTGGAGCAGTAGAGGAGACTGAGGCAGGCAGCGAACCAGAAGCTGACTTGGTTTGTGATCATCCAGAGCATGAGGATGGCTTGGTAGCTGTGGCTCAGTGTCTGTTGGATCTGCTGGAAGAAGGTGAGGTAGATGGTATTCAGAAACAGCAGCCCATGCAGGAAAAGTCGCGTGATGCTCAGGCACAGTATCACAAGGTCACAATTGTTCAGTGGCTGCTTCTTTACCACATCCCCCAAATTCACCAAGACAATGAATGCATTGACCAGGATTCCCACTACAAACTCCAGAAAGGAAAGCACCAGAAACACAATCTTGGCTTCAAAGGACACTGTTAAGGGCGGAGTCATGGTCAGCATGATGCTTCTTCTCCTGTTGACTAATGTACTTAACACCTAAAGCACCATCCAGTAGGGAAAGACAAGGGAACCTTTGGAATCAGGTCCTTCCTTTACAGAATATCCATCTCTTGCTCTAGCTCTGTCCCAGGAGGTTACAGAAAAGCCTTCGGCAGGAGCTTAGAGAGAAATGTTGCTTTAGAGTATCTGGGAAGCTTGTAAGAATAGATGACTGATGGTTTTACCTCTTGGATGATGCAGAAGCTTTTAACAGAGCCAGTTTCCTTTTCCATGGCCTTAGGAGGTTGCAGTACCTCAGCAGGGATGCAAACAAGATAGGGTCAGCTTTCTAATGAGATAGGGTCCAGTTTTGCATGCCCATCTGGACCTGTGAGGGTGGAGGTGGGAGGGAGTAGGATTTGTTTGTGGGTTTCAAGAGAAATAGAAGCAGGCAAAACAGAGATTCTCAGTGAACTAAGGTCCCACATGTTGTCTCTTTCCATTTGCATTTGTTCCATCTTCTCCATGGCACATAGACGTGCTTTAACGTGAGCGAGAGCATGGCATTGTGTGGCATCAGTGCTTACAGTTTCATTGATTTTATATGTCTTTGTTGTGCCAGACACTGTGCTTGGCAAGAGAGGTATTAATCTGATCAAGACTAGCATCTTGCTATCAACAGGGAGGGAAGGGGCCATATCTGACATGGGTTATTCTGTCCCCACTTTTCCAGTTTTCCACAAAGCAACAATGATCCCGATAAAATACAACTGAGATCACGTCATTGTTCTGTTCAAAATGTTCAGGGCCTCTGAAATGAAGTTTCACATTTTAGAAGAAATGTCTACAAATAAAGTGCTTAGTAATCTTATCATATCCTCATGGATTATGTCTATAATGAGACCTCTTATATTTTTAACATCCCTAGGAATGTGTTCTAACAAACATGGCTGCAATTTCTGAAGTCTAGGTTTCTCCCACCTTCAACAACATCAAATATTTGTTAACCTCTGTGTTGGGGACCGACTGTGGGGTCAATGACCTTGGACCTGACCTTGGACCTACACAACTGTATACACAAGAAAGTAACTCTTATCAGGATGACTTTAAGCAATGTTAATCCTTTCTCATTTATCCTATATGTGATTTGTTTATTATTTTGTATGAATGTAGCCTCTGGCAGTTCCCTAGTTTTAAGAAGAGTATTTAAGGTCGGAACTTAAAATAAACAGGACAGTCTTAGGCGGCAGTCTGGAGCTCACAGCCTTCTTGGACTGCTGACTTGGGCTGTAGTCCTCCCGAACTCCATCTGTTTGTCTCTCTTCTATTTTTTCCTAGTCCTTGCCCCTATTTCAGGAATCCCAATCCGCGAACCCTGGTTTGCTGCCGGCTGGCCCCGGCACCTCTGGCCTTCCAGCACCTCTAATCCTCCCAGGTCTCAAAGGAAACATCAATGGTATTCATGATTGCATCTGAAAAAATCAGGCTTGTTACTCAACAGATGGTAGAAGTAATCATTCAGACATTGCATATCCTTATCTGACATTTCCCCCGATCTGGTGCCTCTCTTGCATCACTTGCAAATATTTTAATTTCTCTGCTTTTAGTATGATTGATCTTCACACCTTCCTCGGTCCCTTATCCATTTTGTGGAATGAGAGAGAATGGAAGGAAAGGAGAAGTCCCATGGCTCACTCCTCCCTCTGGGTTTCCACCCCTGTTCTGCTTGCTTAGCCTTGGTGCTTCTTGGGCCTTCTCTACCCACTCTGCCTAGCTTCACTTGAAGGTTCTCTGAGGCTCTGTCTACAGTGTGTATCTTGAACAAGGCACTCTTGCATGAAGGCCTACCTCTGTCACTTTACCCTCTTTCTGATGTTTGCAAGCAGTTGAAAGGTTCAGCCTTTCCCATTCATCTCGGATGAAATGTCAAGGATGATGATGGGAATAATTTGTGCACAGAATGTTGCAAGGTTTACCTTAATGGTCTCACGTGGTATGCCTGGAATGATAGCTCTCTTGGAGTGATGCCCATTATATTACCATTGTTCTAATGTATTTGTCTTAATCTTCATCATCCAGTGCTCTTTTCTAAATATTCATGTAAAATATTATTGAATGCAAGAGGTATTTGTAGGAAATTTAAGGTGTGGATGGGGTTGAAACAGATGAGGGAGACCAATTTACATTATACCCATAAACTTACATGTTAAAATGAAACACCTTTGTACAGCTACCAAAGATAAAAAATAGGCATTTGTGCTGTTTCACTTGTTTCTGCACATCATCTTTTTCATCTTCCTTTGAAATTCCTTGTTTATTTGTAAGTTGAGGTACAAATCAGTGACTACTGAAAGTGTTTGCTAGTCCTATTTCATTCTGATCTGTACATCGTGTTATCCTTATAGTTTTTCCATTGTATATAATTACAAAGTATTGTGGTTACAGTTAATTCATGGTGACTATCTCATGGGGTCCTCAGCAGAATGTCACCCACTGAATCATTCATTGATTTTTTTCCTAGTTCTCTTTACCATACACCAGGTGGCAGTCTTGTACCAAAGCTTTTAATTAAAAGTGGTTGCTTCTTTAAAGATTCTGGATGGGGGGCAAAAAAACCCCACAAGATCTAGATGGAAACTACTCTACAGTCCATACTGAGCTATGTAACCACAGGGCTACAGCAATTCACATGAAAATGTTAATCTTTATATCAAGAACCAATGAAATATTTGATTATATATTGATTTCTTAGACACTAAATTGTGCTATTATTTCTCCATAATACAGGATTCTTTCAGAGACAGTAGCTGAAATCCTCTGTGATAACCCTTCCCTTATGCAATGGAATGTTTGGGTTGGCACATAATCTCCAGTGTGAATAGCCTTTAGAAATTGGCTGTCTTTTGAAAACTATTACTCAAGAAGCTAAGAACAGCCTGCATGGTGGCTCATGCCTGTCATCCTAGTTACTCAGGAGGCTGAGATCTGAGGATCTCAGTTCAAAGCCAGCCCAGGCACAAAAGGACCTGAGACTCTTATCTCCAATTAATCTCTAGGAAAATGGGAAATGGGGCTTGGCTCAAGGGTAGGGCGGTAGCCTTGAGCTGTAGAGCTCAGGGACAATGCCCAGAGTCCAAGCCTCACAACAAAGAAAAAAAAATCAACAATGGAACCCATAACAGGAACAAAAACTAGTAAAAACTTACCATCCCTCTACTTTGAGAATTCTATAGACCATAGCACTTGGGTTTGGACTTTGGCTGCCATTTATTTCAAGTCATTGGAATTGTATCCCTTAGATTGACTTCTTTTTAGAGTAGTTACTAGCTTGATAGTATGTAATTGCAAATGATATCAAATCTCATTCCCTTGAAATACACTAATGGTTCCAATGACCACATAGATGGATATATTACATGACATTTATTAAGAAAGAATTATGTTCTAGACTTTGTAAGGGACACTGGAGAATCATTGCTAAGCAAAAGGAATAAGAGAAACTGAAAAGGACCAGGGCTGGTACACACCTCAGGGTAGGGAAAGGAAGAAAATTATACAGTGAACTTTGTAGAACTAAAGATTGTAAGAGATGGAGTCAGTATGGCCACAAGTCCTAGTGGTTCTAAATTTTAAGGACAAACTGAACAACTATCGAATCTAGAAAGTTAAGTGCCAAGACACAAGGCTAGATTCAACCTCCCATGAACACACAAGCTTGCTTGTCAGAAGACTTGTCTTGATAAATGATCTATAGTTTGTTTCAAGTCATGAGCTTTTTTTGTGTGTGTGGGTTGCTTGAACCAGGTCTGGGTGTTGTCCCTGTGCTCTTAAGCTCAAGGCTACTGCCCTACCCTTGAGCCACAGTGCCACTTCCTATTTTCTAGAGGTTAATTGGAGATAAGAATCTCAGGTCCTTTTGTGCCCAGGCTGACTTTGAACCTTGATCCTCAGATCTCAGCCTCAAATCTTAGCTAGGATTAGAGCTGTGAGCCACTTCACCTGGCTCAAGTCATGAACTTTTAAAAATTTGTAGTATTTATACGTCTCTAAAAGGAGTAGAGATATATAACTATCTGAATGTTTATTGTTACAGATAGACCAAAGTCACAGCTTCATTAGGAATGTTTTAGAATCATATTAGAGAGAAAGTGTGATGTGGAAACAGTTACAAAATTCCAAAGGCAGATACACAATGGGGACCTCTCAAATGACCACAAAATTTGGTGAAAAAAAAAAGCCCCACACATCTCTGGGTGCCTGCCTATATGCACACAAGCGTGCATACACACACACACACACCCCAAGAATTCCTTTTTTTTCTTTCTGTGAAATGATTCAGTGATCCTAGGAGTTGAAGTACAGAATTGCTGCCCTGCCCCAGTGGCCAACGTTAGAGGGTGCTGAGAATCCCTGCACTGGAATAGCATGCTTGAGGATGGGGGCGGGGTGGGGGGGCTCCTAAAGTGCCTTCAGTCAGAGGAGAGGGCAGAGACACGAGGATCTCTGGATCCTAACCAGACTCATTGTTCTGAGATATCCTGAGATGGTCCTAAGACTAAAAAGTTTAGAGGAAAGAGAGACAGTGAGGGAGACAGAGAGAGAGAAGTCTTATCTGCCTGGGAATTTGGTAACTTGTCTGAAAGCATGCAAATCCTCTTGTCTGGGTAAGTATGTGAAACCAAATGATAGTATGGAGAAATCAGCTTGCTTCACGCACATACACACATATACACACGTATACATATATGTATAGATATACACAGATTATATATATATATATATATATACTTGTCATGATGAGGGAACAAACAGGAAGTAAAACATGAAAGAAAGGATGTCTTTACTTCCTGCATTTTAAGGCATGTAAGTTTTTAAACCACACTTGTCAAAAGAATATGGATGGGTGGGCTGGAAATGTGTCTTAAGTAGTAGAGTGCTTACTTAGCATGCGCAAATCCCTGGATTCTATTCCTCAGTACCAAATAAATAGAAAAAGCCAGAAGTGGTGCTGTGGCTCACATTGTAGAATGCTATCATTGAACAAAAGAAGCTCAAGGACAGTGCCCAGCCCTTGAGCTTAAGTTCATGACTGGCAAAAAATAAAGTGTTGAGCAATTAAGGACTGACTGGGGATTAAGAGTCCATCCCTTAGTTTAGTCAGCTCTGACACCAACACGGAATCTTGTGACCAGGGACACACATATGATCCCTTTCCTCAGCAGGGCCTGAGAGGATGTTTTAGGTGAAGTCAATAGAGCTGGAAAACCTTGGATGATATTCAGCTATGTCCTGATTTTCTCTAACACAGCTTAGCATAGAACAGTAAGGGGACATTGGGTAGCACTAGCTTTTTGAGTTTTCTCTCTCTTTGACTAGCCAACATGGAAATTCAAGCCATGTCCAAAGGAGTCTGTGGTCATGTTGATTCCTGGATTGCAGACGAGCAGGCAGAAGATCACAGGGGCCGGGGCAGAGAAGAGGCACACATGGCAGAGCCCACACATGGAAGTAAGACATTTACTAAATCTTTTTGAATGTTTCCCTGGGTGTGAGACAAGAACTCATAATCACTACTGTCAAAGGCATCACCTCTACTGGATCTGTCCGACTCTTAGCATCCTCTGCTGGGGAAAGCTTTCTAGTATAGTAGTTTGTTACTTGGGGGACAAACTCCATTCAAACTATATCCAGTCTGAATGGTTTCTTGTTTCTGCTACTCTCCATACGTCTATTTAATTTTCCTTCTGACAAACAAGTATTTGTTTAAATTCTTCCATCTCTGCCCCAGTAACATTGCATGATCCCACAGACCTAGTATCCAATGAATAGAATCTAATTGGGAAGTTTGGATCATCTGACCAGAACTGGTTCGACCAGCTTTGACCAGGGGTGGAGGTGTGCAGAGCTACTCTTTGCAAGGAAAGGAAGTATGGAGGACATGATAGTCTTTTGTGTACAAGACTTGAGCTTAAAGAAAAGTAGCTGTCTCTGAGTGAGGTGGGTAAACTCTGACCATTAATAAGCTGTGAGAATTGGTTTGGGAGACTTCATAGTGAATGAACTTGGAGTTGGTTAAATGGAAAAAGAAAACATTACAAAAACAAAAAAGCTGGATGTCAGTGGTTCAGGACTATAATCCTAGCTACTTAGGAGGTAAGATAGCAGGATCACGATTTGAAGCCAGCCTGGGAAGGAAATCCCATGATACTTTCAACTCCAATTAATCACAGGAAAAGCCAGAAATGGTACTGTGGCTCAAGTAGTAAAGTACTAGCCTTGAGCAAAAGGTGCTCAAGGACAGTTCCCAGAACCACAGTTCAAGCCCTAGGACCAGCAAAATAAAACAAAACAAAAAATACAATAACAAACATTGAGCTTGAAAAGCAGTTTTGGAATTCTACTGACTTTAGATCTATGAACATTAGATTTCTAGGTCATAAAAATTAATATGACCTCAAGTATACTATTGTCTATTTGATTGGCCTTTAGTAGGTGATTTTTCCTAGTTTTGGTTTCCTCATTTATAGGTGGGGATTAAACGTACCCAAAATACTCAAAAGTATCAAAGATGTGATTCAGATTAAAGCCCTCTGTAAAATACAAGGCGCCAGAGAGTTTTATTGCTATCATAAATATTATGTACTGTATTATTTCAAACAATTCTCCCCTTGAACTCATGCCTCTGTGTATAACTGCTCTTACCTGAGAGGCAGAGATGAGGAAGAATGAAAGAGTGCTGAATAGTAGATATTTCACAAGAACAGGATATGCTGTAATGCTCTGTGTATGTCATTTCTACTCTCACCATCCTTTAAACATTTCTGGGCAAAAAAATTGCTTCTAATTCACCCAGCTTCTCTTCTCCCCTTCTAAGTGGCCTGTGATGTGAAGGACTTACAAGTGGGACAAAGGAAAGAAAATCCCTTGGCTGAAATAAAGAGGTACAATTTGAAGTTGGTAGACTATAGAAACTGAGAGATCATTTGGATATATTTGGAATGTGCTTGAGGATGTGTAATATGTTGTAATGCTGGGGAAGAGGCTGAAAAGAGTCACGTACTATAAAGCAATGAGATGGGTCTAGTCTTTTTCCACTGGCCTGTAGAATCAGTTTTGTGTGGTGTACTGTAGGGAGAATGTTCACTTATTTATTTATTTATTTATTTATTTATTTATTTATTTATTGCCAGTCCTGGGCCTTGAGCTCAGGGCCTGAGCACTGTCCTTGGACTTTCTCAAGGCTAGCACTCTACCACTTGAGCCACAGCACCACTGAGAATGTTCACTTTTAAAAGAGTACAATGTGTTTTTGCATGTACTTTGCATGTAGTTCGAGAAAAGGAAAATATCGGAATTACAGTGACAATACTTATTCCGGCTTCTGGCTTAGCTCTAGCCAAGGGCTAACGACTGAAGATCATTTTAATGAACATCTCACTGTGGTCCCTGGTGAAACTCCATTGGGACTTCATAGAGCAGGAGAGGTAATATTCTGAACTCAATATGGAAAGAAGCCAATAGTTCAGCATTTTAAGCTCTATCAGAGGGCTAACTTGCTCATGTTTATATTTCTATGATTTCCCACCGATATGCCTCAAGATACCAGAGTCTCTATAATTTAGCTCTTGTGTGCTTTTCAGACATTGTCTTTAATTTGCCTGTAGCTTTTTGTCAGTCTGTAGCTGATTGTAGGAATTTCAAAAACGGACCCATTGTTCCTTACTTCTAGGCATTGCCGATGCTGCTCTCTGGGCTTATACTGTCTTTCTTCCTCTCATTCCCTTCCCACTGTGACCAAGTCGGGCCTTTGGTTTGGTCTCTGGGGTTTCCAAGGTGTACATTTTCTTCCTAATTGCAACTTGCTTCTTGTCTGTATCATAGCTCCTTGGCCTCTTTTATTCTCTCAGCTGTGAGATTAAGGAAGTGTCAATCATAGTTTTATTTAAGTGAAACTTGATTAGACTGCCTACCTTGGCATTCTGTTTCCATCTTTTATTAGTTGTCTAACCTTAGGAAAGTTATTGGCTTCCTGAGTTTTTATATTGGGGGCTAACAACAGTCTTAACAGTCCTCATTGGACATTTATAAAGAGGAAATGAAAAATGCACATGACTCATTTAGCACAATACCTAGGCCCACCATCCATGTTGTTATTCTGGTGGTGTCTTTTCCATAGCATGTACATAAGTCAGGAATTAAAGTAAATACTGTTCAGGAAGTTAATTCTGTATTTTCTGTGCCTGAAAACAGGGACTTAGGGCTAATACCTGATCCAGATCTAGGATCGTAATGACCCCTTAAGGGAGTGGAGAACTGGAGGCATGTCTGTCATACTACTTCTTACAATGACCCCTTAAGAGAGTAGGGAACTGGAGGCATGTCTATCACATCACACTATTTCTTCTCACAATGACCCCTTAAGGGTGGAGTGGAGAACTGGAGGTACATCTGTCACACTACTTCTCACAATTGCAAGGTCTCCATGGCTCTGAGCAGTCACGTAGGAGCACCTACCATTCCAAGCTCAGGGAAGGCCTTGGCATCACTTTAAGTACTCCATAACAGCATGTACCTTGGTCTGGTCTAAATCAATTCTTCCTTCCTTCCTCCTTTCCCTCCTTCCTTCCTCTTTTTATTTCTTTTCTTTTTTAGAACTGGTGTTTGAACTTAGGGCTTTTTGCTTACTAATAAGCAAGTTGCATACCAATTCAAGCATATCCTCAGATTAATTCTTCCTCCTCCTCTTCCTCTTCCTCCCCTTCTTCTTCCCCACTTCGTCTCCTTCTACCCCTTTCTCATCCTGATCCCCTCCTTCTCCCTCATCCTCGTACTTTTTTGTCTTGAGGCTAATCTTTTACTACTTTAGCAGCAGCACCACTTCTAGCCAAGTTGGTTAGTAAATGGAGATAGTCTCAAGGACTTTCCTGCTTAGTCTGGCTTTGAACTTTGATCCTCAGACCTCAGCCTCCTGAGTAGCTAGAATTACAGGCATGAGCCACCACTTCCTTTTTAATCCAAAGACTTGGAGCTAAACATCTACATTGCTTTAATTGGGCAGCATCAGCAGTTGCCAGTATGCAATGCAAGGCTATGGACGTGAGGTAGGTGTTCCACCTCTTTCTTTCTTACGCAGTAAAGACCACCCACTATGCTAGGCTGGAATCTTGAGATAGGGTAGACTGGAAGGCTGATGTAGTTGAAGGAGCTGGGGATTGGGAGTCCAGGTTTTGGTCTCCAGTCACAGAGATTCAGTTAAAGCAATTCTAGCTGACATTTCCTGGATAGTTTTGTCATACTAAGTTGTTTACTTGTATAATTTTGCTTATTTTATACGCTTGTTGTATAGGTGCCATTATTATCTATTTAAATTAAGAAACTAGAAGCTTACATGACTAAGACCTTCTAGGCTTTGAATTCAGATCTAGATTTTTAGTCAGTAGCCACAAATACCTCTTATTTCTTCCTCTGTAAAGCGAGTGGGTGAAAGTTCTTAAAGTTGATTGCAACCTATTCTACTGGCATATGCTCTGAAGCTAGGTAGAGATGCATTCAGATGCAGTTTTGATAATTGCTGCCATTGCAGATAGCACAGTAAGGTGGGCAAAGGTCTTGGTACCATATGGCCTGCATGCCAGTTAGTTTCCCTTTCCCTCCCATTCTAGCTCTGAATTGTTCCTATGCCTTTGGTATCTACTGCCCTTCCAGACTGTGCTGTAGAAGTTGCCATTTCCTAGCATTTTCACTCATGATGAGCAAAGTGAGAAAAATGAGAACAAGCCAGTGAATTTCATCTTGATTGTCCAAGTCACCAACTCACTGTAGCATGACAAGGATAAAAGATAGTGACTTTAGTTTTTCTGGGTGACAAACCCAACTCTCTATCTAGAATATTACCAGATCTTATAGACACAAAATTATTCTGATGTCTTAAAATAAAAGCTACTCAGCACTAACCTTGAATTTCTTTGGGGTCTGGTGAGTCATGGATTCCTCTTGTGGCAGTGTTTGAGGAAGACTGTGTTCCATGTTGGCAAGGTCTACTTAGTGAGAAGGTGGCATTCTTAATCTGGGGTCACTGGATGGGATTCCGAATGCTCAGTGAACTTGGGAAGGAAGGGTATTTACATAGCTATCTTTTCCTAATCTTGAATTCAAATCTAACATTTCTTTTTAGTACAAAGCCAGATTTCAAACCCATAGTAAAGTATGCAATATAATTGGTTTGCTTTGTATCATTATTTACTTATTTAAAAACTTTCTTTTAAGCATATCCATATGGCCAAAGAATCTTCTTCAGCAGAAACAAGTTTAAGGACACTTTTTGTTATGGCAAGGAAAAATCAAAATTGGACAAGTTCAAAACCATTTTCAAGTCAGCAGATCGTGCTACTAAATGTTAAGGAGTTCCTGAGTGGTTAGGGATCTCTGGGGCTAGATCAGAGTTCTACCAGGAACCAGGACATTTATTATTTACCTATTTATCAATCTCCTATTTCTCATTTTTGTCTATGCATGGCATCATCCTCTGTTGTCTTAGCAGACTTATAGGCTATCCTCACAGCAGTGATTAGAAGGGTGGGTGTTGTGTTGGTGGCTTCTCCCTCTGAGCCCTAAGGATATTCTGGGAAGAGGAAGACTGTAATTACTAATTAACTCATCATTCTGATCTTGGGCTGGGAAGCTGGGCAGTGATTTACACCTGAAAGTAATTAGCATATTCTTGATAGACCAGTAACCAGTGACCAGAGCATAGGTTGCTTTCTAGAGAGGAGCACAGTGCTCCTCTGCTTTTATTACAAGTTGTCCTGCAGAAGCTCAAGAGCCACAGCAGGAAGCAATGAGGTATATTTGTGAAGTGTGTATTTATCTGGAAGCTGCAGATGTTCTTGTGTGAGTGTGTGTGTATTAGAGGGCGAATTTGTGTTTCCCTTTGGTTAGAATGCCATGCTTAACTTATCATGGACAAAAATAATTAACAGCAAACCAGAAAGTTAAGCAAACCCACATAAAATTCATCTTATTTATCCTTTCTTTCTTTCTTTTCTTTCTTTCTTTCTTTCTTTCTTTCTTTCTTTCTTTCTTTCTTTCCTTCTCTCTCTCTCTCTCTCTCTCTCTCTCTCTCTCTCTCTCTCTTTCTTTCTTTTCCTCTCTCTGTCTCTGTGTGTGTGTGTGTGTGTGTGTGTGTGTGTGTGTGTGAGTGTGTGAGTGCACACAGCACACATGCAAGTGTGTATGTTTGTACATGTATTCCTCTGGACTTAGGCCAGATGTACAAAGCCTGATTGTAACTAAATTTGTATGTTTGTGGTGAGGTGTGAAAAGCTAATATTCAGGTGAGGTAACAGGTGGAAACTTTTTCCAATTCTGGAAATGAGATAGAAGTGAAGAAAAGCAGGAAAAGTGTTCGAGTAAGATGAACATTTTGAGTCATTCCTTGAAAAAAGATGTGGAGCTGTGATTGAGGAGGTGGTAATTAGAGACATCATTAAGGTAATTAGGAGTTCAGGAAATCTATTACTGTCTTTAGGAGTTTGGTGATTTATTAGTCAAACACATAATTATTTTAGGGAAGAGTGCAAGTGTGTGTGTGATATGTTGAGGTACATGTATGTATGCATTGGTGAGTGGGGGGGATTTCCTGTGGAATCTGGAAGGAGGTCATGAGGGAAAAGGACAAATACCTGGACTGCTAGTCCTGTGTGATACACAATGAAAGGGGACAAGCAACAAATAATTGTTAGCTCTTTCCCTTGTTAAAGTAAAGAGCTGGGTTCTTACGAATTGCTAGGTAGCTAGGCATCTCCATTCTGCCCAGTCACTGAGGTAGGAAGGATGAGCTATTAGGGAAAGGGAGAGAGGTGAAGGTCAATCCTGGGGGTCGCACTGGCTACCAGTGGCTACAATGCATGAACATGAGCCTCCATGAGCTCTGGTGATAGCTCGTGGGCACGGATCAAGAAGGAGGAGGGGGGGGCATGGTGAGCTTTACTAGGTAGGGACCTAAGGAAGTGGGATGACATTCTACCTTTAGTTAAGAGTTCCACCACTATTTTACACACATTTGTACCAGATGCCAGTGAGGTTATTCCTTCACCAATTAATTTCAGAGAGCTAATAAAATTACAAAGCGCTCTATTAACAGGAGAAATTAAGGAACAGATACATCCAGAAGAGGAAAATTTCCATTTAAAATTGGTTCAGATGGTTACTATGGAATGTAATATACTGAAAAAGATAAACCCTGGAACTGAGGTCACAGAAGGATATAATTGTCTTCAAGAGATGTTCCCTCTTTCTGTTCAGATGGGGAACCTGAAGTCTACAGGTCACACAGTTGAATAGGATTAGAGTGGATTCTTAGATCTATACATTTTTTTTGTATATGATCAGACTTGATACAAACAACAACAACAATAAAACCCATTATTATCTAGCCTTCTAAACAGTTCTCAGTATTTTGGAGGAATATCCATGCTGGCAGGGAAATTCTTATAAGTAGGTATTGGTCTCTGTAAAGGTAACACTTCCTTTTCATGGGTATTCTTACCCAAGTAATTACCAAGTAATTCTTCAATGGATGGTTCTCTATTGATGAGTAAAGCATTATTGAAAATCAGAAGCGAGAAATTATCCAATTTTTCCAAATTGACTTCCATAGTCATCTTAACAATTTGAGCGCTCAGGTGGATTGTCCCCTTTGGATAAAATTCAAAAACTACCAGGAAAATGATCTTTGACAATTACTTGTACAACCACATAATTCACAGAGGGAAAAAAAACTGTTGTTGAGGCTCCACGATTTATGAACAGTAATAACTCCTACCTTTTTAGTAGATTCCTCTAGCCAACCTTTTTGGTATTATAACTCCTCCTGTTTATAGTTTCCTTCTCCGTTTTTTTCTCCACAACTCCTAACATAGATGAATATATTGTATATTGATTTATTTTATTGTTGTCTCTTTTTTTCCATAGAATATAAGTTCCATGAGGCCAAAGGTTCTTTTTAAACCTGGTTTGTTCATTGCTCTGTGCTCAGCTCCTGGAAGAATGCACGCAAGCTGTAGGAACTTAATAAAACATTGACGAATTAATGAGTAGACTTCAACCTGAAGTCTACTCCCTTTCCATCAGAGACATAGTTTGGTTCATTGGTGATGAATAAATCTGTGAAAGGACACATATCAGTAGCTTGTTCCCTTTGGTCTCAACAGTTCTGTGAGTCATAAACGTAAAGCAAATGGTTACTCCAGGTGCTTTGAGAACACTTAATTCCACCCAGCTGCTATGGAGATGGAGGTATTGCAGAATTTTTTAGAAAAATTTCTTTTGTTTCCATAAGCCTTGTAGTTTGATAGTTATCTTTGAATACAGTGTCTCTCTTGTATCCTACTTCCTTTAATTTAGAAACAATTATCAAGTGTGGACACACAGGTTTTCTCCATTTACATTGCATAGTAAGGGATGGTA
The DNA here is from genome assembly GCF_031878675.1 of Megascapheus bottae. NCBI lineage: Eukaryota > Metazoa > Chordata > Mammalia > Rodentia > Geomyidae > Megascapheus > Megascapheus bottae. The sequence goes on from NC_143513.1 coordinate 77,006,113, forward strand.
TAACACTTAAAGAGTGATGACTTTTGGGGGTCGTGAGTTTGGCCTAGTGGTAGAGTGCTTGCCTAGAATGCAAGACCCGGGTTTGATTCCTCAGTACCACATATAGAAAAAAAAAAGCTGGAAGTAGTGCCGAGGCTCAAGTGGTAAGAGCTCTAACCTTGAGAAAGTCCAAGGACAGTGCTCAGGCCCTGAGCTCAAGCCCAGGACTGGGAAAAAAATGAGTGAAAGAATGATGGCTTTAGAGTTCAGGTTGCCTGTCATGTAGGCCTTGACCTTGAGCAACTTTGTTTCTAAGATTCACTTAGTCCCTTTATGCAGGGGAGTTAATAATCCTGACTGGTTAATTGGTTGTGAGGACTAAATGTGGTAATGTTTATAAATGCTTAGCCTCATTCTGTATTTTCAGTTCCATGTTAATGAGCCAGATACTACCCAATAAAACTCCAATCTCACACACACAAAAACCCTACACAGATAAATGCTCGGGCACTGCAGCAGAGTCTGTAGTGATGGTCAAAAGCTCTGGCAGTGGAGTTCAAAGAATAAGTGTTTAAATGTTTAGTGGCTTTCTTCCTTCTCTGTTGTGAGCCAGGTAGGTTATTGGAGAAGGTTATTGGATATAGCTTAAATTCCCTCCAAGGAACCCTGGAGACACAACAGTCATTTACTTGGTCTTGGTAGCAGAACTCAAGGTGATAAATCATGGAAACCTCTGGGCACATTTGCTCAATTGTTGTCAGCTATGATTATCACTGCCATTAAAACTGCATGGTCACTTTTGTCAAATAAAAAGAATATAGAATATTCAAAGACTTATGTCCAAGTGCCAAGCAACTTTAAAAAAATTGCTTTAAAAAACCAACCCTTTAAATGGATTAACCTTATTAAACTAGTTTCTTGGAAATTTGTTTTCTTGTTTAATGTTGAGATAGTTCCTGAGCTGCAGCTCAGGCTGGCTTTGAACTCAAGAGACTCCTTCTTCAGTTTCCTGGTAGTTAATGGCTTCCTTTTCCATTTTCCTCTTCAATTTCTTGTCTTTATCTTCATCTTATTCCTCTTCTTCTACTTCAGGTTAGTTTTTCATCTTCTGGAGTCAGAGAGTTCTGAATGTTTCTGGGGAAACTTCCTTCCTGTCCCAAGTTTCATTTGAATATGTTTCCTTCTCCATAGTAAGGAAAGGTAGAAGGTGAGGTTACAGGGAAATTATATAATTTTTACTAAATATAAAAAGGGCCAGACTTAAAAGTTGGAACCTGGAAGCAACTAACAAAGCAGTTAAGCTTCCCACCATTTATATGCTAAATTACAAGGAGAGACCAAAAAGGGATATCTCATCTAACAGGGCCTTTTCCTCTGAAACAGCAAAAACTTTAATCTCTGTAAATGAGCTGAAATAGTCACATATGAAGCTTACGGGAGAAAAGATAGCCCTGTAGCTTCTCTATTGTCTCTATGTTTTGAGCTGGCCCAAAGATGTCTCTATATTTTAGTGTACTAACAAACACTCGAGCTGGCTACCTGGAACCTGTGGGCTTCTGATACATCTGCTACAGGCCCACTTGGACCTAGGTAGCAGGCTGGGACCTCTTGGAGTCCGGGTTCAGACCAACTGTGGCCCATTGCTTCTTTAGTTTCCTATGGTTTGTGAGACTGAACGTCAGAGTCTTACCATCACTGTCCTGGAATCCTGATGAATTCCACGCTGATCTTAGCTTTTCTTAAATAGCATTTACCATAGAGACAGTGTGCTTCATGGCAGTGTTGATTACTTTAATACAGAAAGCAAAGTGACATTGGAGAAGGATTTTGTTGTTTACTTTTTTTTTTTTTTTTTGCCAGTCCTGGGCTTGAGCTCAGGGCCTGAGTACTGTCCTTGGACTTTCTCAAGGTTAGACCTCTACCACTTGAGCCTCAGCACCACTTCTGGCTTTTTTTTCTGTGTATGTGGTACTGAGGAATCGAACCTGGGTCTTCATGCATGCTAGGCAAGCACTCTACCACTAGGCCAAACTCTCGGCCCCTTTGTTGTTTACTTTTAAGGCTTAGGGAAATATTTTTCTTATGTAGCTGGAAAATACATATCAGTACTGTAGAGAACAGACAACCCTATTTGAATATATGAAGCACTGATAGGCCAGCCAATGTCAAAGCTGCCAGTTGTATTCCAGTCCTACTTAGCTGTGGGTAGTAGTCATTGTTGGCTAAAAAATAAAATTTCATAGCTTAGAACAGCACAATTGCTTACATCTGAGCTATTGTGGTTCAGAAATTTGGAGAGGTTCTCTTGTGTGAACTCCCTCCCGCTGGCAGCACGGCCAGGATGGGGTTGGAGGGAAGGCTGGCCTGGGGAGAGTCACTGCTTTGGACGCTCATTGATATGACTGTTGGCAGAAGGCCTTGGTTTTATGTCAGCTCCTAGACATTTCCAGAACCCTGAACGAGTGCTATGATGTCATGGAAGGTAGTTTCCTAAAGAAATTACTCAAAGGACAGGGCGTCGGGGGAGGGAAACTGGGACAAAAGCATGAGAAGGAGTATCAATGTTTGAGAAGTAATGTGCCCACTACCTGACCAATGTAACTGTCACCCCTCTATACTTTATTCCGACAATAAAAAATTAAAAAATAAGTAAATAAATATAAAAAAAAGAAAAGAGAAATTTCCTTAAAAAAAGAAATTAGTCAATAGAAAAAGTAGGAAAAAAGCCACAATATTGTCAACGACCCATTCTTGGAAATTGATACTACTCTTCCTTCTGGAATGTTCTATTGTTAGAAGTAAGTTTAGTCCTAGCTCAAAGGCCTGTGGTAGAAGGCTTTGGTGGTATCTCTTTTTCTTTGGTTTAATTGTAATATATAGAGGGGTTACAGTTATATTCGCCAGATAATAGATGCATCACTTCTCACAGATTGATACCCCTTCTCAAGTTTTGTCCCCATTTTCCTCCTCCCACCTCCTCCCAATCATCTTGTTTCCCCCCTTCCCTTTCCTATTTCAAATAAATAAATGTATATACAATATGCCAGGTAACAAAGTCAGATACAGTAACAATATGAGAAAAGACAACAATCACTCAAGATAAAGCTCTGGTTTCCATCTCGTGGAGATCCTTGTGGGTCATGGAGCTTGAACTCAGCCTGGGTGCTATCCTCAGATCTCAGTCTCCTAAGTAGCTAGGATTACAGGCATGAGCCACCCAGCCTGGCTGATGCTATCTTTTTCTTATTTGGAGGAATATCGTAGAATTTGTAGACTTAAAAGCTTGCCATAGGGCTGAGAGTTTGGCTTAGTGGTAGAGTGCTTGCCTAGCATGCATGAAGACCTGGGTTCAATTCCTCAGTACCACATACATAGAAAAAAGCTGGAAGTGGTGCTGAGGCTCAAGTGGTAGAGCTCTGGCCTTGAGAAAGTCCAAGGACAGTGCTCAGGCCCTGAGCTCAAGCTCCAAGACTGGCAAAAAAAAAATAATAAAAAAGCTTGCCATATTTTATGGTTAATTAATCTTAATCTCAAATTTCAGGTATTTTCACTCAGATGCCTTCTATATGGGTTTTGTTTTATTTTGTCTATATGTATGTTGATTCACATTTGGTAATGAGATGAAGCTCTCTAAATTAAATAGATAAGCTATAGCCCTGAGTAATGTTAATAGTTTTGCCAAGATTCCCTTGAGTTTTTGGCGTCTATAATTGGACCAGCAATGTGTGGATGTTTCCTCATAGCACATTAATAAACCATTGGGAATATAAAAATTACTGGAATAAGTAATAATCTCTCATTTTATACCTATCAGCAGTCACTAAAGAGAAAGAGACATCGTTCTGATTACTCAGCTCTTAGTGACTTGAGATTACTCTTTGTTTTATTAGTTAATTTAGTTGTATCAAGTGTGGAAGATGATTTTAATCTTTATGGAAGGACATAGAGTGCATGTTCTTCTTAAGTAAGGAATGTAATTTGTAAGATGACCTGGAAAGCAATGGGCGAGTTGGGGTAGAAGGTAGGCTTTGAGGGAGCTGGATTGCTGCCAAGAATTTCCTCTTTGTTTTGTGCACATGTGGTAATGTGGGAGACACTACACGTGGAGCCGTGAAGCATTTAGCAGGCAAGCAGGTCATATCAACCAATAAGCACAGTAGTAACCATGTGAGTCATCCCATATCACTGAACTCTGAGTGGCAGTCACTCCACCAGTCAGTGCTGTGAACTGGGACTATATCCAGAGAGGTGGATTTGAAGAAGCATAGAGATTCAAATGATTGCAGTGAGTAAATGTATAATTTGTACATGAGTGTGTGTGTGTGTGTGTGTGTGTGTGTGAAATCTTCAAGTATCCCTTGGGAGATCTTGAAAGGCAACTACTGGCTAAGAAGTTACATGAGGTACATTTAGTTCTAGAGTTCTAGGTGAAATTTCATCAGATCTCATCTAGTCTATGGCCAAGTGCATCCTACTCCCACTGAAGAGCTGAGTGCTCCTTGTAGATGTGTGATTCCATTCTGGGAGCAGGAATCGTGCTGTCATGTTATAAATATTATGTTATGCCAGAAAGCAAGAAAGCTGTAGGGTTGAGGACCAAACTTGGAAAGACTAGAGCGAAGATGGAAATATATTGGAAATATTTTTTAAATCCATAATTTTATTAAGAGATATAAGTAGTCCCCTTTGGAAGATGCTAGGAAAATAACGATTTCAAAACAAAAACAAAAACAGAGGGAAAATATCATTAGTGTCATAATGAAACTCATTTCAATATAATTAATGTATTCCAATAAAAATATTCAAACATAAATTATTTTATACTTTAGTTTCTTTTATGCCATACTGGTGGTTGAACTCAGGACCTTACACTTGTTAGATGGATACTTCACCACTTGAGCTTCACCTCTAGCTAGAGCACAACTGAAACATGAGCTAATTACAGAAATCTTCTATTCTTATGAAACTAGAACAAACAAATTAGGAAACTGGAGAGACAAGTAAGTAGGCATAAATCCACAATGAAATTGGCCAGGAATTGATGAGTTTTTAAAGTTTAGATAATTGATACCTGAATTTTATATACATTTAACCTTCCCATAAAATATTTTTATCAGCAGGGCTGGAAGTACGGCTCAAGTCGCATGAAGTAGGGTAGAAAGAGAGGAAGAGGAAAAAGAAGAAGGGTGGGGGTAGGGGATGGGGAGAGGATGGGTAAGAGAGTGGATGAAGTGAGGAGAGAGAAGCAGGGGAGGGGGAGTGGGTAAGTGAGGCATGAAGAGGGGAGGGAGAGAGAGGGAGGAAAAGAGAGAGACAGAGAAAGGGAAAGTGTGTCCCTGAATTCAAACTCCAATTCCCTCTGAAAAAATAAATTAATTACTATATGCTGAATAAAATTTGTTAAGATTTTTTTCTTCTCTGTCTTTTTTTGTAGATGGCGAGAACGAGGCTGAAGAAGTTTAACAAGCTGGAGATTATACTCAGTGTTCTTCTGCTTATAGTATTTATCATCGCTGTTGTTCTCATTGTGCTGTTAGCCAATTCCACAGAATTAATAGGTAACAAGTAATTCAGGGTCTCTCCTTCATCAGTGGTGGGAAGTTATGCTTTCAGACCCTGTCATATTCATATCTCATGGATCTGAGTGCACATGTGTGCAGACATATATGACAATGTCGAGTTTTAGAGAACATGCATTCAAAACTGTGGCAACTTGATGTATAATATATTCCCTACATGTGCAAAAGGAGGTTTTGTGCTTAATTTCTGAGGGCCCCAGTAAAGCCCCACTAGTATTATATAATTATGATATAATTTTAAGTGTTGAGAACTTGGGGCTTTAGATGCCTAAATGTTAATTCTAATGGTCACTTTATGTTTGCTTTTGGGATAGACACAGAACCTGAGACAACTGGCACCCCAGGTCCTGGGACCACAAGTGCTACTCCTAACTCTGCTGGGTGTTCCCTGGTAAAGGACTTGGATCGGATAAACTGCATTTTTGACCAGCCACCAACAAAGGTTTGAACTATTTATCTTGTCTTCACTTAAGATTTTATACCACTGGGAAATTTTCCCCCCTTTCTTTGAATTTCTGTTTGCTACTCTGAAAGAGTTGCTCGTATGACAGCTATTACTGGCTTAGGAAAGTTAATCCTGTATCCATACTCATATAGCTGTGCCTCTCCTTGGATTAGCAGATTCAGCAAATGAAAGGATGGGTTTCTCAGCTAAATTTTAATTTCAAATATACAGTGAGTAAAATCTTTAGTTCTAATCTGTTCCATGTAAGACTTGGACTCAACTGAAATGTTTTAATCCTTTCCCTGGAAACACACCTTAATTACTAGTTCTCTCTGCCACTGCCTCTGCTTATGTCATTTCTATGTTTTTGTTCCTCCTGTCATTATTTCATAAAGTTATCTAGGATACAATAAAAATATTCACGTGTACCAAGCATGATTTAACCAAAGGACAAAGTTTCCAGGGTGTGCTCTAGAGTAATTAACATGAGAGTAAAGATAATGCAGGCACAGAGAAAGTCACTTTAGTCCAATGTTTCTTGGACACCAGATGAAATGTATCTGATTATCTGGATAATAAAGTAATAAGTTACTTTTTATTTTGAGAATAAAATGATAGCTCAGTGAAAATGGAGCACGCTTACCAGCATGCAATGACAGATTAGCATCAAATGTAGAATGTATGCTTGCTACATTCATGGCTTGGGTGAGTGGCACTCCCACATTTATCTCTGAGGTCATCCTCTCCTCAGTGGACTGCAGGAATCTAAAGATTCCTGTTTATCTAAAGAATTTATATGCCCAAAGATATTTCTCCTATTGTATTAGAAAAGAAATCTGTGATAACTCTGCCAGGTTGTGGAGGGTTGAGCTAAGGTCAAGGTAGGTGGGATAAGACCTGGGTGTCCATTTCTCAGCATCCTCCTCTTTTTGCCCAGCTAGAGGGAAAGGCCAACATGTTCAATGACCTGTTTCCTAAGGAAGGTATCTGTATCTTAAGTGTTGTGCTGCATTCATTACATAGCCCAAGTTCTACCTGCTGACAGGCTGTGTGTATGGATAATGATATATTGGTATATTATCCTACTGCTATTCACAGTATTAGGTTCTGGCATTAAATTAAATTAATTATTTTTTTGGTGTATATATTATGATTGTTCTTTCTAAAAAATTTATTTTTTATTGTAATTAATAGAAGGGTTACATTATGTTTACCAGATAGAAGGTGTTTTACTTAACAATCATTGTTACCCCTTCCCATGTTTTTGTCCCCAGTTCCCTCCCCCACCCTCTCCCCTCAACTTGTTTTCCCCCTTCCCTATCCTATTTCAAATAAGCAATTAAACATATATACAGATAACAAGGTAAGATACTGTAACAATATGAGAGTGACCAAGGGACAACAAGAGAGATGAGAAATAACATAGTACATTAAGAACAACAATCATAAATTATATGGCTCTTGTTTCCATATCCTGGAGGTCCTTTCATTTAGCCTTATCCTGTATGGTCTTATGTATCTAGGTTTTTCCCTATTGTAATCTTCTGCTAGGAGAGTCCAAGGTTTATACTAATTATGACAAGTGAGGGAAACCATTGAGCCTATGTTCCTTTGAGTCTGGCTTACTTCACTTAATATGATTTTTTTCCAAGTCTTTCCATTTCCTTACAAATGGGGCAATATCATTCTTTCTGACAGCAGCATAGAAGTCCATTGTGTATAAATACAACATCTTGTTGATCTAGTCATCTACTGAGGGGCATCTGGGTTGGTTCCTTATCTTTGCTATGGTAAATAGTGCCGCAATGAACATCATTGTGCTAGTAGGTTTAGTAGGTCCTTGTTTCTGGACAATTGGGTAAATGCCACATAGTGGAATTGCTCGGTCATAGGGGAGCTCTATGTTTAGTCATAAATTATTTTTAATATATTTTTATTGTAATTAATAGAAGGGTTACATTATATTCACCAGATAGAACGTTCATTACTTCACAAATATTGATATCCTTTCTCATGACATGGTCCCCATTTCCCTCCCACCCTCCCTCTGCTTATCTTGATTTCCCCCCTTCCCTCTCCTATTTCAAATAACCAATTAAGCACATATAAAATATATCAGACAACAAGGTGAAATATTGTAACAATATGAGATAACCAAGGGACAGAAAAAGAGATGACAACAATCACTCATTATATGGCTTTTGTTTCTATATCCTGGAGGTCCTTACATTTAGCGTCATACTATATAAAATTAATTTAGTTTTTTGTTAGGGCTTGTGATCGTCTGTGAGGTTTTATGTTCAAGGTTAGTGCTCAACCACTTTGAGCCAAAACTGTACTTCTGTTTTTCTAGTTTCTAATTGGAGATATGAGTCTCATGGTTTTTCCTAATGATGTAAAATATCTATGGATGCCAAGGCACCAATAATCTTAGCAGTAAATTATTTAACCCACTGAAAGATATATGAAATCATTGGCCAATTATCTTGTTGATTGTAGATTTTACTTCTGATATATTCTTTGGGTGATATAGGGCAGCAATGTCTCCTTTTTGTATTAAAGCATTTGAGAATGTGTTTTAAAGATAAACCAAACATACGCACTATGGAAAATGTCAGGAGAGAGGGTTTGTTTGTGATAGATCCATTTATATTTTTTCCAATTCTCTTCTGCATTAACCATGTTGACCAATACCATGAAGACATGGGAGCTCCTTTTGCTTTTTCCTGTAGCAGTATGAGTCATGGATTCCATTTTCATTCTCCTTTCTACTTGCTTTTCCTTTCTGCCATTGTTATGGTCCTTTTTTCCGTTAGCCATGGTTCAGTCTTAGCTCTCCATGGGAGTTACATGAAATTTTTTAAAAAAGACACCCATACTTTGGGCTTATTCCAAGAATTCTAATTTTATTCCAGAAAGTGCAGCTCAGATGTGGTTATTGTAATATTTACCAGGTGACCCAAACATGACCTAAAATGATTGTTTCTAGGGCCATAGTTCTCAAACACTGATCAGTATGAGAATGGCTATTAATTACAGTGCATATTTTACATTTCATTCTATATGAAGACAACTTTTACAAATATTTCTATATTCCTTGAGTATATGTCTTCAAATTGTTCTCCAAAGTGGCTGTGCTGACTAACCATTTTATTATTAATCTTTGGAATCTTATTTGGAATTGACAGGTTTTTTTTAAAAAAACTTTTCCATTTTGAGGAAATGATTACCTTCATTTCTTCCATATTTCAATCACTCAATAATTGACTGACAATTTTTCCTAAGTTATTATGCTTCCCATTGTATGCTACTCTGTCTCTTGTCTGCTTATAAGCATGTATCCTTTCCTTATATTTGAACTAAGGGCTTATCTCACAGCCCTCATTTTTCCCTCAACACTGTATTGGTAGTTGCATATTCTATACTGTTTCAGCAGTATCTGTCATTCTCACTTCAAACCTCAAGTGCTGGTTTGTGTGTTGTGTCAGATTCTTTCCAGGGAGCTTTCACCCTGGCATGTCTCTCTAAAACTTATTTTCTGGAGTTTCATGTCTGTCTTACTGTCTTGTCCTGGAGGTCTTGTTCAGCATCTCCCACTTCCACTGGTATTTTCAAGTTAGCCAACAGAAGCTGTTTAAATCCTTGTTGCTTTAGCCAGTCTAGTCTTTGCCCTTTCCAGCTCAGTGAAAAACTGGTTAATTGCTGGAGGGTATACTGAAGCCATCCTATTTGACACCCCTACAATTTCTTTTTCTTTCTTTTTCATTGCTACTGAGATTTCTTCTGATGTAGTCTGAAAGGAAATAACAAGATCCTGGCAACTATTCACAGTGAAATGTGATTCCACAGCCAGGAAGGCCTTCTACAGAGCTCATTTTCTACCCTTTATGCAGATTGAGCCATCCTAATCCAGACCATAAAGTTAGAGGCTGAGGGATCCAATGTCTCACAAGTATATTTCTAGCTACTCAGGAGACTAAGAATGGGAGGAATGTTGTTTGAGGCCAACCTTAAGCTGAAGAGTTCTCATGATTCTATTTGGCAAATAACCAGTAAAAACCAGGGCTAGTGGCATGATTCAAGTGTTGTTGTACCAACCTAGCAAGCAAGCTTAGCAAGCAAGGTAATCAAGTGTGAGGCCCCAAGCTCAAACCCAGTACTTCTCCTACCTCAATACAGCTCAATATGTACATGCAAATGTTCCAAGGTCTAAAAAACATCTGCAATCTAAAATTTTTGGTGTCAATCATTTTGGATAAAGAATGTGCAATCACTTTTGACTTTTATTATAACAATTAGTATTTCATGAAATGTGATTATTCACATAGATCAGCAAGATTCTTCCCATCTTTGACACTTGTGTCTAATCATTTGGAAAAATGTGTGTAGTTGTATCTGTTACAGAACCCAAAAGAAAGGAAATCACGAGGGACCTAAGCTTGTCCTCCATCTCAGTAGCTAGTGACCCGCATCTTGTTGCTTCACTTCTCAGCCTCTCTGGGACTTATGGGCTTCATCTACAAAATGATATGGCAAGATTTAAAAAATGTCTTTTTATATTTGATTGGAAATCAAAGCCAGAGCCTCTTGCTAGCTAAGCAAGTATTTTGCCACTGAGCTACACCTCAGCTTATATTATCCTAACATTTAATGGCTTACTATTACAGACGTAATTTTCTTAGATTAGGGAGTTGAAAAGCTGGCTTTGTTTAGCTAGGTGCCTCTGTTTCTGAGTCTCTTATCTGAGTTTCTTGCTACTGGCTGGAGACCTCCTTCGGTCCCTTGGCATGTGGGGTCTTCCAGGAGAGGAGGACTTGCTTTGTTTGTACTGAGGACTCCAGCAAAGAACATGGAAGAAAGCAACCAAGACAGAAAACACTGTCTTTTAAAGGTCTAAAAAGCAATGTCCTACTGTTTTCTATTAGTTGCAAGTCACTACCTGTGACTCACACTAAAGAAAATAAGAGATTTCTCCTTATTTATCTTAAATAGAACAAAGTAGAATCTATCTGTCAGTGAAAGATTATTTTTTGTTTTTGAAGGAGTGGAAAAAGCATGTGCATGTCACATATTTGTAAGATATATTCAGTATTTTAAAAAAACCAGAGCAAATTATTTCTATTTAGAGTCCTCTGGATAGAAGTGATTGCAAGTTTTTTTTGTTTTGTTTTGTTTTTTTGCCAGTCCTGGGCTTGAGCTCAGGGCCTGGGCACTGTCCTTGGACTTTATCAAGGCTAGAGCTCTACCACTTGAGTCTCAGCACTACTTCTGGCTTTTTTCCATATACGTGGTACAGAGGAATCGAACCCAGGTCTTTGTGCATGTTAGGCAAGCACTCTTCTACTAGGCCACACTCCCGGCCAAATGCAAGTCCTTTAAGTAGTTCAATTCAGCATGCCTCCCCCATCTTAAAATATTCAAAGCTAGTATAAATGAAATTCCATTTGTAAATTTGGATTACTGGTGATATAACTATATTACAGTTCAGAATTTTTACACACACTAATTGGTTTTAATGTGAAAGATATACAAGGTAATGTATCCCCTATTCTGTTATATAGAAAGGACACAGGCAAATAAAATTATGTGTGACCCTGCCACTTGGGTTGAATTCCCTTATTTGTAAAATGAAGATATGAAGAGCTGAAATTAGATGACTCATCCTTCTCTTAAGGAGATGTTTTGACTCATCTCTTGTTTTAGGCCACATGTGACCAGCGTGGCTGTTGTTGGAACCCTCAGGGAGCCACAGACATCCCCTCCTGCTACTATTCCAAGAATCATGGCTACAATATGGATGGCAATCTTGTAAATACAAATGCAGGTAAGCCAGACTCTGTAAGCAGGCAGGAGCCCCAGACGCTATGCAGGCTCTGTTTCTCTGCAGGGACCTGTGCCAGCATGCAGGGACCATTCTGCAGCCATGCCACTATGGTGACAAAAGTGAGCACTTGCTCTTATCAAGAGCCCATTTTGGCATCAAGCACTCTCTGCCTTGGGAGTTTGAAGGCTCCATTCTATTTCTGGCTTTACCTTTATATGCCTTTATGACCTTGTATAATTATCATTACTTTTTGGTTCTTAAGTTTATAACTATTACAGGAGATGGGGATTTGAATTCAAGGAACTCTGATATTACTTCTCACTTATAGTGGGATGTTACTTGTATGAGTTGGAAGCAATTCCAGTTTTACAAGCTTGTTAGGAAGTTTACCTGGGCAATGTTAAGTGTTCATTAACATATTGTCTATTCTTCTTCCTATCCCAAATAATGGCCCTCTTCATGAACATTTTGGGGGATGGGGTATGAGCAGGTGAATATTCTAGGGAGCTTCCTAGTATAAAGGAAGAGATATAGGTCCTTTGAAGATGGGTTCTTGATGAGTTCTCTATAAGACCTTAGCTCTCAGTTGATTTCCATTTCTTAGGGTGATGACTACAATGTGTCTGTCACTTGATTTCCATTTCATTAGGGAGATGGCTACAATGTGTCTGATTATCGGTGATGTAATATTAAAATAATTCAGAAGGGGAAATGTGCACGTGCGTGCATGCGTGTGTGCATGTGTGTGTATAAAAGTTATTTGATCAACACAGAATGACTGATAAGCTGGTAGCATAAAAGTTAGTCTTCGTGGGATCGGGAGTTTGGCCTAGTGGTAGAGTGCTTGCCTAGCATACATGAAGACCTGGGTTCAATCCTCGGTATCACGTACATAGAAAAAGCTGGAAGTGGTGCTGAGGCTCAGGTGGTAGAGCTCTAGCCTTGAGAAAAGTCCAAGGACAGTGCTCAGGCCCTGAGCTCAAGCCCAGGACTGGCAAAAAAAAAAAAGTTAGTCTTTGTGAAGTTAGTTTTCAATCAGTGTTAAGAAAAGGGCCACAGAGTTTTAGATATGGTTGTAATGACAACTAGTTTCCAGATTGGGACCAGGAGACAGTGTATACAATGGGATATATATATTTATCTCCTCCCTTCTTCCTCCTTTCTCTCTCTTTCATTAGTTCCATTGACCTAAGTTTTATGTAGCTATTATGTGAGAATTTACAGAACCAGCTATGAAGACCTTTTCTTCTCTACTTGTTAGGATTCACAGCCCAGTTGAAAAGTCTGCCGTCTTCATCCCCATATGGAAATGACATCGAAAATGTCCTCCTGACAGCACAATACCAGACATCTAACCGTTTCCACTTTAAGGTTGTAATTTGCTTCCTTTCAAAACATCTTTTTAAGATGCTTGGTTATTTACCTGATGATGGCAGTTCCTACAAAGTAGAAACTCATGTTCCAGGAGGGAGGGGTTATTTTTTTCTACTCATTATTTAGCACTTGTATTCTGACTTCTTTTTTTTTGTGGGTCATGGGGCTAGAACTGTCCTTGAGTTCTTCAGCTCAAGGCTACCACCCTATCCCTGGGCCTGGGCTTTGTCTCTGAGCTCTTCAGCTCAAGACTACCACCTACCCTTGAGCCAAGACCCACTTCCCATTTTCTAGTCTCAGGTCCTTTTGTACTCAGGTTGTCTTTGAGCCTCTATCCTCAGATCTCAGCCTTCTGAGTACTTAGGATTACAGGTGTAAACCACTGTGTCCAGCTATGCTGACATCTTCTATAGACTTCCTTTTGTGCAGTAACTTTCTAAACTTTCTGGAATTTATTTGTTAGCCTTTAGCTTTCATTATTTTGGCCTAAAAGCCTTTGAAATTTTGTAGGGCACAAAAATGTTATTCTGGCTCCGAATATTTGGGGGGTAATCCGTCTCTGCAGATTTCCACTACGTAAGGGTTAACATGTCCTATGGTTAAACCTTTGTAGTTGGTGGTACAATGAATCCAGGTCCTAAAATAGTACCAATTTAACCAGTATCTGACTTCCAGTGCCAACTGTACAGCTCTTGGGAAGCATTGGTGTTTATGGGGGACACATAATGTTTGAAAATCAGGGAAGTTTTCATTTGGGCTCATTTTCTATTCATCTCTTGTGGCAGTTGACTGACCCGTCCAAGGACAGGTATGAAGTGCCCCATGAGCACGTGCAACCCTTCAGTGGAAACGCTGCTTCCCCCTTGAACTATGCCGTCGAGGTCTCCAAACAGCCATTTAGCATCAAAGTGACTAGAAGAAGCAACAACCGAGTCCTGTGAGTTTAAGAAGCTTCTCTAGGGCTGGACCTGGAAGGTTATGGTGAAGGGAGGCCTGCGTGCATCTCAACAACATTCCTGAGGACCGCGAGTCCACTGGTGACAAGCAGTCCATCTCTGCTTCCATGTGTATATGATGGTCTCACCTTTCTTCTTTTTTTTGCCTTCCATGTGAACAATCACTTTTCTTCTTCTTTATTTCCCCTTTCTCCATCAATCTAACATATCAGTGAACGTCAGTGATCATGAAAGCATAGTGTCTGATCTTATGGTAGGGTGTTCAGGGGACAAATAGAAGAAACGGTGTCATTTAGTCCCTGCTGCGCAGGAGCCCGAATCATTTGGTATCCATGGTCCAATGTCCCAGGGGGGCCAAGGGGCCTGGCTAAACCGAATGACTACTCAGAGGGAATGAGATAGGAAATTCCCTTCTCCATCCACCCTTGTCACCCAGTCCCGCGTTTTGCACTTGTATCTAGGTTTGACTCAAGCATCGGGCCTCTCCTGTTTGCAGACCAGTTCCTTCAGCTCTCCATTCGCTTGCCCAGCGCTAACGTGTATGGTCTGGGAGAGCACGTGCACCAGCAGTACCGGCATGACATGAACTGGAAGACGTGGCCCATATTTACGAGGGACACAGTCCCCAATGGGGTGAGCATAGTTTTCTGGTGGGGGTAGGGGCTGAACTCAGGGCCTTTGGTGTAAACTTTCAGTGTGGGCCTGGGCCTGTTTCTATAGGATATTATAGCCTCAGTCTCGGTGGTCACTTCTGGTATGACAATAAAATTGTTGAGCAGGACTTCTGGCTCTGCTACTTACCAGTTATGTGGTTGTGCATAAGCTATGTAGGTATCTGTCTTCTGTTTCTCACCTGCAAAGTGGAGACAGTATCCTTATCTTGTAGTGTTGTAAGGAGTAAAGAAGTCAATACATGGAAAGTATCTAGGGAATGGCTGTCACATAGAAAGTGCTCAACAAATGACAACTAGTTTGTACCGTATCTTCTCTTCCCACTAACTGATTGTGGAGGAACTGTTCCTATCTGCAGTTTGAACAGTAGTTGGTTATGATCTCCATCATTTAGGTTGACCTTCAGTATGTCAAATCATTCTTGTGGAAAGAATGATTGAAGCAGTAAAAGAATAGACAACGTTCTCTTGTAACGATTTTGTTTTATTGTTATTGTTTTTACTTTTATAGTTTTGCTTTGGCTGCTAAAACTTGAGGAAACATTTTTCTCTATGAAGAGCAATACTCCACAGTTCAGTAATTTTCCTGACTGTACAGAACTAATGCAGGATGGAAGATCACAGCAATATTTCATAAGCAACCATGTTTACATTTTCATCCTTCTTCCCTCCCTTCTTTACTTCTTCTTTATCAATTTTTGAAACAAGATATTGGTGCATAGTTCAGGCTGGCTTTGAACTTGTAACTTTCCTGTGTTAGCTTCCAACCGCTGGGATTATAGAAGTGCATCATCACTATATATATTGTCTGGCTTTATATATTGTTTCTATGTAGTAAAATGACATAGGACAAAATAAGAATTTCTTCCTCATTTAAGAGAGCCTAAGGTGGAAGAGTTTGTCAGTAAGAAGCAGGGACGGAATCTGCTCCCCACTATAGTTCACCTAAAGCCTGAACTTTCTGCTACTCAAGCCTGTCAGTAAAGCAGAGAAGCTGCACATAACCTGTACAGGACATGCAACCAGGGAGTTGTAGACCTTTCCCTTGCGTACTTCACTGCCACCTACCATTCTAGTGTGGGAATCACGGGCTTCTCCTGCTTCTCCTCCCCCACCTCCAGAGCCTCCTCCTACTTACTAGACAAGGGATCTACCCTTTGGTTCACACCACCACATTTTTTTGCTTTCGTCATTTTTGGGATAGTCTCCTATTTCTGTGCCATGGCAATGTTGCTTAGACTGAGCTCCTCCTGTTTATAGGAGGCTCTGCTATGATGAGCTCGTACCACCATGTCCAGCTGTTGTTTGAAACAGAGGTCTAGCTAACTTTTTGCTCAGGTGAGCCTTGAACTGTAGCCCTTCAAATCTCTGCCTCCTGAGAGTTTGAGATTATAGGTGTGAGTCACTCCACCCAGGACCTCACCTGTGTTGAACTGGGATTTATGTTTACGTAAGGTGCCTACCAAATGATGACAAGCATTGATTTTCAAATGTGACACACCACACACACACACACACACACACACACACACACACACACAGCAATGACAACAACACAAATGCAAACCAATAGAGATGTATTCTCAGGGATTCTGTTTTAATTTTTCTGGGAGGCAGTCTGAGTAGAGAACTCCTAGAGTTTGAAAGACTAGTTTGATTAGAGTTCATCTAGTTGTAAATTCTTATTAAGACACCATAGAACTCTTACATATAGGGTTGTGGAGCTCTGAGAGAACTTATGAATTATAGTTTCAGCATCCTTACCTTTCCACATTTTAGGAAATATCACAACCTATACATTTCTACTAGATAAATGATCACCACTGACTCATATAACAAAGCACTCATTAATTTGGTTGACATCAATCAAGTGGAAACCCAATCTTATAAAATTTTTAAACCACAGGTTTCCTCATATGATTAAGGCTGATTTTGCCTGGCAATGTGATGTTTCCATGACAGGACCATAAGTTTATGGTTTGAATTGTCTTTCTGCAGGATGGAACTAACTTATATGGTGCTCAGACATTCTTCCTGTGTCTTGAAGATGCTAGTGGATTATCCTTTGGGGTGTTTCTGATGAACAGCAATGCCATGGGTAAAAGATGAAAGGAATATTTGTTTATGAAAACATGAACACAAAGAGTGACTTTTGTTCCTTTATTTAAAGTGCTAGAATAGAAGCAATGTGGACCGTGGCCAAGAGGGTTATTGTTCCATGCCTACCTTGTTGGGTGAGGGGCAAGAACATGATCTGTGGCTCCTTGCATAGAGGACATGATTTCCCTCTCCCCTTAGATTTAATTCTAGGGGCCTGAAAATTAAGTTTGTGTACACTGGATGTTAAGCACAACTGTGTACTGGTGTGCTCATGATGAGTAACTGAAAGGGAGAATTCAAATTTGGGCCTGGTATATCATCTTCCTGGTTAAATGGGAAGGGATGAAAGACATTTATGGGAAAACAAGTGACGTGGGGAAATGTTCGTCTTGCGATAATGTCTGTTGGCGCTTATTTCAGAGAGAATAGAGTTGCTCGTAGAAGGTGGTTTGTAATCACTGAGTTACTCATGAGATTCCTCTTAGGCAGATCAGAAGTGTCACTGACAAACACCTTCAGCCCCCATTATTTCTTATGCCACAGGGACCTACTCTATACCCTCTTAGCAGAAGGAGCTCTTGAAGTCTGTCGTTGAACAAATGATCTACTGTTCATATGTGTTTGTTTGTCTATTTCTATACAAAAATTGAGGCCCCAAAATATTGTTAGCGTGAAGATGGTTGGTGATCTTCTGGTCTCAAGCTTTGTAGCTGTTACTGGGGAATCACTTTCCTTTTCCAATGTCTTTTAAGAGGTTGGCCTCCAGCCTGCCCCTGCCATCACGTACCGTTCCACTGGAGGTATTCTGGATTTCTATGTGTTCTTGGGAAACACACCTGAACAAGTAGTTCAAGAGTATCTAGAGGTAAACTTACAATATCATAATTTATGACTGAGAAAATCCCTTATAGTACATATTTAAGAAAAATAAGCTTAGTAAGTAATGCTGTGATTTAAGTGGTAGAGTGCTAGCCTTGAGCTGAAGAGCTCAGGGACAGCATTCAAGCCCCATGACTGACAAAAATAACAATAAGCTTACTACACTGTGTCCCAGAAAATCCTACAACTAAAGATTTGATACATTAAAGGCCTAGATTCCATCTATGCAACGGAAATTGCTTTTTAGCATATTACTTTATACAAAAATCGGAGACTATGTAGATGCCCAAATAAAGCCTTGCCTTCCATGATAGAAGAGTGACCAGAAAATAAGACTAACCTTCTAAGAATGAATCCCTGTGTTTCTCTCTAAATCAGCACATAACATTTTATTGAAAAACAATACCGATCAGTTTAATTTCATGTGTTTCTCCTAGCTTATTGGCCGGCCTTCCCTGCCTTCGTATTGGACACTTGGGTTTCACCTTAGCCGATATGATTATGGAAGCCTAAATAAAATGAAAGAAGTGGTAGACAGAAATCGTGCAGCACAGCTCCCTTATGTGAGTAAAGCTTTGAACAGTTCTCTAAAAATAAAAACAAAGAAAATCTTTAGAAGTAGAAGAGTAAATGTATATACTCATTCTTTCTCTCTTCTTACTTTATTTGTACCATGGTTTGAATTCAGGGAATATTGTTTGCTTGGCTTACTTTTTTGGCAGATGCTTAGCCACTTAAGCTATGCCTCTAGCCTGACTTTTTGCTGGTTATTTTGGAGCTGGAGTCTTGTAGACTTTTTCTCCTTTGTATCACACTGGATCTCATCCTTCTGAGTAGCTAGGAATTCTGACATGAGTCACTAGTGCTGGACTAAAAGAACTTGATGTATTTAAAATACTAGATGTTTTTGTTGGGCTAATATATATGTTTTTCAAGGCATTGTACTCATTTTATTTTTGTAGTAATAGTAAGATCCCCTCTTTTTTTTGTTAGTTGTAGGACTTGAACTCTGGGCCTGGGTGGTGTCTCTGAGCTCTTCAGCTCAAGGCTACCATAATCTTACATCTTGAGCCACTGTGCCACTTGCAGTTTTCTGGTGGTTAATTGGAGATAAGAGATAAGATGGCTTTGAAACGCAATCCTCGATCTAAGCCTCCTGAGTAGCTAGGATTGCAGGCATGAGCCACCACGTCCAGCTAGCTCCCCTCTTATGGATAGGAGGCAAATTGGTTTTATATCTATTTTTCTTACCATGTTTAATTAGTAAAATTTCCATATGCTTTA
Source organism: Megascapheus bottae (assembly GCF_031878675.1). Taxonomy (NCBI): domain Eukaryota; kingdom Metazoa; phylum Chordata; class Mammalia; order Rodentia; family Geomyidae; genus Megascapheus; species Megascapheus bottae. Next base: position 77,025,204 of record NC_143513.1, read on the forward strand.
TGTACTGATTTCACTTTATAACATCATACAATACAGCCAACTGTGAAATAAGAAATTGAGAGAAAATGCAGTAAAGGAGTACTTTCCTCTAGTGCCTTGTATATTGGGTGAAATTTATTTTGGTAGGCTTGGTGATTTGTCATATATTGAGGGATTAACCTGATTGCATAGGTGGAGACAGGCCTTAGAAAAACTATAGGAAATGATGTTTTTAAAACTCCCCTGAAATACAAGTACTTGGATGCTAGAATTTTTAGTTTACTCTGTTTAGATTACAGGATAGAGCTCACATTTATATTGAATAATAATACTAATAAGTCAGGGGCTAGTGGATCATGCCTATAATTCTAGCTATTCAGGAAGTTGAGATCTGAAGCTCATGGTTTGAACTCTATGAAATCTTTTCTCCAGTTAACCAGCAAAAAAGACTGGAAGCATGGGTCAAAAAGATAAAATAAAGCATTAGATGTGAGCAAAAGAGTTGAATGAGAGTTCTAGATGTTGAATTAAAGCCCCACACTTGGGGAAAAATTAAAATACTACAATGCAATAAAAATAAAATATTAAATGAAATACAATAAAACAATAATAAAATACAGTAAGAACTGATCATGTGGACTTGTGTTTTCTTTCAGGATGTTCAGCATGGTGATATTGACTACATGGATGAGAGAAAGGACTTTACTTATAATCCAGTGGAGTTTAAAGGCCTCCCTGAATTTGTTAAGGAGTTACATGGAAATGGACAGAAATTTGTCATCATTGTGGTATGTGCTAAATTTGTCATCCCTTGTGGTATGGTCTCTCAAATCGTTCATCCTTTCTTATCAATATACCTACCTGCACTTTCTTGGGTTCTCAACTACCTTTCTCCTTTCAGTGCTTCCAGTTTAAAGATGGCTTCTTATTTGTATTTTCTCTCTTCTTAGGATCCAGCCATCTCCAACAACTCTTCCCTAAGTCATCCATATGGTCCATATGACAGGGGGTCAGCTCTGAAGATATGGGTGAATGATTCAGATGGAGTGAACCCACTCATTGGGGAGGTAACTTAATGGGGAGATAGGTGTGTGTGCATGTGTGTGTGTGTGTGTGTGTGTGAGAGAGAGAGAGAGAGAGAGAGAGAGACAGACAGACAGACAGACAGACAGACACAGAGACACAGAGAAACAAAGAGAGAGACAGAGACAGAGGAAAAGAGAGAAAGAAAGAGAGAGATAAAGATAGAGATAATTTTGTTGTACATTTTTAAATGCCTTGTACGTTCTAGGGATAAACTTGCCTTTTATTCCCAAATATCTACCAACCATCTGGCCTCTTACATGGCTCTAAACAATAGCTCACTCATTGGGTGTCCTCTTCCTCACCTCATCTCCTCTTCAGTGACTTTTGTCTCCATTCTGCCCCATTGCCCCACTCACTTCATATGGTACCAATGACAGCATCTGAAATTCAAGGGTAATATTATGTGTCTCTTTCTTAGTTGATTTTCCTGCAATATTTACCCGTTTGTCTATTTCTTTCTCAAGTCTTTCTTTTTCAAGTCTTTCTTTGACCTTCCTTTATCAGGTATTACCTTGTGCTTCGTGTTTAAAGCACCAATGACCTTTTCAGAGTATGGTGTGAGAATTGTTGGGTATGGGAAGTATAGAGAAAAGAAAAGAATGTCAGAATCTACAGATTCTAATGGATCAGTTGAAATTCACACAAAGTATTCTCCAATTACTATTCCTAGAAATGAGAATAGAGAAAGTCACAGGAAGATAACCAAGAGTCCAAGATGAGCAGGTTCAACAATGCTTTATCCATGAATTTGCTCATTAATTATTAACTAGGTTTTTAACTAAAAATTTCCTCAAGGGATTGATTATTCCTAGCATTTATTCTCAGTATTTTGAATCAGTCACATTTCGAACTAAGGGACTTGTGCCAGAAAGCTCTTTTCTCCACAATCATATTAGGAATTTCTACGCAAAAATATTTGCTTTATACGATAGTCACTTAATTCACTCCTGTTGGTATTTTGTGTTTTACTCTTCTAGGTCTGGCCTGGGAAAACAGTCTTCCCTGATTATACCAATCCCAGCTGTGCTGCTTGGTGGGCAAAGGAATTTGAGCTTTTTTACAACCAAGTGGAGTTTGATGGAATTTGGATTGTGAGTGCCTCTTACTTTGATTCTCAGGGATGAGTATTCAATGTCTACAGGTCTTTGAGTCATGGAACATAAGAAGAGGAGGAGAGTAAAGCAAATATAACCAGAATTCTTAGTATTTCCTATTTTACTATTCAAATAATCTTACTAACAATTCTCAAATCCAGCTGACGATTGGAGTTGATGTCAAAATAGCTTGTGTACTTTTCACATTGACATAAAGGAAAGAATTTATTCAATTGCCTCTTTCATTTGGACATGTTGAACAGACCAGTTAAAGCCTATCAATAGGAGGCAAATTGGTTTTATATCTATTTTTCTTACCATGTTTAATTAGTGAAATTTCCATGTGCTTTCTGTACTGATTTAACTTTATAACATCATACAATATAGCCAACTGTGAAATAAGAAAATGAGAGAAAATGGGGGACAAAGTTCTCTGTGGATGACAGGAGGAAGGGGAGATATCTCATATAGGTAGAAAAAAAAAAAAACAAGTATAATTAGTTGCTGCGGCCTAGCAAAATGCAGGAAGTCTCATGTTGAACTCTTTTCCTATTTACAAGAGAACCATGTAAAATTTTAACAATGCAGGCAGACAACAGAAACCATAAAAGCCAAATTCAAATGGAGTAAGAGAAGTTGAAGACATCTTCCATGACCATGTTGGGATGATTTTTCTAGACCTCTCATTTTTATAGCTTTGGACATGCAAACCCAGTTCTGTGTATATTTGTATGTATGTATAACTTCTATGTTTATAAATTTGTGTTTGCTTATCTAGTGTATAGATTGACATTTATTGCCTAATACATAAGAGGATTGCTCATTTGCTGTGATTACAGATGTGGATCATTTAGAAAGGATCGTAGGGATCTTCTCTGAGAAATCCCTCTTTGGTAGGAAAGACAAGAACATCTCTTTCACTGTGTGTACATAAAGGACCCCCTTATGAATGAATACATAAAATTATTTCTCTTAAAAAAGGCACCATCACTTATTTAATAGTTTTTGCTATTTGTCTTGCAGGATATGAACGAAGTCGCCAACTTCGTTGATGGTTCCATTTCAGGATGTGCCACCAACACCCTCAATTACCCCCCATTCACTCCCAGTAAGTCTTTGTGCTCAGCCTGATTAGTGGTTTTGCACATGTGATATTTTACATTCAGAAGGATAGATCAGAACACATTGGCAAGGGAGTTTGTATGTAAGTGAACAAGATGAAGGGAAATGCCCTACCTATGGTTTCCTAAGGGGAAATCTAGACTTTCCACCTGTAATCCATGCTATGTCAAGGGGAAGGACAATCTACTGTCACACTGGAGTGAGTGACCCACAGCTAGGGTTTACCAGAAAGGCACCAGTGAGTGAAATACTGATTGTATTTAAAGAAAGATACAGGCTATAGTGCAAGTTGTATCTTGATTGAGAAAAGAATGTATCTAGACTCAAACCAGTTCAGATTGATTTCAGTTTGGTGAAAAACAAAGAAATTGGGAAAAATAGGTCAGAATCAAATACCCAGGGGCTTGGATAGGAGCCTAAATAAATTCTTTTGATGATAGAAGCTATTTATGGGGCTGGGAGTTTGGCCTAGTGGTAGAGTGCATGCCTTGCATAAACCAAGACCCAGGTTCAATTCATTGGTACCACATACATAGAAAAAAGCTGGAAGTGGTGTTGTGGCTCTAGTGGTAGAGCTCTAGCCTTGAGAAAGTCCAAGGACAGTGCTCAGGCCCTGAACCCAAGCCCAGGACTGGCAAAAAAAAAAAAAAAAGAAGCTATTTATGATTGAGCTAGAGGGAAGTGTGGTAGCCCAATAGTTTTATAACTATCAGTTTGTACTATGAATTAACTATTAGAAGGAAATAAATCATTAAGAAACTATTAGAGGACTGGGATGTAACTCAGTGGCAAAGCACTTGCCTAGCAGGTACAACATCCTAGATTTGATCTCCAGTCCCAAAAAAGAAAAGACAAAAAAAATATATAGTTAAAAAAATCCCAAACAAAGAAGCTGTTGGCTGTTGGATTAATTAAGATGAAAAAGTAATTTGGATCAGAACCAAAATGGTACATGGGAATAGAAAACGGATGAATGAATCCAAGATTGACAATCTTTGTGTGCGTGAGAGAGAGAGAGAGAGAGAGAGAGAGAGAGAGAGAGAGAGAGAGAGAGAGAGAGAGAGAGAGAATGTGTACTTGCATTGAGAATTGAACTCAGGGACTCCCATTCTCAGTTTGGCCTTATCTTTCATGGCTGTTGCTTTACGACTGAGCTATACCTCTATTTCCTGCTTTTTTCTGGGTAATTTGAATCAGAGCTTTGCAGATTTGTTTGCCCAGACTGGCTTTGAATCATGATCCTCCGATATCAGCCTCCTGAGTAGGTAGAATTACTACTTCCTGAGTAGGTAGAATTTAGAGTTAGCCACCAATGAAAAAAATCATCCTTTATAATGTACAATTAAGATGAAAGAAGGAATCATAAATTAACTTACACTTTTATTCAGTATCTCTGCTCTTAGACTGTTTAACTTACACGAAAGGATTTAGGTTAAATCTGTTGTCTAACTGGATTCTTTTGCTCTTGAATGCCTGTCAGGGGCACATGAGAAGCCTCCCGGATGAAGTAGTGAGGGTCAGTCAGCACAAGTTCTGTATTAGAGGAACTACCTCAAGTATACACCAATAATGAGAAAGGAGTACAATTGTTAATAGCTTAGCTACTGGATATGCCTGCTTGGGGGAGCCAACCTTCCAGGTGTGCTGGGTGAGGTATAGGAAATGTGCATTAAAGGTCTACACTGATTCATGCCTCTTTTGTTTCAGGGGTCCTTGATAGAAAGCTGTTCTCCAAGACTCTCTGCATGGATGCAGTGCAGCAGTGGGGCAAGCAATATGACGTGCACAATCTGTATGGCTACTCCATGGCGATTGCCACTGAAGAGTAAGATCATTATTCCTGTAGATTCATACGTGATCAAGTCATGGTTGATTAGAAACTTGGTGACATTCAAAAAATACATGGTCATTTTGGCTATTATTACGTGTAAAGAAACTTCCTGGCATATAGAGAAGAAGTAATCTAATAAGGTTTGGTGATATCTGTAAGATGAAAGAACAAATGAGTAAATGAAAGAATGACAGGTTAGATGGAAGAAAGTAAATTTCTTCCTTTGCCCAAGTTTAAACATTAAAATATACAGCAAAAGCCAAATCTAAGCTCTTTGCTCCATGAGTTCAAAGCCTTGTATTTTCCTTTCTTATACTGTCTAGACAGGAATAATGAGGGTAAGTGACTGTAGATGTGCATGTCTTTTGGAATTTCACATTTGGCTCAGCATTCTACTGTTTACCTACGTGTGAAGTTAAATGTTGTAGTGAGGAAAAGAATTAAAACTTCATTCTGCTTGTTGTGACAGGAGGAAACCAGACCTAAAATACATTCATTCTTTCTCAAGTTAGTAGATATCATTGTCATTTTAAAACCATTCGAGAGTTTGTCTTTTCTTTTCATTCTAGTACTAAGGATTAAACCCCGGTGCTTTTGCATACTGGGAAAGTGCCCTACTGCTGAGCTATGTTCCTAGCCCCACAAAACTTTTTAATTATATGTACATACATACTTAAAATTATGGTTAGTTTATACTTACATTTAGTTATAAATGTACATACATATAACTTAGAATGTCTTTTTTATGCTAATCACTTTAAAGTAGCTTAAATGCTTTTTCCTAATCAAACTTTTAAAAAAATTTATTGTTATGTATAGAGGGGTTGCAGCTACATTCATCAGGTAGTAGGTGCATTACTTCTCACACATTGATACCCCTTCTCATGTTTTTTCCCCATTTCCCTCCTCTACCCTCTCCTAATCATCTTGTTTCCCCCCTTCCCTTTCCTATTTCAAATAATCAAACATATAAAAATGTCTCTCTCGGGGCCGGGAGTTTGGCCTAGTGGTAGAGTGCTTGCCTAGCATGCATGACAACCCGGGTTTGATTCCTCAGTACCCCACATACATAGCAAAAAGCCAGAAGTGGTGCTGAGGCTCAAGTGGTAGAGCTCTAGCCTTGAGAAAGTCCAAGGACAGTTCTCAAGCCCTGAGCTCAAGTCCAGGACTGGCAAAAAAAAAAAAAATGTCTCTCTCTCTTTTTTTTTTTTTTACTACAAAATTGTTACCGAAGTAATTCTACTTAAAAGCTGAACTAGCTGGGAGTTTGGCCTAGTGGTAGAGTGCTTGCGTAGCATGCATGAAGCCCTGGGTTCAATTCCTCAGCACCACATACCCAGAAAAAGCCAAAAGTGGTGCTGTGGCTGGAGTGGTAGAATGCTAGCTTTAAGAAAGCTCAAGACAGTGCCCAGGCCCTGAGTTCCACCCCCGGACTGGCAAAAAAAGCTGAACTTCCAGAAGGCTGTTAAGTCCATATTTGTATTTTTATTTCTGGTGTTATGATATGAGATATTAATGTATATATATCTGTGTAAAGTTAAATTTCATCTTTTTTCTAGAAAAAGTATACCTTTATTACTAATCTTTTCCAAGTTACTTTTGGAATTCTTGGAAATAGAGTTAATAATGTACATGAAACACCTTAAAACAAAAAAAATAATGTAGTTCATGATGCACTTCTCCCAATAGCCATTTTAACTCTATTGAAATGATGAAGAAAGGGACATTTGAGAAAAATTACTTCGTATTTTTACTGTATACCAGGTTTCAGACCCTCTGCAGTCACAGTTTGACCCCCTAAACCTCTCTCCCCTTCCAGAGCTGTCAAGGCTGTATTCCCTGGGAAGAGAAGCTTCATCTTAACACGTTCTACCTTTGCGGGGTCAGGCAAGTTTGCAGCCCATTGGCTGGGAGACAACACGGCCACCTGGAATGACCTTCAGTGGTCTATCCCTGGCATGCTTGAGTTCAACCTTTTTGGTATCCCAATGGTGAGTACCGGTGCCAGGGTGTGTTATTAATGTCTATTCCCAGAAAGACATAGTCTGGTGAGATTTCAAACCATAAAGCCTGGCACAGACTAGGGATTTAATGTCCAGAGAGTATATTCTTCCCATCTTTAAACTGACATGGCTCTGGTACCAGGCTGTCCTTTCCTGCACTGCCTTATGAAGATAAAATGTGAAACCCTGATATCCTCTGGAAAATTCCTTTCTATTAAAGTATAATTTACACATAGAAACATGCCTAGATCCTTCAGTCTAAGACTGATGGATACATTGAATATAAATCACATCCTTAGTGTCTGTGTGAAGAAATATAACATTGCTAGCATTCAAGAGGCTTTGTAATCTTATGCCTAAATTCAACATATAAATGTACTGGAACTACTGTATTCAAGGTGCCAGTTAGGTATGCATGGTTAATGTGCAGGGAAGCATAGGTGCACAGAGACCAAAACACCTTCACGATCCGCAGACATATATGCAAACAAATAATTATGACAAGATTGGGTAAAAGAGCCAATTGGGACATATGTATTAGGTTTATGGGAACTTCTGAGAAACAGACTTAGTAACTCTAAAAAGATTATAAAGAACAGAGGGAGTCTGGGAGTCAAGTTCCAGACTTGAAAGATGACTAATGAGGGCAGAAACTCATTTTTGAGATTGAGGGAAAAACATGAGCAAGAAGGGGATGAAGGTAGAAACAGATGTAACTATTAGGATTGGTGTGGGGGCCGGAATGAAAGACAAAGCTAAGAAGATAGGTTGCAACTAGAGGTTGAAGAGCTCATAGGTTCAACAATAGCAAAGACTAAGATGTCTTTTTTGACTAGGTGAGTGACATGCTCAGGCTTTGAAAAAGTATGAAGTAGAACAATGTCTTTAGCAGTATTATTGGTGACCACTCATTTAAAAGTTGTCATATCTATTTTAATCAAATGGAGAAACAGAGATAAGAAAAGGCAAGGTAACTCAGTATCATTCAGCAGTGTAGACTGCATACAGAGCTGGCCACTGTGACTGCCTACAATCCTCGCTACTTAGGAGGCTGAGATCAAGAGGCTTGTAGTTGGAGGCCAGCCTAGGCAGACATGCACAGAGCCACTCTCAACAAATGAGCACTATGAGATGAGTACAATGGCTTAAGCCTGTTGTCTCAGGTAACTGGGAGCCTGGAATCAGGAAGACAATGGTTCCAGGCCAGCTTAGGCAAAAAAGTCCACAAGACACCTTCTCAATGAAAGTTGGATGTTAAGGCATTCCCCTGTCATTATAGTTTTGATGGGAAGCAAAATAGGTGGATCAGAATTCATGCCTAGGCAAAATGTGAGACCCCGTCTCACAATAACTAGTGCAGAAAGGGCATGCACGACTCAGTCGTAGAGGGTCTGCCAAGCAAGCACAGGGCCTGGTTCAAACCCCACAGTGACACATAACATAAGCCAATTTCCACCCCAGTCCTTGAGCCTTTTCAGTAGGAGTTTTTAGCCCACTGAAACCTGGGAGGTCCCTGGCAGAAAACAAAGGAGGGCGATGGAGGTGAGTTCACTGTACTGCTGTCTTCCAGGTGGGTGCAGACATATGTGGCTTTTCTCTGGACACTTCTGAGGAGCTTTGCAGGCGGTGGATGCAGCTGGGGGCCTTTTATCCATTTTCCAGGAATCACAATGGCCAAGGTTACAAGGTGAGTTTCCTAGGAAGTACAATCAAAACCAATTTAGCATATGTAGGGCTGCAATTTCCATAAGAAATCCACTATGCTGGCATCTGCCAGGGTGCTCCACAGCCTCTGCTCTGTACCCTGATTAGCATTTACCAGCACCTGTGCTGCAGCATAAACTTTACCCCTTTGCCACCTTTCATGTACTGCTGCCATTAGGAAATAGCAAGCCTAGGAAGGTTTCCTGTGAAACCTGTTCTTCATTCTCGGCAGTGCTCCTTTTGTAATTAAAAGCAGGTGGAAACCATGAAATATTTCAATGGCAGATTCCCAGCAGTGCTGTTGGAAGGAGTGAATGAAGGGTGAGGATCTTGTTGTAACAGCTGCTTCATGGTGAGATGGTCTCTGTTGGCTCAGCTATGATGTTCAGAGACAAAGTTTGCCACCTAGACCCCAGCTCATTCAGGAAGCAAACCCTTTCCTGGAAGGGAAATGAGGTCCAAAGTTCTCTGTGTACCTCTGCTATCCCCCAGCCAACCCCCAGTTGTGAACTTTTATTTCCTTCCAGGACCAGGACCCTGCTTCCTTTGGCGCTAACTCCTTGCTGCTGAATTCCTCCAAGCACTACCTAAACATCCGCTACACTCTGCTCCCTTACCTCTACACCCTCTTCTACCGTGCGCACAGCCAGGGAGGTACAGTGGCCAGGCCGCTTGTGCATGAGTAAGTCCTCTCAACCTTACAGCATTCTGTGAATGAAACCGCGTGACAGTTTTTATGTCATGGAGAGCAGAGTAAAAGTTGAAATAATTCAAACACTTATTCCGGATTCAGGTGTGTGTGTGTGTGTGTGTGTGTGTGTGTGTGTGTGTGTGATTGGAATATAAAGACAATAACTGGAATACAAATACCCAATTGGTAAGTTGGTAAGGCTTTCGCTACCTAGAACTTGACTTTATTATGTAGCTTGTTTATTTTGGAGAAACAAATAACCTAGAAGTCATGAGACTTGTTGGCTTTTCTTTGCTCTTCCATTAAGTAAACTCTCCATATCGCAGATAACCAGATTAATTGTTTAGATCTAATTGCTTATTCAGTTAATATCAATGCCTTATTTTTTCAGTGCTGGAGACTGAACTCAGGATTGTATTCATGATAGATAAGCCCTTTACTACTGAGCTCCCTTTATTTTTGAAAGACTTGAAAGCTTGATGGATGCCAAGCTTCTGTAATTCATAATGATGCAAACATTCTTGCAAGCAAATAAGAGTAGCATACAAGATGAGAAGTACCTAATTATTATTATTATTATTATTTGTTGTTGTTGTTGTTGGTCTTGGGGCTTGAACTCTGAGCCTGGGCACTGTCTCTGAGCTCTTCAGCTCAAGGCTAGCACTCTACTGCTTGAGCTACAGCACCACTTCTGGTGTTCTTGTGGTTCATTGGAGATAAGAGTTTCATAGACTTTGGTGCCTCAGCTGGCTTTGAACCACGATCCTCAGATTTCAAACTCCTGGGTAGCTAGGATTACAGGCATGGGCCACAGGCTCTTGGCAGAAGGACCTAATTCTTATTTTCCAGCTACAGAGCTGCAAGAGGGGCCTATGAGAGTTCCCTTTTCAAATAAAATTCACTTCCATGTCTGTGAGAGTTAAGGTACTTGAGCAAACATATGCATTTCTATAAATTCATGTTGAAGTTAAGTCCTTGCCACCACTTAGAATTCCCAGATAAAAGGAAAGTGTCCTAAAAGATGAAAGAAGTAACATTTCATATTGTCCCATATATTTGGTGATCAGATCCAGTTCCTTCTTGATAATTGAAATGCTAAAATATATTAAACCCCAGTGCTTGGGTACTGTGGTTTAGGGCCTTATGTTGCTAGGCAAGCAACCTATTGCTTGAGCAATAGACCTTTACTCCTTCCTGCTGGTTTTGAGATTGGTTCTCTCTTTTTGACCAAGAATACTTGAATCTTGATCCTCCTATTTATGTTTTTTTCTTCGTCATAGCCTGGATGCCAGGCATGTATCACAAATCCTAGGATTTTCTCTTAAGATGCGGTCTTGTGGATATTTATATCCAACTGGTCCCAGACTGAGATCTTCTCAGTCTTAGCCTTCCAAGTTGCGAGGATCTCAGCTGTGAGCTACCATGTCCAGTTTCTTTCTTTCTTTCTTTTTTTTTTTTTTTTAAAGGAAGATAGAACAAATAGAACTACAGCCTGTAGCTTGCCTAACCTAAGTTCTGGGATAGAATATTTGGTCATATCTGAGGCTGTGGTTGGAGGACAGTTGGGAGAGTTTGGGAATGGAGGGAGGAGGGCGAGTCCAGGGATTGTAGGTTGATTTTGGATGTTTTCCTAGTCTTCTTGAATGCACGCTTTGGGGGTTGCTCTCAGAACACAGGCTCACATCCCAGTGACCCGTGTCTTTGCTGTCCAGGTTCTATGGAGACAACCACACGTGGGCTGTGCACCGACAGTTCCTCTGGGGGCCAGGCCTCCTCATCACTCCCGTTTTGGAGGAGGCAAGTGTGCTCGCAGAGGCCTCTGCTTCTCTTCTCCCCTCAACTTCTTCTGTCTTTTCTTTATCAAACCCAGTTCTCACCTGTGTGGAAAATCTCAGGCAGCTATGACCAGTGTCCTGAGGTTGGGGAAGTGGAATATTGGTTACATGTTATCCTCTCTAGAAGGATTTTGTTTTTCCTAGACAAAATTCCTGGCCAGTGTTGAAGCACCTACTGGCAACGCTTGATTTAGGAACAAGCCTTTCCATGGGTTGTCAGGCTATCCTATATCATTCCTACCATGGTCCCTTGGATTGCCAAGTTATAGCTTCTTTTATGTACATGAGAGGAAAGACAGAAGATAGATGTGGTTCAGTAGCAGGACAGAAGGATCTGTGTCTGCCCTCTGTGAATATGGTTAAGAAGTCTCTTAGGGAATGATCGGAAGTCCATTTTATCCACCCAGATGGTGAGTCAAAATGGATGACATTTTGTTTTGATTTTAGGGTGCAGAAAAAGTGATGGCATACGTGCCTGATGCTGTCTGGTATGACTACGAGACTGTGAGTACCTGGAACTTTTCTAAAACTTCTCAAGGCCACAGCTGCTGTTGTTAGACAAGATGCCTCATGAAGAGAGACTATCTATCCAGAGTAGCATTTCTGCCATGTTTTCTATAATTTCATAGCAGAGCATAAAGTTATCCTGTGCCATTTAACCCCAGTCATAATGAAATCTGGGAGCAGTACTTTTACAACACTCTTCAGCAACAAGATGAAGATTCAAGTGACAACTTTATGAGTAAATATTGGAGGGACTCAACTGGAGCTTGGTCAGGAACCAGATCAATTGTTCAGATCTAATAGATCATAAAGTAATATGAAACAGGTTCAGGATGGCATGACTCTTTTTTTTTTTTGTTGGTCATGAGGCTTGAACTCGGCCTGGGCATTGTTTCTAAGCCGTTCAGCTCAAGGCTACTGCCCTACCCTTGAGCCAAGCCCTACTTCCCATTTTCTAGAGGTTAATTGGAGATAAGAGTCTCAGGTCCTTTTGTTCCTGGGCTGGCTTTGAACCTTGATCCTCAGATCTCAGCCTCCTGAGTAGCTAGGATTATAGACGTGAACCACCATGCCCGGCTCAGGATGGCATGACTCTTTTCACAGACCTCAACTGTCTGCAACAAAGTTCTGAATGTTTATCTTCCCTTGTTTTGTTGCCTGCGTAGACTGCAAACTGACTGAGTGGAAAATACCTTGTAGAGCACCTATGCTCAGCCCTTGCCAGGGGGTGGGGTCAGGATCATGTGTTTGGTTTATCTGCCTGCATCAGGGGGCCAAGTTGACATGGAGGAAGCAGGAAGTGGAGATGCAACTTCCTGGAGACAAAATTGGACTTCACCTTCGAGGAGGCTACATCTTCCCCACACAGAAGCCAAGTATAACCACCACGGCCAGGTATAGTGTGGAGTGTCCTGTAATGGGGAGGCTGACAGCAGGGCATTTCTGTGCTCCATCTGATGTCCGTCCCTGCTAAAGCACAAAGAAGACTGTGGGGGGGGGGGGAGTGTGTGTGTGTGTGTGTGTGTGTGTGTGTGTGTGTGTGTGAGTGTGTGTGTTAAGAGGAGGAAACCCAGTGGCTTTGGGTTTCCCTTGACCACTTCACAAACTGTTTTTCTAGAACTGTAGATCTGCTTAACATCCCAAAGAAAAAGGCAGATGCAGATAGCCCTTTATTCTGAAAACTCAACATCTGAAAGAAGGCAATGGAAAGCTTCTTTTTTTTCTTTCTAGTTGACTTTCTTGTTTTCATTTCTGAGTCTGGCTTTTATACTATTTATATTGTCTTTTTGACTTCCTGTCTATCTATTCTTCCTCAAACTAATTCTTTTTTTTTTTTCTTTTGTCAGTCGTGAGGCTTGACCTCTGGGCGGGGCACTGTCCTTGAGCTCTTCAGCTCAAGGCTACTGCTCTACCATTTGAGCTACAGTGCCACCTGGTTTTCTAGTGGTTAATTAGAGATAAGAGTCTCATAGACTTTAGTGCTCAGCCTAGCTTTGAACCACAACCCTCAGATCTCAGCCTTCTGAGTAGCTAGGATTACATTCATGAGCCACTGATTAATTCTTATACGTAAATATATACCCAGAATTGGTGATTGGATTATCATTCTCCTCAGATGCCAACTCTGAAGAAAGCTCTGTGCAAAGTTGTTTGGGATTTCTTTCTCTTTCAATAGTTTGTGATCCACAGCCACAGCTGTGACCTGAGCCACTGCGGGAATTCTGAGGCTCACATCCGGGCTTCTGCCCTGAAAGTCGATTGGGAAGTCATGGGGTATAGTCTGTACTCTGTGCCCTGTGTGTGACACAGCACAAGGATGCGCCTGACAATTTCATCTTTATCCCTGGGAAAAAAAAAAAACACGGCTATCGATGGGTGGCATCACTGGTGAAAATATTTGGTAAAATTCTTTGTGCTGCCGTCTTGGTCTCTCATGTGAATCTTGTCTCCTGCAGCCGCCAGAACCCTCTTGGTCTTCTCGTTGCCCTGGACGAGAACAACGAAGCCAGGGGCGAACTGTTCTGGGATGACGGGCAGTCGAAGGGTGAGTCTAGAGTTGTGATGGGCTCACGGCCTCTGTCACACCTGAAGGTCTGCTTTGGCCCTTTCCTCCTGCTACTCCTTCACTGAGGAGGGATTCTTACCAGGCACAATAGCAAAATACTTTTTTTTTGTGGATCATAAGATTTGAACACGGCCTGGGCCTAGGCACTGTCCCTGAGCTCCCTCAAGGCTACTGCCCTACCCTTGAGCCGCGTGCCACTTCCTGTTTTCTAGAGGTTAATGGGAGATAAGGTCTTAGGCCTTTTTGTACCCAGATTGGCTTCAATGTTGATCCTCAGATCTCACACTCCTGAGTAGCTAGGAGTACAAATGTCAGCCACAACACCCGGCTACAATAGCAAAATTCTTGAGAGAAGTGTTTGCTTTTTATTCAAAGTGTTCAGAATTGTTTAACCAGTGAGCCAGAGGTGGCAGGGGAACACGCTTCTGCGTCAGACTTTTCTTTTGGCAGGGATATGTTACAGGCACTCAATTCATTACTGATGTATACTTGAAAAATAAATTGTTCCTGCAATCCATCCATGTTGTAACTATCTTCTCCAAGAAAGCAGTGGACAAATGTTGAAGGAAAATCCTACTTGTCACAGTGAGGCATTGAGGACACACATTCCTTGTCCGTGTGCATCTGGAGGGGCTTCAGCTCATGGTTATCACTCAGGCGTGCAACCTTCTTGTGTCTGTAGGTTAGGACATTGCACCTCAGGAAATTTGCCTCAGAAGCTTTAGGAGGAGAAAGTATTTCAAGTTTTCAGTGATGGGAGAAGGAGAACAGTATAGGTGGTTTTCAGATACTCTATTCCTAATATGAGGAGTCGCTCATTTAAAGAAGTCCTTAATTCACAACTTGTATATAACTTGTATGTGTTATAATCTGGAGATTTATATACTTGGACAAATATCTTCCCATGTGAACTATCCCTACATTTTTCGATTCACAATAAATAGGACCACAGCACACTTCCTGTATCTGACTCATATCACAGGATGTAACAAATTTCAGATTCATGCTTGTGTAACAAATGATAAGATTTCTGTGTTTGATGACTAACTGCCATGATTTCTTTATTCATTTATCTGCTGATGGACAATTAAGCCACTTCGTACAGCGGGGTGATTATATTCCGGGGATTAAAGACTTAAAGTTAAGGGGTGGAAGCATAAAACTCCTAGGAAGAAACAAAGAAAGTTTGTGGCCTTTTTCTTGGGAGGAATTTTGGGATATCAAAGAACATAGCCATGAAACAAATAAGCAAAAAAATTTAACAAGTGTTAATCCATGAAACTGACAAGCTTCTACATAGCAGAAAGACACAATCAATCAACCTAATGTAAAATGGAAATTCAGGCGATAACAGAAAATGTATACAAATCATATATCTGATAAGAACTAATATTTGAATACTTGTAACTCAATGGAAAGAATAAATAATTTGATGTATTATGACCAAATTATCTGAATGGATATTTTTGCAAAGAAGACATACACTGGCCAACAGGTATTTAGAAATGTACTGGGAACCACCAATGAACAGAGAACTGCAAACACAAAACTCACAATGACATATCACAGCATGGTTATTATACCTGCTATGGAAAAGGTAAAAGAACCATTGTGGGAGAGGATGTGGATAAAATGAAACAAAACCATGAGAAAATAACTTTTCCACTGTAGAAAACAATACAGAAGGTTCTCAAGATAGTAAAATCAACACTGCCATATGATCCATAAATCCTGTTGGGGGCTTTATCCAACAGAATGCAAACTCTATGCCTGGAGGTAGCTTCAGCTTGTGTCCGTTGTAGAATTACTTACATAAAAAGTATGGAAATAACCATTATAGGCTGCTCATAGAAGAATGAATGAGTAAAGAAGTTGTGGTACACAGATGAAGTTGAATATATTTGATCACAAAAAGAAGAAAGTTATGTTACCTGGAAGCCAAGATTCAGCTGTAAGGAATGAGGTAGTGAAATGTAATTTGTGGTGGGGAGCCTATTGTGACTTATCTTCCTTTTGCTTTCAGATACTCTGGTCAATAATGTTTATGTTTTATGTGAATTTTCTGCTAACCTGGTGAGTAGCACATTTTCATGAATCATAGGTGTCACAACTTAGTATTACTGTACAGATGTTTCTAATTTCATTTGCCAAAATGACTGTAGGAAAGCAAATTACTTTTTATGGCTTAATTTTCTTGAATTGTCTTTTCTGTGTCATCCAAAGGAGGGAATGGCATTGGTAGATCACAGCAGAGAGCATGTTCAATGCTGCTGGCTAAACTGTGGGGGTCTTTATTTATTCTCTCAGTTTTATTAAGGATAAGTTGTTGGTCACTGAGCACACATTGGTGTATGTCTCAGTGTCAGCAGAGCCTGATGAGTATGTGGTCTCGAATGGGCTGTTGGATTGACAGGGAACTATGAATACTGCACATATACAGATCCAACTTCCTGCCTAATTATGCTTCACTGTTTTGTAGACTCACTTGGATGTGCATATTTCCAAAGCAACCTATAAGGACCCCAATAACTTAGCATTCCAGGAGATTAAAATCTTTGGGACTGAGGCACTTACAGATGTTACAGTGAAACAGAATGGTGTCCTAACTCCAATGTCTCCTAGTGTCACGTATGATGCCAGCCTGAAGGTAAGAACCTTAAGCTGAAGTGGTTTTTCAACAGCTCGTTACAGTAGCATGATGTGTCAAGTTCCAAGGTTCAGGAAGGACCAAAGCCCTGTATGAGACCAGGGATAGGAGGTCAGTGTGCTGGGCAGGGGTTCAAACTGAGGAGCTGATGAGAGCCAGAACCAGTTGAGGTGTTGCTGGGGGACAGAGAGAAAGTCAAGTTCAAGGCTTTCCCTGCCTTGGATGTTCTGCTCTGTCTGCTGTCTTCACTTTCAGAGTAATTTCTTATGGGCAGAAGAACAGAGGTAGAAATGATCAGAATGAGTTAATAACCTTGGGATCCAGGCTTTCTTGATTGTGGGAGAGGTGGGCAGGGTCTGGCAAGAGAAAGAAGTGTGGAATGGTTTAGACTGGGAGATGGCAGTCCTTAAAATGAAATTTTATTGCTTCAGGACATTCATTTGCCCACCATGGAAAATATTATTTAAAGAAAAGTCAAATACTTCACAAAAAAGACATTGAACCATTCATTAATGTGTGATATTCAATTAAATAATAGTTTGCAAACCTTAACTTCTAAAGAGCCTGTTCAAAGACAACTCAGAAAGAAATGTGTTTGAGATTTTTATCCTCAATTCACCAAGAAAAAAATAGGAAATAGAAATGTGACTCAAGTAACAATAGGTCCTCTTCAAGTAAAATAGTAAAGCAAAAATTCAAGGTCTTGAGTTCATTCTTCAGTACACACACACACACACACACACACACACACACACACACACACACACGGTTTCCAGTTTAATCAGTGAGTATTGCAGTACTATAAAGACTACATGTTAGAAATGGAAGGAATTCATGGCAATTCCAACTCCACATTTCTGCAATGGATTTAACCAAGAGTCAAAGAGCATGTGCATGAATCCAGAGGAAAATGTGAATATGAAGGGAAAAATGATCAAGGTGTATGGTTCTAATTGCTTTGGTCATTCTGCAAACAGTGAATTTACACAGATCTGGGGAATGGGGAAATGAGAATGGATCATTTTAGAAAGAAAAAGAGAAACTTACTGAAATATAAAAGAATAGAGAGGCCAAGGAGGAAATACACAAGTGGAAGGGTACAATACGTTTTATTCCACTTTTTTATTTTCAACATGTACCTTACAAGGTTCTAGTCCAGTATTGGTATTGGTATTACAGTGTTATCACTGAAAATAGTCACCAATGTGTATATACTTCATTTCCTATCAAGAGTCTGTCACCTGCATTGTTGAGAATCAGGTATCACTTCAGGAGATTCAGATGGTGGAAGGCCTGTATCCTGTGGACATATTTTCATGTGGCTTCTCCATTCCTACAGGTCGCTGTGATCACAGGAATCCACCTGGTCCTGGGAGAAGCATATACAGTGCAGTGGGACATCGGCCTAAGGGACCCGGAGAAAATAGACTGTTACCCTGATGAGCAAGGAGCTTCTGAGGCCAACTGCTTGGCCCGAGGCTGCGCCTGGGAGGTAACCACACTGGGGATGTGAGCCTTCCCTCCCAGCTCTGCACCTCCCCTGTAATGCCTGAGCAGACCCAAGACCCAATTTTGGATGCATGCACAGCCAGGGCTCCCCAAGATGCCTCATCCAGATGTGAGGACAGGTAGAAAAAGGAGTGGGGCATTTTAAATGAGGGTTTACTTGAGATAGAAATTTAAATTCTTGGTGCTATCTAATGAAAACATGGTCAAGGAATGATGTGCTGGGCCTTTTCAGCCCTTGCTACTTGATAACTCCTGGTCCTCATGCTGATGCACACTTCTTTCTCAGGAATCCAGTACCCCTGGGGTCCCGTTCTGCTACTTTGTGAATGATCTGTATTCAGTCAGCAATGTGCAGCATAGCTCACATGGGGCCACAGCTGACATCTCCTTGAAGGCTTCTCATATTAATGCCTTCCCCTCCACACCTGTGAACCCCCTGCGCCTGCTCATGACCTTCCACAAGAATGAAATGCTGCAGTTCAAGGTAAGCACAAGATTCTGTACGTGCTGGTAGTTCAGTAATATAGAAACCCAATGTATGTTTCCTCATATAGACTTTCTGTTATCAATACTTTACATCATTATAGTAATCTAAAGTTGGTGAGAAATCCTTGATAGTTCAGTTTCTTGATAGTTTCTAACTCTGGGTCTTTTGAGAAGATGCCTGTGGCTCCTGTAATGGAAATGGTTTCCATAACAATAAATAGGCATTAAGAGGAGAGACTACCTGGTTGTTTGGTTGAAGGGTTAGCATGTACTATATTCAAGAATTGGAGAGAATAGAGGGACATAGGAATGGGGGAACACATTCTGACCAGATGTAGCAGTCATCCGTACTAGACACCATGTTGAAAATGAGCTGTGAACTACACGCCTCGAGTGGGTGGGCAGGAGGAAAACTTGGAGAAATCGAGGGAAGAGGTGACACAGTTCAGAAAGAAATGCATAATGTTCAATGCAAAAGAACTAGATGGTGTGTAACTCTAGAGTGGAAGTTAAGGAATTGTCTAGAATGTATACTATCTTTTAATTTAAGTGATTAATAAACCAAGATCTTGAAAGTGCCTGAGTAACACAAAAAAGGAATGTATTCCATTCCTGACTTATGCAACTGTAACCCCTCTGAACATCACCTTTGCAATAACCATTAGAAATCATCTTATAATTCAAATATAAAGGAGGAAAACAAAGTTAGTACATGAATATGAAGACCAAGATCAGGCCCGAGGGGCTGATACTATTGAGGAGATCAGGCAGAAAACAGGTTTAAGATAAGACATATTTCTGAAATGCTACCTCTGTGACTAGTGCTTAAAATACCTGAAATGAGTCAGATGCAGTGGTTTGTGCTTGGATAATGTTAGCAATTGAGTCAGTTTTTAAAACAGAATTATATGTATCTGAAATCTCTGCCAATGTACAGCAATTTATTTCATTGTTTTTATTAAATTACATCTAAGAACAAGGAACAGATTAGCTGTCTTACAATGACTTCTCTATTAAAATGTAGATTTGTTCTTCAATTTTGGTGTGTTTGACTAACACAGATGCTCAGAGATACTAAGTATAATCTACGTGATACTGCTTACAATTATGCAATGCAATATTGTTAACTATACCCATTCTTTGTCTACTAGAACAAGAGAATGCATATAGACTACCTCTATCCTCACCTAAATCCATTAATTTTTGTCTAGATCTATGATCCTAGCAACAAGCGGTATGAAGTCCCAATCCCTCTGGACATCCCCAGCGTTCCAACCAGCTCTTCTGCTGGTCGACTCTATGACGTCCTCATTAAGGAGAATCCATTTGGGATTGAAATTCGCCGGAAGAGTACAGGCACTGTCATGTGAGTAGTCTGGTGGGACTGGGGCCTGAGGTTATGGGGACATCCCTGCCAGGGCCTCTGTGGCTTGGGATGCTTTGTCTAGAGAGTTCCATGCACATTCCAGATCCAAGACTAAGTTGTTTTCTTATCGTCTATTCTTACGGGTAGTTGTTCTCCCTGAAAAAGCTACTGAGATAGTAACTTGACCCCAGCAATTTTTTATGGGATATCTTTTGTGTATTAGGTGCTATTTAAAGGGCTATGTTTATGATATATAATGAGGCAAAAGTGTTGGTGAAAGTCAAGGTAGCTTTCATTATAATATTGGTGTTGACATATTTAAAAAGTTTATAGGTCAGGAAAAGTATGGAGTAATCAAGAATTATAGGATACTAGTAGTTTTGTTACCATGGCCTCAATAATTAAGAAGGTCTGCCCATTTTTCTGAATGTTCATTCTCATAAATACAAAATTTTATAGTATTGAAAGATTTGGAAAAATGAAGATATATAGAATTTTCACCAAATTCAAAGAAAAAATCATAATCTGTCCTGGCTTTTGTCCTAGCAATGTCACCAACTTCAGAAAGTAACACACAAGTCCAGAAAGGATGCTCCCGTGGGGAGCTTCCTTCTATTCTCATGTGAATAGGAATTGTGCTTCCTCACTCACATGTGGAATTTTCTGAAGGCGTCTTTAATCCTATGTCTCAAGTCACATGAGGATGAGAAAATGTATGACTTAGGACCTGGAAAAGGAAAGGAAGTCACTGAGTTGAGGCTCCAGGAAGAACGAGAGAACATTTGTGATAGAATAACAAGTACATAGGGCATGACAGGAAGAATCTTTACATACCAGGGAGCCCAGAAGTTCCTCTGTGGTGTATGAGGAGAAGGTGGGTTCACAAGTGGGTGTTAGATCAGGAAGAGCTGGGAACAAGTCAGGAGGAATTTCTATGATGCAGCCATGGAGACAGTTAGAAGGAGAATGTGATGATGTGAGGTGTGTCCAAAATCATCCCTGGGGATGAGTGGTCAGTGGGCCAGCAGGAGCGGAACAGGAGGCGGGGATTATCGTGTGTCCTCAGTGGAGAAACACGAGGTGGTGACGCGTAACAAGAGTAAAGGAACGTAAAGATGGGTTCTTAGCATTGGTCTTGATGTATTCTTGTGCAAATGGACTTTGTGCTGTGTTGGACATGAGTGTGTTCTGAGAGGCAGGGAGAACACGGGCCAGCCGTGCTTGCAGAGCAGCTGTGTGTGGTCCCAGGAGAGCTCACCTCCTGCCCTCCCTGCCCTTCCCCTCTCAGCTGGGACTCTCAGGTCCTGGGCTTCACCTTCAACGACATGTTCATCCGCATCTCCACGCGCCTGCCCTCTCACTACATCTATGGCTTTGGGGAAACTGAGCACACGGCCTTCAGGAGAGACTTGAACTGGCACACGTGGGGCATGTTTTCCAGAGACCAACCCCCGGGGGTAAGGAGGAGCACTTGGGGTCTCGGCTTGATTCCCTGGACCCGCACTCAGCGCCTCTGTGAGTCATCCCCCCTGATTGACATGTATTGTCACAATCGGCTTCTGTCCTCCTGACCATTGCTCAAGCTCCTTTGTAACCATGTGTTTAAATTCCTTGATGGCCAATGTAGGTCCATGAGTTTTTGTGAATTCCCTTGTCAGGTGCAATGTCTTCTAACTCTGCCCACTTCTCCCCCTTGCCTGTCAGTACAAGAAGAACTCGTATGGCGTCCACCCCTACTACATGGGCCTGGAGGAGGACGGCAGTGCCCACGGGGTCCTCCTGCTCAACAGCAATGCCATGGGTAGGCCAGCGCTGCCTCTTCCCACATCTGAGTGCTCAGGGCTCTTAGGTTATCTCAGGGGAATATTTTGTGACCTAGTGGCAGGGAAATCAACAATAACATGAGTGGTAGAGCATTTATTTACTATGTATGCTTTGCTCATGTCTGTCTAGTAATGTGTAGTGAAGACAGTGAATGGTATACTTCCTTTTGTAAGAGTCACACAGGAAGGAATAGCAATGCCAATAGAGTTCATAACCCAGAGTCCCATTATAGCATGGAAGTTCCTGAGGAGCCAGGCATGTAACTGGAATGGCTTTGAAGTGATTGTTAGAACACTGTGGGGTTATGATGGTGTGAAATATATTTGTGTTTTAGTATTGGAGAAAGATGAATATTTGACTTTAAAAGAACCTATGTAAGGGCCAGGAGTTTGGCCTAGTGGTTAAAGTGCTTGCCTAGCATGCATGAAGACCCGGGTTCGATTCCTTGGTACCACATACATAGAAAAAAAAAAGCCGGAAGTGGTGCTGAGGCTCATGTGGTAGAGCTCTAGCCTTGAGAAAGTCCAAGGACAGTGCTCAAGCCCTGAGCTCAAGCCCAGGACTGGCAAAAAAAAACACCTATGTAAAATGGATAAACCTGACATGATGCTTTCTTCAGTTAGTTGTATTTTATTCATGGTTTTGACCATATATAAGATGTTCTCACAGTGGGATGGGGAGGAGGATACTGTGTGCAAAGGATATAGAAAGCAACATAATTCTTAAAGCTTCTAGAAAATCTTGCACTAAAATGGATATATAAAACTGAGAGCTGGTCGGCCCAACCATTTAGAAAGCCGAAATTAGGAGTATCCGGTTTCAAGCCAATCCAGGAGAATTAAATTCCATGCAATTCCTTCACAATGAAAGAAGCTGAGCACAAGATAACCTGAGCAAAAAAGCTGTGGTTCAGAGCTCAGTTGTTGTACAATGTCCCTAAAAGCATCAAGACTTCACTAATAAAATAGAATGTACTCTAAGAGCAGAGTGACAAAATATCTAACATAATAATATAATTGCAAAGGATTCATGAATAGAATCTTGCTTCTTTCTAAATTATTGCAGTCTGGGTGAGTTGAGTATAGAAGATAATCTGTTCATAGCATGCAATAAAGGAGAGAGAAAACACATTGATCAGAGGTGCTTTCTTCCCATGTTGAGCTTTGCAGGCAGCTCAGCTCCCCTTTCCCTCTATTTTCAGATGTGACCTTCCAGCCCATGCCAGCCCTGACTTACCGCACCACAGGGGGAATTCTGGACTTTTATGTGTTCTTGGGGCCAACCCCAGAGCTTGTCACTCAGCAGTACACCGAGGTAGGTGGAAATTCACCTGTCCATTAAGTGCTTATGCAGAAATACTGGGTTCTAAATGGTATAATCACTTTTATACCTCTCACAGTTGTAATTACAATTGTTGACTATTCTCAGAGATATGTATAGTATAAAAAGGGAATAAATATTGGAAGGTAGCAAATGTATCCCTGGTCATCGTGTATTTTGAGTGATGGAGTGGGTGCTGGATTTATTGATGAGGATGGTATTGTTTCTTGGCCTGATGATGGGAATGGTGTTTGGGCTGGTGAAGATGATGGTGACTGTGACTTTGATGATGTTCCTATCATTGATGATGGGGTGTGGAGTTATGGTTTTTGTGATGGTGATTGTGGCTCTTCTGATAGGGCCTGATGGCTGCAGTGGTTACACTGTGAGGTGATGTTGGTGGTGATGGTTGAAGGGATTTGTCATTGTGATAGACATAACAGACATGGAGGAACTGCTGATTCTATTGCTTAGTCCATGTCAGAGCATATATGTCGTAACTTCCCATAGATGACCCATTCAGTTCTCATGGAATCTGTATGAGATGGACACTAAGATCAAACCCAACTCAGAGCTTAGGAAACAAGCACACTTGCCTCCTCAACTTTTCCCTACTTCTGGGCTACCAGAGCATGTAGTGTATCAGTCCATGCACGTTGCCTTGAATTTTGTGCTCCTCACTAATAATTGAGCCTGCATCTAGGAATGAGAACAAAAGCCAATTTTCTAGCTTCCTGAAGCCTGTGCTCTAATGTGGGAGCAGGCTTTTCCACATGGTATTCTAGTGCTGTGCTTCCTTCAAGTCCTGTCTGGATTTGCAGGTGTTGTTTGTCTAGACAGGGCACTGGCACTTCATGTTAAGAACTATTTTTTACTCAAATTTCCAGGTGATTGGTCGGCCTGTGATGGTGCCTTACTGGTCCCTGGGGTTCCAGCTGTGTCGCTATGGATATGAGAATGATGCTGAGATCTCAAGCTTGTATGATGACATGGTGGCTGCCCAGATCCCCTATGTATGTATGCTCGTGGTGCACACCACCTTCTCTTCTCCTAGGGACCCTGCCTGTGTCTGGGCCTCAACTTCTTTATGGGGTATTTGTGAGTCTATATAAGAACACGAAGTGCCTTCTCACATGATTCCATGATGACCTTGACGATGTCATGCAAATTTTGTGAGGTGTTTCTGACCTGTGGCACTGGGAGATGAATGACATAAAAAGGGATAGCCCACAGGTTTATCTCCTATGTCATGTTCCCTTGTATTTTTTTGAATATAGATTGAAGACATTTAGTCAAAACCATTGTGTCCTAGAAATAAAGCATCTCTCCACCAGCCTTTCTTTATTTTTTAAATTGGAAACAAATAAGTTAAGACTTGCTGATCCCCTTGTATATGTAGGAAGGTCTTATTTCTGCTTTCTGTGGCAATACATTTCAGCTCCATGAGTTGTCAGCGACTTATGCTAGGGATCCTGGTTGTCCATGGAAATGAATGTCACCATTCACTGAGAACAGGAGTAGTTAAACCATCAAAATTGACCCCATAGCCTACTTTCCTTTTTAATTTTGTTCTGTTATTTAAAATAGTTCCATTCATGAAATGATGTCAAATATTCTATCGCTGGGGATAATGAAACTAATTATTGAAAGTAGATTTTCATTGTAATGGCTTGCTTTTTTTCCCCTTGATTTTTAATAGACTCACTGTCTATCTGGTATTTGGAGTAGACAGTAAACTTCCTATGTAAATTTATTTTCCTGCTAACCACTGAATCCTGCGTAACCTCTTGTGGACAGCGTGCCCATGCTCTCACTGCTTATGTTGGCAATTTATCCAGTACTTTGTCCTGTGGTTTGTTTTGTTTTCCTTTTCTTTTTGTGGTATTTGAGTTTGATATTGGGGCCCCTAACTTGTGAGATTATCTACAACTGAACTATGCCTGTAGCTCAATTTTTATAGTGGTTATCTTGGTAGAAAGCCTCATGTTTTGCTCAGGCTACCTGCTTTACTGTAATCCTGGTATTTTTTTTTCTTTCTGCTATAACTGAGATGACAAGTAGAAGTCACTTCAACCAGCTTCTTTCACTGAAATGTTACCTTGTGAACTATTTTTTGCTGTATTTGTCCAGGGACCATGAGTTTATTTTTTAAACTTTATTGTGTTGCCATGGTGTTGTACAGAGGGCTTATAGTTACATTCATAAAGTATACCCTTTCATGAATATTGTTACCCTTTCCCATGTTTGTCTCCCACTTTCCCTCCTCCCCTGAGTGTTTCTTGAGCTCAGTCTCCTGTGTAGCTGTCAGGTGTGTATCATTGAGAAGTGGTTCAGTGAACTTTGTGCTAGGTTGGCATTGAACAGTCATGAGCCCTGTTCCCGTGGGTTTTACTCATACATAAGGGCCTCACTAAATAGATACTTCATCTTACCTCTTCTTTCCAATATGCACTTTTTACCTACTTTATGAGTGAGAAGTTGAAAATGTGTATTTCTAGCTTTCAGTAGAAAACAAAGAACAGAGAAGCAGGGTTTGAGTCAGAAGAAAGCCATGTGAAGCTGGGCATGGGTGGTGGAGAGTCGTTCCCATTGAAAGGTGGCCTCGAGTCCCCAGCTACCACCCGGTCCATTGTGTGCTCCCCCAGGACGTGCAGTACTCAGACATCGACTACATGGAGAGGCAGCTGGATTTCACCCTCAGCCCCAAGTTCACTGGGTTTCCCGCCCTCATCGACCGCATGAAGGCCGCTGGCATGCGGGTCATCCTCATTCTGGTCAGTCCACGTGGCCCCTTGGCCTCTGGGATATGGAGGGGAGCTGATGGGGAGGCCTGTGCTGTGTTTCCTTCCCTGTTCCACAAGGCGGTACTGAAGCTCCCTGGGAAAAGCCATTTACCAGTGTTCTCAGACACTTTACAGGTCATGGGGGATGGGAGGAAGGTCTTCTGGGGTGTGTTGTGCTGTGTCTGTGGGCATTGCCTGCCTCTGTCCTTCCTCTGACTTGTGCTTTGGTGTCAGGACCCAGCCATTTCAGGCAATGAGACGGAGCCCTATCCTGCCTTCACTCGTGGAGAGGAGGATGATGTCTTCATCAAGTTTCCCAATGATGGAGGAATTGTCTGGGGCAAGGTAGGATGGAAGGTGATCCCCACACCTCACCTGGGTGGGCACACTGCGGGTTTGTTCTCCATGTTGTTTTCCCTCCTTTCCATTTTGCTTTCATATTCTAATCCATATTTATGGATCCATGTAAAGGTTTTGTGGAATCCACTTTCCTGTGACCCAATGCTTCCTAATGCATGAAGTGTCTACTCCCTAGAACTGTGGTCGGTGATGTCTTTGGCAATTCTCTTCATGGAAAAATGTCTGTTGCCTTCTTGTTGAACATTCTTCCCTCCATAGGTCTGGCCTGATTTCCCAAATGTTGTGGTGAACAACTCTCTGGACTGGGACATCCAAATAGAGGTAAAAAGAAACTTTGTGTCGGGTGCAGTAAGGGTTACCTGCAAGTGGAGGCCTTGTTTGGTACACTAGACACATTAATCAGTGTGCTGATTGGTTTACTTACAGCAACATTTTTCTTGAAATGCGAATATCTGTATTATTTTTCTTGGGTTGGGTTTCAAAGATGCACAATTATTTGTAATTTTGGGAGCACAAGGCGGTTTTCAATTGTAAACTTTAATAAAAGCAATACCTAGCTTCTGTATTAGCTCTTTTTTAAAAATATATGTTTTATTTTATTTATTTATTTATTTATTTATTTATTGCCAGTCCTGGGCTTAAGCTCAGGGCCTGAGCACTGTCCTTGGACTTTCTCAAGGCTAGAGCTCTACCACTTGAGCCTCAGCACCACTTCTGGCTTTTTTCTATGTATGTGGTACCAAGGAATCGAACCCGGGTCTTCATGCATGCTAGGCAAGCACTTTAACCACTAGGCCAAACTCCCAGCTCTGTGTATTAGCTCTTAATTTTTATTTTATCATCATTAAATGGTTTTCAAATGAATTGTCATTTAGCAAAATAGTTTTTGAATACAATGTATCTTTTCAACAATGTCCCCAGGCTCTGACTTGCCCACTGCCCTTACTTTCCTAAATTTTCTAATATATATAAGGTCTTAGTGCATTCTGCTTGTCTTTTCTTCAATCATCTACTCTCTCCCTTTCGCTTCCCTGAAAAATTCCTGTTTTCTGGTGCTTATTAAGTTGGGCTTTGTCTTTGTCTTTCTAAGGCATTTCACCGTTTGCATTCCTTTAAGTAGTTGTACAGAAGATGTTCAATTTAATAGGTCAGTTTGTAAATACAATGCATTTTGTTCAGTGTCTCCCCTCGTTCAATTCGGTATGAACAGGATGAAACAGACAGAGCACCTTGGAGAATATCAGCATAGTTTCACTGCGTGTATTGTTTAAGATTACTGACCAATCCCTATGAATTTGCTGAACCATAAAAGGCTTTAATTTCCTGCTTGCATCTCCTAGAGGGTAAAATCTGGGCGTATAATCACTAATTGTTCCACTCTTCCTTTGTCATATCCATCCCATTGTTTTTGCTTTCACCTGAGCTGGGGCTCTGGGTTTCTAGTGGGTATTTCTCTTTGTCTAGTTCCCTTCTTTCCACTTCCATTCCTAGTGGCACGCATCCCTGGGTGCCAATCCATGTACCATCTTGTGTACCCATTTCTCTGAGGCCAGGCCCCACACCATAGCTGTGTATCTTCCCTTCTGTGTGCTTATCTCTTGCATCCTAGGGGACCTGCTAGATTTGTAGAACACCAGATCAAATGTTCTTTCCTGGTGTTCTACATGTATTATTAGCATTCGTTGGATATTTGATGTTTATAATACAAATGATTCATGCAGAGGAAATTGTTTACTTTCAGGGCTGAATGGTTCCACAACAGAATATAAGGAAAAAAACATATGCAGGTATTCATAGAGTCAGTTGGGTGCATGTTCTTAATTTATAATCCCACACTGAGTATTCATTATCGCCTAATTTTTAGGTGAGGGTGTAAGCTAGGCCCCAGAGCTGTATTCAGACCAAGGAGAAGAAGTTAAAGTAAGGTTTTTTCTCTTCAAACACTGTCAGTGTTATAAATGACCTGATATGTGGCCTTTCAAGCTGCATGGTCTTCCTGCAACTAGAACAATTTTGCAGGAATCCAAGAAGTGGTAGGAATAGAGGAGGTCACGGTGAGGTCTGAAGCAACAGGTTCAGAGTTCAGTGTATTGGCATATACCATGAGTCTGATTACAAAGAGGAAAGAAGGGTAGGCCTGTTTGCCACATGTGTGAAGGAATACAGTTTGTGTATCTTTCTTCATATTCCATGCTTTCTTGATGATCCCAGGACATTCAGTGCTGAAAGCACTGCTCAGTCTCCTCATGTCACTATCATGCAACACAAATCTTTTCTTGAGTTCAGTTGTGAGTAGTGAACAGTTTTCTGTCAAGTCTCTTCACTTTGGACAAATTGTGTGTGTGTTTTTTTCATAGCAATACAGAGCTTATGTGGCCTTCCCAGACTTTTTCCGGAACTCAACTGTCCTGTGGTGGAAGAGGGAAATGAAAGAGCTCCACACCAATCCACGGAGTCCAGATAAGAGCTTGAAGTTTGATGGCATGTGGATTGTGAGTGGAGGGTGCTTGACTGCGTACGTGTGGATAGATGTTGTGTGAACCTTAATGGGTGGTGGCATAGGGATGACTTCAGTAAAGATGGTGAGTTCAGATGTCTTTAGTTGAGCAGCTTCAACATTCCTCCATGAAAACCTTGTCCCACCAGCTGTATGGCAGCTCAGTGTCCTCTATCATTGGTGGCAGGTCTGAAATCCATGCTGTGAAATCTGATAGGTGATGTTTATTCATTGCTCAGAACTTTGCTGGGCCTTCAGGAGAATATTGATAACTCTCCAGGAAGTCATCCTGTAAGGCTCACTTACTGGTTCCACCAATTGTTGCCTTAATGTGGTGATTCTCCCTGGACCCCATCAACAGGACTTATAGAATGATGACTGTTTATCCACTGAGCTCTTATCTCTGAGTTGGCACAATGCCTTGTCTTTACGATGCACCATGTGTGTGTGTCTGACATTTCTAGGATATGAATGAACCTTCGAGCTTCGTGAACGGGGCGGTTCCTTCTGGCTGCAGGGATCCCACCCTGAACCATCCTCCCTACATACCACGTAAGGACCCGGGGCCTCCTCC
The DNA here is from genome assembly GCF_031878675.1 of Megascapheus bottae. Classification (NCBI taxonomy): domain Eukaryota; kingdom Metazoa; phylum Chordata; class Mammalia; order Rodentia; family Geomyidae; genus Megascapheus; species Megascapheus bottae. Next base: position 77,054,484 of record NC_143513.1, read on the forward strand.
ACCTGCACATGGCTGGAAGGAGGATTTCTGAGCCACAGCCCCATCAGCAGGGCCTCGTGGTACTGTGACAGAAGCACTGCAGAGATGGTATCTTGGCATGTGCAAGTTGCTGGAGCCTCTGGCAAATTTTCTTAAGTTGTCCAGAAAGCAGTTGACAGTGGTTATGTCCCAAAGTAATTTCCCAGCTTTCTTTCTTGGTCCTTCAGGCTCGTGATGATTTACTCACTAGAATGTCTCACCACTAACAGTTTTGATGGACTGGCTCTCTATATCTCAGTACTCATGTGCTGTGGACTCATCCTGTGCTTATGGCCTGACTCCTTTAGTTGTTCTTTCTATGAGTGGTGTGAACTTCCATGGATTTTCCACTGATCACTTTTGTAAGATAGGAAGGCGATGTATTCCTATGTGTTTGACATATTTAAGAGTTATATCCCATACTTTATACATTACAAGTCTAGATGAGTGCCTGCTCCAAAATGAATGCTTGAGAACCTTGCATTCTTCTCATTATCTAGACTTTCAGGAGTCACCTTGATGTTGAGAACTCCCTAGGACCCAGGGACTCAGAGCATTGTTTACTTGTAATAGTGAGAGTCTCTAAGAAGGAGAGAGGCAGAGAGAGAGAATAGAGAGATGTGGACAGAGACAGAAACAGAGACATACACACACACACACACACACACACACACACACACACACACACACCGAGAGAGAGAGAGAGAGAGAGAGAGAGAGACTTCTGTAGAGTTCAATCTAGACTTAAGATCCAGAGTTGACACCCTCACAAAGAGGCAGGGGAATGAAGGAACTAAGTAAGTCTATTAGGGCTTTATTCATATTCTTCAGTTTCTTTTGATAACCTCTCTTTTTATTTTTATTGTCATTAATAGAAGGGTTACATTATATTTGCCAGATAGAAAGTACGTAACTTCACAAATATTAAATAACCCTTGTCATTTTTTTGCCCCATTTCCCTCCTGTGACCCGTTCTGCTCATCTTGTTTTCCTCCTTCCCTATCCTATTTCAAATAAACAAAGAAACATATATACAATATGCCAGATAACAAGGTAAGATACTGTAACACCATGAGACATTCTTCAATTTTCTCTTCAGATCTGGAGGCCAGGGACAGGGGCCTGAGCAGCAAGACCCTGTGCATGGAGAGCGAGCAGATCCTTCCCGACGGCTCCCGTGTGCGGCACTATGATGTCCACAACCTGTATGGCTGGTCCCAGACCAGACCCACCTACGAGTGAGTCCTGCCTCCCCTGCCTGGTATCCCCTGTGGGGGAGAGCTGCCCTATTCTTCCCTCTGACTCTGGATGGTGGTCAGGGAGGCCCCTCAGGTTCTCAGTTTCCACAGAAAATCACAGGTCCTGAGATCCTCCCATGAAAAGCATATCAAGATTTATCAGATTACAGAGGATCTCACAAGATAGCATATTAACAAGGATTTATCTTCGTTTAACAAGACTTATTTTAGTATGGAGAAATAGAGAAAAGAAGGTAGAGATAGGGGAGAATCAACCTGTTCCCCATGTAGGACATGAAAGTTAGAGACTCAAAATGTCAGTTCTCACCTGCTGTCTTTATATTTTCTGAGGAAGTCATGTGTTCTAAGCAGCCCAATCAATAGAGTATGGTTCTGATATGCCAAGATGAATGCTGCTTATTATTTAATATATAGAGAAACAGTTTGGCATACCTAAAATGCAGGAATAAGAGTGAAGGTTAAGGGATTGATTTTCCTGAATGCACCTTTAGTTTTTCTCTCTCTACCCATTTATCTGCGATGTGTAGCTTCTGGTAAGAAAGGGAGAGCTGAAGGCAGAGCTGTTATGGGAATCCCTATCAGCCAGAACGACCTTCCTCCAGGTCCTGAATTCCTTCTAGTCAGGCATCAAGCACATTGTCCAGGCCCAAGGTCTCTGGGGAAGGATCTGTGCCCTCTCCTCTATACTAGAAAACTAACTGTTGCATAATATTAAATAAAGTGATAATTTTACATTTTCCACAATTTCAATGGCTTGTTGCTTAATCAATTTCTCATAAAACATGGCAGCCTTCTGTAGTGTTTCTGTTTAGTAGGGAAACCATTTTGTTTTCATTTAAGAAGATACTTTTTTTTTAAATTGAGACCTTGATTCCAGTTGAAGGACAGGTGTGAGAAAAGGGTAGGTGGTGCTCTGTGGACTACCGGCCCCTGTTCTGGCCTCAGTTCTCCCCTGCTCCCTCCAACCAGGGCCGTGCAGGAGGCCACAGGACAGAGAGGCATCGTCATCACCCGCTCCACATTCCCTTCCTCTGGACGCTGGGCAGGACACTGGCTGGGAGACAACACCGCTGCTTGGGACCAGCTGAAGAAGTCTATCATTGGTGTGTGGCCTTTGCTCCCAGGGGGCTCTGCCCCTCCCCTAGGGCAAGGGACTAGAACCCTTGGAGAGAGAGGAGGAGGAGGCAGGTCCTGGGAGCCTGGCCTGACACAGCTGTGGTTCTCCTTGCAGGCATGATGGAGTTCAGCCTCTTTGGCATATCCTATGTAAGTGACCTTTGGCTCCTCTTGATCCCCATGGAGGTGGTGGGATGTCTGAGAAATGTGCAAGAGGCTGGGTTTGTTCTGTCTTGTTTCAGACAGGGGCAGATATCTGTGGGTTCTTTCAAGATGCACAGTATGAGATGTGTGCTCGCTGGATGCAGCTGGGGGCCTTTTACCCCTTCTCCAGGAACCACAACACCATCGGGACCAGGGTGAGGCCATCTGTTCCCCCTTCCTTGTTTTGTGGCACCTGACCACAGCCAGCAGTCTTGAGACACAGCTCCTGCTGTGTGAGGTCTGGAGACACTCTCCAAGTGCTCATCACTCACAGTCCTCAGCACTGAGAAGATGATTCCTTCCTTTAGAGGAAATTCTGTCCAGCCCAGTCCAGGGAAGCATATATCATGGGGAAGAGAGAGTTTGGGGAGCCCCTCACTATTCACAGTGTTCTCTTAAGAAGTGGCATTCATAATTTTCTTTTGATGTGCATGGTTGATCAGAAATGAATTCCAGCCATGAATTCCTTAAGGCCCATCAGTTTCCCACAGTAAGTGCAGAATGTCCTTCTTTGTGTCCTTTAGAGACAAGACCCCGTGTCCTGGGATGCTGCCTTTGTGAACCTTTCCAGAAGCGTCCTAGAGACCAGATACACCCTGTTACCATATCTCTACACCCTGATGCACAAGGCCAACACGGAGGGCGCCACTGTGGTGCGGCCTCTCCTCCACGAGTGAGTGTCTAGCAGCAATCCTCTGAGTAATCCACAATTGTGTCATTCTCTAGGGTGGTGGTGGCTGCAATCCATTTTTCAAATGAGAAAATCTGATTTCTTTGTTAAGTCTTCCAGGAAGTGAGCATATGAAACTTGTCATTAGAAGACAGCATGACACTCAGCAATCGTCATGGATGAGAGGCTTTGTTGAGAGTATAGGTTTTGAAACAAGAATGAGCACATGATTTCTTTCTTTCATATTTGGTATAACATAGGCGACCCTAAATTTTATGTGTGCTTGTTATGTGGGCCCAGGTCATATGTGTTCAGGTGATAAAACGAACATTCCAGTGGAGAGGAGAAGGATGAGGTAGTCTTGCGTTGAACATGTGTCATGCTGGGAACTCTGGAGGAATTTTCTAGAAGGAAATGTATGTAAAGCATTGCTGGGGCTTGGGGGTCATGACCTGTGAACACTGGAGATGACCTCTTCCTTACTGAAGTCCAGAATGTGTAGGAACAGCACTCAGAACAGCTGGTTTCTGACTTGGTATTTTGTGTGTGTGGGATGGGGTCATGGGGCTTGAAGTCTGGGCCTGGATGCTGTTCCTGAGCTCTTCAACTGAAGGCTTCCCCAGTACCCCTTGAGCCACAGCACCACTTACTGTTTTCTTGTGATAATGGGAGATAAGGGTCTCACATTTTTTAGTGTGTGATGCTGGCTTTGACAGTGATCCTGAGATCTCAGTCTCTTGAGAAGCTAGGATTATAGGCGTGGGCCACCATGCCTGGCTTGACATGGTAAACTCTTGAGTTGTTCCCAGGGCCTTGGGGTAGTGCTCCTGTGGGGCTGTGACTATGATGGCTCCATTTGCTTTTCCAGGTTCGTGTCTGACAGGGAGACCTGGGATATTGACAGTCAGTTCCTGCTGGGCTCAGGCTTCCTGGTCAGCCCTGTCCTGGAGCCTGTGAGTGTGGGGGCCTGAGATGGGATAAGGTTCTGGCCTGGTGACAAGGGGGTCCCAGGCGTGGGAGAGCAGGGGGAGATGGTATTGTCCCTTTACCCCTCTCTCTCCTATGCTTCAGAAATTATTCTGAGTTGAAATCTTTATCATTGGTTTTGGAATTAAAGAAAATTATCAGTCATGGGGCTTGATCGCTGTGACTTGGCACTGTCCCTGAGCTCTTCAGCTGCCCTACCCCTTGAGCTACAGTGCTACTTTAGTTTTTCTGGTGGTTGATTGGAGATAAGAGTTTCATGGTCTTATGTGCCCCAGTTGGCTTTGTACCATGACTGTCAGATCTCATCCTCCTGAATAGCAGGGATTATAGGTGTGAGCTGCCAGTGCCTGGTGCTGGTGTGATTCTTTTTTTTTTTTTTTAACACTTTGAGTCTCAGGACAGAAGAACAAATTTTGCCTCATATATTTGAGGTCTGTCACTAGATTAATAAAGGGAAGAAGGTAGTCAGGTGGTGTGATAGTAAATCAATTCCCCATAATGCATTACAAGGATACAGAAAAGCTGAAATCCCCTTGGAGAACAGCTTTCTGTGATGGGGTCCTGTCTCGCTGCTACAGCCCTCTTTTCTTTTTGTGATAGTTTGGGCTGGCAGAAAAAGCCACTTCTTTTCTTTCTTTGCGATCAATTGCCTTGATTAAAATGTCCTAATTCTCCATACTTCAGTCTTATTTTACCTGAGACATTTTCGTCTACTTCACAGACACTCTTATGTGTTTTTCTATTTAAAAAGGGGATGAGTAATTCTGAGAGTAAATGCTGAATTTTTCATCCCCTGAAATCTTGTATGCCTCATGAGAGCATCATGTGATGGGCAAGAGAGTTCCTGTTTGTGAAGAGAGAAGGAAAGCAGCTTCCCAACCTTGCTGATCTCAGGAGAGCAGTGGCCCAGGCTCCAATTCTACCACTGCTCCAAGGTCCCTTGCTCATGTAGATTGGTTGAATTATACTGGGCAACAGCACCCAAGCACACTTCCCATTTGTGTTTAATTTCAGAATGCCAGAAATGTGACAGCTTATTTCCCTAGAGCCTGCTGGTATGATTTCTACACGGTAAGCTTTGGTATAAGTTTATACAGCCATTGTATGTGGTCTGGATCTCACAGAATTTAGGCTTAATGCTTTCATTTCCTATTGGATGATGCCATTCCACACAGTGTCTGAATTTTTCTTGCCTCACTTAGGCATCTTGAAGTGACATCCGCAGTATCTCATCATCCACCTGACTTTCTTTCCTTTTTTTTTTTTTTACATGTTTTTATGCTCCTGTACTGTCACAATGTACTGAAATTCCTGATTTTATTCAGCCTCCTGAATAGCTAGAGGCATGATTCAAGGGACTCACAAAACCTTTATAAAAATTTATATCCTTCATTATACTAAATACTTAAGTATAAACCCTTGTATGTTACTGAGTAAAATATTTTTTTCAGTAGCATTGCTGCCCCAAAGTATGTATGTTAAGATTTCCCGTGTCAATAATCTTAAAGTAGTGTATAAAACATACTGAGGTAGGGCTCTGACTCACACATCTGAACACAGCATTAGTCTTCAACATGAAAAACTCACATGAACTCTTTGCTGTGTGCTCAGGCCAGTGACAACCCTGGAGACCCTCTAGAGTACAGGATCAACGGAAGCCACTCAGGGTGGTGGAAACAGTGCATTGGATAGCACATGTAGCAGCACATTAGCAGAATGACAAGAATGAGACAATGTGTTTATGATTCTCATGATGCTGATTGCAGTGAGGTGGGGAGGTAAAGGAGCTTCTCTTGCTCCAGTTCTCTGTTGTAGATAGCATTGAGTCTCCCCAGCCTGCTCACTGCTGTGTCTGCTTTAGGGGGACACGCTAAGGGCTCCCAGCTAGATTTTAAGTGTTCAGGGCAGAAAAACAAGTGTCAGTGTCCCCCTCGCATACATGAGGATTCTCCCAGGACATTCACAAGCAAAACATGATTGCAATCAGAGTCCTGTAAATCCAAGACTGCAGTGGCAGGTGTGTGCTGGTCAGTGAGGGACAGGCAGCAAGGTCAGAGGGGCAGCTGCAATGTCAGGAACCTGATGGTTCGTCTCGTTTACCATCCCATCCTCCTGCGCACAGGGTGCTCAAATCAATGCAAGTGGACAGTGGAAGGTCCTGCCAGCGCCTCTGGACCACATCAATCTTCATGTGCGCGGGGGCCACATCCTGCCCTGGCAGGAGCCTGCACTGAACACACACCTCAGGTGAGTGGAGGGACGGGCTCAACTCTGCATGCGGGTTGCTCACTTACCCGTCACGAGTGTCCTCAGTCCCATGGACACTGCTCTCAAGGACAAAAACAATTTAGTTCATCTTGTTTTATCTTCTTTCATCTTTGCATTCTGAATAGTTACTTTAGATGTGTGTTTCATGATCAGTCTGGAAAGTGTCATCTGAAGCAAATCAATATACAAGGTGCTCATGGTCAGGGTGGTTCACAAGCTGATGAAACCGTTGTGTAAGCTATGTGGGAGCTGTCACCTGACCTTGATAGGCCTCATATAAGAAACTACTGAACGAGGCCTAGATAGTAGTTCACAGTGACTATCTTTGACATTTAAATATTTGTAAGTTTGCCGCCATAGATTTTACTGAATGAACTTTGGTGATGGGGGAGGGGCTGGTAATATTTAGATACTTATTATTACTGTGGTGATTCTGATGTTCATATTCTTGCTGCATAAGTGGATGTTTATGGTCACACATTGGATATTTCTGTGTCCCGTGACATTTTCGGTATCTCTGAAAAACAGCAGTGCCATCTGCTGGTGGCCAATTTCCCCAATGAAATTTGAAGGAAATCTGAGGCAGTATTTTGTGCTGCCATCCTAGGAGTCTCTCATGAATCTTGTCTCCTGCAGCCGCCAGAACCCTCTTGGTCTTCTCGTTGCCCTGGACGAGAACAAGGAAGCCAGGGGCGAACTGTTCTGGGATGACGGGCAGTCAAAGGGTGAGTGTCGAGTTGTGATGGGCTCACGGCCTCTGTCACACCTGAAGGTCTGCTTTGGCCCTTTCCTCCTGCTACTCCTTCACTGAGGAGGGATTCTTACCAGGCACAATAGCAAAACTCTTTTTTTTTTTTTTTTGTGCATTACGAGGCTTGCAGTTGACCTGGGCCTGGGCGCTGTTCCTGAGCTACCTCAAGCCCCTTGCCCTACCGTTGAGCCAAGCCCCACTTCCTGTTTTCTAGGGGTTAATGGGAGATAAGGTCTCAGGCCTTTTTGTGCCCAGGGTTGCTTTCAACATTGATCCTGAGATCTCACACTCCTGAGTAGCTAGGATGACAAACTTTACTATAGCAAAATTCTTGAGAGAAGTGTTTGCTTTTTATTCATAGTGTTCAGAATTGTTTAACCAGTGAACCAGAGGTGGCAGGGGAACACCCTTCTGTGTCACACTTTTCTTTTGGTAGAGATATGTTACAGGCACTCAATTCATTACTGATGTATACCTGAAAAATAAATTGTTCCTGCAATCCATCCATGTTAACTATCTTCTCCAAGAAAGTAGTGGACAAATGTTGAAGGAAAATCCTACTTGTCACAGTGAGGCATTGAGGACACACATTCCTTGTCCATGTGCATCTGGAGGGGCTTCAGCACATGGTTATCACTCAGGCGTGCAACCTTCTTGTGTCTGTAGGTTAGGACATTGCACCTCAGGACATTTGCCTCAGAAGCATTAGGAGGAGAAAGTATTTCAAGTTTTCAGTGATGTGAGAAGGAGAACAGTATAGGTGGGTTTTAGATACTCTATTCCTAATATCATCACTTTTGAGTTCAGCTTTCATAGGAGTCGCTCATTTTAAAAAGTCCTTAATTCACAAAGAGTATATAGCTCAGATTTCTTATAATTTTGGGTTTTTTAAACTTTGACAAATATCTTCCCATGTGAACTACCCCTACATTGTTTGATTCATAATAAATAGGATCACAGCACACTTCCTGTGTCTGCTTTATATCATGAGATGTAACAATCTTTAGATTCATGCTTGTGTAACAAATGATAAGATTTCTGTGTTTGATGACTAACTGCCATGATTTCTTTATTCATTTGTCTGCTGATGGACAAATAAGCCACATGAAGTTGAATATATTTGATCACAAAAAGAAGAAAGTTATGCTATTTGGAAGTCAAGATTCAGCCGTAAGGAATGAGGTAGTGAAATGTAATCTGTGGTGGGGAGCCTATTGTGACTTTTCTTCCTTTTGCTTTCAGATACTGTGGTCAATAATGTTTATGTTTTATGTGAATTTTCGGCTAGCCTGGTGAGTAGCACATTTTCATGAATTGTATGTGTCACAACTTAATAATACTTTACATCCATTTCTAATTTCATTTGCCAAAATGACTATAGGAAAGCAAATTTCTTTTTATGATTTAATTTTCTTGAATTGTCTTTTCTGTGTCATCCAAAGGAGGGAATGGCATTGGTAGATCACAGCAGAGAGCATGTTCAATGCTGCTGGCTAAACTGTGGGGGTCTTTATTTATTCTCTCAGTTTTATTAAGGATAAGTTGTTGGTCACTGAGCACACATTGGTGTATGTCTCAGTGTCAGCAGAGCCTGATGAGTATGTGGTCTCGAATGGACTGTTGGATTGACAGGGAACTATGAATACTGCACATATACAGATCCAACTTCCTGCCTAATTATGCTTCACTGTTTTGTAGACTCACTTGGATGTGAATGTTTCCAAAGCAACCTACAAGGACCCCAATGACTTAGCATTCCAGGAGATTAAAATCTTTGGGACTGAGGCACTTAAGGACGTTACAGTGAAACAGAATGGTGTCCTAACTCCAATGTCTCCTAGTGTCACTTATGATGCTGACCTGAGGGTAAGAACCTTAAGCTGAAGTGGTTTTTCAAGAGATTGTCCCAGTAGCATGGTCTGCCAAGTTCCAAGGTTCAGGAAGGACCAAAGCCCTGTGTGAAACCAGGGATAGGAGGTCAGTGTGCTGGGCAGGATTTATTCCACTTTTTAATTTTCAAAATGTCCCTTACAAGGTTCCAGTCAAGTACTGGTATTGGTATTACAGTGTTATCACTGAAAATAGTCACACAATGTGTATATACTTCATTTCCTATCAAGAGTCTGTCACCTGCATTGTTGAGAGTCAGGTATCATTTCAGGAGATTCAGATGGTGGAAGGCCTGCATCCGGTGCACATATTCTCATGTGGCTTCTCCATTCCTACAGGTCGCTGTGATCACAGGAATCCACCTGGTCCTGGGAGAAGCATATACAGTGCAGTGGAACATTGACCTAAGGGACCCGGAGAAAATAGACTGTTACCCTGATGAGCAAGGAGCTTCTGAGGCCAACTGCTTGGCCCGAGGCTGCGCCTGGGAGGTAACTGCACTGGGGATGTGAGCCTTCCCTCCCAGCTCTGCACCTCCCCTGTAATGCCTGAGCAGACCCAAGACCCAACTTTGGATGCATGCAAAGCCAGGGCTCCCCAAGATGCCTCATCCAGATGTGAGGACAGGTAGAAAAAGGAGTGGGGCATTTTAAATGAGGGTTTACTTGAGATAGAAATTTAAATTCTTGGTGCTATCTAATGGAAACATGGTCATAGAATGATGTGCTGGGCCTTTTCAGCCCTTGCTACTTGATAACTCCTGGTCCTCATGCTGTTGCACACTTCTTTCTCAGGAATCCAGTACCCCTGGGGTCCCGTTCTGCTACTTTGTGAATGATCTGTATTCAGTCAGCAATGTGCAGTATAGCTCACATGGGGCCACAGCTGACATCTCCTTGAAGGCTTCTCATATTAATGCCTTCCCCTCCACACCTGTGAACCCCCTGCGCCTGCTCATGACTTTCCACAAGAATGAAATGCTGCAGTTCAAGGTAAGCACAAGATTCTTTACGTGCTGGTAGTTCAGTAATATAGAAACCCAATGTATGTTTCCTCATATAGACTTTCTGTTATCAATACTTTACATCATTATAGTAATCTAAAGTTGGTGAGAAATCCTTGATAGTTCAGTTTCTTGATATTTCTTGATAGTTTCTAACTCTGGGTCTTTTGAGAAGATGCCTGTGGCTCCTGAAATGGAAATGCTTGTGATAACAAGAAATGGAGTGTTAAGGAAAAAGACTACTGGGTTGGGTGGTTGAAGGGTTGATCTTGTACTAGATTCAAGAATTTGGGAGAGGGGCCGGGAGTTTGGCCTAGTGGTAGAGTGCTTGCCTAGCATGCACGAAGACCCGGGTTCAATTCCTTGGTACCGCATACTTACAAAAAGCTGGACATGGTGCTGAGGCTCAAGTGGTAGAGCTCTAGCCTTGAGAAAAATCCAAGGACAGTGCTCAGCCCCTGAGCTTAAGCCCAGGACTGGCAAAAAAAAAAAAAAAAAAAAAGAATTTGGGAGAGGGGCCGGGAGTTTGGCCTAGTGGTTAAAGTGCTTGCCTAGCATGCATGAAGACCCGGGTTCAATTCCTCATTACCATATACATAGAAAAAAGCCAGAAGTGGTGCTGAGGCTCAAGTGGTAGAGCTATAGCCTTGAGAAAGCCTAAGGATAGTGCTCGGGCCCTGAGCCTAAGCCCAGGACTGGCAAAAAAAAAAAAAAGAATTTGGGAGATTAGAGGGGCACAAGAATGGGGGAACACATGCTGATCAAATGCAGCAGTCATTCATACTAGACACCATGTTGAAAATCAGCTGTCAACTACACACCTGGAGGGAGCAGGCAGGAGAAAATCTTAGGAGAAACCGAGGGAAGAGGTGACACAGTTCAGAAAGAAATGCATAATGTTCAATGAAAAAGAATTAGATGGTGTGTAACTCTAGAGTGGAAGTTAAGGAATTCTCTAGAATGTATACTATTGTTTAAGTGATTAATAAACCATGATATTGAAAGTGCCTGAATAACACAAAAAAGGAATGTATTCCATTCCTGACTTATGCAACTGGAACCCCTCTAAACATCACCTTTGCAATAACCATTAGAAGTAGTCTTCTAATTCAAATACAAAGAAAGGAGGAAAACAAAGTTAGTTCATGAATAGGAAGAGCCAGAGCAGGCCTGAGGGGCTGATGCTATTGTGGAGATCAGGCAGAAGAGAGGTTGAAGGTAAGATATGTTTCTGCAATGCTACCTGTGTGATTAAAATGTGCTTAAAATACGTGAAATGAGTCAGATGCAGTGGTTTGTGCTTGCACAATGTTAGCTACTGAGCCAGTTTTCAAAACAGAATTGTATGTATCTGAAATCTCTCCCAATGTGCAGTAATTTATTTTGCTGTTATTATTAAATTACATCTAAGAACCAGGGACAGATTAGCTGTCTTACAATGACTTCTCTATTTAAAATGTAGATTTGTTCTTTAATTTTGGTGTGTTTGATTTACACAGATCCTTAGATTTACAAAGTATAATCTACATGACAGCTGCTTATAATTATACAATGCAATATTGTTAACTATACCCAATCTTGGTCTACTAGATCAAGAGAATGCATATAGACTACCTCTATCCTCACCTAAATCCATTAATTTTTGTCTAGATCTATGATCCTAACAACAAGCGGTATGAAGTCCCAATCCCTCTGGACATCCCCAGCGTTCCAACCAGCTCTTCTGCTGGTCGACTCTATGACGTCCTCATTAAGGAGAATCCATTTGGGATTGAAATTCGCCGGAAGAGTACAGGCACTGTCATGTGAGTAGTCTGGTGGGACTGAGGCCTGAGGTTATGGGGACATCCCTGCCAGGGCCTCTGTGGCTCGGGATGCTCTGTCTGAGCAAATTCCATGCACATTCAGGATCCAAGACTGAATTGTTTTCTTATGGTCTACTCTTTTTTTTTTTTAATTGTAATTAGTAAAAGGGTTACATGATATTTGCCAGATAGAAGGTGCATTAATTCACATACATTGATACCCTTTCACATGTCTTTGTACCCGTTTCCCTCCCCCCCCACCCCCCACCCATCTTGGTTTTCCCCCCTTCCCTATCAAATTTCAAATATCCAAATACAAATAAATTGAATTTATCAGATAACAAGGTGAGATACTATACCAATATGAGATAACCAAGGGACAGCAAAGCATATGAGAGACAACATACTACATTAAGGACAACAATCATTCATTATATGGCTTTTGTTTTACTATCCTGGAGATCCTTTCAATTAGCTTCACATTATATGTCCTTATGTATCAAGATTTTGCTCTATTGCAAATCTCTGCTAGTAGAGCCCAAGGTTTCTACTGATTATGACGAATGAGGGAAACCATTGAGCCTAAGTTCCTTTGAGTCTGGCTTACTTCACTTAATATGATTTTTTCTAAGTCTTTCCATTTCCTAACAAATGGGGTGATGTCATTCTTTCTGACAGCAGCATAGAATTCCATTGTGTACAAATACCACAACTTGTTGATCCACTCATCAACTGAGGGACATCTAGGTTGGTTCCATATCTTTGCTATGGTGAATAGTGCTGCAATGAACATTGTTGTGCTAGTGGGTTTAGTATGTCCTTGTTTCTGGATGGTTGGGTAAATGCCAAGTAGTGGAATTGCTGGGTCATAGGGGAGTTCTATGTTTAGTCTTTTGAGGCACTGCCACACTGCTTTCCATAGTGGTTGAAGGAGTTTGCACTCCCACCAACAGTGTAGTAGTGATCCCTCCTGGCCACATCCCCTCCAGCATCTGTTGTCATTCCTTTTCCTGATCCTGGCCATTCTAGCTGGAGTGAGGTGGAATCTTAGAGTTGTTTTGATTTGCATTTCTTTGGATAGTCTTTCTCCCTCAAACAGCTACTGAGGTATTTACCTAACTGTGTAAATATCCCCAGCAATTTTTTATGGGATATCTTCTGTGTATTAGGTGCTATTTAAAGTAAAGTGTTTATGATGCATAATGAGGTAAAAGTGTTGGTGAAAGTCAAGAGAGCTTTTATTATAATATTGGTGTTGACATATTTAAAAAGCTTGTAGGTCAGGGAAAGTATGGAGTAATCAAGAATTATTGGATATTACGGCTTTTGTTGCCGTGGTCTCAATAATTCTCAGTTAAGAAGGTCTGCCTGTTTTGTGAATGTTCATTCTCATTAATACAAAATTTTATAGTATTGAAAGATTTGGAAAAATGAAGAGATATAGAATTTTGACCAAATTCAAAGAAAAAAGTCATAATATGTCCTGGCTTTTGTCCTAGCAATGTCACCAACTTCAGAAAGTAACACACAAGTCCAGAAAGGATGCTCCCGTGGGGAGCTTCCTTCTATTCTCATGTGAATAGGAATTGTGCTTCCTCACTCACATGTGGAATTTTCTGAAGGCGTCTTTAATCCTATGTCTCAAGTCACATGAGGATGAGAAAATGTATGACTTAGGACCTGGAAAAGGAAAGGAAGTCACTGAGTTGAGGCTCCAGGAAGAACGAGAGAACATTTGTGATAGAATAACAAGTACATAGGGCATGACAGGAAGAATCTTCACATACCAGGGAGCCCAGAAGTTCCTCTGTGGTGTATGAGGAGAAGGTGGGCTCACAAGTGGGTGTTAGATCAGGAAGAGCTGGGAACGAGTCAGGAGGAATTTCTATGATGCAGCCATGGAGACAGTTAGAAAGAGAATGTGACGATGTGAGGTGTGTCCAAAATCATCCCTGGGGATGAGTGGTCAGTGGGCCAGCAGGAGCGGAACAGGAGGCGGAGATTATCGTGTGTCCTCAGTGGAGAAGCACGAGGTGGTGACGCGTAACAAGAGTAAAGGAACGTAAAGATGGGTTCTTAGCAGAGGTCTTGATGTATTCTTGTGCAAATGGACTTTGTGCTGTGTTGGACATGAGTGTGTTCTGTGAGGCGGGGAGAACACGGGCCAGCCGTGCTTGCAGAGCAGCTGTGTGTGGCCCCAGGAGAGCTCACCTCCTGCCCTCCCTGCCCTTCCCCTCTCAGCTGGGACTCTCAGGTCCTGGGCTTCACCTTCAACGACATGTTCATCCGCATCTCCACGCGCCTGCCCTCTCACTACGTCTATGGCTTTGGGGAAACCGAGCACACGGCCTTCAGGAGAGACTTGAACTGGCACACGTGGGGCATGTTTTCCAGAGACCAACCCCCGGGGGTAAGGAGGAGCACTTGGGGTCTCGGCTTGATTCCCTGGACCCGCACTCAGCGCCTCTGTGTATCATCCCCCTGATTGACACGTACTGTCACAATCGGCTTCTGTCCTCCTGACCATTGCTCAAGCTCCTTTGTCACCATGTGTTTAAATTCCTTGATGGCCAATGTAGGTCCATGAGTTTTTGTGAATTCCCTTGTCAGTTACAATGTCTTCTAACTCTGCCCACTTCTCCCCCTTGCCTGTCAGTACAAGAAGAACTCGTATGGCGTCCACCCCTACTACATGGGCCTGGAGGAGGACGGCAGTGCCCACGGAGTCCTCCTGCTCAACAGCAATGCCATGGGTAGGCCAGCGCTGCTTCTTCCCACATCTGAGGGCTCAGGGCTCTTAGGTTATCTCAGGGGATAATTTGTGACCTAGTGGCAGGGAAATCAACAATAACATGAGTGGTAGAGCATTTATTTACTATATATGCTTTGCTCATGTCCGTCTAGTAATGTGTAGTGAAGACAGTGAATGGTATACTTCCTTTTATAAGAGTCACACAGGAAGGAATAGCAATGCCAATAGAGTTCATAACCCAGAGTCCCATTATAGCATGGAAGTTCCTGAGGAGCCAGGCATGCAACTGGAATGGCTTTGAAGTGATTGTTAGAACACTTTGTGGTTATGATGGTGTGAAAGATATTTGTGTTTTGGTATTGGAGAAGGATGAATATTTGACTTTAAAAAAACCTATGTAAGGGCCAGGAGTTTGGCCTAGTGGTTAAAGTGCTTGCCTAGCATCCACGAAGACCTGGGTTCGATTCCTTGGTACCACATACATAGAAAAAAAAAAGCCGGAAGTAGTGCTGAGACTTAAGTGGTAGACCTCTAGCCTTGAGAAAGTCTAAGGACAGTGCTCAAGCCCTGAGCTCAAGCCCAGGACTGGCAAAAAAAAAAAAAACTATGTAAAATGGATAAACCTGACATGATGCTTTCTTTAGTTAGCTGTATTTTATTCATGGTTTTGACCATATATAAGTTGTTCTCACAGTGGGATGGGGAGGAGGATACTGTGTGAAAAGGATATAGAAAGCAACATAATTCTTAAATTTCCTAGAGAGTCTGGCACTAAAGTGGATATATAAAACTGAGAGCTGGTCGGCCCAACCATTTAGAAAGCCGAAATTAGGAGAATCCGGTTTCAAGCCAATCCAGGAGAATTAAGTTCCATGCAATTCCTTCAGAATGAAAGAAGCTGAGCACAAGATAACCTGAGCAAAAAAGCTGTGGTTCAGAGCTCAGTTGTTGTACAATGTCCCTAAAAGCATCAAGACTTCACTAATAAAAAAGAATGTACTCTAAGAGCAGAGTGACAAAATATCTAACATAATAATATAATTGCAAAGGATTCATGAATAGAATCTTGCTTCTTTCTAAATTATTGCAGTCTGGGTGAGTTGAGTATAGAAGATGATCTGTTCATAGCATGCAATGAAGGAGAGAGAAAACACATTGATCAGAGGTGCTTTCTTCCCATGCTGAGCTTTGCAGGCAGCTCAGCTCCCCTTTCCCTCTATTTTCAGATGTGACCTTCCAGCCCATGCCAGCCCTGACTTACCGCACCACAGGGGGAATTCTGGACTTTTATGTGTTCTTGGGGCCAACCCCAGAGCTTGTCACTCAGCAGTACACCGAGGTAGGTGGAAATTCACCTGTCCATTAAGTGCTTATGCAGAAATACTAGGTTCTAAAGGTATAATTAGTTTTATACCTCTCACAGTTGTAATTACAATTGTTGACTATTCTCAGAGATATGTATAGTATAAAAAGGGAATAAATATTGGAAGGTAGCAAATGTATCCCTGGTCATCGTGTATTTTGAGTGATGGAGGAGGTGATGGTTTTGTTGATCAGGATGGTATTGTTTCTTGGTCTGATGATGGGAATGGTGTTTGGGCTGGTGAAGATGATGGTGACGGTGACTTTGATGATGTTCCTATCATTGATGATGGGGTGTGGAGTTATGGTTTTTGTGATGGTGATTGTGGCTCTTCTGATAGGGCCTGATGGCTGCAGCGGTTACACTGTGAGGTGATGTTGGTGGTGATGGTTGAAGGGATTTGTCATTGTGATAGACATAACAGACATGGAGGAACTGCTGAGTCTGTCAGAGCACATATATCGTAACTTCCCATAGATGACCCATTCAGTTCTCATGGAATCTGTATGAGATGGACACTAAGATCAAACCCAACTCAGAGCTGAGGAAACAAGCACACTTGCCTCCTCAACTTTTCCCTACTTCTGGGCTACCAGAGCATGTAGTGTATCAGTCCATGCACGTTGCCTTGAATTTTGTGCTCCTCACTAATAATTGAGCCTGCATCTAGGAATGAGAACAAAAGCCAATTTTCTAGCTTCCTGAAGCCTGAGCTCTAATGTGGGAGCAGGCTTTTCCTCATGGTATTCTAGTGCTGTGTTTCCTTCAAGTCCTGTCTGGATTTGCAGGTGTTGTTTGTCTAGACAGGGCACTGGCACTTCATGTTAAGAATTATTTTTTACTCAAATTTCCAGGTGATTGGTCGGCCTGTGATGGTGCCTTACTGGTCCCTGGGGTTCCAGCTGTGTCGCTATGGATATGAGAATGATGCTGAGATCTCAAGCTTGTATGATGACATGGTGGCTGCCCAGATCCCCTATGTATGTATGCTCGTGGTGCACACCACCTTCTCTTCTCCTAGGGACCCTGCCTGTGTCTGGGCCTCAACTTCTTTATAGGGTATTTGTGAGTTTATATAAGAACACAAAGTGCCTTCTCACATGATTCCACGATGACCTTGACGATGTCATGCAAATTTTGTGAGGTGTTTCTGACCTTGTGGCACTGGGAGATGAATGACATAAAAAGGGATAGCCCACAGGTTTATCTCCTATGTCATGTTCCCTTGTATTTTTTTGAATATAGATTGAAGATATTTAGTCAAAACCATTGTGTCCTAGATAGAAAGCACCAGTCTTTCTTTATTTTTTAAATTGGAAACAAATAAGTTAAGACTTGCTGAGCCCCTTGTATATGTAGGAAGGTCTTATTTCTGTTTCCTGTGGCAATACATTTCAGCTCCTTATGCTAGGGATCCTGGTTGTCCATGGAAATGAATGTCACCATTCACTGAGAACAGGAGTAGTTAAACCATCAAAATTGACCCCATAGCCTACTTTCCTTTTTAATTTTGTTCTGTTATTTAAAATAGTTCCATTCATGAAATGATGTCAAATATTCTATCGCTGGGGATAATGAAACTAATTATTGAAAGTAGATTTTCATTGTAATGGCTTGCTTTTTTTTCCCCTTGATTTTTAATAGACTCACTGTCTATCTGGTATTTGGAGTAGACAGTAAACTTCTTATGTAAATTTATTTTCCTGCTAACCACTGAATCCTGCGTAACCTCTTGCGGACAGCGTGCCCATGCTCTCACTGCTTATGTTGGCAATTTATCCAGTACTTTGTCCTGTGGTTTGTTTTGTTTTCCTTTTCTTTTTGTGGTATTTGAGTTTGATATTGGGGCCCCTAACTTGTGAGATTATCTACAACTGAACTATGCCTGTAGCTCAATTTTTATAGTGGTTATCTTGGTAGAAAGCCTCATGTTTTGTTCAGGCTACCTGCTTTACTGTAATCCTGGTATTTTTTTTCTTTCTGCTATAACTGAGATGACAAGTAGAAGTCACTTCAACCAGCTTCTTTCACTGAAATGTTACCTTGTGAACTATTTTTTGCTGTATTTGTCCAGGGACCATGAGTTTATTTTTTAAACTTTATTGTGTTGCCATGGTGTTGTACAGAGGGGTTACAGTTACATTCATAAAGTACACCCTTTCATGAATAATGTTACCCTTTCCCATGTTTGTCTCCCACTTTCCCTCCTCCCCTGAGTGTTTCTTGAGCTCAGTCGCCTGTGTAGCTGTCAGGTGTGTATCATTGAGAAGTGGTTCAGTGAACTTTGTGCTAGGTGGCATTGAACAGTCATGAGCCCTGTTCCAGTGGGTTTTACTCATCCATAAGAGCCCCACTAAGTAGATACTTCATCTTATCTCTTCTTTCCAATATGCACTTTTTACCTACTTTATGAGTGAGAAGTTGAAAATGTGTATTTCTAGCTTTCAGTAGAAAACAAAGAACAGAGAAGCAGGGTTTGAGTCAGAAGAAAGCCATGTGAAGCTGGGCATGGGTGGTGGAGAGTCGTTCCCATTGAAAGGTGGCCTCGAGTCCCCAGCTGCCACCCGGTCCATTGTGTGCTCCCCCAGGACGTGCAGTACTCAGACATCGACTACATGGAGAGGCAGCTGGATTTCACCCTTAGCCCCAAGTTCACTGGGTTTCCCGCCCTCATCGACCGCATGAAGGCCGCTGGCATGCGGATCATCCTCATTCTGGTCAGTCCACGTGGCCCCTGTGGCCTCTGGGAGATGGAGGGGAGCTGGTGGGGAGGCCTTTGCTGTGTTTCCTTCCCTTTTCCACAAGGCGGGGCTGAAGCTCCCTGGGAAAAAAGACATTTACCAGTGTTCTCAGACACTTTACAGGTCATGGGGGATGGGAGGAAGGTCTTCTGGGATGTGGTGTGCTGTGTCTGTGGGCATTGCCTGCCTCTGTCCTTCCTCTGACTTGTGCTTTGGTGTCAGGACCCAGCCATTTCAGGCAATGAGACAGAGCCCTATCCTGCCTTCACTCGTGGAGAGGAGGATGATGTCTTCATCAAGTTTCCCAATGACGGAGGAATTGTCTGGGGCAAGGTAGGATGGAAGGTGATCCCCACACCTCACCTGGGTGGGCACACTGCGGGTTTGTTCTCCATGTTGTTTTCCCTCCTTTCCATTTTGCTTTCATATTCTAATCAATATTTATGGATCCATGTAAAGGTTTTGTGGAATCCACTTTCCTGTGACCCAATGCTTCCTAATACATGAAGTGTCTACTCCCTAGAACTGTGGTTGGTGATGTCTTTGGTAATTCTCTTCATGGAAAAGTGTGTGTTGCCTTCTTGTTGAACATTCTTCCCTCCATAGGTCTGGCCTGATTTCCCAAATGTTGTGGTGAACAACTCTCTGGACTGGGACATCCAAATAGAGGTAAAAAGAAACTTTGTGTCGGGTGCAGGAAGGGTTACCTGCAAGTGGAGGCCTTGTTTGGTACACTAGACACATTAATCAGTGTGCTGATTGCTTTACAGACAGCAACATTTTTCTTGAAGTGGGAATATATGTATTATTTTCCTTGGGTCAGGCTTAAGAGTTGCACAATCATTTTTAATTTTAGGGAGCACAAGGCTGATTTCAATTGCAAAGCTTTAATAAAAGCAATACCTAGCTTCTGTATTAGCTTTTAATTTTTATTTTATTATTAAATGGTTTTTAAATGAGTTGTTATTTAGCAAAGTAGTTTTTGAATACAATGTATCTTTTTAACAATGTCCCCAGGCTCTGACTTGCCCACTGCCCTTACTTTCCTAAATTTTGTGATATATATAAGGACTTAGTGCATTCTGCTTGTCTTTTCTTCATTCATCTACTCTCTCCCTTACACTTTCCTGAAAAATCCCTGTGTTCTGGTGTTTATTAAGTTGGGCTTTGACTTTGTCTTTCTAAGGCATTTCACCGTTTGCATTCCTTTAAGTAGTTGTACAGAAGATGTTCAATTTAATAGGTCAGTTTGTAAATACAATGCATTTTGGTCAGTGTCTCCCCTCGTTCAATTCGGTATGAACAGGATGAAACAGACAGAGCACCTTGGAGAATATCAGCATAGTTTCACTGCGTGTATTGTTTAAGATTACTGACCAATCCCTATGAATTTGCTGAACCATAAAAGGCTTTAATTTCCTACTTGCATCTCCTAGAGGGTAAAATCTGGGCGTATAATCACTAATTGTTCCACTCTTCCTTTGTCATATCCATCCCATTGTTTTTGCTTTCACCTGAGCTGGGGCTCTGGGTTTCTAGTGGGTATTTCTCTTTGTCTAGTTCCCTTCTTTCCACTTCCATTCCTAGTGGCACGTGTCCCTGGGTGCCAATCCATGTACCATCTTGTGTACCCATGTCTCTGAGCACAGACCCCACCCTGCAGCTGTGTACCTTCCCTTCTGTGTGCTTATCTATTGCATCCTAGGGGACCTGCTAGATTTGTAGAACACCAGGTCAAATGTTGTTTGCTGGTATTATTAGCGTTTGTTGGGTATTTGATGTTTGTAATACAAATGGTTCATGCAGAGGAAATGGTTTACTTTAAAGGCTGAATGGTTCCACAACAGAAAATAAGGAAAAAAACATATGCAGATCTTCACGGAGTCAGCTGGGTACATGTTCTGAACCTATAATCCCACACTGAGTATTCATTATCATCTAATTTTTAGATGAGGGTCTAAGCTATGCCCCAGAGCTGTATTCAGACCAACGAGAAGAAGTTAAAGTAAGGTTTTTTCTCTTCAAACTCTGTCAGTGTTATAAATGACCTGACATGTGGCCTTTCTGGCTGCATGGTCTTCCTGCAACTAGAACGATTTTGCAGGAATCCTAAGAAGTGGTAGGAATAGAGGAGTTCAGGGTGAGGTCTGAAGGAACAGGTGGAGAGTTCAGTGTATTGGCAGATAACATGTGTCTAGTTACAAAGAGGAAAGAAGGGTAGGCCTGTTTGCCACATGTGTGAAGGAATACAGTTTGTGTATCTTTCTTCATATTCCATGCTTTCTTGATGATCCCAGGACATTCAGTGCTGAAAGCACTGCTCAGCCTCCTCATGTCACTATCATGCAACACAGATCTTTTCTTGAGTTCACTTGTTAGTAGTGAACAGTTTTCTGTCAAGTCTCTTCACTTTGGACAAATTGTGTGTGTGTTTTTTTCATAGCAATACAGAGCTTATGTGGCCTTCCCAGACTTTTTCCGGAACTCAACTGTCCTGTGGTGGAAGAGGGAAATGAAAGAGCTCCACACCAATCCACGGAGTCCAGATAAGAGCTTGAAGTTTGATGGCATGTGGATTGTGAGTGGAGGGTGCTTGACTGCGTACGTGTGGATAGATGTTGTGTGAACCTTAATGGGTGGTGGCATAGGAATGACTTCAGTGAAGATGGTGAGATCAGATGTGTTTAGTTAAGCAGCTTCAACATTCCTCCATGAAAACTTTGGGTATCTCAGAATATCCATGTTTCACCAGCTGTATGGGAGCTCAGCGTCCTCCATCATTGGTGGCAGCTGTGAAATTTGTGCTGTGAAATCTGATAGGTGATGCTTATTCATTGCTCAGAACTTTGCTGGGCCTTCAGGAGAATATTGATAACTCTCCAGGAAGTCATCCTGTAAGGCTCACTTACTGGTTCCACCAATTGTTGCCTTAATGTGGTGATTCTCCCTGGACCCCATCAACAGGACTTATAGAATGATGACTGTTTATCCACTGAGCTCTTATCTCTGAGTTGACACAATGCCTTGTCTTTACGATGCACCATGTGTGTGTGTCTGACATTTCTAGGATATGAATGAACCTTCGAGCTTCGTGAACGGGGCGGTTCCTTCTGGCTGCAGGGATCCCACCCTGAACCATCCTCCCTACATACCACGTAAGGACGCGGGGCCTCCTCCACCTGCACATGGCTGGAAGGAGGATTTCTGAGCCACAGCCCCATCAGGAGGGCCTCGTGGTACTGTGACAGAAGCACTGCAGAGATGGTATCTTGGCATGTGCAAGTTGCCGGAGCCTCTGGCAAATTTTCTTAAGTTGTCCAGAAAGCAGTTGACACTGGTTATGTCTCCAAAATAATGTCCCAGCTCTCCCTTTGTCCTTCAAGCTGATTTACTCACTAGAATGTCTCACCACTAACAGTTTTGATGGACTGGCTCTCTATATCTCAGTACTCATGTGCTGTGGAGTCATCCTTGTGCTTATGGCCTGACTCCTTCAGTTGTTCTTTCTATGAGTGGTGTGAACTTCCATGGATTTTCCACTGAGCACTTTTGTAAGATAGGAAGGCGATGTATTCCTATGTATTTGACATATTTAAGAGTTATATCCCATACTTTATGCATTACAAGTCTAGATGAGTGCCTGCTCCAAAATGAATGCTTGAGAACCTTGCATTCTTCTCATTATCTAGACTTTCAGGAGTCACCTTGATGTTGAGAACTCCCCAGGACCCAGGGACTCAGAGCATTGTTTGCTTGTCACTAAGAATGAGAGAAGCAGACACACACATACACACACACAGAGAGAGAGAGAGAGAGAGAGAGAGAGAGAGAGAGAGAGAGAGAGAGAGAGAGAGAGAGAGAGAGAGAGAGAGACTTCTGTAGAGTTCAATCTAGACTTAAGATCCAGAGTTGACACGCTCACAGAGAGGCAGGGGAATGAAGGAACTAAGTAAGTCCATTAGGGCTTTAGTCATATTCTTCAGTTTTCTTTTTATCACATTTCTTTTACTTTTTATTGTAATTAATACAAGGGTTACATTATATTTGCCAGATAGAAAGTACGTAACTTCACAAACATTAAATAACCATTGTCATTTTTTTGCCCCATTTCCCTCCTGGGACCTGTTCTGCTCATCTTGTTTTCCTCCTTCCCTATCCTATTTCAAATAAACAAAGAAACATATATACAATATGCCAGATAACAAGGTAAGATACTGTAACACCATGAGACATTCTTCAATTTTCTCTTCAGATCTGGAGGCCAGGGACAGGGGCCTGAGCAGCAAGACCCTGTGCATGGAGAGCGAGCAGATCCTTCCCGACGGCTCCCGTGTGCGGCACTATGATGTCCACAACCTGTATGGCTGGTCCCAGACCAGACCCACCTACGAGTGAGTCCTGCCTCCCCTGCCTGGTATCCCCTGTGGGGGCGAGCTGCCCTGGTCTTCCCTCTGACTCTGGATGGTGGTCAAGGAGGCCCCTCAAATTCTCAGTTTCCACAGAAAATCACAGGTCCTGAGATCCTCCCATGAAAAGCATATCAAGATTTATCAGATTACAGAGGATCTCACAAGATAGCATATTAACAAGGATTTATCTTCGTTTAACAAGACTTATTTTAGTATGGAGAAATAGAGAAAAGAAGATAGAGATAGGAGAGAATCAACCTGGACCCCATGTAGGACATGAAAGTTAGAGACTCAAAATGTCAGTTCTCACCTGCTGTCTTTATATTTTCTGAGCAAGTCATGTGTTCTAAGCAGCCCAATCAATAGAGTATGGTTCTGATATGCCAAGATGAATGCTGCTTATTATTTAATATATAGAGAAACAGTTTGGCATACCTAAAATGCAGGAATAAGAGTGAAGGTTAAGGGATTGATTTTCCTGAATGCACCTTTAGTTTTTCTCTCTCTACCCATTTATCTGCGATGTGTAGGTTCTGGTAAGAAAGGGAGAGCTGAAGGCAGAGCTGTTATGGGAATCCCTATCAGCCAGAACGACCTTCCTCCAGGTCCTGAATTCCTTCTAGTCAGGCATCAAGCACATTGTCCAGGCCCAAGGTCTCTGGGGAAGGATCTGTGCCCTCTCCTCTATACTAGAAAACTAACTGTTGCATAATATTAAATAAAGTGATAATTTTACCTTTTCCACAATTTCAATGGCTTGTTGCATAATCAATTTCTCATAAAGCACTGTAGCATGGCAGCCTTCTGTAGTGTTTCTGTTTAGTAGGGAAACCATTTTGTTTTCATTTAAGAAGATACTTTTTTTTTTAAATTGAGACCTTGATTCCAGTTGAAGGACAGGTGTGAGAAAAGGGTAGGTGGTGCTCTGTGGACTACCGGCCCCTGTTCTGGCCTCAGTTCTCCCCTGCTCTTCCAACCAGGGCCGTGCAGGAGGCCACAGGACAGAGAGGCATCGTCATCACCCGCTCCACATTCCCTTCCTCTGGACGCTGGGCAGGACACTGGCTGGGAGACAACACCGCTGCTTGGGACCAGCTGAAGAAGTCTATCATTGGTGTGTGGCCTTTGCTCCCAGGGGGCTCTGCCCCTCCGCTAGGGCAAGGGACTAGAACCCTTGAAGAGGGAGGAGGAGGAGGCAGGTCCTGGGAGTCTGGCCTGACACAGCTGTGGTTCTCCTTGCAGGCATGATGGAGTTCAGCCTCTTTGGCATATCCTATGTAAGTGACCTTTGGCTCCTCTTGATCCCCATGGAGGTGGTGGGATGTCTGAGAAATGTGCAAGAGGCTGGGTTTGTTCTGTCTTGTTTCAGACAGGGGCAGATATCTGTGGGTTCTTTCAAGATGCACAGTATGAGATGTGTGCTCGCTGGATGCAGCTGGGGGCCTTTTACCCCTTCTCCAGGAACCACAACACCATCGGGACCAGGGTGAGGCCATCTGTTCCCCCTTCCTTGTTTTGTGGCACCTGACCACAGCCAGCAGTCTTGAGACACAGCTCCTGCTGTGTGAGGTCTGGAGACACTCTCCAAGTGCTCAGTCAATTACAGTCCTCAGCACTGAGCAGATGATTCCTTCCTTCAGAAGAAATTATCTACAGGATAGTTCAGCAAAGCACTCTTTTAAGGAGTGGCATTCATTATTAGCTTTCGCTGTGCATGGTTGATAGGACATGAATTCTAGCCATGAATTCCTTAAGGCCCATCAGTATCCCACAGTAAGTGCAGAATGTCCTTCTTTGTGTCCTTTAGAGACAAGACCCCGTGTCCTGGGATGCTGCCTTTGTGAACCTTTCCAGAAGCGTCCTAGAGACCAGATACACCCTGTTACCATATCTCTACACCCTGATGCACAAGGCCAACACGGAGGGCGCCACTGTGGTGCGGCCTCTCCTCCACGAGTGAGTGTCTAGCAGCAATCCTCTGAGTAATCCACAATTGTGTCATTCTCTAGGGTGGTGGTGGCTGCAATCCATTTTTCAAATGAGAAAATCTGATTTCTTTGTTAAGTTGTCCAGGAAGTGAGCATATGAAACTTGTCATTAGAAGACAGTATGACACTCAGCAATCGTCATGGATGAGAGGCTTTGTTGAGTGTGTAGGTTTTGAAACAAGAATGAGCACATGATTTCTTTCTTTCATATTTGGTATAACATAAGCGACCCTAAATTTTATGTGTGCTTGTTATGTGGGCCCAGGTCATATGTGTTCAGGTGATAAAACAAACATTCCAGTGGAGAGGAGAAGGATGAGGTAGTCTTGCGTTGAACATGTGTCATGCTGGGAATTCTGGAGGAATTTTCTAGAAGGAAATGTATGTAAAGCATTGCTGGGGCTTGGGGGTCATGACCTGTGAACACTGGAGATGACCTCTTCCTTACTGAAGTCCAGAATGTGTAGGAACAACACTCAGAACAGCTGGTTTCTGACTTGGTATTTTGTGTGTGTGGGATGGGGTCATGGGGCTTGAAGTCTGGGCCTGGATGCTGTTCCTGAGCTCTTCAACTGAAGGCTTCCCCAGTACCCCTTGAGCCACAGCACCACTTACTGTTTTCTTGTGATAATGGGAGATAAGGGTCTCACATTTTTTAGTGTGTGATGCTGGCTTTGACAGTGATCCTGAGATCTCAGTCTCTTGAGAAGCTAGGATTATAGGCGTGGGCCACCATGCCTGGCTTGACATGGTAAACTCTTGAGTTGTTCCCAGGGCCTTGGGGTAGTGCTCCTGTGGGGCTGTGACTATGATGGCTCCCTTTGCTTTTCCAGGTTCGTGTCTGACAGGGAGACCTGGGATATTGACAGTCAGTTCCTGCTGGGCTCAGGCTTCCTGGTCAGCCCTGTCCTGGAGCCTGTGAGTGTGGGGGCCTGAGATGGGATAAGGTTCTGGCCTGGTGACAAGGGGGTCCCAGGCGTGGGAGAGCAGGGGGAGATGGCATTTCTTGTGTAGGGGATCCTGTGGCATGACTTCTTATTGTCGTTTTACCACTCTCTCTCCTGTGCTTCAGAAATGATTCTGAGGTGAAATCTTTTTCATGGGTTGTGTAATTTTTTTAAAAAATAATTATCAGTCATGGGGCTTGCACTCTGTGGCTTGCTGCTGTCACAGAGATAATAGTTTCATGGTTTTTAGTGCTGGGGTTGGCTTTGAACCGTGATCCTCAGATCTCATCCTCCTGAGTAGCTGGGATTGCAGGTGTGAGCCACCAGTGCTTGGTGCCGGTGTGATTTTTTTTTTTAATAGTTGGAGTCTCAGGATAGGAGAATAAATTTGGTCTCATATATTTGAGGCATGTCACTAGATTAATATAGGGAAGAAAGTAGTTAGGAGGGTGCGATAGTAAACGATTTCCCTAAAATGCATTACGAGGGTAGAGAGAAGCTGAAATCCCCTCGGAGAACAGCTTTCTGTGATGGGGGCCTGTCGCGCTGCTGACAGCCCTCTTTTCTTTTTGTGATAGTTTGGGCTGGCAGAAAAAGCCACTTCTTTTCTTTCTTTGTGATCAATTGCCTTGATTAAAATGTCCTGGTACTCCATACTTCAGTCTCGTTTTACCTGAGACGTTTTCGTCTACTTCACAGACACTGTTATGTGTTTTTCTATTTAAAAAGGGATGAGTAAGTCTCAGAGTAGTGCTGAAGTTTTTATCCCCTGAAACCATGTATGCCAATGGCTTCATGAGAGCATCATGTGTTGGGCAGGAGAGTTCCTGTTTGTGAAGAGAGAAGGAAAGCAGCTTCCCAACCTTGCTGATCATAGGAGAGCAGATGTCCAGGCTCCAATTCTACCACTGCTCCAGGGTCCCTTGCTTATGTAGATTGCTTGAATTATACTGGGAAGCAGCACCCAAGACCACTTCCTATTTGTGTTTAATTTCAGAATGCCAGAAATGTGACAGCTTATTTCCCTAGAGCCCGCTGGTATGATTTCTACACGGTAAGTTTTGATAAAAGTTTATACAGCCATTGTATGTGGTCTGGATCTCACAGAATTTAGGCTTAATGCTTTCATTTCCTATTGGCCGATGCCATTCAACACAGGGTGTGAATTTTTCTTGCCTCACTTAGGCATCTTGAAGTGAGACCCGAAGTATCTCAACAACCACCTGACTTCCTTCCCTTTTTTTTACACTTTTTTATGCTCCTGTACTGTCACAGTGTATCGAAATTCCTGATTTTATTACCTTGTGGTAAAAGCTAGATTATTTTTTCCTGTCTTGGAGTGGACACTGGACATGTCCCTTGCTCATATCAGGTCTTACCTGGTGATTTCCTGGTGTGAAATTCCTGTGGTTTTGCTTTGCATTATTGCTTGAGAGATGTAATGCCACAGATTTGTTTCTTTTGCCTAGATTGCCATTGCAATCTTCTCTTACTCAGCCTCCTGAGTAGCTAGAATTAGAGGCATGATTCAAGGGTCTCCCAAAACCTTTATACAAATTTGTATCCTTGATTATCCTAAATACTGAAGTATAAAGGCTTCACTGTCACTGAATAAAATATTTTCTTCAGTAGCATTGCTGCCCAAAGATTATGCATGTTAAGATTTCCTGTGTCAATGATCATAAAGGAATGTGTAAAACAGACTGAGGTAGGGCGCTGACTCACACAACTGAATATAGCATTAGTCTTCAACATGAGAAACTACATGAGCTCTTTGCTGTGTGCTTAGGCCAATGGGAACCCTGGAGACCCTCTAGAGTACAGGATCAACGGAAGCCACTCAGGGTGGTGGAAACAGTGCATTGGATAGCACATATAGCAGCACATACAGCAGAACAACAAGAACGAGACAATGTGTTTATGATTCTCATGACGTTGATTGCAGTGAGGTGGGGAGGTAAAGGAGCTTCTCTTGCTCCTGTTCTCTGTTGTAGATAGTATTGAGTCACCCCAGCCTGCTCACTGCTGTGTCTGCTTTAGGGGGACACGCTAAGGGCTCCCAGCTAGATTTTAAGTGTTCAGGGCAGAAAAACAAGCGTCAGTGTCCCCCTTGCATACATGAGGATTCTCCCAGGACATTCACAAGCAAAACATGATTGCAATCAGAGTCCTGTAAATCCAAGACTACAGTGCCAGGTGTGTGCTGGTCAGTGAGGGACAGGCAGCAAGGTCAGAGGGGCAGCTGCAATGTCAGGAACCTGATGGTTCGTCTCGTTTACCATCCCATCCTCCTGCGCACAGGGTGCTCAAATCAATGCAAGTGGACAGTGGAAGGTCCTGCCAGCGCCTCTGGACCACATCAATCTTCATGTGCGCGGGGGCCACATCCTGCCCTGGCAGGAGCCTGCACTGAACACACAGCTCAGGTGAGTGGAGGGACGGGCTCGGCTCTGCATGCGGGTTGCTCACTTACCCGTCATGAGTGTCCTCAGTCCCATGGACACTGCTCTCAAGGACAAAAGCAGTTTTTCTGAGGCCATGTTCTGTAGTTCATGTTGTTTTTATCTTCTTTCCTCTTTGCATTCTGAACAGTTACTTTAGATGTGTGTTTCATGATCAGTCTAGGAAGTGTCATTTGAAGCAAATCTACATACAAGGCGCTCATGGTCAGGGTGGTTCACAAGCTGATGAAACCGTTGTGTAAGCTATCTGGCAGCTGTCACCTGACCTTGATAGGCCTCATATAAGAAACTACTGAACGAGGCCTAGATAGTAGTTCACAGCGACTTATATCAATGAGTACTTGTTCTGTGTCTGCATTGTGCTCAGATGAGCCATTGTATTTGAAGATATTTTCTTTACTAACAACAAAACTCTGCTTTGGTATTTTTGAATTCTCCATTTCAAAGGTGAACAAATGAGGGATCCCTTGGCTAGTATGAGGATGGACATATGAAAGATCAGTGCTTATCTGATGCCAGTCCTTATCAAATGTAGACCCTCAGTTACTGGACTTCAAAGATTCTGATAAAAACTGAGAACCTAATAACACTGACAAGTAGAACTCTGCTGTATATGAAGTCTTTGTTTATCCATTCTTCTGCTGATGGTCCCTGAGGCAGACCCCAGGGCTGGTTATTGTGAAAGGGCTGCCCAGTCCATGGCTGTGCTGCCGGGATGATAGTAAGCTGACCGCTGCTTTCCGTTGAGTGCCCATGGTGATGTTCTAGGTGTTACTTTTTGTTGATTTCGTTCTTTGTAAAGCGTGAGCTGTAGTGTATTTTCATTGCTTCAAGTTCTACTTCACAATTTCCTCCAAACCAATGTCTCCAGTTTCCAGCAGAGGGGGTGCTGCTCTTTCTTTGTTCTGGTTATTTTAAATTATATTCGTGTGTTTTCTTCATACTTCAGTTTCTTTTCTGAATATTGATAATATTCCAGTTATAGTTATTATTCACTGTTTTGTAAAGATGTTACCAGCAGTCCTTGGGGAAACATAAATATATAATGACTTCTTTATGTGACTTTCCTTCATCTTATCTTAACATCTGAAATAATTATCGACATTTTGTTTCCAATCACTTGTTAAGGACCTGTGTGGGTCTACTTCTTTTACAGATGACTTTCCTTCTCTGTGAATAGTGTCTTGTGTTTCCTATCCTCAACTACAATGCAAGTTACAACCAAATAGGCCCTTCTACAAGGCACGTTCCCGTCGTATAGACAGATATAACTGTGTTGCACTCTCAGTGAAGCTGTCCGTGGGATGCGCTGTCACTTCTGTGGATTTCATCCCTGAAATGAGCTGGTTGCACCACTGTTACCTAGAATTTCCATTTCTTCTAAACGTCCATGTTCTCAATCAAATGTGGGGAATCTTGACCCACAGAATTCTGTGGCACATAGTGGGACAGGCTCCTAATGCTCCTTGTACGTTTCTCACAAGGGTCTTGTGGCCATTTCACAAATTCATAAGTCGTATCATCTGGTAACGATGTCATGGATATTTAAACTATCTTTGACATTTAAATATTTGTAAGTTTGCCGCCATAGATTTTACTGAATGAACTTTGGTGATGGGGGAGGGGCTGGTAATATTTAGATACTTATTATTACTGTGGTGATTCTGATGTTCATATTCTTGCTGCATAAGTGGATGTTTATGGTCACACATTGGATATTTCTGTGTCCCGTGACATTTTCGGTATCTCTGAAAAACAGCAATGCCATCTGCTGGTGGCCAATTTCCCCAATGAAATTTGAAGGAAATCTGAGGCAGTATTTTGTGCTGCCATCCTAGGAGTCTCTCATGAATCTTGTCTCCTGCAGCCGCCAGAACCCTCTTGGTCTTCTCGTTGCCCTGGACGAGAACAAGGAAGCCAGGGGCGAACTGTTCTGGGATGACGGGCAGTCGAAGGGTGAGTGTAGAGTTGTGATGGGCTCACGGCCTCTGTCACACCTGAAGGTCTGCTTTGGCCCTTTCCTCCTGCTACTCCTTCATTGAGGAGGGATTCTTACCAGGCACAATACCAAAATTATTATTCCTCCTCCCCTTCTTCTTCTTCTTCTTCTTCTTCTTCTTCTTCTTCTTCTTCTTCTTCTTCTTCTTCTTCTTCTTCTTCTTCTTTTTCTTCTTCTTCTTCTTCTTCTTCTTCTTCTTCTTCTTCTCCTCCTCCTCCTCCTCCTCCTCCTCCTCCTCCTCCTCCCCCTCCTCCTCCTCTCCCTCCTCCTCTTCCTCCTGCTCCTTTTTCTTTTATTGTGAATCATGAGGCTTGAAGTTGGCCAGGGCCTGGGCGCTGTCCCTGAACTACCTCAAGTCTACTGCCCTACCTTTGAGCCAAGCCCCATTTCCTGTTTTCTAGGGGTTAATGAGAGATAAGGTCTCAGGCCTTTTTGTGCCCAAGCTGGCTTTCAACGTTTATCCTCAGGTCTCCCACTTCTGAGTAGCTACTATGACAAACTTGAGACACCACACCCGGCTAGTATAGAAAAATTCTTGAGAGAAGTGTTTGCTTTTTATTCGAAGTGTTCAGAATTGTTTAACCAGTGAACCAGAGGTGGCAGGGGAACATGCTCTGTGTCAGACTTTTTGTTTGGCAGGGATATGTTACAGGCACTCAATTCATTACTGATGTATACTTGAAAAATAAATTGTTCCTGCAATCCATCCATGTTAACTATCTTCTCCAAGAAAGCAGTGGACAAATGTTGAAGGAAAATCCTTCTTGTCACAGTGAGGCATTGAGGACACACATTCCTTGTCCGTGTGCATCTGGAGGGGCTTCAGCACATGGTTATCACTCAGGCGTGCAACCTACTTGTGTCTGTAGCTTAGGACATTGTACCTCAGGACATTTGCCTCAGAAGCTTTTGGAGGAGAAAGTATTTCAAGTTTTCAGTGATGGGGGAAGGAGAACAGTATAGGTGGTTTTTAGATAGTCCATTCATAATGTCATCAGTCTTGAATACAGCTTTCTTAGGAGTCGCTCATTTAAAGAAGTCCTTAATTCACAAAGATTATATAACTTGTATGTGTTATAATCTGGAGTTTTATGTACTTGGACAAATATCTTCCCATGTGAACTATCCCTACATTTTTCGATTCACAATAAATAGGATCACAGCACACTTCCTGTGTCTGCTTTATATCATGAGATGTAACAAACTTCAGATTCATGCTTGTGTAACAAATGATAAGATTTCTGTGTTTGATGACTAACTGCCATGATTTCTTTATTCATTTATCTGCTGATGGACAATTAAGCCACTTCGTACAGCTGGGTGATTATATTCCATGTATTAAAGACTTAAAGTTAAGGGGTGGAAGCATAAAACTCCTAGGAAGACACAAAGAAAGTTTGTAGCCTTTTTCTTGGGAGGAATTTTGGGATATCAAAGAACATAGGCATGAAACAAATGAGCAAAAAAATTTATAAGGGTTAATCAATGAATCTGAGAAGCTTCTGCATAGAAGAAAGACACAATCAATCAACCCAATGTATAATGGAAACTCAGGCAATAACAAAAAATATATACAAATCATATATCTGATAAGAGCTAATATTTGAAATACTTGTAACTCAGTGGAAAGAATAAATAATTTGATTTAAAATGAGCCAATTATCTGAATGGATAGTTTTGCAAAGAAGGCATGCACTGGCCAACAGGTATTTAGAAATGTACTGAGAACCACCAATGAGCAGAGAACTGCAAACACAAAACTCACAATGATATATCACAGAATAATTATTATACCTGCTATGGAAAAGATAAGAGAACCGTTGTGGGAGAGGATGTGGAGAAAATGAAACAAAACCATGAGAAAATAACTGTTTTCCATTGTGGAAAATAATACAGAAGGTCCTTAACATAGTAAAAACACAGCCATGTGATCCATAAATCCTGTTGGGGGCTTGTATACAACAGAATGCAAACTCTATGACTGGAGGTAGCTTCAGCTTGTGTTTGTTGTAGCATTATTTATATAAATAGTATGGAAAATAACCATTATTGTCTGCTCATAGAAGAATGAATGAGTCAAGAAGTTGTGGTACATGGATGAAGTTGAATATATTTGATCACAAAAAGAAGAAAGTTATGCTATTTGGAAGTCAAGATTCAGCCGTAAGGAATGAGGTGGTGAAATGTAATCTGTGGTGGGGAGCCTATTGTGACTTATCTTCCTTTTGCTTTCAGATACTGTGGTCAATAATGTTTATGTTTTATGTGAGTTTTCGGCTAGCCTGGTGAGTAGCACATTTTCATGAATCATAGGTGTCACAACTTAATAATACTTTACATCCGTTTCTAATTTCATTTGCCAAAACGACTATAGGAAAGCAAATTTCTTTTTATGATTTAATTTTCTTGAATTGTCTTTTCTGTGTCATCCAAAGGAGGGAATGGCATTGGTAGATCACAGCAGAGAGCATGTTCAATGCTGCTGGCTAAACTGTGGGGGTCTTTATTTATTCTCTCAGTTATATTAAGGATAAGTTGTTGGTCACTGAGCACACATTGGTGTATGTCTCAGTGTCAGCAGAGCCTGATGAGTATGTGGTCTCAAATGGACTGTTAGATTGACAGGGAACTATGAATACTGCACATATACAGATCCAACTTCCTGCCTAATTATGCTTCACTGTTTTGTAGACTCACTTGGATGTGAATGTTTCCAAAGCAACCTACAAGGACCCCAATGACTTAGCATTCCAGGAGATTAAAATCTTTGGGACTGAGGCACTTAAGGACGTTACAGTGAAACAGAATGGTGTCCTAACTCCAATGTCTCCTAGTGTCACTTATGATGCTGACCTGAGGGTAAGAACCTTAAGCTGAAGTGGTTTTTCAAGAGATTGTCCCAGTAGCATGGTCTGCCAAGTTCCAAGGTTCAGGAAGGACCAAAGCCCTGTGTGAGACCAGGGATAGGAGGTCAGTGTGCTGGGCAGGGGTTCAAACTGAGGAGCTGATAAGAGCCAGAACCAGTTGAGCTGCTGTTGGTGGACGGAGGGAAAGTCAAGTTCTAGGCCTTCCCTGCCCTGGATGTTCTGCTCTGTCTGCTGTGTTCACTTTTAGAGTAATTTCTTTTGGGCAGAAGAGCAGAGGTAGAAATGATCAGAGTGATTTAATGACCTTGGAATCCAGGCTTTCTTGATTGTGGGAGAGGAGGGCACAGCCTTGCAAGAGAAAGAAGTATGGGATGGTTTAGACTGGGAGATGCCAGTCCTTAAAATGAAATTTTATTGCTTCAGAATATTCATTTGACAACCATGGAAAATATTATTTTATAAAAGGTCAAATACTAGGCAAAAGAGACATTGACCCATTTATTAATGCGTGAGATTCAATTAAATATAGTTTGCAAAGCCAAATGCTGTTAGCTTATGCCTGTAACCTTAGCTTCTAAGGAGTCTGTTCAAAGACAACTCAGAAAGAAAAGTATTTGAGATTCTTATCCTCAATTCACCAGAACAAAACTAGAAATTAGAAATGTGCCTCAGGTGACAATAGGTCATCTTTGAGTAAAACAGTCAAGCAAAGTACAGGTCTTGAGTTCATTCTTCAGTATACATACACACCACTTTCAGTTTTAATCAGTGGGGTTTGCATAAAGACTGCATGTTAGAAATGGAAGGAATTCAATGATATTTCCAACTCCACACTTATGAGATGGATTTACCCAAGAGTCAAAGAATGTGTGCATGATTCCAGAGGAAAATGTGACTATGAAGGGAAAAATTACCAAGGTGTATGATCCTTATTGCTTTGATCATTCTGCAAACAATGAATTAACACGGATCTGGGGAGTGGGAGAAATGAAGAATGGATCAATTTAGAAAGAAAAACAGAAACTTTCTGAAACATAAAAGAATAGAGAGCCCGAGGAGGAAATACATGAATGGAAGTGTACAACAGGATTTATTCAACTTTTTAATTTTCAAAATGTCCCTTACAAGGTTCCAGTCAAGTACTGGTATTGGTATTACAGTGTTATCACTGAAAATAGTCACACAATGTGTATATACTTCATTTCCTATCAAGAGTCTGTCACCTGCATTGTTGAGAGTCAGGTATCATTTCAGGAGATTCAGATGGTGGAAGGCCTGCATCTGGTGGACATATTCTCATGTGGCTTCTCCATTCCTACAGGTCGCTGTGATCACAGGAATCCACCTGGTCCTGGGAGAAGCATATACAGTGCAGTGGAACATTGACCTAAGGGACCCGGAGAAAATAGACTGTTACCCTGATGAGCAAGGAGCTTCTGAGGCCAACTGCTTGGCCCGAGGCTGCGCCTGGGAGGTAACCACACTGGGGATGTGAGCCTTCCCTCCCAGCTCTGCACCTCCCCTGTAATGCCTGAGCAGACCCAAGACCCAACTTTGGATGCATGCAAAGCCAGGGCTCCCCAAGATGCCTCATCCAGATGTGAGGACGGGTAGAAAAAGGAGTGGGGCATTTTAAATGAGGGTTTACTTGAGATAGAAATTTAAATTCTTGGTGCTATCTAATGAAAACATGGTCATAGAATGATGTGCTGGGCCTTTTCAGCCCTTGCTACTTGATAACTCCTGGTCCTCATGCTGTTGCACACTTCTTTCTCAGGAATCCAGTACCCCTGGGGTCCCGTTCTGCTACTTTGTGAATGATCTGTATTCAGTCAGCAATGTGCAGTATAGCTCACATGGGGCCACAGCTGACATCTCCTTGAAGGCTTCTCATATTAATGCCTTCCCCTCCACACCTGTGAACCCCCTGCGCCTGCTCGTGACCTTCCACAAGAATGAAATGCTGCAGTTCAAGGTAAGCACAAGATTCTTTACGTGCTGTTAGTTCAGTAATATAGAAACCCAATGTATGTTTCCTCATATAGACTTTCTGTTATCAATACTTTACATCATTATAGTAATCTAAAGTTGGTGAGAAATCCTTGATAGTCCAGTTTCTTGATAGTTTCAACTCTGGGTCCTTTGAGAAGATGCCTGTGGCCATTGTAATGGAAACGGTTGCAATAAAAATAAATAGGCATTAAGGGGAGAGTACTGGGTTGTTTGGTTGAAGGGTTTATCTTGTACTACATTCAAGAATTGGGGAGAATAGAGGGGCACAGTAATGGGAACTCATGGTGACCAAATGCAGCAGTCATTCATACTAGACACCATGTTGAAAATGAGCTGTGAACTACACAGCTCGAGGGAGTGGGCAGGAGGGAAACCTAGGAGAAACCGAGGGAAGAGGTGACACTGTTCAGAAAGAAAGGTATAATGTTCAGTGCAAAAGAACTAGATAGTGTGTAACTCTAGAGTGGAACTTAAGGGATTCTCTAGTATGTATACTATCTTTTAATCTAAGTCATAAATAAACTATAATCTTGAAAATGCCTGAATAACTCCTTTCCTGACTTATGCAACTGGAACCCCTCTGAACATGACTTTGCAATAACCATTAGAAATAGTCTTATAGTTCAAACACAAAGAAAGGAGGAAAACAAAGTTAGTTCATGAATAGGAAGAGCCAGAGCAGGCCTGAGGGGCTGATGCTATTGTGATCAGTCAGAAGAGAGGTTTAAGATAAGACATGTTTCTGCAATGTGTCTAGTGTTGAAAATACATGAAATGAGTCAGCTGCAGTGGTGTTGTGCTTGGACAATGTTAGCTATTGAGACAGTTTTTAAAATGGAATTGTAAGTACCTGAAATTTTTCCTAATGTGCAGTAATTTATTTTGCTGTTTTTATTAAATTACATCTAAGAACAAGGGATAGATTAGCTGTCTTACAATGACTTCTCTATTAAAATGTAGATTTGTTCTTTAATTTTGGTGTGTTTGACTAACACAGATGCTCAGAGATACTAAGTATAATCTACATTACAGCTGCTTACAATTATACAATGCAATATTGTTAACTATACCCATTCTTTGTCTACTAGAACAAGAGAATGCATATAGACTACCTCTATCCTCACCTAAATCCATTAATTTTTGTCTAGATCTATGATCCTAACAACAAGCGGTATGAAGTCCCAATCCCTCTGAATATCCCCAGTGTTTCAAACAGTTCTTCTGATGGTCGACTCTACGACGTCCTCATTAAGGAGAATCCATTTGGGATTGAAATTCGCCGGAAGAGTACAGGCACTGTCATGTGAGTAGTCTGGTGGGACTGGGGCCTGAGGTTATGGGGACATCCCTGCCAGGGCTTCTGTGGCTTGGAATGCTCTGTCTGAGCAAATTCCATGCACATTCAGGATCCAAGACTAAGTTGTTTTCTTATGGTCTATTCCTACCGGTAGTCGTTCTCCCAGAAACAGCTACTGAGTTTGTTACCTGGCCCTGGAAATATCCCCAGCAATTTTTTATGGGATATCTTCTGTGTAATGAATGCTATTTAAAATACTATGTTTATGATACATAATGAAGCTAAAAATGTTGGTGAAAGTCAAGGTAGCTTTCATATCATTTGGGTGTTGACATATTTAAAAAGCTTGTAGGTCAGGAAAAGCATGGAGTATTCAAGAATTATTGGATAGTACTGCTTTTCTTGTCATGGTCTCAATAATTCTCAATTAAGAAGGTCTTCCTCTTTTTGTGAATGCTCATGCTCATTAATACAAATTTTAGAGTATTGAAAGATTTGGAAAAATGAAGATATATAGAATTTTGACCAAATTCAGAGAAAAAATCATAATCTGTCCTGGCTTTTGTCCTAGCAATGTCACCAACTTCAGAAAGTAACACACAAGTCCAGAAAGGATGCTCCCGTGGGGAGCTTCCTTCTATTCTCATGTGAATAGGAATTGTGCTTCCTCACTCACATGTGGAATTTTCTGAAGGCCTCTTTAATCCTATGTCTCAAGTCACATGAGGATGAGAAAATGTATGACTTAGGACCTGGAAAAGGAAAGGAAGTCACTGAGTTGAGGCTCCAGGAGGAACGAGAGAACATTTGTGATAGAATAACAAGTACATAGGGCATGACAGGAAGAATCTTCACATACCAGGGAGCCCAGAAGTTCCTCTGTGGTGTATGAGGAGAAGGTGGGCTCACAAGTGGGTGTTAGATCAGGAAGAGCTGGGAACGAGTCAGGAGGAATTTCTATGATGCAGCCATGGAGAGATTTAGAAGGAGAATGTGACGATGTGAGGTGTGTCCAAAATCATCCCTGGGGATGAGTGGTCAGTGGGCCAGCAGGAGCGGAACAGGAGGCGGAGATTATCCTATGTCCTCAGTGGAGAAGCACGAGGTGGTGACGCATAACAAGAGTAAAGGAACGTGAAGATGGGTTCTTATCAGTGGTCTTGATGTATTCTTGTGCAAATGGACTTTGTGCTGTGTTGGACATGAGTGTGTTCTGTGAGGCTGGTAGAACAAGAGCAGCTGTGTGTGGCCCCAGGAGAGCTCACTTCCTGCCCTCCCTGCCCTTCCCCTCTCAGCTGGGACTCTCAGGTCCTGGGCTTCACCTTCAACGACATGTTCATCCGCATCTCCACGCGCCTGCCCTCTCACTACGTCTATGGCTTTGGGGAAACCGAGCATACGGCCTTTAGGAGAGACTTGAACTGGCACACGTGGGGCATGTTTTCCAGAGACCAACCCCCGGGGGTAAGGAGGAGCACTTGGGGTCTCGGCTTAATTCCCTGGACCCGCACTGAGCGCCTCTGTGTATCATCCCCCTGATTGACATGTATTGTCACAATCGGATTCTGTCCTCCTGACCATTCCTCAAGCTCCTTTGTCACCATGTGTTTAAATTCCTTGATGGCCATTGTAGGTCCATGAGTTTTTGTGAATTCCCTTGTCAGGTGCAATGTCTTCTAACTCTGCCCACTTCTCCCCCATGCTTCTCAGTACAAGAAGAACTCGTATGGCGTCCACCCCTACTACATGGGCCTGGAGGAGGACGGCAGTGCCCACGGAGTCCTCCTGCTCAACAGCAATGCCATGGGTAGGCCAGCGCTGCTTCTTCCCACATCTGAGTGCTCAGGGCTCTTAGGTTATCTCAGGGGAATAATTTGTGACCTAGTGGCAGGGAAATCAACAATAACATGAGTGGTAGAGCATTTATTTACTGTTTGCCCTTTTGCTTATGTTCCTCTAGTAATGTGTAGTGAAATTAGTGAGTGGTATATTTCCGTCTGTAACAGTCACACAGGAATGCATAGCAACGCCAATAGAGTTCAAAACCCAGAGTCCATTCTTGCATGGAAGGCCCTGAGGAGCCAGGCATGCATGCAACTGGAATATCTTTGAAGTGATTGTTAGAACACTCTGGGGTTATGATGGTGTGAAAGATATTTGGGGTTTTATTTCTATTGAAGAAGGATAAATATTTGACTTAGAAAAAAACTTATGTAAAATAGATGCACCTGACATGATGTCTTCTTCAGTTAGTTGTAGTTTATTCATGAGTTTTACAATATATAAGGTGTTCTCACAGTGGGGTGGGAGGAGGATACTGTGTGAAAAGGACATAGAAAAGCAATATAATTCTTAAAGCTTCTGGAGAAATTTGCACTAAAATGGATATATAAAACTGAGAGCTGGTGGTCGGCCCAACCATTTAGAAAGCTGAAATTAGGAGAATCCTGGTTTCAAGCCAACCCAGGAAAAATAAGTTCCATCACAACGAAAGAAGCTGAGCACGAGATAAGCCAAGCAAAAAGCTGTGATTCAGAGCTTAGTTGTTGTACACCATCCCTAAAAGCATCAAGTCTTCAATAATAAAAAAGAATGTACTCTAATAGCAGAGTGACAAAATATTTAACATAATAATGTAATCGCAAAGGATTCCTGAATAGAACCTTACTTCCATCTAAATTATTTCAGTCTGGGTGAGTTGAGTACAGAAGATGGTTTCTTCATAGCATGCAATGAAGGAGAGAGAAAACACATTGATCAGAGGTGCTTTCTTCCCATGTTGAGCTTTGCAGGCAGCTCAGCTCCCCTTTCCCTCTATTTTCAGATGTGACCTTCCAGCCCATGCCAGCCCTGACTTACCGCACCACAGGGGGAATTCTGGACTTTTATGTGTTCTTGGGGCCAACCCCAGAGCTTGTCACTCAGCAGTACACCGAGGTAGGTGGAAATTCACCTGTCCATTAAGTGCTTATGCAGAAATACTAGGTTCTAAAGGTATAATTAGTTTTATACCTCTCACAGTTGTAATTACAATTGTTGACTATTCTCAGAGATATGTATAGTATAAAAAGGGAATAAATATTGGAAGGTAGCAAATGTATCCCTGGTCATCGTGTATTTTGAGTGATGGAGGAGGTGATGGTTTTGTTGATCAGGATGGTATTGTTTCTTGGTCTGATGATGGGAATGGTGTTTGGGCTGGTGAAGATGATGGTGACGGTGACTTTGATGATGTTCCTATCATTGATGATGGGGTGTGGAGTTATGGTTTTTGTGATGGTGATTGTGGCTCTTCTGATAGGGCCTGATGGCTGCAGCGGTTACACTGTGAGGTGATGTTGGTGGTGATGGTTGAAGGGATTTGTCATTGTGATAGACATAACAGACATGGAGGAACTGCTGAGTCTGTCAGAGCACATATATCGTAACTTCCCATAGATGACCCATTCAGTTCTCATGGAATCTGTATGAGATGGACACTA
This sequence comes from Megascapheus bottae, assembly GCF_031878675.1. NCBI lineage: Eukaryota > Metazoa > Chordata > Mammalia > Rodentia > Geomyidae > Megascapheus > Megascapheus bottae. The sequence goes on from NC_143513.1 coordinate 77,094,775, forward strand.
AGATCAAACCCAACTCAGAGCTGAGGAAACAAGCACACTTGCCTCCTCAACTTTTCCCTACTTCTGGGCTACCAGAGCATGTAGTGTATCAGTCCATGCACGTTGCCTTGAATTTTGTGCTCCTCACTAATAATTGAGCCTGCATCTAGGAATGAGAACAAAAGCCAATTTTCTAGCTTCCTGAAGCCTGAGCTCTAATGTGGGAGCAGGCTTTTCCTCATGGTATTCTAGTGCTGTGTTTCCTTCAAGTCCTGTCTGGATTTGCAGGTGTTGTTTGTCTAGACAGGGCACTGGCACTTCATGTTAAGAATTATTTTTTACTCAAATTTCCAGGTGATTGGTCGGCCTGTGATGGTGCCTTACTGGTCCCTGGGGTTCCAGCTGTGTCGCTATGGATATGAGAATGATGCTGAGATCTCAAGCTTGTATGATGACATGGTGGCTGCCCAGATCCCCTATGTATGTATGCTCGTGGTGCACACCACCTTCTCTTCTCCTAGGGACCCTGCCTGTGTCTGGGCCTCAACTTCTTTATGGGGTATTTGTGAGTTTATATAAGAACACGAAGTGCCTTCTTACGTGATTCCACGATGACCTTGACAATGTCATGCAAATTTTGTGAGATGTTTCTGACCTTGTGGCACTGGGAGATGAATGACATAAAAAGGGATAGCCCACAGCTTTATCTCCTATGTCATGTTCCCTTGTATTTTTTTGAATATAGATTGAAGATATTTAGTCAAAACCATTGTGTCCTAGATAGAAAGCACCAGTCTTTCTTTATTTTTTAAATTGGAAACAAATAAGTTAAGACTTGCTGAGCCCCTTGTATATGTAGGAAGGTCTTATTTCTGTTTCCTGTGGCAATACATTTCAGCTCCTTATGCTAGGGATCCTGGTTGTCCATGGAAATGAATGTCACCATTCACTGAGAACAGGAGTAGTTAAACCATCAAAATTGACCCCATAGCCTACTTTCCTTTTTAATTTTGTTCTGTTATTTAAAATAGTTCCATTCATGAAATGATGTCAAATATTCTATCGCTGGGGATAATGAAACTAATTATTGAAAGTAGATTTTCATTGTAATGGCTTGCTTTTTTTCCCCTTGATTTTTAATAGACTCACTGTCTATCTGGTATTTGGAGTAGACAGTAAACTTCTTATGTAAATTTATTTTCCTGCTAACCACTGAATCCTGCGTAACCTCTTGTGGACAGCGTGCCCATGCTCTCACTGCTTATGTTGGCAATTTATCCAGTACTTTGTCCTGTGGTTTGTTTTGTTTTCCTTTTCTTTTTGTGGTATTTGAGTTTGATATTGGGGCCCCTAACTTGTGAGATTATCTACAACTGAACTATGCCTGTAGCTCAATTTTTATAGTGGTTATCTTGGTAGAAAGCCTCATGTTTTGCTCAGGCTACCTGCTTTACTGTAATCCTGGTATTTTTTTTCTTTCTGCTATAACTGAGATGACAAGTAGAAGTCACTTCAACCAGCTTCTTTCACTGAAATGTTACCTTGTGAACTATTTTTTGCTGTATTTGTCCAGGGACCATGAGTTTATTTTTTAAACTTTATTGTGTTGCCATGGTGTTGTACAGAGGGGTTACAGTTACATTCATAAAGTACACCCTTTCATGAATAATGTTACCCTTTCCCATGTTTGTCTCCCACTTTCCCTCCTCCCCTGAGTGTTTCTTGAGCTCAGTCTCCTGTGTAGCTGTCAGGTGTGTATCATTGAGAAGTGGTTCAGTGAACTTTGTGCTAGGTGGCATTGAACAGTCATGAGCCCTGTTCCAGTGGGTTTTACTCATCCATAAGAGCCCCACTAAGTAGATACTTCATCTTATCTCTTCTTTCCAATATGCACTTTTTACCTACTTTATGAGTGAGAAGTTGAAAATGTGTATTTCTAGCTTTCAGTAGAAAACAAAGAACAGAGAAGCAGGGTTTGAGTCAGAAGAAAGCCATGTGAAGCTGGGCATGGGTGGTGGAGAGTCGTTCCATTGAAAGGTGGCCTCGAGTCCCCAGCTGCCACCCGGTCCATTGTGTGCTCCCCCAGGACGTGCAGTACTCAGACATCGACTACATGGAGAGGCAGCTGGATTTCACCCTTAGCCCCAAGTTCACTGGGTTTCCCGCCCTCATCGACCGCATGAAGGCCGCTGGCATGCGGATCATCCTCATTCTGGTCAGTCCACGTGGCCCCTGTGGCCTCTGGGAGATGGAGGGGAGCTGGTGGGGAGGCCTTTGCTGTGTTTCCTTCCCTTTTCCACAAGGCGGGACTGAAGCTCCCTGGGAAAAGACATTTACCAGTGTTCTCAGACACTTTACAGGTCATGGGGGATGGGAGGAAGGTCTTCTGGGATGTGGTGTGCTGTGTCTGTGGGCATTGCCTGCCTCTGTCCTTCCTCTGACTTGTGCTTTGGTGTCAGGACCCAGCCATTTCAGGCAATGAGACAGAGCCCTATCCTGCCTTCACTCGTGGAGAGGAGGATGATGTCTTCATCAAGTTTCCCAATGACGGAGGAATTGTCTGGGGCAAGGTAGGATGGAAGGTGATCCCCACACCTCACCTGGGTGGGCACACTGCGGGTTTGTTCTCCGTGTTGTTTTCCCTCCTTTCCATTTTGCTTTCATATTCTAATCAATATTTATGGATCCATGTAAAGGTTTTGTGGAATCCACTTTCCTGTGACCCAATGCTTCCTAATACATGAAGTGTCTACTCCCTAGAACTGTGGTTGGTGATGTCTTTGGTAATTCTCTTCATGGAAAAGTGTGTGTTGCCTTCTTGTTGAACATTCTTCCCTCCATAGGTCTGGCCTGATTTCCCAAATGTTGTGGTGAACAACTCTCTGGACTGGGACATCCAAATAGAGGTAAAAAGAAACTTTGTGTCGGGTGCAGGAAGGGTTACCTGCAAGTGGAGGCCTTGTTTGGTACACTAGACACATTAATCAGTGTGCTGATTGCTTTACAGACAGCAACATTTTTCTTGAAGTGGGAATATATGTATTATTTTCCTTGGGTCAGGCTTAAGAGTTGCACAATCATTTTTAATTTTAGGGAGCACAAGGCTGATTTCAATTGCAAAGCTTTAATAAAAGCAATACCTAGCTTCTGTATTAGCTTTTAATTTTTATTTTATTATTAAATGGTTTTTAAATGAGTTGTTATTTAGCAAAGTAGTTTTTGAATACAATGTATCTTTTTAACAATGTCCCCAGGCTCTGACTTGCCCACTGCCCTTACTTTCCTAAATTTTGTGATATATATAAGGACTTAGTGCATTCTGCTTGTCTTTTCTTCATTCATCTACTCTCTCCCTTACACTTTCCTGAAAAATCCCTGTGTTCTGGTGTTTATTAAGTTGGGCTTTGACTTTGTCTTTCTAAGGCATTTCACCGTTTGCATTCCTTTAAGTAGTTGTACAGAAGATGTTCAATTTAATAGGTCAGTTTGTAAATACAATGCATTTTGGTCAGTGTCTCCCCTCGTTCAATTCGGTATGAACAGGATGAAACAGACAGAGCACCTTGGAGAATATCAGCATAGTTTCACTGCGTGTATTGTTTAAGATTACTGACCAATCCCTATGAATTTGCTGAACCATAAAAGGCTTTAATTTCCTACTTGCATCTCCTAGAGGGTAAAATCTGGGCGTATAATCACTAATTGTTCCACTCTTCCTTTGTCATATCCATCCCATTGTTTTTGCTTTCACCTGAGCTGGGGCTCTGGGTTTCTAGTGGGTATTTCTCTTTGTCTAGTTCCCTTCTTTCCACTTCCATTCCTAGTGGCACGTGTCCCTGGGTGCCAATCCATGTACCATCTTGTGTACCCATGTCTCTGAGCACAGACCCCACCCTGCAGCTGTGTACCTTCCCTTCTGTGTGCTTATCTATTGCATCCTAGGGGACCTGCTAGATTTGTAGAACACCAGGTCAAATGTTGTTTGCTGGTATTATTAGCGTTTGTTGGGTATTTGATGTTTGTAATACAAATGGTTCATGCAGAGGAAATGGTTTACTTTAAAGGCTGAATGGTTCCACAACAGAAAATAAGGAAAAAAACATATGCAGATCTTCACGGAGTCAGCTGGGTACATGTTCTGAACCTATAATCCCACACTGAGTATTCATTATCATCTAATTTTTAGATGAGGGTCTAAGCTATGCCCCAGAGCTGTATTCAGACCAACGAGAAGAAGTTAAAGTAAGGTTTTTTCTCTTCAAACTCTGTCAGTGTTATAAATGACCTGACATGTGGCCTTTCTGGCTGCATGGTCTTCCTGCAACTAGAACGATTTTGCAGGAATCCTAAGAAGTGGTAGGAATAGAGGAGTTCAGGGTGAGGTCTGAAGGAACAGGTGGAGAGTTCAGTGTATTGGCAGATAACATGTGTCTAGTTACAAAGAGGAAAGAAGGGTAGGCCTGTTTGCCACATGTGTGAAGGAATACAGTTTGTGTATCTTTCTTCATATTCCATGCTTTCTTGATGATCCCAGGACATTCAGTGCTGAAAGCACTGCTCAGCCTCCTCATGTCACTATCATGCAACACAGATCTTTTCTTGAGTTCACGTGTTAGTAGTGAACAGTTTTCTGTCAAGTCTCTTCACTTTGGACAAATTGTGTGTGTGTTTTTTTCATAGCAATACAGAGCTTATGTGGCCTTCCCAGACTTTTTCCGGAACTCAACTGTCCTGTGGTGGAAGAGGGAAATGAAAGAGCTCCACACCAATCCACGGAGTCCAGATAAGAGCTTGAAGTTTGATGGCATGTGGATTGTGAGTGGAGGGTGCTTGACTGCGTACGTGTGGATAGATGTTGTGTGAACCTTAATGGGTGGTGGCATAGGAATGACTTCAGTGAAGATGGTGAGATCAGATGTGTTTAGTTAAGCAGCTTCAACATTCCTCCATGAAAACTTTGGGTATCTCAGAATATCCATGTTTCACCAGCTGTATGGGAGCTCAGCGTCCTCCATCATTGGTGGCAGCTGTGAAATTTGTGCTGTGAAATCTGATAGGTGATGCTTATTCATTGCTCAGAACTTTGCTGGGCCTTCAGGAGAATATTGATAACTCTCCAGGAAGTCATCCTGTAAGGCTCACTTACTGGTTCCACCAATTGTTGCCTTAATGTGGTGATTCTCCCTGGACCCCATCAACAGGACTTATAGAATGATGACTGTTTATCCACTGAGCTCTTATCTCTGAGTTGACACAATGCCTTGTCTTTACGATGCACCATGTGTGTGTGTCTGACATTTCTAGGATATGAATGAACCTTCGAGCTTCGTGAACGGGGCGGTTCCTTCTGGCTGCAGGGATCCCACCCTGAACCATCCTCCCTACATACCACGTAAGGACGCGGGGCCTCCTCCACCTGCACATGGCTGGAAGGAGGATTTCTGAGCCACAGCCCCATCAGGAGGGCCTCGTGGTACTGTGACAGAAGCACTGCAGAGATGGTATCTTGGCATGTGCAAGTTGCCGGAGCCTCTGGCAAATTTTCTTAAGTTGTCCAGAAAGCAGTTGACACTGGTTATGTCTCCAAAATAATGTCCCAGCTCTCCCTTTGTCCTTCAAGCTGATTTACTCACTAGAATGTCTCACCACTAACAGTTTTGATGGACTGGCTCTCTATATCTCAGTACTCATGTGCTGTGGAGTCATCCTTGTGCTTATGGCCTGACTCCTTCAGTTGTTCTTTCTATGAGTGGTGTGAACTTCCATGGATTTTCCACTGAGCACTTTTGTAAGATAGGAAGGCGATGTATTCCTATGTATTTGACATATTTAAGAGTTATATCCCATACTTTATGCATTACAAGTCTAGATGAGTGCCTGCTCCAAAATGAATGCTTGAGAACCTTGCATTCTTCTCATTATCTAGACTTTCAGGAGTCACCTTGATGTTGAGAACTCCCCAGGACCCAGGGACTCAGAGCATTGTTTGCTTGTCACTAAGAATGAGAGAAGCAGACACACACATACACACACACACACACAGAGAGAGAGAGAGAGAGAGAGAGAGAGAGAGAGAGAGAGAGAGAGAGAGAGAGACTTCTGTAGAGTTCAATCTAGACTTAAGATCCAGAGTTGACACGCTCACAGAGAGGCAGGGGAATGAAGGAACTAAGTAAGTCCATTAGGGCTTTAGTCATATTCTTCAGTTTTCTTTTTATCACATTTCTTTTACTTTTTATTGTAATTAATACAAGGGTTACATTATATTTGCCAGATAGAAAGTACGTAACTTCACAAACATTAAATAACCATTGTCATTTTTTTGCCCCATTTCCCTCCTGGGACCTGTTCTGCTCATCTTGTTTTCCTCCTTCCCTATCCTATTTCAAATAAACAAAGAAACATATATACAATATGCCAGATAACAAGGTAAGATACTGTAACACCATGAGACATTCTTCAATTTTCTCTTCAGATCTGGAGGCCAGGGACAGGGGCCTGAGCAGCAAGACCCTGTGCATGGAGAGCGAGCAGATCCTTCCCGACGGCTCCCGTGTGCGGCACTATGATGTCCACAACCTGTATGGCTGGTCCCAGACCAGACCCACCTACGAGTGAGTCCTGCCTCCCCTGCCTGGTATCCCCTGTGGGGGCGAGCTGCCCTGGTCTTCCCTCTGACTCTGGATGGTGGTCAAGGAGGCCCCTCAAATTCTCAGTTTCCACAGAAAATCACAGGTCCTGAGATCCTCCCATGAAAAGCATATCAAGATTTATCAGATTACAGAGGATCTCACAAGATAGCATATTAACAAGGATTTATCTTCGTTTAACAAGACTTATTTTAGTATGGAGAAATAGAGAAAAGAAGATAGAGATAGGAGAGAATCAACCTGGACCCCATGTAGGACATGAAAGTTAGAGACTCAAAATGTCAGTTCTCACCTGCTGTCTTTATATTTTCTGAGCAAGTCATGTGTTCTAAGCAGCCCAATCAATAGAGTATGGTTCTGATATGCCAAGATGAATGCTGCTTATTATTTAATATATAGAGAAACAGTTTGGCATACCTAAAATGCAGGAATAAGAGTGAAGGTTAAGGGATTGATTTTCCTGAATGCACCTTTAGTTTTTCTCTCTCTACCCATTTATCTGCGATGTGTAGGTTCTGGTAAGAAAGGGAGAGCTGAAGGCAGAGCTGTTATGGGAATCCCTATCAGCCAGAACGACCTTCCTCCAGGTCCTGAATTCCTTCTAGTCAGGCATCAAGCACATTGTCCAGGCCCAAGGTCTCTGGGGAAGGATCTGTGCCCTCTCCTCTATACTAGAAAACTAACTGTTGCATAATATTAAATAAAGTGATAATTTTACCTTTTCCACAATTTCAATGGCTTGTTGCATAATCAATTTCTCATAAAGCACTGTAGCATGGCAGCCTTCTGTAGTGTTTCTGTTTAGTAGGGAAACCATTTTGTTTTCATTTAAGAAGATACTTTTTTTTTTAAATTGAGACCTTGATTCCAGTTGAAGGACAGGTGTGAGAAAAGGGTAGGTGGTGCTCTGTGGACTACCGGCCCCTGTTCTGGCCTCAGTTCTCCCCTGCTCTTCCAACCAGGGCCGTGCAGGAGGCCACAGGACAGAGAGGCATCGTCATCACCCGCTCCACATTCCCTTCCTCTGGACGCTGGGCAGGACACTGGCTGGGAGACAACACCGCTGCTTGGGACCAGCTGAAGAAGTCTATCATTGGTGTGTGGCCTTTGCTCCCAGGGGGCTCTGCCCCTCCGCTAGGGCAAGGGACTAGAACCCTTGAAGAGGGAGGAGGAGGAGGCAGGTCCTGGGAGTCTGGCCTGACACAGCTGTGGTTCTCCTTGCAGGCATGATGGAGTTCAGCCTCTTTGGCATATCCTATGTAAGTGACCTTTGGCTCCTCTTGATCCCCATGGAGGTGGTGGGATGTCTGAGAAATGTGCAAGAGGCTGGGTTTGTTCTGTCTTGTTTCAGACAGGGGCAGATATCTGTGGGTTCTTTCAAGATGCACAGTATGAGATGTGTGCTCGCTGGATGCAGCTGGGGGCCTTTTACCCCTTCTCCAGGAACCACAACACCATCGGGACCAGGGTGAGGCCATCTGTTCCCCCTTCCTTGTTTTGTGGCACCTGACCACAGCCAGCAGTCTTGAGACACAGCTCCTGCTGTGTGAGGTCTGGAGACACTCTCCAAGTGCTCAGTCAATTACAGTCCTCAGCACTGAGCAGATGATTCCTTCCTTCAGAAGAAATTATCTCCAGGATAGTTCAGCAAAGCACTCTTTTAAGGAGTGGCATTCATTATTAGCTTTCGCTGTGCATGGTTGATAGGACATGAATTCTAGCCATGAATTCCTTAAGGCCCATCAGTATCCCACAGTAAGTGCAGAATGTCCTTCTTTGTGTCCTTTAGAGACAAGACCCCGTGTCCTGGGATGCTGCCTTTGTGAACCTTTCCAGAAGCGTCCTAGAGACCAGATACACCCTGTTACCATATCTCTACACCCTGATGCACAAGGCCAACACGGAGGGCGCCACTGTGGTGCGGCCTCTCCTCCACGAGTGAGTGTCTAGCAGCAATCCTCTGAGTAATCCACAATTGTGTCATTCCCTAGGGTGGTGGTGGCTGCAATCCATTTTTCAAATAAGAAAATCTGAATTCTTTGTTAAGTCCTCTAGGAAGTGAGCATATGAAACTTGTCATTAGAAGACAGTATGACACTCAGCAATCGTCATGGATGAGAGGCTTTGTTGAGTGTGTAGGTTTTGAAACAAGAATGAGCACATGATTTCTTTCTTTCATATTTGGTATAACAAAGGCGTCCCTAAATTTTATGTGTGCTTGTTATGTGGGCCCAGGTCATGTGTGTTCAGCTGATAAAACAAACATTCCAGTGGAGAGGAGAAGGATGAGGTAGTCTTGCGTTGAACATGTGTCATGCTGGGAACTCTGGAGGAATTTTCTAGAAGGAAATGTATGTAAAGCATTGCTGGGGCTTGGGGGTCATGACCTGTGAACACTGGAGATGACCTCTTCCTTACTGAAGTCCAGAATGTGTAGGAACAGCACTCAGAACAGCTGGTTTCTGACTTGGTATTTTGTGTGTGTGGGATGGGGTCATGGGGCTTGAAGTCTGGGCCTGGATGCTGTTCCTGAGCTCTTCAACTGAAGGCTTCCCCAGTACCCCTTGAGCCACAGCACCACTTACTGTTTTCTTGTGATAATGGGAGATAAGGGTCTCACATTTTTTAGTGTGTGATGCTGGCTTTGACAGTGATCCTGAGATCTCAGTCTCTTGAGAAGCTAGGATTATAGGCGTGGGCCACCATGCCTGGCTTGACATGGTAAACTCTTGAGTTGTTCCCAGGGCCTTGGGGTAGTGCTCCTGTGGGGCTGTGACTATGATGGCTCCCTTTGCTTTTCCAGGTTCGTGTCTGACAGGGAGACCTGGGATATTGACAGTCAGTTCCTGCTGGGCTCAGGCTTCCTGGTCAGCCCTGTCCTGGAGCCTGTGAGTGTGGGGGCCTGAGATGGGATAAGGTTCTGGCCTGGTGACAAGGGGGTCCCAGGCGTGGGAGAGCAGGGGGAGATGGCATTTCTTGTGTAGGGGATCCTGTGGCATGACTTCTTATTGTCGTTTTACCACTCTCTCTCCTGTGCTTCAGAAATGATTCTGAGGTGAAATCTTTTTCATGGGTTGTGTAATTTTTTTAAAAAATAATTATCAGTCATGGGGCTTGCACTCTGTGGCTTGCTGCTGTCACAGAGATAATAGTTTCATGGTTTTTAGTGCTGGGGTTGGCTTTGAACCGTGATCCTCAGATCTCATCCTCCTGAGTAGCTGGGATTGCAGGTGTGAGCCACCAGTGCTTGGTGCCGGTGTGATTTTTTTTTTTAATAGTTGGAGTCTCAGGATAGGAGAATAAATTTGGTCTCATATATTTGAGGCATGTCACTAGATTAATATAGGGAAGAAAGTAGTTAGGAGGGTGCGATAGTAAACGATTTCCCTAAAATGCATTACGAGGGTAGAGAGAAGCTGAAATCCCCTCGGAGAACAGCTTTCTGTGATGGGGGCCTGTCGCGCTGCTGACAGCCCTCTTTTCTTTTTGTGATAGTTTGGGCTGGCAGAAAAAGCCACTTCTTTTCTTTCTTTGTGATCAATTGCCTTGATTAAAATGTCCTGGTACTCCATACTTCAGTCTCGTTTTACCTGAGACGTTTTCGTCTACTTCACAGACACTGTTATGTGTTTTTCTATTTAAAAAGGGATGAGTAAGTCTCAGAGTAGTGCTGAAGTTTTTATCCCCTGAAACCATGTATGCCAATGGCTTCATGAGAGCATCATGTGTTGGGCAGGAGAGTTCCTGTTTGTGAAGAGAGAAGGAAAGCAGCTTCCCAACCTTGCTGATCATAGGAGAGCAGATGTCCAGGCTCCAATTCTACCACTGCTCCAGGGTCCCTTGCTTATGTAGATTGCTTGAATTATACTGGGAAGCAGCACCCAAGACCACTTCCTATTTGTGTTTAATTTCAGAATGCCAGAAATGTGACAGCTTATTTCCCTAGAGCCCGCTGGTATGATTTCTACACGGTAAGTTTTGATAAAAGTTTATACAGCCATTGTATGTGGTCTGGATCTCACAGAATTTAGGCTTAATGCTTTCATTTCCTATTGGCCGATGCCATTCAACACAGGGTGTGAATTTTTCTTGCCTCACTTAGGCATCTTGAAGTGAGACCCGAAGTATCTCAACAACCACCTGACTTCCTTCCCTTTTTTTTACACTTTTTTATGCTCCTGTACTGTCACAGTGTATCGAAATTCCTGATTTTATTACCTTGTGGTAAAAGCTAGATTATTTTTTCCTGTCTTGGAGTGGACACTGGACATGTCCCTTGCTCATATCAGGTCTTACCTGGTGATTTCCTGGTGTGAAATTCCTGTGGTTTTGCTTTGCATTATTGCTTGAGAGATGTAATGCCACAGATTTGTTTCTTTTGCCTAGATTGCCATTGCAATCTTCTCTTACTCAGCCTCCTGAGTAGCTAGAATTAGAGGCATGATTCAAGGGTCTCCCAAAACCTTTATACAAATTTGTATCCTTGATTATCCTAAATACTGAAGTATAAAGGCTTCACTGTCACTGAATAAAATATTTTCTTCAGTAGCATTGCTGCCCAAAGATTATGCATGTTAAGATTTCCTGTGTCAATGATCATAAAGGAATGTGTAAAACAGACTGAGGTAGGGCGCTGACTCACACAACTGAATATAGCATTAGTCTTCAACATGAGAAACTACATGAGCTCTTTGCTGTGTGCTTAGGCCAATGGGAACCCTGGAGACCCTCTAGAGTACAGGATCAACGGAAGCCACTCAGGGTGGTGGAAACAGTGCATTGGATAGCACATATAGCAGCACATACAGCAGAACAACAAGAACGAGACAATGTGTTTATGATTCTCATGACGTTGATTGCAGTGAGGTGGGGAGGTAAAGGAGCTTCTCTTGCTCCTGTTCTCTGTTGTAGATAGTATTGAGTCACCCCAGCCTGCTCACTGCTGTGTCTGCTTTAGGGGGACACGCTAAGGGCTCCCAGCTAGATTTTAAGTGTTCAGGGCAGAAAAACAAGCGTCAGTGTCCCCCTTGCATACATGAGGATTCTCCCAGGACATTCACAAGCAAAACATGATTGCAATCAGAGTCCTGTAAATCCAAGACTACAGTGCCAGGTGTGTGCTGGTCAGTGAGGGACAGGCAGCAAGGTCAGAGGGGCAGCTGCAATGTCAGGAACCTGATGGTTCGTCTCGTTTACCATCCCATCCTCCTGCGCACAGGGTGCTCAAATCAATGCAAGTGGACAGTGGAAGGTCCTGCCAGCGCCTCTGGACCACATCAATCTTCATGTGCGCGGGGGCCACATCCTGCCCTGGCAGGAGCCTGCACTGAACACACAGCTCAGGTGAGTGGAGGGACGGGCTCGGCTCTGCATGCGGGTTGCTCACTTACCCGTCATGAGTGTCCTCAGTCCCATGGACACTGCTCTCAAGGACAAAAGCAGTTTTTCTGAGGCCATGTTCTGTAGTTCATGTTGTTTTTATCTTCTTTCCTCTTTGCATTCTGAACAGTTACTTTAGATGTGTGTTTCATGATCAGTCTAGGAAGTGTCATTTGAAGCAAATCTACATACAAGGCGCTCATGGTCAGGGTGGTTCACAAGCTGATGAAACCGTTGTGTAAGCTATCTGGCAGCTGTCACCTGACCTTGATAGGCCTCATATAAGAAACTACTGAACGAGGCCTAGATAGTAGTTCACAGCGACTTATATCAATGAGTACTTGTTCTGTGTCTGCATTGTGCTCAGATGAGCCATTGTATTTGAAGATATTTTCTTTACTAACAACAAAACTCTGCTTTGGTATTTTTGAATTCTCCATTTCAAAGGTGAACAAATGAGGGATCCCTTGGCTAGTATGAGGATGGACATATGAAAGATCAGTGCTTATCTGATGCCAGTCCTTATCAAATGTAGACCCTCAGTTACTGGACTTCAAAGATTCTGATAAAAACTGAGAACCTAATAACACTGACAAGTAGAACTCTGCTGTGTATGAAGTCTTTGTTTATCCATTCTTCTGCTGATGGTCCCTGAGGCAGACCCCAGGGCTGGTTATTGTGAAAGGGCTGCCCAGTCCATGGCTGTGCTGCCGGGATGATAGTAAGCTGACCGCTGCTTTCCGTTGAGTGCCCATGGTGATGTTCTAGGTGTTACTTTTTGTTGATTTCGTTCTTTGTAAAGCGTGAGCTGTAGTGTATTTTCATTGCTTCAAGTTCTACTTCACAATTTCCTCCAAACCAATGTCTCCAGTTTCCAGCAGAGGGGGTGCTGCTCTTTCTTTGTTCTGGTTATTTTAAATTATATTCGTGTGTTTTCTTCATACTTCAGTTTCTTTTCTGAATATTGATAATATTCCAGTTATAGTTATTATTCACTGTTTTGTAAAGATGTTACCAGCAGTCCTTGGGGAAACATAAATATATAATGACTTCTTTATGTGACTTTCCTTCATCTTATCTTAACATCTGAAATAATTATTGACATTTTGTTTCCAATCACTTGTTAAGGACCTGTGTGGGTTTACTTCCTTTACAGATGACTTTCCTTCTTGTGAATAGTGTCTTGTGTTTCCTATCCTCAACTACAATGCAAGTTACAACCAAATAGGCCCTTCTACAAGGCACGTTCCCGTCGTATAGACAGATATAACTGTGTTGCACTCTCAGTGAAGCTGTCCGTGGGATGCGCTGTCACTTCTGTGGATTTCATCCCTGAAATGAGCTGGTTGCACCACTGTTACCTAGAATTTCCATTTCTTCTAAACGTCCATGTTCTCAATCAAATGTGGGGAATCTTGACCCACAGAATTCTGTGGCACATAGTGGGACAGGCTCCTAATGCTCCTTGTACGTTTCTCACAAGGGTCTTGTGGCCATTTCACAAATTCATAAGTCGTATCATCTGGTAACGATGTCATGGATATTTAAACTATCTTTGACATTTAAATATTTGTAAGTTTGCCGCCATAGATTTTACTGAATGAACTTTGGTGATGGGGGAGGGGCTGGTAATATTTAGATACTTATTATTACTGTGGTGATTCTGATGTTCATATTCTTGCTGCATAAGTGGATGTTTATGGTCACACATTGGATATTTCTGTGTCCCGTGACATTTTCGGTATCTCTGAAAAACAGCAATGCCATCTGCTGGTGGCCAATTTCCCCAATGAAATTTGAAGGAAATCTGAGGCAGTATTTTGTGCTGCCATCCTAGGAGTCTCTCATGAATCTTGTCTCCTGCAGCCGCCAGAACCCTCTTGGTCTTCTCGTTGCCCTGGACGAGAACAAGGAAGCCAGGGGAGAACTGTTCTGGGATGACGGGCAGTCGAAGGGTGAGTGTAGAGTTGTGATGGGCTCACGGCCTCTGTCACACCTGAAGGTCTGCTTTGGCCCTTTCCTCCTGCTACTCCTTCACTGAGGAGGGATTCTTACCAGGCACAATAGCAAAATACTTTTTTTTTTCTTTTTTTGTGGATCAAAAAACTCGGCCTGGGTTTGGTCATTTTCCCTGAGCTTTGTCAAGCCGACCCTAGAGCCATGTGCCACTTTCTGTTTTCTAGAGGTTAATGGGAGATAAAATCTTAGGCCCTTTTGTGTCCGGGCTGGCTTTGAACCTTGGTCCCCCAATCTCAGTGTCTTGAGTAACTAGGATGACAAGCGTGAGCCACCATGCCCGGCTACGATAGTAAAATTCTTGAGAGAATTGTTTCCTTTTTTGTTTTCATAGTGCTCAGAATTGGTTACCAGGTGAGCCAGAGATGGCCAGAGAGTACGTTTCTGTGTCAGACTTTTTGTTTGGCAGGGATATGTTACAGGCTCTCAATTCATTCCTGATGTGTAGCTGAAAAATGAATTGTTCCTGCAATCCATCCATGTTGTAAATATCATCCCCAAGAAAGCAATGGACAAATGTTGAAGAAAAGTCCTGCTTGTCACAGGGAGGCACTAAGGACACACATTCCTTGTCTGTGTGCATCTGTAGGGCCTCAGCACATGGTTATCACTGAGGTGTGCAATAACAAAGTATATACAAATCATACATCTGATAAAAACTAATATTTGAATACTTGTAACTCAACGGACAGACAAATTTATCTGAATGGATGTGTTTGCAAAGAAGTCATACACTGGCCAGCAGGTATTTAGATATGTACTGGGAACCACCAATGAGCAGAGAAATGCAAACATAAAATTCGTAATGACATACCCCAGCACGGTTACGATAGCTGCTATGGAAAAAGTAAGAGAAACATTTGGGGAGAGGATGTGGAAAAAAATGGAACAAAACCATGACGAAATAACCGTTTTCCACTGTGGAAACAATACAGAAGTTTCTTAAGACAGTCTGCCAGGTGAGCCATAAATCTTGTTGTGGGCTTGTATGTAACAGAATGCAAACTCTAAGACTGGAGGTAGGTAGCTTCGGCTTGTGTCCGTTGTAGCATTATCTATAGAAAAAGTATGGAAAGAACCATTATTGTCTGCTCATAGAAGAATGAATGAGTAAAGTTGTGGTACATGGATGAAGTTGAATATATTTGATCACAAAAAGAAGAAAGTTATGCTATTTGGAAGTCAAGATTCAGCCGTAAGGAATGAGGTGGTGAAATGTAATCTGTGGTGGGGAGCCTATTGTGACTTTTCTTCCTTTTGCTTTCAGATACTGTGGTCAATAATGTTTATGTTTTATGTGAATTTTCGGCTAGCCTGGTGAGTAGCACATTTTCATGAATTGTATGTGTCACAACTTAATAATACTTTACATCCATTTCTAATTTCATTTGCCAAAATGACTATAGGAAAGCAAATTTCTTTTTATGATTTAATTTTCTTGAATTGTCTTTTCTGTGTCATCCAAAGGAGGGAATGGCATTGGTAGATCACAGCAGAGAGCATGTTCAATGCTGCTGGCTAAACTGTGGGGGTCTTTATTTATTCTCTCAGTTTTATTGAGGATAAGTTGTTGGTCACTGAGCACACATTGGTGTATGTCTCAGTGTCAGCAGAGCCTGATGAGTATGTGGTCTCGAATGGACTGTTGGATTGACAGGGAACTATGAATACTGCACATATACAGATCCAACTTCCTGCCTAATTATGCTTCACTGTTTTGTAGACTCACTTGGATGTGAATGTTTCCAAAGCAACCTACAAGGACCCCAATGACTTAGCATTCCAGGAGATTAAAATCTTTGGGACTGAGGCACTTAAGGATGTTACAGTGAAACAGAATGGTGTCCTAACTCCAATGTCTCCTAGTGTCACTTATGATGCTGACCTGAGGGTAAGAACCTTAAGCTGAAGTGGTTTTTCAAGAGATTGTCCCAGTAGCATGGTCTGCCAAGTTCCAAGGTTCAGGAAGGACCAAAGCCCTGTGTGAGACCAGGGATAGGAGGTCAGTGTGCTGGGCAGGATTTATTCCACTTTTTAATTTTCAAAATGTCCCTTACAAGGTTCCAGTCAAGTACTGGTATTGGTATTACAGTGTTATCACTGAAAATAGTCACACAATGTGTATATACTTCATTTCCTATCAAGAGTCTGTCACCTGCATTGTTGAGAGTCAGGTATCATTTCAGGAGATTCAGATGGTGGAAGGCCTGCATCCGGTGCACATATTCTCATGTGGCTTCTGCATTCCTACAGGTCGCTGTGATCACAGGAATCCACCTGGTCCTGGGAGAAGCATATACAGTGCAGTGGAACATTGACCTAAGGGACCCGGAGAAAATAGACTGTTACCCTGATGAGCAAGGAGCTTCTGAGGCCAACTGCTTGGCCCGAGGCTGCGCCTGGGAGGTAACTGCACTGGGGATGTGAGCCTTCCCTCCCAGCTCTGCACCTCCCCTGTAATGCCTGAGCAGACCCAAGACCCAACTTTGGATGCATGCAAAGCCAGGGCTCCCCAAGATGCCTCATCCAGATGTGAGGACAGGTAGAAAAAGAAGTGGGGCATTTTAAATGAGGGTTTACTTGAGATAGAAATTTAAATTCTTGGTGCTATCTAATGGAAACATGGTCATAGAATGATGTGCTGGGCCTTTTCAGCCCTTGCTACTTGATAACTCCTGGTCCTCATGCTGATGCACACTGTTGACTTCTTTCTCAGGAATCCAGTACCCCTGGGGTCCCGTTCTGCTACTTTGTGAATGATCTGTATTCAGTCAGCAATGTGCAGTATAGCTCACATGGGGCCACAGCTGACATCTCCTTGAAGGCTTCTCATATTAATGCCTTCCCCTCCACACCTGTGAACCCCCTGCGCCTGCTCGTGACCTTCCACAAGAATGAAATGCTGCAGTTCAAGGTAAGCACAAGATTCTGTACGTGCTGTTAGTTCAGTAATATAGAAACCCAATGTATGTTTCCTCATATAGACTTTCTGTTATCAATACTTTACATCATTATAGTAATCTAAAGTTGGTGAGAAATCCTTGATAGTCCAGTTTCTTGATAGTTTCAACTCTGGGTCCTTTGAGAAGATGCCTGTGGCCATTGTAATGGAAACGGTTGCAATAAAAATAAATAGGCATTAAGGGGAGAGTACTGGGTTGTTTGGTTGAAGGGTTTATCTTGTACTACATTCAAGAATTGGGGAGAATAGAGGGGCACAGTAATGGGAACACATGGTGACCAAATGCAGCAGTCATTCATACTAGACACCATGTTGAAAATGAGCTGTGAACTACACAGCTCGAGGGAGTGGGCAGGAGGGAAACCTAGGAGAAACCGAGGGAAGAGGTGACACTGTTCAGAAAGAAAGGTATAATGTTCAGTGCAAAAGAACTAGATAGTGTGTAACTCTAGAGTGGAACTTAAGGGATTCTCTAGTATGTATACTATCTTTTACTCTAAGTCATAAATAAACTATAATCTTGAAAATGCCTGAATAACTCCTTTCCTGACTTATGCAACTGGAACCCCTCTGAACATGACTTTGCAATAACCATTAGAAATAGTCTTATAGTTCAAACACAAAGAAAGGAGGAAAACAAAGTTAGTTCATGAATAGGAAGAGCCAGAGCAGGCCTGAGGGGCTGATGCTATTGTGATCAGTCAGAAGAGAGGTTTAAGATAAGACATGTTTCTGCAATGTGTCTAGTGTTGAAAATACATGAAATGAGTCAGCTGCAGTGGTGTTGTGCTTGGACAATGTTAGCTATTGAGACAGTTTTTAAAATGGAATTGTAAGTACCTGAAATTTTTCCTAATGTGCAGTAATTTATTTTGCTGTTTTTATTAAATTACATCTAAGAACAAGGGATAGATTAGCTGTCTTACAATGACTTCTCTATTAAAATGTAGATTTGTTCTTTAATTTTGGTGTGTTTGATTTACACAGATGCTCAGAGATACTAAGTATAATCTACATTACAGCTGCTTACAATTATACAATGCAATATTGTTAACTATACCCATTCTTTGTCTGCTAGAACAAGAGAATGCATATAGACTACCTCTATCCTCACCTAAATCCATTAATTTTTGTCTAGATCTATGATCCTAACAACAAGCGGTATGAAGTCCCAATCCCTCTGAATATCCCCAGTGTTTCGAACAGTTCTTCTGATGGTCGACTCTACGACGTCCTCATTAAGGAGAATCCATTTGGGATTGAAATTCGCCGGAAGAGTACAGGCACTGTCATGTGAGTAGTCTGGTGGGACTGGGGCCTGAGGTTATGGGGACATCCCTGCCAGGGCCTCTGTGGCTTGGAATGCTCTGTCTGAGCAAATTCCATGCACATTCAGGATCCAAGACTAAGTTGTTTTCTTATGGTCTATTCCTACCGGTAGTCGTTCTCCCAGAAACAGCTACTGAGTTTGTTACCTGGCCCTGGAAATATCCCCAGCAATTTTTTATGGGATATCTTCTGTGTAATGAATGCTATTTAAAATACTATGTTTATGATACATAATGAAGCTAAAAATGTTGGTGAAAGTCAAGGTAGCTTTCATATCATTTGGGTGTTGACATATTTAAAAAGCTTGTAGGTCAGGAAAAGCATGGAGTATTCAAGAATTATTGGATAGTACTGCTTTTCTTGTCATGGTCTCAATAATTCTCAATTAAGAAGGTCTTCCTCTTTTTGTGAATGCTCATGCTCATTAATACAAATTTTAGAGTATTGAAAGATTTGGAAAAATGAAGAGATATAGAATTTTGACCAAATTCAGAGAAAAAATCATAATCTGTCCTGGCTTTTGTCCTAGCAATGTCACCAACTTCAGAAAGTAACACACAAGTCCAGAAAGGATGCTCCCGTGGGGAGCTTCCTTCTATTGTCATGTGAATAGGAATTGTGCTTCCTCACTCACATGTGGAATTTTCTGAAGGCGTCTTTAATCCTATGTCTCAAGTCACATGAGGATGAGAAAATGTATGACTTAGGACCTGGAAAAGGAAAGGAAGTCACTGAGTTGAGGCTCCAGGAGGAACGAGAGAACATTTGTGATAGAATAACAAGTACATAGGGCATGACAGGAAGAATCTTCACATACCAGGGAGCCCAGAAGTTCCTCTGTGGTGTATGAGGAGAAGGTGGGCTCACAAGTGGGTGTTAGATCAGGAAGAGCTGGGAACGAGTCAGGAGGAATTTCTATGATGCAGCCATGGAGACAGTTAGAAGGAGAATGTGACGATGTGAGGTGTGTCCAAAATCATCCCTGGGGATGAGTGGTCAGTGGGCCAGCAGGAGCGGAACAGGAGGCGGAGATTATCCTATGTCCTCAGTGGAGAAGCACGAGGTGGTGACGCGTAACAAGAGTAAAGGAACGTGAAGATGGGTTCTTAGCATTGGTCTTGATGTATTCTTGTGCAAATGGACTTTGTGCTGTGTTGGACATGAGTGTGTTCTGTGAGGCTGGTAGAACAAGAGCAGCTGTGTGTGGCCCCAGGAGAGCTCACCTCCTGCCCTCCCTGCCCTTCCCCTCTCAGCTGGGACTCTCAGGTCCTGGGCTTCACCTTCAACGACATGTTCATCCGCATCTCCACGCGCCTGCCCTCTCACTACGTCTATGGCTTTGGGGAAACCGAGCATACGGCCTTTAGGAGAGACTTGAACTGGCACACGTGGGGCATGTTTTCCAGAGACCAACCCCCGGGGGTAAGGAGGAGCACTTGGGGTCTCGGCTTAATTCCCTGGACCCGCACTGAGCGCCTCTGTGTATCATCCCCCTGATTGACATGTATTGTCACAATCGGATTCTGTCCTCCTGACCATTCCTCAAGCTCCTTTGTCACCATGTGTTTAAATTCCTTGATGGCCATTGTAGGTCCATGAGTTTTTGTGAATTCCCTTGTCAGGTGCAATGTCTTCTAACTCTGCCCACTTCTCCCCCATGCTTCTCAGTACAAGAAGAACTCGTATGGCGTCCACCCCTACTACATGGGCCTGGAGGAGGACGGCAGTGCCCACGGAGTCCTCCTGCTCAACAGCAATGCCATGGGTAGGCCAGCGCTGCTTCTTCCCACATCTGAGTGCTCAGGGCTCTTAGGTTATCTCAGGGGAATAATTTGTGACCTAGTGGCAGGGAAATCAACAATAACATGAGTGGTAGAGCATTTATTTACTGTTTGCCCTTTTGCTTATGTTCCTCTAGTAATGTGTAGTGAAATTAGTGAGTGGTATATTTCCGTCTGTAACAGTCACACAGGAATGCATAGCAACGCCAATAGAGTTCAAAACCCAGAGTCCATTCTTGCATGGAAGGCCCTGAGGAGCCAGGCATGCATGCAACTGGAATATCTTTGAAGTGATTGTTAGAACACTCTGGGGTTATGATGGTGTGAAAGATATTTGGGGTTTTATTTCTATTGAAGAAGGATAAATATTTGACTTAGAAAAAAACTTATGTAAAATAGATGCACCTGACATGATGTCTTCTTCAGTTAGTTGTAGTTTATTCATGAGTTTTACAATATATAAGTTGTTCTCACAGTGGGGTGGGAGGAGGATACTGTGTGAAAAGGACATAGAAAAGCAATATAATTCTTAAAGCTTCTGGAGAAATTTGCACTAAAATGGATATATAAAACTGAGAGCTGGTGGTCGGCCCAACCATTTAGAAAGCTGAAATTAGGAGAATCCTGGTTTCAAGCCAACCCAGGAAAAATAAGTTCCATCACAACGAAAGAAGCTGAGCACGAGATAAGCCAAGCAAAAAGCTGTGATTCAGAGCTTAGTTGTTGTACACCATCCCTAAAAGCATCAAGTCTTCAATAATAAAAAAGAATGTACTCTAATAGCAGAGTGACAAAATATTTAACATAATAATGTAATCGCAAAGGATTCCTGAATAGAACCTTACTTCCGTCTAAATTATTTCAGTCTGGGTGAGTTGAGTACAGAAGATGGTTTCTTCATAGCATGCAATGAAGGAGAGAGAAAACACGTTGATCAGATGTGCGTTCTTCCCATGTTGAGCTTTGCAGGCAGCTCAGCTCCCCTTTCCCTCTATTTTCAGATGTGACCTTCCAGCCCATGCCAGCCCTGACTTACCGCACCACAGGGGGAATTCTGGACTTTTATGTGTTCTTGGGGCCAACCCCAGAGCTTGTCACTCAGCAGTACACCGAGGTAGGTGGAAATGCATCTGTCCATTAAGTGCTTATGCAGAAATACTGGGTTCTAAATGGTATAATCACTTTTATACCTCTCACAGTTGTAATTACAATTGTTGACTGTTCTCAGAGATATGTATAGTATAAGAAGGGAAAAAGAACTATATCTAATAATCATTAGATTCTTTGCCTCTAAATATTGGAAGGGAGCAAAAGTACCCCTGGTCATCATGTATTTTGAATGATGGAGGTGGTGATGGTTTTGTTGATCGGGATGGTATTGTTTCTTGGTCTGATGATGGGAATGGTGTTTGGGCTGGTGAAGATGATGGTGACGGTGACTTTGATGATGTTCCTATCATTGATGATGGGGTGTGGAGTTATGGTTTTTGTGATGGTGATTGTGACTCTTCTGATAGGGCCTGATGGCTGCAGCGGTTACACTGTGAGGTGATGTTGGTGGTGATGGTTGAAGGGATTTGTCATTGTGATAGACATAACAGACATGGAGGAACTGCTGATTCTATTGCTTAGTCCATGTCAGAGCATATATGTCGTAACTTCCCATAGATGACCCATTCAGTTCTCATGGAATCTCTATGAGATGGACACTAAGATCAAACCCAACTCAGAGCTGAGGAAACAAGCACACTTGCCTCCTCAACTTTTCCCTACTTCTGGGCCTAACAGAGCATGTAGTGTATCAGTCCATGCACATTGCCTTGAATTTTGAGCTCCTCACTAATAATTGAGCCTGCATCTAGGAATGAGAACAAAAGCCAATTTTCTAGCTTCCTGAAGCCTGTGCTCTAATGTGGGAGCAGGCTTTTCCACATGGTATTCTAGTGCTGTGCTTCCTTCAAGTCCTGTCTGGATTTGCAGGTGTTGTTTGTCTAGACAGGGCACTGGCACTTCATGTTAAGAATTATTTTTTACTCAAATTTCCAGGTGATTGGTCGGCCTGTGATGGTGCCTTACTGGTCCCTGGGGTTCCAGCTGTGTCGCTATGGATATGAGAATGATGCTGAGATCTCAAGCTTGTATGATGACATGGTGGCTGCCCAGATCCCCTATGTATGTATGCTCGTGGTGTACACCACACTCTCTTCTCCTGGGGACCCTGCCTGTGTCTGGGACTCAACTTCTTTATGGGGTATTTGTGAGTTTCCAAAAGAACACGAAGTGCCTTCTCACATGATTCCACGATGACCTTGACGATGTCATGCAAATTATGTGAGGTGTTTGTGGCACTGGGAGATCAAGGAGAGAAAAAGGGATAGCCCACAGCCTTATCTCCTATGTCATGTTCCCTTCTATTTCTTTGAATATAAATTGAAGACATTTAGTCAAAAACCTGAATGCCGTAGGAATAAAGGATCCCTCAGTCATTAGGCTTAATTGAAATCAAATGAACAAAGATTCATGGAGCTCCTTGCACATGTAGGTAAGTATTCAATCAGTATTCTGTGGACACTGCAGCACAGTGCCATAAGCTCTTCGCCCCTCACCAGGGATCCTGTGATCATACACTTAGGACAAGAGCAATGTAGTCATCACAACTCACCGCAGAGCTTTATTTCATTTGTAATTATGTTCCGTTGGTTAAAATTGGTCCATCATGTAAGTATGTCCTATCATTGTTAGTGAGGAAGTTATGTTTGATTACTTAGAGTGAATATTTTAGAGTAATAACTTGTTTCTTTCTTTCTTTGTGCTTTGAATATACTTACTACATTTCTTGTAGTAGAACTACACAGTGAAAGTCTTTTTTAACTTGTTTTTCTCCTAACCACTGAATCTTGGGGAGCCACCATGTTCACTACATATATTATCAGTTTACCCAGTACTTTTTCATGCAGTGTGTTTGATTCCCTTTCTTTTTGTGATACTTGAGTTTCACAGTGGGATTTCTAGCTTGCTAGTTCCTGTAGCAGAGTCATGCTTCTAGTCCCTGTTTGAAGTAGTTATCCTGAAATAGTCCCACATTTTGCAGAGGCTAGCACCTGTACTGTAAACCTCCTATTTTACTCTTTCTATCATAGTTGAGATGATAGGTAGGCATCTCTTTGCCTTGCTTCTTTCACTGAAATGTTATCTCATAAACACTTTTGCTCTATCTGTCTAGGAATTGAATGATTCTTGATCTCCTGTGACAGCTGTGTACCATGGGGCCCAGGGAGTGACTGAGAAGTGTTTCAGTGAAATTTTTTTCTAAAGTTGGCCATGAACAGGCATGAGCCCTGTTCCAGTGGGTTTTACTAATACACAAAAGAGCCCCACTAAATAGATACTTGATCTACCTCTTCTTTCCAGTATGCATTTTTTACCTACTTTATGAGTGAGAATTTAGAAACACGTATATTTCTAGCTTTCAGTAGAAAACAAAGAACAGAGAAGCAGGGTTTGAGTCAGAAGGAAGGCCATGTGAAGTTGGGCATGGGTGGTAGAGAGTCGTTCCCATTGAAAGGTGGCCTCGAGTCCCCAGCTACCACTCCATCCCCTGTGCCCTCCCCCAGGACGTGCAGTACTCAGACATCGACTACATGGAGAGGCAGCTGGATTTCACCCTTAGCCCCAAGTTCACTGGGTTTCCCGCCCTCATCGACCGCATGAAGGCCGCTGGCATGCGGATCATCCTCATTCTGGTCAGTCCACGTGGCCCCTGTGGCCTCTGGGAGATGGAGGGGAGGTGGTGGGGAGGCCTTTGCTGTGTTTCCTTCCCTGTTCCACAAGGCGGGACTGAAGCTCCCTGGGAAAAGCCATTTACCAGTGTTCTCAGACACTTTACAGGTCATGGGGGATGGGAGGAAGGTCTTCTGGGATGTGGTGTGCTGTGTCTGTGGGCATTGCCTGCCTCTGTCCTTCCTCTGACTTGTGCTTTGGTGTCAGGACCCAGCCATTTCAGGCAATGAGACAGAGCCCTATCCTGCCTTCACTCGTGGAGAGGAGGATGATGTCTTCATCAAGTTTCCCAATGATGGAGGAATTGTCTGGGGCAAGGTAGGATGGAAGGTGATCCCCACACCTCAGCTGGGTGGGCACACTGCGGGTTTGTTCTCCATGTTGTTTTCCTTCCTTTCCATTCTGCTTTCATATTCTAATCAATATTTATGGATCCATGTAAAGGTTTTGTGGAATCCACTTTCCTGTGACCCAGTGCTTCCTAATGCATGAAGTGTCTACTCCCTAGAACTGTGGTTGGTGATGTCTTTGGCAATTCTCTTCATGGAAAAATGTCTGTTGCCTTTTTGTTGAACATTCTTCCCTCCATAGGTCTGGCCTGATTTCCCAAATGTTGTGGTGAACAACTCTCTGGACTGGGACATCCAAATAGAGGTAAAAGACCCTTTGTGTCAGGTGCAGTCAGGGTTACCTGCAAGTCAAGGCTTTGTTTGGTACACTAGACACATTAATCAGTGTGCTGATTGCTTTAGAGAAAGTAACATTTTTCTTGAAATGCAAATATATGTATTATTTTCCTTGGGTTATGCTTCAGAGATGCACAATTATTTGTAGTTTTAGGGAGCACAAGGCTGATTTTAATTGCAAAGCTTTAATAAAAGTAATACCTAGCTTCTGTATTAGCTTTTACTTTTTATTTTATTATCATTAAATGGTTTGCAAATGAGTTGTCATTTAGCAAAGTAGTTTTTGAATACAATGTATGTGGATTCCTGTCACCCTTTTCAGCAACGTCCCCAGCCTCTGACTTGCCCATTGCCCTTACTTTCCTAAATTTTGTAATATATATAAGGACTTAGTGCATTCTGCTTGTCTTTTCTTCATTCATTTACTCTCCTACTTACCTTTCCCTGAAAAATCCCCGTTTTTCTGGTGCTTATTAAATTGGGCTTTGTCTTTGTCTTTCAAAGGAATTACACTATTTGCTTTACTTTAAGTAGTTGTACAGAAGAAGTTCAATTTAATAGGTCAGTTTATAAGTACAATGCATTTTGGTCAGTGTCTCCCCTCCTACAATTCAGTATGAACAGGATGAAACAGAAAGAGCACGTTGGAGAATATGAGCATATTTTCACTGTGTGTATTGTTTAAGTTTACTGACCATTCTCTATGAATTTGCCGAATCATAAATGGCTTTAATTTCCTACTTGCATCTCCTAGAGGGTACAATCTTAACTTACAATCACTAATTGTTCCACTCTTCCTTTGTCATACCCATCCCATTTGTTTTTGATTTCACCTGAGCTGGGGCTCTGGGTTTCTAGTGGGTATTTCTCTTTGTCTAGTTCCCTTCTTTCCACTTTCATTCCTAGTGGCAAGCATCCCTGGGTGCCAATCCATGTACCATCTTGTGTACCCATTTCTCTGAGCCCAGGCCCCACCCCGCAGCTGTGTACCTTCCCTTCTGTGTGCTTATCTATTGCATCCTAGTGGACCCGCTAGATTTGTAGAACACCAGATCAAATGTTCTTTCCTGATGTTCTACATGTATTATTAGCGGTTGTTGGGTATTTGGTGGTTATAATACAAATGATTCATGCAGAGGAAATTGTTTACTTTTAGGGCTGAAATGTTCCATAACACAAAATAAGGAAAAAAACATATGCAGGTGTTCATGAAGTCAGTTATGTGCATGTTCTGAACCTCTAATCCCACAAGAGTATTCATTATCATCTAATTATTATGTAAGGTTCTAATCTAGACCCAATACCTGTATTCAGACCAACAAGAAGAAATTAAAGTAAGGTCCTTTCTCTTCAAACTCTGCCAGTGTTGTTAATGAGGGCACTGTGTCTTTGCGCAGTGCTTTGCTTATTGAGGGAAGATTACGAAAAGGGTAATTGCAAAAATGAGGAGATTGTTGAAACATTATTCCTAGGTCCATCTACAGTTTATGATAGAGAATTGTTTTACAATCAACTCTGAAACCTTAAGAATGGGCCAAACCATCAATGTCATGAGTATAATCTTCTGCCTCCCGTTCTTTTTTAGTGGGCTTCAACTGGATGAGTCTTCCCAACTTGATATGTGGGATGTCCAAATCACCAATCTGACTTGTGCCCTTTCTATCTGCATGGTCTTCCTGCAACTAGAAAGGTTATTCATTAATCCTAGGAAGAGATAGGGCAAGAGGAGGTTAGGGTGGGCTCTGAAGCAACAGGTGGAGACTTCAGTGTATTGGCTGATACCATGTATGTAGTTACAAAGAGGAAAGAAGGGTAGGCCTGTTTGCCACATGTGTGAAGGAATACAGTTTGTGTATCTTTCTTCATATTCCATGCTTTCTTGATGATCCCAGGACATTCAGTGCTGAAAGCACTGCTCAGTCTCCTCATGTCACTATCATGCAACACAGATCTTTTCTTGAGTTCAGTTGTTAGTAGTGAACAGTTTTCTGTCAAGTCTCTTCACGTTGGACAAATTGTGTGTGTGTGTGTTTTTCATAGCAATACAGAGCTTATGTGGCCTTCCCAGACTTTTTCCGGAACTCAACTGTCCTGTGGTGGAAGAGGGAAATGAAAGAGCTCCACACCAATCCACGGAGTCCAGATAAGAGCTTGAAGTTTGATGGCATGTGGATTGTGAGTGGAGGGTGCTTGACTGTGTACCTGTGGATAGATGTTGTGTGAACCTTAACGGGTGGTGGCATAGGGATGACTTTAGTGAAGATGGTGAGATCAGATGTGTTTAGTTAAGCAGCTTCAACATTCCTCCATGAAAACTTTGGGTATCTCAGAATATCCATGTTTCACCAGCTGTATGGCAGCTCAGTGTCCTCCATCATTGGTGGCAGCTGTGAAATTTGTGCTGTGAAATCTGATAGGTGATGCTTATTCATTGCTCAGAACTTTGCTGGGCCTTCAGGAGAATATTGATAACTCTCCAGGAAGTCATCCTGTAGGGCTCACTTGCTGGTTCCACCAATTGTTGCCTTAATGTGGTGATTCTCCCTGGACCCCATCAACAGGAGTTATAGAATGATGACTGTTTATCCACTGAGCTCTTATCTCTGAGTTGACACAATGCCTTGTCTTTACGATACACCATGTGTGTGTGTCTGACATTTCTAGGATATGAATGAACCTTCGAGCTTCGTGAACGGGGCGGTTCCTTCTGGCTGCAGGGATCCCACCCTGAACCATCCTCCCTACATACCACGTAAGGACGCGGGGCCTCCTCCACCTGCACATGGCTGGAAGGAGGATTTCTGAGCCACAGCCCCATCAGGAGGGCCTCGTGGTACTGTGACAGAAGCACTGCAGAGATGGTATCTTGGCGTGTGCAAGTTGCCGGAGCCTCTGGCAAATTTTCTTAAGTTGACCAGTAATCATTTGACAGTGGCAATGTCTCCAAAATAATTTTCCAGCTTTCTTTCTTGGTCCTTCAGGCTTGTGATGATTTACTCACAAGAACATCTCACTACTAACTCTTTTGATGGACTGGCTCTCTTTATCACAGTACTCATGGGCTGTGGAGTTATCCTTGTGCTTATGGCCTGACTCCTTCAGTTTTTCTATGACTTGTGTTAACTTCCATGGATTTTTGTGATAATTCTTCTGATCTGTTTTCTAAGATGTATGGCATTGTAGTTCTATTTATTTGACAGATTTGAATTTTACCAAATAGTTTATACAATATAAGTCTTGATGAGGACCTGATCCAAAATGAATTCTTGAGAACCATGCGTTCTTCTGATTGTCTTCACTTTTTCCAATCACCTTGATGTTGAAGATTCCCCAGGGCCCACTAGATTCTCAGAACACTGTTTCCTTGTCCCTGAGTAAGAGTGAGAGACACTAAGAAGGAGAGAGAGAGACAGAGAGAGAAAGACAGAGAGAGAGTGAGAGAAAGAGAGAGAGAGAGAGAGAGAGAGAGAGAGAGAGAGAAGCAGACACAGACAGAGACAGAGACAGACAGAGAGACAGAGACAGAGAGAGATAGAGAGAGGGGGGGAAACAGACAGACAGAAATCTGTAGATTTCAATGTAGCCTTAAGATTCAGGATTCAACCTTCAGAGAGGCAAGGGACTAAGTAAGTCTATTAGGGCTTTATTCACATTCTTCATTTTTCTCTTCAGATCTAGAGGCCAGGGACAGAGGCCTGAGCAGCAAAACCCTGTGCATGGAGAGCGAGCAGATCCTTCCCGACGGCTCCCGTGTGCGGCACTACGATGTCCACAACCTGTATGGCTGGTCCCAGACCAGACCCACCTATGAGTGAGTCCTGTCTCCTCCCTGCCCGGTATCCCCTGATGGGGAGAGCTGCCCTATTCTTCCCTCTGTCCTTGGTGGTTGGAGACATCCCCTCAGCTTCCTAGTTTCCACCCAAAATTAATTTTCTAGATCCACCCATGAAAAACATTCCAAGGGTGTTATTAACCCTGTAGCTGATCTGTGAAACTTGGAATAGTGTAGAGAGTTTAAAATGCTGCCTCAATAGTACTTGAAACACTTAGAGGTGGTCAGGGACTGACATACAGCTCTGGGGAAGGTTAAGAGACTAGAATGCTGCCCCCTTCCTCAGTGCTGAAAGGGCTAGACCCTGGAAGTCTAGAGGTAGATGAGAACTAGACCCTGGAAATCTAGAGGTAGGGATAGACCTTGGAAGTCTAGAGGTAGGGTGAGAGCTAGACCCTGGAAGTCTAGAGGTAGGGTGAGAACTAGACCCTGGAAGTCTAGAGGTAGGGTGAGAACTAGACCCTGGAAGTCTAGAGGTAGGGTGAGAACTAGACCCTGGAAGTCTAGAGGTAGGGTGAGAGCCAGACCCTGGAAGTCTAGAGGTAGGGTGAGAACTAGACCCTGGAAGTCTAGAGGAGGGTGAGAGCTAGACCTTGGAAGTGTAGAGGTAAGGTGAGAGCTAGACCCTGGAAATCTAGAGGTAGGGTGAGAGCTAGACCCTGGAAATCTAGAGGTAAGATGAAAGCTAGACCCTGGAAGTCTAGAGGTAGGGTGAGAGCTAGACCTTGGAAGTGTAGAGGTAAGGTGAAGACCCTGGAAATCTAGAGGTACGGTGAGAGCTAGACCCTGGAAATCTAGAGGTAGGATGAGAGCTAGACCTTGGAAATCTAGAGGTAGGATGAGAGCTAGAGCCTGGAAGTCTAGAGGTAAGGTGAGAGCTAGACCCCGAAAACCTAGAGGTAGGGTGAGAGCTAGACTCTGGAAGTCTAGAGGTAGGATGAGAGCTAGACCCTGGAAGTCTAGAGGTAGGGTGAGAGCTAGACCCCGAAAACCTAGAGGTAGGGTGAGAGCTAGACTCTGGAAGTCTAGAGGTAGGATGAGAGCTAGACCCTAGAAGTCTAGAGGTAGGGTGAGAACTAGACCCTGGAAGTCTAGAGGTGGGGTGAGAGCTAGACCTTGGAAGTGTAGAGGTAAGGTGAGAGCTAGACCCTGGAAATCTAGAGGTAGAGTGAGAGCTAGACCCTGGAAATCTAGAGGTAGGATGAGAGGTAGACCTTGGAAGTCTAGAAGTAGATGAGAGGTAGACCCTGGAAGTCTAGAGGTAGGGTGAGAGCTAGACTCCAAAAGCCTAGAGGTAGGGTGAGAGCTAGACCCTGGAAGTCTAGAGGTAGAGTGAGAGCTAGACCCTGGAAGTCTAGAGGTAGGGTAAGAGCTAGACCCTGGAAGCTAGGGAAAGTGGAACACATGTCTTGACTTTGCCTGGGTTGCAGTCTCCTTTCCCAAAACAACAAGGGAACCAGTGTTTCTCAGAAACTCTATTTTAGCTCCAATTATAATATTAGTATAGATAGTTTATTTTCTGCATGTGTCCATGGTAAACTTCCTGTTTGAAGTCAAATAAATATACTTGTGTGTGAGAACTCCCAGTGCCAAGTGCGTATTTGCCTTGGGTCTTCTCTTTCCTGCTGAATTTCTTTCTCTATCTTCTGTATCTTCTCATTTCTTCAGCTCTGGTATGCCATTGTGTTAGCTTGGGTTTAGGTTAGCAATGCAAATTTTCTCAGAATAAAGACGATTTCACAAAATTGAATATGAACAAGGATTTATTTTAGTCAAGCAGGATAAAGTAGAGAGAAACAACAAAAAAAGAAGGTGAGGGTAGGGGACAGTCATTCTGTTCTCATGCAGGATATTACAGGTAAAGACTCAAAATGTCCGTTCTCTGCTTTTGCCTTTATTCTTTCTGAGCAGGGGAATTCCTCCTCATCGTGTGGTCTGACCACCCCTAAACATTAGATGATGGCGGCCAAGATACAAAATCTAAAACTCTAAAGATCTAAAATATAAACGTGCCGTCAAGTATACCTAAAATGCAGGAACAAGACCTAAGTTGAAGGGCTTTCTTTTCCCAGTTAGACTTTATTTTTCTGTCTCTATCTGTATATGAGTTTGTGGGTTTTTATTTTTCTTTTTTCTTTTTTTTTTTTTTTTTTTACCATTTTTAAGGAAGGGTCAGAAGGCAGAGCTGTTATGGGAATCCCCATCAGCCAGAAAGACCTTCTTTTTTTTTTTTTACCAGTCTTGGGCTTGGGCTCAGGGCTTGAGCACTGTCCTTGGACTTTCTCAAGGCAAGCACTCTACCACTTGAGCCTCAGCACCACTTCCGGCTTTTTGCTATGTATGTGGAGCACCGAGGAATTGAACCCGGGTCTTCATGCATGCTAGGCAGGCACTCTACCACTAGGCCAAACTCCCAGCCCCCCAGAAAGACCTTCTTCCAGGTCCTGAATCCCTCCTAGTCAGGCATCAAGCACATTGTCCAGGCCCAAGGTCTCTGGGGAAGGATCTGTGGCCTCTCCTTTATACTACTATAGAAAACTAACTGTTGCATAAGATTAAATAATCATTTTATATTTTACACCATTTCAATGATTATTGCATAATCAGTTTCTCATAGAGTACTGTGGATTGATAATCTCTGTCAAACAGGGAAACCATATTCTTTCCATTCAAGAGGAGCATTTTTAAAAATTGAGAGCTTGATACCAGTTGAAGTGAGGAAAGGGGATAGTGGGTGCTCTCTAGCCTTTCTGCTCCTGCTCTGGCCTCAGTTCTCCCCTGCTCCCTCCAACCAGGGCCGTGCAGGAGGCCACAGGACAGAGAGGCATCGTCATCACCCGCTCCACATTCCCTTCCTCTGGACGCTGGGCAGGACACTGGCTGGGAGACAACACAGCTGCTTGGGACCAGCTGAAGAAGTCTATCATTGGTGTGTGGTCTTTGCTCCCAGAGGGCTCTGCCCCTCCCCTAGGGCAGGGGACTAGAACCCTTGAAGAGGGAGGAGGAGGAGGCAGGTCCTGGGAGTCTGGCCTGACACAGCTGTGGTTCTCCTTGCAGGCATGATGGAGTTCAGCCTCTTTGGCATATCCTATGTAAGTGACCTTTGGCTCTTCTTGATCCCCATGGAGGTGGTGGGATGTCTGAAAATGTGCAAGAGGCTGGGTTTGTTCTGTCTTGTTTCAGACAGGGGCAGATATCTGTGGGTTCTTTCAAGATGCACAGTATGAGATGTGTGCTCGCTGGATGCAGCTGGGGGCCTTTTACCCCTTCTCCAGGAACCACAACACCATCGGGACCAGGGTGAGGCCATCTGTTCCCCCTTCCTTGTTTTGTGGCACCTGACCACAGCCAGCAGTCTTGAGACACAGCTCTTGCGGTGTGTGAGGTCTGGAGACACTCTCCAAGTGCTCATCACTCACAGTCCTCAGCACTGAGCAGATGATTCCTTCCTTTAGAGGAAATTCTGTCCAGCCCAGTCCAGGGAAGCATATATCATGGGGAAGAGAGAGTTTGGAGAGCCCCTCACTATTCACAGTGTTCTCTTAAGAAGTGGCATTCATAATTTTCTTTTGATGTGCATGGTTGATCAGAAATGAATTCCAGCCATGAATTCCTTAAGGCCCATCAGTTTCCCACAGTAAGTGCAGAATGTCCTTCTTTGTGTCCTTTAGAGACAAGACCCCGTGTCCTGGGATGCTGCATTTGTGAAACTCTCCAGAAGCGTCCTAGAGACCAGATACACCCTGTTACCATATCTCTACACCCTGATGCACAAGGCCAACACGGAGGGCGTCACTGTGGTGCGGCCTCTCCTCCACGAGTGAGTGTCTAGCAGCAATCCTGCTGAGTACTGGGCAATGTGAAGATCTGTAGGTGATACAAACAGGTCTTCCAACCTGGAAATACGCTATTTTCTGTTGGTATACCTACAGGCAGAGACTATAACAGCGTGCTTATCTCAGAAAATGTCATGGATGAAAGATTGCTCCTTCAGTAGATAAGTGTTTGAAAGATAAAATGCATCACAGAAAAGTTTATCTTTCATGTAGTCATATAAGATCCTTTTACCTTTTGTTACCTTCCTTTCAGCTGGGTTATGCCGATCCAGACTAAAATATGTTGTGATTATGAAGTAAGGCATTCCAGGGACAGATCATAATGATGACACCAGCCTTGTATTGAAAATATGCAATCATGTAAACTTCCTAGGAATACACTTAGCTAAGGAGGTGGATGGTGAAAATGATAAACCAGTGGAAAAAGAAACTGTAGCAAGTACTGGGCAATGGCAAGACCTTCCATGTTTATCCATAGACTGAAATAATTTTGTGCAAATGCCTTTTCTGCTACAAATAGCCTACATATTCAATGTAATACCCATGAAAATTTGAGGGACATCCTTCAGAGAAGTACCAAAAGCATCCTGAAAATTTATATGAAGGCATAAAGGCCCCAAAAGAATCAAAGAAAGGCAAAATGAGGAATTCTGGAGACATCACAATATCTGGTTTGAATTGTCATATGGAACTATAGGAACACAAACACTTAGGGACAAACATATGAACAGATAGTTAGCCTTGGAATAGAATAGATGACCCAGAAAAGACAAGGCTCTAACAAATGGTGTTTGTAAAACTACATACGTACATGTAGAAAACTAAGAATAAATGCCTATCAAACAATATAAAAATAAGTTCTAAATGCATGAGAGATCTTATCGTAAGACCTGAAATTATGATACTACTACAGAAAAACCTAGCAAAAAGACTTGAAAATATAGGACTATAGGAAAATATAGTTGGGCATGGTGGTCTATGCCTGCAATTCCAGCTACATGGAAGGCAGAAATAAGAGAATTTGGAGAGTACAGAATGAAATTATGTTATTAGCCAGAAAATGGATGGAATTGGAGATCAACAAGTAAAATACGCCAATTTCAGAAAGAGTAATACTGCATATTTTTTCTCATAGGAAATTATAGTCCTAGGCTGGGATGTAGCTCAGTGGCAAAGAATTTGCCTAGCTAGTGTGACATTCTGGGTTTGATCCCCAGTACCAAAAAATTAAAACAAAAATACAGTTAAATTATAATCCTAAAAAAATGACAATTTTAAAAGGGTGATTGCTGAGGGTTGGCAAACCAGCAAGAAGGCTAGGGGATAAAAGGCAAGTAAATATGATTGCTTTGTAAGACTGTATTTAAATGTAATAATAAAACCACTAAAATGGTAAGAGAAAGGAGGATAGGAAGTGTATGTAAGGAAATACTGCAACAAAACATGTTTGTACAATTAATAAGTGAATAAATAAATACTATAAGGAACTATGGAGAAACTTTGTGTGAGAAAATGTCTAAAATATTGCTGAGACTGGAGGCCTGTGATCTATAGAAAGCAGAGGGGATCTGACCCTCATGAACTGGGGAGTAAGATGGCAGAGGCAGAGGCCTCAGCTTGAGCATTGTACCAGGCATGGTGGAGCTGATGGTGACACCTTCATGCTCTTTTCCAGGTTCGTGTCTGACCGGGAGACCTGGGATATTGACAGTCAGTTCCTGCTGGGCCCAGCCTTCCTGGTCAGCCCTGTCCTGGAGCCTGTGAGTGTGGGGGCCTGAGATGGGATAAAGGTGCCATCTGTGAGGCTGGAAGACTGTGGATGATCCTGGGACATGGCGTCTTATTCTCCCTTTGTCTCTCCCTTCCTGAGCAGAAGTCCATCCCTTAGTCTAGCCTACTTAATATGTCAGCCTATGAATTCTAGGTTACAGAATGGTCAAGAAGAATAATTACTCTTCTGATATGTTTGATGCTGTCTCTTCACTAAAACAAGAAGAGGGTGGGGCAGTAACGAATGAATTCACCCCAAGAGCTCCCACAAGATCAGCTTGCAGCAAAGGGGTCATGTGGAACCACTAGCTAGCCCCCTCTTCCTTCCAGACTCTGTGTGACTGACAGCAGACACCATTTCTTTTCTTCTGTGAATGACTGATGAATGATCTGACTAACATGCTCCAATGATACCTCAAGTCTTTCTGTACTTGCACAATTTTTTTCTTCAATATTTCTTCCAACTTTGTCTCTTTAGAGAGAGAGGGGTCCATCTACAGCAAATATTGGTTCTTTTTCCTGTACCCCCAAAGGGCTTTATTCAAGAAAGCATTTGTGCCAGGCAGGAGAGTTCCTGTTTGTGAAGAGGGAGGGAAGGATCTTCCCCAACCTTGCTGATCCCAGGAGAGCAGACGCCCAGGCTCCAATTCCACTACTGCTCTAGGGCCCCTTCCTTGTGCAGATTGCTTGATCTATATTGGGTAAAAGTGCCCAAACACACTTCCTATTTGTGTTTAATTTCAGAATGCCAGAAATGTGACAGCATATTTCCCTAGAGCCCGCTGGTATGATTTCTACACGGTAAGCTTGAGTAAATTTATACAGCCCAGGGAAATGGTAGAATACAAGTGTTTTTGTTGTCATAGAACTCAGATCAAATGTTGATTCTGGACAATTTGTGGTCTTGGAAAAGTCAGTCTACACATGTAGACTGAGGATTCTCACCTTGTGTGGAATGAGACTGTACTCCTGTAGGAAGTGCTATGCAATAACACAGTATACATGTCTCTGTGCCTGGAATGTCATAGGTGCTCCTTACAGAGGGGCTTCTAACTCTCCACTCTCAGCCATCACTGTAAGATACATGAACAGACTCTTACCAGCTTGAAATTGTGCTACAGCATGGTGTTTGACTGTGTCTCCTGTTGAGGTAGGGGCTAAGATTTCAAGCCTGTGCATCCCATGTGATTTTGTTCTTGAGGCATCCAAAGAAGCTCTCTCTTGGGCCTTGGAGGACAGGGCTTTAGAAAGCCACTTGGAGTGGTCTCTTGAGGGACAGGGTAGTGACAGGAATTGCTGTTGGAGAGCAGGCAGAGTTTGTGCAAACCCTTGTCCTTCAAAAGATTGTAATGGGATTAAATGCAAGCTGGGTATGGTGTCCTCTGCCTTATCCCCAATCACTCCCCACTGAGTGTTATATGTAACGACGCTGCTCTGTGCTTGTCAGCCAGGCCTAGGTCTTTTGAGGAGGGAAAAGCCAATATTTGCTTGTTTTTAGTTGTTGTTTTGGTTTGCATTGGTGGCACTGGGTATTTGAACTTGGGCACACAGGCTTGCAAGGCACATGCTCTACCACACGAGCCATACTTCATGTCCTTTTTACCTTGTTTGATTTCAAGGTAGGGTATCCCAGCCCAAACCAAAATCTATTTATGCCACTTAAGTAGCTGGGGTTATAGAACTCAGAGACATGTTCAACTTCTTAGTTGATATAGGGAGTCTCACAGAGATGTTGAGTGATTTGACTTCACTCCAAATGTATTTCTTCCTACCTCTGCCTCCTAGCACCTTGGAGCTAATCAGCACAAACCACCAGGCCTGATCAGCTTTCTTAAGGTCTCCACACATGGTCTTGAGTTTGCACAGTGTCCATCTTGTTCCCTGTTGTCGGTCCTTCTGAGTGTGTCGTGGCTTCTGGTGCAGGGCCTGGCGTAGGACTCGGAGCCTAGCACACATGGTTTAGAGAAGCACCCTACTGTAAGCCTGGCCTCGTACTTCCATGACTTGGAAAGTAAATGCCTCCTTAAGTTTTGTACCATAGGCATCTTGTTAGCTGCTTTTAATTCCTGCCTTGCCTGCTGCACAGTTCTTTGTTGAGCTGGGTGTTGAAACACTGCACATAGTCCTGGAATTTGCCATGTAATGAGGAGCTAAAATTTGTTTTATAAACATTACACATGAAAATCATGCCATGGACTTCATGAACAAAGCAAGTCAGTATAGAAGGAAATTTTGATACTAAATTTAAAAGATAATGGAATTAATAGAAAAATGTCTCTGTAATTAATTGATAACAAATTATGAGCATTTAGTCTTTGTGCTAGAGTGGAGATTGGTAAGTTATGTCCCACAGTCAAATATGTCTATCACTTGTTTTCTTATGTAAAGTTTTACTAGAACACATTCACATACATTTGTTTACTCATCATTAATACCTACTCAGTATTTCTAAAGAGCACTTATCGAATGAAGCTTTTGGATTCTGGGGGGAGTTGGCAGTGATTGACTACAGAGTTTTGGTGGTCACAGTGTCAGGAGATGAAATGATATACCATGTGGTGTGTAGATGCTAAGTATGCTGCTTGATACCAGGGGCAAAGCAGAGGACAGCCCCCAGCAAAGATTTGTGTGGCCTTAAATGCCAGGGATGTCGTCACACATCTCTGCTGTAGTTGAGAGAGAGTAGAAGATTGGTCACTTAGGATTTCTGTGCAGACTCAGCTGAGAGAACTTCTCCCACATTTTAGGCAATAGTGATGCAAACATAAGGCAGATGTACTCAAATCAAAATAAGGGTAAGCAAGTAGGATTTTCTCTGAGAAGTGGGAATGGCAGATGTTAGTTCATCAAGGGCATGGGAGTGAAGCAGGAAGGGAAATAGAGACTCAGTTAACTCTTGGTGAAAGAAAAGGTCTCGAATTGCTTTTGTGGCTTGTGTATAGGAACCATGAAGAAGTAAAGGTTTTCTGACTCCTTATCAGTGCTCTATGACTCAGAAACAAGTTATAGGGTGAGATATATGTCCTCATGGAGGACATGCTGCAGACATTCTTAAAAGGACAAGACTGCTTATATGACAAAGATTTCACCCAGCAACAGGTTGCAATGTCAGGAACCTGATGGTTCGTCTCGTTTACCATCCCTTCCTCCTGCGCACAGGGTGCTCAAATCAATGCAAGTGGACAGTGGAAGGTCCTGTCAGCGCCTCTGGACCACATCAATCTTCATGTGCGCGGGGGCCACATCCTGCCCTGGCAGGAGCCTGCACTGAACACACAGCTCAGGTGAGTGGAGGGACGGGCTCGGCTCTGCATGCGGGTTGCTCACTTACCCGTCACGAGTGTCCTCGGTCCCATAGACACTGCTCTCAAGGACAAAAGCAATTTTACTGAACACTTGTGTTATTTTGAATTTGTTTGCCTTTAAACCTTCCTCAACACTGCATTCTAAAAAATTATCAATTTACACATACATTCATGGAATTATAGGTCTCAGTAGATAGATTTAAAAGAGAAACAATAGGCAATTAGGAGATTAGGATTCATGATACCAGTTTTTTCAGGCGATCTCTTATTTGACCATCAAAAAACCTGTTACTAAAAAATAGCTGAATATGACAACTGACAGCTAGGACCAAGATCCCTCATAAAGAAGTATAAAGACTTCTTCATCTTTGTCTTCATAGTAATTGACAATGTTGTACCTCAAATAAGTGCTTGGTCTGGGCCTAGAACTGGGCCCATATACGGAGTCCTTGGAGATTTTCTTCAGCAAAGCGAGAGAGTGCTTTGATATGGGCACTGTGTTGTCCCCTCTCCATTTTTTTTTATTTCTGATTTTTATCTTTTAATTATTTACTTATTCTTTTATTGTTGGGGCAAGTATAGCAGGGTTACAATTACATTCATCAGGTAGTGGGTGCATTACTTCTGGCACCTGATACCCCTTCTCATGTTTTTGTCCCTGTTTCCTTCCTCCCACCCCTCCCAATCACCTTCCCTTCCCCTCTCTATTTTTTAAGCTCAGTGATTCAGCTACACAGACTGTACGTAGACGGATTCTGCTAGAAGCCACATCTGTCCATATCATTTCTAAAATCTTAGTCTCTTGCTCAGAGCTGCAGGTCAAAGCTGAAGCACTCAGGATCTTTCTCAGTAGAATCGACTGCATGCGCTTTAGGAAATAGATTATGAAGGGCAAGGATCGCATCTCTGGGGTTTTCCTCACAAAGGGGTTGGAGGAAACAAGTTGATTTGCTTTGATTCTTTTTTTAAGAATCTTATAGGAAAATCCCATTCATTCAGCCACAAATTCATTCATTCATGACACAGAGTCACGTGGCTACATGGGGACAGAACTCTGGCTAGGGGCATAATGTATCCAATGCTAGCATCCCATATTTATACAGGAAGCACTGTTTTTGTTCCTTTGTCTTTATAGAAACACTTGGCTAGTGAGTCTGGTCTAGTTTGTAGCTAACACCTCTTTTGCTTTACTACAGCCGCAAGAAATTTCTGGGCTTCAAGGTTGCCTTGGATAGTGAAGGAACAGCTGAAGGCTGGCTCTTCTGGGATGACGGGGAAAGCATTGGTGAGTAGGGGTTGCTTGAGATTTATGCCAGTCTACCGATGAGGTTCATGGCTTTGTTATTAACTTGATTTTTACACTGCCCGTGTTAAAACACTTTTGTTTAAAAAATATAATAATT
Source organism: Megascapheus bottae (assembly GCF_031878675.1). Classification (NCBI taxonomy): domain Eukaryota; kingdom Metazoa; phylum Chordata; class Mammalia; order Rodentia; family Geomyidae; genus Megascapheus; species Megascapheus bottae. The sequence goes on from NC_143513.1 coordinate 77,133,483, forward strand.
TGTGGGGCCAGGAGTGTGGCCTAGTGGAAGAGTGCCTGCCTCACATGTACAAAGCCCTGGGTTCCATTCCTTGGTAATACACATACAGAAAAAGCCAGATGTGGTGCTGTGGCCCTGAGTTCAAGTCCCAGGACTGGTGAAAAGAAAAAAAAATATAGTAATTTGTTAGTTTAAATGTAGAACCATATTTTACATGAGCCTTATGCCTTATATAAGTTCATCCTGAACCTCTATTATTCAACATTTTTAAAGAATTTATTCACATTGATTTTTACATCATTTATTTATTTATTTATTTATTTTGCTGGTTGTAGGGCTTGAACTTGGGTCCTGAATGCTGTCCCTGAGTTTTATTGCCCAAGCCTGGAGCTTTACCACTTTGAGCCACAGTGTCTCTACAGGCTTTCTGGTGATTAACTGGATATGAGTCTCACAGATTTTCCTCCCCAGACTGGCTTTGAACTGCAGTCCTCAGATCTCAGTGTCCTGAGTAGCTAGGATTGCAGGTCTGAGCCACTAGTGCCTGGGTCAACTATTTTATGTTATTGTGGAATAAAATAGAATAAAAAAGGAAGTTTGTTGCTAGCTAAGATGACTTTCATATGATCTGTGACTAAAGTCGCTTTTTCATGTTATGTCTAGTTCATTGTCCTAGCAAGACAGCATCTCTCAGTTGAGCTGTTTATTGGGGGGAAATTCCCCTTACTTTACAGGCATTTGTAACCTTTCAGAGGAAGACTAATGTCCAAGGGCAGTGCCCAGGTCCTGAGGTCAAGCCCCAGGACTGGCAAAATAAGAAAAGAAAAGAGGAAGACTGAAATATAATTAGCTATGTAGATCAGTAGTATTCAGCAGAACTTTGTACAAGATGAGAATTGTCCCTCTTTTTGGTGTCTAATGCAGTAGTAGGCATAGGTGGCTATTGAGAGTTTAATCTATGACAAGGTCATATGAAGAACTCAAATAATTATCTTATTTAATTTTAAATTTTAAATTGACATTATTACATTTTTCTGGTGGCTACTGACATGGACAGAACAGTTCTAGAGGCACTAGGCCTGCAGTCACTGGGGAAATGGGAAATGGTGAGTTAAGGAGAAAGTTTAACACATAAAGGAAACAAAGTTACTCGGGTAGGGAGAAGATCAAGTTCCTGACCCTTCCACCTTCACTGGACTTGTGGAACTCCGCACTCACCCAGGCCCCATGCCATGCATGAATTAGTAGGGACCAAGAGGGGTTTCTTAAGTTCTCTGGAGATTGCATTTTAAGAGCAATCTGTTAAATACCTGTGGAGTCTTCATCCCCTGATGTACCAGTCTTGGTGTGTGTGTAAGTGACTACACCTGTGTGTAGTGGACACCTAAAATAAGGGATCCAAAAATTCACAGGGAACTGGGACAATGTTGGGTTGGTAGACCACAGGGCAAAGGGTCTTAATCAAGAGGGTTAGGAAACTTTTATAAGGCAACGATCAGAGATATACAGCCATCAGTCACTTCAGATGTTTTGTCAACTGAAGTTGGGTACAGAGTGTAAATTATTCTCCATGAGGAGAAATGAAAGCTGTGAAGATTAAAATGAGACAAAAATGATCTGTAATCTCTCAACTAAGACAAGTCCTCTATTAGCATTATCACCAGACTCAGGTTATACTTATCTTGTGTTTTTCAGATACCTATGGAAAGGAACAGTATTATTTGGCCCGCTTTTCTGCCAGCCAGGTAAGTATGATTGTCATCATGAAGTGAGGACAGAGTTCTCTGGGGTTAGTAGGATGCTGCATGTCATAAAAGCACAAAATATCACCTAGACAACATTCGCTGCTTGTCCTGTAATTCATATCCTTCCCTTCCACCAGACTTCAGATGGAGAATCCCTGTGCTCCCAGACGGTTTTCTGAGTCAGAACCCACATATGTCTCACCAGTCTGTTTCTGTATTGCCTAGCCCTTGCTCCTTTGTTGAATGGGATGCACATTCTGTCACTTCTCTATCTGTGGTACAAGTTTCTTGGGAGCAGAGACTGTCTGCTATTGATTTCAAAGCAATACTAGAGACCCTGCAGGTGCCCATGGGAACAAAGGGAATGGACGCTGGCAACAGAGAATTGGCACTGAAATCATAGACTGTAGTCTCGGGGGGCACAGGATGCTTATTTGAGGTTATCTCACCCAATCCTCTACATTTATGCCTAAAAAGAAGATGGGTGGGGAAATGAACTCATTTTGATATATTCTGTTTTGTTCTCTGACAGAATTCAATGCAGAGTGATGTCTTTGTCAACAAATACATCACTGGTACAAACCCTTTGTACCTGGGCTATATTGAAATCTGGGGAGTGGACATCTCTGTAACTACTGTGAACATCAACGTGAAAAACGTGAACACAGAAATAGACTTCCAATATGACTCTGCCACACAGGTTTGTGACCCCAGACAAGCCCGCTGTTATTTCCCAACCCAAGACAGGCATTCAATGCCCAAGCTGCCCTCTATTGGCAAACCCTTCCAAAGGTGAAGGAAACTTCATAATTTCTAATTGGAGGTATTTTTTTCTGTGTCTATCTTCGTCAGTGGAAAGTTCGAAACCAACTTCCCAAATAACCTCACCTGCCCTATTTTATCAACCACAAAACACAGTCACTTTAAAAGGATTGCCACTCAGAAAGAAAAAAAGGATTTCAAAGCTATGAAATAATTGTTTGGTATCACTAAATATTTCTTTTGTCAGCCATGGGGCTTGAACTCAGGGCCTGGATACTGTCCCTGAGCTCTTTCACTCAGGCTAGCTCTTTACCACTTTGAGCCACAGTACCATTTTCAGTTTTCTGACACTTGTCAGCCTGGTGGAAAATGCAACTGTCTTTCCAGTGTGCTTGCTTGTAGCTTTTGTTGTCTTTAATTTTCTTGGGTCTTTGAGGCAGCGTTTCACTACATAACCCAAGTTAGCTTTGAACTTATGACCTTCCTGCCTTAGCTTGCCAAACACTGGCATTGTAGGTGTGATCACAATACCTGGCTTTTTACTTTTTCTTTTCCTGAACAAAGCACTCTTTCTTAGACCTGAAACAGTGGTCTTCTTTATTTTTGTATTCTTAAAATTTTTACTTTCTCATATAATGATTTTCAACCAGTATTTCTAACTTTACTAAGAGTGAGTTCTTAAAAGATGTCTCCTTATTCTGTCAAACTGATCTACAGGCTAACATCTGCACACACGCAGTGAGACCTAGAAAAAGGTAGGGGTAGTAGATTAGGTAAATCTACTATCATTGAATTTGAAGAGAATTTAGAGAAGGAGGAAGTGTAAAGAGGGCTGAAGCTAGCTGAAGAAAGCTAATACTTCAGAAGAATAGAAGAGAGGGGATTTTCTCTGGCTTGTCAGTGCCGTTGTGTCTCTCAGTGGTTATGTTGCACTGGTGAGAGGCCTATCCTTGTTACTGAATAATCTCCATTCTGTAAGGAACTGGGACACTCCCTCCTCACCAGAGAGTGATGGGCAGCTGGAAGTGAGGATATGCCTTTGGAAAATAGTATGGGGTTATGTGGATTGTTGACCTGGGCCTGATTTACTGATTTGCAGGAAATTTCAAGCAAGTGCCTTATACTTTGTCTTTGATTTCTAACAGGTGTTAAGGATCAATGTGACCTATCACCATATCAACCTGTGTGACTTCATGTCATTGACATGGAGCAACTCCTCATAAAACTTTAGAGTAAGATACTGATAATAAGCATATCTGAAACTATTATTCTTTTTCATGGCTGCAACCTTGTGTGTTCTTAATTGGTCAGTACCCAATATGGACATAATATTTTATTGTTTTTATTTTATGTTTTATCTAAAATTCTTTGCCATGACATAGGCTGTAGGAAGGTATGGAAAATCAAGGGATTTCTGTAATGTCTCTACATGATGATTACATAATAGAGGTGATTTATCATAATTGCATTCACTGAAGCTAAAGTAGTTCCATAGTGAAATGTATGTGTGTGCGTGTGTGTATTGTTTGGCATTTGTGATTGTGGATGGCTCTCACTCTTGTGTTAAAGACACACCAGGAAATTTGCCATGGTGGTTCCTGCTCTGAAACTAACCAACAAAGTATCCAGAAAATAAATAAATAAACTTCTGCTCCTGAGGTGTATGCAGAGGAGGTTGATATGCTAAAGTATGAAAGGAGAGGAAGAAATGGCAAACACGGAAAAATGAGCAGGAAGACGTGAGATGACAGCAGATGAGGGAAAGGAGTTGTGTTCACGATGATCAGGATAGGCCAGCTCCCGTGAGACAAGAGGGTCTTGGGGAAGTCCTCAGCATCTGGGAATGAGATGAGAATGAGATCTGTGTGGAGAGTATGGATGTTAAAAAATTAATTTATATTCACACAAGTGTGCTTTGAAGTGTATGTCTTTTTGTTCTACCCTGCTAAATGTATGTGGCAACAGTTCCACAAACAAATGTAATTTATATGTCACAGAAAATAAAACTGAATTTGCAAGACATTTTGTAGATTGTAATCTTTTATTCATGGGAAATGTCACATCAGTTTTAAAGATTCTTCTAGTTCAACAAACACTGGCATGATAACTTTCCCAGTTGCTTTGGCTCCAGAGCTCCTGAAGTATAGTCCAGAAAGGGGATGATCAGATTTATTCTCATCCTTTTCCTCATATCTCTGCAATCTAGGACACATGAATCTCTTACATCAGGTAGAAAACAAAACAAGTCCTGCTTTTCATAATCACCCACGAATTTACCTTCACCAGAATTCTCCTTCCTTCATTCAGCTTTGAATTTGATCTTCAACATGGAAGACTCCCTCATACCTGAAGGTCTCAGCGTTTGTATTTGGGGGTATCTTAATCACCTCTAAATTTCCAAGAACAGATATGGGGAGACATGGGTCTGGTGATTTACCAGATTTGTTTAGCTTAATTGTTTGTTTTTTTTTCTTAATTCAACTCTACTTCATTCTGGCCTCCATAGCTTTTGATCATCTGCAGAAATGATGTGCAGTTTTCTGTATATAAGTCTATACTAACAATAAATCTTAGTATATATTCGTAACAGAATGTTGCACAAATTTGATATATCAGAATTGAAATAAAAATACATTCAGTGGGGGTGGGAGTTTGGCCTAGTGATAGAGTGCTTGCCTAGCATGCACGAAGACCCCACATGCATAGAAAAAAGCTGGAAGTGGTTCTGAGGCTCAAGTGGTAGAGCTCTAGCCTTGAGAAAGTCTGAGGACAGGGCTTAGGCCCTGAGCTCAAGCCCAGGACTGGCAAAAGATATATGTTCATTTGAGGTTTTTTCTTTTTCTTTTTTTTTTAAGGGACTCATTTCTGTTCCAGCCATCAACATGGACCACCACCCATTTTTCTATTTTTTTTTAAAAAAGGTCCCACCTTTCCTAGATGATGGGTGCCTAACACCATGCCAACTTTTTCCATTGGCATGGACTTTCATATGCTATTATTCCCAGGATAGCTTTGTACTACAGTCCTTCTGATTGCAACCTCCCAGGTAGCTAGAATTACAGACATTCACCCTGGTGCCTGGATGAGATTGCAATCTGCAATACACACTATGTATCAAGCTCCCATAATCCACCTAGGTAAATGAATACATGATGATGATGATGATGATGATGATAAAAAAAAAAAGTACATTTTTAGCCTGAAGGAGAGAAGCGGTCCCTCTACTCTTGTCTGTTTTTCATGAACTCTTGAGATGGTTTCTAATTTCTGTTTTCTCACCAGTGTTGGGAATCGAGTGCAGAGTCAGGCTGGCCCATGAATCTGCATCACTGAGTAAGAAACCACACAAAGAAATGAGCTGTCGTGTGTGAACACCATGCCTAACTCTGAGCTATATTGTGGGTATTGTAAATCACTTTCTGCTGAGACTGGATTATCATTGGGTACGAATGTGTTACTGCTTTATCCCTCTCTGCTGAGACCTATAGTGAGAGTAAACACGTGGACCTCCCCGCCCTGCCCACCTTTGTGCTGATAGGCTCCTGCATCCTATATTAGCTGAATGTACTTCCTCAATAGACGAGTTCCTGCCTTGATGGGTCTCCCTGACACGTCTCATTGTCCTCTGGCGAGGGAGGGCTGGGTGCAGGCGGTCAGTCGGCCCTCTCCTTTCTCAACTCATCCTGGTTGGGGTGTGTTCTCCCTATCCCTCCTGCGGGTCGGGAGGGACCAAGGACTAAAAACTCCTATAACCAAAGTTATAATAAACTGGAACATGATCATATGCATTATTTCTTCTTTATTTGCCTTCTTTTGTTTGAACAGTAAGTGTTAAAAGTAGTTAAAAAGCCTAAGGGAGCAGGTTGCTTTGTCATTCCTATAACACAGTGATCTCTGTCTTCTAGGCTGAGATCTGGGAGACTGCAGTTCAAAGCCAGCCCAAGGCTGAAAGGCCCCTGAGACTCCATATCCTAAATAACTTTCAAAACACTGGACTGGAGATGGAGAGCTAAGCAATAAGCCAAGTGAGCTGTGAGTCATGAGTTCAAACTCTAGTGATGGGAAGAAAATGCTGAGGGCATAGGGATTTTAGAATTTTATTCAGGTAACCTTCTAACATGTAACCTTGATTGATTAAAAAATCAACCAAAATGCTGTGCTGTGGGCTTTCTCAAATGGGCTGCATGACACGTCCTTCAGCTGCTGAGTTCCTCCTACAGGGAGTTTTCTCTTTTACAGTGACCCTGTCTCTTTAGAGCAGTGGATGCTATTGTATGAGTGAGAGGCCTAGTCTGGGTGTTAGTCCTTAAGACACTTAGTGCGGTGGACCCGGTGTTGTGAGGGTCTGAAGTGGGTGGGTACAGCCTACACCATGTAGTTAGACAGCTTCTGACGGTCTAACGTGTATACGGTGGGCAAAGGCTTGCCCATCTGGGCCCTGTGAGGTACACTCTCAGAGGCAAAACATCATGGTGTGCGGCGCCCGACACCCCTGACCAGCAGGGAAGAACGGACACCACTCGAGGATCCTTCTCGTATCACGCTTTATTGAAGAGCCACTTGATTGAGGGGAGAGCTGAAGCAGAAGGGCCCTGGGCAGGGAAATGCAGCTGCTTATATAAGCCCAAGGAACAAGGGGCTCTCTACCATTGGCTACTCTGTTGCTAAGGCCGTTTTGAGACTCGGGATTGGTCACGCCCTTTTTCGTCATGCGCAGACTGAAGAGCAACTTGATACTTAGTAACGAGTAAAGGCCTCGCACTCACATACCAAATAAGTTACAAGGAGCGAGGCAGGAAACAGGTGCCATCCGGCTCCCCACATCTCCCCCCTTTTGTTTTATAGCAGCAAGCCAACATGCCTGTTGTGAAGAGAGTAGAGGTGCTGTCCTCCAAAGTAAAATTCGAGGTCTATCCCCTTTGTGGAGATGGGCTAGGGGCGCAAGCCCATATGCTGACGCACATGCTCTCCCTGACCTGTTAGGGTCAGGAGTGGTACTTTGTCCAGCATTTCACAACTCTTGGCTGTCCATACTCCTATTCCTCGTGCAATAGACCGAGGTCTCGAGGGTGCAAAGGCAGTACAGGGCACTTTTAGTTGGCCTTTAAAACCGCAAGCCAAATCTGGGGGGAGTGTCCCTGCTCCAAGGCAGTGAGTGCATGACCAAGCATTGCTCTCTATGGCGAGACCTCATTCGGCAGAGCAACCAAAGGCTAAAGACACAAAATCCAAAGCAAACTGCAACAAACATTCACAGGAACTGGAACAAATGTAGGCATTCTCATAACAACGGCTCCAGCACTCAATTTACACTCTATGGCAGAACAATTTGAAGCTTTAAAGAGTAAAAACATAAACAGGAAGGTCCGCCTCTGGAACAAGTGCAGAAAACCCCACAACCCTTCCCTTGCCAAAACTATACATTAATCAAAGCGACCCAATTTTTGAGAAACCAGCCTAACACAGAAGGACAGATTTTTTGACAGGGTAAGGCATAGGGAACCTTGCAGTCCTAGGGAAGTTGCAAGGAAGAATTGGTGTACAAAGGGGAAAACGGAAGAAGCATTAAAGGTCTTCATCACTGCCCACATTGGTTTTTTCTTCTGGTCCATTGTCCAACATTGTGGCAGCAGAAGAGATGTCAGAAGGATTCTCCCCAGGATTTTGCTTAGCCTCATCCTCTTTGGGTTTCTGGCTTTCTTCAGCGGCCATGAGATCCTTTAAAGCTCTGTAAGAAACTGGCTCAAAAACTCTCTGTAATGGGATTTTCAAAAACAAGAAAAGCAGAGGCCAACCGAGACCAGGTGCGGGCCTTGATAAAGGAACTTCCCTTTTTCGGGGCGTAGGGAGGCGGGGCAGAGGGGGCAGGGCGGGAAACGTCCTGACCACTCCCTGCGCCTAATTGCCCCCAGGGGCCATATCTGTCTGCCTCATCTTCCTCTTCATCTGAGCTTAGTTCCTCAGGGGATCCTTCCTCCTCATTTCCTATCCTTCGGTCTGCCTCCTCTGCATCCTGTTCATGCAAAGTCAGGGCTGAGAATTGGTTATTATGTTTTCTCTTTCCTCTTCCTTCCTCCTGCACCATACTTTGTGAGGGCTGCAGTCCCTCAATTTTTTTCCTTTTCCTTTCGGGTTTCTTTTGTTTACTTTCCTTTTCATTTTTTACTTTACCTTGGGGCCCTACTACCTCTCCCTCCTTATATGAAGATTCTGAAGGACTATCCTGATGCTTAATTAATGCCTTCCCCCCTTCAAACACAAACCACAGGAGAAGAACAATGGGAAGCACCCAGATAGGGTCTTGCCAGAACCACATACCTCGGAGAGAGTCCTCTTCACGTGTCAAGTTCTGGATCCTCTTCGGCCCCTCCGCAGGTCCCGGGTTTCCGGCACCAGTTGCGGCGCCCGACACCCCTGACCAGCAGGGAAGAACGGACACCACTCGAGGATCCTTCTCGTATCACGCTTTATTGAAGAGCCACTTGATTGAGGGGAGAGCTGAAGCAGAGGGGCCCTGGGCAGGGAAATGCAGCTGCTTATATAAGCCCAAGGAACAAGGGGCTCTCTACCATTGGCTACTCTGTTGCTAAGGCCGTTTTGAGACTCGGGATTGGTCACGCCCTTTTTCGTCATGCGCAGACTGAAGAGCAACTTGATACTTAGTAACGAGTAAAGGCCTCGCACTCACATACCAAATAAGTTACAAGGAGCGAGGCAGGAAACAGGTGCCATCCGGCTCCCCACAATGGTGAGAAGCACGGGCCAAAATGTGCTCACCTCGTCATGGGAAGGATGTAAAGAAAGTGCTAACTACTGGAACAGAGTCCCTAGCGTGCTCATTTCTAGGTCTCAGTGGCACAATACAGGGCTGAATCCCAGGAAGAAAAATATTAAGCCCTGTACCACCATGGCTACTATCCAGGAAACAGGGTGCTGGTATGCGAGCACCAAAGGCCCTGCGCTGTGCTTTGTCCCTAGGTTCTTGATGGCTGCAGCTGACAGGGGCCTAGCTGGGCTCGGACCTCATGGCTCTCCTTGGCATTTCCAACTTCCTAGAGTCTCTAGTGTCGATTTGGCTTCACCCTTGTAGCTTCATGTAGTGTCTCCCAGTGGCTCCCTGTGGGGTCTCTGCCCTCATCACATACTAGACAGCTTCCTCCATGACCTCATAACCTTTATAGTCTGCATGCCTGCCAAGCCAGCTCTTTGTAGATGACGTCGAAATCTGCCACCAGAAGGAACTGTACTCCTGAGCCCACTAAGCCGTGGATTCTGAAGCCCTTGAGAGCTTCAGTGACTGACCATTTCCTAAGCAGCCCCATTCACATTCACATTCATATGTATGTTAGCACACACGTGACCACTCATCACTCTGAGACAATCTGAAGACAAATCAAAAAGGAGAAAAAGGTGGAATTAGATTCTGAAACAGTGTTGCATGTGGCCTTGGCTGTTGACTCTTGGAAGGCTAGGGCTTTGCAACATGATTCCAGCCATCAGCTGCTTTGATAGTTCTTCAAGATCTGTCAGGGACTAACTTCATTATCCCTTCCTGCTAACTGGCCATGGGGAGATTCTGGGCCACTGGCTTCATCATCGTTACTTTTCCATTAGTCCACCCAGCATGTGAACAAATACCTCCAACTTGGGGGAAAATAGTGAACGCAGCTATTTTCTGCATTATCTAAACAGGTTATAAATAGGATTATGTGACACCATTACAACACAAATGATGTCTCAGATAAACACAACGTGAGGAATAAGGAGTAATCTAGCACTCAAAGAGAGATCTTGTGTGAAAATCTCGTTTCTTGGGCAACAATTCCTTGATCTTTTGCCAATATACCGTCCCAGTTTGAAATGAGATCCATTTCCATGCCCCCTCTACCAAAGTCTACTTTGTGCTAATGCAAAGGCGATTATGTCATTCCAGGAATTCATAAATACAGATCTCTGTGTGTTTTTGCATGTACCTTTGTCTATATACTGTCTCTCTGAAGCAAATACAGTAGACTGCTATGGGATTGTCATTTATTATCAGCAAATTAAAGAAACTTACAGTCCTTTCAATTGTTATCCAGATGAAAATGTGCTATATTTGTGCAATGGATATATAAGAAGGTAGACATAGGAAAGAATGAAATATACTTTAAATAGCATGAATAAATTTTGAAAACATTATACCAAGTGAAAGAAGCCAACAAAATGGCTGATTAGCACAACAAATGGTATGATTCCATTGATTTAAAATAATTTGAACAGGTGATCGATCCATAAGGAAAAAAAGTGATTTCAGGGATGGGGGAAAAGGAATATGAAATGACTATTAATGGTATATAGTTTCTTTAGGGGATGGTGAAAATGTTCTGGAATTATAGTGTACTGAAAATCATATAACCTTGTGAATATACTGAAGCCCATGGTATTGTCATCACTTTAAATGAAAAAACTGTGGTGTGTGATATATATGCATGTATATGTATATATACACAAACATATGTGTATTTAGGCTGATAAAATCATAAACAACTTAGAGAGTCAGGATTGCCAGTTTACCTTTGGAGTCAGGATTTCAGGTGCTGTGGTGAGAGCAAAACCCAGGTGACCCTGTGGGAGATGAGTTGCCACTGCCCTTAGCACAGGTATGGTGGCTCCTAGATCTAGCTAGTCATAAGCTCAGGATTCCACTAGGTCTCTGCACCTCATAAACTGATGTTTCTCCCCTATCCATGGTCCACAGAGGACTTCCTTCTCAGTACTTTCCTCTGCATCTAAGCCATTCACAGGCAAATCTCATCAGTGAGCCCAGTCCACTTGCCTCTACATTGGCTGAAAAGGATTTCTAGTCTTTTCCTTGGAAAAGTAGAGTTCTGAAGGTGAGAAATTCATTTATATAAAAAGAATTTTTAAGGATGAAGAGTAGTCAAAAGGCACAGTAAATATTTATTAAGATATTTAAGTGTCTTAGCATTTAGTATCTACATTGCCTTAACACCTCATGGCTCTGTACATTCTGCTTTAATGGTGTCTGTTTTATTTAACAATTGAGAGAAAGGTGTATTTAAATTGATGAAAAACTAAGTTAAATCAGGAGACTGATACAAGATGAAGTGCAGAGAGGAACAATGAGACAAATGAAGAATTACTCCTCCTTCCACATACACCTATTCAGAAATAGGTACATATATTTCTAAAACATCTGTCCATATGACATACAGTGGTGAACAGGGAATTTAAAAAAATCACAAAAAAGAGAGAGCTTAATTAACTCTTGATCTCTATAAGCATACATGAGCACATAAGCAAATAAAACAGTGTGACAAGCATGGTAATCAAATAGGAGGAGGAACACAAAGCAGAAACAACTACTAGGAGAAAAAAAACCCAGAAACAACTTGTCTTCCTCTTTTATTATCAAGTGGAGCTTTCTCCTTGCCACAGAAAACTCATCAACTCTTTTATGGTCATTGAGAAATGAACTCCTGTCCTCTAATGGATATCAACTTTATGGAGCTATAAATCAAATTGCAACAGAAGCTGGCTTGGTTGGTGCAGTCAACCTTTGCCCAGAGCTCCTCAGACATCGCCAAGGCACAGGCACAGCAAACAAAGAGAAAGGCAAGGATATGAGGTGAGTCTTTTTGCTCAGAAAAGTAGTGTGTTGAGCAAGCAGAATCTCTGTAAGTTTTTCGGTTTTGCTCCTCTGTGAGGTGGTAAATTTAGATGCCCTTGCTTTCCTTTAGAAAGTTTCTTCCCTTTCTGGAGAGCATGAGGAACACTGATGAGACGAAGCATGTGGAGAGGTGTGTGTGTGCGTGCGTGCGTGTGTGTGTGTGTGTGTGTGTGTGGTGTGTTTAAAGGGGTCTGGTGTGAGACGCCCACCTCTCACTGGAATCAACCATGAAAAGATTCCAGGGAATCCTGGAATTGAAAATGGCCTGGGTTCAGGACTATGAATGTGTCTAGCTTTGGAGAATTGCTACCTTTACAAATCTACCTTCCTGCCTTCTTCTTCTTGGGTCACCATAGCTTCTTTGGTAGGAAAATGCCCAGAACTGTCCCACAAATGCGTTCAAACTTCCAGGCCTACCCTGTGGCACCTGTTCTCCTAGGAAAATGACCAAGTTGTACAATGGCGCTTCCCTTTGGTTCCTAGAGGCTGGAAAGGAAAATCTCCTATGCAGAGAAACAGTGGGGGGAGGAGGAAAGCTCGTGGATGGCCACTGTGTGTGCTGGGTTGGAGGCTGAGTTGTAAGTGCTGTGTGAGAGAAATTTAGGAAGAAGGAATGTCTGGACTGAGTTCTTCAGACTTCTTTCAGGTCCTAAAATCCTACCATTGGAGATTTATTCTCTGTGCTTTAAGTTCTGTACCTTGAGAGATGTACAGAAAGCACCGGAGTACTGCTTATGAAAAAGGGGATCTCAGTGTTTGCCTCATTTCCAACACAAATCACTGTTAAATAGAACCTTTTAATACTCCTTCTATGATGTGGGAATCATAGGCCTTCAAGCCCAACTTTGATGAAGGATTTAAACACAAAAATGTGATATATGTTTTGTGGGAAATAGAGTCAATCTTTTGAACAAGTTGGACTATAAAAGAGACACCCCATAGAGTTTGATTCATTGGACAGAATGGGTAATAAGCCTCAATTTCAACAGGTGCAGTTTCTCCAAGAGCTATGGAGTTTTCCTAAATTCTTCTTGGTAAATTATCTACGGATCCTTGCTTTTCACTCTCATTTAAATATTAAAATGATCCTTTTTGTTATTACACTCTAACTCAACGCTTGCCTCAATTAAATGTTGACTGCTGCATGTGGAAATATTAATAGAAGTAATTAGCCATTGTGTTATCTTGCAGAAAGGCAAGAGCCAAGGAAAATGTAAAGTGAGAGGAAGAGCAAAACAGGAAACAAAACAGTGAATTCTTCTGCGCATTGATTGACAGGTTGTTGGTACAGTGGTGGTGGTTTAGTAAAGTGAGAACATGGGCAGAAGAGATTAAGCACCAGCATGAGAGGTGTCACAAAGACTTTGAGCCCAAGGTTGAAAAGTCATTTAGTTTATCTAGAGAACAAGTAAGATTTGACAAGCAGAGGTTTAATGACTTGTTTATACTCGGTTATTGGGGAAATGAACTAAAGATACAACTAAACTGGTAGTAATTGACTAGTAGAAAGTCATGGCTACAGAAAGAGAGAACTCAAAAAGCTTCCTAGTGTGTGTTAAACAAAAATTGGGGGTTTTCTTCAAACTATGAGTTATTTGAGGAGTAGCTGATTGGCAGATAGGGAGAAACTGGGGTTGGGGTCTAGACCTGCTCATTTTGGTTGGATGTTTGGGACACAGTAGATATCTCTCAGGAAAACATGAACTTCAATCTCTGGGTGAGAAAGGCAAGATGAGTTATCAGATGCTATATGAAGTTATGTTGAATCTGGGGGATTGTTTCAGGGAATGTTCCATGAAAATTCCAGAAATATCAGCACTTAATACAAGAAGAATTAAGAAACTATAGGAAACCCAAGACAGAAAGAAATATGGGACATTGCTGGGCTGTGCCAAGGAGGAGGGAGTGAACCCCCTCTATTTAGCAGCCAAGTCACTGCTGACTTACACAAGAGCAGTGTCATGGGAATGTAGAAAACACAAGGCATGCCAGCAACACAGCAGGAAGTGTTAAGGGCACTGTGTAATTATCTTTATGGAAGGTTAGCTGTGAAAGGAAACAGAAAGCTAAAACGCTATCTTCAGAACAGAGTCATAGGTGACTTAAGGTGACTTATCTATGCAAGGAGGAAAAAAATAGGCTGGGAATTGAAAGTTTGATCGAAACAAGAAAGGGAAAAAGTAATGTGTAAATGAATCCTTTAAAGACACTTAATTGTAGTGAAAAGTAGAGAGTACAGTGGATTGCACATGGGTAGGAAGAGGGAAACTTACGCTGGAATGAGAGGATAAACAGGAATTTATGTAATTATGCATTTTTAAAATTAAAGAAGTGGGGGTGATATTGTGGAAGAGTCACAAGTATGGATGAAACCATTGCTCATTAAGAGAACAAAATAAACAAAAAAGATGCAGATGACACAGGTTTGATATGGAAAAGAAGAATCATGTTTTGTTTTGTTTTGTTTTGAAACTGCTGCTTGCTGGGGGCTGATGGCTCATCCCTATAACTCTTGATACTCCCAAGGCTGTGATCTACGGGTGGAAGTTCAAAGTCAACCCAGGCAGAAACATTTCTTAGCTCCAATAAATCCACCAAAAAGACGGACATGGAGTTGTGGCTCAACTGAAAGAGTGCAAGCCTTGAGCACAAAACCCCAGGGACAGTTCCCAGGCCTTGAGTTCAAGTACAAAACAAAACAGCTGCAGTGAAAAATGAGAAGAGCTGGAAATACCGTCAGTTTCCATGCCCATATTTTTGGGGAAGACATGAACCCTAATGCTGTGAACATGGCAGTGCCATGTCAATCCAGTCAGATGCTCGGTCTAATGGTTTCATTATCTAGTTTCTATTAGTAGATAATGCAGAAAGAAAAATGAAACCAATGGCAAGTTAAATCATAGGTAGTGAGGCCTGTAGGGACTGAGAGCACAAGGGAAGTGGAAAAAGGGAAGATCCAGCCACGATGAAATAACAAGGAAGATTGACATAAGGCAATGGGAACGCAAAAGGATGACCGAGCTCAGGATCTGTAAATGAAAAGGAAGGTCCCAGGATTTAGGAAGCAGAGCAACTCAGCAGGATAAGGTCCAATGAGGTGTGGGGTGATGGAAAAGGGAGGGGTGATGAGCGCATTGGTATTGGAGTTCAACTGCCCTGGAACCTATGGACTGCATATCATATTAGATTAATGTGAAGTCGAGCAAAAATCTGACTTTTGTAGATAAAGAAACACGGTAGATAAACAGCTCATCTGTTAAATAAGACCACTAGGACAGGAATGGGCTCCATGTTTCCTGTTTCTTCTCACCTCAAGTGTACTCCATTGACTATACACCGTCAGTGTAGCTGTTGAAAGGTTGAAGGGACAGCTGAAAGGCCTCACCTCAGTCTCAAGCCCATTCTCCTCTCCCTTCTCTCTGCTTGTTATGGATAATGTTCTTTTCCTGACACCATTCTCCAGAAGTATGAGATTCATAGATTTGAGTGATGGCAGCAAGAAATATTCTCCAGATCATGCAATAAGGAATGCTGATGATCAAAATTTCCACATGCTGCTTTTATTGGTGAACTGATCATTGGTTGATTGGCTGTCGTACCGGGGATTAAACTCAGACAAGCTAGGAAGTCACACTATGCTCCCAGTTCTTTGGACTTGTTTTTTTTTTCAGATAAGGTCTTACAACTTTTTCCCTGGGATAGCCCCATACCAAACCCTTACTATCTCTGCCTCCTACATAGCTGGTATTACAGGTGTGAACCTCCAGGACCAACTTGTTCTTTGAGACCGAGTATTAGCAGTGATTTGGCCAGACTGGTCTCAAACCTGGATCCTCCTAGCTGTGCCTCACAAGTAGCTGGGATTTCAGGCATACACTAATGTACCTTTTCCAAAGTTTACATTTTACTTCTTTTTTTTTTCCTCCTGGACTTTATATTTTTTCTTGGGAAAGGTGAAGTTTGTAAATTTGTTCACACTTGTAAAATCGAAGTACATTATCTCTTATTGATTAATGCTGCTAGTTAATCCCTGGAGTCTTTAATTCATACAAGCTATCAATTAGTAATAGAGGTATAACTGTAACTATGAATCTAATTAGTCAACTGGCTTAGCCTGTTTCCAGAATTTAATGTCATGTTTATATGTTTAATTTTTATAAACAAGGTAAAAAGGAACTTTTTTTTTTGCCAGTCCTGTAGCCTGAACTCAGGGCTTGAAAACTGTCCTTGGACATTTTTTGCTCAAGGCTAGTACTCTGCCACTTGAGCCACAACACCACTTCTGGCTTTTTCTATGTTATGTGCCCAGGAACCGTTCACATTTTCAACACAATACTTATCTGTTCACATGGATTGATCTGGCTCTGTGCTTTGCTTTAATCCAGTTGCCTGTGTCCATCTAGATGGCGAGGAAGCTCAGTGTGCTGGAAATCCTTCTGATCATCTACATCCTAATTGTAGTCCTCCTGGATATCCTCCTGCTGCTTCTTGTGTTGGAGAAACCTTCAGGTGAAGGAGACCGTGGCGTTGCTGAATGGGAAGAATGGTGAAAGGAAATGTTCTCTGCATGTCAAAGAGATCATTTGATGTCTTCATTCTTCAGTGTGGGGCTGTATTGCAGCTTTCAAAATCCATACCCACAATCAATTTAAGTCAATCTCTAAGATAAATGTTCCTTTGTGATGCTCAGGGTCTCCCAAGCCCTAGCTGGTACATTTTAGCAGGATGCAAAATGAGACTCATTAGATGTCTGCTCTTCAGCCAGTATCATATAAATGATACAGAGTCCTCAGTGAGAAGGAACTCCATCTAAGTTGATGGTTCCCAACCCCATTACACTGTAGTAAAGATATTAGTCACAGGGAAATTGAGGGTGGATTACAAATGGCTGAAATAGCTATGATACCCCTATATATACTTGAAACTTCTCTGTCTCTCCTTTTACTGTACACATACACCACGTACTTTATTGATTTTGTTTACATGAAATGTTCTGAATCAGTGAATCTACAGAACAGATAACAAATGGATGTGTATGCAAGCCTTGGAGAAAGGGGTCATGGAAAATGATCACTAATGAGCATATGATTTCAGCACTATGCAAATGTTTTAAAATTAGTTGGTGAGGACCAGGAGTTTGGCCTCGTGATAAGAGCGCTTGCCTGGCATGCACAAGGAGACGGGTTTGATTCCTTGGTACCACATACATAGAAAAAGCCAGAAGTGGTACTGTGGCTCAAATGGTAGAGTGCTGACCTTAAGAAATCCCAAGGATGGTGCTCAGACCCTGAGTTCAAGCCCCAGGCCTGACAAAAAATAATTAGTTGGTGGCTATTGATTGTATTGCTCTGTGAAGTATTATAAGCTTTGAACTGTACATTTTAATAGAGTACATTTAAAAATAAACAAGAGACCAAGTATTTTTAATATTTGGAGAACTGTTAAATATTGGATGCAAATGTAGGTACCAGATACCGGTGATTTTTTTTATCAGAATTGGCTAACCATCTGTAACTGTTCCCTTCTTTTCTGGATTTGTGATTTTCCTGAAAATAGTCCACTCTATTCTTTCTCTGCAGATTCTTCATTTACTCCAGAGTGCCCAGATATCCCTGAATCAGAAAGGATTGATTGTGCACCTGGAAAGGTGGTGACTGAGGTCAGAGAAATGAGATTTTTGTTGGGGCCTCACCAGGTTTTATTGAAGGGTGGGAGGGGAAGGGGCAGGGGAAGGGTTGGCACTGACCAAAGAAGCATTATACTTATAACCTCACATATGGAATTGTAACCCCTTTGTACAAAGAAATAATAATAATAATTAATAAGAAGAATAATGAGGAGGAGGAGGGGATGGAGGAGAAGGAGAAAAATGAGAAGAAGAAATGAGTATGTTAAGTGGAGAGAGGGTCACAGAGGCTTATGGACCTGTGATGTCTTTGGAAGCATTTCTTTCTTGTCTTAATGAAATAGATATCAGTAATAAGGAAGTGAGGGAAACAAGGCAAAAAATTAAACAAACAACAATAGGAGTAAATAAAAGTTTAAAAGACTCCTGAGGGGGGCCGGGAGTTTGGCCTAGTGGTTAAAGTGCTTGCCTAGCATGCATGAAGACGCGGGTTCGATTCCTCGGTACCACATACATAGAAAAAAGCCAGAAGTGGTGCTGAGGCTCAAGTGGTAGAGCTGTAGCCTTGAGAAAGTCCAAGGACAGTGCTCAGGCCCTGAGCTCAAGCCCAGGACTGGCAAAAAAAAAAACAAAAACAAAAACAAAAAACAAAAAAAAAAAGACTCCTGAGGGGAAAGGTATAATTGTTGTAAAATGTACCATAACTGTGATTGAAAGGTTGAGCATGGAAATTCATGTGTCTGACAGCGGTACTTTATTTTCCTTGAAAATGAGGCCATCAAGCTCTGTGGATAGCCAATCAGTTGAGGAACTCAGGTAAATTTTATAAGAAGAGACTTCTAGAATTATTATTGGCAATATGTGGCAATAAGTACAGAGTTTTCTCCCTAATTAAATCTATATGAGTGTCAACTATTTGAAGAGAGAGACTTGTTTAGAGATTTTGCCTAAAAAACTTTGCTTAGAAGGCTTTAGTACATTTAGACCTTATTTCTTTAGCCCATCTACAGTTTACTTTCTATTCCATAATATCCTATTCATTAGGACTAGGTTGAATTTTTATTAAATTAAGCAAGATTAACATCTCAGAAATTTCCATTCTAAATTATTTCCATGGTATATAACATTGTTTTTGAAACACATAAATAATAACAGAGTCCTGTCATTCTTGTGTTGTTGAGAGGCTATTTCATTAGATGAAACTGCCACAGTTTCTTTAGCCAATTTTCCTATTGACATATACTAGAATTTTACAGCAGCATGCTTCACTTTCCATATTTTCAAGCTAATAAACTTAGTGCTATCTTAAGATTTAGATATAGCTTTAGAGAAATCTGTAGATTTATACCAGTGTTGGAAGTAGTTATGGGACTTTCATCCTTTTTTTCCCATGTTGTGTTTTACTGTGTGAAATGAAACACTATTTTATAAAAATCCATTACACTCTTGATAACTAAGTTTCCATAGTACTTTCCAGGAACAGAATATAACACATATTCTGGTGCACACAGAGAGGAGTCCATTGGCCTGCACCTAGGAATGGAATTTCCTGCTTATAGGACATTTATAAGTTTAGGCTTTAGTGGATAACTGCAAAAATGTTTTTTCTTTTACCCATCAATTCTATTCTTTGTTTTTTTGTTTTTTTGTTTTTTTGTTTTTTTGTTTTTTTTGGTCATAAGGCTTGAATTTGGGGCTTCATCTCTGTATTTGAGCTCTTTTCGTTTAAGGCTAGCATTCTACCACTTTAAGTCACAGCTCCACTTTGAGTTTTCTGGCGGTTAATTGTAGATGAGTCTTACAGACTATCTTGCCTAGGCTGGCATTGAACTGTGACCCTCAGATCCCAGCTTCATAAGTAGCCAGGATTACAACCATGAGCCAATGGGGGATGGCCCATTGCTGTTTCTTTTAAAAGTGGAATCTTTTGGAATCAAATGATATGGTAATGTTTTCTAATATGTCCCATTATATTTTTATCTCAATAGCAAGGTTCCTTTTCATTTCTAAAATTTCTATATAACTTGAGATTGAACAGTTGTATGTTGTAGAAAATAGTACTTTATGGAGGCTGTTTTTCCTCCAAACAGATGTTACATAACATCTTAGTAAAATAATGAATACAAAAGAACATTGAGGGCTGGGAGTTTGGCCTAGTGGTTAAAGTGCTTGCCTAGCATGCACAAAGACCCGGGTTCGATTCCTTGGTACCACATTCATACAAAAAAAAAACCCGGAAGTGGTGCTGAGGCTCAAGTGGTAGAGCTCTAGCCTTGAGAAAGTCCAAGGACAGTGCTCAGGCCCTGAGCCAAAAGCCCAGGACTGGCAAAAAAAAAAAAAAAAAAAAAAAAAAAAAAAAAGAACATTGATTATGCATCATTGATAGAATTTAAGCATCTATTAGAGACTTAATTTGAAGAAAAGTTTGCATCAAGTAGTAGTAAGACTAGGTAAATTTTAAGTCAATTTTCAGTTTTTCATTGATATAAGACAGTGTTATCTGATTGAAAAGTATCATAAAAACTTATTTGACACAAAATATTCTGATGAGGGGCCGGGAGTTTGGCCTAGTGGTTAAAGTGCTTGCCTAGCATGCATGAAGACCCCGGGTTCGAGTCCTCGGTACCCCACATACATAGAAAAAAGCCAGAAGTGGTGCTGAGGCTCAAGTGGTAGAGCTCAAGCCTTGAGAAAGTCCAAGGACAGTGCTCAGGCCCTGAGCTCAAGCCCAGGACTGGCAAAAAAAAAAATATACTGATGAACACTCTTGAAAAAAGTTTAATATTAACAAGATAATAGAGATGAGGAGGCTTATGAGAGCATGGTAGTTCGGACTATAGTTTATAAGAGTCAGTGTAATTGTTGTGAGCCTGAAAAAGAAGGAAAGCCATATTATTTCCATATACTAGTATATCACACACAATATATAATATGTATAACATACATATTATATATGCATACTATATGCATATACATATATACATATTATAGATATGTATATAATATATATGACATGCACCTATATCATATATAACACATACATATTATATACATACATATTATGTGCATATGTACATGTATTATAGATATGTATATAACATATATGATATATTATATATAACATACCCAATGTGGTGTACCTGTGTGTGTGCGTGTATGAGATGGAAGAGATATGGAGTTTAAATAATAGTTAAGTAATTATCACAAGACACTTCACTGTCTGGGACTGAAAGGATATCAGAGCAGATTACACAGAAAAATATTATGTTTATCTGAATGTTTATTGCCCTTTATGAGGACTTTGTAACCATTTATGGCAGTGAAACTCACCCTCTGGATTTTATGAGTCTCAATTTCAGGGATGGCAGATTTGATTACTATCTACCCCAGATTTGGAAAAACCCTTATCCCCCAAATTTTTTGCTGATCTCCTCTAGGAATTTTCTCACTTGAAAAGAAAGTAGAAATGCTTCATTCTGTGGGGAGTAAATAGGTTCTATTTATCTATTTAAACTATGGTATATCTATAATGTGATTGCCATATCATTTTACGTAGGAAATGTATTAATTTCATGATTTTCTAAGACTATGATATAAGATATTGGCATCTAAGATTTTCTTTTTATTGGTTATGGGACTTGAACTCTGGCCCTGGCCATTATCTCTGAACTCTTCAGCTCAAGGCTACCGCTAAGATGTTTTTCAGTACTGTTAGGTCTGACTGGAAGAAATGACTTCTTCCCTTGGCTCTCACTCCCTGCACCCTGGAAATCCCCTCTCTCCTTGCACCCTGGAAATCCCCACCCAGCACCTGTAACCCTGGCAGCTGGCATGCCTGGGGGCAGTGGGCGGTCCCCACTGAGTTATTTCCACATCCTCTGAGATCACATCCACTTCCGCTGTGTCTATACCCCTCCCCCTATATAATCTCTCTCTTCCTGCCCTAAGCCCTCTTGCTCCCCCAACTCCATCTTGGGCAGCAGGAGTCTGCTCTTCCCTCACGCAATAAACCCTCTTCTCCTGAACTGGAGTTTCCTTTCAGCAGACGTTACAAGTACTATCCACTTTTTTTACACAGGTAATATTGTGACACTGAATTCATAAGGTTTGGGCTGAATAGTTATTTGCAGAATCAAGCAAGGAAGTGCTCATTTGTGAAGTTTTCTTATTTTATTTTCATTTCTTTTTTTTCTTTCTACCTGTAGTTCCACTCCCTGGTGTTATTTTAGTGAGCATTCTTCTTTTGATCTTTCTGTGCTTATTGCTCTTGGTGCAACTTTTAAAAATCAGGCATTGCTACTTTCTCTAACCGGAGTACTGATTTGCTTTCCATCTGTCTCCCCTCCTAGTGATTTAAAATTGATTTTCCCTTTTGCCTACCTAAGGACCTTCTCATCCCACTCCCAGCCTTCCAACCTTGGTGCTACTGTTGTGTTCTTCCAGAGTTCTAGACACACTGTTGGAGTATTTAACTCATCACATTGCAGCTCTTTTAGTTGTCTTCATTGACCATTGACCATAAATTTGCCGAAGGCATACATGATGTCTTATTTATTTATGTCATTAGTTCCTTCTTTATATGGTAGGTAACGAATGCATAGCTGTGAATGGACTCTGTATGTTACAAATTGAGAATAAATAAATAAAAGAATGTAATTACGACCTTGCGACTGACCTTAACTTTTCTTGGGAATAAAATGGAAATAGATAATCCAATAATTGCTTCCTTCACTTGGTAAAGGCCAGCTCTTTACCCTTCTTACAGGAGATTTGCAGATGGCAACATAAGTGCTGCTGGAAGCATGGGGGAGATTCCAACATTCCAAGCTGCTTCTTCCCCAGGAACTGGGGTTATGAAGTCCAAGAGGGCCCTACAAATGGAAGCATAGGTGAGCTCCACCCCAAGGTGTTTCCAGGGATCAAATGTTTGTGGCCCAGGTAAGTTAAGGAGAAAAGGAAAGCTAAAATTCCTCTTCCCCTCCTCCCCACCCCTAGGCTTCATGGCCCAACTGAAAAGGTCACCAACCCCATCTCTATTTGGAGATGATATTGAAAATGCCCTCTTCAGAGCTGAGACTCAGACGTCCAATCGTTTTCATTTCAAGGTACATCTCTGCAAATTATAGTGCTCCATCCTTGGTTCACAGCACTGTGCAAATGTGCTCAGGCAGATGGTATCCTTTCTTTCTCTCTGAATCTCTGTGTAGACTGGAAAGATGAATTTGCACTTGACAGGACATGTGTGGCTGGGTGAGTTCTTCTCACAAATCAGAAACCATAGGTTTCAGAATCATGTGGGGGCCTGCTGAAGAGGAAACTTCTTTGGAGACTTGCAAGAAAGTGGTCATAGCTGAGACGTTTCCTTCTGCTTTTCTCCTGACAGATAACTGACTTCAATGAGATGCGCTATGAAGTCCCTCCTGAAGTACTCAATCTGGTGGATGGGACTGCTGATAATTCCACCTTGAATTATGACATTGAGGTCATTCATAAGCCCTTTAGCTTCAGAATAATTCGGAAAAGCAACAAGAAAGTATTGTGAGTGTTTTCAGCTATTGGCATGTAGAGTCAGAACCTCATTCATTTTTGATACATGTTGGGTACACAGATGATTGACTCAGAGATATGTGTCAACTTCAGAAAAATCCCACATTATATACTATAATTAACAATGGTAATCTTTCATGATTATAGAGCAAAAAATATAAAAATTTACTGTATCAAAATGTTTATAAATGTGCATATACAAACATGGTTAAAAAACAGGAAATTGTTTTCAGTTACCATTTCTACTGGCATTCAAACTTTATCTTTTATGGCTCCAAAACATCAAAAGCTGTGAATCTTCTCATCAAGCACCTCATGGCAGTGTTATGGATTTCCAGGGAAAAAAATCCTGTCAGCTGTGTAACATAAGGCACTAAGCTTACTTCTTCAATATCAATTTCCTTGCCCACAAAATAATATATTCATTTTTGCTAAGGGAAACCAGATGTTACTTAGAAAATAATCCAGAGGAAACTGACGGGATGGGTGAGGGTAGGAGAAAAAGGGGACAATGATGAAAAGGGGGGACACTGTATTACAAACTGCCCTGCTGTATTGAAGCCTCTTGGTATAACTACTTAAGGATGATACAATTAATAATAGTAATAATTATAAAGGAAGTAGAGTAGTGTCTGGCATGCAGGAGATGCACAGAACTTTGAAGACTCACATTTCCTCTGGGCCTCCCCCACCCCACATTCAATCTAAGCCTGTGGGATCCTTCGCTAGTGGGATCCTGGATTCAGAGAAGCAAAGAGGCCTTAGGACAGGCATCAAAGGTAGCATGGCTATATATACAATATACCCAGTAACAAAGTCAGATAGAGTAACAATATGAGATTAACCAAAGGGCAACAAAGGAGAAGAGGAATAACATAGTACATTAAGAGCAACAGTCACATGAGATAAAGCTCTTGTTTCCATATCCTAGAGATCCTTTCATTTAGTCTTCATTCTATATGGCCTTATGTACCTAGGTTTTGAGCTATTGTAATCCTCTGCTAGGAGAGTCTTAGATGTGTACTAATTATTACAAATGAGGGAAACCATTGAGCCTATGTTCCTTTGGGTCTGGATTGCTTCACTTGATATGATTTTTTCCAAGT
Organism: Megascapheus bottae; assembly: GCF_031878675.1. Classification (NCBI taxonomy): domain Eukaryota; kingdom Metazoa; phylum Chordata; class Mammalia; order Rodentia; family Geomyidae; genus Megascapheus; species Megascapheus bottae. Next base: position 77,157,921 of record NC_143513.1, read on the forward strand.
CTTTCCATTTCCTTACAAATGGGGCAATGTCATTCTGATGGCACCATAGAATTCCATTATGTATAAGTACCACATCTTCTTGATCCATTCATCTACTGAGGGACATCTGTGTTGGTTCCCTATCTTTGCTGTGGTAAATAATGCTGCAGTGAACATCCTTGTGCTAGTGGCTTTAGTATGTTTCTGTGAAATAGGAAAGGGAAGTGGGGGAAAAACAAGATGATTGGGAGAGGGTGAGGGGAGAAAAATGAGGACAAAAACCCAAGAAGGGGTACAACATGTGAGAAGTAATGTGCCCACTATGTGGCGAATGTAACGGTAGCCCCTCGATACATTACCTCAATAATAAAAAATAAAATAGGAAAAAAGAGGTATCATGGAAATCGCAGTCACCTGTAGTGACTGAGCTGAGTGCTTTGGAGAGGAGCAGGCAGTGTGTCCTGGCAGAGGAAGAGGGGTCTCCAGTAACTCTTCCTCTCCCCGCCTGGCCAGGTTGGACTCCAGCATCGGGCCCCTCCTGCTGGCCCAGCAGTATCTGCAGCTGTCTTTCCGACTCCCCAGCACCAATGTGTATGGGCTGGGGGAACATGTCCACGAGCGCTACCGCCACGACCTGAGCTGGAAGACCTGGCCCATCTTCACCCGAGACACCACCCCCACGGCGGTGAGCCCCTCCTTTCCAGTCAGCCCTGCTCTCCTCCCCCAAAAGAGGCTTACCTCTTCTCATGTTGCTTCATTAACGGTGTTGATATTGAGGAATCCCTGGCTGTAAACAACTAAGAAAGACAGTTTTATGTAAGATCTGATTTATACTAGGAGACACAACTTAATAATTAGGACCTAGGAGGTGTTAGAAAAACCCACTCATAAGATCATGTTTACTAGGAGAAAGTCAGTGGAATCTCATCATGGATGAAAAATGCTTCTTGTCTAGCAGCTCCTGCAGTGCGCTAGCCAGTGTGTTTCAAACCCAGGCATGCTGACATGACCTTGTGGTGATGCAAATGTAGCATCTCAGATCAGGGAAGCTCTCTGCTGACTGAATTCCAATGTCTCACAGGCCTGGTAACCAGATCCCCAGGTGAATCAGAGGCACACTGAAATAGGAGCAGGCAATGCTATTTTCATCTTATTCCTCTCAATTTACCTGGAATGAAGGATTCGCTCTTCTGTTTGTTTGTTTGTTTGTTTGTTTGTTTTCTCTAGTTTGGGTGTACTTTTGAGCAATATAATCAAAGTGCCCCATTGGGAAAATAAAACACAAATACCAAAAGGTATGCAAATTACAAGCCTGGAACTTTCTAATTAAACCGATTTAAATTTGCTCTTTTAAATTTCTGAATGCTTTCCTTTGATTTTTTTTGTCCTCTTCTTGTTGCTGGCCCAAAGGTGAAAGCTTGGGATGGCAGCGTTCTCTGGATAAGGCTTTAGGTTGTGTTTATGTGTACAGCGCTTCTCCATTCCTCCACTCTCCTGTGGCTGCCCTCAAATCCCGTATGAGAGCTGTGGGTGTATTGTGTGAAGGAAGGAAGTGACGTTTTACAGTTTACAAAAGTAACCTTTATATTCTACAAAAGTTGAGCAAATGAAAGCAGGACTTTAATTGGTAGCACTTCTGCTGATATCTGAAACAATGGAAGGGACAATCTTACTGAATCAAATGAAAAGGTTTTAAAAACAACAACAAAAAAAAAGCTAGCTCATTCAGAAAAATGGTTGGTCAAGAGCCCTAGCAAATACTAGTTTGGCTTTCTAGACCTAAAATACTTCAGTTATATAGTCACAGATTACATTATGTATGACCCTCCCTCCCCCCCTCCTTTCCTTCCTTCCTTCCTTCCTTCCTTCCTTCCTTCCTTCCTTCCTTCCTTCCTTCCTCTTCCCTTCGTTCCTTTCCTCTCCTGTCCTCCCCCTTCCTTTTTTCTTTTCCTTCTTTCTTTCTTCTCACCTTCTTTTCTCCTCCTTGTTTTGTCCTTAAGAAGTTAAAAAGCATTATCCATCTTTTAAATTTTAAGATCACGACTCCTCCTAACCAAGCCTAGGAAGGTCTGCTGATCTTCTCTAGTTTGCATATCATGCTGATTTTCTTTCATTTTTCCCTTTGGAATTCTCCATGACCAGAGCCTTTGCCCCAGATCATGGCTGATTATGACATTGCCACATCACGGTCTGTCTCTTGTCACCTCAGTCTCTGCTATTTTATAACACCTTTGTGCATGAATATCTGAATATCTTATCTCCTTCTAGGTCAGAGTTCAATGCAGGCTTCCCTGGATTTGTAACAGTTTCAAGAGCCTTTACTACTTTTTAACCATTACCTTTAGAAAGATTAGGAAATATACTTGAGAATTGAGAAGGAATTCAAATTTTCTCATAAGTCCCCATATTCTGCAAAATTTTGATGTATCTTTCAAGAATAAGTGGCTGATGTATGATTTACACACCATAAAAGTCACCAGTTTTAAGTAGAATTGAGGGGTTTCTAGCACATTTGCTGAGTTGTACTCATCACTATATTCTAGTTTTAGAATGTTTTCATTATCCCACCAACATTTCTCCTGCCCTTTTAGATTTAACCCCATTACTAACCCAGAGTGCACACAGTTATGCAGTGTCTGTATCTGTAGTATTTGTTTCTTTCCCTTAGCATAACATTTTTGAGTATACTTCGTTGTAACATGTATTATGTCTTATCACCACATATTCCGTTGAATGAATATACAGTATTTTCTTTCTCTGTTTGCATGTTGATCGTATCATTTCAATACCTTTTATTAGAGAGTGCACTAAGTGGAATACATTGAATTTATGAATGAAGACTACAAAAATTATACTTGCCAAAGCTGTTGAATAATGGAGCCAAGGAAAGTGAGAGTAAATGAGGGGTCAATCTGATTAAAGTTCTATATATGTGTGTGTGTGAAAGTTTTGTGAGCAATTGACATACATTAACAAAATGAACTGCAAGAATATAGAAAGTCCTATCTAAGGTGAGAATGAATACTAGTGGGAAGGGGACGTGAATGGGGAGGATGAAGAATAAAGCAAAGAAGAAGGATGAAGGAAAGTGATTGTGGTCTAAATACTTCATGCATTTCAAGTGTGAAAATGAACTGGTGACAAATGTAACTGCAACCCCTCTATATAGTATTCCAACAACAAAAAAAAGAAAAAAAGAAAATGAACTTTGAACCTGGTTGAATTGATTTGGGAAGGGAAGGAAGGGTTCAGGAGAGTGACAGAGAGGTTGAGCCAAACCAAGGAAGGTACTTTGCCTACCTGTATGGATATTTCAGAAGGAAGTCACTTTGCACCATTCATTGATGTTAAGACTGATAACATTTTTTTTGATACAATACTTCACGCTATCAAATGTTGATCAGTTTTACACACGAGTGTGTGTGTGTGTGTATATATATATATATATATATATATATATATATATATTTGAGTGGATGGGTTAGTGTTGCTTTGTATCTAATCCTGATCTAGAACTCTTTTTGTAGCTCAGATAGGGATTCTCCTGCCTTCACATTGCAATGGCTAGGATTTGAAACATTTATCATCAAACCTAGAAAAACGTTTTTTTTTTGACAGGTAGTTGATTACTTCTCTTTTCCCTTTCTTTCTGATAGGGCATGATTAATCTATACGGGGCACATACATTTTTCTTGTGCCTTGAAGACACCAGTGGGTCCTCATTTGGAGTTTTTCTGATGAACAGCAATGCCATGGGTAAGAAGCATCTTTATATCTTCCATGGGTGAGATTAGCTTCTGAGATGCTGCTTTTATATAAAATAAAATTATGGGGCTGTGAGTGTGGCCTAGTGGTAGAATGCTTGCCTAGCATGCACAACGCCCTGGTTTCTATTCCTTGATACCACAAACACACAAAAAGCCAGAACTGGTGCTGTGGCTCAAGTGATAGAGTGCTAGCCTTGAGAAAGCTCGAGGAGGGTGCTCAGTCCTAGGACTGGCTAAATAAATAAATAAATACAAAAAATTATGGTGAGGCACTGTTTATCAGAGAGATATCAAAATTACATGGCTTTTTTTGAAACTAGAACCTAAAACTACTTTTGCCTGTGTATACATGGAGTTTATGTTTACAGCCACTTTGTTGAAATTTGCTTCTAAAATCTTCTTTGATGGGTGATGTCCCTTAACATTCTGTAGATAATAGAATCCACTGATACCAAAAACTGACACCAAAAAACAGTCTGTTTATAGACAAACTAGTATTTTTGTGTGTGATTCTTCTCCATTTGAGAAAGAGATTGGGATGCTACTGAATGCTTCAGATATTCAGACCCTAGAGAAAAATACAGTTTTAGCCATGAGATTCTAACACCTCACTTCCATCTCCTCAGAGATTGCCCTTCAGCCTGCTCCCGCAATCACTTACCGCACAGTTGGGGGCATATTGGACTTTTATGTGTTCCTAGGAGACAGCCCTGAGCAAGTGGTCCAGGAGTACCTGGAGGTAGGTACATAGTCTCATTAATTGGTCTCTCCTCGTATAATAATAAAGGTTATTACTAGACACTGATAACATTTATTAAACCCTTTCTGCAAAAATAAGTTCGACACTGTTTGCTTGCAAGGCACTCATCATCCATCCAGGTACAATCCATCAACCACCCATCAGCAAAGTTGACTCAATCATCAAGTAAAAATTCAGTGAAAAGGAATTATGTGAAAGTAAGGCTATTAGGTAACTTGTATTTGACTCAAATTGCAGAACAAAGAAAAATTTGACACTATTTCATCTAAACGTCTTCCTTTCCTGACAGCAAACTCAGGCACAGAAAGATGATGTGTTTAAGTTCCCAGATGCCAGTGAATTTAGAATCAGATGGAAGAATTATGATGCAGACTGAGATCATGGTTATACGAAGGACTTTATACTACGTGCTAGCACTGAGGTGCAACTTAATTTCATAGAAGGAATTCAGAGGCAGGAGAGAAAGTTCCTTCATATGGATGCAGTAGCTCTTAGGAAACAGTGTGTGACAGGATTTTGTCAGCTGTCTTCTTAAAGGAGTGACTTGAACTACTTGGAAAAGTCGGATTTAAAATCCCTTTCTTCAACTATCCTAGTCCTGATCCTATTAATTCTTATTCCTTTCTCTCCCTGCCATATGCCAGTATATAGAATGGCATTAGGCATATTTGTTTGCTTTGAATTCCATAAGGTGAGAAGCTATATTTGCTTTGCATCAATGTGTTTGTTCTCTGTGCCTATATCTGTGAAAATTCTTGCTGAATAAATGATTATTTTATTGCTCTCCCCAAGATGAATTCATTAATTGAGCATTTCCTAAAAATTCTTAGTACTGTCTGGTGTTGCAGTTGTTAGCAATGCAGTTAATAGTTTAGTGAAGAAGGATGTGAGTTGTAGAGTTTTGTAGATCACCTGGGGGAATTCTCTGACATTATTAGACTGAAGACTCTGTAGAAAATGAAATGGAGCAACCAGTTCCAGTGTTAATCGTGGTCTTATCGTATAGTTGTAGTCACGGTATAGCTTTGACACTTCCCCACTTGTCTTTCCAGCTTGTTGGACGACCATTCTTGCCTGCCTACTGGAGTCTTGGGTTCCAGCTTAGTCGCAGAGATTATGGTGGTATTAATGGATTGAAAGAAGTTGTAAACCGAAATCGTGAGGCTGAGATTCCATATGTAAGCTGGATTTCTCATACTGTGATTTAGGCACCATTTTCAACATTTTAATTTTGCATCGAATTTAATCCATTAGGAACTGGAGAGAAGAGTAGCTTACAGAGGGGGAGAGACACTTCACGTCACGAACTTGCAAAATAAATTTACTCATCTCATCATGGAGAGTGCTCAGTCTCTGTCAGCAAATGGACACCACTTTGACTTTGGGCCTGACCTTTTTCTTTAGTTTCATACAATGCTGGGATAATTAATTATCATCTTTGAAGTTTAGTTTCCACTCTTGTAGAATGAAAATTTAAGACTTGGTGGGCTGCTATAAAGAAATACCTCATGAAGCAAATATAGAATACTTACGTGAGGGGATAAAGTCCATTGAAGTTAGCTGTTACTTTATGGAGAAAGCAGCACTGACGATGACAATGACTTACAGTTAATGGTTTTCTCATAGTGAACGCTCGAACTGCTCTCAGATCTGATAGACTCTAACTTCAAAGCTCTACGGTTTCAATTATTCATGATGTTCAAAAAATAATTTCTAAGTGAGGAATGTTTGATAAAGACACATAGCCTATGACTGGTGTAGAAATCAAAAGAACTTACTTGGGGATAGCTGTTTGTAACTGACACATTGGAGCAGGTAGATGTGTGAACATATGAAAGAAGATGGCACAGGAAGTGACTTGGGTCTGTTCTCACGATTCTCAAGTGCTCTTCAGAGTATTGCTAAGGCCAGGCAGGAGGAGTGAATCTTCCTGTGTGAAATGAGTTGCCCACTGTGTCTTTTGATATTAAGAAAGAACGATATTATGGTTCATTTTACTTTCCCCATGTCTGCTGTCTGAAAACAGCCAATTTCAGGAAGAACTAGAGCAGATTTGACCAAGACTTTCTTATTGTACAGAGGACTTAGTTGTTTATGGCAAGCCCTCATTTAGCACTATTTTGTAAATGAGGAAATGGAGATGTTGGGGTTTTTTGTTGTTTTGTTTTGTTTGGTTTTTGTACTGGGGATTGAACCCCCAGTATGCTGCATTTGCCAGCAAGTGCTTTGCCACTGAGTTGCATCCCAGCCTAGATGCTATATATATATATTTTTTTTTTAACACTTTTCCAGGGTTGCACAACTAGTTAAGTGGTAGGACCAATGCAAGTACATTTTTTTTTTTTACTGTGCCATTGATTTGGATAATAATGCATTCGGTTAGAATGCAGCTTGCTTGTCCTCTCTGTCCTACTTCTTACAGAAGGGGTTTTCTGAGAGGCTGACATGAACACAAAAAGACTTTTGTATTTGAGGAAAGGGGAAGATTAGGGAAAAGAAAGAGCAGAACTAAGGGTTCATGACCAAGTCCTCAAATAACTACTTTCTCTGGTATATGACTTTGGAAATTTCACTTAATTTTTTTTTTCACTAAGAATATTATCTACTCCTCATGGATTGGCATGCAAAAAAAGAGAGAAAATTTAGTTAGTGAAAGTCCTCTTTGGCATTTTTCTTTGTTCATTATCCCTCTAGTAGTTTTTTAGGGGGGAAAAGACTGCTTTTCCTCTTACAATATGTTTTGGCTTGATGTGTGAGATCTAAGGTAGTACATGATTAAAACATCCATATACTCATTTAGTTAAACATTTATGCATATCAGAGGCTCTCAATTTGCAGAGATGGAGAGATGGATAAAACATAGTTTTTAATCCTAAGTCTAGTTAGGATGGTTCCTGTCCTAAGTGGGTTTCTGTCAGGACTAATCATGCTCCCTGAAGGCTCCTGGATTATTAAGCAATGTGGCATCATGTGTGTGTGTGTGTATGTGTGTGTGTGTGTGTGTGTGTGTGTGTGTGTGTGAGAGAGAGAGAGAGAGAGAGAGAGAGAGAGAGAGAGAGAGAGAGAGAGAGAGAGAGAGAGAGAGAGAGGTCTTTAAATAGTCATATAAAGAGGTTTTAAGTCAGCCTGTCAGTTTATGGGTACAATGTATCTTGAGTGATGACATCTCTCCTTTCATTCTCCCCCACCTGGCTTTGAATGGTCGCACCAGAGTCAAAATCCTTTCTACCATCCTGGTGATCATTCCTGTAGATTATAATTAGCCAGAGCTTTCTTTCAGGACGTGCAGTACTCAGACATAGACCTCATGGAAGGAAAAAAGGATTTCACTGTTGACAATCAAGCTTACCCCAACATCTCAGATTTTGCCACGGACTTACACGACCATGGACAGAGATACATAATTATTGTGGTATGTTCAAAGATTTGTGTTTCCTTTTTTTCTCCTTTCACAGGCTAAAAGAAAACTTATTAAAATAATATTTAACTGTTCTTTATTAGACTCCAGGCATTTCCAAATCCTCTGACTATGGGGTCTATAACAACGGAAGCACAAAACGACTATGGATCTTGGGGAGCAGTGGCTTCGCCGTTGGGGAGGTAATGTCTCAGAAAGTATAGTCAATTTGGGGGAATTTGGAGTCTCTGGTATAAAGAAGAGTGAAAAGGCAGTTATCGCATTGCTCCTCTTGTCGTGATTTTAGAAGCTTACATTTCCTTTGGCAGGATTGTTGATTGAGTTCAGGCCTTGCCCTTGTGAGGTGAGCACTCTGCCACGTGAGCCCCATTCCACTCCACAAGCCCTCTCTCTTTTGTGCTGGTGTTTTAAGACAAGGTCTTGCTGTCGAGGACTTGGATGATTCCACTTGTGTGTCCTCGCTTTGATGGAATGGCAGGTATATGCTACTGTACTCCAGCCACTGTCTTCCCTAGGTAGCTGGGATTACAGATAGGAACCATTGCTTCTAGCCATTGATTGAAATGAAGTCTTGCAATGGTTTTAAATCCAGTCTGACCTAGATGTGTGATTTCTGTCTTCTTCTTTGAATTAGCTAGGGTTACACACTTGAAGCATTCGTGTGCCCTGAAGTCATTACTATTCATAAACCAATAGGGGAAATGGTAAAATGATTTAATAAAAGGAAAAGCTAGCCCCAGACCTATTCATAGTACAGAGGGTCAAAAAGGAATATATGGTTAGAAGAAAATTATTTCTACCTCTTTCAAAGATGTGAAACTCAACTGAACTAATGTAGCAGAATGTTTATAGATGAATGTGTATCTCAGTTAATATGTACTACTTAGACATTTTATGAGCATAAATTAATCATGCAAAGTAGCTCTCTTCTGATATTTAAAATTTGTATATAATGTACTTTAATCAAATCCCCATTATGTTGCTCTTCATTTTCCTCTGGGATTTATAGCATTTTTCTTTTTTTAATTTTTAAAAGTATCATTTGGTAGTTGTACAAAGAAATACATTTAAAGCAGCTTATGAATACAATGCATCTGGATCAAAGTCACCTCCTTGACCCACCCCTTTTGTAACTTAATGTTATGGTCTTATACAACAGACTCTTAACTGCATTCTTGGTCGGCTTCCCCTTTCATTTATCTACCCCTCCTACCTTGGCCTCACCTTCACTTGAATCCATCCATTTCCTGGTACTGATTTGGTAGGCTTTGACCTAGTCTTTCTAAAAGATTAGACTCTGAGTTCTCCAGAGAGTGTATTTCATTTGTTAATTCATTTGTTTTTCTAATTTTTTGTTATGAAGGTAATGTTAAGAAGGGTTACAGCGTCATAAGTCAGGTGATGAATTCATTATTTTTTGGTCAGTGTTAACCCTTTTTTCACTCTCTCCCACAGTTAATTCATTTGAAATCATTTGAATACCATTCAATATATTTACTAATAGATTCACCTATACATTCTAGTTACCCCAAATGAGAGAAAACATGCAACTCTTGTTTCTTTGGGTCTCACTTACTTCATTTAATATAATTCTTTTCCAACAAGGAGAAAGCAAAGGAAGGGGTGGCATTGTCTAGGAAGAAAATTACTCAAAATTACTGACTTATGCAACTTATGTAACCCCTCTCTATATAACCATTATAATAACAATAAAACAACTAATACAAATATATATTTATATGTAATTATCACAAGTCTTTCCTCCTCCTCCCCTTCTTCTCTTCCTCCTCCTCTTTCTCTTCTTCTTTCTTTCCTTCCTCTTCTTCTTCCTCCTTTTCTTCCCCACCCTCCTTTTCCCTTTCCTCCTCTTCCCCTATTTTTCTTATTCACCTTTTCCTCCTTGTCCTCGTCGTCATTGTCCTCCTCCTCCTCCTCCTTAGCCTGATGGAATGAAATTTTACTTTCTTCATTAAAAAAAACCTATGTGATGGGTTTTCATTTAAGAAAAGGCTAGGTTCCCTTCTCTTTTTTTTTTTTCTTCCTTTACTTCCTTGAACGCATTTTATTGCTTGCTTGGTTTTTGCTAGGGGAGTTCCAAATTTGGACTCTCAAATGAGAGTTTCCAGTAAGAAATGATTACCAGTATAATGCCCAGAAACTTGAAGCCCCCCGGAAGGATCACCAGAGACCGAAGATCAATGCAAATTGCAATGAGTCGTTTATTGACGAGCTCGAGCACGGGTCTCTGCGCACTGGTAGTCGAGTGCAGACCAGAGGACCCATGCACAAAGTTACAACACCTTTAATACATTCTTTGGTAGGGGGCAGGTCCCAGCAAGCACTGACACTTCGATTCCATTAAATGATTGGCGCAATACAAAGCGGGAGGAGGGTCGTGACTGGTCATTGGTCGATTTAGCGAGCTGCTGCGCTTTGAACTGATTGGCTGATGGGTGAAGGGACAGACGCACGATATGATCAGCGGAGAAAAACCGACAAGGGGCCAAGCGGGCTAACAGGCCTGTGCCTAGTTCGTCGGCCCTCAAGTCCGACCTTGTACAAGTATAAATTGGCGTATACGGTGCCACCTAAATATGTATATAATTATGCTTTTCACCAGTAACCACGAGAGCCTCTCCCTTCATTCTTCAGGGATACTCTGGAGAGTCGGTCTTCCCTGACTTCAGCAATCCAGCTTCCACGGAGTGGTGGGAGGATCAGTTCAAAGGGTTTCATGAGCGGCTGAACTTCGATGGCGTGTGGATTGTGAGTACCCTTCCAGACCCAGATCCCCCTTGGAAGCAGGCACCTCAGATTTTGAAATGAACTTGGATAAAATGAACTGAACTAAAATAGTTGACAGTCTGGTACTTGGAATTCTTTCTCTTGTTTTTAAAAAAAGTTATTTTTATATTTATTGTTTCAGCGTTGCACTCTATTACATTTCCATTTCTTATCAAGTGCTCATTCTTACCTTGTTAATTTGGGGAGTTGAGATAATCATCAAACCATAAAATAATGAAAGAAGAAAACTAGGTGTATTAAAGGTTATTCTAATCAGTAGTTGCTACTAATGCTTTCTAGCATTTTCTTAGGGACATGAGGTAAGCATCCACATGTATCATTTATCCATTCCCAAAGTATGATTGCTCCTTTCATGGTTGATTTCAAACTAACAGCAAGATGTCATTGGCTGGCTGTCCATCGTCTATGTAGTCAGGAAATCATAAGCCTGATCAACTCTCATGAGCTGGTGTGAGCTGCAGCCATCCTTCCTTTAATTAAGGCTAAGACATAGTAAATGATTCTTCTCAAAACCCTGGGTTCTTACTCTGGATTTGCAATCAACTAGTACATTTTGATTAATATTCTGTTTATTATAGACTGGTTTTTTTCCTCCATTATTGTTTTATTGAAAGTTGTGATTGCTTTTTTTTTTTTTTTACACTATGGGCTCTTAAAAATTTAATCACTGGAATAATGAGGCCCTCGTCATTTTTATTGGAGAGTAGTAGGTAGATTTCTTTGAAATTTGAAAAATATCTTTGGTAACAACATTAGATATCACTTATTTTTAGATCATTTTAGATAAATGACTTTTACCGCAACTGTTTTCTTTTTATTTCTTACTCAGTGGAAGAGGAGACAAGAAAAGCAATTACTCAGTCTTTGGCTTTTCAGGCATTCAGAAAGTGACACCAATGATAAAACCTTCACTTTAAAAGCACATTTGGAATTATATCTCTTAACAGATCCTCATCAATTTATAAAAAGTAAAATGTGTTCATTATTATTCCAAACTTAAGTGTAATTTAGCTGTAAATCTCACTCACTTAAATTTACAAAAGTTGAAACAGGGGCCAGGAAAAGTTGTGAAAACAATTTAGAAGCCCAGGTAACAGGACGCCCTAGAGAGCCTGGCTTCTAGTTAGCTATTACACCAACAGCAAGTTGTAACTCACTAACATTTTCCTCTTTGCATCTTTGAAGGAAATGGATGAAGTATCTACCTTGGCCCAAGGCACTGATCACAAGTGTGAAGCAAACAACTTAAACATTCCCCCTTTTACGCCCAGTGAGTTCCCCCGTTTGCTAATGATATGGAGGGGGGGGGGACATGTCAAAAACAAGCTCAGCGATATTCAGTGTGGCAAAGAACAACTCACTTCCCTGTCCAAGGAGTCCCCCAGACGTTCAGACCCCAGTCTTGGTGGCATTGATTGGTCCTTGATGGCCTGTTTGTTGATGTAATCCAAAGGCCGCATGTGGTAGAAATGGTTAGTCTGAGCTTATCCTCTCCCCTGGCAGTTCTTCCACTTCAGATTTTCAATTACTTTCCAACCAGTTCACCATCTCTAGATTCCTAAGGGGGTTCCATTTGGGGCTTTGCAAGAATTTCAAGACACTCTAAGGTTCAAATACCTTAAAAGGAAGTAGGTCTGTGATAGTTTTCCCTCCCTCCCTCCTTCTCTTCTTTCTTCCCTCCCTTTCTCCTTCCCTCCCTCTCTCCCTCTCAATGTAAGCTCTGAAAAAAAGTGATGTTTAGAGGAGAATTAAAGATCTGGAGAGGACTCTGCCGGTGGTGATGGGTGCAGATGGTACAGGAGAAATGGTGGCTATTGTGTTGAGGTTCGTGGAGGGGAAAGGGCCTCACTGGTGGGTACTTCCCCTAGGCATTCTGAACCATTCACTGTCTACGAGAACACTCTGCATGGACACAGAGTTCTACTGGGGCCTTCACTACGACGTCCACAGCTTGTACGGCTACACCATGGCAAAAGCCACAGACTCGTAAGAGCATGGTTTTAGATATGAATCCAGTTTGGGGAAGTGGAAATGGGAAATGGGAAATGGGGGGGGATTTCTCTTCTCACCCACAAGTATATTGTTCACATATGTTTTTGGGGTTATAAGAATGTAGAATTGGTGTGACAGGTAATTTAAGAGGTCCTCTCATTTTGAAAAGTGCTTGGTTTCTGTACAAGATTAACTTTGTTTGGCTTGGAATTAAGAAGCATTATTATTTCAAGGATATTTACAGAAAGTAATTTGTAAGGAAATCAGAGCCCCCAAATGGATGCTGGCTCTTGCTGGGTCCCATTCCCCTGTAATTGGAGATGATAGGTGCATACTGTAATGCCCAGCCATTGCTTTCCTCCACAGCTGGGATGGCAGCGGCCAACTCCATGTGCCAGAACTATTGCCTGAGAATCTCATAGACAACTTCTTCCTTCTTCCCCTCCTCCTCCTCCTCCTCCTCCTCCTCCTCCTCCTCCTCCTCCTCCTCCTCCTCCTCCTCCTCCTCCACTGGACTAACCACGATTTCCCAATCTCTGACTCCCAATTGCTGGTGCCTGCCAGCAGCAAACCAGTATTCCTGAAATAGGGGGCAGGGACTGGAAAAAATAGAAGAAAGACAAACAGATGGGGTCCGGGAGGTCTGCCGCCCAGGTAAAGACTGCAGCCCCGTTTATTTCCAACTCAAGGCTTATATCCTTTCTTGAAAACAGGGAACTGCCAGGTGTTACATCCAGATGGTAAATCAGGGAACTGTTGGGGGTTACATTCATATGGTAAATCTCAGATCAATTAAACAGAACAAGGCCAAAAAACAATAGGACAATAAAGCAATTATCTGATGCAAATCAAAGTACAATTTGATTCCTCTCTGGCTCCCAACACCCAATTAGCTAGGATTACAGGATTGAGCCAGAGTACTCACTCCTTTTGACCTCTTTTTCTTACATACTTTACAGATCCTCAATATACTGTTACTTTTTATTAGCTAATTTCCATATTCTGGTTAGTCATCATCAAAGTTCTTGGATTCCTTAACATATTATTGACACCCTCTTTATCTCCCAAATTCTGAAGTAAAAAACTTCCCATCATCCTTTCTTTCTTGACTCCATGTAAAATCAGATCTTGATCCTTTCCAGTCTACATTACTATAGTTATTTTTTCCATTTTCATTTCTTTTTGTTGTTGTTGTTGTTGGTCAGGGGACTTGAACTCAGGACTTGGGCATGGTCCTTGAGCCTCTTTGTGCTCAAGGCTACTGATCTACCACTTGAGCCACATTATCACTTGATGTAATCAGTTTACAACATGGCTTTTTCTCAGTAGGTAATGGGAAATAAGCATCTTCATAGACTTTCCTGCCTGGGCTGCCTTTGAACCACTTGAACCATAATCCTTAGATCTCAGCCTCCTGAGTAGCTAGGATTACCAATGTCATTTCTTAATTAAAGTTATCATCATCTCTCATATAAGTCATTACATTTAACCCGTGACCAGTCTCTCTGACTTTAGCTTTATGTTTAAATCATCTTTTCAAAATGTGATCTAAGGACAAGCTACGTAATATTACACCAGAAAATATATTAAAGTGTGGCATCGTGGGGCTTAACGTAGGCCATGGGGAACCCAACTCTTTATTTTATCAAGACTTTTTTACATACTGAATGCGTATTAAAATTTAGAAAGTACTATTGTCTTTCATTGCCTGCAAAGTGATCTTTCTGACATACATAGTTTCTCATTTATTTCCCCAGTGTAAAATTATTTGTAGCTTGTATTTAGGCATAATAAAAATCTAATCCCCTCAGCATAATTTGTAAGGTATTTCATAACCACCTTTCTCATGTCTTTGCCACTTTCTCAAATGCTATTCTCTGGTTATATACAATAGCTTGCTGTTCCCAACTTCTTTTATTCATTTTCCGTCTTTCATGTGATCATTGCTCAGAATAAGAGCAATTTACTTCTAAAACCTCACCAAGGGTTTTAACTCTGGAATCTTCCTAACAGGAAAAGATTCTCCTTTGTGCTATATTTGTGTATTACAATGTATTTAATATGCAGCATTATTATATCATAAGTTTTTTGGGGGGGTTATGGGGCTTGAACTAGGCCTGGGTGCTATCCTTGTGCTCTTCAACTCAAGGCTTCTGCCCTACCTTTGAGCCAAGGCCCACTTCCTGTTTTCTAGAGGTTAATGGAGATAAGAGTCTCGGGTCCTTTTGTGCCTGGGCTGGCTTTGAACCTTGATCCTCAGATCTCAGCCTCCAAAATAGCTAGGATTACAAGCGTGAGCCACTGTGCCTGGCTATATCATAAGTTTTAAATGGCCATTTTTTTTCTGAGAAAATTTTAAATTCCCTGGGGGCAAATTTGCCCAGTCTGATGAACATGCTCATTCAAGGTGTGTTTATAGATCAAATGTGTAGTTTGAAGAGGCCAAGGGCAGGGTGGAGACATGAGGAATCAGAGGCAGAGATTATGTATTGGTTTTCAACACTATGAGGCCCTTGTGATTTTCGCATGATGCTGGGCTATCCAAGAAAGGGAGTGTCCTTGTTCAGAAAATGTACAACTTTGTTTCTCAGTAAAAATGAATTTCCCAAAAGGAGACAAAACTTTGATTTTGTGATCTTCCATGTTCTATCTTCTCTCTTACTCATACTGCTTTTTTCTAGGACATAAACTAGATAAATAAAACTCGAGTTCCCTGGTCTTTGTTATGAGAGAATTGAACTGATGTTTATAATAGACCCTTCTTGTCCTGATATGCCTTTACTCTCAGATGCTTCTCAAAGTAAGAGGCAGGAAAAAGAATAAATAAATTTCAGAGTAAGGAAGGATTAAAGGGGGGAGAGCTCCAACTTTCTTCATTGCCTGAGTTTGGTTACTATATTCTAATAGCTGTTGTTAATAGTTATGTGGTAAACACTTCTGAGTAAGTGATGGTTGATTCTACTTTCTCTGGCATGGTTAGAGTTGCATTTGGTGGTATCTGGACATCAGAAGAACTGAAATTGCAAGTCTAATCAAGATTTGATTCGGTCTTATGTGGGAGTTTGGTTTGGGGAGCTACCCAGAAAGTCCAATTTGCCTCTATCTTGCCTAAGAGCAGACGGAGACCAGCTTTTCCTCATTGTCATGAACTGATTTTGAATAGGCCAGATCTTGGGGAAAGGAAGACAGTAAGGATTTGCCTCTTGATAGGGTCTTTTCGCTAAACAAGGAGTAATTCAGTGTCATCTAATTTGTGTCACCACAATGTTCTCCCTTCAACTTTAGCCTGAGATATATCCATCCTGGTTTCAGTTTTACTGTCTAGTCATTTCTTTCGTGATTATTGAGTGTATGGTGCAATAAGCTTCTAGCCAGTGGTAAGAAAAGGTGAAGCATTTGTTTGTTTATGCCAGTGGGAAGTAAAGACACAGAATCCCAATCTGAACTGGTGTGCTAACCAGGATTACGACTGGGCAATAAGGATGTTGGAAAAATATTGTCTAGAGGAAAAGATGGGGCCAATACTCAATACATGATCATAATCCACTTTCCAGTAAATGGGCCACACCAAAACTAGATCTTCTTTACTAAGAGGTAGAAACCACCATTAGGACAGCAACTTGGAGAAATGCATTTGGGGGACAGAAATTGAGGTTTGTACTATCTAATAGGAGATCAGGTACCAGAAGATGGGGGGAACTGTGGAAATCTGGATTTTGGTACTTTTAAGAGGTTGTTCTTGTTTTTGTGGGTTTGTTTTTTCTGTTGTTTTGGTTTGGTTTTGCCGGTTTGGCTACCTCGTTATAAGTGAGTTCTGGATGCCTATAGCTCTCCTACATCTCACACTCATTGGACTGTACTACTTTTCAGCGCCTTGGGGAAGATCTTCTCCAATAAAAGGAGGTTCATCTTGTCCCGATCTACTTTTGCTGGCTCTGGCAAGTTTGCTGCTCATTGGCTGGGGGACAATGTGGCCACATGGGCTGACCTCCGTTGGTCTCTCCCCAGCATCCTGGAGTTCAACCTGTTTGGCATCCCGATGGTGAGCCTCATTCCCATCCAAGAAGCTTCACACACTTGTCTGTTGACACTCTTTCCATTGCCTGTCTTTGAGGGTGTTTGTGAAACTAAGGCACGCTAGATGCTGGGGGCTCATAATTAAAATCCTAGTAGCTCAGGAAGTAGAGATCTGGAGGACTGCAATTTGAAGCCAACTTGGACAGAAAACTTTACTGGATTCCATCGACAATATAACCAGAAAATAGAAGGGCAGGAGGTGTGGCTCAAATAGTAGAGCAACAGCTAAACAAGGGTGAAATCCTGACTTGAAGCCCCTGTTGCAGGCAAAAGGAAGAAAGGAAAAGAAAAGAACCAAAAGAAAGGAAGCAAAAAGGGAGGGAGGGAAACAAAGAGAGAGAAAAGCAAATGATCACATGTCACAAGGTCACATTGTGATGTGCACTGAAAAAAATTATTTCTGTGTGCTCTGAGCTGCCTGTTGAAGAGATGATAGAAAAATGTTATTCATGGGTGGTCATCTATAAAATATCTGCAGATACGTAAGAAATCCCATGCATAAAATGTTCTCGATTCCGAGAAGTTCCATCAGGACAGTATCCGTGAAATGGGAACTGAAGCATGAAGAAAACCCCTAGAATCATAGGAGCTTCGTCTATGCTGTCGTTTGTCCCTTGTTTCTTTTCTTTGGCTGGGCACTGGGATCTCTTGAAACATGGAGTGAGTCAATACCAGGTTCTCCTTTCCTTTACCATGTGGGTCTGTAGTCAGCGCCTTTGCTTCTCTCAGTGACTGTTGTGCTTATTCCCAGGTGGGTGCCAACATCTGTGGTTATACAAACAATGTGACAGAAGCTCTCTGCACAAGGTGGATGCAGCTTGGGGCTTTCTATCCACTGTCGAGGAACCACAACGGGCCAGAGTATAGGGTAAGGAAAATCCTTGATGGTAGCTACTTATTCTCAGCAAAGGGTGCAGGAAAACCCTACAGATTGGCCCTAATTGAAGGAAAAAGCTAGGGAACTCTTGGGGGATGGGCCTAAAAGATTGTGGAGAAAGAGCTGTGTGTATGAGTGTGTGTGTGTGTGTGTGTGTGTGTGTGTGTGTGTGTGTGTGTGTATGCGCACATGCGGGAATGCACACACATTGAATTTTGTAATTTTTAAGGTTTTTTTATTATTATCTTTAAGTAGTTGTACAGAAGAGTTGCCATTTAACAAAGTAATTTATGAATACAACACATCTTCTCCAATGCCGCCCCTTTCAACATTCAGTGAATGGTTTTAATGTTGGAAATTCTCTCACAAAGGTTTGTTAGATTTCATCTCCAAAGTGGCAAGCAAAAAAGCAGGGCTAGAGACATGGATCAAATGGTCAAATGGTAGAACAGCAGCCTAGCAAGTGCAAGGGCCCTGACTTCAAACCCCAACTTTTGAGAAAAAAAAAAAGGGAATGGAATTGCTTGTAATACCATGATCTTCACAAGTGCTTTCTCATCCATAAAATGAAAGAGCCAAAGCCAGGGTCCATTCAGTTCTGGGAATTATCTGATATTCTCTGGGTTGGAGAACACAGATATGTTCATTTAGGAAAGTTTCTTATCAAAAGAAAACTTTTCAAAGTACAAAGGAAATAAACATTGTCTCCATTTCCTTCTAGGACCAGGACCCTGCTGCCTTTGGTTTTGACTCGCTGTTGTTGAACTCGTCCAGACATTATCTGAACATCCGATACTCCTTGCTGCCCTACCTCTATACCCTCTTCTACTACGCGCACACCAGGGGGGGAACCGTAGCAAGGCCCCTGGTACATGAGTGAGTTTCTTGATCCTCAGATCACATGTTCACTTGATTTTCTTGATGGAAAAGGTCAGTTAGGGCACTAGTATGCTAGTTGGCTTACACTGGAAATTTCACTTGCTTGTTTTCTAGGTTCTACCAGGACCCAGCCACATGGGACATACACGAGCAGTTCTTATGGGGGTCTGGACTCCTCATCACCCCTGTTCTGTATGAAGTATGTTAGAAACCCCCAAAATGGGGTGGGATGTTATAGTTGTCCTGTATGATCCTTTTAAGCTAGATCTGATCTTGAGTGCCTATGATTGAACTTGAATCTCAAGAGGTACATAAAAGGGAGAGATCACGAATATTTAGAAATGAGAAAAGTAAAAGTTCTTTTCCCTAAGGACCTATCGAGTAAAAGAAATTAACATGTTATAAAATTGCCTTGCAACCTGTATTTATAGCCCTATGACCCTAGCACTAATATGAGCATTGATTATCTTATAGTGTGTGTGTGTGTGTGTGTGTGTGTGTGTGTGTGTGTGTGTGTGTGTGCATGCCCCTTTTTTCCAGAGGGGATTCCTCTTATTGAGTCAGAAGAAAGAACAGGTATAAAGAGAAGGAAGGAGCATGTGTATATGAAGACCTTGTGCACCACATTTACTTAAGTGTGATTTGGGAAGGAGTGAGTGGAAAAGTGGATTGGAAAGCTCAAGGCTATAATGATCAAGCTGAAAAGACAGATGATTGACGATGTGCACATGACTCAGGCTCTTTGGGCAGGAATTTTAGCACCTCATCTGAGGACAGATCCTGCTCACAAATAGGGACCTTGCTGAAAGAGTCTTCTGCAGGCCTGGGTGGCCCCTGTCTCCTCCCAGCCATCAGATTGCATGACTCAGAGCACAAACTGCCTCTGCTTCTAGAAAACAAGGAACACTGAAACAGAAGGAAGTTAATTTCTAGATGACAGCTTGGCTTTAAATGCACAGCTCAATCTTCCTGAGTGTCTATGGGTTTTTATTAGTAGAATTAGGTGATTCAAGCTGCCTGAAATTGTTCAGATACCTCAGGCAATGACACACTACAAGTGTTCTGTGAACTATAAAGGGCAATGCTTGTATTCACTGTTTTTCTTTCCTCAGGGTGTTGACCAAGTGAAAGCATACATCCCGGATGCAATCTGGTATAATTACGACACAGTAAGTAAAGTATTCTCATCTGTCTCTGAGACCTGCCCTCTAGCACAGGATAATTCTAAGCCAGGGAACTAGGGAACTGAGGGCTGCATAGAAGTACGAGATTTTGCATTTAGTTGATTGTGGGTTTTTTTCTGTAAGGGTTATCTGTCCATTCAGGACGGTTTAACAAAAATCTTACACTGGATAATTTATAAACAATAGAAATCCAAAAATCAAGGCACTAGAAGATTTAGTATCTGGAGAAGGCTAACTACTTTACTGAAGGTAGACTTTCGTTGTTCTTGTTGTTGGTCTCGGGGCCTGAACTCTGCCTGGGCACTGTTCCTGAGCTCCTCAGCTCAAACCTAGCACTCTACCACTTGAGCCACAGAGCCACTCTGGCTTTCTGATGGTTAATTGGAGATAAAAATCTCACAGACTTTCCTGCCTGGGCTGGCTTTGAACCGTGATCCTCAGATCTCAGCCTCCTGATTAGCTAGGATTACAGGCGTGAGCCACTGGTGCCTGACTTGATAGTAGACTCTTTCTGGGATTTTGTGACTTATTTACCCAAAAGTCCCTTCCTCTTAATACTGTCACATTGGGTTCCAATGTAGTAATATTAGAAGTACACCAGCTTTCACGTTGTAATAGGTAACTTTTCCAGCATATGGTAAAATACATTTATGGTATAGCTGGAACTTTGCTGTCTCGATCCAATTACTAATGTGCTAGCTTTCCAAGGTGTGGAGTTAGCTTTCGAGGTAACAGTTATCAGTGCATCAAAAGGAAAAGGTTGCTTGGGCTTTCAGTTTTAGAAGTGTCCTTCATAATCAGTCAGCTCCATTGGTTTGGGCCTTTGGTGAAGGCTTATGGTGGAGCAAAGCTACTTAGTTGGTCCATGAAATGCCAGCGGGGAAGAACAAACCGGGGTCCAGTAACTCCCTTCATGGACACCCCCTCAATGACCTAAAACTTCCTTCTAGGACCATCACCTTCTAATACCGTCAGGATGTAGAGCTTTTCTGTAAAGAATTGAACTGTGGGGCACATTCTAGCACTCTACTACCCCTAGGCCAAACTCCTGTGCCTTTCTCCCGCCCCGCCACCACTTCTTTTAAAAATGAGGCAACTGAACTAAATGATTCCTAGGCTCCTTCCTTGCCTGTCCAGTTTATGATCTGGTCTTTTCCCCTTTGTTGTTTAGGGAGAGGCCATCCAGTGGAGGAAGCAGTTTGTAGATATGCAATTTCCTGATGATAGGATAGGACTTCATCTTCGAGGGGGCTGCATATTTCCTACCCAGGAGCCAAGCACAACCACGGAGACGAGGTAAGCTCCAGTCTGCTCTTGCATTATGAAGACATACACAGGAACCGAGAGCTGATGGGCCAAGGGAAAATACATCCTCTCTGAAAATTTCCTCTCCGTTCAGAATTGCTTTGGAAACCCCATTTAGTAGGAGGTATATGCAGTGTCAATTCCTTTATGTTTCTGTAATTATTCATAATTCAGTTAAATTGGATTCTGAGAACAATCTGAGCAATCACTATGATAACAATGGTCAGAAGTTACTCTTTTCCAAAGACAAGAAGGAAGGCTAATTAGAGGAAGTGATGGTGATTGTGGGGAAGTCAGTATAGCTTGTGCTTAAGAGCTCAGACCATAGACGAAACAAAGTCTGAGTTTACTCATGGCTCTATGATATATACTAGGTGCATTTACTCTAGGAAGTTCACTGCTCGGTGTTTGTGCTTGTTGTTGGTAAACTGGGGAAGAAAGTAGTCTGAACTTTTAAACGTCATTGTGAGAACCATATGGATTAATAATAATACCAGTTTGTATTTAGCATCTGGAACTATGGGTCAGTGATCACAGACCCAGATTTCAGCAGGCGCTGCTGCTCTCTGCTGTTCCTCCTATCTCACTCCACTGCACTCTGCTGTCCACACATACCCTGTCCCCCTCTCCCTGTGCAATGCTGACATCTACCCTGGTTCTGGAGTAGAGGCTGGGGCACCTGTCCTGGGCAACTTCGGAAGACAATGCCATTTCTTCATTCTCTGAACCTGAGCATTGCTTTTCTCAGCCGGAAGAATTCCCTGGGACTCATTGTTGCATTGGATTATAAGAGAGAAGCCAAGGGAGAGCTGTACTGGGATGATGGCGTGTCTGCAGGTTGGATTCCTTAGAGGATACTGGCTGGGGTTCTGGGTGAAAGTTGGTTACCGAAGCCTGCCCCCAAAAGAGCTGATTCTATTAGTAGTGATTTGTTATTCTAGCTTAGAGTTAGGATGAGTTACCACTCAACTTAAAAGTTTTGTTAATAAACGTCAATGGATTAAAATAGATTCCAAGCATGTAACTGAAATGTTCTTCATGCAACAGACACTGTTGCATTTAGTTTAGATGCACGTCATTATTCATACCAACCAATGCATTTTGTTAATAACTTTGCAAAGTACTACTGGGGCAGAAGTGTAGTTGTGTAGAGCGCTTCTACTGTAAGGTTCTCATATGAATATGTGATATAAACTTTTAGATGGACTGTTACAAAAACATTTGTCCTAATAGAATTACAAATTATTAATAAATATTAAATACTATTAATACATTTAATATATTTAAAAATGCTTACATTGTATTATTACATAGATTATTGTGCATCATATTATTATGTACTCTATATATTGCATGTTTAAACATATTGAATATTTGCTATTTATTGCTTTATTATTACACTATGTGCACAAGATATAGAGATAAATGTAATGTGAACATTCGCCTTAAGGAGCCTGTACTCAGCAGGATAGACACAGTGTGCATGGAATTAATTATAACATGATTCACAGCAGGCAAGGCTTGAATGGGAAGAATTAAATGAGAAAGTATTCCTGAGGAGGGCATGGTCCCATCACTCCTCTGCTTCCTGTCACAGATGATAGGCATGGATTTTTCTTTTTCAGATGCTGTAACTGGAAAGAATTACATCCTGTATGAGTTTTCTGTGGCATCTGTAAGTACTGGCTCTGAGGAACATCGCGTGTTCTGTGCCTCTGTTGTGGTAGTTTGTGGAGTGCTTGGTGTTCTGTTGAGGCAGAAAAAAAAATTATTAGAGGTGTGATGATATATGGGCAGATATTTTTTGTCAGAATCTCTACTATTTTTCTTTCCTTCTTATAAATTCATGCTGTTAGAAATTACAATTATAATTGTGCACTAATTAAAGGTTACAATAAACTCTAGAGTTCCTATGTATGTTCCTCAAATGTGAACATGTGCATTATTGTTCTCAACTACGGCCCTGGTGTGGATCCTATGAAGACATCCAGCATCTTCATCACCGCGAACATCTGTCCCGATGTCTTTTCATGGTCATACTCCTTTGCCTCATGTTCTTGTCCCTGTGAGACTGAAATATCTGCTCTCATTTCTGTAATTATGTCCTTTCAAGAGTACTGTGCTGAGGATCAGCTGACTCAAGGACAGTCGTGAGTCCTGAACTTTTCATGAAGCACAATTTCTTCAGTGTTCTTCCAATTTTAGGTTGTACATTTTTTTTTGAGGTGGAACCTTCAAGTTATGATGGCACATCGCTTTGTCAAACCTTTCACTTGATAAAGACAATCTGGCATGGTTCGAGTCTTGAGCTAGCCTACACAAAATGTGTCTGTTGGGGAAATTCATGTACATATTTTGGGAGGCACATCCATTTTCATTTCTGACACAAATACTGAGAATCCAGTGGCTTCATCTTATATTATCCACCTTTAGTTTTAAAGGAAGCTTTCATCCTGTTTTTTCTGATTGGCTGCATTGTTTTGGATCTGCACCAGCAGTATATGAGTCACTATACCTTGTCTGTATCATTACCAACATGTGGTATTTTCATGGTAGCCTTCCATTTAGTGTGTGATGCTACTGGATCTTTCATTTACATCTCTCCTACATCTCATCAGGTTGTAATTCTTTGCATATGCTGATTTGTCCTTTGTATGTTTCCTTAGATAAAGTGTCATTCAACTCAGCCTACTTCTTAAGGGATTGTTGGTATTTTATACAAGTCTTCAGTTTGGGGAATTCTTCTAAGTTTTGGACACCGTGCTTTGTTGAACATGTGGTTTGCAAGTGTTTTTCTGATTGGAGGCTTCATTTTCCATCCTCTTTACAGAGGCTCTCACAAAGCAAAAGCTTGAAATTTTGGCCACTTTCTGATTTCTTCCCCCCCCCATCATAATAATACTTTTTGGTACAAGAACTGTTTGCCTAGCCCCAGATCTTCAATACTTTATAGTTTTAACTTCTATGTGTTAGTCTGCAGTTTATTTTGAGCTCCTTATATTAAGATTCCATGTTTGGTTTAATTTGATTTTTTCTTTTGCCTACGTGCAAAGAGGGGGAGTTGCTCTTCCCCTTTTTGTTGATGTGTTCTTTCTCCACTGTGTTGCTTTTATCTCTGCCAAGAATTATTTGGATTAATTGTGTAGCACTCTGTCCTTTGTCTTCATCAAAATAACTTTTTCCTTTCAGTGTTCATTTCCACCGTCTTCTTTGCTAGCTTAGGTTTGTTTCCCAACTCTGGTTTCCTAAATAAGTTATTTGATATTTCTGTGTTTTGGGGGAACTCAACTGAAAACTCAACCTCAGCCTGATGAGGATCATTATACATGTAAAATATTTAGCACAGTGTCTAGCATATAGGAAGCCTTCATTGAGCTTCTATCATTACTGTTAAAATAGAAATAAAAGGTGATTGCAGTAGTTTCATGGGTGAAATTACTGACACACACCATGGTGAGCCAATGTGTTTCTGAATGTGCTTTTGCTTATGTTTGCATTGTAAGTACTCTAAGATTCCATAATTCAGGGTCATATCACTAGAATAATAGAATCAGAGAAGAATCAGTAAACCAGAGCAACTTGGAACTGTCACCCTAGGATTTAGGGTGTGAACTCTGAGCTTGTGTATTCCTTGGGGACAGTCACCTTTAAAACCACAGAGAAAAATGAAACAACTAAAATCTCAGAAGCAGATGTTGGATGCAAAGGACACTGTTTCTAAAAATGACTTTTTTTTCCTCCCCAGAACCGTCTGCAGGCAAAGATTATAAATAATAATTACACGGACCCCGACAACTTGATGTTTACCAATATCAGAATCTTGGGGTTGGACAAGGAGCCATCTGATTTCATTGTTGAAGTTAATAATGCCCCCACATCTATTTCAACTGTTGTGTATAGCTCTTCAGCAAAGGTGAGAGATTGTGCCATTGGCAGAGCCCTTGAGAAAAGCCCTGGCCACAGATTCTGACAGCTGATCTTCTCTTACTCATTTCACTTTGTGAAGTCACAGCTTATTGGGAAAACCACAGCACAGGGATGGAACAGAAGAAACATGATACAGACCTGCCTACTTTGTATGTATAGGCTCTAAAGGGGATAGCAAGCATTAGTACCATAAGGGAACACAGTTTTTCTTGAAATTCCATTTAAACTACACAAGAAGACCCCAGATGTGACACAGTAAAAATATCACACAGTAGATTGTCCTATTTCTAGAGTGTGCTTACATATTTGTTCTCTTTCAGAGCACAGGTGTGTCCTTGAGACACAGCTGATATATTTTCATAATGCTCTGTTTTATGCTATTTTTTATTCTATCGTAGAAAATGTTAGCTAAATGCTAGTGGCTCATGTTTGTAATCCTAGCTACACAGGAGGCTGAGATCTGAAGATCACAGTGAGAATCCAAATTCAAACAAGTTTATCCCCATTTATTAGCAAAAGCTGGTAATGTAGATGTGGCTTAAGTGGTAGAGTGCCAGCCTTGAGTGAACAGTTAAGGGCGAATATAATGCCTAGAGGTTTTGAAGCCCAGTACTAGAACAGAACGAAGGTGAGGCGGAAAATCAGGCAGGCAGGCAGGCAGGTAGGAAGGAAACAAGAGAGGGAGGGAAGAAGGAAAGAAAGAAAGAAAAAAAGGAAAGAAAAAAATATGAATGGAAGCAAACACAAGAAAATCTGGGTTTGCTGTCACTGAATGATTCCCTTATATGAAGAACTCCGAGAGAGAAGTCCAATTGTTAGTTGACTATTTGAAGTTCTGAAAAGTTAATTATTCCTTGAGTCAGTCATCTTCTATTCTGAAAATACATATAGCAAGCAACAGGAGGATTCTGGTCCTCATCTCCTGTTTCCTAGCTGCGAGGCTGGGGCACTATATCAGACTGCACGTTTTTATGTTCTGTAGAGTAGACCTAGCTATTGTGTTCATAGTAAGGGACCAATTGCTAGGATTAATGGCCCTAGTGCCTGTAAAATGGCTGTCATGGTGCTTGTCCAATATGAATGCTTCATGATATTAGCTACTAGCCTTAGGCTAAACAGATAATGTTAAGTCTAAAAGAAATGTCAACCCAACCAGTCATCTGCACTGCTTCACATGGCTTCAGCCCTTCCCATTCACTCTGGCCCCCTTGACTCAGGCGAGGCAAGTTGAGATTGAGGCCAATTCTAACCCATCTTGGCTTCCAGACCATTAGCCAGGGGCACCATCTGCATAGTTCTTCCTCCATTCACTTGTCACCAGGGTCCCTCTTCTCCTTCTCCAGGTGGTGACCATCACTGAGCTCAAGGGACTGGCACTAGGACAAGAATTCTCTATTGAGTGGAGGCTCCTAGTCAGTGACCTGGAGAAGTTCAACTGCTACCCTGAGGGTCCTGGAGCGTCTGAGGAGCAGTGCCGGCAGCGGGGATGCCTTTGGGAGGTAACGGCCAGGCACGGGGCACCATGTAGATCAGGAAGTGGTGAACATTTTCCCACACATGAACCAGGCATTGAGGAGGTGCTTTTCAAAGGTTAGGAGCTTGAAGGCTGCCATGAAAATGTGCCAATATGCCTTTTGTCATCTCTGTATAATAACGGGACAACATCGCCCTCAGATAGCCCTTATCAGAAGGAATTCAGTGACTCATCTATTTACATTATTCAAAATCCCATGTTAGGATATTTAAGGAAGAGGAAGGGAATTGGGGGAGGGGAAGATGAGGTGAAGTGGATAATGGGAGGGTGAATATGATCAAATTATGTCAGCTGTGGTCATGAAAATATCAGTTATTACATGCTAATATAGGAAGCAAAGGCAAGTATTCAATACACTAAGCACTGAGTATTTTAAGTGATTCTTTTCTATTCTTTTTTTCCCAATCCATTGGAAGCCCAAACAGGAAGGGGAAGAGAAAGCTGATCTTTTCCATTTGAACAAAATCCAGAAAGTGAGAGGCTTTCTCACAATTAAAGTGGGAGCAATAAGACACTATAAGTAGGACCTGAACTGGGAATCTGCGTATCGGATTAGGGTTTTTGTTGTTTCCGTTCTAATTCATCATACTCATTAGTAGGGACGAACAGTGCACGTGTGTGTGTGTGTGTGTGTGTGTGTGTGTGTGTGTGTGTGTGTGCTTAAATTTTCCCTGCTAATCAGCTAATCAGGTCACTAGTTACCCTGTATTAGGACTCCACTTAATGGCATCTCAGTCATCTGTAAAGACCCAATTTCAAGCAGTCCCATCCATGGTGTGAGGGATTAGGAGTTATCTTTTGGGAGGACACAGTTGAACCTCGAGCAGCAGGCAGAGCTTCTGAGAGGCTGTTAGGCAGCTTTCTGATTAACTTGAGTCTCAGTGTGGTTGCAGAAACTGACCATGAATTCCTTCTGCCATTTCAGCAAGCAGCAGCTCCAGGTGTGCCCAGCTGTTACTATGACACCATTGCTGCCTATGCCGCCAGCAGCATCCAGTACCTGTCCACGGGAATCACCGCTAACCTCACCAGTCTGGAGCTCCCAGAATCTGCAAGAAGAGCGGCCCCAGCGTCACAGGCATCAGCAGCAGCTGCCACTCGCATCTCTGGGTCTCTTTCGGAAATGATCAGCAACCTTCAAGTGACTGTGACCTATCATACAGAAACCATGCTTCAGGTCAAGGTAATTCACAGGTGGCGATTCTGGTTCTCAACGAGGAACACATACAGCTTGGTAGAGATGGATGTTTGTATGAAGACTTTCAGCCCAAGTTCTTATTTCACAGACACAGAAGCGAAGGCCCACAGAGGTAAAATTCACCAAACTAGTAGATAAGAGAGCCAGGATGTGACTTTAGGCCCATCAGGATTGTGAATATCCCATAATGGGGAATCTTCCAGGTCATAAATGTCCTCAAAGAATTATCCCTTAATCTGAAGAACACAAATCTGCTTTATGGTTAAGGTAAATCTTACTCCAGCATTTCCAGTAACTTATCCAGTACTGGTGGCACTGAAGTGTTAGCATTCATCGAAATCAACTTCATCTTGTGATTTTTCCAGACTTTTGCACTTCACCTTCTAAATTGCTTCCAATTCAGAAGGTCTGACGTGAGGATCTGCATTTGTCATGTGTTCCAGGTAATACTGATGCTGCAGGTCAAAGGTCACACTTTACAATGCACTATCCTGCTCTTCCTCCATAGCGTTGTTTTGTTTTGGTACTCCCAGGTTTTGTTGGTGGTGGTGGTGGTTGTGGGGCTTGAACTCTGGGCACTGTTCCTGAGCTCTTCAGCTCAAGGGTAGCACTCTACCACTTGAGCTATCGTGCCACTTCTGGTTTTCTGGTGGTTAACTGGAGATAAGAGTCCCACAGACTTTCCTGCCTGGGCTGTCTTTGAAATGTGATCCACAGATCTCAGCCTCCTGAGCAGCTAGGATTACAGGTGTGAGCCACCAATGGGTACAAATGGATTGTGCTCCCATTTTCTTTTAGCATTGTCAGTTTATAAGTATATCTTCGTAATGCCACCCCTTCCCTCATTCTCTTCTATCTCTCCCAACCCCTCCTATCCCCTCCAGGTATCTGGCTCTAGATGGTTCACCTAAATACATGGAATATCAGGAGAGCATTTGCCCACTCTTCCTCTCTCCATTCTTCTGTCACCCTCCCCTTGACCTTCAGCATTGGTATTTTCAAAAACTAAATGAAAATCATTTAGTAAGGTTGCATTTAACTGATGTTGTAAAATAAATACCATTTCATCCTGAAATCCAAATTTACTTTCAGAGAGATTTTACATATTTCTAAAATTGGCATGTATTTTGTGCTCACGATGACTTTGAGTTGAATCTCAGCCAAATGTGGCTGGGGACACATTAGTCAGCTCACCTGGCCATGTTGCTTTGCACATTTAGGTGCATTCTGAAGCACTGAATATCACGGGGAAATGGAAGCTGTAAAGGAGGGGCTGAGACTGCATGACCCCCAAGCCACACTGCTGCTTTGGGTTTGAGAGGTTTTTTGTTTATGTTTATGTTTTGCTTTTTTTTTTGCCTGTCCTGGAGCTTGAACTCAGGGCCTGAGCACTGTCCTTGGGCTTTCTCAAGGCTAGAACTCTACCACTTGAGGCACGGCACCACATCCAGCTTTTTCTATGTATGTGGTACCGAGGAATCCAAGCCGGGTCTCTGTGCGTGCTGGGCAAGCGCTCTACCAGTAGGTCACACTCCTGGCTCTTGAGAAGTTTTGAAAAGCACAGTTTTAGAAGCAAAGCTTCCATGGAAGCATAAAATGTTATTCCAATACCACGGGGAAGCAATGTTGGCTCCTGATGGTTCTGCTTCCTGTGGCCATAGCACAGTTTGCTCTGCATTTTCCCTGCGTATCAGTTCTATTCAGTGAGCAAAAAATGATACAATAGGGAAACCCCAGGAGTATAAAATCTGGGCAATGGCTGGAAGCTCAAAGAGGAAGGAGTCTTGGAATCCACGTGAACTCAGTGTTGTTTCTAGATGTACACATGGAGAGGCTCATCCACATGATCACATATGCACACATATGTTCAGTTGGCACTTATTATTCATGAGCATACATTCTACTCATGAGATTCCACACTCGTAGAGTTAGTTGTCTGGTGAGGAAGCCCTCCCTGGCTTTGAATGGTTGTTACTGGGGACATACATTTTGAAGTTCACATCTGTATCAGACATAGCCAGTGGACAGGCCACATCTTCCTGCTTGGAGACATTTGATGTCTTAATGAGCAATCAAACTCATCGACACAACAGCATCAGAACTGAATTATATTGGCAGGCATGAGAGGTTGTAGCTCCTGATTCTATCAAACATGGATTTCTTCTTTTCTGTTTGTTTTCTTTACCAGATCTATGATCCCACTACAAAAAGATATGAGGTCCCTGTGCCTCTGAATATCCCTCCTTCCCCAGCTGGCATTTCTGAAAACTGCTTGTATGACGCCAAGGTTCAGACTAATCCCTTTGGAATCCAGATCCGACGCAAAAGCTCCCAGACTGTGATGTAAGCACTATGGATCTGGTCTTGAGAATGGTTCTAGATGTATTTGGTGTGAGTGAAATGCTAATCTCAGATACTCCATATAATATTGAGAAGTACATGAATTCTTCCCTGCTTCATTAGGGAATTAATTTTTCTATTAGTCATTAACTGAGAAAAAAAAGTCAATATTGAAGATTTAAAAGAACAATTGCTCCATACAGTTGCTACTCAGGAGGCTGAGGTCTGAGTATCATTAGAAGCTAGCCTTGGCAGAAAAGTCCCTAAGTATATTTTGCCCTGTAACCTCCAGCTCAGGAAGTAAGGGTCTGTCTTTCTGTTGCAGTTGGGACTCCCAGCTTCCTGGCTTCACCTTCACCAACATGTTGCTTTCCATCTCCACTCGCCTCCCCTCTCAGTACATCTATGGCTTTGGGGAAACTGAGCACACGGCTTTCAGAAGGAATATAAGCTGGAATACTTGGGGAATGTTTGCTCGTGATGAGCCACCAGCAGTAAGAAGGGGATAAAATTAGCAATCATTTTTCTCTTTGTGTTAATTCATTTAAATTTTTCTTGCACGTAAAAGATGCCTACTCATCAACTTTACCTTTTGTGTAAAACTTAAAATTCTGACTGAGTAGTGGTGGTTCATACCAGCTACTTTGAGGATCCTGGTTCAAAGCCATCCTGGGCAGGAACTCACTTACTACCATGCAGTGTTTTCTGTAAAATACATATTTTTCTGTTTTATACATATACATATATATATATGTATAAATATCTTTCTGTGAGACAGATTTTTACTGATTTTTACATCTTACATTCTATTTCTTAATGTTTATTATTATGTGGGTGGGTGTGGGTGTGTAGGTATTAGGGTTTGAATTCAGGGCCTTGGCACTTATCTTTAACTTTTTCACTCAAGACTAGTGCTTTACCACTTAAGCCACATCTCTACTTTTGGCTTTTTATTGGTTAACTGGAGATGAGAGTCTCATTGATTTTCCTGCTTAGGCTGGCCTCAAACCTTGCTTCTAGGTCTTAGCTTCCTAAGAAGCTAAGGGTCTGGCACTTAATGTATTTTCTCTATCCAGCACATTGGGTGCTTAGCATAAAGTCCATTATTTTCACTTCAAAGGTTGATAAGCTAAGCGAGATGGGTGTAGAAATAATGTCACCAAGACGCAATCAGTGTTCTGTCTGACCAACTATGGGTGAGAACATGGGAACAGAGGGAAAGACATGGCTTTTTATTGCCAAGAACATGACAATTGAATTGAGTCTTTAAAGTTGAGGCCGACTTCGCTGTTTGTGATGTGAAAACAACCTATTGGATTTCACTTGGTTATTTCCTCCCATGGCTTTTTCTAAACCAGTACAAGAAGAACTCGTATGGCGTCCACCCCTACTACATGGCATTGGAGGGGGATGGCAGTGCTCACGGAGTCCTCCTGCTCAACAGCAATGCCATGGGTAAGACAGGGGTACGCTCCTGTTCACCTCCATAACCTCTGGAGAGGGGAATATTGGTAGAAATAAGGAAATCCAGGAGCAGTGAAAATACAAGAGAAGCAAACTGACCTTAGACTCATTCATTCGTTCTTTCTGGATTTACTAACTGTTCTAAGTATAGCATTGTGACTAATCATGGTCTTAATTTTCTGTGCCACCGTGGGTGCTCTTCCCAAGGTGTTACAAAATGTCGAGATGGCATAGTTTATTCTGGCCCCTGCAAAGCCATCTCGGACGCCACAGAGAAAAGATTTTGTAGAGGAGATAGATGGAAAGGAACGAGAATGAGAATGGCACATTTTAGAGCAAATTCTCTATGTGGGTGATTTAAAGATCCATGCAATGTTCCTGATCTATCCTTTGGATTTGCGCTTTTACAGAGGTGACGCTCCAGCCCACTCCTGCCCTGACATATCGTACCACAGGAGGAATTTTGGACTTTTACATCGTTTTAGGACCAACACCTGAGCTTGTAACTCAACAATATACTGAGGTCAGAAGCCATTCCATCCTTTGACAGCCCAAATATTTATTGGGTGTAATTGGGGCTTAGTGTTGAGGCCAAAGTATTCTTTTGCTCCTTGGGTATGTCCACTAGTTTATTGATATTTTTTTCTCTGAAAGTCCTATTTCCTGATTACAGGAAACTAAAGCCATACCAGCATCCCATACTTCTCTTGATCGCTTGTCTAATAACTTAAGAACATACGAGGAAATCTTAGCCACATTGTTTCATCTTCAGGTTGCTCTATATTTATTCACGATCTTATTTTGATTTCACTTTCTTATTCCTTTTATCTTGAGAGGGGAGACAGTATTCACCACAAGTGTTTAGGTTGCTTCAATCATCATGTCTGCCTTGTTTATTTATTTGTTTGTTTATTTATTTATCGTGTATATGGGCTTGCAGTATTGGGATTTAAATTCTGAATCTCTCTCTTGCTTAGCTTTTTCTGCTGGGTATCTACCCCTTAGGTCTTATCTCTACTTTTGGTTTATTTTTTATTGTATTTTATTGTCGGGGTAATATATAGAGGGGTTACAGTTATATTCCTCAGGTAGTGGATACACTACTTCTTGGACATTGAAACCTCTTCTCATGTTTTTGTCCCCCTTTCCCTCCCCTGATCCCCTCCAAATCATACTTTTGGTTTTTTGATGGTTAATTGAATGTAAGAATCTCATAGACTTTTGGGGAGGAGGTGGGAGAGACTCACTTCAAATCCAGATCCTCAGATTTGGGCCTCCTGAGTAGTTAGGATTTGGGGTGCAAGTCACCAGTGCCTGGTTTCTTCTTTAAAAAGTCTACTTGGGTCCATTATCTTTCCTCTTTGAAATTTTATATTGATAAAATATTTAAAATATTTATGGTATATGTACAGTAACATGATGAAGGTATATAATATATAATAATAAAATGAGGTTAATTATTGTTTTTCTATTTTAGTTGATTGGTCGGCCAGCCATGACTCCATATTGGGCCTTGGGATTTCAGCTGAGTCGCTATGGCTACCAGAATGACACTGAAATCTCCAGTTTGTATAACGCAATGGTGGCAGCCCGTATTCCCTATGTACGGAACCCTCCCCCAGCCTCTGGTCATGAGAATTTGTGCCAGATTATATAAATTCCTTCTGTAATTACCTCATACAAATCACTGCTGGGATAGATCGATATGTAAATCTACATATAAATATATACAATATTTTATAATATACTTTAGAATTATATTCTATAAACCTATATGCAGTTTTGTAGTATACTTTAAGTCTTTTCTGTTCCTTCAAGAAGGCCTGCTGTCTACTCATGAACAGTTCCACTAGCATGTGGTTTGATGGGCCTGCCAAGTTTTATTTGAAGGGTGGGAGCCACGTGAACTGAGGGAAGGAAAGGACAGCGAGTTAGAGTAAAGGAGAAAAGGAAGGAAGACTGAGGACAAGGGCAAGTGGGATTCAGAAAGTGACCTCAGTGGCCTCATTGGAAAGCCAGTGTAGGGGAATAATGAGAAGATTCTGGGGGTTGTGGAGTGCTGGCGAGCACTGCAGGGCCCCTGCCAGGAGTCCTCAGTGCCCGCCTGCTCCCTCCTGCAGGATGTGCAACATGTGGACATCGACTACATGGACCGGAAGCTGGACTTCACTCTCAGCCCCAGCTTTGAGAACCTCAGTGTCCTGATGGAGAAAATGAAGAACTGTGGCATGAGATTTATGCTCATTCTGGTAGGTACTGAGGCCGAGTCAATGCCTTTTCCTTTAACAATCATAGTTCAGAAAGAATACAACTGGGAGAAAGTAGATGAAGGGTTAAAACAAACAAACCCAAAACATTTTTGACAAATACTTTGAAGCCATGATATATATTTAAATATCAACAAATAAGTAAAATGGCTTTAAGGTAAAAATGATTTTAAGAATTAATGTTTTTTCATATTTCCGTAGTTGAGTATTAATAGGATTTAATTTACTAATGCGTTTGAGCAAAAGAAAAAGCATCTCATTGTTTCAGACTATTCACCTAAAGGAAGAGCTGTGTCTCCTCATCTCTACCCCAGAGGGCTCATCCAGCCTTTGCTTTATGTCTTTGTTCAGCAGAGCGGATCTTGGGGAACTTATTTCTATTATAGTCAACTCAGACAGCTGAGCTGAGAATGCTATCTTAGTACCTGACACTGAATCTGCATCTTGATGAAGAAGCAGTTACTCTGGGAAGTTGGGCTATGGCTCAAGAAGTGGGGCACTAGTCTTGATCTGATAGAGCTCAGAGACAGGGCCCAGGCCCAGAGTTCAAGCCCCATGACCCACACCAAAAAAAAAAAAAATAAAAAAATGAAGAAGCAGTAACTTAAAAATGACTCTCCTCTAGAGTATACAGCCCATCATAGATTTGTATGTCTATGTAGTTATGTTTATGTCTCCAACAGATATGTTTTATTACATAGATTTATATGTATCTATGACATACAAACCCTCAGCTTAATTTTAATTATGTTCTAGAAACTATGTGCCAGTGATTGTATATAGAGATTCCCTTCTTGAATACTTGTTTGTTAAACATGACATTTGAAATATGACATCAAAATCAATGTTAATAAATTCTTTAATAAAAAATAAAATAAAAATATTAAAAATTAAAAAATGACTCTCCTAGCTTCCTAAAGTAGCAAATGACTTTGTTCACACATACATATATATTTGTATTCTTAAAAAATCTTAAATGTTTGCTCTTAAAAAGCTTTTGTTCTAGTGGAGTGAATCAGTGAATAAATACTTAAGGGATGATTAATTAGATAGTGGTGAAAACTGTGAAAAGGCATGGTATTCTAAAGCGTGACTGGCGTGGATGTGAGATGCAATACTCACAGATGGCCACTTGGGCCTCAGAACAAAATAAAGAAGTTTCTTGTTCCTAAGTATTGCTATTATATTATGGAAAGGCATTATATTGCCTCTGTTAGCTTGAGGGGAATGTCTTATTTAACCGATTTCTCTCTAGCACTTGTTTCCAAACATTAGCCCTTGTTTTTTCCCCCAAGAATTTTGTAGAAAAATATCAATATATGATACTTCATAAACTTGTTTTCTAAAATACATTTCTGTTATTGGAAATGCCACTCATATCATGTCAGTTTTCAGATTCTGTAGGTTTTCCCTTGTTTCATTAATAACAGTTTAAGTGGTTGCTTTTTATATCACAGAAGGTCTCAAATTATTGACAGAGATTCTTTTTCACTTGGAAAGAGACTGACTTTTATCGGCCTTATCCTGAGTTCCTGTGGCAACTTTCCATTTTCATTGGTTATACTAATTTTCCAGTAACATATATCAAACCAATTATGGGTCTTCATTTATTTAATATGATTTTTGATTCACCATTTCTTTCTGTGAATTATCAAAAACTTGGAGTATTTTCTTAGACACAGATTCCTCATATTTGTGCTTTTAAAACTTTTACTACAGGACCCAGCCATTTCTGGCAACGAGACCCAGTATCTGACATTCACCAGAGGACAGGAAAGCAATGTGTTCATCAAGTGGCCTAACAGCAGTGACATTGTGTGGGGAAAGGTAAGCCTTGAGAAATGTGTCTATTATGACTCTACATCACTTTCTTTTGACTCAAAAGAGGTTCTCATAAATTCCAGACAAAATACGTTGGGCAATTAACGGATTAGGAACAAATAGAAATCCATATGATGCTGATTAGCTTAGCCACCAACTATAACCCTCTGAAACATTGTTTTGTGTTACCTAGAAATGTTCTCACTTTCCACCTTTTTGTATTGTGAGTTTAACACATATTCAGGAGCCTTAGAGAACAACTTTGAAGATGCTGCCCCCATACAAACAAATCTCCAAGTCCTACTGATTCTTTTTCCCTTATTTCCTTGAATTCCTTTTTTTATCACCTCAATCCTCCTGGCCATATGTCTTTTTTTTAAAGTCAGCAATAGCATATGAGTACCCCATGTAACAACTGTTCTTAATCCACATTCAAACTCAGCTCCTTATTCTGCTGTTCCCCTGAGTATTGGCCCTGTCCGCTTTGAATATCACCTTCTCAAATGCCCAGGTAATCTCTACACTGCAAGACCAATTCAAATCTCCCCTTGTGAGGGGGTTCGGATCTGTTGGAGTGGGCCTATTTTTCTGTGCCATTGTCCTCAGATACTGCATGTAATGCACATTCATGCATATACTGTGAGGTCTTAGAAATAAGCAGCATTTCTTACTTAAATCTTACTAGGTGCAGATTTTATAAGTGATTGGCATACTGAAAGTGCTCATTCAGCGTTCTTTGAATTAATTAATCATTGTACACAATTAATGTCCTAATCATTACAATGAAGTTGGTTGCTATTATAGATTTTGAAATGCTACATATACTCGGGGTCCCCAATGCTTAAAAATATCGAGATGAATCTTTTGGGCTGTGAAGAGAAGTCATTTGTATTTCTTTACTGTCACGCTTTATGTTTTCTGTATAGAAGAGATTTTGTTATAGGTACAAATGAAAGCTGACGAGAGAAATGAGTAATCTCTCAAAGTTGACTGCTCAGAAGATTCATTTAAAATGAATTTGGTTATTCATTAAGTAAAAACATGAAACCATGGAAACATATGCAATAAAACAAGAAACTAGCTAGTTCACAGTGTTGAGCAGGATTCCATATATTCAGTCTTTACAACTTCACACATGACAAGCATACCACAGCGCATGGTGAAGAGGCATTAAAGCTATGCCTGACATTTATGAGTCTGCATCTAATGACCTTTTTTTAGTTTGTTCTGGTGGCCCTGGGATGACTCAGGGCCTTGCACTGGCTAGGCAGGTCTTCTATCTACCATCATCAGCTCCTGCAATGACTACAAGATTTCAATTTCTTTTTCTCTAGGCTTGGCCAGAGCTGCCCAATGTGAACGTGGATGGATCTCTCGACCAAGAGACTCAGGTTAAGGTACAGCTGTGCTAGACTTGTCTATCTACATTATCCTAAATCTCTGGCTACTTAGAAGTTTTCTTATTGTTTCATTCCTTTGATTAAGTAGCTTTACCTTGAGCATATTTGTCTGTTGGTAGTTTTTGCAAAATGAGATTCTCAGCTGAAAAACTCAATGTAAACTTGCTAGGAGGAAATCAGCCAGGAAACCCTGCATGCATATGTTTTTAAAATGCCATGACTCCACGCTTCTATTGACTAAACAAATAATGAGTCAAGATTCCGGGTATTTTCACTTGAATGATCTCCATTATAAGCAAGTGGATTTCAGTTGAACCGCCTGTGTTCCAAAGGCAATATTAGCAGGCCGAAAGGTCAAAGTCCTTGATCTCAGTCTTAGCTATCCTAACACTGACACCTACCCAAACTGCCCTGTGCAGTTCACATTTCCCTGGATGATAGGTTTTCCTTCACTTTATTTGGTCAATCTTCAAAAATCATTTGTACCACTACGCTTCAGTGGTTTAGAAATGTTCGTTTCCATAGTTAAATGTCTCATCATAAAGCAAGCCTTATGTCTAAAAAGAACTTTGAAATCATCTAACTTCTTTCAAAGAAAATTCAGAATGAATGCATCTTTCCCTAATCTTTATGTCCGTGGTAGCAGCAGCAAGCCTGAGGTTAGATCAGAGCCTGATCTGGGAGCTGAGCAGGCAAAAGTACCTGCTCATTTCCACTTCCTGGACCTAGAATTCCCCTTCCTGGGTAAGTGGAGGCCCATCCATGAGACTGTGTGTCACTTTTACAGCTGTACAGGGCGCATGTTGCCTTTCCCGACTTCTTGCGTAACAGCACAGCTGCCTGGTGGAAGAAAGAGATACAAGAGCTCTATGCAAACCCTCGGGAGCCAGAGAAGAGCCTGAAGTTTGATGGGCTGTGGCTCGTAAGTACATCTGTATTTTGTTGCTCTTTGGATTTGTTAACAGTTCACGTGGTTAAATAGAGGCAATCTACAGACAGGTGAAGCAGGGAACAAGGCTGGGGGGGGGCAGAAAGGGGGAGTTGATGTTATATAATCTGAGTTAGCAGCAAAGACTGTGGGTATGTTCAGGGACTATATCTTGGAATTGCAGTCCATACAGGAGATGTACCACTGCTCTAGATGCCAGATCATGAGAAAGAGGGAGAGATGGCCTGATATCTCTTACCCTCCACCACCTATGTTCCTCCCTTCTACTTTCCATTTGGCAAAACTTCTCCAGACATGCAACATAGGATAGAGCTAGGAGAAGGCAAGGCATACATGTGAAAATCAAGGGACACTCAGCACGGAATTGGTGCAGGCTCCTCTGGGGAGTGGTTTACAGGGCCTGTTCAGATATGTGGCATAGATTGTAGTGGGCCTGAGGAGCAGAGATTCCTGAGGCATCTCTGTATCCAAGTACTGCTCTATTCATGTTTTCCTAGGAGAGGGAGGTGTATCAGTGTCATGACATATTTCTTTTTCCACTCTCAAGTAGCTTGAAATCCTAAGAAGTAGGTTGGTTATGAAAAACAATCTCTGCTCTTCAGCTCAGAAGGGAAGAGCTCCTGATTCACTCAGACACTAGCCTTGAAGCCCACTTACTATCATGGCCACTTTGCCTATCAGAATAGAAGACGGGCATAGAACTGACTTTAGAAAGGACACAAATTCACCCCAAAGGGAGCCAGACAGTGAAGAGATGTGGGTACCTTTGAGACACAAGAGATTCTGATAACTGTGAGTTATTTGTTCCCAAAGAGAGAAAGATGTTAATGCAAAATAATGAGCACTTTTCTTTCATGTGGCTAGTTAAGGTAGTACAACAGATGAAATTTTAACTTTTTAAAAATAAAATAGTCAATATTCTTTTACGATTTCCAACTCCTCACATTCAAGTTATACATTGTTTCAAAGCCATGACAGCTTTTCAGAATGCAGTTAGAGCAGAGGGAGACCTCTCTTGATTTTGTTCTATGGTGATGACAGAATCAGTAGAAGAATGGCTGAGGATAGTTACAGGGACCCTTGACCACAAGCACATAATGCGTGAGTAGAAAAACAAAGTCATGCTTCTTTCTTGTAAGGGACAGATGAATGGATTTTGTGCTTGTAGTCAAGGATCAACGTAACAACCCTCGTAAGTTTAAAAACTCCAAGCCAAAGGATGAAGGCAAACGTTCCACTCCAGCTGACCTGGATTCTTAGTTGATCTTGATCAGTGCCAAGGATTAGGGAGAATAACCGAGTCACTGACTGAGCCACAGGCTTGAATCCAACCTGGTCATCTCCTGGAAGTTAGTATCCTCTACAGGAAAGGCCACATTCCTCCTGACACGATGGAATCATCCATTATGCTAACTTATTTCAGGATATGAATGAGCCATCAAACTTCGTGGATGGATCTGTCAGGGGCTGCCATGGTGAAATTCTCAACAAGCCACCGTATATGCCAGGTAAAGGCTACATACTTCGTCATATTCCTTTCTGCTTACAAATCCCGAGCATTTTCTTCTTAAAGTCAAAGAATGCTTCATGTGGGGGGGAGGGTAGTTATAAGGGCAACTTTCAGCATGGCATAAAATCTCAAATAGAATAGCCTTGAACAAATGCAAATTAATAAATTATTAATTGCATATACAGAAACATCGATGATGTGTTAAAAAAGACACCAAGGAACTAGGACCTGATTGCTAACATTTTATGTCATCTCTTACACACATACCACCACCACCATGAAATTCGCTTAGAAATGAAAATCCAGTCCTCTGACTTGGTGAGCATACTATAGTAAAAATTAAAATAAGAGGTTAGGATTAGAGTCCTCA
Organism: Megascapheus bottae; assembly: GCF_031878675.1. Lineage (NCBI taxonomy): Eukaryota > Metazoa > Chordata > Mammalia > Rodentia > Geomyidae > Megascapheus > Megascapheus bottae. Next base: position 77,197,744 of record NC_143513.1, read on the forward strand.
GAATACTGAATTAAGTGGTTGCTTCGGCAGCACATATACTAAAATTGGAACGATACAGACAAGATTAGCATGGCCCCTGCACAAGAATACTGAATTAATAGCGCCTCTAGAACAGAAGACAATTTCTAAAAGAATTCAAGTTTCTTGATGTCTTCTGTGTTGTCTGTTACTCATTACCTTACTTATTCATTCATTTCATTTCCACACTCTCCCTTCATATAACATTTAGGTTTCAGACAAATGCTGACACATTTAGGAAATCTGAAAGATCTGATCCTTTAGGAAATTGATGGAAAATGGTTTGAAACAGGATTGATTCCATTGGGAATAATACCATCTAGTGGACAAAAGAGTCCTAACAATAAAGGCGTCCTGTGCTGAGAAGTGGGCTGACATGCCAATTAATTGATCTGAGAAATAATTAACCATTTTGTCTCAGACTTGCAGTCTAGGGACAGGGGTCTGAGCAGCAAGACCCTGTGCATGGAGAGCGAGCAGATCCTTCCCGACGGCTCCCGTGTGCGGCATTACAACGTCCACAGCCTGTATGGCTGGTCCCAGACCAGACCCACCTACGAGTGAGTGTTTGCTCACCTGGCAGCAAAGTAATGTCCTATATCGTTCCTTTTGCTGCTTCAAATTTGTGCTGTGCTCGTCCCTACATCGTGTTAGTTAGGTGAATGAAATTGTAAGCCTCAGGCCTGGTTGCCCATCCACAGGACTTTGTCACTGTAGTTGCTGAGCTCACCCGTTAGAGTGAGCAGTGGGAAGTATTTAAAGTATTCACAAGATTGAACATCTATCCCTGAAATGCAATGTAAGAATATTTATCTCTCAAAGAAGAAAAATACATTGACCCATTAACAGTCATAATTTACTATTGTGTTTAGTCCCAGCCATCTACGTACATTTTCTATCTATATGTCTCCTGGAATAGAATATGACATGTTGTTTGGGGAGTATGGCTTCTTTCACTTGCTATAGCATTTTCGAGACTCATCTAGATTGCATTAAAAATCAGCATTTCATTCCTTTTTTTACAGATGGCGTAATCTTTTGTGGGATAGACAGACATATGACATTTTGTTTGTTCTTTAAATCGTTTCTGTTTGGGGCCATGATAAATAGAGATGCTTTGCACGTTTTTTGAAGAAGAGCGGAGTGAAATATTACCAGATAGCAAAAATAGTGTTCAGATCCTAGATCTACCTACTCACTCATGTTTGTTGTTGTTGTTTTGATTTGTTTTGTTGGTCATAGGGATTGAACTCAGGTCTTCGGTGCTGTACCTGAGCTTTTGTGCTCAAAGCTAGCACTCTGCTACGTTGAGAGCCACAGTGTCCCTCCTGGCGTTCTGGTAATTGGAGATGAATCTCATGGACTTTCCTGCCTAGTTTGGCTTTGAACTCCGATTCTCAGATCTCAGCCTCCTGAGTAGTTAGGATTAGAGGAGTGAGTTACCAGCACCTGTCCCTCCTTACTGTTTAAATGACCTGTGTGAGTTACACAACTTCCATGAGCCTCAGTTTCCTGACAGTAGTTGGTCATGGGGCTTGAACCCTGGACCTGGGTGCTGTCCCTAATCTCTTCAGCTCAAGGATAGCACCCTACCACTTGAACCACAGCACCACTTCTGGTTTTCTGGTGGTTAATAGGAGATAAGAGTCTCATGGGACTTTGGTGCCGAGGCTGGCTTTGAACCATGATCCTCAGATCTCAGCCTCTTGAGTAGCTAGGGTTACAGGCGTGAACCACCAGCACCCAGCTCATAACATGAAATATTCATCATGAGGTTGTGTGGTGGTACAAATGAAAGTGACCAGTGAACGACTGAGATCCAGGGCTTGTTCCATAACTAGCTGCTTTGCACTCATCTCTACCCTCTCCACAAAACTCAGCCTACCAGCCGATTAGGTTAAAAGAGTGAAGTCCTCACTCTAGGCACCCATGTACCTGTGGCCATTCTACCATGAAGCTGGTTGAGATTCTGAGCATCCCTTAGGATACAAGATTCATTGTAGGAAGACCTGATTCCCAACAGAATAACATGGCTGCCTCATTCTCCAGGCTGCAGCGATGCTCTGTGTGAGCTGGAGATTCATGTCTGTACATCTCCTCCTTGTTGCCCTCCAACCAGGGCCGTGCAGGAGGCCACAGGACAGAGAGGCATCGTCATCACCCGCTCCACATTCCCTTCCTCTGGACGCTGGGCAGGACACTGGCTGGGAGACAACACCGCTGCTTGGGACCAGCTGAAGAAGTCTATCATTGGTGTGTGGCCTTTGCTCCCAGGGACCTGCTTGTGATGGGAGGGAGACCGAAATGTGTGTTATGTTGTTACACTGGGGCTCTCTAGCCTTTCTTAGCTACATGGGAAGTATAACCAGGAGCTGAGTTCCCTATGCATGCCTGACTTTTAATTTATACCCAACATGGGATAATTTCATCATCCTTCATCACCCTTCATCATCCAAAGTCAGGTCAAACCATCCCTGTGCTTCCCAAGGGCTTCATCATCTAACATGTCCTTCCATTGCAGGCTTGATGGAGTTCAGTCTGTTTGGAATGCCTTATGTAAGTCATGGCTGCACCATTGCTACCTATCCTGCATCTGCATTCTATCACTGTGTCTGCGTTCTAAAATCATCCACCTTTATTCTCTGATTTTGCATCTTCTCAGACAGGGGCAGACATCTGTGGGTTCTTTGGAGATGCAGAGTTTGAGATGTGTGCTCGCTGGATGCAGCTGGGGGCCTTTTACCCCTTCTCCAGGAACCACAACACCATCGGGACCAGGGTGAGGTAGCCCTTATTCATGCTGCAGCTGTTTTATACCTCAACTCACACCTTTTAAAAAGCACAACAGGGGCTGGGCGTTTTGCCTAGTGGTAGAGTGCTTGCCTAGCATGCACGAAGACCCGATGTGATTCTTTGGTATCACATACACAGGAAAAGCCTGAAGTGGTACTGTGGCTCAAATGGTAGAGCTCTAGCCTTGAGAAAGCTCAAGCACAGTGCTCAGGCCTTGAGTTCCAGCCCCAAGACTGGCAAGTACACACACACACACACACACACACACACACACACACACACACACCAGTATTATACTTATTTCTTATCAAAATCATAACAATAACTAGGACCTTCATTTCTTGGAAAACCCACAAAATCTACTACCCTGAATTTATCACCAACTATTTTTGTGTGCGTGCCAAGCCCTGAAGCTTGAATTCAGGGCCTGAGTGATGTCTTTGAGCTTCTGTTTTGCTCAAGGCTAATGTTCTGCCACTTGACCCACAGCTCCACTTCTGGCACCCTTGGTAGTTTATTTGAAGATAGAATCTTACGGACTTTTCTGCTGTGACGGACTTTGACCCATGATCTTCACATCTCAGCCTCCTGAGTAGCTAGAATTACAGACGTGATCCACCTGCACCTGGCTTCACAACTTTTTTTTAAGAACATAATTTTCATTCAAGAAATTAGTACTTAGAAACAAGAAATTTTATAGACTTCCCCATGGAACTGAAACATAAGACCCTCTCCCTTTTGCTTTCAAGAATATTAAATCTGCATTTTTTCAAATCTCTCTGAAGTATATCAGTGCTGCACAGAGCCCTATCCATATGACACAATAATATATGGGGAGCTAGATGTAGACTGGTATAGGGAACTAGGAATCATCAATAAAGAATGAGCACTCTCCTTTGGAAGCTGACAGGGGAGTAGGTAGAGTAGAAATGGAAAAGTGATACGATACCTGGATATCAAATAAATTCTGATGATCCCTCTTAGAAACCACTAAGATGAAGTGAAAAGTTATCTTTTCCTGTGTCTTCTTAGAGACAAGACCCAGTGGCCTGGAACTCAACCTTTGAGATGTATGCAAGGGAAGTCCTACAGACCAGATACACTCTGCTGCCTTATCTGTACACGTTGATGCATAAAGCACATGTGGACGGCGGTACTGTCATCCGGCCTCTTCTCCACGAGTAAGGAAAAGAAATGGGTCTGGGTAAGGCTTGTCAGTGACCCTCGGTTGGGAGAGGCTGGGAGAGAGTTTTGTATTTATTTTCCAGGTTTACGGATGACAACACAACATGGGATATAGACCAGCAGTTCATGTTGGGGCCATCCATCTTGATGAGCCCTGTGCTGGAAAGTGTGAGTTTTTCCATTCTAGATCACAAACCCCTGCATACTCAAAAACCACAGGAAATCCACTTTAATGGTCCTCTAGTCTTGTCCAGCTCTCAAACAATTGACTTTTCTGGAATCTTTGCAAAAATTCTTAACCCCCACCCCCCAAAAAAAATTCTCCATAAATGGAAGCTTCGGAAAGCTGGTCTCTCATTGGGAAAATTTGTCACTGTGTGTCTTTTTATGATTCACTTTAGGAAACATTGATTTTTATATCTTTAAAACAATGCTCTAGACTATTTTAAATAAATTCTCAAACTTCTGATATTCGAATGATTCTATCTACACAGAAAGCATTTTAAAATGTGAAATTCTTACTTACTGGAGTATCTATTGGTTTCAGAATACGTTTGAGATCAGTGCTTATTTCCCCAGAGGCCGGTGGTATGACTATAGCACGGTACGTATGACTGCAATTTGGGGGAGCCAGATGGTCTGTGCAGGTGAGAGAGGTGTCTAGGCTTTTCTCCCTACTTCTCAGCTCCTGTACCCCACAGACACTCATCATCCACCCTCTCTGGAGACACAGAGGAGAATGAGGTTTTCAAAGGCCAAAGCAAAAACTAAAAGCAAAGATTTTCCTCCTCAAAGATTTTTTTCAGAGTTTTGCTTATTTTCTAACATGCTTTCTTAGTGAACTAAACTTTTATAGGATTTCCTATCAAAATCATAAGGATTGTCATGATCTTCATTTCTGCCTAGATTCCAGAATCCCAACTTTTTAAGAATATACTTTTCCTTGTTTCTTGTAAGTTTAGTACTTAGAGACATGAAGTTTTTTTTTTTTTTTTTTTTTGAGCTCCCTCATGGGACGTAACTCTAAGAAGCCCTCCTTTTGCTATCAAAAATACTGAATTTTCATTTTATTCAGCTCTCTCTAAGGTAAACCAGTGCTGCAAAGAGATTTACCCACGAGACTCTATGGAAGTTCAGAGCCAGTGCACGCACTCATTATGTCTATTTCTCTGTCACTGTTTCTGGCCTGCATGCTTCCTTCTAGGAATCTGGCCATGACTCTACAGGTGTGTGGAAAACACTGGCGGCTCCATTAGACCACATCAACCTTCATGTGAGAGGAGGCCACATCCTGCCTTGGCAAGAGCCTGCAATGAACACTCACCTCAGGTAAGAAGTGGCAATGTTTTGTCACCTCCCTCCATCAAATGAAAATCATAAGATGGGTCTGTACTTCAGCAGTGCTGGGGCTTGAACTCAGGGTTTTCTGCTTGCTAAGCAAGTACTCCTGAATCGTGCCTTGAGCTTCCGATGGTCTCTATTTGTTTTAGTGGGTTCTTTCTCTGAGGGTCTTTTGAGTAGGATCTGGAGGATGTCTGGTTCATGATGTTCATCCTGGACAAGTCTTTTTACCTGTGATGCTGTCACAACACAGAATTTTCTTGAGCAATATTTCCTGAGGACAGAAGCCATATTTCTATCACGGCCAATGAAGGAGTGGTGATGCTGGGCACCTTTGCCTGTGATGGTACGCTGCACAGGATTTAGTAGCCAGCATCCCCAGCACACGCACACGCGCACACACGCACACACACACACCATCAGTGTCTATATGAATTCATTCATTAAGGGGAGTAATTTATATCAAGAGAAGCACATAGAAAACATAACAATAATGTAAAAGGGAAGTTTCAGTCTGTCACCTAATACATGGTGTTGCATGAAAGGGTTTTAGGCTGCACCTTGGATAGTAAGATTTGCATGTGGAAATACAGGAAAGATAGATACATTCTAGGAAGATTAAGGAACTGCAGATGAAAGCTGAGTTGAGTTTGAGGAATAGAAGACCATTCAGACAAAGGAAAGGTAAAATAAATAAAGGTGAGGCTGGTGATGCTTAAATTATGGGAGGGCTGTGAATGCTAAGAACTGTGGGGTTTAGTCTGTAGTAATCTGAAGTCTATTGAAGTGACCTTTGTTTTTGGAATTTCTTCCTAAGGAATTCATATCTCATTAAGTTATGTATTCATAAAATAAGTTGATTTGGTTTTGTCGGTTGTGGGGCTTGAACTTTAGGCCTGAGCAGTACCTCTGAGCTCTTCAGCTCAAGGCTACTACCCTTCCTCTTGAGCCACAGGACCACTTTCAGTTTTCTGGTGGTTCATTGAAGATGAGTCTCACAGAATTTAGTGCCTGGGGGTGACTTTGATCTGTGACCCTCAGATCTCAGCTAGGATTATAGTCGTGAGCCACCTCACCCAGCCTGTTTCTCATTTTTTAAAACCTATAATCACTCTTGTCTTTTATAGCCGACAAAATTTTATGGGATTGACTGTGGCTTTGGATGAGAATGGGGAGGCTCAAGGCCAGATGTTCTGGGATGATGGACAAAGTGTTGGTGAGTGTGAATATCCCAGGGTCCAGGGTCCCTGTGCTTGATTCAGAAAAGCCATACCATGGAAACTCAACAACCATGCTGGAAACATGGCTTTAAGACATGAAGACATGTCTTTAAGTCTGCTGCTGCCAGGAAGGCAATGATGGGGCGTTTTTGTCCCTTTTGTCTCCTTGTATGTCTCCTTGTGTTATAGACGAGGTTTGGTCCCCAGTTCTGTGGGGTCAGAAGCCAGGTGGTGTGGATTCCCCCATGGCTGACTTGTACCCCATTGGATTGCCACAGTGAAAAAGCATTCGAGTATCAGGTGACAGTCCATTCATTCTCTGTGGGACATGGGTGGCTCCATGATTGGGCCAGCCCTTGTACCCCAGGCATCTTTTCTCCTCATAACTAGGTCCACTGAGGAGACACAATTAGAGCTCAGAATTGCCTTGGTAACTTGTAACTGGGAATGAAATGTCACTACAAGGGTGCTTCCTGGTTTGCTTTTTTTCCTCTTCTCATTTTAGTTTGGATAATTGGTATCTGTTGTAATTATAATACCTCCTTCCTTGGACATTTTTATGGAATTACTCATACCAACCAGAAAACATTTTGTACTTACCTTTTTGTACCAGAACATTCTGAAAAGATGCATATATTATAATAAATTAAGATAACCTTATTGCTGTCTTTTAAAGCAAATTTTCTTTACCTCCTATTGTTCAATAGTTTTCAGTGACTTTATACTCTTCACACATAGATACCATCTATTTTATTATTATTTGTCATCAATAATTTTCTCTGTCTCTATCCCAAGTGATCCCACATTGCATTTCTGTTCCATATGTGTATACCTGATTGTATTTAAATAGGAGCTATAATTAACTTGGATATAAAGAAATCTCTCAAATATTGACTGATACTCTAGCACACATATACGCTACAATGGTATGGCAGAATCATAACGTAGACCTATTTATTGATATTTGAGGAATCGCCATACTGATTTTCATAGTGGTTATACTAGTTTGCATTCCTACCAACACAGTATCAGGATTCCCTTCTCTCTGAATCTTTACCAACATTATTTTTGTATGCCATGGGGCTTGAACTCGGAGCCTGGATGCTTCTCGAGTTCATTTGCTCAAGGCTAGTGTTCTACCACTTAGAGCCACAGTGCCACTTCCTCTCATCAGCATTCCTGTTTATTCTTTTGATGGTGGACATTCTGTCTGAAGTAAGATGAAATCTTAGTGTAGTAGTTTTGATTTGCAATTCCGTTTTAGTTAAAGATGTTGAGCGTATCTTCGTATGTCTCATTTTCTTAATTGCAGATACGTATGAAAAGGAAAACTATTTCTTAGCCAACTTTACAGCAGCTCAGGTAAGACTTCTATTTTTGTAAATGCTTTACCAGTTCACTATAAATTAAACGTTGTCTATGAATTGTATTAATCTAATCTCCCATATCTTAACAGGACATTCTTCTAGTGTTTATTATAGCAATTATCCAATATTTAATCACTTTATTAAAAGAAACTTGAAACTTATTAGTCTAGGGAAATATTGGATCTTTAAATATATAACTTGTTTCCAGAGGAATTTTTCTAGCTGAAATGATTTTGAAGCATAAGTATCTCAAGTTATCTATTAGGCAATAAATCTGCATAAAAGATAATTTTTTAAAAAGCAATGACATGAAGCTTATTTAGCTGTGGATTTTCAGAAGTTAGATATCTGGGCTGGACTTGGCTGACCAATGCTGACTCATATGTCTCTAGCAAGCAGCCACTGGTCTGTTTGCTTGGTTGAGTTTGGATCCATTCACTCATGTATGGTATGGGTCAGCTGACCTGAAGATAAGCTTAAAAGACCTTATAAGAAAGTCTTTCCATGAGCTTTTGATGATATGGGAAAGGGCAAACATAGAAGTAGAAATGCCTGAGTAGTTGCTAAAAATCACTTTTTGCATCAAGAGACACTGATTTCTCAATTAGCAAATCAATGTCACTTTGCCAAACCCAGAAGCATAGTGTATCTCATCTAGAGAGGTGATGGTGTAAAACGTACACAGAAGATGTAGGCAGACAGAAATGAATCACCAGAGGCAATAATGCTGTCACTCTACCTTGTGTGTTCATTGGGTTTTATGGATAACCATGCTATGTACTGCTAATGAGAGAAAGCAGAAAATCACCCTATGTCAAATCTGAAATCTTCCTCTCTGTAGATTTTACCTAGTGGCTGGAAATAAGCAACACGAAAGCCCAAACCTATTAGCACTTTCCTATTAACTATCTACTATTACTTACTATTTAATTTACTCTAAATATTTAATTTACTATTAATAAATGGTTAATTAATTTACTATAAACTATTTCTTATTGAATAGCTTATTTACAATGTATTATATGCTTGAAAGTTTCTTTTATTTATCCTTCTACTTTCCCTTTGAAAATTATACATTTCCAGGCAAACCTCACTTTTCCTGTATGTTGTATTTATACTGATTTCAAGACCTAATTATTCTGGTTGGAATGCAGTTAATCTGGCATTGTCTTAAAACATGGTTCTTAAAATTAACAGCCTATGTTAAGCCTCCACTGTCCAGTATGACGATTACTAGCCTACTTTAAAACACTAGATGCTTAATGTCAGCAAAGATGATGAAACATCTTATATTTTTATATTGGATTGATGTTGAAATAATGTCTTATTGAGTTAAATAGAGCATTTTAAAAATTCAATTTATATTTCACTTGCTTGAAATTTATATTTCACCTGATGCAGCTGCCCCATGAATCTAGAGAAGCCTACATACTTCCAGTGCCATTTTCTTTGTACTACGTGAATCAAGACATTAATGGGTTACTCTACTGAAACTGTATTCCTGAGCCAGGCTCATGGAATCTTCATAATCTCATCTTGTATACTCAATCAGGCTCATTTCCCTGCTTCTTTAGCCCCAGCTAATTGTCTTTGTACTCACTCAGCAAGTGAGTTTCTGTTCAAATCATTCCTCCTTTCCATCCCCTGACTTGTTCTTGCTGCCTCTGTAAACTCCACCTTTCTCTTTAGGTCATCAGAATTTTCATTTCTCTATTAAATTCTTTCATGGTTACTCAGTTTCTTCACTTGTATGTTTGGGAAAGGTGGGTGTGCTGGGGCTTGAACTCAGAGCCTTGAGTTCTCACTTGGCTTTATTTTGCTCAAAGGTAGAAAGCTACTACTTGAGTCATACTTCCTCTTCCTTTCTTTTCTGATTAATTGGATGTAAGGAGTCTTATGAACTTTTCTGCCTGGCCTGGTTTTGAGCCTTGATCCTCAGATCTCAGCATCCTGAGAACTAAAATTATAGACACGAACCACTTAGTGCCTAGTTAATTTTTCCTTTCTCTTAATGCCCATATTTTCATTTGACTTCAATTATGGAGCATCTTGTGACTTGCTTTAGCCCTTGTATTGCTACTTAAGCAGTTTGTGGTTTGGTTGATTTCTCATAATCCAATAGAGTGTGCTTAGTCTTGGAACTATTTCCCATGGTTCTGCGTTCATCTGCATTTGCTTTTGTATTCACAAGTTAATACATCATCCCACACAGAAGTGTCATCACTCCACCCTGTTTATGCTGGTCAGCTCTCTAGGCTGTTCAATGTATGTCTTAAAGCCTCAGTGAAGCTGAGATAATGGCAATTTCTGTTCATAAACATAAAATTACTTCTATGATGTTGACACCTAAACTTATTTCTGACATCACCCAAATTTTTATATCAGGTATACTGAAAGTGTGTCTTTATGCAGTGGTGAATTAAAATAAAACAGAAAGTAGTCTTCCAAACATTTGAATACAGAATAATGTCTATTACCCATGCATTCTGATGTATCTTTTTTCTCTTTACAAATCTGCAACAGAACATATTACAAATCCATGTTATTCACAACAAGTATCTGAGTAACTCTAATCCACTGAAAGTTGGCTATATTAAAATCTGGGACATAAACTCTACTTATGTGACCCAAGTCAGTGTCACCTATGACAGTCAACAATTCAGAGAGACCAACTTCACAAGTGACCCTAACAAGCAGGTATGTCTGAAAGGAATATTATTATAAACTAATTTGATTACCCTGAATAATTATCATCACTATTGCAGTCATTACTAGAGATAACCCTGTTAGTAAGGCTATACCTGGAGGTGGTAGATACATTTCTGAAAATTTTGGAGTGTTGGATTATGTTATAAAATCACTGGCCCAATGTAGTCTAGGATTAAAGATGATATCTCTCTGTGAGCTTATCCAAGGAATAGTACTGTGTTTGAAGGTATTGGTTTTTCCAGGCAACACAATGTAAATTGCTCAGAGGCTGAGCCAAAGACAAGAGTAGCTCCCCAAATCTTTGAACTTTTTTCCTTCTGGCAGTAGGTACAACTCTGGCTGTACAAGGGATCATTCGGGTTGGAAATTGGTGATGAACTTCAGTGACCCAAAAAGGAATCTATATCACATATAGTACCAAACATACTTGTTAGATTAACAAAACGAGCTGACTAAATAGGAGACCCTATTAGAGGGCCTGCTTCAGTTTGCCAGAACCAAATAAGCAAATTACCAGATAAGCATTTTAGACCACGAAGAACCAAAGAGAGTTACCAAGCACCATTGCAGATATCACCATGAATGAATGGGTCACAGGAAGAGATTGCTGTGACATAGTTATGCACGTGGAGCGTCCCCACGTACTGACATGAGCAAAGCCAGTGCAGCATGAAAAGTGCAGTTTTAAATCTTCTTACTCTCTCAGAGATGAGATTTAAATACCATATTAAGGCAGTTCTCATGGACAGCTTTGATTTTTTTCTTTCCTGGCAGACACTAACTATCCAACTGACAGACAAGAACATCAGCCTGGAGAAACTAACCGAGGTCACGTGGGTTCATGGCGATCCTCCGCTTCCCACGACCGCCAGAGCCACCCCCCTTTCCACCAGCACTCAGGCAACCACCACCTCTACTACCACAGGCCTTACCACAAGCCTGGGGACCACGCCCCTCTCAAGTGCTGTTCCCTGGATTACGACTGACACCACAACTGGAACCACTACTGTTGTCACACCCACACTTGGAGCCACCAGTACCAGTGATGGTACAACCAGCTCAGCAGCTCCTAACACAACAACAACCCCTCTCTCTACAAGCACTGCTGTGTTTACCACAATCCCACGAAGCACAGCAAGTACCACTGATGTGACGTTGGGTAGTACTAGTCTTGGTACAATCACTCCTACCTCTGCAAGCACTACTGCCAATGCCAACACTACGGAAATCCCAATAAACAGTACTGTTCCAGGTACAACTACCCCTTCTTCTATAAACACAACTGTCAGCACTCATCCTGGAACAAGCACTCCTATCTCAGTGACCAGTACTGTGTCAAGTACAACTACCACTTCTGTCAATGCAACTGCCAGTACTAGTTCTGGTACAAACATTACTTTCCCTGCAAACACTACTGCCAATGCCAGTGTCACAGCTCCTGTCACAACCCCAGCTCACGAAATCAACACTACAGAAATCCCAACAAACAGTAGTGTTCCAGGTACAACTACCACTTCTGTCAATGCAACTGCCAGTACTAGTTCTGGTACAAACATTACTTTCCCAGCAAGCACTACTGCCAATGCCAATGTCACAGCTCCTGTCACAACCCCAGCTCACGAAATCAACACTACAGAAATCCCAACAAACAGTAGTGTTCCAGGTACAACTACCCCTTCTATAAACACAACTTTCAGCACTCCTATCTCAGTGACCAGTACCGTGTCAAGTACAACTACCACTTCTGTCAATGCAACTGCCAGTACTAGTTCTGGTACAAATATTACTTTCCCTGCAAGCACTACTGCCAATGCCAGTGTCACAGCTCCTGTCACAACCCCAGCTCACGAAATCAACACTACAGAAATCCCAACAAACAGTAGTGTTCCAGGTACAACTACCCCTTCTATAAACACAACTTTCAGCACTCCTATCTCAGTGACCAGTACCATGTCAGGTACAACTACCACTTCTGTCAATGCAACTGCCAGTACTAGTTCTGGTGCAAGCATTACTTTCCCAGCAAGCACTACTGCCAATGCCAGTGTCACAGTTCCCATCACAACCCCAGCTCATGAAATCAACACTACAGAAATCCCAACAAATAGTACTGTTCCAGGTACAACTACCCCTTCTTCTATAAACACAACTGTCAGCACTCGTCCTGGAATAAGCACTCCTATCTCAGTGACCAGTACCGTGTCAAGTACAACTACCACTTCTGTCAATGCAACTGCCAGTACTAGTTCTGGTACAAACATTACTTTCCCTGCAAGCACTACTGCCAATGCCAGTGTCACAGCTCCTGTCACAACCCCAGCTCACGAAATCAACACTACAGAAATCCCAACAAACAGTAGTGTTCCAGGTACAACTACCCCTTCTATAAACACAACTTTCAGCACTCCTATCTCAGTGACCAGTACCATGTCAGGTACAACTACCACTTCTGTCAATGCAACTGCCAGTACTAGTTCTGGTACAAACATTACTTTCCCAGCAAGCACTACTGCCAATGCCAATGTCACAGCTCCTGTCACAACCCCAGCTCACGAAATCAACACTACAGAAATCCCAACAAACAGTAGTGTTCCAGGTACAACTACCCCTTCTATAAACACAACTTTCAGCACTCCTATCTCAGTGACCAGTACCGTGTCAAGTACAACTACCACTTCTGTCAATGCAACTGCCAGTACTAGTTCTGGTACAAACATTACTTTCCCTGCAAGCACTACTGCCAATGCCAATGTCACAGCTCCTGTCACAACCCCAGCTCACGAAATCAACACTACAGAAATCCCAACAAACAGTAGTGTTCCAGGTACAACTACCCCTTCTATAAACACAACTTTCAGCACTCCTATCTCAGTGACCAGTACCATGTCAGGTACAACTACCACTTCTGTCAATGCAACTGCCAGTACTAGTTCTGGTGCAAGCATTACTTTCCCAGCAAGCACTACTGCCAATGCCAGTGTCACAGTTCCCATCACAACCCCAGCTCATGAAATCAACACTACAGAAATCCCAACAAACAGTACTGTTCCAGGTACAACTACCCCTTCTTCTATAAACACAACTGTCAGCACTCGTCCTGGAACAAGCACTCCTATCTCAGTGACCAGTACCGTGTCAAGTACAACTACCACTTCTGTCAATGCAACTGCCAGTACTAGTCCTGGTGCAAGCAATACTTTCTCTGCAAGCACTACTGCCAATGTCAGTGTCACAGCTCCCGTCACAACCCCAGCCCACACAGCCAACACTACAGAAATCCCAATAAACAGTACTGTTCCAGGTACAACTACCCCTTCTTCTGTAAACACAACTGTCAGCACTCGTCCTGGAACAAGCACTCCTATCTCTACAAATACCTCTGCCAACACTGGTGTCACAGCTCCCGACACAGCCCCAGCTCACACAACAAACACTCCTGAGGTCACAGTGAATGGTACTATTCCAGTAATAAATGCCACTTCTATAAATACTACCATCACCCCATCCTATACAACAAGTACTACTGAGGTCACATCTAGTAGCACTCTTCTTGCTGCAGCAACTCCTTTCTCTACAAGCACGACTGCCAACACAAATGATACCATTCCTATCACAATGCCATCAACAAACACTACCAATCACAACAGATAGTACAGATGCAGACATGCCCTCCTCAGCTAGCCACAAAATAAACAAATTAAATTCTTGAATAAGAACTAAAGAGTGACTGCTTACATTGAATTAAATGGTCACCATCTCATGGCTATAGGAATAATTGTCTTTACAGTAATATTTTAGTGTTTTGCAGCCTAAGATATACAAGTTTTTGTTTATTTGTGTTAGACAGCTGACATTCAGTCAGTGGCCATGATGATACTAGAGTTAGAGACCAAAAATGTTTTTCCAGAATAAGAGTTGGCGAAAGGTTCTTTATCGTGAAAATTGATATTTTTCTAAATTAATTGTTTTCAAGTTATGCTTTATCTGCTTTGTTTTACTTTCTATTTTTTAATGTTACCTCCATTTTTCATAGTGTTATCTTATACATTCTGTGCTAGTTTGTTTTAATTAAAGTTTTGTTTTGAAGTAAGCTTAAAGCTAGAGAAGAGGGAAAAACTGGTAGAAAGCAAAGGAAGTGTTGACATTGCCCCCCAAATGTATTCATTACCTGATTTATGCACTAGAAATCCTTCTGCACAACACCTTCATAATAGAATTCTATTTAAAAATACAAAATAAAGTGAGAGAAAATTTGCAACAATGATACAGAAAACTGTTCACTCAGTTCAGATTATTGTCTAAAATTATAAATTATGTACCCATACTGACATTTTATTTTTCCCCATCCCCTCTGCCTTACATATTTGAGTTTGTAGACTATTTTATTATTGCAAAAAGGGTTTGTACTCATTTCTTAATAAAACAAAGAATATTTCCTCATGTGCCTACATTTAACTACAAAGAAGCCATCAAAACAGACAATAATATCACTTATTGCCCAGACCCAAACCAAATTTTATTGATGATTGTGCCACTAATGTTCTTTATAGGAAATGTAAATAACCAGTATAAGCAAGAAAAAAAAAACAGAAAGGAGTTTAGTCTAGGAACACATGTCACATTGTATTTTGATTAGGTTTGTGTTTTAGTCTCTTCTAGAAACTTCCCTCAGAATTTCTCCCCCCCCTTTCTCCCTTTTCCTTCTCGCCCTCTTTCCCTTTCTCCCTTTCTCCCTCTCTCCTCCCCACCTTCTTCCTCCCTCCCCTACTTCTTTCATGGTTCTGACACTTGTTGAAATGACACAAGCCAGTTCATTGTAGAATGTCCTTTGTGTACTGGGGTTGTCTTCCATTTTCTCGTGATTGTGCTGGCAATCAAACCCAACTTGGTATATCACGTCAGGAGCCAGGTGAGGTCTATTTGCCCATTACTGGTGATAATGATTTGGTTACTTGGTTGCGATGATGTCTGCAGGTTTCTAAAAGTTTCTGATTTTGAGTAGTCAAGAAAGTGAAGTCTCAGTACAAATAAATTCAAAAGGAACTTGAATACCAGCTCACAAATTAGCTTACAAATCTTGAGGATTGAGCACACAAACTTTGTGGGAATATTTTAAGATATTTTCCTTGTAGTATTAGGCTAAGCTCATTAGTCTGCATATAATATATACAAAACAATATATAGTTATATAATATATAGTTATATGTAATATATATCATATAAATTATGTGTAATATATACTACACACTGTGAATAATATAATTATACTATATTATATACACGTAAATATAACCCTTTTAGCTAGAGAAACATATCATTATTCATGGGTTGATATAAATATGGATCTTTCTTGAGGCAGTCAGGAGAGGTGTGTGCTGGGAAAGGCTCTGAGATAGAATCCCACCCCAAAGTGGAGCTGGTTCTGGGGGACTGTGGACCCTTTCCTGTGGCTTCAAAGGGTTTGGAGTGGCTTGTGCATATTTCATCTTCTATCCATTTAACTAACACCTGTTCCTGACATGGGGGGTGTGTGTGTGTGTGTGTGTGTGTGTGTGTGTGTGTGTGTGTGTATACATCCTGGCATTCATCTGTGGACAGAATATGAAAGAAAGTGAAGGAAAACCAAGTAGGAACATGCAGTAGAAGACAGGGCTTGGAAACTCTGTTACAGGGCTAGAACCTGTAGCTATTCAGCTGGCCCAATTTCCTGTGGGCAAAGCTGCAGTGTAGAATATCAAAAATGTAGCCAGTATGACATTGATAAATGGAAGATTAAGGCTGAAAGAACTTGCTTGGTAAGCCAGGCACCAATGGCTTGCACCAGTAATCCTAGCTACTCTGAAGACTGAGATCTGAAGATTGTTGTTCGAAGCCATTATGGAGGTCAGAATAAGATGAGACTCTTAGCTCCTATTAAAGAGGAAGTGGAGCGATATATGACTCAATGGCAAAGTATTGGCACTGAGCAACACAGCTAAGGGACAATGCCCAGGCCCCAATTTCAAGCTGAAATACCAGCACATACAAAAATAAAATTGTCTGCGAAGCTCTGGATTAATACAAGGGAGGACAGAAATAAGTGTACTCACTTATCGGTGTGAAGTGAGACAAATGATCTCTTTGACTTTGTTTAACTTTCCATCTAGTTCTCATTTTTATCTCTGTCAGTCCTTGTTAGAGAAGGTACTTTCTATCAGTCAGAAAACTGGAAGGCACCTCAGGGTTATCACAGAGAAGGAAACACTCCATTTCCCTTGCATGGAGTCTATGGACTCGTGCATCCAGAATTCAGGTGGGCCTGTTTTCGTTCTGTCCACACATTTTTTAGGCTCAGATGTGATTCCACTCAGGAAGAGGCACACCAAGCCTGCAGGAGCTGAAGGCAGGCACTGAGCGTGCTGCAGTTTCAGAGAGGGGTGCCCTGAATTGCCCATGGGCAAGAACAATGACGGTCCCTGCTCATCCTGCCCCACATCCTCAGTGTGCTGACCAGTCCTGGAAGAGGATGATTGCTTCTCAGGAAGCAGGGCTCTGATGGGAGGCCCCAGACCCTGTCCCTGGAGCAGCAATGTGGAGCTTGCTGGGACTACGTCCCTGCCCTCCAGGGAGTTAAGATGCCTTTAAACACTTAAGGACAGCTGAGCAGAAGTGCCTTTCACAATCCACACTGAGCAACGATATCCATTCACCAGCAGAGTGACATCAAATCCTTTAGTGTGGGGGCGGACTTTTCAAAACTAAGAAGACATCGACATGTCCTTGAAACTCTCAGAGCAGCTACCACTGGCCTTTCCTAGAAACCACAGGTACAACCTGCAGTTTGGTTCCCCATGGCATTTATACTTAATTTCCCCTCTGTCGCTGGGAGCTCGCTGAGCTCTGGGTTTAGGATTGCCTTTCTTCATTATGCTCTTCATCCATTCTCAGAGCTCAGTTCATAGGCCTGTTCCTAAGGCTCTTAAGAACAGACAACCTGAGTGACCATGTGACACTTGGGGAAATAAAAAGATCACGCCACAGTGGAGCCAGAAGCAAATGTCAAGGACTGTAGGGTAAATGTCACATTTTAGTCAGCCAAGAATTTAAATGCCCTTTAGATACCTTATCCGAGAACTTTGAGAAATCACTCAGCTGCTTCTACAGAAACAAAGGCGCAAAGGAAAGAGATGGTAACAGGAAGCCAGTTGAGTTGTATTTAATGTGAGGCCTAGAACTTTATTCTTATACACAGAGCCCTTCCCTTTAACAAAGATCACCTCCAGCTCTTCACATCTGTGGCTTACTGCTACTGCGCCACAGAGAGGGCGGAAACAAGTCATTAGAAAAGATAACTTAGCCATGGTCAGGTAGGCATGCATGGGCAGAGGGTTGCTTGGCTCTCTTTTGCACTTAAGCCCATCCCAGCTTGGGGAAATCTCTATGGGGTTAGGTCGACCGACTTCTCAGAGAATGGATCCATCACTTCACATCCAGCCTTGGAGCCAGGCGTTGTCAGAACACATCGTTCTGAAGCATTTTGATGACTTGCATATGGTGTCTGTCATGCATGATGCTTTCTAGAGCTTTCCATGGCTTGGCTCATGGCAAGTGGCACCAGTGGCAGTGGGGGACATCTCTCTTGTCTCTGTGCAGAGAGTAAGGGAGGGCTGAGACACAGGGCTCTGAGGATCCTGCAGGAGGAGACAGAATCGCACTACTCCAGCCTACACGAGGACCAGGAGCAGCCACAAGAGGGCACCGTGGAGCCACAGGAGGGCAGTCAGAAGGCAGACTCGGGGGGAGGCGGTGCTGGAACGTGCCAGGGCCATGGGTGCCGCCCTGAATCCTGCAGGGTTCCTGTCCTGGGGCTCCACTTTGCCTCCAGAAGACTCCAAGCAGGGCCCGGGAGGAGTGGGAATGATGTCAGGAATCCATCCTGTGGTGTTTTCAATCACCTCCTTGAGGAAAGGGGAGGAAAGGGGGAAATCCAAAGCTTCCCTTCCCTCTTTTTCTTCTTTGAAACCTTACCAGCTCATTTCTATCCAGGCAAAGCTCCCAGGCTAAGGAGGGGGCTCCATTCACACTCCCACCCCACCCCACCCTGGGGCAGCAACAACTCATCGTTCTACTGTTTTAATCCCTCCTTTCTCTACCCTGAAACCCACCACTGTCATTCACTTCCATCTTCATTCTCTTTTCCTGCCTTTGACCAACAGAGACCCAAGCCTCCCCCACCCTGGCCCTAGAGGAGGACGTCTCCCGAGGCACACACGTCGATGGTTCTGATCATCACTGTCTGCCGGGACTCCTTGCAGGCTCTCTCGGCCTTCTGTATATTCTCTGGAGTCCAGTCGATGCTTTCCAAGACGATCAGGTTCTCCATGGGATTCCTGCGATGGTGTGGTGAGAATGGGACACAGATGAGCCTGGGTTGACTGGGAGCTTTGACAGAATACACTGAGAGCCTCAACCGTGTTTTCCTAAGCATGAGTTTCATGTCAGCCTAAGCCAAGTGGAAGCCTTATAACTCAATGAACACCACCACGAATTTGACAGAGGAAAAGTACCTCCAGAGGAGAATTTTAGACATTGAAAAAGAATCAAAAGACCATATGTAAGCATGATTCTCGATCGAGTCGTCATGACATCCAAGAACGTTACTGGATTGACTTCAGGAAACCTGTAGTTACCCTAAAATTCCATGCAAGTGTGTCTGCACTGATGTGCATTGTGTCTCAGAAGTTTCTGGGCTCTTCATGAGCATCTCAGAGACATTTACCTCCAAATTATTGAAGATCATGGCTTGTATGTAAACATAATCTTTGAGTCAAGGGGCACAGCAAGAAAGACAGAATTTGTGCATAAGTAACTAACTTGTAAGCCAGCTCTGCCTCTCCCAATGGTCTTTCTGACATAGTAAACTTCCCCCCAAAATATCTGACTGGAGACTCAGACAATGATGAAAGTGTGAGAAAGGCAGGGGTTGATTCTGCCACACTCTAATGACGCTTGGCTCATCAACCTAGAGTGGTGGGCCGGTCACCTTTTCCGCCTTCCTCCAGCCCCTCCCCCACCCTCGTGTGCATGACTTACTCTGATGCCTCCTCCCCCAGCTCATTGGCCACATAGACAATGTCAGGGAACCCCAGGCAGCTGGAGATGTTATTTCGGGGATAGTAGAAGAGAAAGATGAGGCACATCTCATTAATGGTGCTGATGCCTCCCTGGGAGAGGTGAGAGAGAAAAACTAAGCACAAAGGTGTGCAGACAGAGGGACACAAGGTGGACAGAAAAATCGCCTGGGGAGTCATTCTGTTTGAGAAACTCCTTGTTGATTTTGCCTCTATGTAAAGCAAGCTCATGCATCCTTACAACACTCTTCCTTTGTGATGCTATATTTTCAATTGCTGGACAATTACTGACCATATATTGGTAGACATATCCCATGCACCTTTTTTCTTTCCTCCATTTCTGTTCCACTGTCTCTGTTAGTATCTATAACCTATCTGACCACTATAGAGCTGCCAAACTATTTATTTATAATAGAGTTGGTGTTCGGTTACTTGCCTACTCAGTAACTAGTTAATTGAATCGCAGGTTTATTTACCCTGAGAATATTTAGAATGTGGCAGAGTTAGACACATTGCCTCAGGACCATTCCAAGTCACATCTCCCCTCAACTGTGTCCATTTCTTCAGGAATCTTTCCTAATCCCTTTAACTTCTACCCAAGAGCTCTTCCTCCCTCCCTCCCTCCCTCCCTCCTTCCCTCCCTCCCTCCCTCCCTCCCTTCCTTCGTTCCTTCCTTCCTTCCTTCCTCCCTTCCTTCCTCCCTTCCTCCCTTCCTTCCCCTTCTTATCTTTCTTTTTTTCCTTCTTCCCCCTCTCTTCTTTCTCTCCTTTCCTTTGTTAAACTGGGGATTCAACTCAGGGCCTCACTTTACCTCAGCTCACGTGTTTGACTGGTACTCTGTCATTCACTCGATCCATTCTTCCAGGCCCTAGCTCCCTGCTTCCCTTAGCAATATCTTTCTCACTCTTGTCCTTCTCTGTCTTTAGGGCTGATCTCACCGGGACCATGTTTGAGAGACACACTTACAAAAGTTGTGGAGTCCCGGTCCAGTGTCTGATAGTTACATTCTACCAGCAGTTCATCTCCCTGTTCAGAGGAAAGAGGAAGCCTAGGTACGTGGCAGGAGGACTCAGGTGCCGTCTTAGAGCTTCCTGTGAGCTCCACGCTCTTCTCCTGCTCCTCCTCCAGCTCTCACCGGCTTGATGTCCACCAGATGAGGCATATCTCGTGTTTCCTGCAGACTGAAGTCGTAGGAATCATCCTTACAGATGGTTCGGAGTTGTTTTCCATTTCTAGGAGGAGAGAAGGGGATGAGATAGCAATGGAATGAAGATGGAGTAGAGAGAAGGCCCACCAAATAAAAGATGCAGTATGCTGGGGTCTTTGTGAATAGCCTGTCCCCAAATGACATGCAAGCGCTCCTTGCTCTGGTGGTCTCTATTCTAAGGATAGTTCTAGCTTCCCCTCTTCCCAACCAGCATGCCCTCCTGCTGAGAAGTAAATGTCTACTCTGACATACAGAAGAGAGCACTTCCAGCCAAGGTCTTCCATTACCTGTACTGCACAGCCCGCAGGGCACGTCCGGCCAGGTGAGTGTGGAGGAGGTAGCTGGCTACAATCATGTCGCTTACTGGAGCCCCATTCATCTGCACAGGGAGGAGGTACGCCCGGTGTATTAAGAACTCTGATCTCCATCTCTAGCTCTACTGCCATAGGACATTGACCTTTGTGTGGCTGGTGAGTACTTTCCCCCTCTTATCCCGCTTCCCACCACCCCCAAATCCCTGACTCATCTCTTCCCTGGCATGACTGATGTTAGTCATTTGCCTAAGCTCCAGTTTCCAATCATTCTCCAGGATGGGCGTTCAGGCTATACATGCTTGGGGACCACATCACAGTTGTGTTGGGAAACGAGGAACCCTCCGAGAAGGCGTGGCATCCAGCTTCACCTCTTCAAACTTGTCTGTCTTACACAGCCCATAGGACATGAAGGAGTCAGCCCCCGGCGGGATGAAGTGGATGGGGAAAGTTAAGACGCCCAGCTCCAGGATTCCGAGGTCGTATTTACGCAGGTGAGAGGTGTAGTATAAACGTATCCCCGAAGAGTCATAGATGCCTGGGGCGGGAAGAAACAACCTCTTCAGAAGGCAGGAGAGTGGGTCACAGTGGAGAAGCAGGCCCAGGAGGCGGGATGGGCTGGGACTAATAGAAGAGAGCATGCTCGCAACCCTGATCAGCCTTGAGGTGACTCACCAGGAATGTTGTGAAAGTTGCTGTAGTGAATCTCCAGTCGGATCCACTGAGGGTCCAAGGGAGTCCCAAGAGAGATGCCCACGTCATCAGGAAGCTGGTAGCTCTGGGGGTGGAGGGAAAGGTGGCCACAAGAAGCACAAGACCAGGTTCAGGAATCTAGGGCTTCTGTTATCCTTTTCTCCCCATCGCTCCAGACCCCACGAGATCTCCCCTCGATTTCTACCAGCCCCAGCAATCCCTTCGCCATGCATTTTCCCATCACAAGACTCACAGGGCCCCCGACAGCCCAGCCCATGATGACTTGGGAGCAGAGGGAGAAGGCGGCATCAAACCCATAGCATTCTTTGATGCCCGGGGGGAGTGTGCTGGCATTGCCACAGGCGTACACCAGGATGTGATGCACCAACGTCTCATTGCGGTCCAGCAACTTGGGCTCAAACTGTACAGAGAAAGGAGGGGAAACACAGTGAAGGGTTTCCTCTGTCAAATCCTTACACTCTCCATTCCTTTCCCAAGTACAACTTGGCTATTTTCTATTTCTAAATCTTTCTCAATTTGTTGGATTCTTTCCACTCTAAATGTCTCTGTGAAAACACAGCACACAGTGTTAAACCAGCTAAGATCTTTCAAGACTTCTGCCTCTCTTTAGTAAGTTCAATCGTTTTACCCTCTTGGAGCATGTAACTATACCTTTAAAAAGTCCTCTTTTTGGGCTGGGAGTTTGGCCTAGTGGTAGAGTGTTTGCCTAGCAAGCATGAAGACCTGGGTTCGATTCCTCAGTACCACATACATAGAAAAAAAACTGGAAGTGGTGCTGAGGCTCAAGTGGTAGAGCTCTAGCCTTGAGAAAGCCCAAGGACAGTGCTCAGGCCCTGAGCTCAAGCCCAGGACTGGCAAAATAAATAAATAAATAAATAAATAAATAAATAAGTCCTCTTTCCTAAAAAAAAATGGTTCCAATGTATTTGGCACTTCATAAAACATTATTTTATGGACTTATTTAAAGCCAGATCATTCAAAGTTGAAGTAACCAAGTTTGAGTTCATTCTTCTTGCCAGTTTGCCTACTTTCTACCAGCTCTGACTATACCCCCTCCTGAATGCACCTCCCTCTCAGTTAAGTAAGCAGAGTTCTGGGGCCAGAACAGAATTTTGTTCTTAGAAAACACTTATTAACTAGTGGCTTCCACTGCATGGAAGGAGTGAGTGGGCTCGGTTGTATTTCTGGGCTCAGGAAATGATGTCACTTCCCTATTCACCAAGCTGTGCCTGGCCCCTCTCCTGGGGAGAGGGCTTCCCTCAACTTCCCCCTTTGCAGAAACCTTCTGGATGCCATCTTTCAGGGCCACACACTCCCACTGCTCTGCGAACGTGCCTCACCATGTTAGCAATGTGTAGCGCCTCAAGCATACCTTGTAGATGTGATGCTTCTTGCTGACGATGGGGAGAGGAAGAAAGGTGCAGGCGTATGTGGTGTCCGCCTCTGGAATGAGGAACTGGGAGGAGGTGGGCAAAGGCTCGGTGGGATGGGAGTGAGTGAGGGCTCCCCCAAAGCAGAGGAAGGAACAGGACAAGGGAGGGTGTTTGCTTTAGGGCTATAATGGTGGTGCCTGGGAGACAGAGGGGTGTCACTAACATTACCCCGGGGGACGAACTGAACAGTGGGTGTACAGGGGGTTCTGGGTGGAGTGGGAAGGCGGAGAGGATGCTGGAGGTGGAGGCAGGGAGGCGGGGGTCTCACGTCTGTGATTTCCAGGTCATGGATAATGGCATCGCCAGGAGCATCTGTGTCATCGTGGTAGTACACTTGTAGTAGAAAAATGGATTTGACGAAGGTCCGCTTCCGGTGAAGCTTAGGTGTGTCATCCAGGCCATAGGCGGTCAGGACCCTCATGGTGTCACTCTGGGGGTGTCATGAGTCCTGAGTGGGTGCCGCACACCAAAAGCCCTTTGCACCCCCAAGGCACTATGCAAGCAAGCCATGTCTACCCAGGGGAATGGAAGGGATTTTTTTTTGTCAGTTTTGGGGCTTGAACTCAGGGCCCCAGCACTGTCTTTGAGCTCTTTTGCTCAAGGCTAGCACTCTACCACTTTGAGCCACAGCTCTACTTCTGGTTTTTGAGTGATGAATTGGAGATAGGAGTCTCACGGGGGCTTTTCTGCTTCAGTCTGTGATCCTCAGATCTCAGCCTCCTGAGGAGCTGGGATTACAGATGAGAGCCACCAGTGCCTGGTGGAAAGAACATTTAAAGTGCAGACAGGACTGATTTGTATCTTATTCTGTCTCCAACGCTAATCTTTCAGGTCATTTTAAACACACTTTCTTTTTCCCATTTACCCTCCATGCCTGGATCTGGATTTGTAAATCAAGAGGGTTGACATAAAAGGGTGACATTGGGCAGGGTTCTTCAAGAGGGAGGAGACCGGGTGGGCACTGAATCTCTGGAAGGTGACCCTTCGAAGGCCTTGTGGATGTGGGGTACTATGTAGCCTACCGTAATGTCTTGATCGTGAGGGTCGCAGGAGCGCAAGGGCCTGGAGAAGCGCATGGTGGTGTAGACGCCGTCCTCTGTCAGCCCCAGGAGCTCAGCATCCTGGCTTCCATCCTCCTGTAGGGTGTCTTCATCTACGAGGTGCTGATCCTGGCATCAGGGGAGGTCAAGAAGTAAGAACGAGAGCCCAGACCATCTTGCACTGAGGCAGTGTGTGTCCCCTTAGCAGCCTCAGGGTTGTACTTCAGTAGTGGAACCAGGTCTGCTTTATGAGGTAGCTTCCTCCTCTGCACAGCATGCTGCCCAGACATGGATTCTTGGGGAAGACTGACCGTGTCTCATGGAATTTTACCTCATCACCTGCTTGTGCTTCTCCCATTTCAAACCTTGCCTCCATGACCTCTGGAAACTCACTGATTTTGAGAATGATCCAAGCCATTCATCCTTTCTCCTTTGGCTCTTTACACCAATGACCTTATGCTATTATGCTTTCCTATGGCAGCGTAGTTCAGCTAGTGATACTGAGCTCAGAATCAGTCCCACTTGGGAAGTGGTGTGAAGCTCCTTCTTCATTTGAAATACGAGGATGGTAATAATAATATACTTCATAGTGATTCTATGGCGTCTAACATAAAAAGAAGTCAGAACAACACTTGTTGAAAACCAAGTATCTAACAACTTTAAGACACTAATGTTACTGCTGCTGAATTTAGTTTAATGTTGTGTTTGAATTTTCCCCAGTGACCTGAATTTAGTGGGATAGTCACAAGGCATGTTCACAGCCTAAGCCTTTCTTTGTCTTAGCAGCCTTGGGGATGTGTGTGCTGGAAGAGAGATTGTGAATTGTGCACTGCATCCTTTCTGTAGAGAGAGCAGTAGTGTGCTGATTTATGCAGGGTGCTGGGGGCCTGGCTGGAAACTCTGGGTCATGAAATTACCTTGGACCCAGCCAAGAAGTTGGTCTCTTGCAGGGGGGTCACCCTCAGACTTACCGAGAAGTAGACATTGCCATCGGGCAGGACTCCTCCGACCACCAGGTCACTTCCCACATTCGTGTAACGATTGGTGATGCCCAGCCCCACCCAACCAGAGGTCTGAACTCGGAGCTCAAAAGTGATGATCTCAGTCTGAAGGTCAAAGTCCCAGCGCAGGAAAATAATATTGGAAGGATCTAGGAACCTGGAATAGCGCAGGTGAGATGTAGGCCCTCGGTGGTTGCCTTGGGAAGGTACAGCCAGGCCCAGAAGTAGGAAAAGCCTGAAGACAAGGGCACAGCTCATGGCTCCTGGGACCCAGAGCATCTCTCCTACAGACGAATACTCAGGAGCTTGGGACTTATATGTGCCTCTCCCTGTGTCTGGCACTGTGCCACTAGGGAGGGGCAGGCCAGGACTCTGCTGATCTGATTATCCTCCGGATTCAGAGTGGTGCCACTTACATAACTGGAGTGAGATGTGTCCAGAGAGTGGATCAGGGAGTTTTCTCTCACCTTGAAACAGGGGCTTAACATGAAATTATCAGCAGTAAATCACATTTCCCAGCTTAATTCCATGCCTGTGTCTTGCCCAAGGAGATTCAGTAACCCTAAGGAGGTTTTCAAGCTCCTCTCTTTTGCTCCCTTGTGTGTCTCTCTCCCTTACTTCCTGTGAACCTTGTACCTTAGATATCTAATTTTGTCTGGGTCTACAATGGAAGCATAGCAGAGCAGGGAGGATGGAAAACAAACCCAGCTGTTTTCAGCCTCAGCCAGATACAGAGTAGGAAGCAGGGAAGTTGCTTGGAGGGAGTACCAAAGGTGCCAAGAGGTGAAAGAGCTGAAATTACTATTCTAGTGGACAAGCCTCGAGAAGCTTTGATTTTCAGCTTTGATTCCTGGAGGACAAAGTAAGGGGAAGGAGAGGGAGAAATGAGAAGTAGACATATATTTCCCTCCAGGATATTTTGTGCTTTTTCTTTTATGAGTTGCCTTTTGGAGAAATCACATTTTCATGATGCTGTCTGCAAGCCCATGGGTTTTATAAGCAACAACAGCACAAAAGGAATATTAGACAATCAAAGTAGCAAAGTAGAAATTGAGGTCCATTCAACTTTCTATATGGCAGTCTATCTAATTTTTTAATAACACAATGGGAACGTGGTGTGGAGTGACTGAACTAACACTAGAACTCAGAGCCTTTTCCATTGCTGACATACACAGGGCAGCTGATGGGGCCATGTTTCCCACCATAGTGTGTTCTAGAGGGAGAAAACTGGTGCCATTGGTTTTTCTTTTTCTTTTTCATAGCTGAAGACAGGACTCGGGGTTTTGTAGTTGTTAGCCGTGCTCTTCCAGGGAGCTAAATCTCCCACCCCTAGTATCATATTCTGACTGTTTCTTAAGGATGGGCACAGTCTTACTCTAGCTGCAAACTTACTTTGTCTTGGTGACTCCCACAGCGGAATCACCTTGTGCAGTCTCTGGGGTATGGGAGGATGCTCTCTGCATGTCTGCAACATGCAGTGACTTGAGTATCTCCACACAGGGGTTCAACTCAAGGAATGGTGAAAAGGTGCTGGAATGTTCTGTCCATGTCATCAGTTCAGGCATTGGATTACCTGCTGAGCTCAGAGGCTGGTAAGGCTATGTGATCATTTGAGTAGTAATTGGGGATCGAATAGGAAAACAAACACATTTCTCAAGGGGACAGACACAAACCCCAGGTCTGAGCCTGGAGAAGGCAGCATGTTAAGCAGCCATCTGGAAGCAAGAGGCTTACTGTGGCCCAAGATAGGGACTCAGCCAAGAAGAGAGGACAAGGCAGAACTTCCAGGGACACAATGACCTTGAAAGGTAAAGGGAGTGTTTAATACACTCTGATCCCAATCTTCTCTGAGGATTAGGCTGAAGGACAATAGGGACACAGCAGGGAGACAGGACAGCCAGCTCTGTAAATTGAGAATGGCCCAAGATTTTCTATCCAGCAATCTGTCCAGTCTGCCAGATTACTGTCCTTGGGATAGAAGCAGGGTTTTCAGGACAGAGATGAGAGTCCATTCATTCATACCTAGGCCATTTCTTCCCCTGGGCCCTCATCTGGCTTCCACATTCAAGGCCCGAGGCCTTTGTTAACCTCTGCGTGGGAGTTCCTCAGGGAAATGGATCTGTGGTCTTGTCCTTGCTTGTTCAGGATCTATGAAGTGCAGACAACACCTTGTATTCCCAGACCTTGAAACAGTGACATGAGTTAATACACTGGTCACACCCTCTGCTTTTACACAATGTTGAGTTTGGAGAGGTGGTAGAAACAGGACCTTTTAATTGAATTTCCTAGACCAATGTCTAAATTGGTTTCTAAGTTTCTAAATTGGTTGCTAATAAGGAGATCTTTTAAAAATAATACTTCAAAGTCCTGGAGACTTGGGATTCCAATCTTAGTTAATTTCTACATAATAGGTAATAGAAGACACTCACTACTATGGATTCTGACACATTTTAATTTAGCTTAATATTTGTCATTGTAGCAATAAAAGCTAGTTGTTTCCAACTAGCTATTCTAAGCCGTTTTCATGTATTTTATTCCTATGAAAGAGTTCTCCGTATGATTTCTATTTTCAGAGGTGGGAACCTTTCTGATTGGGAGGCCTTGTTAAATACTGTACAATTATACCTAGATAAACTACTAGAAATCAATTACCTAATCGTTAAAATACTTCAAAACTAAACAAAAGAGAAGAGAAAGCTCCATAAAAGGAAAAGAAAATCGCTTTATTAGTGAAAAGGCATTCAATTAGACTGTGACACACACCAGTCTCAATTCACTGAGACACTGCACAGCCAGGGATCTCACCCACTAGCAGAAACCATTCATCATGTAAGTATTTCCATCAGCCACCCTCTGCTACACACAAATCCCTCCCCTGTCAACGAGGAGGACGCCAGTGTCAGCGAAAGGCATTGATGTCACACACACACACAAAAAAAAATGCAAGCACATTTTTAGAGTAAAAAGGTCATGGGCAAGTTGATATAAGGTGTTGGCTTTACCTTGACCATCTAAACTGTGCTCTTTCCTAAGTGACGGCACCTCCTAAGTGAGGTCCTCAACTCCCTCAGAGACTGGGAAATAAGGCCACATATATTTCCTGATGATTACATTTCAGAATGATTCCCCGTCCCTGGTGTGTGTGTGTGTGTGGGGGGGGTGCTTCCTGAGCCTTATGACTAGCAAGGGACTTATTTCGCCTTTCAGAAAATTTGCCAGCAACTCAAGGAGTGAGAGAGACAGGAAGAACTTGCTATGCCAAAATTTCTACAGTCAGCACTCTAAGACAGTGGACGCTAGGGGAAGGGTCTCGTTCTAATTCTGAAAGGGAAATACAGCCTCTTGTTTTACTTTGTGTTTTTCCTCACCATTGAACATCCGTTGTTTTACTGTCCAATGTGGCCACCCATTAGGCTCCATGTGTGTGTGAGGCCTGCGGCTGAGAGGAGCCTGCTCAATTCTCTTGGCATTGCTTCCTGGCATTGAGATGTCTGATTCCTTGCAAATACCCAGGCCCCACGTTGGGACCCCTTCCGGTAACATGGGGTTTCAATGCAGGGGGTACAGGACCAGGGCCCTTCTACTGGGGTGCTCAGTCGGTGCAGGGTGCACAGGGAAACAAAGGGGAATGCATGGTGGTGCTCTTTAAGCCAGGAAGACTGCAAACGTTTCCTTTGAGGTTTGTGCTTCAGGGAAAAGATGAAACAAGATGTTGGGTGCCTGACGAAGCCACGCCCTCTTGGAGCCACAGCCCAGTTTGTCACCCTTGGCCCCAGGTGGGACATGACTCTCTCCTCAGGCAGGTGCCAGAGCCTCAGGAGGGGTCCTGAGTCACAGAGGATGGGGCCATTCTCCAAGCTGTGTGTCTGGGCACTGATGGCTGTTGTGAGCACAGGTCAGATGGCAAGCAGAAGCAGACACCCAGGCTGTTGAGGAAGGGAGACTCCAACCATAGGCAGAGGATTGGCTTCCTAACCTTTCTTCTCGACCTGCCCGTGTTTCAGATCCCCCTGAATACTTACTGGAGCAAAGGCCCCGGTGGGCCCTGGTACCACGCGGAGGAGCTAAGACTCTGCGCTGCCTCCTGAGGAATACCCAGTACCCCTGGATGAGCTGGTACCAACAAGATATCCAGCAGCAGCTGAAGTTTTTGGCTAGCCTACGAAGTCCTGGGGACAAGGAAGTCATCTCCGTCTCTGGAGCGGACTACGTGGCCACACGGGTCAGTGAGACCGAATTCAGACTGCAAGTGGCTAATGTGACCCAGGACAGAAGCCTGTACTGCACCTGCAGTAAGGACACAGCGACAAGCCCTGCTTGAGCATCTGAATAAAAACCACACACCCAGCCACCCCTGACTCCCCACCCCTCCTTCCTTCTCTGCCCCCAGCTTAGGCTAGCCTGCGTCCTCCCTCTCTACTTCCCCAAACCAGAGATGATGCTTCTTGATGATTCTCCATCTGCCTTTCGCTGCCTCAACCGCCCAATCATTTTAACCCCAGGATCTGGATGGCTCAGAGTGCAGCTTTTGGTTCTGCCATTTGTAAGCTCTGTAGAAATCTGTTACCCTCAAAGATCTGTAAAAAGTCAGGCATGCTACAGGGAGTGAGCAGTGCACTTCAGCAGTGTATACTAGTTGTGGGCAAGCAGCTGGCAAAGCAGTTGTGGGCAAGCAATTTGACAAAGAGATGTGGGCTGTGGGCAAAAAACACTGGAGAGATGCCTCAGCACCTGCAGTGAGGCTGGCATCTTCCACCAGGGGGCAGCATTCACCCACATTCCACTTGAAGTGCCAGCTGTTCCTTGGTAGATCTCCCCTTGCATTTCTGCGGGGAGCCCCTGCCTTTATGGTTTGTTGCTCCCCTCCCTGGTGCACTCTTAAGTCACCTCATCTCTCTTTGGCAGAGAATGACCTCTAATTATGGGTGTCATTTACTTGGGGCAGCCTGTGGTGGGTGGGGCTAAACTGGCAACCCCCCTTGAGGCCTTGCTTTATGGGTCCAATTTTCCTCACACCCTGTACAGATGAGAAAGACAGGTGTCTGCCTGGCCTTCTTGGGCTCTTTCTAGATTTCCCTGTCTCTCTCTTTCCCCCCTCTCTCTTTCTCTCCACAGAATAGAAATCTTCACAAAGGATTTCCTCAGTTATCTGACAACAGAATGCGGTCACCACAGATTGATAGATTGATAGATTGACTTCATGTCCCTTTCTATTCCTTCCGGTACTCTGGGTCTTGGCATCAATCATTCCCTCACTTCTCTCATATATACGTCCATCCACAAAAGCACACTCACATGGCAGCACATCATAATGGCCACAACATGCCCTACTTCGTGTGCATGTGTGACTTTGGATTCACACTCTCATGTCAAGAGCAGGAGGGAAACTGAGGACTGAGAGCGGGCCTCCTGAGGGTAGGGGATCAGAGTTCCCCAGGAGGAAGGAAAGGGTGGTTGTTAGAAGCTTGAACTAAGCCAACTCATAATCTAGATGAGAGGCAGACACGTTGGGGATTAAGAAGGGGCCCAGCAGTTCAGATCAGGCCATGGCAGAAGTTTTATAGACCTCTTTAAAGTTTTTCTGTCCATACAGAGTCCAGAAATCAAACCTTGTGGCTGCCTGCTGTAGAATTAACTGCAAATTACTGAAGAGGGTGCAGAGGCCACAAATAAGATTAAATCAGCTCTCTGGAACTGACATGTTGTAGGAGCTGAAAACTGGAAAGGCACAAGCCAGTGTCTATGCATATTTTATAGTGAAAGAGAGTTCTGCATGTCCATCACTTCCATCTCTCAAAAACTAGAGAGCAAGCAAAGACTGAGTGAGGGAAACAAGGAAGGTGCATTTATCTATGGCATACTGGGTTGATTTTGTCCAGAGTTTCCTTCTCTAATGTGTCTGCTATTTTTATTTCTCCTGCTCATCTAGACAGCACCTAGCTGCCCATCAAGCATTTTCCTTCCTTCCTTCCTTCCTTCCTTCCTCCCTCCCTCCCTCCCTCCCTCCCTTCCTTCCATCCTTCCTCTCTTCCTTTCTTCCCTCCTTCCCTCCTCCTTCCCTCCCTCTTTCTTTCCTTTCTTCCTCATTCCTTCCCTCCCTACCTCCTTCCCTTCCTTTCCCATTCCCTTTCTTTCCTTTTTCCTTTTCCTTTTTGGCTTTCTTCTCTTTTTACCTCCTTCCTGTAGCTCTTAACCAGCATAGTTTAATTGATAGGTTTTCATGGGAGTTTCATTTAGGTACTTGAGGATTCAAGAAAAAAAATGAAGGCAAAGTCTAGAGAGTACCATTTGTATTTGTAGTTATTACAAGTGGAATACTAAAGCCTTCCATTCTCTCTCTTTCCTTGTATATCTATCAATAAATAGTATATATCTATACAGATATATATCTATAGATAAGCCTAGATAGATCTATATATGTGAAGCAGATATGGATATAGATATTCCATATATATGTGTGTATATTATAAGATGTACAGTTTGAATGTTATGTTTACATGGTGACTGTTTATCTACTATGTCATAAGCCACAGTTAACTTTTGCATTAACCTCTCATATCTCAAGTAGCAGCCCAGAATCCTGCAAAATGAGTGACTAGAACATTCTGGGCCCAGTGAAGAGTTGTGATGACAAGAAGATATTAAGTGCAATCTCACAGCCCTTATTCTTCAATATTTCTACCAATTTTTCCACTCATTCCCGACCTGTTTTGAAGTTGCGTGTTTAAATCACTAGGAGACAAACAACACATGTTGTTGAATTCAGTGTAAGTGGGGGTGGGGGGTTGATGTACCAAACATTTATGAAGTGGCCCTTTCTTTTTTTGCCAGTCCTGGGCTTGAGCTCAGGGCCTGAGCACTGTCCTTGGACTTTCTCAAGGCTAGAGCTCTACCACTTGAGCCTCAGCACCACTTCCGGCTTTTTTCTATGTATGTGGTACCGAGGAATTGAACCCAGGTCTTCATGCATGCTAGGCAAGCACTTTAACCACTAGGCCAAACTCCTGGCCCCTGAAGTGGCCCTTTCTTAAATAAGCCAACTGTCATTTTTATTGTCACTCTTATTGGAACAATAAACCCACTACACAGACCCCACCTGTCTGAGGTGAGCTGTGCTTTCTGTCTTTACTTATGGAGGAGGAAGAGTGGTCATGTCATTGCTGTATTATGGAATATTCCAAAATAAGTTATGCATGCACAGTCTATGAAGCCCCTTTCGTTTAATGCTGAGGCTAGGTGTTGGGACCAGGGTTGTTACATAGCCCAGAATTCCTTTGGTGAAATTTCAGTTGTTTTGGATTGTGTCTTGAATCCAAGACTTGTGGTGGAAGATGCTAGCATAGATGCCAACATCGGCTCTCAAAACGCATCCGTCTGCGTAAGACAGGATCCCATACAGGGTGCCATTGCAGACGGCTGGGGCAGAAGACACTTCCTGTCAGGAAAAGAGAAAAGCAGGTTATCTTTCCAGCAGAAGATGCAAGGAATAAAAGAAGACGATAAAGCCATCAGGAGTCTGTGACCTTGCAAGGCACCCTTCTTCCTGGCACAATGCCCACGCAGAACATGTTGTCTTTGATGAGCTGGTAGTTATAGGCATTCTGGCAGTGGGACTTGGAGATGACAGAGATGTTCACATTTTGAAGTGAGTTGGGATTCTTTACTACAGAGAAAAGAGAAAAGGCACATTCTGAGCAGCTCACATCGAGTGAACCTTCCCTTCTCATGTTCCTTCATCTTTATTTCAATGCTTCCTCTTCTAGGAAGAAGGAAAGGAGACTGAACACAGCAATCAGAAAGTCACAGGTTAGGTTAAAACAATGAAAGCACGGGGCACTATCAGACAATTAAATTCTTAGGAGGTATATGGAACTAGGAACTAGGACATGTTTATATAATAAAAGGAAACTTCGCTTTAAAATGTTAGAGATTTAAGGAGTGTCTTTCACTATGGAAGTTTGAGAGCTTAAAATATTAAAAGAGGCCAGGCTTCATGGCTCACGCCTGTAATCCTACCTACTCAGGAGGCTAAGATCTGAGGATCACAGCTCAAAGCCATCTGGGGCACTAAAGAACGTGAGACTCATCTGCAGTTAACCACTAGAAAATGGGAAGTGGTCTGTGGCTCAAGGGGTAAGGCGGTAATTTTGAGCTGAAGAGCTCAGGGACAGTACCTAGGCCCAGAGTTTAAGCCCCATGACCCACAAAGAAAAAAAATTTAAGAGATAGCTTAGTTTCTCATTGGTCAAATGAAATACCAAATGAAAAGAAAGACAAATCATTAAAAACATCTGTATTTTACATTAAGTGATTTTAAATATAAAAATTAAGTACTTAAATGAGTCAAAACCATATGCTCTGATTCTTAATTCAAGTTGCTTCCATTATGTCGATGATTCTACAACTCTCAATTGTACATACCTATAAAACATTGGTCTAGCCTCAAGCAAAATGAAAACAAAAGCAATAACTACAAATGAATCAGGTGTTCTCTTTTTCTTCTTATTTGCCTTCTCTTTAGAAGAAAAGTACTGTATTTTAAGATTTTGTTCTTCTTATCTTCCTTTGAAAACAATTTACTTACAAGGCGGCTGAAATAGCTCAAAACAATTTACTTACAAGGCAGCTGAAATAGCTCAGTTGGGAGAGCATTAGACTGAAAACAGTACACTAATTTTTACAAAAAATTAAGATTCTTTGCTTGGATGGGTCTCACTTTTTCTTTTGGGAACATGTATTAAGAAAGTATTTACTTACTTACCTACCTCATAAGCCAGATAAAAATAAGTGATTCCTTTTTATTTCAGTCATATATCTTTTGGACACAAAGAATCAGATGATAAATTCAGATGTATCAAATACATTATTTACCAGTTATTGTCTCAAATCAGATTGACTCTCAAAATGCAAAGAATTTAGCTGGGCAATGGTGGCTCTCGCCTGTAATCCTAGCTACCCAGGAGGCTGATATTGGAGGATTGTGGTTCAAAGCCAGCCCAGACATTGAATATTATGACTATTTTCCCCATTCCTCTCTTCATTTACTCACCCCCTCTTCCCCTTAGCATCGCTACCCAATGTCTCAAGTAAGAAGCCATATTCTTGTTCTATTTTGCTTATAAAGTCAATCAACTCTTTTTCTCTAATAATCACTGGTGTGAAAATTAACAACTATAGGCAGTCCATGAGCATAAAACCCTGGAGACAAGATAGCAGGAAGACCAGGAAGAAAGTTAGCAAAGCTTTTTAACTTCCTTATAGTTCCTCATATGAGAGATAGAAGAAAGTTCAGGTGGAGTATTTAGTTCATTTTCACTTGTCTACAGAGGCTTTGATTGATCAAATGAATGGTAGCCTTTTGTGAGTTTTTTGAAGAAATGGTATTTAGAATATTATCAGTCAAAAAATGTAAGGAAAAAAATCTGAATTTTATCTGTTTCAAGCTTTATATCTCTTACAATTTTATATAAGAAAGTCCTTTCTGACTTAACATCAGATATGCATTTATCTTATATATTTATATTAATACTTCTTTCATGGAATCTCAAAGCTTTAAGTTGCTTCCTTGCCTGAAATGGTTTGAAAACACTGGGTTGATTGCTGGCTTTCATTTTAGAGTTACACAAACTGAAACTCCAAGGTCAAATAAAATGCCACTAGTCAACCACAACTAGCCAAATAGGTGTTTTCTGATTGAAAGTACTTTTATCAGATTTTAAGGAAAGATAGAAAGATGCAGTGGGGGGAAAGCTGAAGGATACTCTGAGTAAAGTAGAGGCTAGGGAAAGAAAGAAAACTTCAGTGGGTGAAATTTCATCTCCAAGAAGAATGTGTCTCTCTGAAAGCACTTCCTGGAATCCAACGAGAGTGCACACAGACCATGAACTCACCAGCATCGCACAAGTTGTAAGCCCAGGTGGAGACGGTACACATGGTGTTCTTGGAGACCATTTGTGTGGGGAGACTGACGACTTTCACGAAGTCATTGAGGTCCACTTTCCTTTTCAGCTTGATTAACATGAGGTCATACTCGATCAAAGCTACTGAGAACTGTGGATGGTGGATCATCTTCTCATAGCCCATCACCTGCACGTGGCTTTCCGTGGGATCTGATGGGTTTGTCACACCCAATACCACTCGGAGCTTCCTGAGGCAAAATTCCTGCTTGTGAGAGTGCTTAACATACCTGGCTTCTCCGTCCTGACGAGCTTTATTTAACCCCCCCCCAATACCATGACCCATATTGTCCCTTGAAAGTCATTTATATCTCATTGGAGGACAGTCCTAGGAAGAACTGAGGCTCTTTTCCAACTTGAGAACCCAAAAAGTAGAGTGGTTTGGGGGGGCTTGTAACTCACGGTAAATTGCAGTGCGCAGCTGTGATCACCCACAGTGGGTGAATGAGGACTCCGGTGCAGGGAAGGTAATCAGATTGCAGGAAAACCAAGTAAGGTGGAGTGGGGCCGAAAACGTGGTCAGGATTATAAGCGAACATACCTGGAGACAGGGGCAGAGACAAGACATTGTGGGAGGTTCTGGGAATCCTTGGGGAAACCATCAAACAAGCATTTCTTTTTTTTAATTTAAAATTCATATATATATATATATATCTATATATATCTAAGTCATTGTCCAAAGGGCTTCAATTGAACATGTCAGGTTGTGAGTACAAATCAAAGTCCCCCCTTTTCATCCTCCTCCCATTTCTCCCTACTATATCCACCACCTTAATGTGTTTGGTTCCCTTATCACAGTGCCCATTGACTATAAAGATTGATTTAAGAGGCTCCAAATAGCCCCTTCACCTTTTTCTACATCCTTTATCTGTAAAGTAAATCACTAAAGTCACTTATTTTAAGACAATGCAGAAAATGGTGACTAATGGAAACAAAGGAAGGCTGTTTTGACCTTGTAGTCCATAGTTGTCAAATTAAAATGTAAGCTTTTTAAAGTACTCTCTGGAGGCTCTGTTGAATTAGCTGATATTAGAACCTTTTGGGCTGGGGTCAAGATTAGAGTGTCTTACAAGTCTTATCCCTTTCTCCCAGCAGTAATGCATGGCAGAATAATCCAATTGTCTTTATAAGAAGAGGCTAAGTTCTCACAAAGTCCAGAGAGGGGAGGGGAATAAACATTTTATCCAAGAAATACTGAGCACTTAACCATGTGTCAGATCCTACTTGAGGAACGAGATAAGCATCCTAGCTATTCCTGCTTTCACACATTCATATTAGTGGGGGCATTCAATAATAATAAGTGTAATACCTAAGCGAATTAAATAGCATAGTAGGTGGTCATTAGTGCTATGTAGAATGAAGAAAGAAGAAACGCTTTGCCAGTTGTCTGTGGGTGCATGTCCCAAGTGGGGTGGAATAGCATGCACTATTTAGTCAGTAGCCAACCAGCTGGTGATGGTGGCCCATATTTACAATCCCAGATACATGGGGGTGTAATGGCCTGAGGTTAGCTTTGGGCAGAAAGCACAAGACCCTATATGAAAAATAAGCTAAGAAATAAAAACAACCCTAAGATACCACCTTACCCCAATCAGAATGACCAATCAAAAACTGAACTCAGACAACGACAAATGCTGGCGGGGATGTGGAGAAAGAGGAACCCTACTGCACTGCTGGTGGGAATGTAGACTAGTATGACCACTCTGGAAGGCAGTTTGGAGGTTTCTTCAAAAAACTGAAAATAGACCTTCTCTACGATCCAGCCATGCCACTTCTGGGCATCTACCCTGAGCATCATAACCCAGGATATGATAAGGACACCTGCACAGCCATGTTCATCTCTGCACTATTCACAATAGCCAAGAGACTGAAACAACCCAGATGCCCTACCGCAGATGAATGGATACAAAAAATATGGTATATATATATATATATATATATATATATATATATATATATACATATAC
Organism: Megascapheus bottae; assembly: GCF_031878675.1. Taxonomy (NCBI): domain Eukaryota; kingdom Metazoa; phylum Chordata; class Mammalia; order Rodentia; family Geomyidae; genus Megascapheus; species Megascapheus bottae. Next base: position 77,235,116 of record NC_143513.1, read on the forward strand.
AATGGAATTCTACATAGCCACCAGACAAGGTAAAATAATGGCATTCACTGGGAAGTGGATGAAACTAGAACGAATCATGTTGAGTGAGATAAATCAAGAGCAGAGAAACAAAAGGCACATGGTCTCCTTGAAAAGTGGATATTAGATCCAAATAGTACATGAGAGATGACTCAGTATTTGGATACCCAAGGTTATTGCCATGGTCTTGGAGATATAAATTTAAGTACATAAACATAAAAGTGTACGATGGGATAGATACTCTATTGACATAATGTTATATTATAGATCATTGTGTACTATGACATACAACATCTCAGCTTCATTTTAATTATGTTCTAAGATTTATGTACCAGTGATATTCAGAGAGTCCCTTCTTGAATACTTGTTTGTTAAACATGGCATTTGAAATATGATGTAAAAAAATCAGTGTTAATAAAATTTTTAGTTAAAAAATTAAGCTAAGGCACAAAGGGCTAAGAGTAAAACTCAAGTGACAGGGTACTTCCTAGCAAGCACAAGACCTTGGGTTCAAACCCCAGTGCCTCCCACCATGATCTACTTTCCAAGGGTCTCTCCCTGAAACACAGAGATAAATGTGCAGCTGGATACTCACAAGGCAGGTTTAAGAGAGCCCAGAGGACGATAAACTTCATGATGTGCTGAAGACTTCTTCCCAAGTATAGCTCAGGGTCTCTGAAAAACAAGCAAAGGACTCCATAAATAAAGAAGAGAGGCCGGGAGTTTGGCCTAGTGGTCGAGTGCTTGCCTAGCATGCACTAAGGCCCGGGTTTGATTCCTCAGCACCACATACATAGAAAAAAGACAGAAGTAGTGCTGAGGCTCAACTGGTAGAGCTCTAGCCGTGAGAAAGTCCAAGGACAGTGCTCAGGTCCTGAGCTCAGCCCAGGACTGGCAAAGAAAAAAAAAAAAGCAAGAAGGGATCCATAGGGTAAAAGGATGAGGCCATCTGAATTATTTCGGTAGCAGGATTCAGCTCCTGCAAAGGTTTCTACCCATCCAAGTAGGCAGTAGTGTCTGCTCTCAAAGGCGTGGTGGTCAGTGACTTTGTCCTGCATATTTGGAGATGGTTTGGGGACCCAGAGTTTTACCTTCCCTTTCAAGGAAGACGTTCACAGTGACCCCAGAGCCACCTCCTCTGGTCTGGACAGGCTAGCAGCTTGTGAGCTTTATGCAGGAGGCTGACTCCTCCTGTCTCTGTGATGCTGGGTCTGTTTGTGTTACCCAGAGCTTGTCTCAGCGGCTGTGTCCAGGCCTCTGGCTGTGATGGAAACAAAGGACCTGCCAGAGTTAGGAGACTTGAGGGACTGATGTTGGAGGGAACCGGTAGCTGTGGGAGCACAAACCGGTGCAGCTATTTTTGAAGATATTTTAGGAGTTTCTTTAAAAGCGAACTGCAATCTGACCACGAGATCCACCAAGGACACTCCTGGGTATTGACCCCAAAGTGCTAGAGACAATGTTCACCAAAAAATCCTGAATGCCAACTCTGAGATTCCACCTCACTCCAGTAAAAATGGCCAGGATCAAGAAATCCAACAACAGATGCTGGCGGTGATGTGGCCAGGAGGGATCACTACTACACTGTTGGTGGGAGTGCAAACTCGTCCAACCACTATGGAAAGCAGTATGGCAGTTCCTCCAATGACTAAACATAGAACTTGCCTATGACCTAGCAATTCCACTACTGGGCATTTACCCAATTGTCCAGAAACAAGGACATACTAAATCCACTAGCACAGCAATGTTCACTGTAACACTATTTACCATAGCAAAGATATGGAACTAACCCAGATGTCCCTCAGTTGATGAGTGGATCAACAAGATGTGGTATTTATACACAATGGAATTCTATGCCATTATCAGAAAGAATATCGCACCATTTGTAAAGGAATGGAAAGACTTGGAAGAAAATCATATTAAGTGAAGTAAGCCAGACCCAAAGGAACATAGGCTCAATGGTTTCCCTCATCTGTAATAATTAGTACACATCTAGAACTCTCCTTGCAGAGGACAATAACTCAAATTCTAGATACATAAGGCCTTATAGGGTGAGTCCAAATTAATGGACCTTCAGGACATGGAAACAGAGCTTAATTATAAGTGACTGTTATTCTTTATGTATTATGTTTTTCTCTCTTGTGTTGCCCTTTGGTTAATCTCATATTGTTACACCATCCCACTTTGGTACCTGGTAAATTATATAGATGTTTACTTGTTTATTTGAAATAGGAGGGGAAAATGAAGGGAAGGGATGGGAGGGGGAAGTGGGGACAAAAACGTAAGAAGGGATATCAATGTGTGAGACGTAATGCACCCTCTATCTGGCGAATATAACTGTAACCCCTCTATACATTGAAATTAAAAAAAGAAATGTACTCACTACCTTACATATGTAACTGCAACCACACTGTACATCAACTTGACAGTAAAATTAAATCTTAAAAAAAACCTGAATGCTTTATTCAGAATTGGCAAACCTGGAAGCAATTGAGCTGTTCTGCAGTGGAAAAACAGATGAATGAATGTGGCACAATCACACAATGAGATGTTAAACAGACATTTTACAGAGCCACTAAGTCATGAAAAAGCATAGAGATAAATATGTAGTGGTTTTAGTCTTTAACATGTTTTTTCTTTTTTATTTAATTTTATTGTCAGGGTGATGTACAGAGGGGTTAGAGTTACATATGTTAGATAGTGAGTGCATTTCTTATTGGACATCATTATTTCCTCCCATGTTTTTCTCCCACTTTCCCTCCCCTCGCCCTACCTCCAAGTTGTAAAGTTCATTTCCAACACATTGTCTTGTGTGTATCCCTGTTACATTGGTTCCCTCTTTGTCCTTTGTCTCGCCATTTTGTTGCTTCTCTTACCAGGGACCAATACACCAGATATCAACTTTAGATGCAGTGACAACAAGGATTAAACCATAGAGGGGAAATAAAAGAAAAATAAAGGAAATCACTCCACATAGTACATTAAAAACATCAACCATAAAGAAAAACCTCTTGTTTCCATATCCATGCGTTCATTTCACTTAGCATCATCCTGTATGGTCTAGCATTTTCCTGGCCGAGGATCACGATAGTTCAATAGCATATACATATGACCATGTAAGATGAGGCTAAGGGAAATACGTGATTTTTTTAAATGACCTTACAAACACTAGGCAAGCCCTCTTGAAACTGTTTGAATGAAAACTAAAATGTAGCTGTGGATCTTTTAGTTTGGGCTTTGTTAGAGCTTTACTAACTTGGGCAGGGCTGGCCTCAAACATAATCTGCCGACCATTGCCTCCTGAATAGATAGGATTACAGATGTGCCTGCATGTCTGGCTTTAAATGTGCGTAGCTTGATGAACTGTGCCAGCTTGAAAAAAGTAAAAAAATATATCTTCCATATTATCTCAATTGACAACATCTAGGAAAAGACAAAACTATAAGGATCAGTGGTTTCCAGGGTAGAGGAGAGAAAAGACAATGACAAGAGATGAGAGAGACAAGGAGAGTCAGAGACAGAGAGACAGAGAGACAGAGAGACAGGGACAGAGACAGAGAAACAAAGAGAGCGAGCGAGCTAGAGAGAGAGACAGAGACAGAGACAGAGAGACAGAGAGAGACAGAGAGAGAGAAAGAAAGAAGAGAGGAGATACCAGGAAGGTGGGAGAGAAACACAGAGAAAGGCTGAGGAAAGGAGAGTGACAGAGAGAGAGACATGGAGGGGGAGAAAGGCACCACGGGAGATAGACAGTGAGGAATAGAGAGAGTGAGAAAGAGAGACTGAGCAAGGAAGACCGTGGGAGAATATAAATGAGGGAAGTAAAAAAGAGAGACACGCAGAGAGAAAGATGTAGATAAAGCTTAGGAGAGTAGTGAAATATTTCTATACAACTCTGGTAAACTATGCAATTTATTATTCTTATACATTTGTCAAAATCTATAGATGTGCCCCATGTAAGGAGTTGTAACATAAACTGAAGACTTTAGTTAGTAATTGTATCAGCAGCAAGGGTTTATGATTATAACAGTGTACTATTCTAATGATGGATGTTAATAGAAATAGATTATTCAGTGGTAGAGTCTTATTGATAGGAGTACAGGTATTTATTATGAGGCATTCCAATATTGGGCTGAGTGTTGTGGCTCCTGTCTATGATCCTAGCTACTCAGGAGGCTGAGATATGGAAGAAGATCATAGTTCAAAGCTAACCAGCAAAGAGCAAGTACCTGAGACTCCATTTCCAAAGTAAACAGCAAAAGGCCAGGGTGGAGGTGTGGCTCAGGTGGTAAGAGATAGAGTGCCAGATGAGTGAACGAGTATGAACTCCCGAGAAAAAGCATCATTCCAGTTTAAAAAAACATATTTCATAATAAAATGTTGGAGAATACTTTTTGAGGCATGTACCTGTAGTGCATAGAAGTCAAAGGTCCTTTTTATCCATGTTATGTTGGGAAAAGACTATTCAAATACTCTGTTTTACATGGGCCTTGAGTTCGGGAGCCTACCATGCAGCAAAGAAAGGACAGGAAAATCTTGAGTGAAGATAGAAATACTTGAAATAACATGGTGTGTTTACCGAATGACAGTCAAGCAGGAGTATTAAAAGGAAGGTAGAGAGATAGGTGGGACTGGAACAATGAAAGCTTTCTTTGGAAAAAGATAAGCCTTGCATTTATGAGATTTGCACGATATCATGCATGAGATAAGGATCCAGGAAATTACATCATTTAACAAAAAATGATTGAAAGTCGAGGCACAGACCCTAAACACACCTGTGCACATCTTGCATCATTCTCTGCTGTTGAGTGTGAGAAGCCCTGTAACCTGTCTCCTAATAGAACACGGCAGAAGTGGAAAGCTGTCTCCATGTGATTACGTTAAAATAGAATAACACAGTATTCTCTTTATATGTCTGGCTAGAATGAAGACATGAATGCTTCCTGCTCGTGTAAAGCAGAAACCATGTTGAAGAAATCCAGGAAGCAGAGAAGCCACACGGAGGAGAATCAGTTCTTGGCAACTTCTCCATTGGTGGCTTTCAGCTGACAGTCAGCAAAAGTTTGGGATCCTGTGGCATATAAGCACAGGGAAATGAATTCCGCCCAGAGCATGGGAGTGAATTCTTCCCCTGCAGTGTTTTTAGATTTGGAGAAGGCAACACAGCTTATTTGTGGTATTCTTTTTGAGACATAATCTTCACTGGCTTCACTTCTCAACTACTGTGATTACAGGTGTGTCTCTGAATCCAGCTGTGGAAAAGACTTTTTAACATACAGAAATAAAAAAGTAATGCAAGTGTGTGTTGTGCACGTTGTGTGATGGCACTTCATTAGGTACTGATGATTTTCTGTGAGGAAGACGGGGATCTTGCTCTGGAGGATCAGATGTCTGTGCAGGAGAGAGATGGCCTAAGAAGTGCCGTCATGAGTGTCACCATGTAGGAGGTAAAGCAAGGCAGAGACGACCTGTACAGAGCTCTAACAGAAGGGTCACACAGCCTCCTGGGAAAAGTGATGTCTGAGAGTAGAAGAATGAATAAAAGACCAATGAAAACATGGGGGAAAAGTAACATGGACTGTGAGGAGAGAGATAACGAGGACACTCAGACAGTGGGAACCTACAGGCCGGACCAGCTCAAGCAGCACATCTGGGCTGCACATTATCTTTGTGTTCTGCATTTTCCCCGAGTGAATCTCTTGCCTCAGTGCTGGCAGACATATCCAACATTGATTCTTGTTTTCTACAGCAGACTGGGATGGCTATAATGATCTGGATTTCGAAATAACTGTGAGAACCAAAGAATTCCCATCATCTAGAAATGATACATTTTTTTCAAGAGCTCGAAATGCCTCTTACCCTAATGTGATCATTGTGCATCCCACACATGTGTCAAATCGTGTGACTGGATTTCATAAATATATGCAAATATTACTTACCAAGAAAGAGAAATACATAAAATGAAATCAAAAGAGAAATACATGAAGGTAATAAAGTGAGTCCACGTGTAAGTCAGAGGACATAGCAGCCATAGCACAACATCTATAGATGTTCCGACCACTCTTCCCTGTAGTAGGATGGGGAAAAGTGAATCAACAAGAACAGAAAATACAACCAACCAACCAACCACCACCACCAAACAAAAACAGAAATGCCGAGGCACACATCCAGGGTTGATATAATGAACGTGCTTGTATATCCACATGTGAACTACCATGGTGGGATGCCCTTTGAACAATTCTGCAAAAATGGCTAGGAATGTAAAACAAATCCTGTAGGTTTGTGGTTACTGGTGCAGCGAGGGTAGAAAGAACAAAGGGCGATGGAAGGGGAATACAGGCAAAAAAAACTTCACGTCCATGTTTATGGACTAGTGAAGACTGGTTTGAGAAGGGATTTAGGGGTTGAGGGAAAGTTACGGGGAGGGGTGAATCTGGAACAAAAACATGAGAAGGGGGATCAATGTGTGAGAAGCAATGCACCTACCATCTGGCAAATGTAACTGTAACCCCTCTATACATTACCGCAACAACAACAAAAAAATAAAATAACATGTGGGGGAAAAAGTCACAAGAAGTGTTCTGATGAACAGTTTACAAACCCTCTGGGCACAGATATAGTTATGGTGCATTGAATGCACAGTGTGGGGAGAGGCAGGGAGTTGGCAGAACCATGAGTGAGGCAGAGTCATGGGACGTGGGGATGAAGCTGTAGAGATAGACGAGAAAGGTCTGGAAGTTTGGATGCGGCCAATGGATACAAGACATAGGATCACCTTTTACCATATTCTTTCTCCTCCACAATGTATTTACTGCCAGGCGTTACTTTTTTAATATATTTTTCAGGACATAAAATATTTTAAATATGTTTGTGGCTTTTAATCAGCTATTTTTCAACTATTTCTCAATTATCCTATTATGTATCTGTCTGATTATTCCCTCCCTATTTCCATCACCTAGAACACATTTCCATGATACTGATTTGTATAAGGAATCACAATTGGCTATCCAATAGGACAAAGGCCATTTCAAAAATCATTAGCATGTCCCTGGAAAATGCAGTTTACTACATACAGGTGCAAATAACTCTTGTATGAATGAACCAATTATGAGGTCTTCATTACATTTCTCATTATTCATCAAGATAATGAAGAGGGTCGGAATCATAGTGTCAGTTTCTGGTGTCCTCTTTTTAATTGGGATATTTTATTTTTCTATTCTGTTCAAGAATAAGAAAGAGGAAGTTTTGGGTCCAGTGTAGCCATCATTCAACACCTCAGTAGGTTTCCATGATGTTCAGGATCCATCTTGCATACGGATGAATTTCTGTGAAGAATCCTTGATTTCCCAGAGTGACACCTGGTTTGGCCCAGGACAAAATGCCATGCAACCTCCCAAAACAGATAGCTGGAGCAGCTGTGACTTCCTGTGTGTGTAGGGGGAGACAGGAAATCAATGTGCTTTTATTGTCATGGAGAAAAGTTAAATCCCCCAAAAGTGGCACATCGCTAGAGCAAAATTATCTAAGAGAATATAGACTCATTGTGCCTACATGCTCACAACCCTGTCCTCACCTATATTTTTAGTATTAGCCTTCTCTGCTCAAACTTGATGCATCCTAATCAAAGCAGGAGAAAGGAGAGATGGCACAGTCCAGACCTAAAAGTGGGGAAGGCTGGAAAGGGTGTTGTGGCTCAAAGTGGTAGAAGACTAGTCTTGAACAAAGATGCTCAGACAATGCCTGGCCCCTGAGTTCAAGTTCCATGACCAACAAGAGCAAGTGAAATAAATTAATTCACCCTGAAATCAAGTTGTAGGGAAGAAAGACCACCTCTCTGCCACTTCCTTTGTGGGAGACCTCTGGGCTATGAAGGAAGGAAAAGTACCTTAATGGTAGATGCGATGTGCAGCGGTGACCCTGCTGTGCACATGATGTTCAGTGCATGGCCTTGCTCCTTTTCCACGATGTGCCAGCAGTCTTTTTTGGGGAGAGAATACTGGTTTATCCAAGTCAGGATATCAGGTTCACTGACTGCGAGAGAGCACACAGATGAAACTCGAGTCACCTTCTTTACCTCAACTCAGCCACTGTTTTGTAAATAAATTAATTCATCCCTGAGGTGAATTCTGGCTCAACACAGAGCAGGATTGAACTCTCCATCTTTCTTAGGCTCAGAATTTCCATGTTGGAAAGTGAATTCAAAGCCAGGTGTGGTGGCTCATGCCTGTAATCCTAGCTGCTCAAGAGGCTGAGATCTGAGGATCAAGGTTCAAAGCCAGCCAAGGGACAAAAGGACCTGAGATTCTTATCTCCAATTAACCTGTAGAAAATGGGAAGTGGGGCTTGGCTGAAGGGTGGCCTTGAATTGAAGAGCTCAGGGACAGCACCCAGGCAGAGTTTAAAGCCCCATGACCCACAAAAAAAAAAAAGAAAATGAATTCAAATTCATTTGTCCCTCACCCATAGTCATCACATGTGTAGTTCTTGTTACTATGCAACGAGTATGCAACTTTGAAATAACTACGTGAAAATAAGTGGATATGAGGAGAAAGATATGTAAGGGAGACATCAACAACCAAATTCATCCCCACCTCCACCTTTCACTGGAGATCCTACCATGAGTCTGTCCCTTTTGTGCTGGCATGCAGAGCTAACATAATAGCCTTTCCACAGCTTTAGCTTGCTTTCACACAGTGTGTAGTACAGTACTTTTGTAAGTGCTTTATGCGATTATTTGGAAAAAGACAAAGTCACCGAAAAACTTAAACAAGTTGCAATTTGTTCAGAAAACATATTCACTCGTGTTGCTTGATAGATACTTAGCTTTTTCAATGAACTATATCAAATGGTAAGATATTATTACTGTAGCAGTCTCATTTGTTATTTGTTTTAACAAAAATGTACTGATTATAAACAGTCATGTTTCATATCTACAGAACATAGGGATCATTCCGTGGCCTTCAGTAGTGAGCTTTAATTTCAACAACATATCAAGAATATGCTGATTATGAAGAGCCAACAGGGACCAGCAAGTTCATGACAAAACTATTTCCTTTATAAACTGCTATACATATCAGCTCTCTCAGCTCATCCTTTTGGTCACAAAAGGGAGGTAATTACTTACCCTATGGGAGGTACCCTCTTTCCCAGGAGGCATGTCAGCTCAGAGAAACATCTAGAGTATGTCATAATAATCACCTTCCCGTGGATTCACCCACATCTCCACTCATAGATGGGAACTTGGAGTGGTGAGCACAAGGTATAAAGGTATTCTTCAGAGAGCCAGCTGGCTCTCCAGTAATGAGGCAGATGGTACACTTGACACAGATGATTCTCTGTGCCTTTCTTTATTGATGGCAGATTATTTGCCCTGTATCCATCTCGTTGAGTCTTATCATAGACTTCCAATCTTAATGATGTAAAGTCCTAACAGTAATAACTCGAGGGTCAAAATCAAGACCTCTTGGCAGCTCTACCCATGCACCATAAATTACCACATCTTTTCTCAACCCCAGTTTCCCCAGAAGGAGAGACAAAATGAGGCACTCACAGTTTTTGTATTCATTCCAGGTCCAGGTTGGGATAAAGCAGGTGTTGTTTAGTTCTATGGGTTCCAGTGCTATGGCTATAGTTCCCACATAGGAGTTCACCACCGCTGCCTTGGAGAGTTTGATCAGCATTAGGTTATTCTTCAGGGATCGAGCATCAAACTTCGGGTGGGGTATAAACAATGAGTAATTCACCAGCTGCTCTTTCGTACTTTTGATGTTGGGTTGATATACTCCCAGTCGAATTTTAGAACTTGGAGAAAAAGAAATAAAGGTGGGGATGTGAGGAAGAACAGGCTAGAAATGTTAGAAATAACATTTTTAATTGTTTTTTTTCCTTAACCTGAAAATTGGAACCTTATTAACCCTTGGTCTATGGGATTAGAACAGTGTACAGGATTGTTATCCTAGCTAACATGGCATCTGACCCTTAGAAAAAGTGCATTGAGTGGAATCTATTATTCATATTTAGATCATATCAACTAGCAGATAGTAGAAATGAGACCAAAGCCCACCTTTCCATATGGTATAAGACAGCTTCTCAGGTAACTGCACCTAGAATCCATGATCTCTAGTTATTTCTGGGTTTCTCTTGTCCTCTCAGGTACCTATTATATTTATTATATATTGGGTACACTGATTGAAGACTCAGTAGACTTCAAAGCATCGTACACATAACCTGTCTTAAGGAATTATATCTTAATTGCATAATTACATCATCATCATCACCATTATCATCTTCACAGTATACACCTTATGTCCTTAAATTAAAAAAAAAAAAGGACTTCTCTGTAATCCCAGTCACCATTTTTCTTTACAGATTCAGGCTCTCCTCTATCACCTACTCTAGCCCTGAAACCCATCAGAGAGCCACATCTGTTCATTTATGATTGTATAGATGAGAGCAGTAATATCTGATTTTTAACTCTAATTCCTGGAGGATGTAGCTGTCGTTATTTCCTGTGTATTCCTCTTAATGAAGAAACCAGGTATTGTGGGGCCTGGAATATCCCGTAAGCTTTATTCATTTGAATGTTTCCTATCTTCAGGGAGTCCTGGTGTATTCATAGCTTATTTTACAGCTTACAGTTCTGGTTTATGCTTTACTGATGGATATTTTTGGGGGGAGAGGGGAGGGTCATGGAAGCTTACTCCCTCTATCAGAATGTGAGCTTCATGTGGGAAATCTTCCATCCTATTCACTCCCTATATTCTCCGTATACAATCATCTTTGTAAATGACTACTTACGGCAGGTGACAGTGAGCTGCGGTCAGGACCCACTCGGGGTGAATGAGAGACCCCACACAGGGCTCTGGGGTCGAGTCAAGGTAGACCATGTAAGGAATGCTGAAATTACTTGAAGATTTCTCATTTTTATTAAAATTTTGTGCCAGAGCCACTCCTGCAGAAATGAAGGGAGGTCACAGTAGAAAGAAAACACAAAGTAGTTAAAAACTAAAACCAACAATTTTTTACTAAAAGTTTTAAAAGATAATAGCACGGAACTACCTTTACTTCTTTTAGAAAAACATTTTTACAAATCAGGAGAAACAATGCAGACAATCTAAGCTGTACATTTCAAGGAAACTGACACACTATAGACAGAGTTATATGAAAATGTTGTGACCTTAACTCATTGGATCCTCTTATTTCCATCAGAAACTCTTATTGGCAGTTCTATGTTACAAAAATGAATTGTAATAGCATTTTAATTGTATTTTAAAAATAACTTCTCCCAAGAATTAAAGAGGAAAATTGTAAATGCTATCTTAGTGTGTGTATGAAAGAGAGAGAAAGAGAGAAAGAGAGAGAGAGAGACAGAGAGAGGGACAGAGACAGGTCTGGGGCTTGAACACAGGACCTGGGTGCTGTCCCTGAGTGTCTTTTGCTCAAGGCTAGCACTTTACCACTTGAGTCACAGCACCACTTTCAGCCCTATTTCTGGTAGTTATGTGGAGATAAGAGCCTCGTGGACTTTCCTCCCTAGGCTGGCTTCAAACCACATTCCTCAGCTTTCAGCTTTCTAGTAGCTAGGACTACAGGTAGGAGCCCTTGGCACCTGGCTATAGTTAGTGCTTCTTCAAAGTTGCCCTCCAATTCCTATCCCACGAACAGTAACTGGCTATTTCTCCTTCCAATCCATCATATGTTTTCTTAGATTTTGGCCTCAGCCCCCCAAAAAAGCAGGCCATAAACTTACCAACGACCCCCAAAAAGGTGATGAGAAGGAAATTCTTCATAATAGGGAGGAATCTAGTCAGAGAAGACAATAAATGGCCCCAATCTGGGAGTTCAAGTTTCTCTACGGGAGCATCTACGGAGGGACACTCTGTTGTGGGTGGAGAATGTACAAAAATCTCCAAACTAGTCCTGATGCATAAGGCTAGGAGCCAACGTGGATCTGCAGAACAGTAGGCCAGTGAAGGTCCTGGTGCTTCCTCTCTTAGTCCTTAAACCTCCCTGAACACTACCTGTATCTGCTGACATCTATCCTCCCCTTTCTGTGACATAGCTTTCTTTGTTGTCTCCTCAGGTGGTCACTTGAACCCTTTCTCCCTGTCTTCCCCTCCCAGGCTCTCTTTGCAGTGTCGCTGTGCCAGCTCCAGAGGTTCATAGAACACTGAAGTATAAAATAGAGGTAGTTAATCATTTCTTTTCCTTGCTCCTTCATTTTGGTGATGGGGTTGTAGTTCTCATGGAAGTTAGAGACAGACTCAGGACTCTAAACAAAATCTCCAGATCTTCTGTGACAAGTTTGAGCTTTATCTGAGCCCTGAGCTCCCAGAAAACCATGATGGATAAGAAATGGCCTCATTCTTTGTGTTCTAGGAAATTTATTACTGCAAAGAACATTCTCTCCCATTCTTTGTATTCTGAGGAATTTATAACTGCGAAGAACATTCTCCTTCCAATATTTGTTCAGACAATCCTTACTAACTTTTTCATGACTCTAGTAAGACTTGCTTTGTTGACCAGTGACAAGTCAATTTTATAAAAAATAATTTAGTGCTAGGCATAGTACCACACTCCTACAATGCTGTTTATGAGACTGTGACATGAAAATCGTCGTTCAGAGGCAGACTATGCAGACAAATCTTGAGACTTTATAATCTCAAAAACAAAACAAAACAAAAACAAAACAAAACAAAAAAACAGAAAAAAAATCCAGAACTAGCTCAAGTGATATCCAGCTATGTATAAAAAACATCTCTGTGCCAGGCCGTGAGTTTATGCCCCAGTTACAGAAAAAAATATTTTAAAAATAATTAGTATATATTTTTTCATAGATGTTTGTATGATTTTCATATCTAAATATAATGGACTTTGTTTATATTCATCTTTATTATTTTTCCTTGGCCTACTAGCTTCAATCCTCAGAATTCACACATATACACGCAATATACACATAAACACACACTGATTAGTTATGAAAGACTATAGAAATGTAACAATTACTTTTTGTGTGTATGTACAAGTGTACTAGTATTGGGCTGAACTCAGGGTCTTGGACTATCCAATATTATTTTTTCTCTCTCTCTCTCTTTTTTTTTTTGCCAGTCCTGGGCTTGAGCTCAGGGCCTGAGCACTGTTCTTGGGCTTTTCTCAAGGTTAGCACTCTGCCACTTGAGCCACAGCACCACTTCCAGAGTTTTTCTATGTATGTGGTACCAAGGAATCGAACCTGGGTCTTCGTGCATGCTACGCAGGCACTCTATCACTAGGCCAAACTCCTGACCAACTCTCCAATATTTTGCTCAGGTCTAATGCTCTGTCACTGGAGTCATGCCCCTAGTTTATTTATATTTTTGGTTGATTAATTGAATATAAGCCTCAGAACTGTCTACCCAGGCTTGCTGCAAAGATTTGGGGTCAGATCTATACTCTCTAAACAGCCTGGATTATAGACATGAGCCACCAGTGACGAGTCACCTTAGTTCTTATGAAATTAATTAATGTGAAACATGCTATCTGGATGTTGTCAAGCATTCTAAACGTTAGAGATATTCATCTCTTTATTCAAAGCTTTGAACTATTATAATTCATAATAAATTTAGCAACTAGAGTTTTTCCTAGTGTCATTTGTATAAGCTAATTTGTCCTCTGTAATCAGCCTATACATTAAGTATCATGATCATTTATTTTGCAAATAAGAAGCTAAACTTTGGTAAGATTCAATTCGTGCTCACAATCTGGGTGCTGGTAGATCACACTCATAATCCTAGCTGAGATCTGAGGATCATGGTTCAAAGCCAGCTCAGAGAAGAAAGTCCATGAGATTTTTTTATTCAATTAACCACCAAAAAGGCTAGAAGTGGAGCTATAGCTCAAGTCATACAATGCTACTTGGAGCAAAAAAGCTCAGAAACAGTGCCTAGCCATGAGCTCAAGCCCTAGTATTGGTGTGTGCATACCCCCGCCACACATAATCTCTCAATTATACAGTTTAAATCCCCCACTCACAACGTCTTAGGAAGTCTAGCACATCTCTGTCTTTTCCAAAATATTTATCCAAGACATTGGCACTTTTTCCTCTAGCCAGGCTGCATTAAAACAGCTATCTCAACTCACTTCTCAATTAAGTGCTATCTTCATGCTAAAACTGGTTTTAGATGGTAACGATTTGGGGATTTTAAGAGGAGCTGACCCAAACCCTAAAACTTTTTTTTCATATATTTTTTATTGTGATTAAGAGAAGGGTTACATTATATTCGCCAGATAGAAGGTGCATTACTTCACATACATTGATACCCTTTCTCATGTCTTGGTCACCATTTCCCTCCCAGCCACCCCCACCCTTATTTTGTTTCCCCCCTTTCCTATCCAATTTCAAATAACCAAATACGCATATATCCAATATATCAGATAACAAAGTGAGATACTGTAACAATATGAGATAACCAAGGGACAGCAAAAGAGATGAGAGATAACATAGTACATTAAGGACAACAATCGCTCATTATATGGCTTTTGTTTCTATATCCTAGAGATCCTTTCATTTAGCGTCATACTGTATGGCCTTATGTATCTAAGTTTTGCTCTATTGCAAATCTCTGCTAGAAGAGTCTAAGGTTTCTACTGATTATGGCAAATGAGGGAAACCACTGAGCCCATGTTCCTTTGAGTCTGGCTTACTTCACTTAATATGATTTTTTCTAAGTCTTTCCATTTCCTTACAAATGGGGAGATGTCGTTCTTTCTGACAGCAGCATAGAATTCCATTGTGTATAAATACCACAACTTGTTGATCCACTCATCAACTGAGGGACATATGGGTTGGTTCCATATCTTTGCTATGGTGAATAGTGCTGCAATGAACATTGTTGTGCTAGTGAATTTAGTATGCCCTTGTTTCTGGACGGTTAGGTAAATGCCAAGTAGTGGAATTGCTAGGTCATAGGGGAGTTCTATGTTTAGTCTTTTGAGGAACTGCCATACTGCTTTCAATACCAAACTTTAGACTCTATTACAGAGCTTTAATGATCAAAACAGCTTGGTACTGGCACAAGAACAGGCCTGAAGACCAATGGAATAGAACTGAGGACCCAGATATTAAACCACAGACCCATGGCCATCTAATCTTTGACAAGGGAGCCAAAAAGTAGAATGGAAGAAAGACAGCCTCTTCAACAAGTGGTGCTGGCAGAACTAGTTAAGCACCTGCAGAAAACTAAAGTTGGATCCTTCTTTGTCACCCTGCACTAGAATTAACTCCAAATGGATCAAAGACCTCGAGGTAAAAGCCGACACACTGAAAACTTTACAAGAAGGAATAGGAGACACACTAGGCCTCCTTGACACAGGTCGAAACTTTCTTAATAAGGACCAAGAAACGCAACAAATCAGAGACAGGCTGGATAAGTGGGACTGCATTAAACTGCAGAGCTTCTGTATGGAAAAGGACATAGCTAGTAAATTAATTAGGAAGCCTACAGAGTGGGAGAAGATCTTCACCAACCAAACAACGAACAAAGTCATCATATCTAAAATATATCAACAACTCAAAAAATTGAATCACTCCAAAACTAATCTCCAAAGAAACAACCATCCCATGAAAAGATGGGCCAAAGACTTAGAGTCTTCTCTGAAGAAGAAATAAGAATGGCCTATAGACACATGAAGAAATGCTCAACATCTCTGGTCATAAAAGAAATGCAAATCAAAACAACTCTAAGATTCTACCTCACTCCAGTTAGAAAGGCCAGGATCAAGAAAACTAATAACAACAGATGCTGGAGGGGATGTGGCCAGGAGGGATCACTATTACACTGCTAAAACTTTTTTTTTTGGTTGGTCATGGGGCTTGAACTCTGGGCCTGGGCAATGTCCCTGAACAATTCAGCTCACAGCTACCACCCTTTGTCTGGAGCCACAGCACCACTTGCGGTTTTCTGGTGGTTAATTGGAGATAAGAGTCTCACCCAGACTTTTTGGTGCCTGGGCTGGCTTTGAACTGTCATCCTCAGATCTCAGGCTCTTGAGTATCTAGGATTAGGGGCATGCACCACTGCGCCCAGCTCCCCTAAAACTTTCTTAGGCAGAACGAGAGTAACACTGATCAAGATATCCTACACCCAGGAACTGATATGTTAAATCAAAGCACCTTTGTATAACCACCTACATTCTTTTAAAAAACCCTCTGCCACCCACTCCCTCCAAAATTACCTTTGAGTGATAAAGTCACTTGCATACTCTGATTCTTTTTTTTATTTTTTTTTATTGTAATTAGTAAAAGGGTTACATGATATTTGCCAGATAGAAGGTGCATTAATTCACATACATTGATACCCTTTCACATGTCTTGGTACCCGTTTCCCTCCCCCCCCACACCCCCCACCCGTCTTGGTTTTCCCCCCTTCCCTATCAAATTTCAAATATCCAAATACAAATAAATTCAATATATCAGATAACAAAGTGAGATACTATACCAATATGAGATAACCGAGGGATAGCAAAGGAGATGAGAGACAACGTACTACATTAAGGACAACAATCATTCATTATATGGCTTTTGTTTCACTATCCTGGAGGTCCTTTCAATTAGCTTCACATTATATGTCCTTATGTATCAAGGTTTTGCTCTATTGCAAATCTCTGCTAGCAAAGCCCAAGGTTTCTACTGATTATGACGAATGAGGGAAACCATTGAGCCTAAGTTCCTTTGAGTCTGGCTTACTTCACTTAATATGATTTTTTCTAAGTCTTTCCATTTCCTAACAAATGGGGCGATGTCATTCTTTCTGACAGCAGCATAGAATTCCATTGTGTACAAATACCACAACTTGTTGATCCACTCATCAACTGAGGGACATCTAGGTCGGTTCCATATCTTTGCTATGGTAAATAGTGCTGCAATGAACATTGTTGTGCTAGTGGGTTTAGTATGTCCTTGTTTCTGGGTGGTTGGGTAAATGCCAAGTAGTGGAATTGCTGGGTCATAGGGGAGTTCTATGTTTAGCCTTTTGAGGCACTGCCACACTGCTTTCCATAGTGGTTGAATGAGTTTGCACTGCCACCAACAGTGTAGTAGTGATCCCTCCTGGCCACATCCCCTCCAGCATCTGTTGTCATTCGTTTTCCTGATCCTGGCCATTCTAGCTGGAGTGAGGTGGAATCTTAGAGTTGTTTTGATTTGCATTTCTTTTATGACCAGAGATGTTGAGCATTTCTTCATGTGTCTATAGGCCATTTTTGTTTCTTCTTCAGAGAAGACTCTCTTTAAGTCTTTGGCCCATTTTTTAATGGGATGGTTGTTACTTTGGAGGTTAGTTTTGGAGTGATTCAATTTTTTGAGTTGTTGATATATTTTAGATATGAGGCCTTTGTCCGTTGTTTGGTTGGTGAAGATCTTCTCTGCATACTCTGATTCTTGCCATCATCTTAGGACATGCCATGCATTTCTTTCCCATGTGGAAAGCAGCTCCCACTGCTGAACCTGAGATGCCCCAAGAGAGAAAGAATCCTCCACACCGTTAATCCACCCGAGGGAGAGGTGAACATTTTTGTTTGTTTTACATTAATAAACCCATACTATGTATCTCTGATCTCATTTTTACCCTTTCCCACAAAGCCTTGTCAATGACAACAGAAAGGCAACTACTGTCCTTTTAAATTCCATTTTTTTTTCCTTTTCTACCAAAACTGAGAGAATAGTTGTTAATAAGACTAGAGAATGCTTGTTCACTTTGTAGAGAACGGAGAGGGCTCATCTCATGCAGGAGATAGTCAAGATCATACCCCCACTCCTCTTTTATGACTATTCATGTTAACATTCTGTGAAGTCATTAGCTGTGACCTCAGCAGGCACAAGGCCATCTCCAAGGAAATTTTTGCCCCCTGAGTATCAGGTGATAGAGTGGGTTAAAAATATTAACATACATGAAAGGGGGAATAACCATTTTCCTGCTATTAGAAACTTATACACTATAAACTATAGTCTTTAAAGGAAAATTAGAGCTTGAAATAACAAGATATGTGAAAAAGGACCTACTGGTGGGATTAAAAAGAAATGATTTGGTTTCCTTCTCATTGTTTTTCTGGGGCCTGTTCCAATTCTAAATCTGATTTCTATTCATTTCTTTCATGAAGCCTAGGAATTTGTCTTCTGTCTCACACAAGAAAAAGTGTAAATTGGAGGCAATGATGAGAAAGGAATCTGAAAATCATTTGCTTCTGGGGGCATCCCTCAAATAATGAGAATCTAAAGGTACTTATTTAAACAGAGAAATCTTCTGTATGAAAGTAGTGCAGACCATGTTCAAGCAGGGATAGTTCAGTGACAAGTGAGAAAAGAAATCTGAGAACCTTAAGTAAGACCAAACAGGAGGCTTAAATAGAAAGCAAAAGAATTTGGGCTATATCCTAGGGCCAAAGCAGTGTTAGAAATTTAGAGTTTCTCTTCAAATGTCTATCTTTTTATAAAGGTTAAAAAGTATAAATACATATATCTTCCTAATAGTCTACAAAACAGACATGACCAGATTGCTTGGAAGCAAAACATACAAAATGTATTTTCTATTTTAACAAAGTCCCTGAGATTCGTTTGGTAACAATGACCTCATGTTTCTGTCATTAAAAAATGTCATGTGGTTTATGGTAGCATATTGTAGAGAATCAGCGAAGATTTATCGGTTAGGTTGAGTGAATAATGAAATCAGTTTCCAAGTGTCTCCATAAAATAGGGTTCCTCCCCAGTAACCCTTTAACTGAACCTCAAGCGTGCATGTGGAAGTGGTCAAAACCAACTGAGGGTTGGACTCAGACAAATGCAGGAAATACTGATGTGTTTATTCACATAACTGATTTCAGAATGAAGGTGTGATTGACTGCAGGAGATGGATTATGAAGAAAGAGAAATGTTCAGTTGTCATCAATGGTCTGCTGAATCCAGTCCAGGTAGTTGCACACCTTGGCATAAACCCCAGGTTTTCCTTTCAGGGCACAGCCACTGCCCCAGGAGACCACACCCTGGAGCTCTTCATTGCACACCACGGGGCCACCGGAATCATACTGCAGAGGAAGGAAAAGACAATCAGAGCTCTTCATGTCCAGAAGGGAAGTGAGTCTTAAGGTGTTTCCCCGCATCCTTTAGTCATCTCGACAGGATACCAACACTCCCCAAACCAATCGTCCATCTTCTCATTGCCCATGTATAATTCCTTCCGTTTGTCCTTCCTCTTTCTGTTACAAGCCAACAGAGGTGACCATACATGATAATTGTGAGATTTAATCCATGGGCTCTGAACATTTCTCAAGGAACCATTCTACAAGGATTCACAGCTTATCACCCTCCATGGCTCTTTACCCTTTCTATATGCTCGAATCAGCATATAGAAAACCTATGTCACCGCTTAGACTCAGGTACAGGGAAAGGTAGACAGCCTTCAGCATTTCAGAAATGAAAGTTAGCATGGATAAAGAGAGTCATGGTGATTGATGAAACTCACCTGGCAAGAGTCCTTCCCACCTTCCAGGAAACCCAGACAGAACATGTTGTTGGTGATTAGGCCTCGGTAGGCCTTGTGGCAAACAGAGTCAGACAGCACAGGAGCATCCAGACATTGCAGTAGTGAAGGCAATTCGACTATTGAACACAAGCAAATAGTGGAAGAGCAGGATTCCCACTCTCCTCCTCCTGTTCATTATTCCTCTCTTTCCAAATGGCCAATGAGTGATCATTTGGAAGAACCTTTTTTGACCAAAGAGTTCTTCAAATAGCACTCAACTTTTTGCTAGTTGATTACAGGTTTTAGTTTTCCCACTTATAATGTCCAAATGTTTTATTCTCAACCGAGTAATTATCTAATCTATCTATCGATCTATGTATCTATCTATCTACCTGCTATCACCTAACTCGGGCAGCATGAAACTCACAGCTTCCCTTTTATTTCCCTTCTCTAGTCTTAGTTCTCTGTCTACTTACCATACAGTTCAGTTATATGTGTTGTATTGTTCTTCTACTAGTGAATTTTCACTGTCTCCTACATGACCTCAGCATAGGGATCTTGGTTGTTTCCATTAACAGCCTACTCTCAGCGTAACTTTCCTTTCAAGCACCCTCCCACTTCCTACTGTATTTCAGATGATACCTACAGCCATTACTCAAAGTGTTGCCCCAGCCAGACACAAGGCACCAAGTACCAGCAGATGGACAGGATCTTGGCAGAGAGACAGTGGACACGTAAGAATTGATGGTGGCTGGTGACTTCAGCTTAATGAGCATGATGTCATTGTCAGTGGTGTCTTCGTTGTATTCAGGGTGTGGGATGATCTTGGCTGCATCAATGAATTGTTCACCACCCTCGATGTCACGAATGCTGTGTTCTCCCAAACGTACTTCGAGTTGGCTGAGTTTAAGGATTCAAAGATTCCTTAGGGATACATTGTGGGTCTCTTTCCTTTCTTCAACCCTCAATCATCAAGATGAATAAAATCACTATGCTCAATCATTCAGTGACACAGGTAATTATTCATTTCTGTAGTATCATGCACTACCATGCATGATGCAGGTTAGAGAATTACTACGGTAAGTATCATTGTTAATGAGGATTCCCATGCCTCTCTCCGTTTAGAATTCCAAGGCAAGGAATGGGAAGATAACTACTCTGCAAAACAACTGTAGATAGGAAAGTAGGCACTGGTTATCAATCAGTACCTGACTCTTTTTTGGGGTATGATCACCCAGTCTTACGTGGATGACTCAAGGTTCAGAACAATGAGTTTTTGTATGCATATATTTATGTATATGCATGTACACACATACATGTGTGCCTATACAATGTGTATATACATATACATATGTGTACATGTATTCATATATGTATATATCACATATACATGAGGTATTTTTATGCTAGGAACAATAGGAATCTGTATATTTCATTCACCATACATAACTCAGCATTATTTTCCCCAAATGTACTTTGTGGGGGCCAGAGGAAAAGCTGATCTTATAGCATAGAAATATGAATATCAGTTACTTACGGAGAGTAGCAGTGAGCTGCAGACAAGACCCACTGGTCAGTGATGAGGGAGCCCCCACATATATGTACGCCAGTGTTCAGGGACACCTGGTAGGGGAGGGAATTCTTTGCACAGGTGTAGCCCCCTATTATCTTGTCATCTTCCTCGGTTGGGAGAGCAGCTGTCAGAGAAAAGTTTAGAGCTCTTTTATAAGCAGATGCCTCATAGAATTTTATGCATGATAATGTTTTTGCAGGACAAGGACATGAGAATGTTAATTTCTCTAATATAATCAGAAAATGCTCATTTCAATATAATTGAAGACAATTATTTATCATACTAATCCTTGAACTTGTTCCCTTCCTATTGAATTATAAATAAAATATATTTATAAAATGTTCTGTTTATATTTACTATTTATGTACCATTTTACATACAACACAAGCTCTCAAACACTAACTTAAAAAGATCAGAAATTATTTAGGTAATAAATATATTACAATGCCATAACTTGAACTCTGTTCAACAGCCAGGCAAATAGGTGGGAGTTCTGTAGCAATCCTGGTGATGGTTCTGGTGTTGGTTGGTGGTGTGTTGCTTCGGAATAGTGTCTCCAAAAGGTAACAAAACGGAGGCTTTTCACAGCCACCTCAGAATATGGTAGCTTTGAATCTTTCTCTACTTTCTCTCTTTGATGCTAATGTTCATTAAATTGTTTGAGTAGACATTTTAAGACTTCTCTCCTGCAAATTCCCCTTATTCATCCCAGTTACCTTTCTTTGATGAATTCTCTGTTTGAGGTCTGGCCCACATACCTGACAATATTCCTTACAGCTCCCGAAGCCTTTAACTATAGTATATGAGACCTGCTTTTCTAATGATTTATGAGATTAGTTTTAAATATTAGGAAAAATGTTTTCATCATGTGTACATACTGATCAGTGGATTGTATTTGTTCATTGTGGGAAAAATACTAAGTTTTAGTAGCAAAACTCTAGAAATCTTTAAAATTGGTCATTTGTATTCTACTCAGAATTGAGTTACCTTTATTCCAGAGATATTTTCACTGGTGAAGTTGTCTTAACATACAATTTAAACCTAGTGTAGTGACACATGCCCGTAATCTAGCCAAGCTACTGGGAAGTAGGGACAAGAGGATTGAAAGCTTGGAGCCAGTCCTGGTAAAGTTAGTAAGCTCCCATCTCTAAGTGAAAAATGAAAACAATGGGTCTGAAAGCTTGATTTAAGTAGTAGAGTATCTGTCAGTCAAGTAGGAAGACCTTGGCTCAATTTTCAATAGGATTAATAAATGTTTCTAATATTTCTGAATCTCTATCCTAAGTAAAAAGCCTTTCACTACTCAAAAGACAAAGGCTTTGTGTATCCCAGTTTTTGAAGCTTACATATTACTTGTCATTATTAACTGCAATTATTATAGAGGTCAAAAACAAGCACTTCTTAGATGTTGACTATACTTTCTTTTCCTTTTCTAATATAGAATATCTCTGAAACTTCAGGATTTTATACTATCCTTTGAACACGTCTAGTCACCATGAACTTTCTCAGGGAAATCAGAACTATTTATTTATGAAAGTATATTTCGAGGGTTTAAGCTTCTTTCCTGTGGGCGTAAGTTCAAAAATCATTGTTATTTTCTTCAAGCACAAAGCCAAAACTTACATCCAATTCAAACATCTACCGACACATTCATTAGAGAGACTCACCAACAATTCCCAGGAAAGCAAGGAAGATGAAGTTCTTCATGGTTGCTCAGAGAACCCAGACTGGGCGCTATCGGTTGAGGGCTTATTCCCACAGCAATTTATACTTCAGCTTTGTCACTGAAACTCATGCCAGAAAGGTGATTTCATCGGAACCTCAGAAATCTAAATTTAGATTTCAGATCTGTGATGGATGGAAAACTGTGCCTGATGGACTGAATTGAATACCCATGTCTTCCATCTTTCCTGAAGGCCATGGGAATGGCAGTAACAAACCCACCTGGTAGACACTGCTCTTAATGAAAGGAAAATAAGCTACAATGAGATCACAGGACAGAGCTGCATGATTCCATATTCCCAGACAAAAATTCTACCTTCTTAGTTGTCTCAATGGTGAGCATTTTTTCCTAAAGGTTGTTCTGATTCTAAAACCCTTGTGTGTTATACACACTAGCCACCTTCCTATTATAGCTACTTTGTCTTAATTTGGGTCATGTATACTAACTTTATTATTAATTGGAACAACTCATTATCTGATCATTTCTTTTCTCATTTGAAATTAGATTAGAAGGGGAAGTAAAACAACAATAATAATTTGTTGTTATCTAGACATTATTATATGTCATATCTCATTATTATAATTGCATTTAGTTCCGCTATCCAGGTGTTCAGTTACTCACAGTTCTCCATGAAACAAAGGTAGTGGAAATTTCTAGAAATAACTAATCTATAAGTTTAAAATAACTAATTGTAAACATAGTCATGTTTGTTTGTCATTGCTATTCTCAGGATGCTAATGCAAGAGAATTTCTAGTTTGAGCCTAGCATGGTCTACATAGGAAGTTCAAGTCAATAAGTCAAGACTCTGCCACAAGTAAAATGAACAAATAAATGACAAAATGACAAATGTCAAAATCCATTAGTTTAATGCCTTGCAATATTTTGTATTGTAATGTTGTTTGTTATTGTTAAACTTGTACAGTAAATCTACAAATTAAAGGCACCAAAAGCATGAGAAGTAAACCATGCAACTATACAAAAGTCACCTGGAATAATCAAGATGGCAACACAGGAAATTTGGTTGCAGAATCTGAGCTCTTATCAAAGTAATGTGAAATTCTTGTGCTTATTGTGGAAGTGATTATTTGTGCACCAACTAATTCTATCTGCATCACAAATGTTGGAGGTTTGAGTGAGGTATGTTGCTTCTTGTCCTAGCTCTCTCTCCTCGGTGCCTTTGAACAAGAGACATATACACTAATATTGATTCTCCTGGAACTGTGGATCAAATCATGGTAACTAAAATGGTTATAAACTGATGTTTTAACAACAGTGTAGTATCTCCGGGAGTCTATGAGATTGTGTGGCAACTAGCAGACTAGCTTTGACAATGTAGAAGTGCAACTTGGGTACAAAATGAGAACCTAGCCCTCTTTAAGGATATGATTATAAACTACCTTAGGAAGTACACTCATATAGATACTGACTCTTATCAATGACAAAGTAATTCTGGAAACCTCCTTTATTATTTGGTCAGCTTCTGATGCATGGCAGAAGTTTTAGAAGCTTTCTTTGTTCCTCAGAGTCCCTCTAGCTAGTTCAGGCTACCTTCTCTGTTTGCAGCACTGGGACCAGGCAGAGGCGGAGAAGTAGAGAATACTAACAAATAAAATGTTTAACAGTAAGAACACTTTGGCAGCCCTTTGAGGTATCTCAGCATTTATTAAACTCCTGGATAAAGCTCCTCAGATGCCATCCAGACAGGATAATTTCTACAACTTCCAGGATTCAGGATATTGGAGCTGGAAATGTCTTCAAGCACAATAGCTACCAGTGGGTCCATGTCTTCTCTGTAAACCAAAAAGGATGGGGATTCACGTCTGAAAGGAGCTGTGAAGAGTGAATAATTGACGTTTGTCTGAAACAACTAAGAGCTCTGTTACAAAGCATATAGAACAACACTGACAGTTACAGCTGTGCCCTATACTCAGCCAATAGCAAAAGTCAAACACTTAAGGGCCCACTTGTCTATAGCCTTGTCCTAAATATTGAGTCTTGAGAACGAATTAGGTATAGTAAGATTCATAATGATGAAAATAAACCAAAAAAACGGACGTTGGTGGCTCATACCTCTAATTCTAACTACTTAAGAAGCTGAGATCTGAGAATGACCTGTCAAAGACACCCTGGACAGAAAAGTCCTTCTACTCTTATCTGCAATAAACTACTCAGAAAAGGCAGAAGTGGCTCTGTGGCTCAAGTAGCATAGAGCTTGCCTTGAGCAAAAAAAGAGCTCAGGGACAGAGCTCAGGCCATGAATTTAAGGCCCAGGACTAGTAACAACCCCCCCTACCTCCTGCCACACATACACACAAAGAACAAACAGAACATACAAGGCTAGGGAACGCTAACCAAACATCAAGCCTATAAATCATGAGCATTGAAGAAGGAGGAGGTGAAAGCTAAGGCATAAGAGAGATTTAATAAGGTAATAGCAGAAAACTTCTCAACCTTTGAGGAAGAAATGGTGATCTAAGCACAGAAGGCTTATTTAGTTAAAACATCAGACATACAGAAACAAAGAAAAAAAAAACATTGAAAGCAGCAAAAGAGAAGTCACATGTCACCTCCAAAGAAAAATCCATCAGAATAATAACCCTAAACAGAAAGTTTAAATGCATCATCTATGATGGATTTAAAACATCATAAAATAATTATAAATCTAGATTAATGAACCCAGAAAAACTAACCTTCCATGATAAACAAGAACTAAAGGAATTCACTGTCAGTTAACTAAGGTTTCAGAAATACTACACACCACAAAAATACAGTAAAAGACATCTCAGTAGATGAGTGGATAAGCCAATGAGATATGAGAAGGAATCAAACACTGGAAAACAACTAAATAATAAATTATTACATTTTAATAGTAACTTTAATGTATGTGGTCTCAGATCTCAAAAGACACAGAATTGTTGCTTAGATATAAACACAAGCAACCTTTTGTTGCTAACAAGAAAGGTCCTCAGTGGCAAAGACAAACATGGTAGTAAAGTGAAAGAATGGAAAAGACTTTTCAAAGAAATTAAACCATAGGCACGAGCCACTCTATCCAAATCTCATAAAGCAGACTTCAAGTTTGTTAAAAGAGATAAAGATCCCTTCATATTAATGTAGTGAATAATCACTACATTAATACATGGTGACTATTAAATATAGTCATGTAGCATTGAGAAGTCTGAATTAACTTTGAAGTTTGAATCAACTCAAGTAAAAAGTTACTTTAAAGCAGGCCCCATCAGAGGATCACTCTGATCTAATTCTAAACCAGCAGAGCTAGCAGCGAACAACTCCCAGTGTGGAAACTACCTTCAGTGACTAGAAAGTTAAGATGACCGAGACGATATCCTGACCAGCTGCCCTGCAGTTTGGCATGTGTCCCCCAGCACAAGCCACAGGCTTTAGCCAATCAATTTAAAAAAATGTTAGCCAGATAGGTATCGGCCGCTCGCTGCACAAATCAGCTTTGAATATTATTTTATGATTTTTCCCATGGTGTGTGATGATTTGCTCAGACTTGTGGCAATGGTTGTAAAGTTCCCAGAACTCTATAAAAAAATCCTGTACAATAGGAAATTCGGACTCTCAACTCAGACCCACCGTGTTGGTGTTGGTTGTGAGTCCAGGCTCCAGCTTGCAATAAAGATTCTCATGCTCTTACATCAGATTTGGCTCCTTGGTGGTCTTTGGGGACCCTGAATTCTGGGCACCTCAGCATTAGTGTTTTTAACATGAGTATATGTTAATGCCATATAGTATTAAAACAGGTACTGATATATAGAAATGGAATACTTCTGTGCTTTATTGTCTTGTTGTGGCACTACATAACATTAAAATACACACTGATCTGACACAATAAGAGGACACAAAACTTTAATATACCCCACTTGCTAATGTATAGATCAAGGCAAAAATATTAAATAAAACTTCAAAATTAATGACACTATACATATACAGAATATTTCATCTCCTAGCCATAGAATACATTCTTCTAAGCAACACTGGGAAATTTCTCCAAACTAGATGACATTTTAGCACATGAACCAAGTCTTAACATGTAGAAGATAGTTGAAACAGCAACCTGTTTTCTGTCAGACCACAACAGAACAAAACTAAATGCTGAATAATTTCCTTTGGAATTCTCTGTCACTAGAGAAATAAATAATGAGGTAAAGAAATGAAAAACAAATTCCTAGAATGAAAGCACAAATTACCAGAAAGGTTGGGATTCAGAAAGGACAGTATAAAGAGGAAACGTTATAGCTCTGCGGGTAAAGATCAAAAGATAAGACAGATCCAATTTAAAAAAATCACCTTGGTGTTATTTTGTTTTATTGCATTCATCCAAGTGTTTAAAACAATCAATATGCTTGATGAGCTCTCTAATTTATTTTCATATAGAATTTGGAATTTCCAAAGAAATTGGAATAGTCTAATAATAATAATGATTCCTTAGAGCCAAATTTATATAAGTGCCTTATGGAAATTCAGTCCAAAAAAGCATGATATTCTAAGGTACCATCATTTCTGTGCATGTTAACCAGAGATGGTATGCATATTTAGCTATACACAGACTTTTTTCTTAAGGATTTTTTTCCTGATGGAAATAACTTTACAAACAATTGATTTCTCTTTGCATTTTCTTTGGTGAAAATTGGTTTAATGATAATGGCAATGAAGCTTGGGACTGCCTATCAAACATTAGGCCCTGAGTTCAAAACCAAGTACTGCCAAGTGATTTGTTATTCTTCAGACAAGAGACAGAGATAACAGAAGACAATAGAAACATGGCAGCAAGAACACATGGCCTGCCATCTTTTACCACTGGGAGTTGCTCTGATTTCCAGTCTTGCATGTACCTCAGTTCCCTTGTCAGGTCTGCAAAACATCTTTGCTTGATGGGCAGTGGTGCCCATAGTAAGGTGATCATACAGGGAGCACAACAGTACATCCTCAGGGAATCCTAAACTCATGTGGGTCAGGGGTGTTGTCTATGGCACATGGGAACACTGGAGCAGGGCAGATACAGGAGATACGTGGTGATGTCTCTAGTGGGCATGAGCTTGCATCTCATCACTCAAAGCTACTCCAAGACCCACTCACCACCCTATGTGGGGACCCTCCTGAAAACCTCCTCCCAGGAGTCTTATCCGTGTCCTTCGGTTAGGCTCAGCAAAACTTCACCCTGACCTTATCTGAAAGTGCACTGTCTCCCCAGCTGCAAAGACACTATACAGCCTGCTATAGTAAAATAATAAATACAGATATAAAGGAAAACATGTCAATTTATTGATGAGGGTCATACTTTTTTAGTACAGCAAGTACATTTGACTTCCAATCAAAAAGATTTGGTTATAAGCCCCCCAAAATGTAAATAGCTACTAACACACTCCAAAGGAACTCTCCTCCTCCATCATATAACGTCATAATCCCCACACTTCCAGCCCTTGTTTCTCTCACCCTGCTGCGTGTGAGGTGGGGTCCCTCCTCAACCACAATGAAAGCCTGTTCTAGAGGCTTCTGCCTTCTTGCTCTCCTCTCCTCTGCTTGATCTTCCCTAACACTCATGACTCAGTTTCCTAACACTAGAAAGCATAGCAAGGTGAAACCTTGAAAAATTCTAGAAACCTGTCATTGACATGGGTTGTTTTTTTTTTGTTTGTTTATTTGTTATTACAAGAGTTTCCAATGAAATGAAGAATACCACAAAGAGAAAATTCTGTCACAGGAATACCAGTGCACTAGGGATAAGGAATACTTCATGTTTTGTTGTAGTCCTTATAAACTAGGTGAATAACTTTCAGAAATTGATTTTAATTTTCTCCTATTTAGTATCAGTATATGTATGAGTTACGAAGGTGTGATGTGATCTGCCATAAAATATTTCACCTACTCTGCATTGTACAAAAAACATAAAATATCTGATGCTAAGAAATTACCAAATACTATGTATGAAATTCTAAAGAGATTTTCTGAATGTGTCCATAAATTGACTCAATTCTCTGTCTGTACTCTCTCTTAGCAGCAAATTCCAAGGGAAAGTTCTTGGAGATGTGTCTCACATGATAGATTGCCATC
Organism: Megascapheus bottae; assembly: GCF_031878675.1. Lineage (NCBI taxonomy): Eukaryota > Metazoa > Chordata > Mammalia > Rodentia > Geomyidae > Megascapheus > Megascapheus bottae. The sequence continues at coordinate 77,264,002 of NC_143513.1, forward strand.
CTGGAGCAAAACAAGCTAAGAGATAGTGCCCAGGACTGAATTTAAGTCCCAGTTTTGGAACACACGTGCACAGAAAAGTTAAAACTTACAACCAAACATATATATTTTCTATTTAAAAGGCAAAAATTTGCCTAAGTCACTAAGTGTGGATATGTATTACACATAGCTCTCAAATGTGCAGCCTGAAAGTTGACAGCTCCAAGATTCTAGCTCTAAATCATTTTTTTTTGCCACAATTAAAACCCAGGAGTTAAAACCTTGTCTGAGTGTAACAGTTCTGATCTCATAGCTTTATTTTAAGAGAGGTTCCTTAGAAATTGACCTTATTACGCCTGATCCTTTTGCCTGTCTGACATTCTCTAATCCTTTGGCTTCAGAGAAATCCCATTGGATTATTTAAAATGTTAACTACAGTTCTTTAGTGTTACTTAGGCTAAATCAAGCTTCAAATATGTCAGGCAAGCCCTCTGCCACTTGAGTAACAGCCCCATCCCTCTTGCTGTGTATTTTGTCTTGAGACAGGTTCTTTTCCAGGCGGGGATGGTCTTGAGACCAACTCTTCAACAACCCAGCTGTGACCAGGACTGGATATGCTGGTACATGTCTCTAATCACAACAGACAGGAGGACTGAAAGGACTACATAGCATTATCCTATCACAAAAAGAGTGAAGCCAAAAATCAAAACCCAAAGCAGAATCCTCAAAAGGGTAATTAAATATATATGTTGGCAAACTCTTACACAAGTTATCTGATAGATGGTCTATTTATGTTTGAGTGGAATATCAAACCTTTCAAATTCTCAAAAAAGTTCAATTCTTGAGTTTGTTTTGTCAATCATGACTAAGTTTCAACCAACCCCAAGCAATAACTAGACCAGGACACCTGTGGAACAGAACAAAACACTTTTATTTAGAAGCTGATTTCATGAATGGAGAGGTGTGATTGGCTGCAGGGGATAAGAGAGGTGCTCAGTTGGCAGCGATGGTCTGCTGAATCCAACTTACGTAGTTGCACACCTTGGTGTAGACACCAGGTTTTCCCTTCAGGGCACAGCCGTAGCCCCAGGAGACAACACCCTGGAGCTGTCCATTGCACACCACGGGGCCACCGGAGTCACCCTGGACAAGATGGAAAAGATAGTGAGAGCACTGGTTTATGTCTTGATGCTAGAACTGGATCCAAAGTGATCCTCTACTAACCTAGGACCAGTCCTAAAGAGCCATCCTTCCACCTCCTTCTCTCTCCCTATTCTTCCTCCTCTTCCTTCTTAGGCCTATTGGACCAAGGAGAGGTGAAGACCTGAGATAGTTAAGATTAACCCAATAGTCTGTCCCTTTCCCTAAGGTTTCATTAAATAATATGATTCCTGAGATGGACTCTTAGGTGTCATGTTTACAGGCCATTTTCCATTGTTTCTCCCTTAATCTCAAACAGCATTATCATTATAATTAACACCACCCTCTCACAGAGTCCCAAGACTGTTTTATAGTCTTCTCTGTTTCTTCGAAGCAGGAATAGGAAGGAGGAGAAGACTGAACTGGATGAAGAAGCCCAAAGAAACTCACCTGGCAGGAATCCTTTCCGCCTTCCAGGAAGCCGAGACAGAACATGTTGCTAGTGATCTGGCCTGGGTAGGCGCTTTTGCAGGAGGAGTCAGAAAGCACAGGAGCATTCAGACACTGCAGAAGTGAAGGGTAGTTGGCTGTTGTGTACAAGAGTAAAAATGGAAGGTTAGCCACTGTGTTCTGAACACTTCCACATTCTACCTCTTCTGAATAGTCTTATGCCCATGACCTCTAATTTTCAAGACATTTTGTCATGAAGTTCAGGAGGTTTTTTAAGAACTTATATTCAGTTATTATTAGCATCCGCATCCATGGATCCCAAATCAGAGACTATATTCCCAAGCAGATATAAGCTTTAGACATCCCTGAATCCCATAAACTCCACTTCTAGTTCTCAGTACATCACTAATTGCATTTCAGTTATGTACCATATCCTTTCTAATACTTTGTACTTCTGTGTCTCTTGCCTGGCTCCCACAGCAGAAACTTTCACTGTTCAACTAGCATAATTCTAAGCTTGTTGAGGACCAAAATAATTCTTGAGCCAACCTTGTCTTGTGGGACAATTTGGACGAACTAATTTTGACTACCTCCCGCCTCCAGTACCCTTGAGCTCTACAGCTGGGTTTCAGGTCATACTTACAGCCACTGCTCAGAGTATTGCCCCAGCCAGACACAAGGCACTGAGTACCAGCAGATGGACAGGATTTGGGCAGAGCGACAGTGGCTACTCGAGAGTTGAGAGAGGCAGGTGAACTCAGTTTAATCAGCATGATGTCGTTATCTTGGGAAGATGACTTGTATTTGGGGTGCTTGATGATCTTGGCTGCGTTGATAAACTGCTCACCACCTTCAGTGACATCGATGTTATGTTCTCCCAGACGTACCTGGATCTTGCTGGATTTTAAGAATGAAAAGTTTCCGATGTAGCCAATCTGCGCTCCTTTCTTTTTGCCCTAAGCTCCCAATGGTGAACATAAACACAACCACCACCCTCTTTAGGCCATCGTGCAATTCAAGGTGGCATTGTATACTACCACCTGTGGCGCTCCCTAGAGAACTCATTAGGTAAGCGTCCCTTCTGACCATAATGCACCATCTTGTTAGAATTCCAAGGGCTGGAAATGGGAGCCCAAAGACCCCATACAAAAGAATCAGCAGTAAAAGAAGGGATGGGTGGGGGTTGAACATCTTTCCTCTGGCTGAGATGCCTGAATTTCCTAGGAGGATGAGGCAGGTGCCAGAGATAGCAGAAAATGGATTTACATGTTTTACTGGAAATCGAATGTGTGGGTTTTTTTCTCCATATCTCCTTTCCCTCTGGCTCACTCTGACTATCGGGTTTGGATATTGCTCCATGTTCTCATGCTATTTCCAGAGATACTTTATTACCGAACCTTTGTCTTTCATGTCCTTTGTATCACTACTCAGGAAGATATTAGTGAACTCCACTTAAATGAATGCCAGAACAACATATACTCCTTAACGGAACAATAATCAGGCTCCTAGAGGCTGAAGGCTTTACCATTCTGTAATTCTGTAGTTTATCCCAATCTTTCTTTGGTGGGGTGATAGGATGAATAAACCTGAGACTATGGGTGTGTGAAAACCAGTAACTTACGATTTGTAGCAGTGAGCTGCGGATACCACCCACTGATTGTTGATGAGAGAGCCTCCACAGGTGTGGTATCCAATATTCAGAGACACCTGGTAGGGGACGGAATTCTTCCCACAGGTGTAGCCCCCGACAATCTTGTCATCATCGTCGTCGGTAGGGAGAGCCACTGTCAGAGAAAATAAGGGAACTCTCTGTATTAGCTCCCTTTGCGCCACTGTGGCAAAAATGTCTGACAGAAACAACCAAGGGAAGATAGATGTAACTGTGCACAGATTCAGAGATTCTGGTACATCAAGCAAGGAGAGTGTGCTGGAGTTGAGCTGGTCAACACATGGCAGCCAGGAAGCAGATAGGGACAGGAAGAAGGTAAAGAACCTTCTTCAGCCAGTGGTCTATACTCTAGTTAGGCTCTGCCTCCTGAAGTGTTCAGAACCTTTCAAAATAGTACCACCAACTGCAGACCTAGGCTGCCACACACGGGCCTGTTGAGGAAATTTCATATTCAAACTGTCTCTTAAAAGAGATCCATCATTCAATTCCTGTTCATGAGGCTTTTGCAGAGGAATGAGAAAAAAGTTCTGTTGCTTTATCCCTAAATGTTATTAATTTATACTTTGAAAAATCTATTCTTTTTACATCACTGTTCATAAACATCTAATAATTTTATTAATTCAAATTTAAATAATGTATTCTTAAAATGGTAACACACATACACACACACACACACACACACACACACATACAAACACAAACAAACCATAAAGGCCAGAGATTCTTTTCACAATAAATACATGGCTACTGAAAGATGAGGATCTAAAGAATTCTTTTCATATGGGCACTGTTCTGTGTTTGTGGATGAAACCGTGATATTGCATATCCATATCTGTAAGGTACCAAAAAAAGAAAACCTTAGGAGCCACTTAAGAATATTCTAGCTCAGAGAAGGAAATTAAAGGTCTTACTTTTCTACCCTCAAGTTCTTAGTTTGATTCTAGCCTTAGATTTTTATTAAGTCATTTCACAGAATATTAAAATATTTGTGTTCAATTTGACATATAGCAATAGTATTTCCAAGATTTATTAACATATTCAGTATTGTGAAGTAGTACCCACTGATATTAATATTTCTTACAGGGCCTGTCATTACTTTTATGAGACTCATTTTTCATTATTGCAGCATAATTTTAACAAAGGTATTTCCAGGCTTGTAGACATAGAGACAGAGATATCAAATTCGTGTCTGCTAGATTTGTGAAACATTCAGATTAAGTTTCAGTCATAAGAAACTCATCAACATCAAATAGAAATGGCCGTTTAAAAATATTTTTAATGTTAGAATGCTGTGTGAGTTGATCCCATGAAGATTTTATTAGTAAAGAGATCATAAAACAGAGCCTAAATGTTGGAACTGGAGTAGTGAGGTACACCTATAATTCCAGCACATTGAGGCTGAAACAGGAGGACTGTGAGTTTAAGTCTAGCCTGGACTAAATGGCAAGTGTCACCCTTAGCAATATAAGATCCTATTGTAAAACAAATAGCTTATATAATTCATTACATAGATGGTGTATATGTACTTATATATAATGAATAGATACCTGTTCCCTACATCTCATTTACTTGGCTAAGTAATCAGTTTTGGAGGGTTCAGGAGATTCAGATGTTGATGTTCTTAACCTCTAATGAAGGTATAGATTGCCTTCCATTATTAACTCCACATGCTAGAAAGGTCAAGAACAATGCTTCTGAGGCCAGGAGTTTGGCCCAGTGGTAGAGTGTTTGCCTAGCATAAACAAAGACCTGGTTCGATTCCTTGGAGAAAAGCCAAAAGTCTGCTGTGGCTCAAATGGTAGAGCTCTTGCCTTGAAAAAACCCAAGGACAGTGTTCAGGCCCTGAGCACAAGCACAGGACTGGCAAGAAAAAAGAACAATGCTTCTTTCCTTTTCTTTTCTCTTTTCTTTCCTTTTTTTTTAAAAAAATAAACTATTCTCTTTCTCTCCTAATATATAAATTTTACCTAGACGTTCAGGACAGCTCCTCCTTCCTTAAGCCCTCTTACTCTGGGTTGCTTTGTCAAAATTGTCTTTTGACAAAGGAGAAGATTTAGCTTTCTGTATACAAACACATTATGCATGGTAATAAAAGTTTCTTTTCAGGTTTTAAATCCTGGACCTTGTGTTTGCGACGTAGGTACTCTACCACTTTATCCATTCCTCAGCCCTATTTGAACATTTTAAGCTACTTTTGTACAAGCCTGTATTCAACCATAATTATTTTATCCAAAGCACAATGCACAAACTTACCTATATACTTGATATTAATTAAATTATTAGAGACACTCACCAGCAAACCCCAGGAAAGCAAGGAAGATGAAGGTCTTCATGGTTGTACAGTGGATCTGGACTGTGCAATAGAATGAAGGTTTTCTTCCACGGCTATTTATACTCCACATTTATCATTCACTCCCATGGCTACAGGTGCCAGAAAGGTGATTTCACTGGAAACTATGAGGGATGGAAGATAAGTCAGAATCAAAGTTCAATGTCAGCACGTTTTCAAAAGGTTATGGGAGTAAAAAGAACAAAGACACCTGGTGAGTGTTATTATCCATAGTAGGGATACATGTTGGGCTGAAGTCACAGGAGAGAGGTGCAGGCTTCCAGACAAAAGCCAAGGCACTGGATTACCTCAATTATGAATTTTATTCCTATGGATTTTCTTAAACCTGGAATCTCTGATGATTAGGACAAGGCCCTAATGATGAAGATGTTGTCTTTTTCACAAGTAAATAATTTGCTTTAGGGAAGTACTGATCTTCTTCCATGTTAATGACTTTTTTCCAGAGGAAAGCAAAATTATAATAGTTTGAAATAATAAATAAAAAGGTGAATGTAAACTAAAGGTTTTCCTTATCTGTGCTTTGCCTTCCATTGTTTCTATTGACTAGAGTCAACCATGAACCAAAAATAATAAATGGAATGTTCTAGAAATATGCAACTCACAACTTTTAAATAACTTTCATTGGGTGTATTTTCATGTTCATTCTTTTTATTATTTTTTCATTTCTTACTGTGCCTTATTTGTAAATGAACTTTTATACTAAGTATATATTTATGAAAATTAAATGTTTAGACACATCAGTCTATAGTCATATATTTACATATTTGCAGATATATACTATAAATGTACATACACATTTATATACACACACTCACAGATATGTGTGTCTAACATTTATGTGCATAAGTATGATTAATACTATTTTTAGTTGTAGGCATGTAGTGACTTGGAATGTATTGCCATGGATAAGGGTTTGGGCTGGCCTGCACTATGTCGGATGAATGACTGGTGTGTGCTATCACATCCAGTTTTTCTATTGGGATGGCCCCTCATTCTCGGGGTGTTTAGTCCTCCGTCCCTCCTGACCTGCAAGAGCGATGGAGAGAACACGCCCCCACCAGGACGAGCCGAGAAAGGAAAGGGCTGACTGATGGCCCCCAGCCTTCCCTCACCAGAGGACAATCAGACCCGCCAGGGAGACCCGTCAAGGCAGGAACTCTTTTATTGAGGAAGTATATTTAGCTAATCTAGGATGCAGGAGCCTATCAGCACAAAGGTGGGCAGGGCGGGGGAGGGGGGGAGGAGGTAGGTAAAGAAGGGAAATCAGGTGCAATCTGTGAGGGTGGAAGTGTTCGGGGCCAAATCCCTGAGGTAGCCTTACTTTACATCACAAACCACAGCCATGCCTTCCAATCGGGTGACAGGGAGGTTGGGGCCCAAAACCAGGAAATGAGCACTGGGCCACGAGGTAGGCCTCCTTTTCTACAGCATAGGTTTCCATTTCCCTGATGTGACGTGCCCCACCTCTCCCCTTTTTTTGTTTTATGAAGCAGGTGCTTGCCTGTCTTAGGTTGTCCCCCCCTGGGGATCTTACCCATCACTGACTACCACTCTAGCTCTTCAGGCAATTCACCTGTAGAGCTGGCAGATCCAAATGGAGATTTTAAATAGGGGGGATGGCCAACGTCAGCAAAGGAAACCCTTCTATACACCTGTACATCCTGGAAAGGGCCGGGGCCAACCTCATAGGGTTCCCAGTCCTCCATCTCGTAGCACAGCATATTGTTGTCGAACCACCATTAGCTGAACAGCTTTAACCTGATCAAGAAACTGAAGGAGCTTATTGATCACACAAGGTCTAAATGTGAATACAAGGATCACTGTAACCAAGGGGCCCACGCAGGGGAGAGAGTCAGGGAGCCAACCATTTAGTGCAGTCCAGAGATAGTTTGCATCGAGTTCATTTTGGCGGCGGTTGAGAACCTCCTGCAGCCTTTTTAAGCAGATCAAGGCCTCGATGATTTTGGAGGACTACTGCAGCCAGGGAATCAACTTGAGACTGTAGGTCCAACCTAGTGTCTTTGTGGGTGGCATGGATAATGATGCCCAGGATGAGGAGAAGGAAGGCGACTGAGGTATAGTCTCCTCATTCCTGTGAACGAGAGGGAGAAGGAAAATCATACCTCAAGAAGGGGTGCTCTTGGGCAATTATGTTTTAGTTTGCTGACAATATTTTAAATCTCTAGCAGGTACCCAAATTGGGTTTGGTTCTCCCACTGGGAATCAATTTCCACTGGGGCTGGAGGGTGCCCAGTCATTAGTTTAAAGGCTTTCCCTTGATATCAAATTTAGATTTACAATCCTTTTGCCAATGGAATCCCTTCCTACATCTGGGACAGGGTGTTTTAGATGGAGTTTGGCCTTTGGTCTGGCCTGAAAGACGTCCCTGTGGGGGATCAGGTCTTATCTGTCCCCAGGGCAATCTCTTTTGAAGTGGCCTTGCTTTCAACACCCATAACAGACTCCTCTTCCAGCCCCATTGAGAGAGGTAGGGGTGATAGAAAGCGCCTCTGCAAGTGAAGCTGTCTGTGACTGGTGGGCTTGAGTGCCTACATCCTAAGTGGCAACTATCCACCTCCCCATAGAGCTTTCCTTCATTCCTGCACAGGCCAGTTTGCTCTAGGGCCTGGCCCCAGGATCAAAGGAGACCAACAATCTCTCCTCAGAGTGAGACTTGAAACCCTTTTTCTCCTGAGCACTTCTCAATTAAAGTTTCCTAGGCCTGATCAGATCGTCCTTTGAAGCCACCTTGGGGGCATCTCTGCCATCCCTAGATGTAACTGAGCCAGGCTAGAAGCAGGCCTTGAGAGCAGACAAAGTCAGATAGACCCCAAGGGGAGGAACCTCCCCCAAGTCAATCTCCCTCCTTCTCACACACTTTCTACACAGTCCCAGGTGGTCCAATTGAGAAGACTGGCCACCATTAACCAGGGAGTGGCCTGTGTTAAGGCCTCCCAGACCTTCTCAGCCTGGGGATCTGAGATCTCCAAACCTTGGCTTTTAAGCATCAATCTCGACGTTTTGAGCGCCGGGTCCTCATGCTTGGTGTGAGATTGCCCCATCTTTTCAGGGAGACCCTTACCTTGTAACTCGCTTGGCTTGACTCGCCGATGGTTTTGCTTCAATGAGCACTCTTTTCCTGCCCCACGTTGGGCACCAGAATGTCGGGGTTTTTAGTCTTCGGTCCCTCCTGACCTGCAAAAGGGATAGAGAGAACACATCCCGACCAGGACAAGCCGAGAAAGGAGAGGGCCGACTGACCACCTGCACCCAGCCCTCCCTCACCGGAGGACAATCAGATACTTCAGGAAGACCTGTCAAGGCAGGAACTCATTTATTGAGGAAGTACATTTAGCAAATATAGGATGCAGGAGCCTATCAGCACAAAGGTGGGCAGGAAGTGGGGGAGGTAGATAAAGAAGGAAAATCAGGTATTGCCCAAGAGGACGGAAGTGTTTGAGGCCAATCTCTGAGGTATCCTTACTTTACATCACAAACCACAGCCATGCCTTCCAACCAGGTGACAGGCAAGTTGGGTCCCCAAGCCAGGAAATGAGCACTAGGCCATGAGGTAGGCCTTCTTTTCTACAGCATAAGTTTCCATTTCCCTGATGTGACATGCTCCACACCTCATGATATTTTTTTGGCCTGGAACTGTGATTTGCCTGATCTCAGCTTGTCATGTAGCTTCCACAATGGAACTTTACTCAATAATATAGAAGAACAAAATGGTGTCATTTTCTGGAAAATGAATGGAGCTGTAGGTCAGTTTGCTGAATGAAAAAAAGCCAGTCCTATAAAAACAAGTAACACATTTCTCTTGCTTGTTGATGGTAGATAGAACATTTTTAGTAAATCAAAGTCATCAAAATAAAAGGGGATGACCAAGAGATGGAAGAAGAAGGAGGAAGAATAAGAAAGTAATAAAAGGGGTGATTTAATAAAACTATACTATTATGTGAATACATATCTAGAGGTCAATGCCCATACATTTATTTTGTACAATTAATATGTACTAATAAAAGTGGAAAGTCTACTGGCATGTGTGTACAGCATTTTTGTCTATACTTTTTGTGCAAGAGACTGTTCTCAGTGTCATAAATGAATTCTCTGCATGCCCATTCCTGACCATGTAACTTTGTGGAGTCTCCGTCCTCAGCTTAGCTGGAGGGAAATTCTCATATTCCTTTATTTTAGAATTATTTGACATCCCATTTTTCCCATCCTAATTTTGAACACATGATAACCCAGAGGCATATGTTTATATTTAATTAGTCTGCATTTGCTATCTCTTTTCCATGCACGTGGCTGAGTAGCCTTGAGAGAATATTTGAGCTTGTGTCTTAATTTACTGCTGCTTGGGCTTCAGCAAATATGTTAACATTTGTATTGGCAGAAACAGTAGTTACAATCTTCTGAAAGCCATGTCATATTCTTTTCCTATACAGACTATTTTTTTCCTTTAGCTCTCCAGCCACTTTCCTGGCCAGTTCATCACTAGTCCCTGAGACCAGGCTGACTTTTCACCACTCCAGTAGACAGGAAAAAATTCTAAATATTAAAAAAAAGGATGTGATAAAATGTTTAGCATGTGGTATAAGCAAACAAGGTGACCAAGTGCAAAGAGAATGAAGTACATAGTAAGTGCTTCTGAAACAAGCTTACTGTTGATCTAAGAGTCTCTTCTATGATGGATTTTTCTCTAATATAGAAAATCACTGCTAGTGCTAGAAGGCTCTTTTTAAGAGAAGTGAGCCCTGGCAAAGATCTACATTTTCTGGAGTACATGTTCCAGGATGGCACTAGTTTGGAGCTCTTTTATTTTTATCCTATTCTCTTTAAGTAGTTATACAAAGGAGTTGCTGTTTAACAGAGCAGTTTACAAATACAGTGCGTCTTGATCAATGTCATTCTTTCAAAATTCCCCACCCTCCTCCCAATCCACCCCTTCCATCATCTTTCTTAATTTTTTTTAGGATATACGTTGAATTCTTGACCGCACTTAGTTTGGGGACTCACATTCTTGCCTATGGGGCTGTCTCCATAAAATTATTTGCAAATGAATGGTATCCACAAAGGTGCAGATTGCAAATGTTTAAGCACATACAATACAGTCTTTGTCATAACTATTCTGTTGATGTACACAAATACAGTTATAGACAATAGGCAATGATGGAATATGGGCTGGGTTTTAATAAAACTTTATTAAAGTAGTCGGTAGGCTGAGAGTATGGTTCACTGGTATAGTTCTTCCTTGCATAGGTGAGATATGAGGCTTGATTCTTCACACTGACAAAAAGAAATGTAAAAATAAAACAAGTTGCATCCAGATTTTTCCCCAGGCCACAGTTTATCAAATCTTCCCTATAGGGAAGAAATAATTTTAATGTCTTGTATCAAGACTTGAATTTGAATGGTGTCTCAATTCCAGTGACTAATATTTCACATTAAGTAATGTTTGGGGAGAACGAAAGAAATGAAATATTTGAAATTAAAGAATGAGAGATCAGGCTGGGAGTTTGGCCTAGTGGTTAAAGTGCTTGCCTAGCATGCATGAAGACCCGGGTTCGATTCCTCGGTACCACATACATAGATAAAAGCCAGAAGTGGTGCTGAGGCTCAAGTAGTAGAGCTCTAGCCTTGAGAAAGTCCAAGGACAGTGCTCAGGCCCTAAGCTCAAGCCCAGGACTGGCAAAAAAAAAATGAGAGATCAGAGTGACAAGGCCAATGCAGAAGACAGTTTGAAAGGAATAGAATACAGGGCACATAATGCAGTCTGACATTCCGGATCAAGACCACAAACAACAAACCATGTCGGACACACATCTTCCTGCTGCTGTCCAAGCAGGCAACAGATCCGACCTACCAGCTCAGCTATAGCACGACTGGGAGTGGAAGTTATTGAATCCTGATTTCCCGCCTTTACTAGTTCCAGGAACTGACTCATCTCGTGATTTGTGGATAAGACACTGCTTTTCATATGTTTCTCTGGAACTTTTGTCTTGTAAGTTTATCTGTTTGAGGGAGGGTCCTGGGGAGCACAGAAATGGTGGGACAAAGGCAGCAGTGATACTCACTAGACACTGCAGTAGAGCATGAACTACACAACTTGAGGGCACTTTGGTTGTATAATCAGTTAGGGCGCCATACTTACAAGATAACTGGGTGGGGATGAGGGTCAGGAAGGAAAAATCTGGGAGAAACTGAAGGAAGATATGACCCTGTTCAGAAAGAAATTCACTTATTCCCTGACTTACGTGGCTGTCACCCCTCTGTACATCACCTTTCTAAAAGAATCAATACTTTCTAAGAACAGAAACAGAATGTGCCTTGACGTATGAGAACCCATACGTGGGTTCCCATAAGTGGGACAAACCCACTTAGAACAATCTGGATTTCTGGACACCATTCTAGATTTCATTCTCTCACTAGTGTTTCTTTCTGTCTCTGGACTTTAATGGCCCCATAGGAAAATAAATAATTACAGGAAAATAGTGAAAAAATAAAAAAAATCGTTCATTCAGATATTATAATTTAAAGATGCCAAACTGAATTACTTATGTCTGCTAGAATTTTCTTTGGATTACTCTGTTTCTTCAAATTTCATATTCATAAGAAGCACTCTTAATTAAATATGAATTAAATTTTACCACAGAAACATAATATATATGTGTGTTTATATGTATATATATCATAAATCAATATCTATCAGACAAATATAAATGCTACCATGAAGCAGAGAGACATTGCAAAGAGAAAACCTACAGAAAGAAACAGACATGTAGATGGAGATGAAGTGAAGCTGGAGATTGACTCAGAGCATCATAATTGGAAGAAATAGGGAAAGACACCTCACATTCCTTTTTCATGACAATTTTCTCCCTAATGTACTTGTTTTCCCAACACAATGTTGATCACATAGGAACTCAGGAAATTGTATTAGCTTTTTGTAAACCTCTTACATTCCATCATTCCAGCTTCTTCAATACACCTGCCTTGAATTTATGAAATGCATTTTCTCAAATGTGTTTTCCATTATGATTATAAAATTGCCATTTGGGAAGCAGAGAAAGAATATTTAATTTGGGGCGGTTGTAAATATTAGTGATGGAAGTTAGAATGTCACACTTTCTAGGCAGGTGCTTTACCACTTGAGCCAGAAACCCAGCCCCTTCTTCCACTGGATATTTTTAGTAGGGGCTAGCTTTATGCCAGAGCTGGCCTGAGCTGTAATCCTTTTACTTGCTCTTGCCTGAGGCATATGCCCTTGGGCCCAGCCATTGTGCTTCCCCAGTAACTAGCATAGTAAATATGAGCCGCCATATTGTGCCTCTGATTGAGATGGAGTCTTGAGTACTTTTATTCCTTGGGCTGGCTTTGCTTTATTATCCCTTGACTTTGATCTAACGACTTGACTTTTATTTCAAGAAGAATGCATAGATCCTATGAGAGACAAGGCTGTAAGAAAACCTGCCCTCTGTTCTGCATGGCCTTGGAACCATACAGTTAACTTCATTTACCTACTCTATTCCTTTGGAGTGACAGCTATCAAAGGAAGGATTTGAGCAAATTCATCAGCGAATGGAGGTTCATTAAGAGAAAATTCTGTTGAATGAATCTTATTTTCTTTCCAGTGAGCTCAACATGATGAAGAATTAAGACAAAACTTGGAACTCAATTGACCTTGTTTTCAGTACAGAATGTGGTGATATTTCCATGATATTTTTCCATTAAAGGTGGAAAAATGCCTCTCTTTTAACTTCTTGTCAACAGTCAGCACTGATATTACAGGTTTCCAGAAATACGCCAAAGGAGAAAAGAATAATACAAGTACTACAGAATAAAGTGAGGTATGTGCCCAGAGAAACAACCTGAAGTTTAATTGAATGGCTGGATGTTAGTGCAATACAAAAGATTGAGGTTCAAATCACAAAAGAAGGTTAACCTTCAAAAAGAAAGAGAGAGATTCGCTGAAGAGGTGAACAGAGGTTCAAGATCATAAAGACATTTTAAAAATTTATTGTACAGGTGATGTACGAGGAGTTACAGTTACATGAGTCAAGTAATGACTTTATTTCCTTTTGAGCAGTGCCCTCTCCTCCCTCATTCTCTCCCAGGTTTCCCCTACCAGCTTCCCTCCCTGGGAAATTGCATAGTTCATTTTCAACATAGTATCTAGTGAGTATCACTGAGGAATTGGCTCGCCCTTTGCTCTACCATTTCTGTGCTTCCCAACCCCCTCCCCAAATCAGATAAACATATACAAGAAAAAGAGTACAGAAATCATAAGCAGCAACAGGAGGGAATAAAAGAGAAAAGGAAAGAAGAAAGGAATAAGGAACCACATACAGTATAATAAAAAGTCTCTTGTTTCCATGTCTTGGAGTTCATTTCAATAAGCATGATTTTATATGCTCATAGGCACATAGCTATTGAGCCAGAGGGCATTTCTCCTTAGCCCCTGTATCTCAGTGCCTGGACCTTCTCTCCCAGGTGATGAGTCAGCCTATGGGTGACAGTGAATTCTACCCTGTGAACTTGACTGACACACGCTTATGAACTGCAGTAGTGAGTGGCTAACAGTACTCACTGTGTGCTGTGGGGTTCCCCTCTCCGCACCCCCATCAGGGATGTCCAGTGACAGCTGTAGATGAGGCACTGCTTGTTACAGAGGAAGCAGCTGACATTCTTGTCGTCATCATTGCATCGGTTATGGATTAAGCTCCATGAGAAGAGAAGAAAGGGAAACGATAGCCAAAGAACTGGGTATTGTGCTTTGTCCTCAAGCTTTGGCTAGGACGTAGACTTTAAAATCTCCACCATGACCCTTCAATGGGACCATGAAAATATTCTATGATCTTAGATGGTTATTTTTCCACGTGAAATCCACTCTAAAAACCCATTGTCTGAGCATAGGATACCCATTCACATAGGAAATAATTGTAGAACTGTACAGTATAAATGAAGTAATTTTAACAGAAAGTTAAAATTATCTTAAATTCACACAAGATAAAGCTCTTGTTTCTATGTCATTTCTCTTCTCTTTTGTTGCCCTTTGGTTAATCTCAGATTGTTACAGTATCTGACTTTGTTACCTGGCATATTGTATACACATTCATTTGTTTATTTGAAATCAGAAAGGGAAGGGGGAAAACAAGATGATTGGGAAGGGTGGGAGGAGGGAAATGGGACAAAAACATGAGAAGGGGTATCAATGTGTGAGAAATAATGCACCTATTATCTAGTGAATATAACTGTAACTCCTCTACACATTACAATAAAATACCTTAAATTCTGCTGACTGAAAATAACTACTGCAAAAATGCAGCAGAGAGGAAAAGAGGAAAGGAAGGAGAAAGAGAAATATGCAACAACAAAAAAAAACCTTCCTAAGAGAGGAGGCTCTAAATCTAAGGGTTGTGCTAAAAATCAGAGGTATTCTAAGGCCAAAAGAAAAATATCCCAGGATTCTTTATCCAACATAAAGGGAGGAATGCACTAACAAAGCAAGGGAGGGAGGGGCATCCTTCTGTTGCCTGACTGTAGACAAAGAACATTTTCAAACTCCATGGAAGCCTTGTGTAGATGTACCATTTCTGTAGCTTTCACTTGGGTTCTTACCTTAGTATAAAGGCAAGAAGCTAGAAGAGGAAGATGAGAAGGGTAAGGAGAGCCCCCATTGCTTGGGTTACCTATGTTAGATGTAGGGTGACTCCATCTTGATTCGCTTGGGATGCTTGTGGTATATGAATCGTGTCCTGAGACAAAGCCACTCTTTATTCTCAAATGTGCCCCTAAATGAGTCTGTAAGTGACATGGTGACGCCAGTCACATGGCAGGTTCTCCTATGCTCATTAGCCTTGGAAGGTCTAGCTTTCTCTCCAGTTTATCTCGAGTTAAGTTCATCAGGATTTCCTCTTCCAGATTTCCTATCAATGCATGAAATTAGTACAAAAAATTAAAAAACTAGACTAGAAACATGGAAACTTCCTTAAGGTGTCTGTCCACTTCACTCAAATATGAAGTTGTAAAGATTTTTTTTCAGTCTTGAAGATTCTAGACTCATCTTTGAGGAATCTTAACAAGTCTTTCAAGTCACTACTTTCTACCTTAATTCAGGAAAACATCAGTCCTTCTGAATTTCTGAGACCATGCTATGAGCATTCTTTTTCTTTCTGGATTTATTTTTCTTCAATCCACTCTCTACATAAAGTAAGCTTTCTTTTTTTCTTTTTTTGCTTTTTCTTTTTTCGGCTGTGGGGCTTGAACTGTGGGTCTGAGCACTGTCCCTGAGCTCCTCAGTTTAAGGCTAGCGCTTTACCATGTTGAGCCTCAGCGCCACTTTTAGTTTTCTGGTGGTTAATTGGAGACAAGAGTCTCATGGACTTTCAGACTTTTATGCCCAGGCTGGCTTTGAATCCTGATCCTCAGATCTCAGCCTCCTGAGTAGCTAGGATTACAGGCGTGAGCTACCTTGCTCCTGGCTTCAAGTAAGCTTTCTAAACTAAACATAGATTGTGTAATTTCCCCATTGAAAGTTCTCAGCAGCCTCATATTGACATTGGAACACATCTAAATTTCAGTAAAATTCTGTATGCATTTATGGATATAGTTATATTTTTGGTCTATATAGCATCAACTAGTGTTGAGCAATTTGGCTTCTCTACCTGTATCCTTAACTAGAGCTATTTTAAGCTCCTGGAAAAAAATGATTTTATATTTCAATCCCAAGAGATCATAGTACCTTCTTAATCATCCAGTTTGAAAAAATTCTTCTTCCTCATTTGGAATCAAAACATTGTCTCCTTAAAACTCCTATTTGTTCTCAGTCCTATCCCTTTGAAACATAGGATCAGGAAAGGAATGATAAGAAGGTAAACAGTTTCTATAGGTAAGAGCCAACAGAAGACTATGGATTTTAATGCATTAACAAGTAGTTTGGGAAAAGTAAAAATTCTAACTGAGCAGAGACAAGCTTTATGAAGTTACAAACCCCTAAGGGTAACCTCAAAAGTTACTGCATCAAGTTGAAAAATGGAATGTCAGAAAATTATAATCAAACTTACATACTGGTTTTTGTTGTTGTTTTGTGTTGTTGGTTATGGGGCCTGGGCATTGTCCCTGAGCTTTTCTGCTCAAGGCTAGGGCTCTGAGCCACAACTCTTATGTCCAGTTTTTACTTGGAGTGAAGAGATTCACAGATTTTCCTGCCCAGGCTAGCTTCAAACTGCAATCTTCAGAGCTCAGCCTCCTGAGTAGCTAGGATTACTGGTGTGAGCCACCAGTGCCCAGCTATACTGACCTTTTTGTACAATCTAGCAGAGATGGTTCTTAGAACTATTCTCGGCATAGGTCTGGTTCGATTGCTCTAAGATTTGGCATAAACTCCTGTCCTTCAAAACATCTTTAACAACTCTTTTTTTTCTCCCCTTCAGTTGTAGGGCTTGACCTCTCAGCCTGGGCTCTTCAGCTCAAGGCTAGCGCTCTACCACTTGAGCCACAGTGCCATTGCTGTGTTTTTAGTGGTTAATTGGAGATAAGAATCTCATGGATTTTAGTGCCCGGTCTGGCTTTGAACCGTAATCCTCAGATCTCAGCCTCCTGAGAAGCTAGAATTACAGGCGTGAACCACTAGCACCTAGCATCCTTATCAACTTTTGTAACTCCAAATGATCATAATTTTTATGATTAGTCAGATATCATACAGTGATTTTAACATTGTTTTACTTTTAGATTTTTTAAAATTATTTTAAAATAATTGTACAAGTAATTTTAATTCAATATGCCACTTTATGAGCGTTTCAGCTCAGTATTAGCTGTTCACCTGTAATTTTCATTTTAAAATGTAATATTCCTTTAAAATGAAATAGTCTTTTTAAAAGTTGTTTCATTAAAAAAATTCCCCATTATCCACATAGTATCCATGATTTCAGAAACTTTGTACAAATTCAACATGCACAGATGTTTAGTGACCAGAACATAGTATGGGAGTGTCTCCAGTGCTGAGAAGAAAGCATCTGTGGTGGGTCTGAGGCCTGGAGTCCCCTAAACGGGCATGGAAGGCGAAGGGAATGTTTACACAGCTGGTGATGTAGAGGGCACCTCCCCACTGTCCACTGTCAAGGGAAGAAACATTTAAGGAGCATGTGGTGGAAGTAAAAGCATGGGAGCAAGAGCAGCTGCTAATTCTGTGGTGGAGGGTACACATCAAGGTATGTAGTAGGTAAATACTGGCAGGATGAGGGGGCTGTACTGGGAACATGGACAAACAAAGTGGTGTCTCCTAGAAGAGGAGACACGGTCATAAACTATTTTTAAAAACTTATGTATAAAAAAGTAGGTTAAAAAAGGTATTGAACACATGCTACATGTCAAGCACTGTTTCTGGGCCAAGAATATAAAACCCAGTAAGTGAGATTCTTGAGGAGTCTACAGCAATTTGAACTGGTTCCCCAACCATTTTTTAAAAAATCTTAAGTAGTTGTACAAAGTAGTTTCCATTTAACAATTTAACAAAGCATTGTCATTTAACAAACAACAATATGCTGTCATCAGTGTCATCCCTTTCCACATTCTCATCTGTCCTGTCCCTATCCAAAACCAATGCCCCCCACCCCCTTCCTTCTGGCTTCTTAATTTTGTAAGATATACAGTGATTTTTGACTGCATTCTCCCCATTTAAAGAACATTCTAAGCCAGTGTGTTTAGAATGGTGGTGGCCATTGGTGTTCTCACAATAGTTAATGCTTATTGTTATTAAACTTTTTATTTGAGACTTCAAAACCCTCTCTGGTTCTGTGTCCCCAGGTCTGAAAGGCCATTCTTTGTATAACACTGCTCTTACTGAGATGGGGGGGTATTGTACCACTTTGACCACCAGGAGGAGCTGTGACACCACTGAAACTTCAGAGGCTGGTGAAGGGAAAAGAAGCAATCAGAGAGAAAGGAAGGGAAGAATAAAAACACTCTCTGTCTTCAGGGTTTGCTCTTTGTTCAGCTTGGGAGATGGAGTCAACACAACTCCAGGACACTTCAGATCTCTCCCTCACTGGATTTCTTCAGCTTCCATAGCACTTATCTCTTTCTCAGTCTTGTGCCTCAGTTTCTCTGGACCTTTCTTTCTGGAAGTCTCTTCCTCTGTGTGTGTGTGTGTGTGTGTGTGTGTGTGTGTGTGTGTGTGTGCCCTGTATTCTTCTTCCATCTCCCTCTGCATTATGGAGGGGATTCCCACCAAACCAGCAGGGAATTGTCTTGAACTGACACACAGCTGGCTTCAGGACAGGGATCCGATGGGCTGGGCAAGATGGCATTGTGAATTAGTCAAGGTTGGGGAGAAGAAGCGGGAGTGAGCTTGTCGTGGGTCCATGCAGAGCAGCTGGGAGGGTAGCTCTGTAAAGGGGAGGAGAAGAATCACACAGCACACTCAGGAAGGGGAAATGCAGCCATTGTTTCTGCCACAGAAGCCACCAGAGTCTTCAGAAGGATGGCAGGAGGGCAATGATATCACGCCGCCATCCTCCAGTCAGCACTAACAAGGTAGGACAAGAATTCAGCCTTTACTCAAGAGCACAAATGCTGAGCACCGGAGGCTCGGGATTACCTAACACAGCTGGGTCATAAGCTTCAAGGTCTTTCCCTGGGAGATGCTTTCTGTCCTGGGATCAGAGCTCTTCAGAAAAGGAGAGCATCACCTTTCTGACCTTGTGGTCTTCTGAATCCTCCACTTTCTGCTGGGGATCCACCAGCCCCTTTTTCTCCAGACCCTTTTGGGATTGCAGTTATCCAAATCCCAGACTCCTGACAGAAAGTAACACTCAGATGACCCTAATTCCCAGTATGCCCTCAGTATGTCCTTCTATCAGCAGGACCTTGGCTGGACCCCCCAGCTCATCTTCGAGTCTTACTCACATATGCAAACGGAAGAAAGAGACTTCCCTGACAGATTCTGGGCTCAGCACTCTCTTGACTGTAGTTTTGAGCTAAACCATGGAACACGAAAACTTGCCTGTGTATGTTTGTGCCAGTAGCTTGCAAAGCCTTGCAGTAATTACCATGCTGCTTCTCTCCTGATGAGCTCAGAGCACTTTGAACCAAAAAGGATAAGTTCCAGTGTGTGAACCAAACGCTCGTCTCCACCAGCACCTTCTTACCATGTGTCCAATCCTGTTTCATTTTATGAAAGCATGAAGCGCTTAGCTCTCTTTAAAAATATATATGTATATATATATTGTTATTATAAAGATGATATACAGAGGGGTTACAGTTACATAAAGTCCTTATTTCTTAACGTGTATTAATGTCTACCCATACGTTGTGTCTCAAAAGTTTAGTCACAATCACGCAAATAAGATACTTTCATTTCCCTTTATGACTACAGAAGTTCAAGGACGGTGAATAGTCTTCCCAAGGCCTCATATTTGGTAAGAAAGAGAATTGGGACAGAGACTTCTTTGTGTTTATAAAATCTGTGTATCTTCCACTATATCTTCATGTCCTGTGTTCTGGCTAATATGATGAAACCGTAGCCCTGTTGTCCTGACATGCCATTTCATGCAGATTCCTTAATATTCTATTACAAGCATTGTGGATTCTTTCATTCTGTAGCCTAGGCTTTCTTCTTTAACTTGAAGTATGTTTTGGTGAACCATAATTTAGTGCAGCTGATGTTATAGTCTTGTTTGCAGCTTGTGTCAGAGCTGCCTCAGCTCTGGGCTCAGAAAGGCTGTGATTACTTATCTATCAATGTTTATTTTTTGACACCACCAATCTACATTCTTTTCCCAGTTAGGGTCTTCGGATTCCAGCTTCTCCAACCTATGCTTGTCATAGTCTCTGCCTTGTTCCACTCTGTCTATTTCTTGGCTGTGCCCTGACTCCCCACACCTTCATCTCTGCTTCAGCAAAAGAAACTATCTCACTTTGTCTCTCATGAGCAGCATGTTCTTCAAGACTAAAAAGCTCTTCCTCTTTCAAGCCAGATTCTCTGAGACAACTCATCTCTTCCATTCTCTTTTCTCTATCCGGCTGTTTAACGTGTAATATTCCTCTAATCCACAACTCCCAATGTGATAGGTGCTTATAACCTTTCCTGTCCATGGCTTTTGGTGCCATTGCTGTTTTATGTGAATTTTCATCATTATTTGAAAGACATTTCTCCTGTTCCCTAGACTGTAAACCTCATCACTATAGATGTTCCTGTCTCATCTTGACTGTCCATGCCCAAAGCAGTCCCCAGTTCTAATGGCTGTTCTATCCTAAAGGAATTATAATGTAATATCTGTGGATTTCCACTTGCTCAAACCAGAGGCCTGAACACATTATCAGCCAGTTCTGCCCTATTGTCTCCCAAGCTCAGGTAAATCTTGGGCAGAGATGAGAGTCTCAGTCGTGGCAAGGTAAGAGGATTCTGTGTCTTTCTGCAGGGTGAGCTTCCTATCTTCCTGTCACCAGCTGGGGTTAGTCTTCTTTTTTTGTGTCCTTTTTTCATACCAGGCTGTAATGCAAGGTACTGAGCAGCGTCCTTTGCTTGTTTCTGCTTTTCTCCATACCACTTAAGGAAGACCATTGTTTATGCAAAGCTCCATCTACTAGTCCTTAAAGAATCACGAATCATTTGGGCTAAAAATAACCTAATAAAAGATCACCGAGAATTGCCCTAAGGTATAAGAAAGCCCTCATTTTGCTTGAATGATTTATACCTATGCTGTAGAGGCTAATACGTTTTAATCTCTGCTGACAGTGAGGACCAAACATAGACTACTTATATCAAAGAATCAAACATTAAGAGGCTGAAGTAAGGTCTTCCCTGGGGACATCTCTTCCCATAGCCAAAGCTGTGGCCCCTGAATGAACCCCAGCGCAACACTGTCACAGCATGTGACATTAAAACATGGTTTAGACTACAAAGAGGCTTCCTAGAGTCTGAAACATGAAAAAAAAAACAACACAGAATTTACCAGTTACCAAATTTTGAAATGAAGGAATTATAATATGTTCATTTGGGTTGATTTTCAAATAAAGGGTGTCTCAAGACCTGTTCTGGAATGAAAAAGTGGTAAGACAGATGCCATGTGAACTCAGAGTCAGCAGAGACTGACAGCAACATCTAGCGTGCCCCACTCTATATTCCTCTACCTCCAGAGATAGAGGCCAGCCAGAATCACCAGAGACCTTGGTTTCTTATGTGGAATAACATAACTTCAGTTCATTCAGAAACCTGGGCCACCATCCAGGCCTCCCTCTACCACGCCTTTCTATACATTGCCCAGTTACACATCACAAATGATCCAAGGGGTGAAACTTGAATTCTTCTATAGTTAAAACTGATTTTTAACTTTAAGACTCAATGAGCTACAAATAAAATACCAACTATATCCCTCTTCCTCTCAATTTATTTCCTCCTTCTGCCGAGGATCAATATTATCCATTCTACTGTTTTTAATTTCCCATCCTTCCTTCCCATGTTCACATAAACTTGTCTACCCAAATGCACCTAGAAAAATGGGGTGATCTCTGCTCATTAGCTCCCTCACACATAGCTTTTTCTGTTAATCTCCTTTGAACTACATTGTTTCCGATTGATCTGACCTTTCCTGTGCCTATTACCAGCTTCCCTTGAAAAACAGAGAATACAGGAACAGCTCCCTTAGTCACGACTTCTTCTCTTCCCCAAACAATTTCAGTGTTCCACTGGATTATTCTTCGGTAGACAGCATTGGCTTCTTTGTGATTTGTGCAATTTCATGGTAATGGAAAAGGTAGAACACATACAAAAAGAGGGAGAAAAGATTGTAAATACCTCAATCTCTTTTGGACACTGGACAGAAATTAATTGATAAAGTGTTACTACTTACTACTGATAAACCTTTGCTATGAGCAGCCTTTCAGTTTCCTTTCGTATATGTTGTGAGTATTGTTGATGATAACCCTTGGTGTGAGGACTCTTAAAGGGTGCTTTAGCCCAACAGAAAGTGAACTGTTACATTGTCACCTCTAGAAAGGAGAAGGAAGGAGACACCCCAAGAGAAGACCTGTGATTGGCACAAATGAGCCCCCTCCCTGTCCCTCTCCCCCACCATGCTGAGCCCTCCTGTCACTGCTTCCCGTGCTGTCTACTTCCCTGGTTAGAGACAGTCTCCACCACATTATGTTAAGTCCTGTGGGTTTGCGGTTGCAGAATGGAGGCCTCGCCTGAGCTGTGACAGCAGCTCAGGCATGGATTGGGGAAAGTGACAGCACTGAGTTTTCGAGAAGCCATCTTCTTGTTTCTCCTCAGAAGCCTGGAAGACACGAGAGTGTGCCCTGCTCCAGACATGGACACCCAGCTCGTCCACGTGGCCTTCTGTCTCCTGTGGGCAGGTGAGTGATGAGTAGAGTTGGACTCCCCACCCACACCCAGGGAGACCCACTTCTCCTTGAGGGGCATCTGCAGGCTTGGGTCACTCTCTCTATTACAGGACACACGGAGGCTGCCATCACCCAAAGTCCAAGTCACAAGCTCGCAGAGACAGGACGACAGGTGACCTTGAGTTGCCACCAGACTGACAACCATGACTACATGTACTGGTATCGACAATACCCTGGGCAAGGACTGAGGCTTCTGCATTATTCCTACAGTAAGAATAGCAATGAAAAAGGAGAGGTCTCTGACGGGTACAGCGTCTCCAGAACAGACACGGAGGACTTCCCCCTCACTGTGGACTCGGCCACCCCCTCCCACACAGCTGTGTACTTCTGTGCCAGCAGTTTCTCCACAGCGCTGCAGGGAGGCCTCCTCTCTGCACAGAAAGTGTGAGGGGAGACGAGGATGACCCTGCTGCCCCTTCGAAGTCCTTACTCAGACACAGGGACAGAGCTCCTTTCCACCTCCAGATGTCACCGGAAAGGCACCATCAGTGCAGAGGCCTCAGTATGGGTCACGGCAGTGTCCTGTCGTGGATGAAGCCCCTCTTTCTGGTAGCAAAAAAGGCAGTGCAGGTTTAGTTGTGGTTCAAGATGGCTCCCTGGATGACCTCAAAGCCATGCTCTGTCTCTCAATGTCGTCAGCTCCGGGGACTTCTTCATGGGCCTCCTCCCGCCCTCCCTCTTACAAACTCCTTTACGGATAGGATCCACACTTTAGGGACCCAGCAACGTGAAGTCCTGTATCTTCTGTCCTTCTCCTGTGGCTCTTTCAACACTCCACATTCTGGTCCAGCCACACTTATCTACAGCTAGTTTGTTCCTCATCTGGGTCTTGCTGGTTTCCACATGGACCATCTTATTTACCAAGTGCTCACTTCTGTCTTGAACATATGTCCAGCCCCCATATTTCTGGCTCCCCTTGCCTTTCAGTCCCCAGAAGCATATTTCACCTCTACTTATTCTCAGATGGGAAAAGTAAACCTTAAAATGTGCTTGAATTAATTCAGGAGAATATTTTTAGCATTTCCTTGAGGAAGGATTTTTTTTTAGTAGAAGCATAAAAGAACACAACCCATCAAGAACAATATTTATCATTCCATTCGTATTAAATTGCTTACATGAAAACACATCATAAAATGAAATGCTGTGCCATGCACTGCGACTAGGCTGGCAGAATAGAATGCAAAGAGGTGATGAAGAATCAGGGTGCCAGAGACTTCAGTGCATCTTAACCCCATGGCTCCATCATTCCTTCCAGCCTCACTTGCTGCTGGAGGTCCAGGCAGGCAGAACATGAGGGTAGGAACACATGGCACAGGAGACTGCTCACTTACTAGTAGCTGCCAGTCGGGGAGGGGACAAGCTCCCTTGCTCTTCAAGGTCATGACCTCAGGAATCTACTTCCTCTATATAGACCTCCTCTTCTTCCATTTCCCCACCTCAACACAGTGCATGCAAATATGAGCCCACCAGGTCAGAGACATAGCTCCATGGTAGTACTTGCCTAGTGTACACAATCCCACTGCTACACATAAACAAAGCGATGACTCTTGGGGAGAGATTTCACGACAACACAGCTCTTTGGGGAGGACATCAACAGACTGTGCAAGGTCACGGGAAGCTCTTGCCTGCTCTTTCTGTCTCCCAAGTGCCTTCAGTGTGGAGGCATTCAACTCTGTGCATTCAACTACACACCTCCTGGCATGTTGCCGTCATATTATTTTGGCCACCATGGTGCGCTTTGGCATCACTGACACTGAGGAACTCTGAAGAAGCCCTGAGACAATGTCCTGCGTAAGAGAGGGTTGAAAAAGAGTTGGGGCTGGTTCACACCACAGGAAGAAGTGTGGTCTGCGAGCCAAGGCTTTCTTGTCAGGGGCTAAATGCACCCCTCATTCAGCACTGACGTGCAAGTGGGTGTCCCAGAAGACAGCCTTCACTGCCACACTGTCTGCATGGATTAGCAAGATGCCTTTGAGCTGGGGGACGCTGGGAGCCATGGATTGCTAGGTTGGGCCTCTGTCTCTGTTCAGCCCAGTCTCTTGCAATGCTGCCATGATATAAGGGATGAGTTTGGAGGGGTGGAGGGGTCTTTAAGGAGTTTGCAGAAATAATAATAATTGAGAGAATTCTACTAACCTGGCTGAAGGCTCCTATCCTCATGCCAGAGTCAGGAAATTAAACTGGAAGAATGTGTTCTTGATCCTCACGTATTCTTGATCCGCTGGTGTGGCCTCTGTGTTCTAGGAGCAGGGCTGTTCAAGTAATGACAGGAAACTCATCTTCAAGTGTTGAAAAATGGTTTGATTAAATGGTAGAAATAATAATCAATAATACAATAGCAGCAACAATCTCTCATTCATTCTCTCTCTCTCTCTCTCTCTCTCTCTCTCTCTCTCTCTCTCTCTCTCTCTCTCACTCTCTCTCTCTGTCTGTCTCTCTTTCGCCCCAACTCTCTTTCATTCTCCCAAGTTTCTATGTCTATCTACAAAAATCTATGGAAGTAAGAGTATTGAACTAAGTGGATGATGCTGAAACAGCTAGGCATGGAAAGCAGCCGGTGTGGACAGACACCAAGGATGCAATTCTGAATTTGGATTTTTCTCTTCGTTTCCATTCAACACTTCTGCTATACTTTAAAAAAAATCTGAAATTTCCTTTGCCTCTAAGTAAGAAGTAACACTGCTTTTCATGTGGAATATAGTTGCTAGTCAGCAGAAGGAAAACTCACAGTATCTGCTCATGCCACCATATGTATTCAACCGTGGACTAATCATTTAACAGGATCACCTAGCCTGTCTGTAAAGGTTGCCTTTTCACTTCACTGTAGAGGGGGACAAGAGACTCTTGTAAAGAGTGGCTCATGCCTATCATCCTAGCTACTCAGGAGGCTGTGATCTGAGGATTGCGGTTCAAGGTCAGCCCAGGCATAAAAGTCTGTGAGACACTTATTTCCAGTTAACCACCAGAAAACAGGAAGTGGTGCTGTGGTTCAAGTGGTAGAGCAGTAGCCTTGAGCTGAAGAGCTCAGGGACAGTGCCCAGACCCAGAGTTCAAGTCCCATGACTGACAAAAAAAAAGACAAAAAGATAGCCAATTCATGGTTAAATTACTTAACCTTCTGTATTAAGGGGCATTTGCAAAATCTATTGAAAGTTACAATGATTGGGGCTACACTTTTAAGCCCAAAGGAAAACAGAAAGAGTGATTGAATTTAACAGGAGTGAAAATTCCATCTTCTTGACTTCCCTCACTATCACCCCCCACAAAAATCTACATCTTCTTCCCAATTAAAAAAGAAAATACAATGACCTGTATCGTTTTAAAAGCCAACAAATAATGCTTCATATAATAGTATTACATTTTTAATTGATGAATAAAAATTTGATGAGTATTACTTTCAAATGACTATTGAGTAAATATCTATGACCTTTATATTCTGGAAGGGATGACAAATGTAAATATTTTAAGAGACTAGATAGAACTTCACAGCTAAGCAGCAAAGTACAGGAACTGACCATTTACATCCATAGAGGCCAAACATCCTAAAGGAAAAAAAAAGACAACTCCCTGTGTGCTTGAGTGGAGTTTCTGCTTGGAAACTGGTAGCTCTTGGTTCCTGTGCAGGCATAGGATTGCGTGGAATGATGTGTACACTGGCATATATTTTTGTTAGGAAGAAAACTGACTTATCTTCCAAGTCTACATCACCGGTAACAAGGATCAAGCAATGTGAGCAGAGTGGAAAGGTGGCCATAGTTCTTGTCCCCTGGGCAAGCAACCAACCTGGAGCATCTGTGAATAGGCAGAATCTAATGACACTCGAGTTCTTCTGAGCCTTGGTCCCAATGACATAACTGGGCTTAAGCAACTCAGCCTGCATGCTGTTTTCCCAGTGCACCCAGTCCAGTGGTCCTGAGTTCTCAGGGAGTGTCTAGAGGAGAGCTTCCCAGATAGATCTGAGTCCCAGTGAGATTGTCAGGAAGCCGTGACTGTGATACAGTGGTTACTTTTCCCATTAAGATTTTGAGATCCAAATGAAAGACGGAGCATGAAGGAAAATGACAATTAAGACTGATATCCAAAATTTGTATTTGGATAGCATTCAGTTCATTTTCCCTGTGTTCTAGGCCTTTTCAACCTGCTGCCTCATTCCCACTGATCTATAAATCTCAACATTTGTGGATTACGCTAGAATTATTTCAGAAATGATTTCATTTTTCTTCCATCATTTAAGGTATAGGGATTAAGGTATATGGATTTTAGCATCAGTACTGAGTACTTTATCTTCCATGACCCTTTCTTTGATTCAGCTGGCCCTGCCAGAAAAGGTCATGGGGCTTGAATTCAGCATCTCGGACTATCTCTGAACTCTTTGAGCTCAAGGTTAATATTCTACCACTTTGAGCCACAGCACCGCATCCAGTTTTCTGGTGGCTAGTTGGAGATAAGAATCTTCCAGACTTTTCCTGCCCCAGTTGGCTTCAAATATGGATCCCCAGATCTCAGCTTCTGAGTAGCTAAGATTAGAGGCGTGAGCCACCAGTGCCTGGCTCTTGATGGATGTTAAAAATTATTGCCCCCTGGGGCCAGGAGTTTGGCCTAGTGGTAGAGTGCTTGCCTAGCATGCACGAAGGCCTGGGTTTGATTCCTTGGTACCACATACATAGAAAAAAGCCAGAAATGGTGCTGAGGCTCAAGTGGTAGAGCTCTGGTCTTGAGAAAGCCCAAGGATAAGTGCTCAGGCCCTGAGCTCAAGCCCAGGACTGGCAAAAAAAAAATTATTGGCTCTTGATATAATACCCCAAACTAATGTCACCTAATTTTAGTCAAGATTCTTAATAATAAAGTTTTATTTCAGTATCTTCTCCAAGGACTATTAAACTGATTATGTCAAAACATACATAAAAAAGTATCATACTTATCTGAAACCTATTCTTCAAGAACAGTTAATTCTTTTTGCGTTGCTTCTTTACATTCACTGTGGTCTATGTTTCTGGTCATTGCCTTTCTCCCTCTTTCCCTTCCTGCTTTGAAAGGCTTCAGATGTTGGCTGTGTAGACAATTCAATGAGTGCTAGTGATATTGGTGAATACTGTGGAATTTTAGAACTGGACAATGTGCTGAAAATTGGGTTACAGTTGAGACGAGACACCACATGAAGTATGAATCCAGCATTTCATCTCAAAAACTAAAATTGGCATTCACTGACTGCAACAAGTAAGTTCCAGGAAAAGTGGCGGCCATGTTTCCATTCTTCACAGCTGTATCCCTGATGCTAGTTCTATACTTACCACAACACAGTAGAACCCACCTGGCTGGGAATTTAGCCAGGCACTGGGGGCGTGACTGGGAGGGAGAGTGTGCCTCCATTCCAAGCTGAGTCAGGAGGATCATACTTTCCAAAGAAAGTCTCTATCACTTGCGATGTAATGGATGACGATGATCACGATGCATTGGAAGCATTATTAGATTTGTTGAATCAAAACCCCTTTGGACAACTACTTTAAAAAAAAATTTAAATTTGTATTTGGTTATCTGAAATTGGATAGGGAACGGGGGAAAACAAGATGAGGGGTGGGGGGAGGGGGGAAGAGAAATGGGGACCAAGACATGTGAAAGGGTATCAATGTGTGGGAATTAAGGCACCATTTATCTGACAAATATCATGTAACCCTTCTATTAATTACAATAAAAAATATATTAAAAAAATTAAAGACCTTATGTCAAACAACAAGCAGCAACAAAATACAAGAGCACACCTCCCGCCCGCCAGAAGTGGGAGGTGGTGGCATTACTCGAGTGTGTGTGTGTGTGTGTGTGTGTGTGTGTGTGTGTATGTGCGCGCGCGCGCACGCACACACGCGCACATCAGGGGCTTTCTAACAGTCCTAGTTCCCTAATGGAGGACACAGTGACTTGACTATGGCACCCAGTCCATCAGTCCCCAAAGGCTGGGGCTGGAGAGGTTCAGCGTTGTCTGAAAAGTTGTTTGGTGTGGCAGTAGAGCATGACTGGCATGAGGTAAGTAGAGGCCAGGAATGCTGCTAAGCATCCTTCAGTGCTCAGGATGGCCCCACAACAAAGAATTACCCCAAACCCTATGCAAATAATGACAAGGTTGGTAAATTCATGGCTGAGCATTGGCATGCAAACCACGCACCAAATCAGAGGAATTATGTCTCATGAACAGAGGCCCTAATTCCACTTAGACTTTGCCAAACTTCTACATGGTTTTGTTGGCTCCCACATCCATTTTGTTCCCAGCAGAGAAAGACATCTCAGTTCCTGCCTTCTCACAGCAAATGCCATGTAGGTACTTAGTCCGGCTCCAGCCGCAGTCCACCTTGCAGGGAGCAGGGCTGCATTCTAGTCCCCTCAAGTGCTCATTGCACCGCCCATCCTAGAATTCATGTATTATGAATGAAGGCGAGTGGCTCAGGTTTATCTTTACAGGAACCAAGATGGGAGAGGATTGTTTCTACACTGATGTGGAGGAAAAGACAAGAGCTTCAGTTCTTCCTCTGAGAGAGGAGTGCGGAAAGGAGAACAAAAGGGAGATAGAGCTCCCAGGGAAGGGAAATGGGACAGGGTGGCAGCTGCTGGAGCAAGGGAGACTGTCAGAGATGCATCCTGGAGTGAAACCTCCTTAGACATTCCAATCACATCTTTGAGAGGAGCAAGCAAGAGACATAGAAAAGGGGAAAGGTGAAAAGTCATGCTGTCATGGGAGGGCCTTCCCAGGCTATGATGTCACAGGAAAAGCACCTATCAGCAGCAGGGGAGCTGTATCCTGGTCTTTCTGCTGTAGAAGATCCTGAGCTACTGTCTTGCCTAGCCTGCCTCACGGTGCCATGGGCTCCAGGGTCCTCTGCTGTGTATCCCTCTGTCTTCTGGGAGCAGGTGAGTCCTGGGCACAGGAGACATGACACTTTGCCCATTGACTATGCCTACAGCAGGGTCTCCCTCCTGCAATTTGCCTGAATCCTTCTTCGCTCTATCACAGGCTCCCTGGACTCAGGTGTTTCCCAGACTCCAAAATACCTTGTTACCCAGGTGGGAAGCAAAAAGTCACTTCAATGTGAACAGAATCTGGACCACAATGCCATGTACTGGTATAAGCAAGACTCAAAGCAACTGCTGAAGATCATGTTTAGCTACAATAACAAGGAACTCATTATAAATGAAACAGTCCCAGGTCGCTTCTTACCAGAAGCTCCAAACAAAACTCATTTAAGCCTTCATGTCAAGTTCCTAGAACCAGAGGATTCTGCCATGTATCTCTGTGCCAGCAGCCGAGACACAGCCTTACAGAGTCACTGCCTCCCTGTGCACAAACCTGTCCAGCCAGGAAACTGTGGTGGCTTTGTGTTTACCCTGTCTCTGCCTCCACACCCCAGCCCTTTAGGGACCAGAGTGGATATTCCATCTATGGCTCTGCCTTCCTGTTCACCAAATGGACATGTTGTTTGCTTATGTACACTTAAATCTTACTGAATTCTAGTGCTCAGCTAGAGTAGCACTTCCTATTCAAGTGACCCAGGGATTTACAATTAATGAAGGACCCCAAAGGTCTTACTCAGCTAGTGCAAGATGCCATTCCAGTTTTTTTCTGCCAAACATCTTGATACATATTATCTGAGATCTGAAGGAAATTCTGATTATATAATTCTCACTATGTAACCCAAGCTGTCTGCAAACTGATGGCTTTGTTGCCTGTGCTTCCATGGTGCTGAGATTACAGGTCTGTCATCACTCAAGGAGTTCCTCATTTTATCAGGGGGCAGTGAGTATCTCTCTAGGGAAGCATGATAATAGATCAAGTAGAAAGGGAGGTACAGAAGAAGTCATGGAGGCAGGAGTGTACCCCCAGAGAGTATTTCTTCCAGAGGATCACCAGTGCAATTCTTTCCCAATTCCAAGTGTTACCTGAGGATCTTCTGCACAAGTAGGCAGTTGTCAGATGATGGAAAGTACCGGAAAGGGTATTGCATACATTCTCTAGGATGCTGTTGGCTGTTGGTCTGAAATTAAGTAGGACACTGTGATTTAAAAAAAAAAAAAATGTATTTTGTTCCAGCAGGTGGCAGTATGGATTTAGAATAGTGGCAGATTTTAGGAAGAATGAGCATTCATTAGAAGAATTCAAACCTATTCCACAAGAAATACAACACAGTTGGGGAGGGAGGGTCATGTCAGATGATCAGGGTAGAGCTTGGAATATGTCATTTATCTGTAGAGAGTGCTTTTATTCAAGTTGATTTTCATTACTTAAGAATGGTTCCTCAGAAAAAGAGATTTCTCTATACATATCCTCACAGCCTTTTTCCCCCCTTTGAAACTTTAAATCCTCCAATCCCAGCTTTCTTTGTAATCAGTTACATTGTTCACCAATGAATACTAATATTACCACCCCTATAATCAGGCTTATTTTAATTTATTTCATGGTCATCTCTACTTCTCATTTCAATCTGAGAAGTCCCATGCTACTGAAAATGATTTTTCCTTCCTTGGCTAGCTCCTGAGTCAGGAGACGTCACTCACATGTAGCCGCCTGCTGCTGTGGGAAATGCAAACATTGACCCTGAGCGCAACAGCTCCTCAATGTCAGTGTGATTCAAGGTTTCAGTTTAAATTCTCATGTTTTCAATTCCCCACATTTACTTTACTTTTTAAATAAACAATAAAACACATTTGCCTTATTCCTGTTGTTTTTCTGTTTCTTTGGGAAAGACCTAATTGATTTCCTTGGATATCTAGATATGTGTGATTTTAGGTCTTTACCAGAGAATAGAATATCTCTGATTGTATCAAGATGACAGTCAACTGTATACCTTACCTGCTCAAAGAGAAAATAGACTAAACCCCTTTACTCACACTCAATCTATAAATGTATATATGTATTTTTAAAGGTACCTAGAACATTTTCCAAAAAATTATACATAAGAAAATGCTATGCTTGCCTTCTAAATCATCCTTTGGTTAAACAATCTAATTGGCTGTCCTTGACATCCTATTTCTACCCCTTTATGCACAATATTCAATAAGGGATTATATATAGATACATAAATATATGGTACACATATATGGTATATGAATGTATCTATATATAATATTGTATATATGATATATGGTATATATATACTGTGTAATATATATGGTATATATAATATAATGTATATATGATATATATGTATCTGTATATAATAAGGCTACACCTTGACTCTGGTCCTAAAGGAACAAAGCATCCATCATAAATTGATAAAAAGCTATGGAAAATGATGATAAATCATGTAGAGATTATTAATCACTTCATTGCACTTACAGGCATCTTCAAAGTTTTGAGAATTTTACATTTTTGAAATGCTATACCATTGTAATATATTCTAAAATACACTCCTAAAGTAACTCCATAGTATATGTATATATATACAAAAATATGACATATAGTATCTATAATTTTTCTTTGTCAGTCTGGGGCTTGAACTCAGGGCCTGAGTGCTCTACTTGGGCTTTCTTAAGGCTAGAGCACTTGAGCCACAATACCACTCCTGGTTTTTCTATGTATGTGGTACCGAGGAATGGAACCCGGGTCTTTGTGTATGCTAGGCAAGCACTCTACTACTAGGCTAAACTCCTGGCCAGACATATAGTATCTCTAATATTATAAATATATATATATATATGTCATCAGTAATAACCATACGCAGAGCAATACCAGCTTGCCTCAAGTTGGAAAGTTATCTGAATAACTTATGTGGTTGGTTTGGTTTATAGCATTCCACAAATAGACTTCCTTTGATTTTGTATGTAGATGAGGAAATATGGTATTATATACATTAATTATTTCAAGCACCTAAAATATCAAAAAACATTTCTTCAACATCATATAAGCTCCATTTCTAGTCCCTAGTTTTTATCTGTGAATATATTTAGTTGTCTTGCTAAAATAGAATCCGTGGGTGAAAATGTTAATGTGTTTATGCCTGCTCCTAGCTGTATTCCGTGCATGTTTGCTGGGAAAGCCACGCTGGCCTATGAGCTCCCCTCGGGCTCCAGACATCATTTCAGCATCTCTCATTCTGCTCATGATTCCGATATAGCAATCTTGGTAGAATGGAAATCAATGTCTTGGTTGCACAGTGATGAAGGCTGCTGTGGAGTCTATTCTATCAGTTGCTTTCTTCCTCTTCAAATTCCCCCATCTGTGCCTGACATATGGGATGTGGGAAGCTCTGGACTGTGTTATAGTGAGTAAGAGATCTGTGGTCTTAAGATGTGTGGTTTCACTGCAAGGAGGAGCTTTGTGCCTCCTTTAAAGGTCTGAGCTAGGTTCTGGGGATGTGGGGGAGAGTTGAAGCTAGGTGAGTAGCCAGGGTCTGGGGGTGTAGGGGAGAGTAAATGCCAGGTGAGGAGCCAGGGTCTGGGGGTATGGGGGAGTTGAGGCTAGGTGTGGAGAAAAGATCCATTGGGAGCTTCCATTCAGCTGTCTCAAAAAAGCACTGAAGTCAACTCCTGATTCCTTCTCCCTTTGCCTGGCTCCACACACCTCTGTAGTTTCCTCAGAATCTAGTACAGAGAAGGTTTGCTGCAAATCTGGGTTGACATCATGGTCAGGCAACTTAAATGGAGAACACAAGTTGATCATGGAACCACGCTTATTCAATCTTCTTCCTGCCACAAAGCTGACACCAAGCCTTGATGGAGAAGGAAGCAGTGTTTTGGAGCTTTTTGCCTTTTGACTGAGTAGGGGAAAGGAAAGAGGACTCCACACTGACTTTGAGAGAGGTCCTGGAAGGAGAAGGTAGAGGAAAAAACTGCAGAATGAGGTGCCATCTAGGAGCAAAGGAACAAAAACCAGGGGGAAAAAATGTTCTCAAGGAGAAAAATGAAGCCCATTCTGCCTTTTCTGCATCCATCCTCTGCTTACTGGCCTGGTTCAATGCAAACACACCTTGCATTAAAATCTATACAGGGCCTGAAAGGAAAGAAAATACTAGATGGCCCAATTAGAAGCCATTGTATGTAGGGAAAGTTTGTGTGTGCAAGTGTGTTTACTTGTGGAGGACAGTTTCTCCCTGGTGTTACTTAAAGGTACCAGGAGATTGGGAAGAACTTGAAGGCTTCTGGAGGTAGTGAGAGAAAATTACGATCCAGCAAAATCTGCCTGAAGGATAGCTTATTTAGTTCGTGGGTGTCTAAATTTGGGATATGAACATGCGAAACCTAGAAAGCCTCATTCTCCAATGCGCTGTCTAAAATGTGGTAGTGATGGATTTCCTTGTAAAATACTCTCTGTATTAATCAGGAAGATCTGGGAAGGGGGTTCTTTTGCTGTCAAGTCAGGCTGGGCATACACCATGCCCAGGCGCTGTGGCCCCACGATGCTGACTTTGAGGTCGCCCAGGAGATGAGACCAGCTGGTAAAGTGGGTGCGAACTCACTGAATGTGTCCTGCACAAACGCCTCAGAGTCCAGGAAAGGCTACAGAGGAGTGGGTCTAGGAGGGAATTCCTCAGCTTCTGCTTGCATAGTGGGAAATGCAGGGGTGGAGAGAGGGAGACAGAGACAAGATGAGAAAATCAGGGGCATGCCAGGCCCAGGAGCTAGCATGAAAGGAAGTAAGACACCTCACAGAGCAAGGCCAGGGCTCAAAGCTCCACCCACCTGTGATGTGGAGAGGAAAGCCTGTGTTGTCTTAGAATAGAGTGTAGAGGGCCAGAAGGGTAGAGCAGGGGGAGTGTGGACAGGGCAAACCATGTGCTCCTGTCAAAGAGGCCAGAGCCTGAGACCCTGAGCATGGCCTCCAGGAGACCCAGCCCTGCCTGCACTGAGCTGGAAGGTATCTGGGGATTCTGGTGCTGCCATGGGCTCCAGGCTGCTCTTTGCTTCCTAGGGGGAGGGTAGGCCTGGGCACACGTGCAAACATCTGGTCTGAGGTTTTCCTCCCTGGAATCTAAGCCAGAGGGTGGAGTCTGCACCCGGAGGCCTCCTTTTGCAACGTGACCTTCGCCTCTGTCTCCCCACTGACCCACAGGACTCGTGGGCTGTGGAGTCACACAGCCTCCAGGCACCTAAACAAAGCCCAGGGGCAAGCGGGTCACACTGTTTCCTCACTCATGACACCTCTATGTGGACTGGTACCAGCAGACACTGGCCAGGGCCTGACCTTGGTCATTTCATATTACAATGGGGAGCTGAGCGAGAAAGGAGACGTGACCCATCCAATCTCAGTACAGCAATCCCTACTAAAAGGTGCTTTCCGCTGGGCAGAAGGGGACCTGCAGTGTCACGCTGCCTGCCAGAGCTGCTCCCATCCTAGCAAGCTGAGCCGTCTTTCCCAGACTCTTTTTGCTGCGGTATCTGTGATCTGTTGAATGCTCACAGAGTTCTCACAATCAGCAGCTCATCCTCACACCTGCTGGCTCCAGTGAAATCATTAATAGAAATCGATGACGCCAGAGTTAATGATTCAGGTGACTGGCACCTAGGCAGTCTAACAATTTTCAGAATGATAGAAAGCAGAGATGACATAGATAGCTGTCCCTATTCCCGTTTCAATGCTACCTCATCAAGACTGACATCAGTAGTGCCATATTTAGCAGAGTTTTCCTGCCTATGAAAAAGAGACTAACAATATCCCTCTGTATATATCATTTCTTGAGAGAAAGAGAATCTGTCAGATTATCTATCTTCCATCTATTTATTGTCAATAGACCTCTATGTCAAGAGACATATCTGTCATGTATCAACCTATCCATCATTTAATCTATAGACTTACATTTATATCTATTATCCCTCTGTTATTTATAAATCTATATAATTTTCTCCCCAATCAATCCATCTATTATCTTCCTACTATCTATCAGTCATCTCCATCAGCTATGATTCTCTGAATCTCTGTACATCTAGCTATCAGCTATCATTCTATCTATCTATCTATCTATCTATCCATCTATCTATCATCTGCCTACTGCTCTTCCTTCTGAATGATATAGTCAGGGCTCCCTAAGCAAGGAGTCATGAGAAATTTCACAGGATCCTGAGGAACACCAAAGCCTATCTATCGTGAGAGAAGCTAGGAAGAAGATCCTTGGAAATGCAAATGGTTCTCTGAACTGGCTCACCAGACAGTGACGTTAATGAGGTGCAGCTCTTTTGAGGAACTGGCCAACACCAGCCTGACCTTGGTCCTGCCACACCCTTGCTTTTTCCAAAGCCATCTTTTCTCTCCCTGCTGTTCAATGATGTGCATTGTTCAGGAATTGTTTGTGTAGTGTGGAATTCCACGACTATCTTAGCTACACTCAGCCTTGTTTTCTCCCGCACTCCTTCTTCCATGATGGTGTATTGTCTTATACCATTTAGTTTTCTCATTAGCCTAATTTTTTTATTTTGCTCACATATTTAACCCATTTATCTTGATGATAATCTTGATCATCTTCATTTTCTATAATTTTGGGGTAACACTGTCGGTATCTATTTTGTTCTGTTTGGGTGTTTTTGTTTACTCTTAGTGATGGAGACAAAAGAACCCCCTTACCCTCAATTCTAGTGCTTTTCTTCCTAATATTTTACATGAAACATTTCTTCTCATTCCTCTAGGTTTAAAGGAAGACATCTGAGATTATAGTTGGTATGCAGCAGGAGCAGAAGGAGGCGGTGACTAAATGCAGAAATCTAAGGAATAGTCAGTGACAGAATTAGTGTTGGGGTTAGGGTTTCAGGAAATTGGTCTTGGAACTTTCTCCATAGCTCTTTCCAATGACTATGCAGACATTACCCAGCATTCTTTATGCCACCGTTGAAAAGAACAAAAATGAAACATCATTAATTGGCCACAAGATGTCACTGTGATGCCACTGTCCTACAAAAATCTCTAGGGGTTATTTGAAATAGGAAAGGGAAGGGGGGAAACAAGATGATTGGGAGGGGATGGAGAGGGAAATGGGGAAAAAACATGAGAAGGAGTATCCATGTGTGAGAAATAATATGCGCCTACTATCTGGCGAATGTAACTGTAACCCCTCTATACATTATAATAATTTTTTAAAAGAAGAATGTCTTCTCATTTGAATAAATTGTTAAATAAAAAAATATCAAAACCTAGATACATAAGGCCATATGGAATGACGCTAAATGAAAGGAACTCCAGGATATAGAAACAAAAGCCATGTAATGAGTGATTGTTGTCCTTAATGTACTATGTTATCTCATCTCTTTTGCTGTCCCTTGGTTATCTCATATTGTTACAGTATTTCACCTGGTTATCTGATATACTGTATATATGCGTATTTGGTTATTTGAAGTGGGATAGGGAAGGGAGGAAAACAAGATGAGGGGTGGGGGTAGGGGGAAGGAAATGGGGACCAAGACATGAGAAAGGGTATCAATGTATGTGAAGTAATGCACCTTCTATCTGGTGAATATAATGTAACCCTCCTATTAATTACAATAAAAATATATGAAAAAAAGAGGAAACATTAAAAAAAATCTCTAGGGAGAATTGAAGAGAAAAGCCTAAGAGCAAAAGGGTGAAGGCAAAATGGGGATTTGAATATCCAACGATGAGCACACATGGGGAAGTTTTCAGTTACTGGAGCCATGCGACAGTTAGAGGTCCCTCTGAACTTTGGAAGGTGCACAGCTGGTAAAATATTTTTAGGGCAGCTTTGATGTGGGATAGGTGCAAAGACAGGACCAACTGCCACTGATAAAGTGGGGACCCGCTAGATAGGGGTTCTCCTAGGCATATTACATTGCTCCACATCCACCTTCCCTGTGGGCCTGGCTTAAGCAAACATGGCCCTATGAAGAGGGCTGGTTCTGCCTGAGACAAGAGGCCCACGAGGAGCTGTGGGCCTGAAGGAGGCGCCAGCACAGCTCACATTCAGCAGTTAGAGAGGGGAGAAGGGCCTCCTCCTGCCTGCTCTCAGTCCTAAGCTCACAGGATTATCTTGGCTAGGTTCCCTCTTCTTGCGACCTGTCATGATACACAAACTCTTCTATGTTCTCCATTTTCTCCTTGGAGTAGGTGAGTTCTGGGTTTTGTGAGAAATCTGTGCCATGAGTTTACGAAGTCCCATCCCTAAACCAACGAGCTAGAGACATGTGCTTATTCCTAAAGTATTGATTTCATCATATGCCTCCCATCCAATAGGATTCCTGGATGCTGAGACCACTCAGACTCCCAGATACCGGATTACAAACACAGGGAAGAAGCTGGTCCTAGAGTGCTCTCAGGATATGAACCATTTCTCCATGTTCTGGTATCGACAAGATGCAGGACGAGGGCTGACGCTCATCCATTACTCAACTGGTGTCGGCAGCACTGTCAAAGGGGACCTTGCAGAAGGGTACAACGTCTCCCGAGACACAATGGATCGGTTCCCCCTGACACTGCCATCAGCCAGCCCCAGCCAAACCTCCACGTACCTCTGCAGCAGCAGCAGTCACAGCACTGCACCGACAGCTGTTCTCTGCACAAAAAGGGCGGACACAGCTTCACCTTCCCCAGCCCCTGCCCCAACCATGAGACAAAACATGTCTTCCCAGCAGAGGGACCTTAACTGGTAGACAAAGAGGTGAGGGAGGGGAAGGAGAGACAGAGAGAGGAGACAGAGTCAGAGACTTGTACTTTACTCAGCATAGTAAAGGAGAGGGATAGTATTTCTCATCATGAAACCAGTACTTCCTTCCTTTTTTCCACACAAACCAATTCCAGAATTTTTCTGAGCTGTTTTAACATCCCCGAGGAATCTGTGATTCTCCAGGTTTCATATAATTTCCTAATTTATCACATTGAGTTATTTGTCTGATATTCCTGCCCTCCCCCCCATCTATTTACCAAACTGGCCAAATCTACTGAAATTTGATATAATTGCTGAATAATAAAATGGATGGTGACCAAAATTTCCCAAGTCATGATACCTATGGAAGCTTCTGACTACCTTTACCAGCCCTGGGGATTTCTTTAAAGTGTTTGTTTATCTAATTCTTTCCTCTTGAAATTGGTCCTTCTTTTTTTAGATCAACCTGGCTCATTGTTTTGCTGAATTTGAGGTTTCTGTATCTCTCATTGAACTCTTCTCTCAGTCTCAGTATTTTATGTGTTGACTTTTGTTTGTGCCTTTGGTTACTTTTTAATAATGAAACTGAGATTGGTCTGTATAGAATATAGTCACTCATTTGTACGGGACTCCCATTTTATGTTATTTATTTATTTACTTGGATTTGTTAAACTGTAGCTATTGAGAATAAAATGTCCATATAATCCCAGCTACACAAGAGATGGAGTGCAATGGCTCAGGACACAAACTAGCCTTGAGTAAAAACACCAGATCCCATCTGAAAAAGGGCTGAGATATGGGTCAAGTTGTAGAGCATATGGAAGGTCCAGAGTTCAAAACCTCAGGAGAAGAAAAAAGAAATAGTGAATCTATTTTCTCACAGAGTAGCTTGACTTTCCATTGTTTTCATAAATCTCTTAATAAATAGAATTTCTTCATTTTTATAAAGTCCAACTTATAGTATGTTTCCTATTTACAGTTAATGCCCTTTGCATCTGAAGGCATTTTTATCTTCACCAAGTTACGAATTGTTTATTACTTACTTTCATACTCCAGTTTGGTAGCCCATTCTTGGTCAGTTCTTGATGCCACAAGAAAATGCTCCACTACCAAACCTTGATACATAAGGCCATATAGTTTGAAGCTAATTGAAAGGACCTCCAGGATATTGAAACAAAAGCCATATAAGGAATGATTGTTGTCCTTAATGTACTATGTTATCTCTCATCTCCTTTGCTGTCCCTTGGGTATCTCATATTGTTACAGTATCTCACTTTGTTATCTGATATATTGAATTTATTTGTATTTGATTATTTGAAATTTGATAGGGAAGGGGGGAAAACCAAGACGGGTGGGGGGGTAGGGGGAAGGGTAAAGAGTACCAAGACATGTAAAAGGGTATCAATGTAAGTGAATTAATGCACCTTCTATCTGGCAAATATTATGTAACCCTTTTATTAATTACAATAAAAAATAACATAAAAAAAGAAAATGCTCCACTATAATCCCATCCTTCTTATTCTACCACACCTCATAGTTGGTATTACCAGGATTATTTGTGCATCAGTAACTCTCCTTTCCTTTTTTGTTTGTGGACCAGGGAGGGACGTAGCCTGTGGATGTGGAGGAAGAAGATGGCTGGAGAGAAGTCTGCCACAGACTTCCCTGGCTGGGAGGACGTGAGAACCCTCCTTGATTTCTCTCATGAGAAATCATGCATCTTTTTTGGAATTTGTATCTCTAAGACACACTGTTTATTCTCACATTTAGCATTTCTCACTATTTCTGCTAACACTCTTAGCAATGCTAATTGCAGACTGGTAGACCTTTTGTTACTGCTAATTGCAGAATATTAAAAACCTTGTTACATCCAGTTGCAGAGTCTTAGAAAAAGAAATTCCATAGAGAGCCGGGAGTTTGGCCTAGTGATTAAAGTGCTTGCCTAGCATGCATAAAGACCCGGGTTCGATTCCTCAGTACCACATACATAGTAAAGCCAGAAGTAGTGCTGAGGCTCAAGTGGTAGAGCTCTAGCCTTGAGAAAGTCCAAGGACGGTGCTCAGGCCCTGAGCTCAAGCCCAGGAGTGGCAAAAAAAAAAAAAAAAGAAATTCCGGGTCCTGGATTGAACACAGAGGCATAAAGGGAGGAAGAATGATTTACCAAGTTGTGACTGGACTAAGGAAAACTGACAAGAAA
The DNA here is from genome assembly GCF_031878675.1 of Megascapheus bottae. NCBI lineage: Eukaryota > Metazoa > Chordata > Mammalia > Rodentia > Geomyidae > Megascapheus > Megascapheus bottae. Next base: position 77,304,756 of record NC_143513.1, read on the forward strand.
ATGTAAAAGTCTTAGGGTAACACTAAGGTAAGACTGAGGTAACACAAGTGGAAAACTAATACACATGCTGAAACAGCAGCAGGCTTGAATCTCTGCATGGTTGAGCATGAGGATTTAGGAAAAGGTTGTTTACAATCTGCTATATTATTGACTAGAAAAAATAGCCATAAAATGAGTTCTAGTAAGAAAATTCCAACCAAACAATTCGTTTCTCGACACATTTTATTCTCTTGACATAGTTTTCCCTAAGTCAAATTTACTAGGGATATGTTTCTAAAGTACTTAGTTACTATAATCCTCTGGGTTCAATCTGTAATGGCAGGAATGGCTTGGAGAAGTAGACACAAATTCCGAGGATGTTAAAGAAAGATGACTTTGGGACTGGGAGTGTGACCTAATGGTAGAGTGCTTGCCTAGCATGCACGATGCCCTCGATTTGATTCCTGGGCACCACAATACACAGAAAAAGCCAGAAGTGGCACTATGGTTCTAGTGATAAAGTGCTTGCCTTGAGAAAACTCAAGGAGAGGGCTCAGGCCCTGAGTTTAAGCCCCAGCCTTAGGACTGGGGGAAAAAAAAGGAAGGAAGGAAGGAAGGACAGGACAGAAGGAAAGAAAGAAAGACTTTGTGAGTGTAAAAGCCTGAACTACCTTAGTTCTATGCGATGAAACGATAGTCTGTAGAATGGGTTTGGGAGGGCAACATTTAGTCTAAATAACTTCTAGAGAGCTGGCAGCCTTTGCATGTGATCCCATGGACTGCTCCCTGGTAACTCTGTGTCATGGGTCATCAGGGGAAGCACGTGTGACAGGAATCCACAGATCGAAGCTTGGCTTTGATCCAGCCTGGTAGTAATGACAGGACATCTTCATGTGGAAGAGGGACAGGACAATTTCATCACTGAGCTCCTTGTTCTCAGCCAATAGGCAGGTGTATGGTTCCAGCGTGGGGCCATGCCAGGAGTCTATACACTAAAGAATGGAGCGGGGAAGGACTCGTGGGCCTGAAGCAATCCCCATAAGGATGACCCAGGACCATACCGATGGCATTCCCCCAAGTAAGAGAAAGAAGACGAGGTACGAACTCGGCTCCTACCCTCAGCACAGAAGCTCAGGGCTTCTTTCTGCAGTGGGACCACAAGCTCGGGTTTCCTTCTCTGGGTGCTGCCTTGTCTCCTGGGAGTAGATGAGGGCTGCAGAGAAGGAAGTTCATTGTTCAAAAATTGAACATCTCTGCTGAAGGATGGCCAGGCATTTGGGGATCCGGGCCTGCCTGGTGGACATGGTGTCCATTTTCATCCTCATCTCCCTCCCAGTCCTCATCCTAACCTCTGTTCCCCATTCCATCCCTTCCTGTGCTGTCAAGGAGGAGCACAGCCTCAGAACTTCCAGCACATTCTATGCCAGACAACTCTTCGTTTGAAGTCAGCTTGCCTCATCCTAGCCTCTCTGGTTGTGTAGGAGAGGGCCACGAAGTGTGGGGAGACACTCTCCATTGTGTGGAGCACACTTCGGGGGAGGAATTACGTATGTTGCAAATCTATGGGTTCTGGGATCCAAAGGACTGGTTCACTCCTAGAGAACATGGGAAGCTCCACGTTCCTCTGCTCCATTGTGGCTGGAGCCCTATGGCAGGGGAGGGAGAGCCCTGGAGAAAAGCCCTGCTCAGCGCCCATTCCTCAACAAGTCTTCTGTCGTCCTCTTTGTGCCACGCCCAGCCTTCCCGGATACCATTTTCACAAGGATTCCACCATAGATGAATGATCTCCATCCTCAGGTCACCTACTGGAAGTGAGGTAAACTGGAAATGGATCAGCTTGCTCTACTGAGCCGAAGCATTTGTGATGGTGAGTAGATGGTAGTCGTTTCCGAGCTGCCAGGGGGATGGATGGCCGTGCCAGGGACAGGATTCTGTCACTGAGGGGGACTCTCCAATGTCTTCCTGGGTCAGCAGCAAGGAACTTTCTCCATCACGCCTGCTCTTCTCAAACTATGTTCTTGAAGTTTGCAGCTTCCTCACAAATCTAAAGTTAACATCCCCACAGAGACAGACATTGGAGCCATGGTTTCCCGTGAGACGCATACGTGCAGGGATGGTTTAGACTAATTTATGAGAAGCAACGATTCACTTCATAATGCAGACTGTGAAAAAGTCCAAGGACAAAGCCAATTCCTCATGTTCTTCAAGTTCTACAAAGCCCTGAAGAATCCAGTCTAGATTGGAGTGTGCTAGTGGTGACATTCCTTCCTTGATACTATTGAGGATGAACTCACTGCATCTGCGGGATAAATGCTTGGCACTTCTCCCTTTCTCCTCACAAACAGCTTTCACTCCTCCTGAAGTGTAGACAGGGACAGTGCATGACTGGGGAGAGAAGTCAGAGATCTCTCAAGGTGGATGGCAGTAGGCCTTCAGGTTTCTGACGTGGAACACTGGAGAAATATGAAGATGTCAACGGCCACGGGAGAGGACACAAGTAAGGAGAGGCCCAGAGACCACGGTGAGATCGAGGAAGCCACAGGGTTGGGCTCAGAGTGGGGTCAACCAGACAGACCTCTCTCTGAATGAGCCAGTGTTGAAATCCCCTTCAGAGGATCCAGGATTTCTCAATTCTATGCCTTTTCTTTTCCCCACTTTTTTGAACATAGCTCACAGTGAGTTTTGTTCCTTCTTACTGGCTCATGGTAGAGGGGTGCATCTCAGGGCTGCTTGTATCCTAGGCTTAATTCATGTCACATTACACTTAGGCTCAGGGATGTCACTGAAGCAACTCCCAGTGGGGCCAGGGATGCCCCTCCCCCCTGCTGCTGCTTACAAACCCTGTGGTGTGTGACCTCCTCCTCATCCTCACCCTCATCCTGCCATGAGCACCCGGCTCCTCTGCTGGGTGACCCTCTGCCTCCTTGGCACTGGTGAGTCACCAAGCAGTGACAAGCACTACTGAGTGTGTGTGTGTGTGTGTGTGTGTGTGTGTGTGTGTCCATGCAATGATTTGAACAACAATGTCCTTCTCTATTCAAGGTCATGCCAAGGCTGGAGTCTCCCAGTCCCCCGGACACATTGTCACAAAGAAGGGGCAGAGTGTGTTGCTCAGGTGTGACCCCATTTCTGGACACCAAAGTCTTTTCTGGTATAGACAGAGCATGGGGCAAGGCCCAGAGTACCTGACTCACTTCCAGTATGAAGTGGCTGCAGACAAACCTGCAATGCCTAGTGACAGGTTCTCTGTGGAGAGGCCCAATGGCTCCTTCTCAACTCTGAAGATCCAGCCTGCAGAGCAGGGAGACTCAGCCCTGTACCTGTGTGCCAGCAGCTCAGCCACAGTGTGGCACAGCCCCCTCCCTTCTGAGCACAAACCACAGGGCCCCCCATCATCCTTCCCAGAGGCCCTAAATAGTGGAGCTTGCCAGGACTTTTCCTCATCAAAGGGAATCAATGATCTTGAGCCAAAGGGTTCCCTTCTTACAGCAGGAAGCCAGGAAATAACCACTGAATTAGCACAACAGGGAATTCGGGATTGGAAAAAATTAAGTTTTTGCTTTCTTACATTAAGTTTATAGTCAAGATTCAACAGGTGGGATTGAATTTTAAAGCTTGATCTCAAAAACAGTGAGTGACAAGGAAATATTCTCCTGTAAGATAATAATATTTCACATAACTCTTGAACTGAATGTCATTAACCACACATAAGCAAATTGAAGAGTGGGCCAGCCAGAAGATAGAAATACTGGGTAATTAGTAGGTATCAGTCATTTAAAAATATTCAGGTGTAAAAATTACCATCAAAATCAATTATCCCCAAATGTCATTAACAGGAAGACACATTCACCTGTGTCCACATGTTTTTAAAATTTCTATTGACAATCTCAATTCTTATTTAATATCCTTCTTTTCTGCTCATCACATATTTTTAATTGAAACCCAAATTATGCTTGATTTTATGAACTATAACTCACTTGAAAACGTGTTGAAATGAAGTTCACGGAAAATCCACCTACTTTTTCATCTGCAGTGGAGGTTGGTTTGAGGTTTCTAAAGTACATGTACGCACGAGAATCACAGCAGACTTTCATTTTTTGTTCTCTGTCTATCGCTTTTTCAATTATTAGAGTGTTACTTGTCTACTTTTACTATTGGATCTTGAATTGTATATATTTATATAATACAGTTTGATGATGTAGTATGTGTCTATCTATTTAATCATTTTTAAATAATTTTGACTAACATAAGTGCATGAATTTATGGGTGTTGTAAACATATATTACATTTCAATTTTCTGAAAAACAGAGGTCTTTAATAGACCACTCCATTTCTCCTTCTTTTTGGTTTGCATTGCATACTTTGTATTAAAAAAATCTATGGCCTATTTCCCAATAACTATATTTTGTACTTCCTTGTACAATGTTGGAATTACCACTAAGATAACAAAGTCCAGAATTATAACTGTTATATAAAAAAGAGAATGGAATCATGAAAGTGATGACCCAAACACAGAAGTTAGATTGATTAACAAAGAAAGTAACAAGGAAGACATGGAAAGAAAAAGAAAACCAAAAGTTAGATGGCAGTGTTAGCAGATAAGGAGTCATATCAACTGATAGTATAAGTGTTCTTATTTGGTAGAACCTAAGTAGAAGACACTGAGCCATTCCACTTTGTGAATATCATTGGTTTCAATCCAATACCCAGGCGCTCTACTACGCAAAAATTAAAACACAGCAACAAAAAACATCCCGACAAATCTAGATGTTTGTTACAATAAATTAAATTCTGCAAATATAAAGAAACAGGATAGAAAAAGCAAGGGAACAGAAAAAAATACAAAATTAATACAAATAAATAGATATCTAGAATCCATAAATTACTATCAAAATAAGGTCCAGAGCAGAGCAGATTATTTTGGAGTTCAATGATATATTTACTATAAAAATATATGTATATACCTGTTTTGGGTGGTCATTGGGCTTGAACACTGGGCCTGGACTCTGTCCCTGAACTCTTCAGTTCAAGCATATCACATTACTCCTTGAGCCAAAGCTCCACTTCTGCTTTTCTGATGATTAATTGAAGATAAAAGTCTCAAAGAAGATCATGCCTAGGCTGAATTTGAGCCCCAATCCTCCAATCTCAGCCACCTGAATAGCTAGGATTATAAGCGGGACCCATCTGGGAAGAGCTTATATAGTGTATATTATAGGTAGTTTATAAATTATATTTATTTACATATAAATACATACACATGTAAAATGGAATACATTAGCAATTCAAAGAATTTCTATGAGTCAGAAAGAAGAAATAATCCAACTCAGAATTACCAAAATGCTTACACAGGATCTTCAAAGTGTAAGATGCACAGTGGGCAGTTTCCTCTTCCTGTGTCTTCAAGGGCTGTGCTGGGTGCTGGCATCCCCTGAGGCCAGCTTCAGGAGGCAGCCAGCTGCTGGTTCAGACAGTGGAGGCCTGGATGACCACTAGAGGGCAATGTGGGCCCACTGACCAGCTGCTGCCTGCCTAGGAGAAGTGTGGGTTCAGAGACTTGGCTTGCTGGCCAGGCAGGGATGAATTTAGATAAATAAAGGGAGCACTGGCACAGGAGTGGAGAATCATGATCCTCACACACCCACGGGTACAAATCACAAAGGCATTCACGAATCTAGTGCTCTGGGCTCCATGTCATCCGTGTCGGGGGGCTGTGATGCAGCTTCATGGAATGGCCCACATCTCCCAGAGAAGGTAGGGAGGAAGCAGCAGCTTCCTCAGAGGACAGTACCAGCGGCTCAGGCCTGCCCATCTGCGCCTCGTGCTGCCCTGACTTCCTCAGCACAGGTTGCTCCCCATGTCAGTCTGAGGCTAGGGTGAGTGAGCAAGTTGGGCTCCCTAAGTGCCACACAGGGAGGGCATGGGAAGTGATGCAACCTGAGCCACAGAGGCCTCAGAATGGGACATGCCTGATGTCACTTCCAAGTCCTCCACACTGTCAGAAAGGAGGGTCAAGAGAAGCAGCCACACCTCCCTCTCTCTCTCTCCCTGTGCCCCCCCCCCCGCCAGCCCTCTTTACTCAGACCTGTGCCCTCAGGAGGGAGATGATTCCTGGGCCTGCTCTCCTCCACTCTGCCCGAGGCCCCAGGCTCCTCTGCAGCATTTCCCTGTGTCTCTTGGCAGCAGGTGAGTCAGGAGCACAGGTGGGGCAGAGCTGGGTAGCTGGCATCTGATGCCCACCTGACCTGGATTTCCCTGCTGTCTCCTCCTGCCAGGTGCGCTGCAGGCTGGGGTCCTCCAGTCTCCCCGACACCTGATCAAAGCAAAGGGAGGAAAGTCCACTCTGGAATGCGTTCCCCACTCTGGACACGACACTGTGTTCTGGTACCAGCAGGCTGTGGGGCAGAGTCCCCAGTACCTCATTTCGTATTTTCGGGGAACAGAGAGAGAGAAAGGAAGCATCCCTGTCCGGTTCTCAGCTCGGCAGTCCAATGACTACCACTCTACGCTGACCATGAGCGCCTTGGAGCTGGGGGACTCGGCCGTGTATCTGTGTGCCAGCAGCTTGGCACAGCCCTGAACATGGACTGGCTTTCTCTACCCAAACTTCCTGCCCCAGCTGATGATGTAAATGAGGGGGAGAGGGGAGCTGATGCCAGGCACAGCAAACCCCAGGAGGCCTCTTGGGCTTTAGCCACCCCTTCTCAGTCTGCTCCTCTCAGAGAGCTTCTGAGTGTTTCCTGTCTTAAATATCTGGACAGCCTCTCCTTCTGTGAACGCAGTGGCAGGGCCTCTCATCTGTGCTAGGTTACATCTTAGATATTTTAATGCACACATGAGCAGTAGTGTATCCTCTTCAAATGTGAGATCTCAAGGCTTCAGTTCATAGATAGAAAGCTGCAGCTCAGAGACTCTCCTAATGGTTCGTAGGTAACACTATGGGCAGTAGGACGCGCATGCTCCCTGCACATCACTCCCTGAAGTTCTCTTGACATTCTGCACTGCACAAGCAGCTTAAGAGCAGTGGCAGGTCACATTACCGGTTCCAGTTTCTAGGACAGGGTGTCTGCCCTCCATTTCAGAGATAACTTATTCAGAAAACTCTTAACTCATAAGTTCAAGATGAGATATGTTTTCCACAGAATAAAAATAGTGATTCAGCATTGAATTTAAAATAAATAACAAGTAGATATTCGTTGGTGATATTTAAGTATTCCAAGAAGTTCGTGTACCTAAGCCAGACATAATTTTTTAATCACACCTTAATAGATTAACGATTGGAAATTTATTATAGTGGTAATAAAATATGACCAGAGAAATGGATATCCTTCCTAAAACTGTGAAAACAATAATTGTAAAGGTCTACCTAGAAAAAAATAAAACTGCCTCTATGACGAGCTGTGATGTTTGAATATACACTAAAATTGCTTTTATATATGCCATCCACCTGTACAGACCTTAGAGAAACAGTTGGTATTACAGAGAGGGGGCGTGGCAAACACGCAGCAGCGTGGGCATTGGATGGAGAAGGTGACAGCACTGAGAAGCCCTCTGCTCCTACTCCAAAGAGGCCTGGAAGACATAGGAGTGTGCCCTGCTGCCAACATGGACACCCAGCTCGTCCACGTGGCCTTCTGTCTCCTGTGGGCAGGTGAGTGATGAGTAGAGTTGGACTCCCCACCCACACCCAGGGAGACCCCCTTCTCCTTGAGGGCCCTCTGCAGGCTTGGGTCATTCTCTATTACAGGACACATGGAGGCTGCCATCACCCAAAATCCAAGTCACAAGCTCGCAGAGACAGGACGACAGGTGACCTTGACTTGCCACCAGACTGACAACCATGACTACATGTACTGGTATCGACAATACCCTGGGCAAGGACTGAGGCTTCTGCATTATTCCTACAGTAAGAATAGCAATGAAAAAGGAGAGGTCTCTGACGGGTACAGCGTCTCCAGAACAGACACGGAGGACTTCCCCCTCACTGTGGACTCGGCCACCCCCTCCCACACAGCTGTGTACTTCTGTGCCAGCAGTTTCTCCACAGCGCTGCAGGGAGGCCTCCTCTCTGCACAGAAAGTGTGAGGGGAGACGTGGATGACCCTGCTGCCCCTTCAAAGGCCCCAGTCTCAACAGCAGTCTGTGCCACCTCATTCCTTCTCAGACACTGTCAGATCAGAGCAGGAAGGCTTCAAGTTGTAGATGTCCTAGCTGTCACATGCATGCTGCCTGGTGCTGGGTTTCCAGGCCTATACAAGAGAGGGACACTGAATATAGCATTGACTCACACTGACATTCAGCATTGGCCAGAAGACCCTCATGGTAGACAGGGCTGTAGTAGATGGAAGATAAAGGCAGAGATATCACTGAACGTTAAAGTTCCTGGTCATTTAGTCTATTTTCTGTCAGTATGGCAAAATTCCTGAATAATCCCACAGAGGAAGTATTAATTGGCTGATAGCTGTAGGCTTTTCAGTCCTTGTTCTCTTAAGTTGGGTATCATGGTGGGGATTGCCTAGCACAGCACAGTTGATGGCTGCATAGCAGCCTGGAAGAAGAGAAGGAAGGAGCAAGAAGGAAGGGGAGCACAGAAAATAAAAACAAGGAGTGGAAGGAAGGAGGAAAGGAAGGAAGAGAGGGGAGAAGAAGGAAAGATAGAAGGAAGAAAGGGAGGAAGGAGTTTTGAGAAGAATAGGAGGAATGTATGCAGAAGGGAAGGAAGGAGGGAGGAAGACTATGCATATATACATACACAAGAGTGATTAAACCAGCAGAGAGAGAGGGGGTCAAAATGCATGTGCATATTTAGAGCAAAATCCCTGTAAGCCACTTCCTCCAGCTGTGTCCCCAGTTTTCACCTTCTGCAGATGTCTCCCTAGCCCTAGAGTTCATTCAGATAAGAACTATCAGAACAACAATGCACTAATGAGATTGAACCCCAGTGATCTGAACCCCAAAGTCCTGTTTCTAATCACTGTCTGCACAGAGGACCAATTGACTGAGTACTGGGCTATCACTTCCTTTTCTTTCATAAAATTTTTTTGTATTAATAGAAGGGTTACATTATATTCGCCAGATACCAATGTGAATACCAATGTATTCACATACATTGATACCCTTTCTCATGTCTTGGTCCTCATTTCCCTCCCCCGACCCCTACCCCTCATCTTCTTTTCCCAATCACTTCCTTTTAAAAATATATATATAACAATGTGTTCAGCTGTTTTGCTTCCTGTAGTGTAGCTTGCCTCATCTAATGAATTGAGCAGAAAATTCTTATCCCTTAATAACGAAAAGACAGTCCATCAGGATGTGAAGAAATAGAGATGCCAGAAGAGGATAGATAATTGCAGGCAGAAGGAAGAGGTCACTAGCTGATTCCTCCATTTAGTTGCTTTGTTACCGTCAAATAGAAATACCCAGGGGACAGAAGGTATTTCTGGAAAGGTGGAGGGAGCTTCAGTTCCTAAGGCGTTGGACCCCTGGGTGAACTTCCACAGGCAATGACTATGTATCCAACCTCTAGGTCTACATTGGCTTGTTGCAGCTGTTGGACAGAAGACAGTGACCTCCTGGAGACAGTGACATCACAGGGAGCTGCTGTGTGGGGCCAGGGGAGGCTCCTCCTTACTGCCATGCATGAAGACTGGGGCCTGAGCAGCCACCTCCTGTGGTGAGCTTGCCATGGCCACCAACCTGCTCTCCTGTGTGTCCCTCTGTCTCCTGGGGATGGGTGAGTCTTTGCAACCCCATCATGTCCTTGTCACATCTCCCCTGGGATAATCCTGATTGTTTCCATACCGATTCTTTCTCTTTTCCTCCATAGCACTCACAGAAGCTGGGGTCACTCAGAATCCCAGATACAAGATTACAGAGAAAAGGCAAGCTGTGACTCTGTGGTGTGACCCAATTTCTGGCCACAATGTCATTTTTTGGTATAGGCAGATCCCGGGTCATGGCCCAGAGCTGCTGTTGTACTTTCAGAACAAGGATATTGTGGAGAGCTCCCAATTGCCCAAAGATCGGTTTTCTGCAGAGAGGACTCAAGGTGTGAATTCCACCCTGAAGATTGAGCCTGCACAGCTGGAGGACTCTGCAGTGTATCTCTGTGCCAGCAGCTTAGCCACAGCAAGGCAGGGACAGTTGCCAACTGTGCACAAAGCTCTGTCAACCAAAGAGGCACCATCAACTGAATACCTTGGATGGCACTGAAACCTGAGCAATCAGCCATCTCCTCTGCTGCTCCTCTGTGGCTTCCCCAGTGACTCACTGTGAGCTCCAGTGACATCCTTGGAATTAGCTTCCTTGTCCAGCTTCCTCTCTATCTTCCCAGGGGAACTTTCCTCCATTTTTTCTGCAGTGTTTCCTCGACTTATTTCCTCGGTTTCTATGAAAACAAGTGAATGATGATAGCGTTGTGTTTTAACGTTGATGGTAATGGTAATTGTAGGTATTTTTGCCAGTGTCTTTGCAACTGCAGAGAAATACACATCCCACTACCAAGTTAAACAAAATTCTACTTTTACTAGAGAGCTCTAAACTTTTGCATTGGAACCAGCACAATCTAATCTAGGTTCAGGTTTGGGTCAAAGTGTATTTGGGGAGCAGTACATTGTGGGAAGTGTTTTACTGGGAACTTTCTGAAGGTATTTGCTCTTTCCCCAGCCCATCCTGCCATCCCTTTTCTCCTTATGCAGCCTGTTTGCGGGTCCAAATATGTCATTCATGGATCCTTATCCAATCTACTTGTCTGACAAAAGCCATCGTGGGATGGATGAATATGACCTTGACCATCTCTTTATCATGATTGTTAGCTGGTTCTCCCCCAACATTCTAGGTCACTTCTTACAGTTACCATGTCCTTCTTTCTCTTCCTCAGTCTTCTCTCTTTTTCTCCCTCTTGTCTTCTCTTCTCTTTTCCTCCCTTCCCTTCCTTTCCCTTCTATTCTCTTGTCTTCCATTCTCTTCCCCTCCTTCCCTCTTTTCTCCTCCCTTTCCTTCTCTTTCCACCCCTTCCCTCTACTCCCCTCCTGTCCTCTTTCCTCTCTTCTTTTCTCCTCTCCTCCCATCTCCTCATTTCTTTTTTTGTTTCTGTTCTGTCTCTTCCCATTTCCTTTCGACTCCTAGCTCTTCCCTCCTCTCCTCTTCTTTTGTGTAGGTATTGAATTCAGGGCCTTGTACCTGCTAAGCCTAAGATGGTACTCAATATACTGCCAGCTATTTTTTTTAAAATTTATCTTGTGTTAATTCTCATTCCCAGTTTTTGTATAATCACAAGGTTTGTATTTTTTACATTATTGTGCCAGACATGATGATGTAGAATTGATTTTTATTATAGCTCTATCTTCCAGACAATATTATTTTTGTTTCTGCCCAATATGTGAGACAAGTTTAAGACTGATTTCAGCTCTAGGTCACCTGGAACGCTGGTTTATTTAAATTTCTCAATGTAACCATTTAGTGTATTCTCCTTTTATAGCTTAACCTCATGACCTGTGTGTAAGTCACCTCCTCCAACAAGGCCAGTTGTAGTCATCATAAACTGCCAAAAGCCAGGAGTCTGGTGTGTTCACACTTCCAGCCCTTTCCTCCCCAAGATTTGAGGCCATTTATTACTCACTAGATTCTTAGGGCATTACTTAAAATTGTTGATTGATAGTTGATGGTATTTCAGCTATTTAAATAATGAGAGAGAAATTATGTGTCTGTCTCTCTCATCACTGGGATTGGCATTAAATAATTATATTTGACATACAATTCTATTTTGTTTGTGCTGGGATTCAAGCCCAGCACCCTGCCCAGGCTGCGTGAGTGCTTTGTGATTGAGGGAAAACCTACTCATCCTGGATTGCAATGTTAGTCTGTTAGCTCACTGCTGTTTAACATAGCGATTCAGAGATATTTCACTTCCATTACCACCACAACATGAAGATAAGAACAGTGAAAAGAATAAGAAGCTAATTGGCATGTCTCCATGGTTTGGGCATGTGTTACTTTGTTGGATTCACTTCAAGACAGAGTGCATCACGTCTGTGGTGGCATCAGACACGAATCAAGGTGGAGGAGAGCTGACAGTAAGAGCAGGGGCTGCGGGAGAAGGCTCAGAACAGACACAGAAGCCCTGAATCCAGCCTTCGGGACCTACACTGAAGTGGAAGTGGTTGGATTTTAAGAGTACTTGATATCAGAATGATATCAATTTTTGGGAAAACTATTTGTTCCACATTCTCCATTTTGGAGGAACTCCTGTTTCTTGCAACATGGTCTATATTAGAAGTAAATAAGTCACTTATTTAGCCTGTTTTCTTCACCTGATTTAGTCTTTGGATCATTTCATTTTCTTCCTGGCTGCTGAGAGAAAAATTAGAGTGTGATTTTCTCAACATTCACACAGAAGAATGGTGAGTTCTCTTTCTCATGCACACATCTTGCCTTCATTTTTAGAAGGTAGAAAATGGATTGAATTTTACTTTACCATAGTGTTAACCAATCCATGTGGTCTCATACATAAGGCCTGTTTTCTTTTTTCCCTAACAATGTTGAAACTGAAATTATGGTATGGACATGTTACAATTGTAAGGTTTCCCGAAAGGAAACTCCACGCAGTTTAAGAGGTGAAGGTTTATTGAGAGACAGAGAAAGAGAGAAAACAGACCTACAGCCACACAAGATGAAGTCAGGCGGAAGAAAGAGAGCTTATGGCCGGAAGTGAGACATTAAATAGGGGGAGGAGTGTGGCCACAGGGGAAGCGGATGTGACATCAGAGGATGAAGAAATACTTCAGACAGGGGCACCTCCCACTGGGGGAGTTGCCAGTTGCCAGGGTTACAGTCTGGGCAGGGATTTCCAGGGTGCACAGGAGGACGCCAAGGGAAGGAATCATTTCTCCCAGGCAGACCTAACAATAATGAAACCTCTTAAATAAAAAAAATACTTTAAAAGTCACTGTTTCGATATGTGATTCTAGTATTTGTCTCTTACTCCTCCTGAATGTTTAGACAAGGCCAGTGCATAAATGGGGAGAGAAGTGAGAGATCTCTCAAGGTGGATGGCAGTAGGCCTTCAGGTTTCTGATGTGGAACACTGGAGAAATAGGAAGGTTTCAACAGCCATGTGAGAGGACACAAGTGAGGAGAGGCCCAGAGACCCACGGTGAGACCCAGGAAGCCACAGGGTTGGGCTCAGAGTGGGGTCAACCAGACAGACCTCTGTCTGAATGAGCCAGTGCTGAAATCCCCTTCAGAGGATCCATGATTTGTGAATTCTATGCCTTTTCTTTTCCCCATTTTTTTGATCATAACTCACAGTGAGTTTTGTTCCTTCTTACTGGCTCATGGTACAGGGGTGCATCTCAGGGCTGCTTGTATCCTAGGCTTAATTCATGTCACATTACACTTAGGCTCAGGGATGTCACTGGAGCAACTCCCAATGGGGCCAGGGACGCCCCTCCCCGCTGCTGCTCAGCCTTACAAACCCTGTGGTGTGTGACTTCCTCCTCATCCTCACCCTCATCCTGCCATGAGCACCCGGCTCCTCTGCTGGGTGACCCTCTGCCTCCTTGGCACTGGTGAGTCACCAAGCAGTGACAAGCACTACTGAGTGTGTGTGTGTGTGTGTGTGTGTGTGTGTGTGTGTGTCCATGTAATGATTTGAACAACAATGTCCTTCTCTATTCAAGGTCATGCCAAGGCTGGAGTCTCCCAGTCCCCCGGACACATTGTCACAAAGAAGGGGCAGAGTGTGTTGCTCAGGTGTGACCCCATTTCTGGACATGTGGGTCTTTTCTGGTATAGACAGAACACGGGGCAAGGCCCAGAGTACCTGACTCACTTCCAGTATGAAGTGGCTGCAGACAAACCTGCAATGCCTAGTGACAGGTTCTCTGTGGAGAGGCCCAATGGCTCCTTCTCAACTCTGAAGATCCAGCCTGCAGAGCAGGGAGACTCAGCCCTGTACCTGTGTGCCAGCAGCTCAGCCACAGTGTGGCACAGCCCCCTCCCTTCTGAGCACAAACCACAGGGCCCCCATCATCCTTCCCAGAGGCCCCAAACACTGGAACTTCTCTGGCCTTTTCCTCACCAAAGGGAATAAATGATCTCGATCCAAAGGGGTACCCTTCTTACAGCAGGAAGCCAGGAAATCACCACTGAATTAACACAGCATGGAATCCGGGATTGGAAAAACTCAACTTAAGCTCTCTGACATTACATTTATAGTCAAGATTCAACAGCTGGTATCAAACTCAAAAGCTTAATCGAAAAGACAGTAACAAGTAAATATTCACCCATGAGATTATAAAGTTTCATACATTTATAACAAACTCCTGACCTGAGTGTCACTATGTCACGCATATACCAATTAAAGAGTGGGCCAGCCAGAACAAAGTACCACTAAGATAATTGATAGCTATCAGTCATTAAAAAAATCAAGCTTGTATGTAAAAATTACCATCAATAACAATATTAAAATATTAAAAATAATATTAACCTATATTCACATTTCAAATTTCCTTGGACAATACCACTCATTAGTTAATACTGTTCATTTTTTACCATTCCATGTTTGCAACACAAAATTAATTTTTTGATTTTATACAATAGAAATCAATGTGTTCAAAAGGAGTTCCTCAAACATTCACTGCAGTTTCACCTTCAGTGTAGGTTTCTATGAGTTTTCCAAAGTACACGTGTCAGTTTATAATCAGCAGACTTTCAATTCATTCTCTCTTATCTTTTCAATAACTTGAGTATTACTCATCCATGTGTACTCTTTTTAATTGTATATATTTACACAATACTTATGAATTCTCTTGAAGAATTTCTAAATAATTTTGATTAACATAATATTTGTACAAATGTATGGGTGTTGTAAATAACTATTTGTAATTCATTATTTTGAAAAACAAAAGTTCTTACAAACATGTTAATCCACTACAACTTCTTTTAGTTTGCAATCCATGTTTTGACACGAGCTTAAGAAAGTGCTACTTTAAACGGACCATGCTTTCTTATAGTTTCTTGTAAATTAGTTGAATTTCCACTAAAACAACAAAGGCCTGAGGTATAGTTGTCAAATCAACAGAATACAATGGAATTTTGAAAGTGGTAACCCGACCCCACATGTCGGACTCATCAAACTAAGAAAGGAACAAAAAAGATATGCAAGGAAAAAATACCAAAAAGCAGACAAGAGTGTCACCAGATAAACAATCCTATTTTGTCTGGGTAATGTCAGTGACCTTATTAAGAGACATGGAAAAAGCACCTAAGTAGAAGGCCAGGTGACCTTCACTTAAAGTTTGGGGTTCAATCCACAACACCCCATAAAAATATCAAAACTATTCCAATACATCTAGAGGTCTCCTACAAGAAACTCAATCATGTAAGTCAAGAGAATAGAAGAGTAAACCTAAAGACAGAAAAAAGTACCAAGCTATGAGCATTAGTATCAAACTAGGTTTCAGGACGGAGCATATGCTCTAGGCATTAAATAATACATTTTATAAAATATAATGAGGATTATATTCATTATGTACACTATATAATTTATATGTAATTATGTGGGACATATATTCACAATTCAAAGCATTTCTATGAATCAGAGCAAAATGAAGAAATGATTCAACCTAAAAACCAGCAAAATAATTTTGAAATGTATCTTCAAAATGGAAGACGCACAGTGGACAGTTTCCTCTTCCCATGAGTGCTGGACTTGCTTCTCCAGACATTTTGAGACTCCCTGACTGATGGAATCCATGGTGCTACCTTCTAGACATTGACATGGCTTAAAGACAATGCTTTCCCGAGGTCCCACCACACTCAGGGAAGCTGGTACCTAATGGCTCTTGGATTTCCACATTCTTACAACACTATTTGAAGAGAGGAAGGATCTTTTCTTCTCATTTCAGAAAGAAAGCATGTTTCCTGCATCCATGGCTTCCACAGGAAGAGCTGAGAATGCAGCATTAAATCTTCCAACCTTCAAGGGCTGTGCTGGGTGCTGGCATCCCCTGAGGCCAGCTTCAGGAGGCAGCCAGCTGCTGGTTCAGACAGTGGAGGCCTGGATGACCACTAGAGGGCAATGTGGGCCCACTGACCAGCTGCTGCCTGCCTAGGAGAAGTGTGGGTTCAGAGACTTGGCTTGCTGGCCAGGCAGGGATGAATTTAGATAAATAAAGGGAGCACTGGCACAGGAGTGGAGAATCATGATCCTCACACACCCACGGGTATGTATCACAAAGGCATCACGAATCTAGTGCTCTGGGCTCCATGTCATCCGTGTCGGGGGGCTGTGATGCAGCTTCATGGAATGGCCCACATCTCCCAGAGAAGGTAGAGAGGAAGCAGCAGCTTCCTCAGAGGACAGGGCCAGCGGCTCAGGCCTGCCCATCTGCGCCTCGTGCTGCCCTGACTTCCTCAGCACAGGTTGCTCCCCATGTCGGTCTGAGGCTGGGGTGAGTGAGCAAGTGCCCACACAGGGAGGGCATGGGAAGTGATGCAACCTCAGCCACAGAGGCCTCAGAATGGGACATGCCTGATGTCACTTCCAAGTCCTCCACACTGTCAGAAAGGAGGGTCAAGAGAAGCAGCCACACCTCCCTCTCCCGTTCTCCCTGCCCCCCCTCTCTGCCAGCCCTCTTTACTCAGACCTGTGCCCTCAGGAGGGAGATGATTCCTGGGCCTGCTCTCCTCCACTCTGCCCGAGGCCCCAGGCTCCTCTGCAGCATTTCCCTGTGTCTCTTGGCAGCAGGTGAGTCAGGAGCACAGGTGGGGCAGAGCTGGGTAGCTGGCATCTGATGCCCACCTGACCTGGATTTCCCTGCTGTCTCCTCCTGCCAGGTGCGCTGCAGGCTGGGGTCCTCCAGTCTCCCCGACACCTGATCAAAGCAAAGGGAGGAAAGTCCACTCTGGAATGCGTTCCCCACTCTGGACACGACACTGTGTTCTGGTACCAGCAGGCTGTGGGGCAGAGTCCCCAGTACCTCATTTCGTATTTTCGGGGAACAGAGAGAGAGAAAGGAAGCATCCCTGTCCGGTTCTCAGCTCGGCAGTCCAGTGACTATCACTCTACACTGACCATGAGCGCCTTGGAGCTGGGGGACTCGGCGGTGTATCTGTGTGCCAGCAGCTTGGCACAGCCCTGAACACGGACTGGCTTTCTCTACCCAAACTTCCTGCCCCAGCTGATGATGTAACTGAGGGGGAGGAGGGGAGCTGATGCCAGGCACAGCAAACCCCAGGAGGCCTCTTGGGCTTTAGCCACCCCTTCTCAGTCTGCTCCTCTCAGAGAGCTTCTGAGTGTTTCCTGTCTTAAATATCTGGACAGCCTCTCCTTCTGTGAACGCAGTGGCAGGGCCTCTCATCTGTGCTAGGTTACATCTTAGATATTTTAATGCACACATGAGCAGTAGTGTATCCTCTTCAAATGTGAGATCTCAAGGCTTCACTTCATAGATAGGAAGCTGCAGCTCAGAGACTCTCCTAATGGTTCGTAGGTAACACTATGGGCAGTAGGACGCGCATGCACCCTGCACATCACTCTCTGAAGTTCTCTTGACGTTTTGCACTGCACAGGCAGCTTAAGAGCAGTGGCAGGTCACATTACCGGTTCTAGTTTCTAGGACAGGGTGTCTGCCCTCCATTTCAGAGATAACTTATTCAGAAAACTCTTAACTCATAAGTTCAAGATGAGATATGTTTTCCACAGAGTAAAAATAGTGATTCAGCATTGAATTGAAAATAAATAACAAATAGATATTCGTCGGTGATATTTAAGTATTCCAACAAGTTCGTGGACCTAAGCCAGACATAATTTCTTAATCACAACTTAATAGATTAACAATTGGAAATTTATTATAGTGGTAATAAAATATGACCAGAGAAATGGATATCCTTCCTAAAACTGTGAAAACAATAATTGTAAAGGTGTACCTAGAAAAAAATAAAACTGCCTCTATGACGAGCTGTGATGTTTGAATATACACTAAAATTGCTTTTATATATGCCATCCACCTGTACAGACCTTAGAGAAACAGTCGGTATTACAGAGAGGGGGCGTGGCAAGCACGTAGCAGCTTGGGCATTGGATGGAGAAGGTGACAGCACTGAGAAGCCCTCTGCTCCTACTCCAAAGAGGCCTGGAAGACACAGGAGTGTGCCCTGCTGCGGACATGGACACCCAGCTCGTCCACGTGGCCTTCTGTCTCCTGTGGGCAGGTGAGTGATGAGTAGAGTTGGACTCCCCACCCACACCCAGGGAGACCCACTTCTCCTTGAGGGCCCTTTGCAGGCTTGGGTCACTCTGTCTATTTCAGGACATATGGAGGCTGCCGTCACCCAAAATCCAAGTCACAAGCTCACAGAGACAGGACAACAGGTGACCTTGAGTTGCCACCAGACTGATAACCACAACTACATGTACTGGTATCGACAATACCCTAGGCAAGGACTGAGGCTACTGCATTATTCCAGGGGAGAGAGCAACATTGAAAAGGGAGAGGTCCCTGATGGGTACAGCGTCTCCAGAACAGACATGGAGGACTTCCCCCTCACTGTGGACTCGGCCACCCCCTCCCACACAGCTGTGTACTTCTGTGCCAGCAGTTTCTCCACAGCGCTGCAGGGAGGCCTCCTCTCTGCACAGAAAGTGTGAGGGGAGACGTGGATGACCCTGCTGCCCCTTCAAAGGCCCCAGTCTCAACAGCAGTCTGTGCCACCTCGTTCCTTCTCAGATACTGTCAGATCAGAATGGGAGGCTTCAAGTTGTAGATGTCCTAGCTGTCACATGCATGCTGCCTGGTGCTGAGGTTTCCTGGCCTAGACAACAGGGGACACTGAATATAGCATTGACTCACACTGACATTCAGCATTGGCCAGAAGACTCTCGTTTTAGACAGGGCTGTAGTAGATGGAAGATAAAGGCAAGTTGTCATTGAACGTTAAAGTTCCTGGTCATTTAGTCAATTTTCTGTCAGTATGGCAAAATTCCTGAATAATCCCACAGAAGAAGTATTAATTGGCTGATAGCTGTAGGCTTTTCAGTCCTTGTTCTCTTAAGTTGGGTATCATGGTGGATATTGCCTAGCACAGCAGAGTTGATGGCTGCATAGCAGCCTGGAAGAAGAGAAGGAAGGAGCAAGAAGGAAGGGGAGCACAGAAAATAAAAAGAAGGAAGAAGTGGAAGAAAGGCAGAAAGAAAGGGAGCCAGAGGAGAGGAAGGAAGGAAGGAAAGAGGGAAAGATGAAATGAAGGAAGGAGGGAGAGAAGGAAACAGGGATGGAGGCAGAGGGAAGGAAAGAGGAAGGAATACTAAGCACATAAACATACACAAGAGAGTCAAAACCAGCAACGATGGAGGGGGCACAATGCATGTGCATATATAGAGAAAAGTCCCTGTAAGCCACTTCGTCCAGCTATGGAACCAATTTTCACTTTCTGCAGATGTCTCCCTAGCCCAAGAGTTCATTCAGCTAAGAACTCATCAGGACAACAATACATTCATGAGACTGAAACCCCAGTGACCTGAACCTCAAAATCCTATTTCTAATCACTTGTCTGCACAGAGGACCATTGGACTGAGTACTGGGCTATCACTTCCTTTTTCAAATTTTTCTTTAAATTATATTTTATTTTGTTTTTTTCCATATATTTTTATTGTAATTATTAGAAGGGTTACACTATATTCACCAGATAGAATGTGCATTACTTCACATACACTGATACCTTTCTCAGATCATGGTCCCCATTTCCCTCCCCTTCCTTCCCCCACTCATCTTGATTTCCCCCCTTCTGTATCCAATTTCAAATAACCAATTAAGCATATATAGAATGTATGAGTTAACAAGGTGAAATATTGTAACAATATGAGATAACCAGGCACAGCAAAAGAGATGAGAGATAACATTGTACATTAAGGACAACAGTCACTCACTATATGACTTTTGTTTCCATATCTTGAAGGTCCGTTTATTTAGCATCACACTGCATGGCCATTTGTATCTAGATTTTATTCCATTGTAAATCTCTACTAGGAGAGCCCAAGGTTATTACTGATTATGACAAATAGGGAAACCATTGAGCCTATGTTCCTCTGAGTCTGGCTTACTTCACTTAATATGATTTTTCTAAGTCTTTCCATTTCCTTACAAATGGGGCAACATCGTTCTTTCTGACAGCAGCATAGAATTCCATTGTGTACAAATACCACATCTTGTTGATCCATTCATCAACTGAGGGACATCTGGGTTGGTTCCATATCTTTGCTATGGTAAATAGTGCTGCAATGAACATCATCGCACTAGTGGATTTAGTATGCCCTTGTTTCTGGATGATTGGGTAAATGCCAAGTAGTGGAATTGCTGGGTCATAGGGGAGCTCTATGTTTAGTCATTTCAGGAACCACCATACAGCTTTCCATAGTGGATGAACGAGTTTGCACTCCCACCAACAGTGTAGTAGTGATCCTTCCTGGCCACATCCCCTCCAGCATCTGCTGTTATTTCATTTCTTAATCATGGCCATTCTAACTAGCATATCACTTCCTTTTTGTAAAAAAAAAATAACGTTTTTAATTGTTTTACTTCCTGTAGTGTAGCTTGCCTCATGTAATGTATTTAGCAGAGAAACTTATCCCTTAATAACTAAAAGAGAGTCCAGCAGGATCTGAAGAAGGAGAGATGCCTGAAGAGGTTAGATAATTGCAGGCAGAAGGAAGAGGTCACTAGCTGATTCCTCCATTTAGTTGCTTTGTTACCATCAAATAGAAATACCCAGGGGACAGAAGGTATTTCTGGAAAGGTGGAGGGAGCTTCAGTTCCTAAGGCGTTGGACCCCTGGGTGAACTTCCACAGGCAATGACTATGTATCCAACCTCTAGGTCTACATTGGCTTGTTGCAGCTGTTGGACAGAAGTCAGTGACCTCCTGGAGACAGTGACATCACAGGGAGCTGCTGTGTGGGGCCAGGGGAGGCTCCTCCTTGCTGCCATGCATGAAGACTGGGGCCTGAGCAGCCACCTCCTGTGGTGAGCTTGCCATGGCCACCAACCTGCTCTCCTGTGTGTCCCTCTGTCTCCTGGGGATGGGTGAGTCTTTGCAACCCCATCATGTCCTTGTCACATCTCCCCTGGAACAATCCTGATTGTTTCCATACCGATTCTTTCTCTTTTCCTCCATAGCACTCACAGAAGCTGGGGTCACTCAGAATCCCAGATACAAGATTACAGAGAAAAGGCAAGCTGTGACTCTGTGGTGTGACCCAATTTCTGGCCACAATGTCATTTTTTGGTATAGGCAGATCCCCGGTCATGGCCCAGAGCTGCTGTTGTACTTTCAGAACAAGGATATTGTGGAGAGCTCCCAATTGCCCAAAGATCGGTTTTCTGCAGAGAGGACTCAAGGTGTGAATTCCACCCTGAAGATTGAGCCTGCACAGCTGGAGGACTCTGCAGTGTATCTCTGTGCCAGCAGCTTAGCCACAGCAAGGCAGGGGCAGTTGCCAACTGTGCACAAAGCTCTGTCAACCAAAGGGGCACCATCAACTGAATACCTTGGATGGCACTGAAACCTGAGCAATCAGCCATCTCCTCTGCTGCTCCTCTGTGGCTTCCCCAGTGACTCACTGTGAGCTCCAGTGACATCCTTGGAATTAGCTTCCTTGTCCAGCTTCCTCTCTATCTTCCCAGGGGAACTTTCCTCCATTTTTTCTGCAGTGTTTCCTCGACTTTTTTCCTCGGTTTCTATGAAAACAAGTGAATGATGATAGCGTTGTGTTTGTAACGTTGATGGTAATGGTAACTGTAGGTATTTTTGCCAGTGTCTTTGCAACTGCAGAGAAATACACATCCCACTACCAAGTTAAACAAAATTCTACTTTTACTAGAGAGCTCTAAGCTTTTGCATTGGAACCAGCACAATCTAATCTAGGTTCAGGTTTGGTTCAGTGTGTATTTGGGGAGCAGTACATTGTGGGAAGTGTTTTACTGGGAACTTTCTGAAGGTATTTGCTCTTTCCCCAGCCCATCCTGCCATCCCTTTTCTCCTTATGCAGCCTGTTTGCGGGTCCAAATATGTCATTCATGGATCCTTATCCAATCTACTTGTCTGACAAAAGCCATCGTGGGATGGATGAATATGACCTTGACCATCTCTTTATCATGATTCTTAGCTGGTTCTCCCCCAACCTGCTAGGTCGCTTCTTACAGTTACCATGTCCTTCTTTCTCTTCCTCCGTCTTCTCTCTTTTTCTCCCTCTTGTCTTCTCTTCTCTTCCCTTTCCTTCCCTTCCCTTACTTTCCCTTCTATTCTCTTGTCTCCCATTCTCTTCCACTCCTTCCCTCTTTTCTCCTCCCTTTCCTTCTCTTTCCACCCCTTCCCTCTACTCCCCTCCTGTCCTCTTTCCTCTCTTCTTTTCTCCTCTCCTCCCATCTCCTCATTTCTTTTTTTGTTTCTGTTCTGTCTCTTCCCATTTCCTTTCGACTCCTAGCTCTTCCCTCCTCTCCTCTTCTTTTGTGTAGGTATTGAATTAAGGGCCTTATACCTGCTAAGCCTAAGATGGTACTCAATATACTGCCAGCTATTTTTTTTTAAATTTATCTTGTGTTAATTCTCATTGCCAGTTTTTGTATAGTCACAAGGTTTGTATTTGTTAAATTATTGTGCCAGACATGATGATGTAGAATTGATTTTTATTATAGCTCTATCTTCCAGACAATATTATTTTTGTTTTGCCCAATATATGAGACAAGTTTAAGACTGATTTCAGCTCTAGGTCACCTGGAAAGCTGGTTTATTTAAATTTCTCAATGTAACCATTTAGTGTATTCTCCCTTTATAGCTTAACCTCATGACCTGTGTGTAAGTCACCTCCTCCAACAAGGTCAGTTGTAGTCATCATAAACTGCCAAAAGCCAGGAGTCTGGTATGTTCACACTTCCAGCCCTTTCCTCCCCAATATTTGAGGCCCTTTATTACTCACTAGATTCTTAGGGCATTACTTAAAATTGTTGATTGATAGTTGATGGTATTTCAGCTATTTAAATAATGAGAGAGAAATTATGTGTCTGTCTCTCTCATCACTGGGATTGGCATTAAATAATTATATTTGACATACAATCCTATTTTGTTTGTGCTGGGATTCAAGCCCAGCACCCTGCCCAGGCTACGTGAGTGCTTTGTGATTGAGGGAAAACCCAGTCTTCCTGGATTGCAATGTTAGTCTGTTAGCTCACTGCTGTTTAACATAGCGATTCAGAGATATTTCACTTCCATTACCACCACAACATGAAGATAAGAACAGTGAAAAGAATAAGAAGCTAATTGGCATGTCTCCATGGTTTGGGCATGTGTTACTTCGTTGGGATTCACTTCAAGACAGAGTGCATCACGTCTGTGGTGGCATTGGACACGAATCAAGGTGGAGGGGAGCTGACAGTAAGAGCAGGGGCTGCGGGAGAAGGCTCAGAACAGACACAGAAGCCCTGAATCCAGCCTTCGGGACCTACACTGAAGTGGAAGTGGCTGGATTTTAAGAGTACTTGATATCAGAATGATATCAATTTTTGGGAAAACTATTTGTTCCACATTCTCCATTTTGGAGGAACTCTGTTTCTTGCAACATGGTCTTTATTAGAAGTAAATAAGTCACATATTTAGCCTGTTTTCTTCACCTGATTTAGTCTTTGGATCATTTCATTTTCTTCCTGGCTGCTGAGAGAAAAATTAGAGTGTGATTTTCTCAACATTCACACAGAAGAATGGTGAGTTCTCTTTCTCATGCACACATCTTGCCTTCATTTTTAGAAGGTAGAAAATGGATTGAACTTTACTTTACCATAGTGTTAACCAATCCATGTGGTCTCATACATAAGGCCTGTTTTCTTTTTTCCCTAACAATGTTGAAACTGAAATTATGGTATGGACATGTTACAATTGTAAGGTTTCCCGAAAGGAAACTCCACGCAGTTTAAGAGGTGAAGGTTTATTGAGAGACAGAGAAAGAGAGAAAACAGACCTACAGCCGCACAAGATGAAGTCAGGCGGAAGAAAGAGAGCTTATGGCCGGAAGTGAGACATTAAATAGGGGGAGGAGTGTGGCCACAGGGGAAGCGGATGTGACATCAGAGGATGAAGAAATACTTCAGACAGGGGCACCTCCCACTGGGGGACATGCCAGTTGCCAGGGTTACGGTCTGGGCAGGTATTTCCAGGGTGCACAGGAGAACGCCAAGGGAAGGAATCATTTCCCTAACAATAATGAAACCTCTTAAATAAAAAAAAAATACTTTAAAAGTCACTGTTTCTATATGTGATTCTAGTATTTGTCTCTCACTCCTCGTGAAAGTTTAGACAAGGCCAGTGCATAAATGGGGAGAGAAGTGAGAGATCTCTCAAGGTGGATGGCAGTAGGCCTTCAGGTTTCTGATGTGGAACACTGGAGAAATAGGAAGGTTTCAACAGCCACGTGAGAGGACACAAGTGAGGAGAGGCCCAGAGACCCACGGTGAGACCCAGGAAGCCACAGGGTTGGGCTCAGGGTGGGGTCAACCAGACAGACCTCTGTCTGAATGAGCCAGTGCTGAAATCACCTTCAGAGGATCCATGATTTGTGAATTCTATGCCTTTTCTTTTCCCCACTTTTTTGAACATAGCTCACAGTGAGTTTTGTTCCTTCTTACTGGCTCATGGTACAGGGGTGCATCTCAGGGCTGCTTGTATCCTAGGCTTAATTCATGTCACATCACACTTAGGCTCAGGGATGTCACTGTAGCAACTCCCAGTGGGGCCAGGGACGCCCCTCCCCCCTGCTGCTGCTTACAAACCCTGTGGTGTGTGACCTCCTCCTCATCCTCACCCTCATCCTGCCATGAGCACCCGGCTCCTCTGCTGGGTGACCCTCTTCCTCCTTGGCACTGGTGAGTCACCAAGCAGTGACAAGCACTACTGAGTGTGTGTGTGTGTGTGTGTGTGTCCATGTAATGATTTGAACAACAATGTCCTTCTCTATTCAAGGTCATGCCAAGGCTGGAGTCTCCCAGTCCCCCGGACACATTGTCACAAAGAAGGGGCAGAGTGTGTTGCTCAGGTGTGACCCCATTTCTGGACATGTGGGTCTTTTCTGGTATAGACAGAGCACGGGGCAAGGCCCAGAGTACCTGACTCACTTCCAGTATGAAGTGGCTGCAGACAAACCTGCAATGCCTAGTGACAGGTTCTCTGTGGAGAGGCCCAATGGCTCCTTCTCAACTCTGAAGATCCAGCCTGCAGAGCAGGGAGACTCAGCCCTGTACCTGTGTGCCAGCAGCTTAGCCACAGTGTGGCACAGCCCCCTCCCTTCTGAGCACAAACCACAGGGCCCCCATCATCCTTCCCAGAGGCCCCAAACACTGGAACTTCTCTGGCCTTTTCCTCACCAAAGGGAATAAATGATCTCGACCCAAAGGGGTACCCTTCTTACAGCAGGAAGCCAGGAAATCACCACTGAATTAACACAGCATGGAATCCGGGATTGGAAAAACTCAACTTAAGCTCTCTGACATTACATTTATAGTCAAGATTCAACAGCTGGTATCAAACTCAAAAGCTTAATCGAAAAGACAGTAACAAGTAAATATTCACCCATGAGATTATAAAGTTTCATACATTTATAACAAACTCCTGACCTGAGTGTCACTATGTCACGCATATACCAATTAAAGAGTGGGCCAGCCAGAACAAAGTACCACTAAGATAATTGATAGCTATCAGTCATTAAAAAAATCAAGCTTGTATGTAAAAATTACCATCAATAACAATATTAAAATATTAAAAATAATATTAACCTATATTCACATTTCAAATTTCCTTGGACAATACCACTCATTAGTAAATACTGTTCATTTTTTACCATTCCATGTTTGCAACACAAAATTAATTTTTTGATTTTATACAATAGAAATCAATGTGTTCAAAAGGAGTTCCTCAAACATCCACCCCAGTTTCATCTTCAGTGTTGGTTTCTATGAGTTTTCCAAAGTACACGTGTCAGTTTATACTCAGCAGACTTTCAATTCATTCTCTCTTATCTTTTCAATAACTTGAGTATTACTCATCCATGTGTACTCTTTTTAATTGTATATATTTACACAATACTTATGAATTCTCTTGAAGAATTTCTAAATAATTTTGATTAACATAATATTTGTACAAATGTATGGGTGTTGTAAATAACTATTTGTAATTCATTATTTTGAAAAACAAAAGTTCTTACAAACATGTTAATCCACTACAACTTCTTTTAGTTTTGCAATCCATGTTTTGACACGAGCTTAAGAAAGTGCTACTTTAAACGGACCATGCTTTCTTATAGTTTCTTGTAAATTAGTTGAATTTCCACTAAAACAACAAAGGCCTGAGGTATAGTTGTCAAATCAACAGAATACAATGGAATTTTGAAAGTGGTAACCCGACCCCACATGTCTGACTCATCAAACTAAGAAAGGAACAAAAAAGATATGCAAGGAAAAAATACCAAAAAGCAGACAAGAGTGTCACCAGATAAACAATCCTATTTTGTCTGGGTAATGTCAGTGACCTTATTAAGAGACATGGAAAAAGCACCTAAGTAGAAGGCCAGGTGACCTTCACTTAAAGTTTTGGGTTCAATCCACAACACCCCATAAAAATATCAAAACTATTCCAATACATCTAGAGGTCTCCTACAAGAAACTCAATCACGTAAGTCAAGAGAATAGAAGAGTAAACCTAAAGACAGAAAAAAGTACCAAGCTATGAGCATTAGTATCAAACTAAGTTTCAGGACAGAGCATATGCTCTAGGCATTAAATAATACATTTTATAAAATATAATGAGGATTATATTCATTATGTACACTATATAATTTATATGTAAATATATGGGACATATATTCACAATTCAAAGGATTTCTATGAATCAGAGCAAAATGAAGAAATGATTCAACCTAAAAACCAGCAAAATAATTTTGAAATGTATCTTCAAAATGGAAGACGCACAGTGGACAGTTTCCTCTTCCCATGAGTGCTGGACTTGCTTCTCCAGACATTTTGAGACTCCCTGACTGATGGAATCCATGGTGCTACCTTCTAGACATTGACATGGCTTAAAGACGATGCTTTCCCGAGGTCCCACCACACTCAGGGAAGCTGGTACCTAATGGCTCTTGGATTTCCACATTCTTACAACACTATTTGAAGAGAGGAAGGATCTTTTCTTCTCATTTCAGAAAGAAAGCATGTTTCCTGCATCCATGGCTTCCACAGGAAGAGCTGAGAATGCAGCATTAAATCTTCCAACCTTCAAGGGCTGTGCTGGGTGCTGGCATCCCCTGAGGCCAGCTTCAGGAGGCAGCCAGCTGCTGGTTCAGACAGTGGAGGCCTGGATGACCACTAGAGGGCAATGTGGGCCCACTGACCAGCTGCTGCCTGCCTAGGAGAAGTGTGGGTTCAGAGACTTGGCTTGCTGGCCAGGCAGGGATGAATTTAGATAAATAAAGGGAGCACTGGCACAGGAGTGGAGAATCATGATCCTCACACACCCACGGGTACAAATCACAAAGGCATTCACGAATCTAGTGCTCTGGGCTCCATGTCATCCGTGTCGGGGGGCTGTGATGCAGCTTCATGGAATGGCCCACATCTCCCAGAGAAGGTAGGGAGGAAGCAGCAGCTTCCTCAGAGGACAGTACCAGCGGCTCAGGCCTGCCCATCTGCGCCTCGTGCTGCCCTGACTTCCTCAGCACAGGTTGCTCCCCATGTCAGTGTGAGGCTGGGGTGAGTGAGCAAGTTGGGCTCCCTAAATGCAACACAGGGAGGGCATGGGAAGTGATGCAACCTCAGCCACAGAGGCCTTGGAATGGGTCATGCTGATGTCACTTCCAAGTCCTCCACACTATCAGAAAGGAGGGTCAAGAGAAGCAGCCACACCTCCCCCTCTCTCTCTCCCTGCCCCCCTCTCTGCCAGCCCTCTTTACTCAGACCTGTGCCCTCAGGAGGGAGATGATTCCTGGGCCTGCTCTCCTCCACTCTGCCCGAGGCCCCAGGCTCCTCTGCAGCATTTCCCTGTGTCTCTTGGCAGCAGGTGAGTCAGGAGCACAGGTGGGGCAGAGCTGGGTAGCTGGCATCTGATGCCCACCTGACCTGGATTTCCCTGCTGTCTCCTCCTGCCAGGTGCGCTGCAGGCTGGGGTCCTCCAGTCTCCCCGACACCTGATCAAAGCAAAGGGAGGAAAGTCCACTCTGGAATGCGTTCCCCACTCTGGACACGACACTGTGTTCTGGTACCAGCAGGCTGTGGGGCAGAGTCCCCAGTTCCTCATTTCGTATTTTCAGGGAACAGAGAGAGAGAAAGGAAGCATCCCTTTCCGGTTCTCAGCTCGGCAGTCCAATGACTATCACTCTACACTGACCATGAGCGCCTTGGAGCTGGGGGACTCGGCGGTGTATCTGTGTGCCAGCAGCTTGGCACAGCCCTGAACACGGACTGGCTTTCTCTACCCAAACTTCCTGCCCCAGCTGATGATGTAAATGAGGGGGTGGGGGGAGCTGATGCCAGGCACAGCAAACCCCAGGAGGCCTCTTGGGCTTTAGCCACCCCTTCTCAGTCTGCTCCTCTCAGAGAGCTTCTGAGTGTTTCCTGTCTTAAATATCTGGACAGCCTCTCCTTCTGTGAACACAGTGGCAGGGCCTCTCATCTGTGCTAGGTTACATCTTAGATATTTTAATGCACACATGAGCAGTAGTGTATCCTCTTCAAATGTGAGATCTCAAGGCTTCAGTTCATAGATAGAAAGCTGCAGCTCAGAGACTCTCCTAATGGTTCATATGTAACACTATGGGCAGTAGGACGCGCATGCTCCCTGCACATCACTCTCTGAAGTTCTCTTGACATTCTCGGGTGCTTTCTGATCTTGTGCCATGGCAGGTAGCACAATCCTGTCGCTTCACTTCACGAGCAGCTGAGCAGTAGTGGCAGGTCACATTATGGGTTATGGTTGCTAGGACACCGTACCTGCCTCAGCTTCTACACAGAGACCTTTTATACAGAGAACACTTGCCCTTTGATAGTCCAACATGACATATATGTTTTCCACAAAGTAAAATTAGCGATACAGTAATGAGTTTAAAAGGAAATGAAAAGCTTATATTTATTGGCGATACTTAACACTACTAAGAATTTTGGTAGTGTTTGAAAGACTATCATAATGGGTAGAACCCACTTTATTTTGAAAATGGTCTTAAGAGCTGTGTTGGTCCATGTGTCTTAAGCCACCCTCGCAAAAAACCTGCAAATCTTCAGCTAGAATCGAATGCTTATGCTACAGTATTAAGAAGAGAAAGAAAGGGGTTCAGATGGGTGAGAATGGTGAAAGGGTGACATGGATCAAGATAGATTTCCTCACATGTACTTTGTGAATTTGTAACTCCTTTTAAAGATAATAATGTTAAAATTATATATATTTACATGTAAACACTATGTTTATTTGCTTTGGCAGAAACATGGGCTACAGGCTCGTATTGTTGGTGGTCCTTGGTGTTTAGGACTAGCTGGATTTTTCCAAGGCCCACTGGTAGCTTCTCATTTGCTTCTGTATCCAGAATGTGACTGGTCTCGGTTTGAGTTATTCCTTATGAGACCATGCGAATTCAGTCAAGTTGTATGGTGGTGGAGAGTTCACATTCCGTCATGGCCTACCTAGGAAATGATAACAGGCAAGGCTATTGAGTGGGGATATTCTTTCATAATAGGAAAGTTATGGCTAACTCAATATCTTTCTGGTGAATGGAAATATCTGAATGAAGACAGAACTTTTTTCTGTGTGACCCTAAGTACTGCAGTCATCTCTATTTGTTAGCCCAAAGCTCATTCCCACTGGTAATTAGCCTTCATATCCTTTGACAGAAAGCAAAAACAGCAGGATATGGGAACTCCAGGACCCTCTGCTGGACTGAAACAAGGGAGACTTCATCTCTCCGAAGACAGAACTGAGGCCTGAAGCCTCACCTGCACGACTGTGAAACAGCATTCTTGTCCCTGACTCTGACACTTTATACCCTAGATATAAGATGGCTTTTGAAGGGTTGGATGGCAGATTGACGTTCTAGTATTTAGGAAACGACTAATAAAAGCTAGTTAGAGATAGATGCCATAGAAAGTGGCAAGACAACCAGGAGTCTTTGCTGAGTCAGTAGGAGAATTACAATTGCAGCAGAGTAAAGAAAAAGAAGTGTATTCCAGTGGTCCTAAAAGCTGACCAGGGGAACAGAAGTCCTTCCTGAGATTGTGGAAACACTAAAATATTTAGTTCCTTTTAGAAACAAACTGAAAATGCCACTCCAATATGACCTGTTAAATTCCGTTCATGCATTAAATTGCTCTGATAAATGCCATACACCTGTGCATGCAAACTAGAACAGGAGTTGTCATTGCAGAGAAGGGGCGTGCCTGATGAGCAGCTGCCTGGGCATTGGGTGGGGAAGGGAACTTCACGGAGTCTCAGAGAAGCCATCTTCTCCTGTCTCCTCAGAAGGCTTGAAGACACAAGACTTCCCGACATGGACACCCAGCTCATCCACATGGCCTTCTGTCTTCTGTGGGCAGGTGAGTGATGAGTACAGGTGGACTCCCCACCCACACCCAGAGAGACCCATTTCTCCTTGTGGGGCATCTTCAGGCATGGATCGTTCTCTGTTACAGGACACATGGAGGCTGCCATCACCCAAAATCCAAGTCACAAGCTCACAGAGACAGGACGACAGGTGACCTTGACTTGCCACCAGACTAACAACCATGACTACATGTACTGGTATAGACAACAACCTGGGCAAGGACTGAGGCTACTGCATTATTCCAGGGGAGAGAGCAACATCGAAAAGGGAGAGGTCCCTGATGGGTACAGCGTCTCCAGAACAGACACGGAGGACTTCCTCCTCACTGTGGACTCGGCCACCCCCTCCCACACAGCTGTGTACTTCTGTGCCAGCAGTTTCTCCACAGCGCTGCAGGGAGGCCTCCTCTCTGCACAGAAAGTGTGAGGGGAGATGAGGATGACTCTGCTGCCCCTTCAAAGGCCCCAGTCTCAACAGCAGTCTGTGCCACCTCGTTCCTTCTCAGACACTGTCAGAACAGAGCAGGGAGGCTTCAAGTTGTAGATGTCCTAGCTGTCACATGCATGCTGCCTGGTGCTGGGCTTTCCTGGCCTAGACAACAAGGGACACTGAATATAGCATTGACTCACACTGACATTCAGCATTGGCCAGAAGACCCTCGTGGTAGACAGGGCTTTAGTAGATAAAAGATAAAGGTAGAGTTATCACTGAACGTTAAAAGTTCCTGGTCTATTAGGCAATTTTCTGTCAGTATGGCAAAATTCCTGATAATCCCACAGAAGAAGTATTAATTGTCTGGCAGCTGTAGGCTTTTCAGTCCTTGTTCTCTTGGCTCTGTTGCTTCATGGTGGGGATTTCCTAGCACAGCAGTTGATGGCTGCACAGCAGCCTGGAAGAAGAGAAGGAGGGAGCAAGAAGGAAGGGGAGCACAGAAAATTAAAACAAGGAAGGAGTGGACGGTAGGAAGGAAGAAAGAAAGAGAGGGGGGAAGGGAGGGGGTAATTTTTTGGTATAGGCAGATTCTGGGTTATGGCCCAGAGATGCTGTTGTACTTTCTGAACGATTGCCCAAAGACTGGTTTTCTGCAGAGAGGACTCAAGGTGTGAATTTCACCCTGCAGATTGAGCCTGCACAGCTGGGTGATTCTATATTGTATCTTTTTGCCAGCAGTTTAGCCACCACAGTGTAGGGACAGTTTCCTGCTGTGCTCAAAGCTCTGGGGCTCTCTTCCTGTCTAAGCTCTTCACGTATAGTCTGCCATTCATGTCCTGGGAGGACATGAATTCTTTCTTTAGATATGAGGAGTGCAAGCGTGTGAAAATGGCATCGGAGGGAATGGAAGCACTTTCTGCTGTGAACTTAATAATCCCCAGGTGACAGTCACTCAGGACAGACTCTGGTGTCCCAGAGCCCAGAGGTGCCTTGTTCCTAAATCCTGCAGTCATAAAACAGGCACAGCCAACTTAATACCACAGATGGAGTTGATCACAGAACTAGCAGCCAGCTCTTTCACTCTTCCTCTGTGCTCCTTCAGTGGCTGAATGTGAGCTTTAGTGACATGGTGGGGAATTAGCTTCCTTGTCTAGCTTCTTCTTATCTTCACAGGAGAACTTTCCTCCATTTTTCTGCACATCCTAATCCCAAGTCTTTATGCAAGTGAAATTCTACTTTTACTAGAGCGCTTTACGCTTTTCCATTGGAATTAATCAACCATGCACAGTTTTAAGCTTAGGTCAGACTGTTCAGAGGGAGCAGGGCATTGTTGAAAGTACTGGGAAAGTCATTTCCTGGGAACTGTCTGAAGGAGTTTCCTTAGCTCATCCTGGTATCTCTGCCTGTCTTATCTTCCCTAACCATAAATCCAAATATGGCTTGCCCATCACTTATCCTTATCTAACATTCTTGACAACCAAAAACATTCACAGGATGGATCAACATGGCCTTTGATCATCTCTTTTTTGAGATTATTTGGTTCTTTCCCCAAACTGATATATTACTTCTTATCCTGATAACTCACTAGATCCTTAAGATATAATCTTAACTAAAATTTTGGCTTGATAATTGCTATCATTTTAGATATTTAGATAATGAAAGATTATATGCCTGCCTCTATTATGACTGGCATTCACATTAAATCATTTGACATTTAATTTTATTTTGTTCTTGTGGCTATTTTGTAAGTGCTGGGAATCAATCCATGAACTTGCACATCTTAGACAAGTGCTCTGCTATTGAGAGCTAACCCAGTCCTCTCTGGATTACAATGTTAATCTGTTAGTTCAATGCTTTTCAACCTAAATGACTCAAAGATGCTTCAGTCTTGCTTTCAACCACAAGATGAAAATAACAACTTTGAAAACATTTAGAACCAACTTGGTCTTGGCATTTTATCACTGGAAGGTTTTTATGTTGTTGTTTGCTTCCTGTTATATCACATCAGGTCCAATCTTCCAACAAACGCAGAAGATCTGCATTCATGATTGTGTAAATATACTTAAGTGGCAGTGGTTGGAATTTAAAAGAGCAATTGATATCCGAGTGAAGATGCCTCTGCCATTTAATTTTCTGGAACAATTTGTTCAGATTCTCCATTTTAGAGGAACTGAGACTGCAGCTGTAATAATCTCATTTTTGCCATATTTTCTTATTGGAAGAAAGTTAGTCATTTATTTAGTCTTTTTCTTCATCTTGGTTTAGTCTTCTGTCTTTATCTTTTCTTTCCTGTTGCCAAGGGAAAGATTAGATTGGTGTTTTCTCAACATTCATCAAGATCAGTGGTGAAATTTCTTTTAGTCCAGGAATAGCCTTCATTTTAGGAGAAAAACAGTTAAAATTTAGCTATCAACCCATACAGTCTTATATTTAATTCTTTTTTTTCCTTTTTTGTTTCTTCTAGCAATAATGAAACAAATTATTGTATGGGCATGATCTAATGAAGCCTATGAAATAAAAATATTTTAAAGTCACATTTCTGCAGATGATTCTAGTATCTGTCTCTCTGATGGTAATACATTAATGTTTCTTCACTTACTCTCTAACTTTAACAAATTACAAAATCTCAATCTTCTTTCCTAAATAATGCTGATCACAGCCCCCCTAAATTCTGTGTTGAGTCTCTCATGTTGGTCAAAAGGAGGCACTGTGGCCTCACAGTCACCTAGAATAGATAAGGAGACACTAAGGAGATCCCTGAACAAAATGGTTAAGGGAAGCTCTGACATTAGGCCTAGTTGCTATGAATTGGATTGCAGATATCCCGATAGGTCACTGAGAATGGGACAATCACAGAACAGCTCTTCCTCATCAGTTCCTGTGAAGATGGGTTTTCCTCTGCCTTAGGGATTGAATTAGTATCTCGGCAGCAGGTCAACTTGCAGTGGGAAGGGACCACTTGTGCATTCTGTGTTTGGGAACTAGAAGCATTGTGGGGGTCAGAAAACCTCAAACCAGCTCAAGCTGGCCCTACTCTGGGGCAGAGCAGGAGAAACAGAACATTACCTTAGACCAGGTTTTTGAGGGCCTGGGCCCAGGGAGCTGACAGTCGTAACTCCTGAAAGTCCATTTATGAAGTGGGTCTAAGCAACTATTTTTCTCCTCTGGAAATGTCCATGTACAACGGACCTTATTATCCATTTCACTGTCTTGTATGCTCTGAAGCAGATGAGATCTGGGAAGAAAAGAGAACTTTGTGGTCTGCTTTCTCCTGGTTTGATGTTCTTTGCATCTATGTTTTCTATCCAGCTTTTTACTCTTTCATGCATGCATCTCGTGGTTCTTAAGTTAGCACAGATTGCTTGTCTTAGCGTTTGGTAGGTCAGTTGTTCCTGGGTATACTCAAAGTATCCTGGCTTCCATTCTTCTGGAGGATCTACATAAAACTGTATGTTGTCTTTTTTACCTCCTAGAAACTACCAATCCCTTGGCTCATGGTTCCTATTCAAAGTTTCATGGTCTCTATTTTCCCTCCTCCAAGACAATAGCAGCTGACTGATTTGTTTCTTGGGCTAGGGAGCAACTGAGTTTTTCTTCTTTGTCAACAACCAAAAAATAAAAATGAAAATCAAACTGTTTCTTCTTACTTACAAAATAACTGATCGACCAAAGACATGGACCCTTCTCTCCCCTCTGTATAACCTGTACTCAAAGAGAAAACAGGTCTATAGCAGGATTGTTTTTAATAAGGAAAAGGCCAGGTATTAATGATGGAAAACTTGGGCTTTTCTAGGCGACCAAGGAGTAAATCAACTCTGGAATGTTTTATTTACATAAATTTTAGAACATGTTTCCTGAAGGGAAAGTTTAACGCAGTGTAAGGGTAAGTACATTCTGAGAGGTCTCTTATCACAAAGACCTTTTCAAATCTAATCAGCTCACAGGACATCCATTTAGCTCCTCCAGCTCTAACAAGGTGTCATCCTTGCTCTTCCAGAAGAGTTCTGAGAGCTGCTTCTAAGCACCTGAATAGAGATTTTGATGTAAGAATGTAACCCATAGTGTGGAGTTGGCAGAAGCAGTGGTTTTCAACAAGACAACAATTCCTCTTGGAACTTTTGGAGGTTGGAGTGCAGCTGGAAATAGTTGGCAGGATCCTAGAGGAGGGTTGCCATGATGACTTAAGAATGTCTGCAGGTATCCAGCAAGAGAAGTCTGAGATCTGCACCTCAATCAATACTGCTGGGGGTAGCCTGCCAAACTCTGATAAGAGCCTTCCAGCTGGGTGGGGGTGGCACATTCCTGAAATCATTGACAGCTGGAAGTGCCCAAGGTCACATCTCTGCTCATTCTGCCCCCTCCCATCTGCTCTCTCTTCTTTCATTTAGAGGGTGCAGATGCGCTGGTCACCAGACACCCATGCATGAAGTTACAGAGAAGGGAAAATTAGCAACTCTGAGATGTGAGCCAATTTCAGAGCCCCTCGGTATTTCCTGGTACAGACAGACCATGACGCAGGGCCCAGAACTGCTGATCAACTTCAGCAACAAGGCTGTAATCGATGACACTGGAATGCCCAGGGGAGTGTCTCTGCTGAGATGCCTTCTCCACCACTTTGCACTCTGAAGAGTCAACCCACAGAGCCCAGGGACTCAGTGGTACACTTGTGTACAGCAGCGTGTCCACAGTGCCACGAAATCATACTCTGCAGGTCTAGAAATCCTGCTGTGTCCCCTTCTCCCCTTTGGTCCACCTTCCTCATTCCCCATGAGTGGGTTTGGCAGTCACTGAGAAAGGGACCTATTGATACAGGACAGGAGAAGGGGTTGGGGGTTCCTTGCAAATTGTGAGTTCAAAGCTCACATATCAGATAAATCGTAAGCACTCGTCCACATTTGAATGGAACCTTTGTAATTACAGCCACGACTCATTTTCTCTTTCCCTTCTCACATCAACTATGAACACATCCCTTGCCCTCATGAATTTTCTTAGAAAAGAAAGGGGTTTTGTTTTGTTTTTGCTAACAGGGCACTTTATAAAATGTTAATTTCATCTTTACTTTCATTACATGCAGTTCAATGGGGTAAAATAAGCATAATAACCTTCTTATGACATACTTTCTGCATTTGAATTTTTGAGTGTCTCTCTACCGAGTGCAGGATGAAGGTGTTACTTCTGGATGATATTTGGCCCACTATGATACTTCACGGTATTTCTCTTACGAGAAGTCAAAGGCACTTCATCTCCTTGTAAAACATTTGCAATCTGATGTGCCTCTATGCTCCTGTTCTTATCATTGCTACCACCATCTCCATACCTGTGAATATTCTAATCATGCCAGGTGCTGTTGAATGCTTTCCTTCTCCATGAAGCAGCAACCATCTCTGCATGCTCTGCAGTGGAGTTTATGCACAGAGATTCCTTTGTAGGAGGACAGCTGTATTAATTGATAAGGATCATCCCCCTCAGTGGGATGACAGTTATGTATCATGGAGCTGTGGAATTTCACCAGAGTCTGTTCTGTTTCTTTCTAAATTCACAACCCTCGCCACTTGAAATCTGTAAGGAGAGTTCATTGTTCAAACAGACAAACATTTGCACTAAACAGTGCCTGTGCAGAGGATGTGAACAGAGCCATAGAAATGGAGAAAATATGTGCAAGCCAACGTAGAATTGTTTTCTATGATGTTGAGCAAAGATTTGCCACACACACCCTGTGCCCAGCCCATAGCCCCAGAAGTAATCGTTAATGGTTTTGTTTCAAACGAATGAGTGTTGGAGGGAAAGCTCATTATACAGCAGTATCTGCTGTTCCTGTGTCATAGATACAGTCATAGATACGATCTCTTACGATACACACCTGTTGGTATTGGCTTTTATATTGACCGATTTTAACACGGGTTATTCCCAGGCAAAATTGCATCAACTTGTTATCTCTCTAAAACCATAACATTTCTTTTCTCTAACATTTCATTTCTCTAAACCCATAACAGTTCATTTAATTTTTAGTATCTTTTAAAATTATCTTTAAGTAATGGTACAGAAGCATTATTGCTTCAGATGTAGAAATATCTCTTCACAGCCAATTATTCTGTGCTAATAATATCCAATAAATGTTCTTGGCACTATTAATGTCTTATTTTTTTCAATACAGAATGTATATACTGAATGCTGCTGCTGAAGGCTTGCAGTTCTTCATGACAGGTGGAATTATCCAGCTGCTGCAGCTGCACCTGTCTGGCTATTTAATGAGCTATTGCCTGATTATAGCCTCCGGTCCATGGATAAGAAATTTAAAAATATATATAAGGCTGACATTGATATCCACTTTTCATACAGTAAGAATAAACACAGTTACCCCCATTAGGTAGATTAGCATGGGAAATTTTCTATTTCCAATACTCTACCAAGTCAAGAATAATAAACTGTCAGTAACAGCATACTCTCAGACAGAAATATGAACCTGAGACCTGAAGCTCAACTGGCCATCTTCTTTGTGTTGAAAAAGTGCTAAAGGACCTTCACGAGACAGTTAAACCATGTACATGGGAAAATGCAAAATTATTGCATGATGTTATAGGATAAGGTAAAAAGTGCATGTGCTTTGTACTATATGTCTGAAGTAGTTCAAATTCACTGAGAAACCAATGAACCATGATAGAAGAAGGTGTGTTCTCTGATGCTTTCCCATGACACCCCAAGGCAGCCAGTCATATCGCAGGAAGAGTGTGTCTCTCCGCCAATAGCAAAAACAGGAAGCTGATACATTATGACTCCTCCATGAGCAGAAATAACATTATTGCTCATACTGTAAGAGCATTGTCAGCTCTCAGATCTGTACCTGTCCCCATCCTCTCCGCCAAGAAGTGCTAATTTCGGGGTGCCAGTTGTCCTACTTTCTAGGGAAAGTTAGATGCTAACCTATGAAAAAATTTACTAGAAAATTAGAATTGACTACAGAGTGCTTATGATGAGTCAGTTAAAGGCTTCTAGGTTGTAACTGGGACAAAGCCTTAAATAAGCAATAACTAATTTGACGTCGTGTGTGAGGGGGAGATAGAGATAGGAATGATGAAATACTCGAGATTTAAAATGCACATTAATTGGCTGAGTTTAGCCTAGTGGTACAGTGCTTGCCTAGCATACATGAAGTCCGGTTCAGTACCCCAGTACTACATATATAAAAAAGCTGGAAAAGCCGGTGCTGTGGCTCAAGTGATAGAGCTCTAGCCTTGAGAAAGCTCAACAACAACGCTCAGGCCCTGAGGTCAAGTCCCAGGCTGGCAAATAAAACAAAGGCAAAAACAAAATGCATCTTACCTGATGCCTGCACTCCTGGCACATGGCATAGAAGCTGAATGGGGAAGTGATGTCACTGCTAGGCCATACTCCACCTTGAGAGGCAATAGGTTTTAGAAAGCTCAGCCCTGCTGTTCACATTTACAAGAGCTTCCTGTGGGTGTAGCATCCTCCTATCCTCCCTGTTATGTTCGCCAGATGGTCACTTTACTCTGTGATTCTTTGTTTCTTGAGAGTAGGTGAGGGCACAGAAGTAAAAAAATAAGTCTGGATTTTTGTTTTGGTTATGATTGCTAGTTATGATTATATTTACCTTCTTTATTCCGTCTTTTTCCAGAATCTGCACATGCTGGGGTCGTGCAGACACCCAGGTATGAGGTGACAGAGAAAGGAAAGGAAATAGCTCTGAGGTGCCATCCTATTTCAGGCCACAATACCCTGTACTGGTACCGACAGACTGCGGGGCAAGGACTGGAGGCACTCGTCTACTTTCAGAACCAGGCTCTCATAGACGACACAGGCATGCCCAAGGATCGATTTTCCGCTGACATGTCTAGCGGGTCCCTCTCCACTCTGAAGATCCAGCCCACAGAACCCAGAGACTCAGCCATGTACTTCTGTGCCAGCAGTGTAGCCACAGAGATGCAGAGACAGCCCCTCCACGTGCAAAAACCTGACGGCTTCTCTTCCTTTCCATTTCCCAGAAGCTCTCTTGGGTCAGTACTCAGCTAGGCCCCCCACCCCTGTCCCAGGAAGGATTTGGCCTGTCCTCTCTCTGTCTCCAGGTGAAGAAAGAGCCCACTGGCATGAAGTGTCCCAGTAGGAAGCTTTGGTGGAGAGGCAGCATGGCTGGGCTTCTGGGATTCCTCTCAGGTTTCTTGTGAGAGAGAGTAGGGGTCAGTGTCACAGACAGAGGTTCTATCTTGATTATGGAAGCTGAAAACACAGCATGAGATGAGCTCACTCCCGCCCTTTGCCTTTCCTGACAGCTTCCCCACCATTTCCTGTCTCTTCTCTCTTATCTTAAAACTCTCAGCTTCCTTCATGGTTTCTGACCTCTAGATGGTATTCTGGTAGGATTTCTTCATGTTTTCACTTCCAACCGTCACTTCCTCCAGCCTGACTCTTAAATTCATGAACATTTTCCTGTTTTCAACGTAGGTTGACCCCTGAATGGAACCACTTCAACATAGCTCTCACCAATATCCTCTCATCCTCTGCTGTCTCCAGTGCTGCTGCCCCTGCAGCAACTCTTTCCTGTCAAGGCCCTAACACACATCACTTTCAACATCTCTGAAAGTGCCTATCCTCCTCTTAGACCAGCCCAACGCCTAAGAAAACCGAAATCCCTGCAGATGCCTTCAAATCACCTTCCCTGTTTCTCACCTGGAAGAAAACAGTACCTGCTATGCCCCTTTCTATGACAATGCACTTCCTCTGGTCAGGCAACGTTGTAACTGTACCTTAAGGTCTGTGAGGTACTCCATCAACAGGAAGTTGAACATTGCTTTTCTTTTATTAAGAGAATATGCTGTTTTTATTGAGCTTGTAGGTTGTATCCATTGATCAAAGTTAAATTTTAGGCACTAAAACCAGTAAAGGTTATACATACAAAATACCCCACATTCATGTCTAATTTCTTTATGACAATTTTTTGGCCAATTGTGGGGCTTGAACTCATAGCTTGGGCACTATCTCTGAGCCTCTCTGTACTCAAGGCTAGGGCTCCCCACTTGAGCCACAGCACCACTTCCAGCCTTTTCTGTTTATGTGGTACTGAGGAATCATGCATGCTAGGCAAGCACTTTATAACTAAGCCATATTCCCAGCCCCACAATTAAAAAAATTACTTGTTGACTTGTAAGAATAATCAAGACTATCCGTGGGAAGAAATTTGCAAAATGATGTATAGTTTTGAGAATATTGAAAAGGAACTAAATCAAGATTGGGAAGTGTGGTGCATATGTGTAGTCCTAGCTAAGTAAGAGGCAGGTCATGTAGGTGCTACGGTTATGTAGTACCCAAGATACTAGGTAATCAGAGTGGGAAATGTAGTTGACACTGAGCTTATTCTCAGAAGCTGAACCATGGTGTGTGCATTAGTACCAGAAGAGGTTCTAGAGAATGAGAATAAGAAAAACTGCAGAGAAGAGGAAGAGGTAAACTTCTGTCAAGTTAAACAAGAAACAGAAGGCTTACAAACTGTCTCATGCAGTTTCATTTTTCACATATAACCTCAAAGTTAATATTCCCGTGTCAGAACTGGATTCCAAACTAAACAAAAAAATTACAATGAGTGATAAGTTATCTAAAACTACTAAAAGTCTATATTAAATAGAAACAATGTAGGAAGAATAGGACAATTTATTATAAAAGAGTTTTGGTAAATTATTTCTTTGTTTGAATGATATTAGTGATTATAGCTAACATTTACCCATTCATTTTGAATGCTAGACAGTAAGTTTTCCTCACATGTATTTGCAATGGATGGTTTACCATGTCATTGTAATCTCCCCCATTTTACAGAGAAGGAAACAGAGTCACTGACAAGTCAAGTAACTTGACCTTTATCACATACCTTGTTTGTAAAGGAACCAGAATCAAAAGGCAGACAGTTTGCTTTTGCTGAAAGAACAGAGTTTAGAAGGGAGGGGGAGGAAGAAATGGTGGGGCTCCTTAGCTTAGGACCTTGGAGAAAAGAATGCGAGTTCTTGGCCACTCCAGCTGGTGTGGGTCTTTGGTCACCTTCAGGGCACTTGCAGGGAAGAAGTGGATGCTGGCTGAGTGTTGCCAACGACTCTGTACTCGTTCTGAGGCTTAGTAGATTTTCCTGAGGAGATGTGCTTCTATTTGTCATGAGAACAATTTTTTAGAAATAAGAATTGGTGCTGAAATTTTTGGCAGTTGTATTTTTTCTGTGGAAAGATTATTTTTTATTGTCGGGATAGTATATAGAGGGGTTACAGTTACATTCTTCAGGTAGTAGGTGCATTACTTCTCACACATTGGTACAACTTTCCATGTTTATGTCACCATTTCCCTTCCCCCAACCCTTTCCCAATCATCTCATTCCCCCCCCCACTTCCCTTCTCTATTTCAAAAAAACATACATGCAATATACCAGGTAACAAAGTCAGATACAGCAACAGCATGAGATTAACCATAAGGGCAAAAAAAGAGAGAAAAAAATAACATAGTACATTAAGAACATCAATCACCCAAGGTAAAACTCTTGTTTCCATGTCCTAGGGTAGAGTTCATTGCATTTAGTCTCATCCTATATGTCCTTATATATCTAGATTTTTAACTATTGTAATCCTAGGAGAGTCCTAGCTGTGTACTAATTATTACAAATGAAGGAAACCATTGAGCCTATGTTCTTTTGGGTCTGTCTTACTTCACTTAATATGATTTTTTCAAAGTCTTTCCATTTTCTTACAAATGGGGAGATGTCATTCTTTCTGATGGCAGCAGAGAATGGAAAGATTTTAGAGTTCTATAAAATACTGCTCTTAAAAATTCCTTCCCTTGCCCTATACAACTATTTGAAGAAATTGAGGGCCAACCTGTGGCAGAAGTTTGCCCATTTCTTTTTCTCTCCTTCCCTCCCTCCTTCCTTCCATCCTTGATTACCTCCATTCATTCTCCTTTCCTTCCCTCCTCTTCAGATGCTTACTTATTTTGGATTTTATTTTGTGCATTTCTACTCCAGCCTGACTTTATCCCACACTCATGCTCATGCTAATGAGTCTTCTGTGGGACCAGAGCCTTTTAAGCTTCCTCTCCCACAGACATAGGTTTCCATCTAACGGAAGTGTCAGGAGATCCTGTGAAGGTATCTGGAGCTCTGAGTAGCTTCCTCCTCCCCGAGTCTTCCTCACAAATCCTGGCCATTTTGATCTCCTCTAACTTTTAGAACTGTTTTCTCAATTTAAAATTCCATGTTCTTTATTTCTTCTTTTCCTCATGTTAGACCTCACCCCACTTTTCCTTGCCTTAACAGAATCACAGTCCTGTGTTGCCTATTTTCCGATGGCAGATCATGGTTGTTTCATTTATTCCGTCTAATTTTTGTCCCCTGGACTGAAAAGGACATCAAAGACTGTTGGCTTCTACAAGGCGAACACGTCATTGAAAAGCCTTGATCAGAGGCAAGAAAAGCCTCCAAGAAAGGGACCCTCTTCTGTTCCTTTTCAGTTCTGCCATGCACTTGACATGCACCTGCTTTATGGCCCTTGGTCTCCTGGCTGCAGGCAAGTTCTTTATCTTTGTCTAGGCTGTCAGGTTCCCTATGGGGAATATTCTCCAGCCTCTATCTGCTTCCTTTGCAGGTTATCTGGATGAAACTATTCAAACTCCCCAGAACCTGATCACAGAGAAAGGAAAGAAAGGAAAGATGTCTTGGGTCCCTAGGAGAGGACACAAGTATGTGTTCTGGTATCTACACATCCTGGAAAAAGGGCTCAAGTTCTTAATTTCCTTTCAGAATGAAGATGTCATGGATGATACTGGGATGACCCAAGGGAGAACATTTTCAGCTCAGTGTTCTAAAAATTCACATTGTAGCCTGGAGATCCTGACTTCGGAGCCACAGGGTTCTGCAGTGTATCTGTGTGCCAGCAATCAACTCACAGTACTGAATCTGAGCTGAGCCCAGCGCACAAACTTACCACAGGCATGGCACAGAAAGCAGATGGCATAACAGGGTGGGAGGAGTTTATTTTTAAGCCTAGATATATATTTCAAGATCAAGGAGACATTACTGTCAGAATAAGTTGTGTCTTATAGAATACTGAAACAGAACCCAGGGATGTCTTTGAACCAAATGAGAATTTGATCTTAAAACTGATGAGGCTGAATTTTGAACTCTATTTTGTTCTCCATCTTTCTGGCTTCATCTTCTCTCTTGCTGTAACTTTCCATTTCTGTTTCCCACATAGAATAAAACCAATCCTTCTGAAGCCAAGAACGCACTCTCAAGGAAATTAATCATTACTGAAGAGCTGTGGTTTCCACTGATGCACAGGTTAGCTTTAGGAGGAACAGGACCAATC
Source organism: Megascapheus bottae (assembly GCF_031878675.1). Taxonomy (NCBI): domain Eukaryota; kingdom Metazoa; phylum Chordata; class Mammalia; order Rodentia; family Geomyidae; genus Megascapheus; species Megascapheus bottae. Next base: position 77,348,138 of record NC_143513.1, read on the forward strand.
GGGAGTGAGTACTGAGAGCAAGACCAGTCTTGACAGGAGCAGCTGTGATGCCATTGGCCTGCTGCAGAAATTACTCTGGCTAGCCTCTGCTCCAGACTCATCTTCATGCCCAAGTCTGTCATGAATACCAGAACCCTCCCTCTGCTGTCTGATCATGTGAATGGTCACCATGGCAGAGCTTTATCTCAGACTCTACAACTTTATCTCAGAAAATGTTCTTTGACTCTATGCTACCCAAAGGTTTTGTGTAAAGTTTTGACACTTGCAGGAAAAGGTAAAACTCACAGGAACTTTTAAGGTAATGTAGGAGGCTTCACAGTAGGATGTTTCATTGCAAGGCACTTCTACCATGATGACAACTCTCTCATGCACCATCTTCTTTCCTAAAGTCTCTGGAATACCAGTGTCACCCAGATCCCAGGACATCTGGTCAGAAGGAGAGAAGTTACCCTAAGATACACACCTCTGAAAGACCACAGTCATGTCTTCTGGAATCAGCAGCTGCCAGAAAGAAAACATAGATGAATCAGGAATGCCAAAGAGACAGTTTTTCCAAGGAGAAAAACAGAACAAGAGAAGGAGGGAATGGAGGGAGAGAGGGAAAGAGGGAAGAAGAAAGCAGCAATCCAGTAGGTGATGGAGATAAGCGCCCAACCCAGATTTGGGCAAGTAAAAGCAGTATTTTCCTATATTACTCCTGCTTCCTGGTATTCTTTCTAGCTCAATCCTTGTTTTGTCCATTGCCTACTACATCTACAGACCTGGATGAATACCAGTATAGAAAAATTTTTCTATAAAATCAGAGTATCTGTGAGATGGTAGAATTAGAGTAGGATCATGGTTTAGAATATAAGAGAAACATCCAGTCGACAGATGTTACTCACTGGCAATATGTCACCTGAACTCATCCTTCTTATTCTCAGCATTTGATGTTAGCACCTACAGAAAAATGGCTTATCATTTGATTTTATGAGACAATTTTTGAAGGTCAGAAGGCAGACCAATACAAAGTCATTTCAAAGATACAGGTAACAGGTAACTTGCATATACGTTTGTTTGTTTATTTGAAATAGGGAAGGAAAGGGGGAAAATAAGATGATTGGGAGGGGTGGGGGGAAGGAAATGGGGACAAAAACATGAGAAGGGGTGTCAATATGTGAGAAGTAATGCACCTACTACCTAATGACTGTAACTGTAGCCCCTCTATACATTGTCCCGACAATAAAAAAAATACAGGAAACTGGTTTGACATCACTAGTCTAGAACATAAGCCATGGCTCTATAGTTTGCATTTTGATTTTTTGGAAGTATTTCAGGTGGCTCTAACATCTTCCTTACCCATATGATGCCGGGGGGCAGGGAGGGGAGGAGAAGGAGCACAAAACAAAAAAAGTAGAGGGCTCATTTAAAAAAAAAACACTACTCTAATTGTAAAGGTAAAAACCAAACAAGCCGAGCAAGACCCACCAGAGAATGGCTTCTCAGCTCTATAGCAGCACAAATGGGAGGTGCCAGTACATCTGCGAAATGAGCTCTTTCCTCTTCTTCTTCCTGTTGCCCTGTTACACCAACGCAAGCCCCAGTGCCAGGCTTCTCCCCTTGCTTGTCTCCCCGTAGTTTTTGGAGCAAAAAAAAATTCCTTTTCTACTATGAACATCTGGGTCTTGTGTCAAGTGGTCCTTTGCCTCCTTGGAGCAGGTGAGTCCCGGGTTCAGGTAAGTTCCTGTCTCAATGCTGTACCTCTACCCTTTCTTCATCACATGCCCTCCTGGGCTAATTCCAGATTCTCTCTTTTCTTCTTTAGGAACTATAGAGTGTGGTATCATTCAGACCCCCAAATTTCTACTCAAAAAGGAAGCACAGAGTGTGACTCTGGAATGTGAACAGAATTTGAATCATGACTCCATGTACTGGTACAGACAGGACCCAGGGCAAGGCTTGAAACTTATCTACTATTCACAAGTTGTAAAATCGATCCAAAAAGGAGATCTTGCTGAAGGCTATGAAGTCTCTCGGGAGAAAAAAACACATTTTCTTCTCAATGTGACTTCCATCCAAAAGAATCAGGCCTCTCTTTACCTCTGTGCCAGCAGTATGGCACAGTGGAACACAACCTCCTCCTCTCGGGGCATAAATGTTCCCTCGTCCTGCTTCCCCCACCAGGTGGCTCTTCTGTTCTCAGCACTTGCTTTGCCTTTCTTACCCCTCAGAAAGACTTCCAATGCAAAATAGTTGCTGGCATGGGTACACAACCTGGGCTGCTGCTAAACTCTACTCATTCACTCAACTGGTTTTCAAAAGTGCACATTTACACAGCAAGATTTAATTGTTTAGAATTATGTTTGTCTATATGAGTGATTTATAGAGTGGTATGATTCAATCCCTGATGGAAAGGAAGAGGCAATTTGACAAATGAAGAAGCAAATCCATAGTGTCTGACTTTAACAAAAACTGTAAAAAGACTGAGCGTAGTGATTCACCCTTGTAATTTCAGCTATGCGGGAGGCAGAAATCAGGAAGATCATAATTTGATCCCAGCCCAGGGGAAAAAGTTAGCTAGACCTCATCTCAATAAATAAATAATAAATAAATAAACAAAACAAAAAACCTAGTTTTGTGCTCAGCTATTTGGGATTTGGGAAGCTGTAAGCAAAAAGATCTCAAGTCAAAAGTGAGTAGGATAAAAATGTCCCACCTGAGAAACAACCAAAGCAACTGGGAGGGAGCAAGGGAAGGGGTGAAATTGTCCAAAAAGAAATATACTTACTACTTGACTTATGTAACTGTAACTGCTTCATAATAACAAATTATTTTAATGGCTAGGTGTGTGGCTTAAGTGGCAGAGTGCCCGACTAATAAGTGCCAGGACCCTGAGTTCCAATTCCAGTTGTGCAAACAAAACAAAACAAAACCAAGAAATATGAACAGCAAGTATCTCAGAAGAAGAAGATAAAGGACAATGAGTAGAGGCTGAAACTCATACCTGTTGCTTCTACCAGGAAAGACAGACCCTGTCTTCACACATTCTGTGTGTTGTTCCTGTCCTGGGCAGGGGTGAGTGGGGGTTGGGGAGAGCAGAATGTGAGGGTTGTGGGATGTGATCATATGACAACAGGTCATGTAAGGAGGATCTGGAGGCTGTCTGTCACAGCTCTTTCCCTGAAAACACCATGTGTCTCAGACTTCTCTGTTCTGTGGCTCTTTTTTTCCTGGAAGCGGGTAAGGCCTTCTGGTTGGATTCCAGTTTTAGCATTCTCTTTTGTATTTGGAATATCATGTTGCCTCTGGGGGCTTTACTTTTCAGCAAATTCTTTTCCTCCACAGGCTCCATGGATACTGAAGTCATCCAGAGTCCTAGACATCTGATCAAAGGAAAAGAGCAGAAAGCAAAGCTAGAGTGTAACCCTATCAAGGGACATGATTATGTTTATTGGTATCGTCAGAAACCACATGAGGAGCTCAAGTTTCTTGTTTACCTGTATAAGGAAGATATCATGGAGAAAACAGGAGCGATCAATGATAGATTTTCACCCCAGTGCCTTCGAAACGTTCCCTGTAGGGTGGAAATTCAATCCACTGAGCTAGACGATTCTGCACTGTACTTCTGTGCCAGCAGTGCACAGTGCTGAATGGTGGCTTTTCTTAGAACACAAATGCATTGTCTCATTATGGAGACTGGGCTCAAGAAACGAGTGTGCATTCCACTCCTAGAAGCCAGCAGATACCGGAGTTGAAAGAGCATAAGACAGAAGGGAAATCAGAGATTGTGGCTCTAGATGAGGGAAAGAGTGGTTATATTGAGGGAACGAGTGGTTATATAAGGAAGGGTAGAGAAGGAAGAGAAAAGCAAAAGGGAGCACAGATTCCCCATTGTGCTGAATGTTATCCAGAGATATTCTCTCTCTCTCTCTCTCTCTCTCTCTCTCTCTCTCTCTCTCTCTCTCTCTCTCTCTCTCTCTCTCTCTCTCCCTCCCTCCCTTTCTCTCTCCTCTCTCTCCCTCTCTCCTTCTCTCCCTCTCTCTGTCTCTTTTTCCACGCACACATACTTTGTCTCTTCAAATGGTCTTGATGAATTTATAGCCAACTTTGTAAAAATATGCAACCCAGTGTTTTTCATTTGATAAAGCTATGTGGGACAGAATAACATGACAAGCAGATAATGGTACCTTTCACATGGACCCTGATCCTCTGCTCCAACACATTTGCTGGTGGAACAGGAGCCAAGTGTGTTCAGAGATACAGGATGACAGCTTCTCATAGTCTATCTTGCCATTAAAAACCTTCCGGAAACTCAGCCACTGCTGCCCCCTGGAACTCTTAATCATACCATTAAAAAAAAAACCTTTATTGAGATATAAACACATAACATATGGCCCATAGGAATGTACATTTCAACCCAATTTGACAAATTTGGCACTCACATAATGTCCACAACAATCAACATACACAACAGCTGCATTTTCCCCTACAGCTCCTCTATAGCTTCCATTGAAGACTGCAAATTTCTCTCAACACGGGCTTGTCATTTCTATTATGTAAATCTTCCACCTAATTTGTTCATTTTTTCCTAAATTTAATTTAAACAACATTATTACAATTGTATCTTTAACACCCATAAGGAATTTATGCATTGAAATATTTTCTGCAAATATTTCCCATGAGCTCCTGGCAATGTTGTCTTTGCATTTCTTAATTGATGCTTCTACCTCAGTATATTACATAAAACAGTGTCTCCAGAAAGCCAGTGGTGCTATGAGAGCTTACAATATCAATTGTTCCTCATGCCAACCAACTGTCAGGACTATTCAATCTGAGATAAAGTATGCTCAATAAAACACAGTGGAATGTTGAAAATGAACTACTCAGTTTGTGGGGGAGGGAAGGTCTGGAGAGGAAAACTTAGGAGAAAATGAGGGAGGGAGTGACACTGTTCAAAAAGCAATGTGTCCATTATTTGAGTTATGTAATTGTACAGAACCTCTATACATCACCTTTACAATAAAGAATTACATAAATAAATAAAGACAAAAGCACAGTGGAAAAGCTGCAAAACTTCCTCAGGTTCTCTTTCAGAACAGGCACATGTGTTACGAAAACAAACTGCTCATGGTTGGTAGTTTACCAGTTGAGCCAGACCCTTAGTCCAGTGGAGAGAGCAGGGGTAGGCCAGTGCAGTCAAAACACTACTTCACATGAACTGGTAATGGTAGCTAAGTGAGTCGAGAGAATGGGATGGGTTGGGTAGATGGAGTGGGGAGAGGTAGGGATGATGGGTGGGGTGAAACTGATGAAGATACATTGTGTTCATAAATTGACATGTTGAGCTGAAATTCCTTTGTGCAACTACTTAAGATGAATGAATGAATGAATGAATTAAACTGCACATTCAAAGCAAGGGCATGTTTTACAGTTAAGCACGTGGTTGAAAGGAAAAATTGGGTGTGGATGGTCAAGTCAGTACATTCCCTTCTTGAGCCTCTAGAGGACAGCATTTGTCAGGGTTGTAGCTCCACCGCACAGAATGTCAGCCTGCGGTTAGTTGTACTTGTGGAACACAGAACTGTCTTGGAAACATAGTTCCTACTCAGCGTTGGTGTGAATTTCAAAGTGTTCTGAAAACACAATTCACTTAAATTGTGGAAAAAAACCCCACAAGAGTTCAGGTGGATAACTACCACACTGTGTGATATGACAGTAGACATGAAATCTCCTATAATGCTAGAAAAAAATCTGTTCAACAATATAAACGTTCTATAAATGATCTACTCCTTGGAGCTATCCTTAGAGTATGACACTGCCTAAAAATGCACAGAGCTGGGATCTACCACCAACCCAGCCACCCCCTTTGGTAGCAGTGAGTTTGGACACTTGTAGTTGTTGCAGTACTTGAACCCTGGTGTCAATCCCTTTGTTTTTCAGTTACCTTTGAAATTGGATTTCTCATTTATGCTCAGGCCAGCTGGGACCGTAGACATCCTATTTGTGCTTCCCAAGTAGCTGAAATGACAAGTGAATGCCATCACTCCAAACTCTCTAGAGGAATCTTTCGAACTTTTTGCCCTTGTTGAGTTTAAAAAACAGCCCCCTAATCTCCAGCATCACAAGCATGAGCCACCATGGCTGCCCAACACAAGTACCACGAGTTCTGTAGAGCTGTGTAAAATTCTGTCAAGAAGAACAGTGTTCACATTACCATCCCACGGTGTTGAGATCGGAGACATTGCAACAGTGTTAACATACGTCATTGCAAGGGATCAGTTGTCGATTTTTTCTTCGTTCTGTTTTGGGGAACGTAATTTTTTCATATATTTTATTGTAATTAATAGAAGGGTTACATTATATTCACCAGATAGAAGGTGCATTACTTCACATACATTGATACCCTTTCTCATGTCTCCCATTTCCCTCATCCCACCCCCACCCCTCATCTTGTTTTCCCCCTTCCCTATCCCACTTCAAATAACCAAATACACATATATACAATATATCAGATAACCAAGTGAAATACTGTAGCAATATGAGATAACCAAGGGACAGCAAAAGAGATGAGAGATAACATAGTATATTAAGGACAACAATCACTCATTATATGGCTTTTGTTTCTATATCCTGGAGGGCCTTTCATTTAGGGTCATTCTATATGTCCTTATGTATCTAGGTTTTGTTCTGTTGTAAATCTTTGCTAGGAGAGCCCAAGGTTTCTACCGATTATGACAAATGAGGGAAACCAATGAGCCTATGTTCCTTTGAGTCTGGCTTATTTCACTTAATATGATTATTTGCTAAGTCCATTTCCTTACAAGTGGGGCGATGTCATTCTTTCTGACAGCAGAATAGAATTCCATTGTGTATAAATACCACATCTTGTTGATCCACTCATCAACTGAGGGGCATCTGGGTTGGTTCCATATATTTACTATAGTAAATATTGCTGCAATGAACATCTTTGTGCTAGTGGATTTAGTATGTCCTTGTTTCTGGACGATTGGGTAAATTGCCAAGGAGTGGAATTGCTGGGTCATAGGGGAGCTCTATGTTTAGTCTTTTGAGGAACTGCCATACTGCTTTCCATAGTGGTTGAACGAGTTTACACTCCCACAATAGTGTAGTAGTGATCCCTCCTGGCCACATCCCCTCCAGTATCTGTTATTAGATTCCTTGATCCTGGCCATTCTAACTGGAGTGAGGTGGAATCTTAAGAGTTGTTCTGATTTGCATTTCTTTTATGACCAGAGATGTTGAGCATGTCTTCATGTGTCCATAGGCCATTCTTATTTCTACTCCAGAGAAGACTCTCTTTAAGTCTTTGGCCCATCTTTTAATGGGCCAAATCTCTTTGGAGATTAGTTTTGGAGTGATTCAATTTTTTGAGCTGTGGATATATTTTAGATATGAGGCCTTTGTCCGTTGTATGGTTAGTGAAGATCTTCTCCCACTCTGTAGGCTTTCTAGTTAATTTGCTAGCTATGTCTTTTGTCATACAGAAGCTCTGCAGTTTAATGCAGTCCCATTTATCCAGACTTTCTCTAATTTGTTGTGTTTCTTGGTCCTTATTAAGAAAGTAGGAACGTATTTTTTATTACAGAATTTCTTGGTGCATGATTTCCATCTTTCATGCAAAAAGACGCTCGTACTTCAATAATGGCTCTCCAGTATCACATGTACCTGAGGACAATGATGGTGGTAGTGTGGTGGTGGTGATGGTGAGGGTGTGATGTTATGGCATGAATAATGAGGACAATGGAGGGGTCTAGCCACCATCTCTCTGTCTATCTAACATCTATCTACTATGTAGCTACCTGCCATTTATTTTTATCCTTTATGTGTCATCTATCAAGAGAGAGATTACATATTATACCTTATTATTATGTGTATTTCTATAAAAGAATACAAATTATGAAAAATCCATGTTTCCAAAACCAGAATATAGTCAGGTAAGAATCTGTCATAATTCAAGTCTGCAAACCAATTTAAGTCATCTTCCTCTGACATCTTTAACCAATCTAAGATTTACAGATGTTGACAATGAAATTTCGGGGATCTGTGACCTTACTAATATTTGTGTCTGTGGATTTCAACATGGGGCTTTTTCTCTTTTGAGGAAGAAAATATTCATCTATGATTCCAAATTTGCCAAGGGATGTACAGAGATTCATAGAATTCATCAATTTAAATAGAAAAAATACATCTTTATTTTTAGTAATCTCTAATTGAGAATAAATCATTTCCTGCCATATAATGAGTAATAAGAATCATTGGAGTAATATCTGTGACAAAATCGGTAATATAGATCACAGATATTTGCATATACGTTGCATACATTGCTGCAGATATGAAAGCCATATTTTTTACATTATACAGAATAAATGTCATTTAAAACAAAATTTTTGTCCTTCATGGGGCTTGAACTCTGGACCTGGGTGCTGTCCCTGAGCTCTTCAGATCAAGGCTTCCACCCAATCCCTTGAGCCACAGCCCCACTTCCCGTTTTCTAGTGGTTAATTGGAGATAAGATTCTCATGTTCTTTAGTGTCTGGATTGGCTTTGAATTGAGATTCTCAGATCTCAGCTTCCCCAGTAGCTGGGATTACAGGTGTGAGCCACCACGCCCGGCTGTAAATGTCGTTTATTATCATCACTACTTTGAAATAATTTCACTATTCACTATTTCTATTTATTATGTATGTATTAATATGTTATAAGTTTAAAATAATATTTAAGTATCTTTACTTCAAGATAGCTGTTTCGCTTTGTTTATACTTTTTAAATATTAATCTGCAAAGAAAGTCCTTGGGGTTTATCAGAGTGACAAGGAAAGTCATAGTAACAATAAAAAAAATAGTCCCCATTCAAGGAAGGAGATCTTAATTTTGCAAGTGTAGCTGGATACCTGAGGTCTGAACAGAAGTCTTGGAAGATACCATGCAGTAAGCATCCTTTTTCAGATTTTACCCACAGGGTTACTCTAATAATTGCCACTCTAAATCATCCTCTTCCATCCTGTCTCTCTCTGGCTCTCTCCACCACTCTCCTTCCCTTCTTCCTTCCTTGTCCTATCTTTTTCTCTCTTCTGCTTTTCTTCCAGGAAAAGACAATAACAGCTACCCAGCCATTAAATTCCAACCAAAAGTTTATCATGAAAGTATCTTCTATTACAGATTATCAGAGACAAGGTATAAAATACCAACATCTGCCTAAAAACAGCTCTTGTTAAGAAACATTGAATGTATGACCTTGTTTTTATTTATCTCAAGAACTCATTTCATGCAATGAATGGAGCATTCATGCAAATTCTTATTCAGTGCATGGAAATATTTTAACTGGTGCATTCCTGGGTTAATAAATATTGGTTTCTCTTTGAAATGGCATTAATTTTCTCACTCCCTGTGAATTAAAAATCCAGGCCCAGAAAATAGCGATAGAAAAAATAAATTTGGTATTGTTTATATGTTAAGAATATGTAAATTCTTTATCATCTATCTATCTATCTGCCTATCTTTTATCTATCTATCCATCTATGTATCATTTCAGAAAAACCTCAATACTCTAATTTGCAGATGACAAAGTCAAGTCAAAGTGAGAGTAAATAATTTCACCAAGGTTACATAGCTGGTAGACAGCAGAGTGAGAGTTCATGTTCTTGCCATCATCCAAACCCTGGCTCTAGTCTCCAACAGGTAGCTGAGATCCTCTGTTAAAACGACAGAAGTAGCTCTACCTCATCTACATTACAAATGATGGAGAGAATATATTTTACGAAACTGCACATTCAAACTGTGTTTGGATTGTCCTCATCTCCACAATATTTGTCAGAAAAGCAAGACAGTCCACTGACCCTGAAATCTTCAGATGTTTATTTTTCCTCACTCATTACAGCCAGTACAGAGGCACACGGCTTTCTGACTTTGATTCTGACCAGAAAATACAGCATTTCATCTCCTCCGTATGGGTCCTTGTACCATTTAGAAGTGATATAAAGAACTTTTGCAAGCAGAAGTGAAGGTGTGAGGGAGCTGGCTCTCTCTGAGTCCTATCTCACTAGTAGAAATACCAGCAATGACATATTCTTGTAGCAATGGTAGGCTTTACATATTGAACAGGGGCATCTCTCAAGACATGGTGTATATACGTAACGATCTTGAAAGATTATCACTAAAGCATTGATTGTGCGATTATTATCTACAAGAAGTATACTTATTACAGAAAAATAGGAATAAAATACGTTTAAATGAATCAAACATCAAGCAGTTATATTTCCGGGTGAGATTAAAAGCATCCTCCTCCCTCATGAAATGCGTTTCCTCATATTCGCAGCAGTGGAGTGAGGATGATGGGTCCTCAAGGGGTTCACCTCACAGGAAGTATGTTGATGGAGACATGAGTCACCTCACCCTCTTGCTGCAGTGCTGTGACCATGGGCTCCAGGCTTCTCTGCTGTCTAGTCCTTTGTCTCTTGGAAGTAGGTGAGTCCTGAGCCTAAAAGAACAGCCTTGGCCCTGGGCTTGCCATCCACAGACCCAGGCTTTATTCCTCATTGCTCTCCCTCTTGAGCACTCTCCTCTTTCCTTTTCTTCCAGGCCCTTTGGATGCTGAAGTTGTACAGGATCCAAGACATCTGGTTAAAGGAAAGGGCCAGAACGCAAAGATGGATTGTACCGCCAAACAAGGACATACTGCTCTTTACTGGTATCAGCAAAAAAAGGACAAGGGGATTCAGCTGTTGTTTTACCTTTTGAATAACCAAGTTCTTGAAGAAACAGATACAGCCAAGGGGCACTTCTCGGCTAAATGTCCCCCAGGTTCACGCTGCCACTTGGAAGTTCTGTCACCTGAATTAGGAGACTCAGCACTGTATCTGTGTGCCAGCAGTCAATCCACAGCCCCACAAGCTTCCTTCCTCTCAGTGCATAAACCCATCATGGACCCTATTCAGGAAGCAGGTGATGGGGCAGGTCGGTAGAAAGCAACAGAAATGAACTGTAGCTGGTAATATTAGCTCTAGCATGATGGAATTTCATAGACAGTTACAGGGTGTTTGGCAGCCAAGAGAGTTGGGCTGACAATTCTGGTATAGCCCTGCTTGGCCCAGAGCTGGAGTGTCTGTCCTCTTCGCTCTCATTTTTTCCTATTTTGTTTCATTCTTTTCTCTGTGTGTAAACCATCTTTCTCCCATTTTCCTAGTCCTCAGTGCGAGAATAAAATATTTACCAGAATATAAAATCGGTTGCTTGGTCTACCATACTGATCAAGATTACCCTGGCTCTCTCTAGACCCAGGTTTAAAATCTCAGGAGAAAGAACGATTCAGTTGTGACTTCATGGAATACCCAACTGTACTTGTGTATTTATGTGTTTAAGAAATCACACGAATGATGGCGTATTATAGATACCACTCCGTTCAAAGTGACTAGAACCTTCCATGTTCAAGTCTTCCGTCATGGACTCCGATTTAAGTAAGGCAGTTAGTTCTCTGTAAACCCTTCTGAACACACACTTTTTCCCAGAATCCTGACAACAATGACACACTCATACTTATTAATCCAGAGCACATATGCTTACCTCACAGGTTTATACACGCAACAACATTAATAATGTTGAGATGTAAACAAGTACATTTATATGTTATTTATCTACATACCATCAGTGGACTCTTCAAATTTGTTTTTTCAGTCTACAGTTTCACATAAACATGTCTAAGTCTTCTTACCCTAACCTATACCTTCTTAGGACATATTTTGGAGGTCTAAATTTTTGTCAGTCTAGCACTATAAATAGATTAAAACACTTATTTTCTCTCCCCCCTCCCCACTCTTACAAACCTCTGTCTGTCTCTCTTAAGATATTCTTAGCATTTACCATGGAGATGCAGATGAAGACTGAGAGAGACAGAGAGAGACAGAGATCTCAAAATGTGGTCATTGACTAGCATACTATGAAGTGTTTACTTCAGTACCTAGTTTGTTTTTTAGCTTTCCAAAATATGTGTGTACAGTTAGTTTTAGTGAAAATGCATATAAAATGTTAAAAGTGAATAAATTATCGGTCTTGCTTATTTTATCACTTTCTGAAATCACATATCTATGTATATATATTACTCTTAAGTAAATAAATAAAGTGTTAAACAGCTCTATGTTTTCTGTTAGAACAAAAGCTTTCTCCCTGATATCATGAAGGGTCTTCACCAGCAGCATGAAGCAGGAACGTGGTGGTGTTGACTCTCAGGGGATTGCGTCACAGGAAGCTTGGTGTTGAGGAATGGAAAGGCATCATCCCTCGGTTACTTCAGTGTGACCATGGGCTCCGGGCTTCTCTGTTTTGTAGTCCTTTGTCTCTTGGGAGCAGGTGAGTCCTGAGTACAGAAGAAAACTCTTTCTCCTATGCTTTCCTAAGCTCAGAAACAAGTACTTTGCCTTGTGTCAGATCCTTTGCCTTCCTCTCTTCCAGTTTCTTTGGATGCCAAAGTTACCCAGACCCCAAGATACCTGGTAAAGGAGAAAGGACAGAGAGCAGAGATGGATTGCACACCCAAACAAGGACATGCTTATGTTTATTGGTATCAACAGAATCAGAAGCAAGAGTTTAAGCTTTTGATGTACTTTCAGAATAGTGAACTTCTGCAAGAAACAGACACAGCCAAGGGGCGATTTTCAGCAAAATGCCCCCCCAACCTCCCCTGCACTCTGGAAATCCCATCCTGTGAACCAGGAGATGCAGCCCTGTACCTGTGTGCCAGCAGCCAGGCCACAGCATTTCAAGGCTCCTTTTTCCCCATGCACAAACCCACTGCACACCCGACTCAGGAAGCTGGTTGTGTGCTCCACCGGAAATGACAGCAGAGAACTGGCTCTGCACAATCCACAGTGAGATTTCATACAAGGCTAGATCTCCCTTCATTGGGCTCTCAGGGTGAGAGTAAGAGTTTCACTAAAAATCATCAATCCATTGACACTGGAACACCGTACTCATACAGATCAGACTGATCTTTCTACCCCTAGGTTTAAAACCTCAATAGAAGGTGTATATAAAATTACATCGATGACATTAGGTTTTGTTCCAAGTCTGCTTCTTAGATTTTCCCCCTAACTCAAAGTGAGTGGAAAATTCATTGTGTCTCTCTGAGTAACACTCCTAATCCAGATTCTCAGAGAACACACACAATGTTCCTCCAGTTCTTGTCAACGTTAAAACATGCAGCCCAGCATGGATTTGCATAATCACTTTTTAGTGATTTGAGTCATCCATTGCTTTATGTGAATAAATACCACCATGGGGCTCTTCAAAATTATAAGCCTGCAGTCTTACACTTAGTGCATCAAGTTTCCTCTCATACCTACACTGCATATCTATTCAGGACATAACCAGAGCTGTCTTTTACTGCCAATTTAGCAGTGTGAGTAGATTCGAAACAGTCTGCTCTCTCTCATTCTCCCCCAAGACATCAGCAGTAATTAACATAAAGATGCACTTAATTGTTTAAGAAAGAAATACAAGAATTTGATGGGAAATGAGAAAGAGATAGATTAAAAATGGAGAGAGATCTAGAAAGGATATTCTCAATGTATCAACCATGTAATCATTGACCAGAAATCACATCAGGTTTTAATTTATTATATTTTTATATTTATAACTACATTATATTTATTTTAGAACTCTAAATCTTTTAGGATAATGTGCTTGAAAAGAGATCATGTCACAGGGAGCTTGCTGATGGGGAATGAAAACAAATCACCCCTTCTACTGGCTTTTGTTTCTAGCCTCTTCTGCTGCGTAGATCTCTGCCTCTCAGGAACAGATGAGTTCTGAGCACAAAAAGAATTTCTGTGCTCTGGGCTTTCCAGTCAAAGATCCAAGCTTTGTATTTTCCGGGTCAGGATCTCCCATGAGTTTTGTCGTTAGTTTGTTTTCCTCTCTTCTAGCCTTTTTGGATGCCTACGTTATACAGATTCCAAGGCATCTGGTCCAAGGGAAAAGACAGAAAACAAAGATGATTGCATCTCTAAAATGACACAATTTTGTTTTGTTGATATCAGCAGTACCAGAATAAAGAGATTCTGTTGATTTCCTTCCAAAGTCAGCAAATTCTTCTGTGTGTGGTTGTGGGGTAGTATGAGGTTGGGAGAGAAGGAGTCCTGGGACTTAAACTGGCTTTGAACCAGAATCTTCATATCTCAGCTTCCTGAGTAGCTAGGATCACAGGTGACATCCACTGGCACCTGGCTTGAAAGTCAGCAACTTGTTGAACAGACATGGCCAAGGATAGATTCTCAGCAAAATGCCCCATTCCCCAATTCTCCTGCAGGTTGGAAGTTACTTCCTCTGAACCAGGAAACAGCCCTGTACCTGTGTGCTGGGAGCACTTCAGTGTCCTTCCCTACCCTCCACTCCCAACCCAGTGCACAAAACCATCACAGACTCAGCTGAAGAAGCAGGCGATGCAGCAGGTTAGAAGTAACAGCCATTAAATGAAGCTAGCTGAATGTTTTGTTTGAACTTATTTCGCAGTGATTCATTATTGATATCATTAAAATTGGTATTATTTTCTGCCATTTATTTTTTCAATTTCTTGCAATGAATTGATTTTTTTAAACTCTATTTTTTTGGTGACTTACTAAATCCTTCAGTTATGTCCAGTTGTTATTCAGAAATTCCTTAGAGTCTTCTATAGACAACCATGTAATCTGACCAGTGCTTTTGCCTGGCCCTTTTCAATATTTTCAAATTCACTTCAATTTCAGAATTTATCATGCAGGTTCAGATCTCCAGTACAATGTTGAAAAACAGTCCTGTGAAATATCACAGCTTCTTCCTTGCCTCTTCTTTGTTGCAAAATTTTGTAAGCAACTTTGATCTCATTGAGAAAGGGCTTGTCTAAGATACTAGTAAAACATTGTAAAAATGTTTCTCTGCCCATATTTATGGAGTCAAATGATTTCTTCTCATCACTTTTCTGATGAAGTATATTGACTTCTGAATGCTAAACCATTTCCTACAAGATCAAATACAATGCTGGCTTTAATAGTATTTTTCAATAATAGTTCTCCAACATCCCCCCATCTCTATTCAGTTCCTGCTGGCAGCCCCTTATCCTGCCTGGCCCCTCACAGTTTCTTTGATCTCTAATCAAGATCATTACTTATTTGTATTTATGTAAGAACAAACTTTCTTATTTTCTAAAACGTCATCCTAAGTAAATATAGTTGTCATTTAGTGGAACTCAGAAGTAGAAGTACCAGAAAATGTGATCTATAAAGTTCATCAATCCTCCATCTACTATCTCACACTTTGGTCTCTGTTCAAATAAATTTTAATCTACAAGAGTGAGTAGCTTCACATTATTATCCGTGCGTACTAAATTAAAAAATAATTCTCGGGGCTGGGAGTTTGGCCTAGTGGTTGAGTGCTTGCCTAGCATGCGCAAAGACCCAGGTTCCATTCCTCTGTATCACATACACAGAAAAAATGCCAGAAGTGGTGCTGAGGCTCAAGTGGTAGAGCTCTAGCCTTGAGAAAGTCCAAGGACAGTGCTCAGGCCCTGAGCTCAAGCCCAGGACTGGCAAAAAAAATTCTCTCTGCCAAAAATGTGACCAAAGCTAGGAGCATAGAGATATCCTCTTTCTAGTCAGTGACTCTTCCTGTTCTTCCTCAGTGAGCACTCTCCTTGGAGAGTAAAGTCCAAGTACAGCAATAATTAATCAAGGACTTTCATAGCTTGCTGTAAAAGTCTGGCTCAGATCCAAGCTATGAGCTTCATCAGGTGCTTTGATTTCTTGCCATAGAAATTCTGATTATTTCAGTCAGAAATCCACAAGCCCAACTGACTGTTCACAAAGAGAGAAGCAACACATTCTGTTTTCTGCCTGCTTTTGTCTGCAAAGAAGCATGTGTTTTTTGTTATTGTCCTCGGTTTCATTGTAGGTTCTCTCTCATCTAATTTTCCCTTTCAAAACAAAGACAGCTTTCTCATGAGTTTCATTCTCTGCTTCCCATGAATACTTTGTCAATAATCTCCTCTGTGTAGAAATTCTCTCTGAAATTATTAACGATCCAATGTAGTTATATTCTGGCTGATCTCCATTAGACTTTCTGAGTATGTTCCCTTTGTCTCCTGTTTCGTTTATTATATTTTCCCCCTCAGCTTTCCTGTATACCATCATGACACTTTCTTTCATAATGTAAGACCCCCGACTCAGCGGGACGTCTTCCAGAAGGAGACCCTTCCCAAGGAACAACGAGGCCACGCAGTCGGATGCAAACAGCAAGAGGTTTATTCGGGTATCGGGCGCCCGGGCGACAAGTCTCCTAGAAGACTTGCGCGCCGGACTGGGGAGAGGGGTATATTTTTATAGACAGCTGAAGCAGGCTTACAGAAGCAGAGGCAGCATAGTTACAGGAATCTGATTGGTTTATTAAGTTCCTATTATTGATACACTGGGGACTTCCCATCTTAACACAACTTTTTAACCACAAACCTGGCCTAATGTTACTTTACTCTGGTGTAACTGCAGGAACTGCAGGCCTGGTGTTTCTCCATTTTTTTACCAAACATCTGTTCCTCTTGGTTCCTGGAACCCGGGTCAGATGTTGGCCCAAACATATCCTGTTCTTGCACCCTATTTTTATCCTGAGGCTACTTCTTTATTTCTGAGTTCAAGCCTTGCAAAATGGCATTACTAATGCTAAGCTACTAAGTATATGATAAGCTTTTAATTTATTTATCTTCTCAGGGGGAGGGTCTTTCATTCCCCCCTTTTTCTTGTGACTAAATAAAATCCTTTATTTTAAAGAAAATCTTCTTGAGGCACCTGGTTATATTGCTGTGTTAATACCAAGGCTTGGACTACTGCCACCCGATCTTTGACAAATTGCAGTACTCGGTTCAGTATACAGGGACCAAATAGCAAAATTAGAAAAATAATGGCTAACGGGCCCATAATACTTGAAAGTAGAGTGACAAGCCATGGTGATTTATTAAACCATCCCTCAAACCATCCTTGTTGTGAATCAAACATTTGCTGTCTTTGTTTTAGTCTTTCTCTTAGTTTGGCCATGTTATCTCTTACGATTCCAGTATGGTCCGCATAAAAGCAACATTCCTCTTTAAGGGCTGCACACAGTCCCCCTTCTTTTAGAAATAATACATCTAGTCCCCTTCTATTTTGTAACACAACTTCAGACAGGGAGGTTAAGGACTTTTCCAAGGCACTGACTGATTCTTCTAGAGCTGTAATATCTGAATGCATTGCACGTTGAAGTATTTTAATTTTCTTACTGGCCAAAAGGGCGGATGTCCCAGTTCCAATTCCAGAGGCTATTCCCCCCACAGTTATTCCCCCCAATATTGGCAGAAATCGGGGGTCAGAGTGGGCCACCAGGTATTGGGGGGCGCCGACTGGGTGGTCTCCCACACTACCTCCGCATTACCAGACAGAACTTGCCAGGTTAACAGCTGAAGTTGGTGGGGAGAGCCTTGACAACAAAGGGCATTGATATATATAAGAACCATTATTGGGAATTTGTCTTGAGGGGGTTTTGGGTTCGCTGGACTTGCCATGTCTGTTGTCCGGTCCCAGAGTCCACAGGAGTTGCGGGCTTGACGTGGGATACGTGGATCCAGGCGGCGATCCCGTCTACCTTGAGAGTGGTGGGGGTGGTCAGCAGGACAGTGTAGGGTCCCTTCCACCTGGGTTCAAGGTTCCTGGTTTGGTGTCGGCGGACCCAAACAGAGTCACCAATCTGGCTTGAGGGGGTACCACAGGCCGGTCCTGTTGTTCTTTGTATGCTGCCGCCAGAGGTCTCCAGACCTCTTTCTGGACCAGTTGGAGAGCCTGCAAATGGGCTTGAAGAGTTTGACTATTAGCAAAACTGGCGATATTAGGATCCAAAAAGCTGACAGCAGGTGGGGGAGCCCCATACAGGATTTCAAAGGGAGTCAACTGATGGAGTCCTGGAGTATTCCGGGCCCTATACAGGGCCAAGGGGAGGAGGAGTACCCAATTCCTAGAGCCAGTTGCTAAGGCTAATTTGGTCAGAGTCTCCTTTATTGTTCTATTCATTTTTTTTACCTGCCCTGAACTTTGGGGTCTGTAAGCACAATGCAATTTCCAATCAATCCCCAATAACTTGGCCACCAACTGACTTACCCTGGAGACAAATGCTGGCCCATTGTCCATCCCCAGGACCTGAGGCATGCCATACCTAGGAAAAATTTTTTCCAGTAGTTTCTTGGTTACTACTTTGGCTGTTTCATGCTTGGTGGGGTATGCTTCCACCCATCCAGAGAAGGTGTCTATGAATACTAGAAGATATTTGTAGCCATATTGTCCAGGTTTAATTTCTGTAAAGTCAATTTCCCAATGAACACCTGGGCGGTGTCCTCTCACTCTGGCTAATAGTCCAATTTTAGTCCGTCCTGCATTTACCCGAGCACACTCATTTTTGCAGGCTGGCACCGGTTGGTTTTTAAGACAGTATAGGGTTGAGAATCCAAAGTAATACCAAGGTGACAACTTTTAGTAACCAGATTAAACAAGGCTAGGATTTTCTAGACAGGCACAGAAGACTTGAAACTGTAGCCGTTCCCCACAAGTGCAGTCTCCACTCTTGCATATTTGTTACTACTATTTTTTCATGCCTCTAACTTATACTGTCTTAATTTTTAAGAAACAACTTTTTGGTCCCTTTATCTAAAGAGGACTGATGGGCGACGATCCATCTTCTATAACTTCTTCAGGCTGACTCAGGGGCGTTGTCTCTATACCTAGCCAGGGACCCTGAAAACTTAGCCTATTTTACCAAGAGGCTGTCAAGATTACATATATTCTACTCCAAATTGGAGGTCATATAAAGCATTTAATAACTGCACAAACTTTTTCTTTGGCTACAACAGTGTAGTTTACTTAACACCCATTTGCAAAGGCATTTTCCTGATTTTCTGGGGAACTTAATCCCTGCACTCTATGCTTCAGTTGCCAGATCTAAACAGATAATAGGGACGCAAGCGCCACATCCACCCTGAATTTGTGGCTGGTGTCAAATCAAACTTCACTCAGTTGTCCTTTTCCATGGACCTGCTGCAGATTGCTATAGAATAACTTGCAAGAATAAGCTAAAATAGCAATTAAGCAACCATTTTGGTAGTCCTAATTTTTCTTGTTTAAATAAACATTCAGGATAATTTCAATTTCAAACTTTGTTCAGAAACCCATTTCCAATATTCTTTAAAAATTTTTACTGATATTTGCTTAAACAATTAACACTTTAGCCTTTATGTGCATTTGAAAAATCTTTTAAGGGCCCAAGGAACTCCCTTTGTTTCCAGGTTTCAAAACTCCAGCAACAGTTTAAACTCAAATAAGTTTTTCCTCAATGCAAGAACTGTAAACATCATCAGTGCACCAAAAGTCTAAATCTGGACTTAATTTCTTTCTTTTTCTAGAATGCATCCAATTGCAATGCAGTAGCATGAACCCAAATTATACAGAGATAAACTTTTAAATATTTATTCCTTTTAAAATACTAATTATATTACCCAGATTTTACCATCAGATTTTCAATGTCAGTCTGCAAAGAAAAAGAGCAAAGATGTGGATCTCAGTCCACCTGACCAGGTTAAGTGAACGGGCCTTCATTCCAGCTTATTTACCCAGAGCTGCACCTTTGCCAGTTCACCTCTCACCCCCCAAGATGGTCACACAGGACTATCCTAAGTTTTCCCATCCTTTCTCTTAGGTAAAGTCTCTGACATTAATAAATAAATTTACATTTAATTCCTAATATTTATCTCCAAATTTTAACTTAAGGAAATAGATTCCAAATTCCCTAATACCTCTGGGCTAAACAGGACACAATGTTTACAATGTAAACAGCTCTATGCATTTCAATATTAAATTATTAATGCAAATTTCATTTAGAAAATACTTTTTTACTTTACTTTTTTTACCAGTTTCTCTTTAAAACAATGCAATTACCCTTTGAGACATTGTAAAACATTTTAACCTAATAATTTTCTTGAAGTTTAGACTTAGATTTACCCAATTGCCTTTTTTTATTTCAAGTATAAATTTATCCATTGTTTTATACAGCATGCTGATAATTTAACCTTGAACATGTTCACTCACTCATTCACACACATTCATACTCAAAGATCTTAAAGCGCGCAAAATTAATATCGGCCGTTCATTTTCCGGAAGTTTGTGTCAAGAGAGCTTTGCCAATTTTACTCTTGCAGGTGAGAACCAGGTTCAGAACAAAACTTTTTACAAGGCAACTTAGCAGTGATTTATTTTTCTAGGGCTTGTTACAACTGTCCAGAATACACACACAAAAATTGCAAGGATCCATATTTAAGACTGGTACCAATTTTGAAAACAAAACCAGACAACAAAAAAACACCTCATAAAACAAGACAGAAGCAGAGACCTTTAAGTACCCAAACTTTGATGGCATACATGGCAGCAGTCACAGACTGTCCCATATTAATAGTCAGTTTCAGTCCCGTCACAATTAACACAAGGAACAAAAATACACAACAGACAAAAAAACCTCACAATACAGCTTCTTTCCAAAACCGAAAGTAAACTGGTGTTCGGAAGAAACCCAGACGTTTCCCTTATCAGCTGGACTGAAGAGTCCTCAGCCCAAAGGGGGAAACAGGACGGGTCAGAAATCTGACCCCAGACATCAAACTGAAAGTAAATTCAGACGGGAGTCCGAGGGTGATCAATCCTCCTCCCTTACAGGTTGTGAGTGAATACTCACTTCAGAAGGGGTACCGAGCACCCCACCAGACAGGCGGAGACTATTTCTAGCCTCTCTCACCCCTGGGACGTCTCCCAGGGGCTACGGTCGGGAGTCCGAGCCCGTCAGCTCCTCCTCAGCACCGCAAAATACAGGCTGACACGGCCGGGTCACAGACGCGCAGGCGCACGTTACAGAGTACAGAGAACAAAATTACAGTCAGACAACAGACAAATTGCTGGCCAGCTTACCTCCCGGAGGTGGGTCGATGGTCCCTGGGTGGGGGTCTCCTATCTCGCTGGGGCCTCCAAATGTAAGACCCCCGACTCAGCGGGACGTCTTCCAGAAGGAGACCCTTCCCAAGGAACAACGAGGCCACGCAGTCGGATGCAAACAGCAAGAGGTTTATTCGGGTATCGGGCGCCCGGGCGACAAGTCTCCTAGAAGACTTGCGCGCCGGACTGGGGAGAGGGGTATATTTTTATAGACAGCTGAAGCAGGCTTACAGAAGCAGAGGCAGCATAGTTACAGGAATCTGATTGGTTTATTAAGTTCCTATTATTGATACACTGGGGACTTCCCATCTTAACACAACTTTTTAACCACAAACCTGGCCTAATGTTACTTTACTCTGGTGTAACTGCAGGAACTGCAGGCCTGGTGTTTCTCCATTTTTTTACCAAACATCTGTTCCTCTTGGTTCCTGGAACCCGGGTCAGATGTTGGCCCAAACATATCCTGTTCTTGCACCCTATTTTTATCCTGAGGCTACTTCTTTATTTCTGAGTTCAAGCCTTGCAAAATGGCATTACTAATGCTAAGCTACTAAGTATATGATAAGCTTTTAATTTATTTATCTTCTCAGGGGGAGGGTCTTTCAATAACTTATATACTGACAAAAGTCATCTGTCCATGGACATTGCAAACTGATTTCAATTCATGGTGAAATAAGGATGCTAGATCTAACCAGCACCATCTAGGCCACATGGTAGACGATAGGGAATTAGGTTTAACAGGTATCATCTTGTCTTCATGCTGGGGGAAGATGAAGTCCCACCCCAGGTGACAGGCATGCATGAATTCCTAGAGGTAAGGGTAGGAATCTGGATAATGGGTTACCGGACTTGTCAGTGCTGTGCCTTGAACTCTCCAGACTCTCAAGCTCCCTGTGACCCAGCCCCCTGTCCCTGACACTATTTAGACCTGGACAAGTTCAGATATCATTCATGTCTCCTGGCTTTCCTCCAATCACCTTGGCATCCACTCCAGCTCATCATTGCAGTTGATCTGGTTTGCTGTAATTTTTTCTTTTTGCTCTTTCCTTACTTTCCTAATCTCACAGCTCAGTTTTCTAACAGTCTCCAATAAAGACTCCCAATTTGACTTCTCAAAATGGCTTCTCTGTTTCTCACCTACCCAGTTCCTGTACAGCAATGGGAAACTCAAACACAAAGAGTTCATTTATTGTCTCCTCACCTTTCCATGCCAACATTCTGGACGCATTGTAGTTCTGCTTAGTAACTGAATGACCAGTCTAGACCTCCTGTTCGGAAGCGCTCACAATATATTCTAGTGCTATATTTCACATTGCCATAGTCTATCAGGAAAAAAAGGGAAGGAGTGAGGATCAGCAATGATCTTTACTGGCTCAAGAGGGACTGAAGCTTGGAGGCCTGTGGAATTATCCTGTCTACTTACCATAGAGGTATATCATCATTAGACATGGCTTCTTTGGGAAGAGGTTGTGTACTTGATATGTTCAGCCATGATGATTCATCAAGACCAATGCACAGAGCCTCATCAAATTCTCCCTCTTCCTTCCTATCTCTTAGCACATACTCAGGATAGGCGCTCATAGATTATCTATTTCCTAGCACCACTTCCAGCAATGCAAGATTCTTATCGCTGGTCTACCAGACTCTCAGTTCTTCAGCTTTACTGTCTGACGCCTGGCCACCAGCACAGTCATGTCTATCCAACACTCTGAACCCAGCACATGAAGCTTATGAAAGCCTATGAACTGTGCTCCAGATCTTGAAATCTTGCCACATCTTCCAAATTTCTCCAGCACTTTAGATTCTCACTAGTTGAGCATTTTATACTTACTTTAATAGGACAAGTGGAATTGCACAGTAGTATTTTTGCAAAAGCTTCCTCTTATGTCTGAGTTTGTTACTTCTTGACTTCTAGTTCTATATTTATCTTCATTAAAGATATAAAATTTTTATAAAATAGAAGATTATCTAAAAGGTTTTCTGGCCCTTAAAGATAGAGAAGATCAAGCTGTTCCCTTTTGAGGAATACATTGCCAAACTACTGTGGTTACTTTTTATCATTCTTTTTTTAAAAAACTGGTTCGTCACAATACTATATGTTCTTTAGATGAAGTGTGATTATCTCTAATTTTATATCCGTGGAACATTAGTACAATTTGTAGCTTAGTGAAAACATGATGAAAGAAGGCATGAGAGGGAGTTGGGTGGGAAGAAAGAGGGAGGTGGGCTCAAATATGTCTTCAAGTAGATCTTCAGGATTTTCTTCCAAGAAACATGCTTTCTGAAGTCTGGTGCCTATCTATATAAGTACTCTACACCTCCCACCAACAAGTCTTTTAAAATAAATAAAACATATTTGGTTAGCACAGACTTGGAGAGGGAGGGAGAGAGAGAGAGAGAGAGAGAGAGAGAGAGAGAGAGAGAGAGAGAGAGAGAGAGAGAGAGAGAGAGAGAGAGACAGAGAGAGACAGAGAGAGACAGAGAGACAGAGACAGAGACAGACAGAGACAGAGACAGAGGAGGGGGAGGGAGAGAGACAGAGACAGAGAGAGAAAGAGAGTACTTTACTAGACAAAAAAGATACGTGTTTAGACTTATCATATAATGATATCTTATAGATTGAGACCTAGGGCAACGTAAACCACATTCTAAACATACATATGAGCATGCTGTAAGAGAAATAAAAGCTGTTCCCTGAACAGATTTTTTGTTGTTGTTGGTCATGGAGCTTGACCTCTGGGCCTGGGTGCTGTCCCTGAGCTCTTCAGCTCAAGGCTAGTGCTCTACCACTTGAGCCACAGTGCCACTTCTAGTTTTCTGGTGGTTAATTGGAGATAAGAGTCTCACAGACTTTTGTGCCTGGGCTGGCTTTGAATCCTCAGATCTGTTTCCTGAATAGGAAACAGATTACAAGTACGAGCCACCGGCAGCTGGTTCTGAACAGAGTTTAGAGACAGGATATGTAAAGAAGAATGTACAAATCTGAGTACATAGTTACTTTGGACAAGTTGTGTTTACTTTCTCCCTGGCTGTCTCTACTTCTGGTTAATGGATCCTTCTTCATTTTCAATTATTTCTTTGTTAAACTAGTCGGCTAGCCTCTCACAGTCTCTGTCCTTTCTCATCATTTAGACACAAGAGGGGTGATCTTGGAAGACACAAAAGGCCCTGAGCCAAGTGGTGCGGACACATCTAGAGACAGCTAGGGGCATCTAACTCTTCCCTGAGGCCTCAAGAGGAAGAGCTCCACTCAAGGCCTTGATTCCAGGCCCCCTAAGAGGCATTTTATACTTCTACTCTGAACAGAATGGAAGCAGAAATATGGAGTTATAAACATAAAAGCAGAAGTTAATGAGGGAGAAAATATAAAAACATTAGAACTAAGAGAAATAAATAAGCTAATTGTTTGGGGAAAATGGAAAACCATCTGTCAACTGAAAGACAGAGAACAAATATGATAAATGAGAATTGACAAGGGGAGAATAAACATCTTGATAGGGTACATTTGTAGAAACAATATTTTTTAATACAGTTCTCTGCAAATAAACTAACAGCCGAAAGGAAATACAACACATTTGGGAAAGATTTTGTTTAAGAAAATAGAATCTAATGTGGAGAGAAAAACTAAACAGAGAAATGGTTATAAAAGAAGCAAATAAATTTGAAATGAAATTTCAGAAAAGCACCATATCTCTTGGTTTCTCACAGGGATTTTATAAAATCTCTTATAAATCAGGCTCAGAAGATACAGAACACATTCATGTTCTCTTTGAAAATGTTGTTCTGTTTACTCCAACAGAAAAAGGATTTTTCCCTACAAATCTTACATGAAACCATACCACTGCTATGAAGCCCTACCCCCCACCTCTTCCCAGAGAGTTGGGAGGTCTACCAGTAGGAAAATAATTGCTGAAATAAAAACTATGTCCTGTTGGGTGAAATATTTATTTTGAGAAAGAAATGTTTATTTTGAGATGCAATTCTGAACCATTTAAGGTATGCTAAAAGCTAAGAAATCCATTTAGAAATAAATGTGGAAATTAAAGGTTGCAATCTAGAAAGGACTAGAGGCATACTATAGAAGTCACTCATAAAAGAGATACACCAGGAACTGAGAGATAAAAAACTGGGGCTTTCATATAATGAATGATTGTTGTCCTTATTGTACTATGTTGTCTCTCATCTCTTTTGCTGTCCCTTGGTTATCTCATATTGGTATAGTATCTCACTTTGTTATCTGATATATTGAATTTATTTGTATTTGGATATTTGAAATTTGATAGGGAAGGGGGGAAAACCAAGACGGGTGAGGGGTGTGGGGGGGGGGAGGGAAATGGGTACCAAGACATGTGAAAGGGTATCAATGTATGTGAATTAATGCACCTTCTATCTGGCAAATATCATGTAACCCTTTTACTAATTACAATAAAAAAAAGAAAAAAAACCTGGGGCTTTAGAGAGCCATTTTCTATAAGAGCACTCAAACTTTCCTGAGAAACAAAATAGAGTGGTTACTTTAGGATATATGTTAATGAGGAATTTGTAATGTAGGGTTTTGTTTTGTTTTGTTTTGTTTTTTGCCAGTCCTGGGCTTGAGCTCAGGGCCTGAGCACTGTCCTTGGATTTTCTCAAGGTTAGAGCTCTACCACTTGAGCCTCAGCACCACTTCTGGCTTTTTTTCTATGTATGTGGTACCGAGGAATCGAACCCGGGTCTTCGTGCATACTAGGCAAGCACTTTAACCACTAGGCCAAACTCCTGGCCCTGGGGTTTTATTTTTATAAGTGAAAAGAAAATAAAAAATAATAAAAGTACTTCACAAATTCTTTCACATATATATATATGTGTGTGTGTGTGTGTGTATCTTTCAAAAATTCAGTATTAGTAGTTGAAATTACCATTGTTTAAAACTTGCAAGTTTCCCAAGTGACTTAACTTCTGGAAAGGCTGTTTCCTTTTCAACAAAATGAAGTCAGCCACACGTGGCTCTAAGGAGGCATTGGGAAACTAAAGAAATAATGTAAAATAATCTGCACTCAAACATCAGAATCAGTATGAAATGGCAGTGTAATATCACTGGTAGTATTATTGTTAGCTAATCCTTTTGAAAGTTAAGACTTAGTAACTACTATGAACCAGGTTGTGGCACTTAACTTTCCTGTTAGCCACTGAACCAGGGCTTAAGTAGTTTCTAAGAAACATCATAACACAAGATGAAAAACACTGATTCACAAAAAAGGACAAAAGAGAAGCAGCTCAGGCACACGACCTGTCAGCTAGTAAGAGCGGCTGAGAGGCCTGTTCCTGCATTATTGGCTCTACTGGGGGACAGTCTCATATTCTTAGGCTTTAGTACAACTTTTATTTTTATTTATTGCCAGTCCTGGACCTTGTACTCAGGGCCTGAGCACTATCCTTGGGCTTTCTTAAGGCTAGTGGTCTACCACTTGAGCCATAGCACCATTTCTGCCTTTTTCTATGTACGTGATACGGAGGAATTGAACCTGGGTCTTCATACATGCTAGGCAAGCAGTCTACCACTAGACAAACTCCTGGTCCTCTTGTAAAACTTAAAAAAAATCATGGCCATACTACTGAACTTCCAAGTAAGCATTGCTTGAAATGTTCTAGGGATTTCCCTCTGATAGCTGTGTACCTCTTTGCCAGGTGTTTATCTGCAGCATGACTTGTTCACATCCCTTTCTCATGACAAAGGAACAGACAAATATATCAATTTACTTTCTTTAACTATAACTTCATTGTTTTCATTAAGGTGCTGTACAGAGGAGTTGCCATTTCATAAGTCAGGTAATGAGCACCTTTCTTTTTTTTTTTTTTTTTTGAGAATGCCATCTTTTCCTCTGCATATCCATTTACTTTTGAAGTA
Source organism: Megascapheus bottae (assembly GCF_031878675.1). Lineage (NCBI taxonomy): Eukaryota > Metazoa > Chordata > Mammalia > Rodentia > Geomyidae > Megascapheus > Megascapheus bottae. The sequence continues at coordinate 77,375,035 of NC_143513.1, forward strand.
ACTGAGCCATGTATTAGTTAAGCCCAGAGAACTAAGAATTTACAGAATAGAATTCAAGTCCCAGCCTGCTTGAAAAATCTGTCTTTCTAGTCAGAGTAAGAGTTGCACTCATTTGAAAGAATATGCGGTTTGGAAAACAAAACTGTGTCAGAAGTGATGAAGGTCTACACAGGAACAAATAGAAAGGACATCTGAATTGGTATAAACATACTAGCTTGCTGAAGCTCTGTGAAGAAATGACCTCTTGCAACTGAAGCCCTTTAGAAAAGTTGTTCTGGATGATTATACCATAAAGGGGAGGGGAAAAGTCGGTAGTGCAGCCCAGTGATAGAGTTCTTGAGTAGCAGTTGCAAAACTCTGACTTCCATCCTTGGCACAACATTCAGAAGAAAAATAAATTAAAAAAAGTTAAAAAGGGGCCAGGAGATTGGCCTGGTGGTAGAGTGCTTACCTAGCATGCACAAAGACCAGGGTTCGATTCCTTGGTACCACATACATAGAAAAAAGTCGGAAGTGGTGCTGTGGCTCAAGTGGTAGAGCTCTCTTGCCTTGAGGAAAACCCAAAGACAGTGCTCACATCCTGAGCCCAAGTCCAGGACCCGCAAAAAAAAAAAAAAAAAAGGTAAAAAGGAGCCAGGTGCCGGTGGCTCATGCCTGTAATTCTAGCTACTCAGAAAGCTGAGATCTAAGGATTGTGGTCCCAAGCCAGCCTAGGCATGAAAGTCTGTGAGACTCTTATCTCCAATTAACCACCAGAAAACCAGAAGTAGCACTGTGGCTCAAGTGGCAGAATGCTAGCCTTGCACTGAAGAGCTCTGGAACAGCACACAGGCCCAGAGTTCAAGCCCTCTGACTGACCAAAAAACAAAGGAAAAAAAGGAATTTTATCACAAGACATTTGAATTCCTCTGGGATAGTAGTTTATCAATGTAGCTGTATCATGGTTCTGCCCAAAAATGGTCATCAGGCATGCAGTGAATCTTCTTCTGAGATAATCATAATTATGTTGGCAAGATCTTGTTTGCTAGATCTTGTTTGTGTGGCTATAGCAACTTTACTCAGTGGTATATGGAAACTGGTGTCTCACTTGAGAGAACACCCCACTCCTCCCCCCACACCAACACATACCCCTGACTCCACCACCAGCACACCAGGTCCTTCCTCAATTACTCCCCTTTCTTTAGTTTCTGTTTCCATTCTAGTCACTCTGAGTATATCTTACTACTTGTTTTGGGTTGTAGTCATTTCCTACTCATTGTAGTTGTGGCTTCAAATGGCACAGGATTTTATCTTGGAGTTCTGAAGATAAGAAGTCCAATGCAAGACCCACCTGACTAAAATTCATGGTGTCAGGAAGCCTGCATTTCTTCCTGAAGATCTAGGAGATGATTGGCTTCTTTACCTGTGGTTCCCTCCCACCATCTTGAAAGCCAGCATGCAATGCTTCATCTCTCTGACCTATGTTTAGAAGTCACAGCTCTTGCTGAAGCCAGTTAGGGAAGGTTGTATGATTTCAGGACCTGAGTGGCTGATTTGGTCCGACGTAGATAAACAGAGTATTCTTCTTATACTATGGTCAGCTGGCTCGGAGTCCTAATCACATCTGCAACCTTAATTCCTATTTACTATCTAGTCAGGTGTTGTTTTGTTGTTATTTTTTTTTATTGTGGGTGATATTACAGTGATATTCCACTAGAGGCTGCTAACATCTTACTTAACATAAACACCAAATCTCACTTCATGATAGGAAAGCTGGATAACATTGAATATTGGTATCATTAGTTAAAAGAAGAAATGACTGGGGACTATGCATAGTAGTGGTAGTGGTCAGAAGAAAAGAGAAGGGAAACAGTGCATGCTGGTGAGTAAATAGGATTGAACACCATTACATACATATGAAGGTAATACAATCAAATCTACCAAGCACATTGGTTGGAAAATGATGATAGAAGGGAGAGGCTAAAAGTAATATAACAAGAATAAATAAAAACAAAATTATTTAAAAAAAGAAGATGATTGGGAGGGGTTGAGAGAGGGAAATGGGGACAAAAATATGAGAAGGTATCAATGTGTGAGAAGTAATGCACCTACTACCTGGCAAATGTAACTGTAACTCCTCTATACATTACCATGACAATAAAAAATAAAAAAATTAAAAAAGGGAATGTCTCTCCTTTGGAGTCTTTAAAGGTAGATCTCAGAAGACAAGAGACTATAAGGCACAATGAATTTCCCAGAACTAAAACAACAACCATAAATAAAGTATAATAGTACTAGAAGTGCAGGTATAAGTTTAATCTCTATCTCAAAATTACACTGAAGAAAAGATTGCTGTATACTGAAAGGATAAAGCATGTGTTCTCTTACAGGGGTTTGTGACAATTTTCTCCCATTGATCAGATGCAGGTATAATTATTTTGGCCAAGATACTGTTGTCAGGATGAGTGGATGAGTTGCATGGTTGGTTTGCTGAGTGATGTTTAGAAGCAGGAAGAAGACAACAGACTCTGAGCAAGTACAGGGGAACCGAAATGGGGAGGGAGACAGAGTAGAAAAGAAATGTTACATTAAAATGCCAGAGTGGAGGGAGATGTTTCACAGCTCCATCTATATGATACTGTTTGCTTCCCAGCTGTGCTGTTCCCCAAATTATTTTGAATGTGGTGACTTTGGGTAAGAGAAGTCAGGAGCTAGGAAAGAAGGGTGGGGTGCATCTAAGTGGGTCCAAGTGCAGAGTTATTGCAACTTGGGCTAGCAGGGTCATTTTAATGTCTTGGTGGATGCAGAGAAGGAAAGAATGAGCCAGAGGAGGCACGAGGTCCAATGATAGGGCAGGAGGAGCCATGTGTTCAAGGAGAGTGATTTGGTTGGCAAAGGATAAGAAGACAGTCTGATAACCTCCTAGATTTGGGATTCATTTACTAGGAAGAGTCCTTTTCAAGTGAAATTTTCTATGTGGAAGGCATTGTAGCACATGGGAAATAGTCAGTAGATAGTAAATTTCCCATGTGTGGATAATGCAACATTGTGAAAATATTTTGAGGACTCCAATTTTGACACTGTAATACAAAATGATTTTCTTCAGCAGGCTTCGGGGAAGCAAAAACCCCCTGCTTTCCTCCAGAATGCTGGGACACATAGCTAGAATATGGATGATTTCCTGGGTGATACACACACCTGTCACTGAAGCAGAGCCAGACTAGCTCCTCACACTTGTCTAAAAGAGAGGTCTCAGAATATTAAGCAACAGCCTGCTCATTACGTTTAAGTCAATTCCTTGACATTCATCACTTCTCCCTCACTCTCCTGGGATTGAAATGGATGAAGTGCCCCTCTGGAAGGGACTACCGCTGAAACTGAGATAAGGGTCTACTTCTTTCCTGGACCTGAAGGTGACTGGGCACAATACTGAAGAGCTCAGGGAAGCTCTGATTTTAGGTGGAAGCAAGTAGGAGGACGGAGGCATTTTTCCCTTCCTTCTTTTTTTACTTTTGATGAAGTGTTAGGAAAACTCAAAGGCACACATATCTCTACCACATGGGATTTTGTAGATATGAACAACTGCATTCATAAATTATATCTTAACTCAAAGTATTGTAAGGTAACTCAAACTTGAGAAACAAGAGAAATCACATTTTGAGAGTTTGAACTAGGAGTCTTTATTGAAAATATGGTGAATGTAAGGGGACTGCTGCCACAAAGGTCGACAGGCCTCTGAATATGCTTAACACCATTAGAAAATAGCAAAAAGAGCTGAATAGGAAAGAAAGAGAGAGGAGCCATACCAACAAACCAGATTGGCCCCAGTGGAGAGCTGAAGCAGGGCACATTGGTGACCAGAGAAGAGACAGGAGACAGGACATGGACCATGGCTCACTGGAGGCTGAACTGGTCTGGGCTTAAATAGGATCAGGTCAGGGAGCAGGGTCACAGGAAGATTGCGAGTTCACGACCCAAGATAGACAGGCTCAGTCAGCTATCATCCAGTTCCCCGCCCCTGCCTCTAGAAATTCAGGCACATCCATCACCTGGAAGGTGGGACTTCCTCTTCCTCCACCACGAACACAAGATGGTGCCAGTTAAACTCCAATGCCCTATCTACCACATGGCTAAGATGGTGAAGGCCACACCCAGCCTCCTCATTTCAAAAATACAATTTAAAAAATAAAGAAAAATACACACAGAATTCAAAGGCAGACCAGGGAGACCACCATCCACTGGCTCTGGTAATCACAGCTAAAATCTTATTGGCTGATGAACGAAGGAGCCATGTTTTTAGGATGATAGACTGTAGAACAGGATGGCAAAAATAATCCTGAATGAAATTTGATGTAGGGTTTTCACAGAAGACTCCTAAAGCAGAGTGATTAAAACATTTACCAGTGGAAGCTGCCACCAGTAGATGGTACCTGTCAGTCCAAGCTCCATGAGAGGCTGAGTTTGAGAAGATCAAGGTGCTCAGAAAAGTCCTGCAGGCTCCATCTGCAAGGAAGGAAGCTGAATCCAGTAGCAGACATCTGCAATCTCAGCAATGGCCAGAAGCCTACACTAGGTCTATCACAGCATGAGTGCAGTTGGGAGACAGGGCACATCGATCAGTTTCATTGTACTCACAAATGTACAGATCATTAGATGGTGACATCCTAACATGACTTGAAAATATAAATAGATAAATAAACACCTCCAAAGAAAATGAATGAGAGAAATGGGGCTGGAAATATGGCTTATGGAGAGCAAGGTGTTACCTCAGTAGTGCCAATAATACTCACGGATCCGTGGATAGGAAGGTAGTGGGTGTTTTTTATGCAGAGTAGAAATAACTTCTAAAAATAGCAAAACACAGTTTTAATAACAGTGTAAGATTCATGTTCTCACATTTCTAAGTGATAGACTAATCACATATGTTATGTCAGTTTGTACCATAAGATCCGAAATACACAAATATTTGGCAATCTTTACAAGAGTGTGTTGATAAGAAAACATGGCACGTACATTGCAGCAAGCGGCCTCAGGAACCATGGCAGAGATCTCCTCGGAGATGCTCAGTCTAGACAGAGGCACTGCCTTTGTCTACTTCAGCCCCTCCCCCCAGGAGGGGGTGTGGCTTGTCTTCAGAAACATGCCTCTGAGGTCCAAGTGGCTTAGGAGATAAGCATTGAAGAAATGATCAAGATCCCCCAGGCTGGCAGATCCCTGCCTGATGAAGAGATCTTTTTACATGAACAGCAGGCTCCTCAGCTGTGTGGTCCTTTGTCTCCTGAGAGCAGGTGAGTCCCAGAACACAAGGGCAAACTGTGGCCTTAGCTTCCAAATAGCAGCTTCAAGTCTTTCCCAAAGCTTGTCCAAACAAGTGTCCCTGAGCTGTCTCTAGTTCTGTCCTCTTCCCTAACAGGACCCATGGAAACCCAAGTGACCCAGATTCCAAGACACGTAATCACAGAGACTGGAAAGAAGTTGACTGTGAATTGTTTCCAGAATATGAACCATGATGCTATGTACTGGTATCGACAAGACCCAGGGCTGGGGCCCAAGCTGATCTACTATTCAATTAATACTGACAATATTAATAAGGGAGACATCCCTGAGGGGTACAAAGTTTCACGAAAAGAGAAGAAGGAGTTTCCTCTGACACTGAAGTCAACCAGCATCAACCAGACCTCTGTGTACTTCTGTGCTAGCAGTATATCCACAGCACCACACAGACAGCTGCTCTGAGCACAAAAAGGGGAAAACCTTTTGATCAAACAGTCTCCTCCCTCAGGGGGCCCCTCCCCAGCCAGGGGGAGACACTCTCCACAAAGCCAGTGGCCAGAGAAGTCCTCACTACGCCCAATCTTTGGGGATTCTTGAGAAATGTATCCTCTCAACAGTGGGCCATACCAGTGAGGCTATCCTGATCTTAACATGCTGTGGCACAGAGCCTTGCAGTGTTCAGGCTGGAGAAGAACACAAGCTTGTGTCTAGAGCCAGGCACAACATTCCGATTCCTTTCTCTTTCCTTGGGTGAAATCACCATATACAATGGAGCTGATGCCTGAACTGAGTACCTTTCTTCCAATCCATATGTAACAAAATTGGGTTTCACATTCTCAGTTTTGTTCCTGAGTGTTTTGTCACTGTGTGGGGTGAGAGGGAAACCATCTCCTGAGGTATTTTCTGAATCCAGCACTTTTCCCAAGTTGGTATCTCCTGCCCCCACCAATGTACAAAGCAGAAATACAGCAGCGGTTGTTAATTCCTCTGATAGTGTCCTTCTACACCTGATTCAGTGCTATGTCCTGCACATCTCTAAGTATCAAGTTTCTCACAAATTTTACTCTTTTTTTTCTAATATCACCAACATCACAGTGTTCCAGCAAACATCATCTTGCACCTGCATTTCCTCTAACCACCCTTTAAATAATCCATCTGTCAGCCTGCTACTTGCACCAACCCACAAACCACTGACTTGAGCTTGAAACCTTTCTGTGTTTTCCCAGTGATTAATGGGTGTTTTGTTTCTGTGAGCTGAGACAGCCCCAATGTGGGGCTGTGTTTCTTCCCACCTTCCGACCATGGATTTTTCCTTTGCTTCGGTTTACTCTGCTTTCCTTCATTTCATCTAGAAATGTTCCATTTCTCTCAGGTCTCACAGTGCGTCCCATGCTGACTAGATATAATTCTTTAGATATAATTCTAGATCTATTTAGAGTCCCCTGGGTACAGAAACACGAATTTCTTCTTAAGCTACTTCAGTCATTTCCTCTGAGATGGTCACCCTGTGTCCTGGATGTGTTGGTTCCTCTGATATATGTTTTTATAACAGCGTGGACAGAGCTAAAGCTAGCATATAACCACAGAAGGGGAGTCATTGAAGGAGATACACTGTACCCAAAAATTGGCATGTTGAATTGAAACCCCTTTGTACAACTACTTAAAGATAACTGAGAAAAAAATCATAACAACTAGACCCCACCTACAACCTCACTGCCTGGGCCCTGGGCTTTTCTGCTCCATAGATCCTTTGAATAGGTAAACCAAAGGCCCAGGAAAGATCCTTGAACTTGGTCTGCCTTGCTCTACCTTTAGCCTTCTCTGGTGATTATATATAAGTCTCATTCCTAAATTCTCATTCAGTTTTGTCTACAATATTCATGAATCATGGTGTCATTAAGACCCTATTCATTTCAGGACCAGAAAAGGAGACGACTCCCAATGTAAACAGATTGTGCATTATTACTTAATTGTGTGGGTGTGGACAAGAGCGAGATAAAATATTGTGCTTCACATGTTACTTAGTTGCTGGCTAGAATACCAGTAAATGGGAACTTTCTCCAAGATACAGGGTCTCTTGAGATCAAACTGTTCTTTCTCACCTCAGGATGTTCCACCTTTCTCAGATATTTTACTAGCTGTTAACTCACAGCCCGACAAGTCACTTCCTCTCCGTGAAGCAAGGAGATAAGTGGCCCTAATGTTCTGAGCCCTACTTTTCCCAAAGGAAGCTACCACCCTCACAGAAAAGCAGTCAGAATCCTCCCCCATCTCCCCACAGTAGAGGTATTTGGAGCTTCCAGAGCTCCAGGGATGGGGCCTGAGTGGACCCCAGACACACCGAAAAGCAGAAACTGGGATACTCCATCCTGGGCCCTCTTCTTCCTCTCCCTCTTCTTCTTTCTTTGTTGTTTTATACCAGCTAAATGGGGGAAGAATCCTGTGGTCAACAAGAGTAAGGACCTGCACTGGAACAAACTAGAAGGGCTGGAGTATCAGCCACCAGGAGCTATTTTCATTCAAGAATATGACTTACTTCTATCACTATCATCCCTCGTTACCCCTTTCTAACCCCTACCCCTCTGCCATTGGGTTCCTTTCTCCCTTCTGTATTCAGGTCCTGTGTATATGCAGTGGTCTCTAGACTTCTCTTCCAGGGAAGTATAAGGACACTAAGCTTTTATATAACCATAAAACATTGATGAGTTGAATGAAGAGATTAGATATATACTTTCACAAATGAGTAGACATTTATGTATGTATGTATGTATGTATGTATGTATGTATGTATGTCAGTCGTGGGGCTTGAACTCTAGGCCTGGGCATTGTCCCTGAGCTCTTCTGCTCAAAGCTACCACCCTGCCATTGGAGCCACAGGACAACTTCCGGTTTTCTAGTGGTTAATTGGAGGTAAGAGTCTCATGGACTTTAGTGCCCAGGCTGGCTTTGAACCATGATCCTCAAATCTCAGCCTCCTGAGTAGCTAGGATTACAGGCATGAGCCACCAGTGCACAGCTTGAGTAGACATTTGAAAAATACAAACTAGATGAAGAGAAGAGGGGGGATTGTAGACAAAAATTCAATGTATATCCTACACAATGAAGAAGAGTGAGGGAAGGGGTGAGTAGAAGACAGGTGGGTAAGATCAAGATATATTGTATTCATAAACTGCTTTGCTAACTGGCAACTCCTTTGTACAACTAGTTAAAAATAATAATATAAACACCCAGAAAAAAGAGACACTAATGCCATTAGCACAATGATGCTCACTGCAACATTATTTACCATAATGAAGATATGGAACCAATCCAGATATCCCTCAGTAGATGATTGGATCAAGAAGATATGGTACTTATACACAATGGAATTCTATGCTGCCATCAGAAAGAATGACATAGCCCCATTTGTAAGGAAATGGGATGACTTGAAAAAATCATATTAAGTGAAGTAAGCCAGACTCAAAGGAACATAGGCTCAATGGTTTCCCTCATTTGTAATAATTAGTATGCATCTAGGACTCTCCTAGCAGAGGATTACAATAGTGCAAAACCTAGGTTCCTAAGGTCATATAAGAAGAGACTAAATGAAAGGATCTCTAGGATATGGAAACAAGAGCTTTATCTTGTGTGATTGTTGTTCTTAATGTACTACGTTATTTCTCTTCTCCTTTTTTGTCCTTTGGTTAATCTCATGTTGGTACTGTATCTGACTTTGTTACCGATATATTGTATATACGTTTATTTATTTGAAATAGGAAAAGGAAGAGGGAGAAACAAGATGATTAGGAGGGGGTAAGGGGAGGGAAATGGGGACAAAAACATGAGAAGGAATATCAATTTGTGAGAAGTAATGCACCTACTATCTGGTGAATGTAACTATGTAACACCTCTATACATTACCCCGACAATAAAACATTTAAAATATGCAAATTGAAAGCTAGGTGCACTAGATATGCACACAAAATGAGACCAAGCAAAGATATTCTGAGGAGAGAAACACAAAGGCACAATGCCTAAGTGCCTCTTCTTATTGTAAAGTAATATATATATACTGAAATGAACTCCAAGATATGGAAACAAAAGACATTTTTACAAGTTTTTAGTTTTTGACAGTTTCATCTTCTTCACTTTATGTGTGATGGATCAATGTATATCTTCAAGAGGGCTGGGGAGAGAACGCAGAACTCAAGGAAAAAGCAGCAGTGGAGCTCACTGAACACGGATGAAAGTGATCTATCCAGCCCGTGGCTGGAGATAGGAGGGAGGGACCGGGAGGGATTGAGCACACTGTGCTAAAGGCAATGTTCTCATGTGGATGTAATCCCTCTGTATATCACCCCATAATAAAAATAGAGTAAATTGTTTCAGAAACCATTGCTCATGGATGGGGACTTATATAGTAACAAGGGTGATTTATTTAATGCGTTCAAGCCTGTATTTTTAATATTTAGTTATGCATACTTCATTTTGTAATACACACATTACATTGATCATAGAAATAAATGCCTTTTAATTATATAAAGCTTCGTGTTCATGACAATTTCTATATGAAAAGTCTAGGGACCTCTATATCTGGAAAAGTGATCCAGTCCGATGTGTTTGTTGTTGTCTTAAAAGGAATACCTATGCGTAGACCACAACTTGGAATGCTGTGACTGATTGATGATTCTTTGATAATTTTTCAGAATAATATAGAATAAATACAAGCAGAACCAAAAAAAAAAAGGCTTAACTTATTTGGGCAGAAAGCTTGCTACCTTTCACTGAAAGACTTAAAAATATACTTGCTAAAATGGCAGCGTTCTATGCATTTTCTGAATTATACAACTTAGCAGGGTGTACCTTTTTTGTGAATGAAGACCTACTCTAAATGAAGTGTCACAGAGTTCCTCTAGGGGCAGGCTTTTTCTATGTCCTGCAGCACCCCCTTTCCGCTCCCCCCCTCCCCGCACTCCTCCCCTCCCCACCAAGGTAAGCAGAAGGATTGGATAAGCAACCTCGAAAGATGAACTTGAGTTTAACTTCATAGCACCTTTTCTTGGAAGAAAAGCCATCACTTGAAGATGTGGACTCTCCTGCTACTTCTCCTGGGAGGAGGTAGCTATATCATGGGCCAGGGCGCAGGGTCAGTATTAATGCTGAGTAGAGCTAAGAGGACACTTTCGCTCTTGAGGGCCTGGAGTCTTCGGTAAGAAGATAAGGGAGATGTAATAGATCAGAGAGTTCTTAGTGAATAGCAAAGCAAAGGGAAACAGTGTCCCAGGGTCTTTGGAAGCTGATTTGATATTGGGATAAATAAGAGACTACCCTATCTGAGGAGATGGCTGTCTTCAAACTTGGCTGGTTTCATGGATCTCTTCTCTCTTAAACCAGGCTCTGTGTCCAGTGTTCTCGTCTATCAAATACCAGTCCTGGACATATGTCATCACCGGGCCTCCATGACAATCCAGTGTCGGGTCGACAGCCAAGTCACCACGATGTTCTGGTATCACCAGCCTTTAGGACAGAGCTTGATGCTGATTGCAAGTGAAAATCAAGGACATGAGAGTGGATTTTCTAACAAGTTTTCCATCAGCCGTCCAAACCTAACATTCTCAACACTGACCATAAGCAACCTGAGCTCCGAAGACAGCAGCTTCTACCTCTGTAGTGCTGGAGGATCCACAGTGCTGGAGACATATCAGAGATGTGGGCAAGAACCACAACCACCCATATTTCCCCCGATGAGCCTGAGAATGGGAGATGGGGTGAGGGGAAACCACAGCTCCTGAGCAGAGACAACTGCTTCCATGTTTGGGGGCCAGCACGAGTATAAATGGTAGACTGGGGGTAGGCAGACCCCGATTCACTGGGAACTGCATCACAAACTAGATAAGTGGCTCTGGGGAGCCTGAGGGTAAAATGGTATTAAAAGATGAATAGAAATACTTGGTAAGGATAGTCTGATATATTTTCCTTCAAGTGATAGAGTCAGAAGTATACCTTTGCTGTTTATCTGAAGGATATATTTTACCTATTTTTCTCATTTTATCTCAGAGTTATAGGATCATTTTTGACCATCATAATGTGACTTGAAAGGACCTGAATCATGTGTATATCATGCTCTATTGCATTGATAACATTCTGGTTAGACTTAGTAAATTGAACTATAAAAAGTACTTTATGGGGCCCATATGACCCATGCATGCTGCTGCAACAATGTAAGATATGCAACTTTTCCGGGACTTGCTACATTGCTGAGCTTTAGAGCTGTCTAGAGGGATGAGACATATTGGAATAACTCCTCTAAAGTGGGAAATAACTCCTGTACTTTATATTATCCACCAAGAATAAAGACAGGCAAGTCTTAATCTTTTTGCCTGTGAAATTGGGCTTTTGGACATATTGCATTTGATTCTGATCTGTCCGCTGTAAAATCTGTAAAACTAAGACCAGTGAAGAAGAGATGCAATAGCTGAGAATGTTTGTGATGAAAACTTCCTGAGTCTTGCTTCCTGTATTTGGAGCATAAAATAGAAAATACAGTTGTTCTTGACTGAACTCAGGACCTTGCACTTGCCAGGCACCAGCTCATCCACTGAGCTAAATCCCTAGCACCAATAGAGATGTTCTTAAGAGCTGATGGCAAATGCTTCATGTCACTTAAGCTTCAATAAAATAAGTGCATACTTGGGTGAAATAAGTTCACTGTGTCCTGGTTATCACTTCAGCGATACATCCCAGGCTACAGTTTTATTAACCACCTGTGACTTGTGAGGTAGACACACAAGTTATCTGAAGAAGTGTTACAGATAAGTGGCAAGAGATAACAGAGGCCAGGGATTTATGTAGAGTTCTAAGACTCAGAAATGCTGCCCTCTGTAGATGGAGCCCCTCTTAGTAATATGTCATGATACCAGGCTGAGGCACCCCAGAGAGTCACCTACCTTTGGTTTGGTACCTCAGGCACAGCCTGACGTGCTAGGCTAGCAAGTTAAAGGAAATCCTATTTCTAGGGGGACTTGACTAGAACTCTTGACAGTTCTGATCAGATATTCCTTGTCTTAGGATATTGTGTGCTCAATATGCCCTACAAAAACAAAGCAACAACAACAAAGCACGTGTGCATTTCCCAGTCTCCGATGCAGGCATTCCCCACTGCTGTTTTCAGCCACTCTGCGGCCTGGTGACCTGCAGGTGGTGAGGTAACTTTTCTTCTCAGGACAGGGAGGGAGAACAGCTGGTTGTCAAGACAATGTTGGGATGATGAACACAGGAAAGCACTGCTTCCATTTACAGTGGAAGACCCGCTGGGGCTTCTTTGGCCTGAAGAGATGAGACTCAGGCAGGGGAAGGGCCAGGGCCCTACGACATCCAGTGACTTCCTGTCATTGCTTTATCTTACTCCATGAGAGGAACGAAGTGTGGGTCAGATGTATACTTAGAGCACAAAGAAGCTCCTCTCAGTTCAATGGATTGCATAGGAAGATCAAATATGAGGAGTTTTGGAAACATTTATTACATTGAGGGATGGCTGATGAATAGGGAGCTGTCAAGTTCTTTAGGAGGCTGAGATTTTCATGGTTCTCTTTTCTGTCAAAGATCGTTGACAGGGGTATGTTTTATAATACTTTAGAAATAGGAAAATTAGGAATTTATCCAATAATTTAGTGAAATGGAAGATGATAAATACCACTGTCAGGACATTTGCCTTTCTCATTGCTTAGAATGTCCTGTAACCTTTTGAAGCCACCTTTGTTTACCCTGGAAATCTGTCCAAAATAAAAAGATAGTGAAAAATCCCACCTCCTGAGTGTTCATAGCCTGATGTGTCATTGCATGCCAAGATTGTGTCTTACGAAGGATTTAGCTACACTTCTGCATGATGCTGAGTCCTGGGCTTATTTTGTTTCTGCTTTAATTTACCTTTGGCTTTTTTCCCCATCTGTGCCTTGCCACAATTCCAGGGCTGGTGCTGCAACAAACTTTTCACCCTCTGCTTGGCTGAAGCCAAGGCCATATGTTCTCTGAAGTCTTTGTTCATAAGTAAGCAATGTACACAGCTGTGTGAAGGCAGCCTCCCATTGCTGAGGCTGTTTCTTCAGGGAGGATGGTGATTGCTGGGTGTTTCACGAGAGATGTGGCTGCATTTTAATTTGATATACTTCCATTTGTTGAAGAAGTTATCTTTTCTGCAATGCATATTTTTGAGCATCTCTGTTAAAAAGTCAGATGGCTGTGGCTGTACAAGTTATTTCTGCATCTTTTATTCTATCCTGTTGCTCTATGATATTGTTTGGAGAGCCCAGTAGCATGCAAGCTCTTTTACTATAAATTTGCAGTGTATTTTCAGTCTGGCTATTGTACTTCCTCTAGCATTGCTCTTATGACTCCATGTTGTTTTTGTTATTTGGGGTTGGTGAGTTTTTGTGGTGCTGTTGTTGTTGGTCTGTTTGGTTGTAATTTCTGGGGTTTTTTTGCTTTTATTCTTACAAGTGAAATTTAAGATTTATTTTATTTCTGTATGTTCTTTTAATGAAGATTTCACTAAATAAGTGGATGGCTTTTAGTAATACACCTGTTTTCACAAGATTATTTCTGTCAATAAAAAAGAGAACTTTCATTTTCCAGTATTTTATTCAATTTCTTTTAAGAAAGTTATATAGTTTTTGCTGTAGCAGTCTTTCACACTCTAGGTTAGATCATTCTTAACTCTTTACTATTTTCTTTTGGGGGGTGTGCATTGTGAATGAGAGCTCTTTCCTGGTATCATCTACCCAAAGTGAAGTTTCTTGACCCCCAAAAGTTTGTGCAACATTACCAGTTCTATTTCAGTAAGAACTGACCATGTCTTGGAAGTGAGTTGTGTATATAACATAGTGTAGATAGATAGATTACATATATGCTATGTAATTATTTACTTTCTTCCTTCTATCTCTGGCTATGCTTATCATGTAGATACACACACATGTATAATCACAAATGCCATTGAGATAAGACCTTTTCCAGCTTCTTTACTTTTCAGTTTTTCCTTATACACTAGTCCACTTGGACTGTAATTGAGTTTTTCTAATTATTTGTTGAGTAAATTAACATGAGTTTAAAGAGAAACAATGGGGAGAAACTCCAAGATGTTCATTTGAAAGCACATCTAGCAAACAGTATCTTCTCTGTTGGAACTAAAACAAAAACAAACAGCAACAACAACAACAAAAACAGAATGAAAGCAACAGAAAGAAGCTATCCTTTACAGAATTTGTGTACAGAGTTCAACTATGAAACATTCGAGATGAGAAAAACAATGCAAAAGACTTCATAGACCAGCCCATGAGATTGAGGACAGCCACAGGGAAGGGTAGAGGTAAAAGAAAGAAAAGAAGAAGAAACTCAGAAACCTCATTTTTCATAGGCCACTGCAGCATGCACAGTACAGACAGTTCCTGGAATATGCATAGCAAACTAGCCTAGAAACATTAGCTCTTCTTCCCCACATAAGATTATGATGTAGTGTAGGGAAACCTTCAAAGCTCATTGCCTTTCCTTGTCTCTGAGCACCTATGGCACTCAAAGTGATAGATGAATCCAGAGCACACAGCTCCGATGGGTGCTAGCCCACACGGCCAGCCTGATTGTGTGGAAGGCAAATCACTGAGAGCTTAACACGTAGGGATGTCGTGTTGCTACAGTGCTGTTCCTTATCCTTTAGGGCCACTGATATGGAGAGCTCTGGGTGGGGCAGAGTGAATGGTCATGAGCCATCTTGTACTGACATTGTTTCAGTGGCTTAACATCAGGAGTAGAAGGGTATGTGACCCTGAAAGGTAATGCTGCTGTAGTCATTCAGAGTGCATAGTGGCACTTGCATTGTCTTTTTTTTTAATCCTATAATTGCCCCTTCCAGCTGACATTTCAGAAACAGACAGAGACCTGGATCTCTTGCAGAGTCACCAGCATCAATTCCTTCATAGGAATGGACAGGAAAAACAGAGTAGATGGCCACTGGAAGAGGTTGTGACTTCTGCACCAGCTGGTTCTCTGGGGGTGGAGTGGGAAGAAGGGGGAAGCAGAATGATGACAAACTAGTGACTTCATGCCATGAATTAGTACCTCATTAAAAAATATTATATATATATATATATCTTTGTTGATAACGGAGATTGAACATTGTCCTAACCCCCAATTTGGGGTTATAAAATTCTAGAGCAGGCTGTACACTCCAGTTGATGGGGATTTTACATCAACCTTTGTACAGATCACCAAGGCAAAGAAAGGACCAGCCTGTCAGGACAGGACAGCCTGAGCAAAGAAAGTAGAAGATATCCTAACATTGAGAGAGCAGAGAGAACATGTTGGATAAACTTAACTTTGGCTAGAATACTACAAAACATACACCATCTGTGAGCCTTGGAAGCATGGAGATTCTGTTCAAATCTCAGACACCTAAAGAACACCCCGTCTCCCTAAGCAACTCCTGGTTCCTGACCTTCCTGTCCTGTCATTAGGAGGAATGCAACACATCTTTTCTCTCCCGGTCCTTGAGAGCTCTGAATGGCATGCTTGCTACCACAGCCAGTAATTGCTCAAACTAAGGTACATTAGAGTCACAAAGTCAGAGGATGTCAAGGACCCCTGGCCATTCTCCCTTCTTATAAACCTTGTCTCTTCAGAGAAAGGAAGCCCAGGGATGGAAGTAAAGCCTTTGATTTCCTTCTGTCCCCATCCCAGCAGGGTGTAAGGATGTGGCCTGGGAAAGAAAATATGGAAGAAAGTAAAGGAACTGAAGTCTGTGAGAAAGAAAGCCTAGAATTTTACACAGCAGCTATAGAATGAAAAAAATGAGGATAAAACAGGAATGAAGTAAGAATTGAAGAGAAATTCCTTGCCTGGAGGCATTTAAATAGATAAACAATTAGATGAAATCTAAAAAGAGTTCCTTTTTTTGCCTTTTTTTTTTGCCAGTCCTGGGGCTTGAACTCAGGGCCTGGGCACTGTCCTTGGGCTTTCTCAAGGCTAGAGCTCTACCACTGGAGCCACAGCACCACTTCCAGCTATTTTTCTGTGTATGTGGTACTGAGGAATGGAACCCAAGGCTTCACGCATGCTAGGTGAGTACCCCATCACCACGCCACATTCTTGGGCTCCTTTTCTGCCTTTTGAAAGGCTAGAGTAACTATACCGGTGGCAACATGATGGGAATGAAGGTAGTTGTCAGAGGGAAGCATTCTGGGGTCGTCTTGTATTCTCTGTTCAAGGGACCCTGGAGAAATCAAGCAATCAACAGCATCTCTCACTGATCACCTTGGTGAGTTATCAAGGATCACACAAGAGAAAGCAGAGCACAATGATGGATGCTGAGACACGTAGATCCAAAATGGACCTTTCCTGCCTGAATTTCATCTTTCCAACTTATTTCAGCCTGGATTGGATCAAGTTATTCCATCTTTTATAAATCTCATTTGAGCATGTGTGAAACATGAATCACATTAAGTCATTGTCATAATAAAATAGAAAGAGGTCTGTGAAAGTCCTATTCAATGCTTGATGGACACAATTCACTGGGGTCATAATTGAAGGACACAGGTGTGATATTCTAGGCACACAAAGGAAGCCAAGAGAATGTCTGAAAAAGATATACAGAGAGGGCCGGGAGTTTGGCCTAGTGGTTAAAGTGCTTGCCTAGCATGCATGAAGACCCGGGTTCGATTCCTCGGTACCACATACATAGAAAAAAGCCGGAAGTGGTGCTGAGGCTCAAGTGGTAGAGCTCTAGCCTTGAGAAAGTCCAAGGACATTGCTCAGGCCGTGAGCTCAAAAAAAAAAGATATACAGAGAGATAGATCAGAATGAACACTATAAGAAACTGTGTGGGTATCAATAAACTGCAAGCAGCTAACCAACCTACTCATTTGAGTCTAGAGTATGTGCTACCTGTGACTACAATCTAACTTTATCCCTGTCTTATATGCAGGTCAGATAAGTAGGGGGAAGATAACAGGGGAAGACAGATCAAGCTTCAGGGGAAAGCACAAAGACAAATAGCCATCTCTTTCCCCAAAAAGATTTTCTGCTCTTGGCCAAGAATCACTTCCCCTGCAAAACATGATTCCAGGATACACTGGAATGGACAGACTTTAGAGCAAAAGTCTGCCCTTCTCTAAAGCACTGGCAATGTGGCCACTCCACAGAAACAACACAGAAACATGTTTAATGCCATCATAGAAAAATCACTCAAGACACAGGAGCCACAAACTGACCTCCTCACACATTGCTAGCTGCCTGGAAGCCCAGAGAAGTAAGTTCTTATTTAAAACAGTGATCAGATCATTCAGAGTTATAGATAAATTAAGTTTCTGCCCCAAGGTACAGGTAAAATATTAATTCAATGGTCTATACCTGCCAGGAAAATTCCAGGAGGAAAGCAGATATGGCTTGCCCTTTGGAAATCTCTAGCTTGTTCCTGAGCAAATCTTCCAGATGCCACCTGCAACAAATCCCACACTTTCCACATTTTCCATGTCTCCATGCTGTCTTGAGGCAGATGGCCATTTTCCTAGGAAAGAGTTGGGTCTCCCTCCTTGTGTGTGGAAATAATTCCCTTTGGCATACCTCACAAATAAAAGAAATCAAATAAGGTCAACTCAAAGCAAAGACAGCATACTACAGTTAATTGTGTGAAAACCCTTGAAAAAATTTCAGTCATGGTACAAATATAACAGTATTAGGTTCTGGCCCCCTGTTAGGAGCCAAGTGCAGGGTCAGGCTGGCCCATGAATCTGCATCACTGAGTAAGATAACCACACACAAAAATGAGCTGTTATGTGTGAACACCATGCCTAACTTAGAGCTATATCGTTGGTATTGTGAATCACTTTCTGTTAGACTTGATTACCATTGGGTGTAAATGTGTTATTGCTTTATCACTCTCTGCTGAGACCTATAGTGAGAGTAAACACGCCTGGACCTCCCCCGCCCTGCCCATCTTTGTGCTGATAGGCTCCTGCATCCTATATTAGCTGAATGCACTTCCTCAATAAACTTGTTCCTGCCTTGATGGGTTTCCCTGACCCATCTGATTGTCCTCTGGTGAGGGAGGGCTGGGTGCAGGTGGTCAGTCGGCCCTCTCCTTTCTCGGCTTGTCCTGGTGGGGCATGTTCTCCCTATCCCTCCTGCGGGTTGGGAGGGACCGAGGACTAAAAACCCCGACATTCTGGCACCCAATGTGGGTCATGAAAAGAGTGCTCATCAAAAGCAAAACCGTTGGCGAGTCGAGCCAAGAGGGGTAAGAGGAAAGGGTATCTCCAAAAAGATGGCGCAATCTCACACCAAGCATGAGGACCCAGCGCTCAAGGTATTGAGATTTATGCTTAAAAGCCAAGGTTTGGAGATCTCGGATCCCCAGGCTGAGAAGGTCTGGGAGGGCTTAACACATGCTGCTCCCTGGTTAATGGTGGCCAATCTTCACTTAGGGAATGCTATCAGGATCCAGTGATCTGTTTTCCACAGGCCTCCAGCAGGCTGCTATCTCCGCCCCCTACCACAGGTGTGGGCTTTGGGACTGGCTGTGTAGAAAAAATTGGAAGAAGGTCCCTCAGAGCCTCCAGTAGCAGGAATTCAAAAGGCTACCGAGGATCTTGCCACCTTTATAGAAAGAGTAGAGAGGAGTCTCCAATGTCCAACATCAGGAACAAGCTCTGGAAAAATAAATTTCAGCTAAGTTGCCTTGTTAGAAAGCTTTGTTTTAAAACGTGCTTCTCACCTGCAAGAATAAGATTGGCAAAACTCTCTTGACATTAAAACTTCCGGAAAATGATCAGCTGATATTAATTTTGCATGCTTTAAGGTCTTTGAGTATGAATGTGTGTGTGAATGGGTGTGAGTGAACATGTTCAAGGTTAAATTGTCAGCATGCTATGTAAAATAATGGATGAATTTATACTTGAAACACAAAGGCAACTGGGTAAATTTAAGTCTAAACTTCAAGCAAATGATTAGGTTTGAATGTTTCCAATGTCTCAAAGGATTATTGCATTGTTTTAAAGAAGAACTGGTTAAAATGATTTTTCTAAAGATGCTGAAATCTGCATTTAAAAAAATCTGGCATTATAATGCATAGAACTGTTTACATTTTAAGTTTCTTTATAGTAATTTCCAGCAGCCCATGGAGAAGAACAGCAGATCCTTATTCAGAAGTTTGTGGACCTGAGGCTGTGTCCCCATTGATCTGCATATAGGCCTACATAGGTAACTGAAACCTTGTTAGGTTCACAGAGATTAGGTTTCCCAAACAATCAAGAAAATGCCTTTCAAATGGGTGCTAAGTAAGCTACACTGTTGTAGCCAAAGAAAAGGTTTGTGCAGTTGTTAAATGTTTTATATGATCTCCAGTTTGGAGTAAAATTTTGCTCAGCATATGTAATCCTGGCAACCCCTTGGTAAAATAAGCTAAGCTTTTTAGGGGCCCTTAGCTAAGTACAGAGACAACGCCCCTGAGTCAGCTTGAAGAAGTTACAGAAGATGAATCTTCGCCCATCAACCCCCTTGAAATGAAGGGACGAGAGTCATTTTTGGAAAGTGAGATAGGACAAATTAGAGACATGGGAGAGAGTAGTAACAGATGTGCAAGAGTAGAGACTGCACTTGTGGAGAAGGATTACAGGTTCAAGTCTTCTACGCCTGCCTAGAAAGTCCTAGCCTCATTAAATCAGGCTCCAGATAAATGAGTTTCCCCTGAGAGGAATTGCAGCCAGGGATGGGTTCGAGGAGATGCTGCTCTGACCAACCTAAGACAGGGCCTTCAGCTTGATCTGAAGAAGATCCCCATGACAGGTAAGGCAGAGTCAGCGGTCCACCCAACCTAAGACAGGCAGATTCGTTTCTTTTAAAATAAAGATGGAGGAAATGTTGGGAGCCGAGTACAGGGTCAGGCTGGCCCATGAATCTGCATCACTGAGTAAAATAACCACACAAAGAAATGAGCTGTCATGCATGAATGCCATGCCTAACTTTGAGCTATATTGTTGTATTGTGAATCACTTTCTGCTGAGACTTGATTACCATTGGATATGAATGTGTTATTGCTTTACCACTCTCTATTGAGACCTATAGTGAGAGTAAACATGTGGACCTCCTCTGCCCTGCCCACCTTTGTGCTGATAGGCTCTTGCATCCTATATTAGCTGAATGTACTTCCTCAATAAATGAGTTCCTGCCTTGACGGGTCTCCCTGACACATCTGATTGTCCTCCAGCGAGGGAGGGCTGGGTGCAGGTGGTCAGTCGGCCCTCTCCTTTCTCAGCTCGTCCTGGTGGGGCGTGTTCTCCCTATCCCTCTTGCAGGTCAGGAGGGACCGAGGACTAAAAACCCTGACAGCCACCCAGCATTGCATATGTGCAGGGTGCAGAGGAGACAGCTCTGGGTAGTGGATCTCTTGTGTGGAGCTGCTGAGAAGCCATGCTCGGCTCCAGTGGTCCCAGAAGGTACTCTATGACTTCCGCACTGGCACATTCCCCAGCCCATACTAGATTCCACTTTCCTCATTTTCAGGCCCCATTGCCATCTCCATACCAATTATTAGGCTTTTATCTCTTTGTGAAACTTCTTCAGAATGTTTACCCTCCAGGGTGAATTCCACCATGACTCTCCTGTCCCTTGATCCTCACTCGGAGTGATGGAGAAGATTCCTCCTAGGTGAATCCTAACAGGTAGGACAGTTTTCAGCATCTTTTTTTTTTTACAGGTTGTTATGGCAATGATGAAACTGCTTGAAAAAGACTCTGACACTCTGAACAATGAGAGAGGCAAATCTTGTAACATTGAGAAAGAGAAGGACCATGGTAGAGGTTTTACCACCTTGTTAGTTTAGATTCTGCTTAACCCTCATATCCCTTTCTAAACCATGCCATCTAGGAGCTTTGGTGAGTAGGAGACACACAGAAATTCCAAACTCCTAAGGAATTCTTCCTCTCCTTCATCATTTCATGATGCTATAATTCTGGATTTGATACCTTTGGCTTTGACTCTCATTGGTGGGATACATTTGTGGGAAGGGTCTTCATTCTCACAGATATAAGATGAGATAATCCTTGTTCCTTCTTAGATGTTGCTGAATCCCAAGGAACTGAGATTGTTAACAATATCAGTCCAGTATCATTATATAAATTCTACAACGAAAGAGGATCCCTTTCTATCCTGATCATTTTCTTCCTCCAAATTCTCATGCTTTATGGCAACGATATCCCATCTCTGTGGGTGTGGGCTAGGTTTCTCTGCCAACTGTTCCTGTTCTCTGACAGAAGTTTTCTTACCACACACCTGCCAACTATCTACAGTGTGCAAACATTGCAGAACTGAGTTAAAAAATGGTATGGGAGAAAATGCAGGTGTGTTTGTGTAGGGAACAATTGTGACCCTCATCTCACACGCCCTTCCCTCTCCCAGGAGAAATAAAAGTCGGCTCTCCACATTGCCTTGTTACCTTTGTGCCATCATGAAGACTCTTCTAGTCTTGGCTCTTGTTGGTGTGGCCGGTGAGTTCTTACCTTGCTTTTCCTCCACAATATAGGAAGATCCAGGCCATACTATCACTATTGCATCTTCCTGGACTCCTTCTAGCCAGTATCCTTGCTTCTTGCCTTCCTGGCTTGTCCTTAAGCTGCAATTGCCTTGCATTCTATTTGTTTCTTCTCCAATCCCCACTTTTTATGCAAATAAAAATTGTTTTCAGGAGAACTGGAGAGGAGGCCTCAGATTATCTCAAAAACGTTCATGCTGCTTGTCTCCAGAGGTTACAGGATAGCTCCAACGTAAATATTTAATTTTAAGTAGAACTAGGGAGGCTGAAAATTTATTCCTTCAATAAATCCAGCCCTCAAGATTTTCTCTGCATATATCTAGGGCTCAGATGCTGTATTGGCTTTTTAAACTACCCCAGTGATAGTAAGATTCCCCAGATGTGCAGGCTACATGAAGAAAAACTGTCCTGTTGGTGGTTATCAGTACTTTACTTGGTCCAGACTAAGTGACCCTAAGGGACACATTGAGATCTGGCCTCACTGTAAACCTCTCAGGAGAACAGCTTGATATAGCTAGAACAACTCAGCCTGGATATTTTTCTAAGTATGGCAAAACATCCTGAAAGCTGAGAACTGAAAATGACATGAATGATATATTAATGGTGAATGAATATTCTACCTAACGACTGAGGAAGAGCTCAGTGGCTACTCAAAACTGATCTGTTCTAATTGCCTGCATTTAGGGTCTCACCTTTTATCCACATCTTGTGACTTTAGAAGTTCTTTAAGCTCTATAGTATTAATAGTGGTCTCTGGATCAGGGGATGACTAAAATCTGTGTTATTTCCTGCCCAGAAAATGCCATCAGCATGATTGCAGCCCCTGAGCTCAACAGAAATACTTGTGTGAGCCACCTTGTCTGGCTTCTCTGTAATCCTAGCTACTGAGGAGGCTGAGATCTGAGGATCAAGGTTCAAAGCCAGCTCTGGCACAAAAGGACCTAAGACTCTTATCTTCAATCAACCACTAGAAAATGGGACGTGAAGCTTGGCTCAAGGGTAGGACAGTAGCCTTGAGCTGAAGAGCTCAGGGACAGTGCCAAGGAGGAGTTCAAGTCCTGACCCACAAAAGAAAAGAAAGAAAGAAAAGGAAAGAAAGAGAGAAAGAAAGAAAAGGAAAGAAAGAGAGAAAGAAAGAGAGAAAGAAAGAGAGAAAGAAAGAGAGAAAGAAAGAGAGAAAGAAAGAGAGAAAGAAAGAGAGAAAGAAAGAGAGAAAGAAAGAGAGAAAGAAAGAGAAAGAAAAAAAGAGAGAAAGAAAGAACTCATGCTCAGGGTTGAGGAACCCATATTCCATCATCCTGCTGAACCGTTTTCCCCTTCTTATCTCCATTCTAGCTGCTTTTCCTCTGGATGATGATGACAAAATCGTCGGAGGCTACACCTGTGCCCAGAATTCCGTCCCCTACCAGGTGTCCCTGAACTCTGGCTACCACTTCTGCGGTGGCTCCCTCATCAACAACCAGTGGGTGGTGTCTGCAGCCCACTGCTACAAGTCGTAAGTACTGGACAACTGAGGGCTGAGCCCAGGGTGTTGATTTCTGGGTCCTTCTAAGGAAGGGCTGCAGGGCTAGGTTGTGTATGTGAGGTTATATAGAGGAGACAAAGGTAATGGCAGCAGCTAACATTCAGAAATTAGGGGTGAAAGAGACACAAATTAGGAAGCTGCACATACTGCAAGCTAACCTTTCTTATAAATGAGCAAAGCAATGTGCTACGAAAAGAAGCAGTCAGGGAATCTGGGAAAGAAAATGTACTTGTATAGTTAAGAACCTGAGTTTTCTATGCAGGAAACAAACTCCAAATTATAAAGGTGAGGACTAAAGAGTTTTGACTTTTTGAGCCTTTCTACTTTTGCTCTTGACACTGTGCATGACAGAGCTGGGAATCCTTGTCTCCAACAAGAGCTGTCAGTTCCACAAGTATACATTAGAATGGCTTCCAACCAGGATGTGTGAGAACACACAGGGCTCAGGGAAATATGACTTCTGCTGTCTTTTATTCCTTCTGAGGTAGTGACTGACAACTTCATTTCTAATAAGGACCCAGGGGATCCTGACATTGAAGTTCTCACAGTCACACTTGGTGTCCCAAGGAACACAAATCACAGTTTTATTATCGTAGCCACTTACCAAAGTCTCAGAGAATCAAGAGAATCTTCACGTTACCTGTCCAGAGCCTAAAATGGAGGGAAAACCTTCTGTACCAGGAGTTTGAGATTTATCTCCAACTGTAGCCCTTCACGTCATCCCTTCCTCACTTCTAACTACTGAAGCCGATAGCAACTGTCACTCACCCCAGCACCCCAGCACTCACTACCGATGAGCAGCTCCTGGGATAGAGCTTTGTAACTCTTTTATGCAAATGTAACTGGGATGGCTAGGGCAGTGGCGCATAGCCCATTTTCCTCTTTATCCCCACAGCCGCATCCAAGTGAGGCTGGGAGAACACAACATCCGAGTCCTCGAGGGAAATGAGCAGTTCATCACCGCCAGCAAGGCTATCCGCCACCCTTCATACAATGCAAATACCCTGGACAATGACATCTTGCTGATCAAGCTGGCTTCCCCAGTGACCATCAATGCCCAAGTGGCCCCTGTAGCTCTGCCCACCTCCTGTGCACCTGCTGGCACCCAGTGCCTCATCTCTGGCTGGGGAAACACCCTGAGCTTTGGTGGTGAGCACAGCCCTTCACTTCCCCACGTCCATCTGTCCTGATAATCTTCTACAAAGCTAAAAATCTTTCAGTATGAACTTATTGGATTCCAGTCTACAAATAGATTCAAAGGCCTGTTAAAAAACAAGGTTCCTTGAGAACCAAAGAGACAAGAAATCCCAAGGAAGTTGAACCCCATAGTCCAGACAGAATTAATATACAGAAGTGATGCTGTTAATTCCCCAAGTAAGATTAGAGAGAGTCATCCTGGAAACTCGAACCCAAGTTCCACAGTGCTCTTCAAGCCCTTGGGCTTATCAGTTACTTCTCACCACATTCTACTGGAGGATTGGACCCAAGCCTGGCTGACATTCCAGCATTTCTCCTTTTCTGCTTTTAATGATCATTGTGTGTCCTTTCCAGTCAACAACCCAGACCTGCTGCAGTGCCTGGATGCTCCCCTGCTGAGCCAGAGTGTCTGTGAAGCCTCCTACCCTGGGGAGATCACCAAGAACATGGTCTGTGCTGGCTTCATCGAGGGAGGCAAGGACTCCTGCCAGGTGAGCAATCCCTTCACTCAGCAGAAGCCCACCTGACCAAGCTCAGGCCCCACCGAGGCAACACTGGATTGGCCACAGCTCCACGCAGGGACTCCATTGAGAGGGGAGGGAGGCTCATTTCCCCTATGTCCTGTCCCTAGTAAGAGTAGACAATGGGCCACCATAAGAGAGCACTAAGCTGGACTGGCATGAGGCACTAGGTTCACAGTGTGAGTTGCTCCATCACTCTTCATGAACAAATGCTGCACCGTGTCCCTTCTCTCCAGGGTGACTCTGGTGGCCCTGTGGTGTGCAGTGGACAGCTCCAGGGAATCGTCTCCTGGGGCTATGGCTGTGCCCAGAAGAACAAACCTGGAGTGTACACAAAAGTGTGCAACTACGTGGACTGGATCCAGGCCACCATCGCTGCCAACTGAAAACCCTTAGTCCCTCTGCAGTCACTATGCCAATAAAGCAACCGTGTCCTCATGTGTGTCTGTGTGTCTGTGTCTTCTCTGCCTAATCCTTGTGCCAAGGAAGACACCCTGAATGGGTTGTGGTGGTGAGAGGTGAAAGAAGACACCAGGTTCACAAATTGTGTGCTGTCCAGCAGATGGAGAGATGGTATCCAGAAATAATTATAGGGGAGCAAGAGTTTCTTCCATCAATGTGATGTTGAGAGAAGTTCTTGGTTTTGGTAATTCCATGGCTTTGTCTGAGCACACTTGCTTGGTGAGTGTTTGCCTTCTCTGCATATGGTGTAAGTTCCTTTCTTCCTGGAGCACACATATCTAGAGTTCTAAGAGCTGACTCCCTTTACTTTTTTGGATGTCGTCCACACCTGTTCATGTGAACAAGGCCCCCTCCCTCCTAGCAGCAGCCACCCTACTTAGTCAGAGTCATGCTTGCCATTGCTCTCAACTACATTGACCCGTGTGCAGAGAGGGACGCAGCCGGTGACCCAGCCATCCTTCTTCGGAGCTACCTGCCTTCACTCACTGTCTAAAATGGCAGTCTGTTTGATCCTTCCTCAGAGATATGCAGGCATGTTTATGAGTAAGTCACTCTCCAGCTTCAGAGTAGTTATTATTACAGTGATATAGATAGGAAGCATAGATGAAAAGAAAATTACCTTGTACCCAGAAGAAGATAGATATGAGCATTGTCTCCCCACTTTTCTGTAAGTATGATTAGAGTTCTCTCTGCTTTCCTGACATCTAATGAGTTTGTTCTGAAGGAAGACATTTATATGCAGACATATACATATATTAAATATTTACATAGGATGATACAGAATATAGAGATATGATTATTTTCTGTCTTCTATCAGTGGCTAGCATGAGCACCTACACTTCGACACTCCTAAATGCCATAAAGCCATGACCTGTTCTGTCCTCTGCTCTTCTGTTTTCTTACAGCTTAGAGCCTCATTAGTGCCACACAGTTATTTGTGTAGATATCTTGAGCCTCTCACTGTGGCTCAGAAAAGGAAATATGGAGGGAGACTACAAGAACATGTCTAAGAAACCTCAAGCCCTCCCTGTCTACTCATGGGGTAGAATCCATGCATCAGGACAGCAGCTGCCCTTTGCAGATGGTGAAAAAATAGATTAGTTGTGAGCAGTCAGAGAAGTATAAAAGTTCAGGAGACTTTATGGATCCAAGTAGAGGAAAAAAGAATGCTCTATCATTGAACATTGGACTGTACCAATGAAAACTGTTGGAGTAGAGACCAATGAAAGGAGACATTCAGAAACTCCAGTTATAGCACAGACTCCAGTTTAGTGCAGACTGAACAAATCGGATTTACATGGCAAACTGATACTAGTGCTGACCTAGTGCTCTCTTCTTCACAATTGTAATTACAGGGCACTGTTGTCTGAGCTAATTACTATAGAGTCTGAGATCAGGTCATTCACATGTCTCTAGTCACCCAGCCCAGCAAATGCCACATAGAGATCAGGGAGTGACTTAGACAGCCAGGCTCAGTAGCAGCAAAGAGAAAAGCCCTGAGAGCTTCATGTGCTGGGATGCCATGCTGATGATCTAAGGGGGAGAATGTATGCCTTCCATTCAGGACCACACACCGGGAGCTACTGAAAGCAGTGGAATGAGGCATTCCAAGACATGATGTCTCCCGGAGATGTTCAGAAAAGCAGGAATACAGATGGAGGAGTATATTCCGTATGTTTGGGTGCTGCCATTTTATTGGAAAGGTTTCAAGCCCAGAGTACGCCTGTGTTCTGACCAACAACCCTTTGCCATTTGGGGTGGGGGACCTGAGATATTGGCACCATGCTTAATGCATCCAGAAGAGTGCCCAGAGGAAACAAAACCTGACTCAGTGTGTGCTGGTAGAAATCTTCTTGCTGGACCTTAGCGGTGAGCAGTTGAGAATTATTACTCACTATTCACTATCAACTGTCTATTGTTACCAGTCCAGCTTACAGAGCAAAGAATCTCATGAAAAGAGTTACAATACATACTCCCTCCAATGGGCACATACAAGAAAAGCAAATAGGAAGATGATCTGTTTCACATTGGTAAAGAAATATCACTTCTGCCCTGGATGTCGGATCCCCTCTGGGAGTAAAGACACTGGGTTGGTTTCTCGTGTTTGTTTTTCATTCTGACTTTTGGTCATCATCTGCTTAGATTGTTTTGCCTTCCCTCTATGTTTTATCTCTCCTTCCTATTGATTCTTTTTATTTCTCTTTTCTCCTCGTACTTTCTTTTGTCTATGTTGCCTAAGCTTTCTTTAAACTTACTCTGCATCCTGGCTGGAGTAGAACACACAATGACCATAAATTTTTATCTATAATATTTTTATTATGAAGGTGTTCACAGGGGTGTTACAATTTCATAATTCAATTCATGCATAAACTTATGCCTTGGAGGGCTGGGAGTTTGGCCTAGTGGTAAGAGTGCTGGCCTAGCATGCACAAAGACCCAGGTTCAATTCCTCAGCACCCCACATACATACAAAAAGCCAGAAGTGGTGCTGTGGCTCAAGTGGTAGAGTGCTAGTCTTGAGAAAGCCCAAGAACAATGCTCAGGCCTTGAGCTCAAGCCACAGGACTGGCAAAAAAAAAATGCCTTGGCGAGTGTGACCCTTGATTGACGTTCCCCTAATTTCTTCCTCCTGTCCAGTCATATAATTGGCATAATTGATTGCCCTAAATAAATTTAGTACCTGACCTTCACTCATAGACTGTCATGCTCATGTTCATTTCCTTTTTCCATTTATTTTATTTTATTTTTTTATTGTCGGGGTAATGTATCGAGGGATTTCAGTTACATTTGCCAGATAGTCAGTACATCACTTCTCACACACTGATACCCCTTCTCATGTTTTTGTCCCCGTTTCCCTCTCCCCGCCCCCTCCCAATCATCTTGTTTTCACCCCTTCCCTTTCTATTTCAAGTAAACAAATAAATGTATATACAATATACCAGGTAACAAAGTCAGATACAGTAACAATATGAGATTAACCAAAGGGCAAAAAGAGAAGAGAAATAACATAGTACATTAAGAACAGCAATTACACAAGATAAAGCTCTTATTTTCATATCCTAGAGGTCTTTTCATTTAGCCTCATCCTATATGAACTTACGTACCTAGGTTTTGAGCTATTGTAATCCTCTGCTAGGAGAGTCCTAGTTTACTGATTATTACAAATGAGGGAAACCATGGAGCCTATGTTTCTTTGGGTCTGGCTTACTAAACTTAATACGATTTTTTCCAAGTCTTTCCATTTCCTTACAAATAGGATGATGTTCTTCCTGATGGCAGCAGCATAAAATCCCATTTTGTATATGTACCACATCTTGTTGATCCATTCGTCTACTGAGGGGCATCTGGGTTGGTTCCATATCTTAGCTATGGTAACTAGTGCTGCAATGAACATCGTCGTGCTAGTGGCTTTACTGTGTCCTTATTTCTGGACATTTCCAAGTAGTGGAATTGCTGGGTCATAGGGGAGCTCTATGTTTAGTCTTTTGAGGAATCACCATACTGCTTTCCATAGTGGTTGAACGAGTTTACACTCCCACCAACAGTGTAGTAGTGATCCCTCCTATCCACATCTCTGCCACCATCTGTTGTTATTAGATTTCTTGATCATGGCTATTCTAAACTGAAGTGAGGTGGAATCTCAGAGTTGTTTTGATTTGCATTAATTTTATGGCTAGAGATGTCAAATATTTCTTCATGTGTCTATAGGCCATTCTTATTTCCTCTTCAGAGAAGTCTCTCTTTAAGACTTTAGCCCACTTTTAATGGCATGGTTGTTTTTTGAAGATTTGTTTTGGAGAGATTCAGTTGTTTGAGTGTAAATATATTTTAGATATGAGGCCTTTGTCTGTTGTATGGCTAGTGAAGACCTCCTCCCCCTCTGTGGGCTATTTAGCTTGCTAGCTTTGTCCTTTGCCATACAGAAGCATG
The DNA here is from genome assembly GCF_031878675.1 of Megascapheus bottae. Taxonomy (NCBI): domain Eukaryota; kingdom Metazoa; phylum Chordata; class Mammalia; order Rodentia; family Geomyidae; genus Megascapheus; species Megascapheus bottae. The sequence continues at coordinate 77,404,472 of NC_143513.1, forward strand.
CAGATTAATGCAGTCCCATTTGTCCAAACTTCCTTTATTTTGTTGTGCTTCTGGTTCTTTATTAAAACATTTTGACCTTTGCCTATTCCTCCTTATAAAGTTTTCAGGGTATTTACTTTTTCCTTGAGGTTTTTGATCTGTTTGGAGTTAATCCTGGTGCAGGGTGACAAAGAATGATCCAACTTTATTTTTCTGCAGGTGCTTAACCAATTCTGCCAGCACCCCTTGTTGAAGAGGCTGTCTTTCTTCCATTCAACTTTTTTAGCTGCCTTATCAAAGATTAGGTGGCCATAGGTCTATGGGTTGATTTCTGGGTCTTCAGTTCTATTCCATTGGTCCTCAGGCCTGTTCTTGGGCCAGTACTGCTAAGCTGTTTTGATTACTATAGCTTCTAATAGAGTCTAAAGTTTGATATTGAAATACCGCCTGAGCTGTTTTTTTTGCATATATTTATTTTTTCTTTTTTTATTGTAATTAATAAAAGGGTTACATGATATTTGCTAGATAGAAGGTGCATTAATTCACATACATTGATACCCTTTCACATGTCTTGGTACCCATTACCCTCCCCCCAACCCCCACCCATCTTGGTTTTTCCCCCTTCCCTATCCAATTTCAAATAACCAAATACAAATAAATTCAATATATCAGATAACAAAATGAGATACTGTCACAATATGATATAACCAAGGGACAGCAAAGGAGATGAGAGATAACATAGTATATTAAGGACAACAATCATTTGTTATATGGCTTTTGTTTCGATATCCTGGAGGTCTTTTTAATTAGCTTCATACTATATGGCCTTATGTCTCAAGGTTTTGCTCTATTGCAGATCTCTGCTAGGAGAGCCCAAGGTTTCTACTGATTATGGCAAATGAGGGAAACCATTGAGCCTAAGTTCCTTTGAGTCTGGCTTACTTCACTTAATATGATTTTTTTCTAAGTCTTTCCATTTCCTAACAAATGGGTCGATGTCATTTTTTCTGACAGCAGCATAGAATTCCATTGTGTACAAATACCACAACTTGTTGATCCACTCATCAACTGGGGGACATCTAGGTTGGTTCCATGTTTTTGCTATGGTGAACAGTGCTGCAATGAACATTGTTGTGCTAGTGGATTTAGTATGCCCTTGTTTCTGGATGGTGGGTAAATGCCAAGTAGTGGAATTGCTGGGTCATAGGGGAGTTCTAAGTTTAGCCTTTTGAGGCACTGCCACACTGCTTTCCATAGTGGTTGAACGAGTTTGCACTCCCACCAACAGTGTGGTAGTGATCCCTCCTGGCCACATCCCCTCCAGCATCTGTTATTATTCGTTTTCCTGATCCTGGCCATTCTAACTAGAGTGAGGTGGAATCTTAGAGTTGTTTTGATTTGCATTTCTTTTATGACCAGAGATGTTGAGCATTTCTTCATGTGTCTATAGGCCATTTTTATTTTTTCTTCAGAGAAGACTCTCTTTAAGTCTTTGGCCCATTTTTTAATGGGATGGTTGTTACTTTGGAGGTTAGTTTTGGAGTGATTCAATTTTTTGAGCTGTTGATATATTTTAGATATGAGGCCTTTGTCCGTTGTATGGTTGGTGAAGATCTTCTCCCACTCTGTAGGCTTCCTGATTAGTTTACTAGCTATGTCCTTTGCCATACAAAAGCTCTGCAGTTTAATGCAGTCCCACTTATCCAGCCTTTCTCTGATTTGTTGTGATTCTTGGTCCTTATTAAGAAAGTTTCGACCTGTGCCAAGGAGGCCTAGTGTATCTCCTATTCCTTCTTGTAAAGTTTTCAGTGTGTCAGCTTTTACCTCCAGATCTTTGATCCATTTGGAGTTAATTCTAGTACAGGGTGACAAAGAAGGATCCAACTTTAGTTTTCTGCAGGTGCTTAACCAGTTCTGCCAGCACAACTTGTTGAAGAGGCTGTCTTTCTTCCATTCTATTTTTTTGGCTCCCTTGTCAAAGATTAGGTGGCCATAGGTTTGTGGTTTAATATCTGGGTCCTCAATCCTATTCCATTGGTCTTCAGGCCTGTTCTTGTGCCAGTACCAAGCTTTTTTGATAATTATAGCCCTGTAATAGTCTAAAGTTTGGAATTGAAATTCCTCCAGCGCTGTTCTTTCTGCTAAGAAGTGTTTTTGCTATACGGAGTCTTTTATTATTCCATATGAAAATTTGAATTGCCTCTTCTATTTCTTTAAAGAATGCCATTGGGATATTGATGGTTATTGCGTTCAATTTGTAGATAGCCCTTGGCAAGATTGTCATTTTCACGATGTTGATTCTTCCAATCCAGGAGCATGGGAGGTTTTTCCATTTCCTTAGTTCTGCTTTAATTTCCTTTTTTAGGGTTTTAAAGTTTTCATCAAAAAGATCCTTTCCATTCTTAGTTAAGCTAATTCCTAGGTACTTTATTTTCTTTGAGGGTATTGTGAAAGGAGTTTCTTTCCTGATTATTGCCTCGTTCCTCTCACTGTTGGCGTAAAGGACGGCAGTTGATTTTTGAGGGTTAATTTTATAGCCTGCTACCCTTCCAAAGTGTTGAATCAGCTCAAGGAGCTTGAGAGTAGAGTCTATAGGATTCTATAATACAAAATCATGTCATCTGCAAAGAGGGATAGTTTACTTCCTCTTTCCCTATTTGGATCCCCTTTATGCTTGCTTCTTGCCTTATTGCACTGGCTAGGAATTCTAGTACCATGTTAAAGAGGAGTGGAGAGAGTAGGCATCCTTGTCTCATTCCTGATTTTAGAGGGAATGGCTTTAGATTTTCACCATTAAGTGTAATACTAACAGTGCGTTTGTCATACACAGCTTTTTTTATATTGAGGAATGTTCCATGGATTCCTAGTTTCTCCAGAGCTTTTAACATAAAGGGGTGTTGGATCTTGTCAAATGCCTTTTCCGCATCTATTGAGACAATCATGTGATTTTTGTACTTGTTCCTGTTGATGTGCTGAATTATATTAATTGATTTGCGTATGTTGAACCAGATTTGCCTCCCTGTGATGAATCCAGTTTGATCATAGTGTATAATTTTTTTTGATAAGTTGTTGTAGATGGTTGGCCAGTATTTTGTTGAGAAGTTTTACATCGATGTTCATCAAAGAAATAGGTCTATAGTTCTCTTTCTTTGATGAATCTCTGTCTGGTTTGGGGATGAGGGTTATACTGGCTTCATAGAATGAGTTTGGTAAAGAACCTTCATTTTCAATTTCATTGAAGAGCTTGAGGAACCATACATAGATCGAAACACAGTGATTGTTGGTGACTTTAACACACCACTCTCACCTATGGACAGATCAACAAGGCAAAAACTCAACAGAGAAACCTTAGAACTGAACAACTATATAGACCAACTAGATCTAACAGACATCTGCAAAATATTCCACCCAGCAACAACACAATATACGTTTTTCTCAGCAGCACATGGAACATTTTCCAAAATAGACCACATTTTAGGCCATAAAACAAACCTGGACAGATTCAGAAACACTGAAATTATTCCCTGCACGCTCTCAGACCACAAAGGCATCAAATTGGAACTGAACACACATCTCCACCAACGAAAACCCTGTAACTCATGGAGACTGAACAACACATTGTTGAATCACCAATGGGTCATCGAAGAGATCAGAACAGAAATCCAACAGTTTATGAAATTTAACAATAAGGAGCACACAAAATACCAACTGCTTTGGGACACAGCAAAGGCAGTATTCAGAGGAAAATTTATAGCGCTGAGTGCCTACAACAACAAGTTGGAAAAATCGCAAACCAACAAGTTAATGTCTCACCTTAAGCTCCTGGAAAAAGAGCAACAAACCAACCCTAATCCCAGTAGAAGAAAGCAAATTATTAAAATCAAAGCAGAATCAAATCATTTGGAATCCAAAAAAACTATAGAAAGAAACAACAAAACAAGGAGTTGGTTCTTTGAAAGAATTAACAAAATTGACAAGCCCTTAGCAAATCTTACCAAAAAAAGAAGAGAGCATACCAAAATAAAGTCGCAGACGAAAATGGTAATGTCACGACAGAAATTACCAAGATCCAGAATATCATGAGGGACTACTTCTCAAACCTTTACGCCAACACATTTGAGAATTTAGAAGAAATGGATGAATTCTTAGCCAATATTAACATACCCACACTGAACCAAGAAGAAATAACCCAACTCAACAGGCCTATTTCAAGCTCTGAAATAGAAATGGCAATTAGAGAACTTCTACCTAAGAAAAGCCCAGGGCCAGATGGATTCACAGCTGAATTCTATAAGGTCTTCAAAGCAGAGCTCACACCAATACTCCTCAAGCTCTTCAACGAAATTGAAAATAAAGGTTCTTTACCAAACTCATTCTATGAAGCCAGCATAACCCTCATCCCCAAACCAGACAGAGATTCATCAAAGAAAGAGAACTGTAAACCTATTTCTTTGATGAACATCGATGCAAAACTTCTCAACAAAATACTGGCCAGCCGTCTACAACAACTCATCAAAAAATTATACACTATGATCAAACTGGATTCATCACAGGGAGGCAAAGCTAGTTCAACATACGCAAATCCTTTTTGCATTTTCTATGTCTGGCAGTACTTGAATTTGAACTCAGGTCCTTGCACTTAGGATGGGAGCTATATTACCTAAGCCATGAAACATTATAGTTTGTGTCCCTATTAAGAAAGGGTCTGTTCCTTTCCAGAGAGGGTAAGGGTTGGTCTGCTCCTTGATCTTCCTATTTATGCTTCCTTCTTAGCTCATCTGACAGTCATGAGCCACCATACAAAGCTTTATTTTTATGATTGACACTGGGACTTGTGAACATTTTGGTCAGACTCAATTGGGAATCCAATTCTTCTAAACTGTCTTCTAAATAGCTAGGACTGAATGCATGAGGCAATATCCTACAACTTCTTTAAATACACAAATTTTAGTCTTTTTTTTCAGTTTCCATTTCCTTTACCCTAACCTTTGAAAGCTTTTCCTGGATAATTTTTTATACTATAGTCTTTTCCTATTCCCCCCTCCTAAATTTCTTTTTCTTCTTTTTATTAACTTCTTCTTATTTTTTCTAAATCTAGCATACAACATCATTCTCCCCAAATTTTAATTTCCATACCAACTGATTTAAATGGGTGAAATGATAAAGAATTGAAAACAATATTTATAAAACTAACCACTCATCTCTAAATGATTATGAATGGATAGTTCAATGAAAGATCAAAGACAAATAGCAAGCTGAAATCCTCTTAGAATCTGAGGGCTAGATAGGAGAGTAAGAAAGCATCCTTCTGTACTGGTAAGACAAAGAAAGCACTCCAGGGAAGCAGAGGGAAAGCAAGATGGACGAGAAAGGCTGTTATAAAACACAACCTTTGCACCATACAGAAGTGCAACCTAACGAGACAGGTGACCTGGAGTCTGAACAGTAACTGCATTGGGGAGAGACTCTGTTCTCCCAACCTATAATACCATTACACTGTCCAAAACTAATGTGAAAAAGGTCTTGCTTCAGTCTACAGATTTGGGAGTCAGCAGTGTCTATATTTCTCTCTCTCTCTTTAGGAACCCACAATATTAAAATCCCTGCAGGCTTAATGGGAGAGACTGATTATATGGAAAACATAAAATCAAACAATGCAGCAGCATGCCATAGGAAGCCAGACTAAGACATCAAAAGTTCCCAAGATTACTTGCTATCAGTGAATTTACACATTTGTACTTGCATATCACTTCCATGGTACAACAAAAATCTGAGTAATATGGTCTCGTATGTTATCGTATATGTTTGTACGGATATGATTCTGGAAAGGAGAAACTGTTTTAGAGAATGCTGAACAAAGAGGGAAAAGTTCTCCTCAAATGAGAGTGATTACATCAGTGATGTCATGCTGTTGGGAAGATGGATAAAATGATGAAGGGAACTGGAAAAAACTCGTTTAGGGATCACTATATAACTTCTGGTCCAATGGCCAAGATGGCTGGACTGCTTTTTCCAAGTGGTCACAGCTCTCAGCTCTGTTTCCAGGACTATCTATTCTTGGGTAGCTCCTACCAAAGTGGGGAGTACTCATATCACCTAAGGACCCAAACACCTCGTGAGCTTTTCCACAAACTGCAGTGGTGCACAACCTTTCCTTTGTACTGTGGCTCAGAAGATACTTTTCATAAATAGTTCAATTCTGCCATTTGTAGAAGACAGTTATTCACTACAGAGGAAGAGCTTGGCTCCAAAAAAAAATCCTCCTTGTCTACACCTAAAATAATGGACAATAGCTTCAAAAATAAATGGAGAAATGGCAAATATGATGAAGTGTGTGTGTGTGTGTGTGTGTGTGTGTGTGTGTGTGTGTGATTTGTGACAATTGGCATCTGAAACACTAACAGGTCATAGGTCCTCAAAGGACAAATTTTATATCACATGTCTCCAGGTATTTTCCATTTGAAAAAGTAGATAGAATATGAGTTAATAGTTTACCTAGTATCATGATTGAATTTTGATTGTCCTTCAAATGTGATTGTGTTACAATCTGTTCTGTAGCTTTTTCTTTTACCAGATCTAGTTTGTTGGTGATATTTTCCATTGTTTTTTTTTTAGTTGAAATTGTACTTTCTGTTTCACAGAATTTGAGGATTGTCTCTTCATCCAGAATTAAATACTATTTTCTAATATTGAAGCTGCTGATCTTGTATCTATATTTTAATGAAGTTACTTTACTTTTCTTTCCATGGCAACCAGCTTTTAGATCATTGATTATTGTTAGCACAGATGTTTAAATATTTTTTTAGTGTTGCCATTATTTCAATATTGTCAGCTAAACCTTAGGAAAATGATATTGCCTTGTTTTGTGGAGTTTGGGGGGTTTTTTTTTGACTAATGGTAGACTTGATATTTTTACCATTTTTCCAAAATGTGTTTTCAAAGAAAGAATGTTTCTGAATCTTAGCTTTTTAAGTTAAGACACTTTACCGGATTGAATTTCTGATCTGTGAAATGGAGACAGTGGTATCTCTAACACACACCTCGGTGAGGCTCCACCAAGCTCAGGTAAGAGGAAGGGAAACACGATTTCCCTATCAGAATGTGCAGGGGTACACTGGAATAAGCTTAAATTTGCTCAACTCTTAGCTGGAGTGAACTGAAGAAGATATTTCACCACAAAAATGCAATCTGACCACTAAAGAAGTAAGCTACACTACTGATGTTTGTAACAATGGAAATAAAAGACGTGGAAATAAAAGATGTGGGCTCATGCCAGGGTGGTGGTGAAGAAACACCACAAAATTAGTCTCTGTGACCTTTATCAAAGCAGTTTGAAAGCACTACATCTTAGCACAATGATCATTTCTTCAGCTATTTTTCTGTAGCTTTCTGTCTCCCATGATCTTTCAGGATTCCGGGATGAGGGTCTTCCATCGCTAACTTTGTATTTTTTGTCAGCATTCTGCCTGAAAGAATATCTGATTTAGTCTAGGAAAAGCAAGCCCTTGGCCTCCAGAGCCCTGTCCTGCAAGCTGGAGCTTCACCTCAGCCTTCACAAATGGCGTTGGCTTTATATTTGAGCTCCCATTTGTTAATGGTGCTTTCATTTTTTAAAATTGTATTTCATTATCAGAGTGATATATAGATGGATTACAGTTGCATTCATAAGGTAGTGAGTACATTATTCTCAAATATTGTTGCTCCTTCCATAATATTCTAGGAAAGAAAAATGGCTGACCAGGAAAAGGCTTCTCAGAAATGATGCTCCAGACCTCAGGCTTCTGCTTGAAGTACCCAAAGTCTTAGAAACTCAGAGTGTTTTTGTCAGCTATGAGGCTCGAACTGAGGGTATGGATAATGTCCCTGAGCTACTTTTGCTCAAGGATAGCAGTCTATTTCGTTGAGCCACAGTGCCAATTCTGGTTTTCTGCTGGTTAATTGGAGATAAGAGATTCACTGACTTTCCTACCCAAGCTGGCATTGGCCATTGCTTTTATTTAACAGTGAGTGAGATTCTGCAAGCTTTTCTCTTTCTGAGTTTTCTTTATGCACAGCCTTGTCCCCAGGAATGAGTGGGCTTCTTTGGATGGCCCCTGAGAACGTGGTTGGAAATCCACAATGAGGGGAAAAGGAGCAGAAGCAGTAGGCAAGAGGATTTGGATTTGTTGTGATAACAATATGCTACCTATTTTTGGAAAGTTTCTTTTCAATACTAAGAACAATAAGAAGGTGGTAAATATAGCTATAATCTCAAAAACCCAGTAAGCCTCAAGGCCTAGGAGTTGGACTTCCTTATTTCACAATGAGCAAGTAAAGGAAAGTTGTGAGGCCAAGAAGAAAGGGTAGATAAATGAAGTAGAGAAGGAGGATGACTGCACTCAACAATTCATTTTATATACTACACAATTAAGAAAAGTAAGGGATGGGGTGGGTTTGAAGGCTGAGATTGTTGAAAGGAGTGAAATTGATCAAGATGCACTGTGTTCATAAACTGCTTTGTAAAATGGCAACTCCTGTGTATAACACTAAATATACTGTGAATTTTTAAGGGAAAAAGCAGTTTGAAAATGCTAAGAAAAATGGAACACAGAAGTATAACTTAAATAAACATTCAAATGATACTATACTTGCCAATAAACCACACCCAAATTAGAAAAAATTCCAACTGGAATAGCTGAATGGAGCCATCGCTTTCATCTAAATATTGAGGGAGTCCTATCCGACCACAATTACTGCTGTGCAAGTCTGCAATGTCGTTCATGCTACCTTGAATAAAGCTCAAGTTCTAAGTGAGGGTAGAACAAACAAAAAAAGCCGACCTTCACTCTTTATAAAAATAATAATTTCAAGTGAAGTAAGCCAGACTCAAAGGAACATAGGCCCAATAGTCTCCCTCATTTGTCATAATCAGTAGGAATCTTGGACTCTCCTAGCAGAGATTTACAACAGAACAAAATCTAGAGACATAAGGCCAAATAGTAAGACACTAAATGTAAGGACTTCCAGGATAAGGAAACAAAAACCCTATAATGAGTGATTGCTGTCCTTACTGTACTATGTTATCACTCATCTCTTTTGCTATCCCTTGGTTATCTCATATTGTTACAATTTTTCACCTTGTTATCTGATATATTTTATATGTGCTTAATTGGTTATTTGAAATTGGATAGGGAAGGGGGGAAATCAAGATAAGCAGGGGGAGGGTGGGAGGGAAATGGGGACCATGTCATGAGAAAGGGTATCAATGTTTGTGAAGTTATGCACCTCTATCTGGTGAATATAATGTAACCCTTCTATTAATCACAATAAAAAAGAAAAAATAATAATGATTTCTCATGCTTGGTGGTGGTTAAAGCTACAATCCTTGCTACTCAGAAGACTGAGATTTGCGTCTTCATTTGTCAGTGAAGACCAAGAAGAAAATTCTGTCAAAATGTCACTACCAATTAATCACCAAAATGGCAAAAGTGGGACTGTGGCTAAGTTAACTTACTAAAGCTTTCCAAAAAAAGAAAGGAAGGAAGGAAGGAAGGAAGGAAGGAAGGAAGGAAGGAAGGAAGGAAGGAAGGAAGGGAGGGAGGGAGGGAGGGAGGCAAAAAAGAAGGAAGGAAGGAAGGAAGGAAGGAAGGGAGGGAGGCAAAAAAGAAGGAAGGAAGGAAGGAAGGAAGGAATGAGAAAGAAAGAAAGAAAGAAAGAAAGAAAGAAAGAAAGAAAGAAAAAGAAAGATCAAAGGTCAAGAGATAAATAATAAGATTAAAACAATAAAATATACTCATTTCCTTGAATTTTCCTTGAGAAATGAGGTGAAGATAATAGACCAATCTAAAGTTTCTTTTTTCACATCATTGATAAAGCTTCACATTTGAGACATCTGTCTAGTATACTGCAGATGCTAAAGGAAATCTATCCTAAAGGTACCAAGAAGTGATCTATTGAATATTCCACGGCAAGGAGATGACATGGGTCACCTGTTCAAAGGAAGAATATCAGCTCCTGTCCACACACCACACACCACCATGCTTACACTTGGCAGCTAAGTCGGAACACAGAGAAGTGTGCTTGACTCGTTGAGTCAGGGATCATGGAAAGTTGAGGCGGTGACACCAGGTGTTTAGTGAGATATTAATTCAACAGTACATTTTTGAAAGAAAGGCAAATGTCAAGCAGAATCAGGATGTATAATTTGCCTTCTGGTGACCTCTGGCTTGATGCCCAGACAAATGTCAAGGTGCCATCTGCCATAGGTCTCACCTCACAACACACTCCAATAGTTCTTGTATCCCTAGGGAATTGTGACTATTTTACATTAACTTATCTAGCAAGACATGGTGAGTTTTCTTGAAAGTCACAACATTTTGTCCTATGAAGGAAATAAAATAATAGCCTCTGAAAGTATACAACTAGCATATTAATTAACAGTTGAAAACGTGAAGCTAAGTACACATGAGAAGTGGTATGATATTTCAAGTATCTGTGAGGCACAAAAATGTATTTCCCCTTAGACACAAGACTTTCAAGACACAAGAGAGCAGGGTTCCCAGCTGGAATCACTGCACACGGATCTCTGGAGTGCAGAAGAAAGCTAGGCCATGCCAGGGATCTGGTCAGAAGCTGCTCTGAGATCCAGCCCTACATTAGCACAGCAAGAAATGCCTTTTCCAGTTTTGTGTTTGGTTATTTTTTGGTCACTCGTGGGGCTTGAACTTTGGGCTTGGGCATGCAGTTCTTCAGCTCAAGGCTGCCAACCTACCCTTGAACACTTCCAAGAAATGCCTTTTAATTCTACCTACTCCATTCTCCAGACTGGTTGCCTGTTCTACCTCAGTGACTTCAATTGGAGACGAGAATTTTATACTTCAATAATATCATCCAGAGCATTGTGGCACCTTTCCTACACAGGAGAATATCATACGTGAACAGTGCTCATACCTGTTAGTCAATGCAGTAACTGGCTTAGAGAATTCAGCAGAGACTACACAGTGAAAATCCAGATTCTTCAATGAAATTAAAGCATAGTACAGTGAGGGGCAACTTTTGCTAGCCTACCACATGTAAAATTGAAAATGCAAGATTCCACCATATAATGTTATAATACCAACAGTCCACTACCAATGTGCTTATCTCTCTACATATCTACCACTGATCCTGTGATAAAAACTGTTGGGCCATTGGAAGAACCCTCTTAATAATTAAATTAGGACATAGAATGGAAGGTAAAACTCTCATTCCTATCAGGAAAAAAGTGCTCAGACCCTTCAGGGGAGATTGGCACATTAACCATTTTCCTAGTCATAAAGCACAATGGACAGTATGGCCAGTGGAAGATGGAATCATTGACATCAAAGAAGGATCAGTGTACAAACTCCTCTTCTATGCCCCTGGCTTATTGAGGCAGTGGTGCATTACATTTTACCTCCCCTCCTCTAACCCCAGGGGCATATTGAGCCTTGGTGGTAAGGAGAGCCAGACAAACCCCAAATCTAATGATTAAGAAACCTCAGCCCCATTCTCTCTATACATTGGTTTTGTAACTTACATCTACAAAGGCCAGACTTACACAGTTTATGGACTGAAAAGAGGGATTTTATGGTCACAAATAAAAAGACAGATAATGTGTCCTTCTAATATCTGTGCTTCCAGAACCCAATATATACAATATATACACAATATATACAAATACAATATATACAAACTTACTATATTCAAGAGACCTCCCGAAAATAAATGATACAATGTACTGGGAATTCAGCACACATAAGAATCCACGAATCTCCTCCCTACTCCATTTTCTTATTTTCATGGTTTCAAAACCTAAGATGTATTGGTGAGATCATCAATTCTCATTTACTTTCCCCAACAAAGGTTCCACGAAAAAAGAACCAAAAACAATTGTTCTTCATCTGCTCTCAAGTGATAAGTTCCCTTATCACATTTTTGTCACCAATCCAGAGTGACCACATGTTTCACAGGTGATGCAAAGCTCCTTAGTGGGTAAAGTTGCAGGTGTGATTTTTGAAGGGGGAGCTTGGTTCCTTCTTCTTCATCCTGCCTTTTCCAACTGGTCACAGCTCTCAGCTCTGCACCTTGGACCATCTATGCTCCTACCAGAGTGGGCCGTATTCATATTTTCTAAGGACCCAAGCTTCTAATGAGCTTTTCCACAAACTGCAGTGGTACACAATCTTTCCTTTCTACTGAGGCTCAGAAGTTACTTTCATAAATGTTTCAATTTTGCCATACATAGAAGACATTCTCACTACAGAGTAAGAGCTTGGCTCAGAAAAAAATTCCTTCTTGTCTAAACACATTCTCAATGGAGAATAGCTTCAAGACTATAGGAAGAAATGGAAAATATGGTGAAGAGTGTGTGTGTGTGTGTGTGTGTGTGTGTGTGTGTGTGTGTGTGTGTGTGTGTGTATGGGTGTGGGGGTGTGATTTATGGCAGGTGGCATCTGAAACATTGACTAATGTGTCACAGGTCCTCAAAGGGCAAATTTTATATCACATATCTCCAGGTATTTTCCTGTTTGGAAAAGTAGATCGAATATGAGTTAACGGTTTACCTAGTATCACGGTTGAATTGTGATTGCCCTTCAAATGTGATATTTTTCCACTGTGTTACAATCTGTTATGTAGTTTTTTTCCTTATACTCAATCTAGTTTGTTGATGATATATTCTATTGAGATTTTAGTTGAAATTTGTACTTTTTATTTTTAAGAGTTTCATGATTGTTTCTTTATCCAGAATTAAATACTGTTTTCAAAGACCAAAACTGTTGATTTTGCATCCATAATTCAATAAAGTTAATCTAGTTCTTCCTATGTCAAATATCATTTAGATAATTGATTATTGTTAGCATAGATGTTTAAATACTTTGATCTGTGTAGCTATTACTTAAGTATCTTCAGATGAACCTTAGGAAGATTCATATTGCCTTGTTTCGTGTTTTCTTTGTCTAAAGATAGACTTGATATTTCTACCAATTTTCTATAAACTTTCTTCAAAGGAAGAATGTTTCTGAATCTTATTTTTTTGTCAGTCCTGGGCCCTAAACTCAGGGCTTGGGCCCTGTCCTTAGGCTTTCTCAAGGCCAGAGATCAACCACTTGAGCTAAAGCACCATTTCTGGCTTTTTTCTATGTATGTGGTACCGAAGAACCAAACCTGGATCTTCGTGAATGCTAGGCAACATCTCTACGACTAGGCTAAACTCCCAGCCCTGAATCTTATTTTTTTTAACAAGGTACTTCACAGGTTTGAATATTTCATCTGTGAACAGGAGACAATCGTGTCTCTAACACACACCTCCATGAGGCTCCACCAATTTCAGACGAGTGGAAGGCAGGCACAATTTTCCATGTCAGAATGTGAGGTCTAAGCTGGAATAAGTTTAAATCTGCTCAACTTTTAGATGGCTGGAACCAAACAAGTTATTTCACCATAAAAAGACAATCTGTGGAGCATGAAGTTTGGGCTAGTGGTAGATTGCTTGCCTAGCATGCATGATTACTCAGTACCAAATACATAGGAAAAAGCTGGAAGTGGTGCTGAGGCTAAAGTGGTAGAGCTCGAGCCTTACAAAGTGCAAGGACAGTGCTCAAGCCCTGAGCTCAAGCCCAGGACTGGCAAAAAAAAAAAAAAAGAAAGAAAGAAAGAAAGAAAGAAAGAAAGAAAAGAAAAGAAAAGAAAAGAAAAGGCAATCTGATCAATCCAGAAGTAAGCTACACCACTGATGTTTGTAACAATGGAAATAAAAGAAGTGGATAGGTGTGGGCTCATGCCAGGGTGGTGGTGAAGAAACACCACAAAATTAGTCTCTGTGGCCTTAATCAAAGCAGTTTGAAAGCACCACATGTTAGTTAGCACAAGGGTCATTTCTTCAGCTAATTTCTCTAGCATTCTTTCTTCCAGGATATTTGAGGTTTACTGACATTAGACTTCCATCTTCATCTTTGCTTTCTCTCTTGTCAGCATCCTGCCGGACACCACGCAGGCTCTCAGTCTCTAAGGCCCTGTCCTGCAAGCTGATATCACTTCTCAAACAGGCTTGACAAATGGCATCGGCTTTATATTAGAGCTCCCATTTGTTAATGCTGCATTCATTTTTAAAATTCTATTTCATTATCAGGGTGATGTATAGACAGGTTACAGTTACATTCAGAAGGTAATGAGTACATTATTCTTGAACAATGTTACCCCTTCCATAATATTCTAGAAAAGAAAAATGGCTGGCCAGAAAAAGCCTTCTCAGAAATGATGCTTCAGACCACAGGCTTCTGCTTGAAGTGCCCAGTCTTCTCCTTAGAAATCAGAGTGTGTGCCCACTGACTTTGTTTTTGTCAGCTGTGAGATTCAAACGTGGGGCATGGACACACTGTCCCTGAGCTACTTTTGCTCAAGGCTAGCAGTTTATTTCTTTGAGCCACAGTGCCAATTCTGATTTTCTGCAGGTTAATCGGCCAAGCTGGCCTTGGCCATTGTTTTTATTTAATGGTGAGTGAGATTCTGCAAGCTTTTCTCTCTCTGAGTTTTCTTGGTGCAAGCCTTGTCCCCAGGAATGGGTGGGCTTCTTTAAATGGCCACTGGGAAAGTGGTTGGAAGTCCACAATGAGGGGAGGAGGGGCAGAAGCAGTAGGTAAGAGGATTTGAATTTATTGTGATAACAATATGCTACCTATTTCTGGGAAGTTTCTTCTTAATAATAAGAACAATAGGGTGGTAGATATAGCTACAATCACAAAAACCCAGTGAGCCTCAAGGCCTAGGAGTTGGACTTCCTCATTTCACAATGAACAAGTAAGGGAAAGACGTGGGGCCCAGAAGAGAAGGGTAGGTAAATGAAGAAGAGAAGGAGGAAGAATGCACTCAACAATTCATCTTGCCAGACAAGATGGCTCACGCCTGTAAACCTAACTACTCAGGAGGCTGAGATCTGAGGATCAAGGTTCAAATCCAGCCTCAGCACAAAAGGATCTGAGACTGTTATCTCCAATTAATCTCTAGACAACGGGAAGTGGGCCTTGGCTCCAGGGTAGGGTGGTAGCCTTGAGCTACCCTCCTAACTCCCCCCCTAACTCACCCAAAAACAAAACAAACAAAGCAACAACAAAAACAATAAAAATTTATCTTATATAATACAAAACTAAGAAAAGTGAGGAAAAGGATGGGTTGAAGGATGATGTTGAAAAGAGTGAAATTGATCAAGATGCATTGTATTCATAAACTGCTTTTCTAAATGTCAACTCCTGTGTACAATCACTTAAAGATAATTAAAATATATCATGAGGTTTTAAGAAAAAAACAGAAAATGCTAAAGAAAATAGGACTCAGAAGTATAACTAAAATAAATATTCGAAAGACTCTATACATGAGAAGAAATCACACCCAAACTAGATAAACTTCTAGTTGGAAGAGCTGAATAAGCCACCCATTCAAATTAGTGTTGAGGGAAGCCTCTCCTACCACAATACCTATTATCCAAGCCTGCCCTATCATTCATGCTACATTGACTAAAGCTGACCTCAACTTCTAAGTAAGGGTAAAAAAAAAAAAGGCTAAACTTCACTCTTCCTAAAAATAATCATTTCTCATGGGTTTTGGTGGTTAACATGTATAATCCTTGCTACTCAGAAGACTGAGATCCAAAGACTTGAGTCAATGAAGACCAGGCAGAAAAATCTCTCAGAATGTTACTACCACCTAATCACCAAAGTAGCAAAAACGGGACTGTGGCCCCTAAGGTAAAATACTAATGCCCACAAAAATATGACCAGATGTGAGGTAAGTAATAAGATAAAGAACTGAACAATGAAATACAAGTTCCTTGAATTTTCTTTGAGAAATGAGCTGAGAAATTGACCAAGCTAAAGTTTCTTTTTTCATAGTAACTAGGTATCATTGACCAAGCATGGCGTTTGAGGCATGGGTCTAGTGTATCTAGCACAGAGGCTAAAGGAAATCTGTCCCTAAGATGCGAAGAAATGATCTAGGGAATACTCCATAGCAAGGAGATGACACAGGAAGAATATAATCTCCTGCTCACACACCTCACACCGCCATGCTTACACTCTGCAGCTATGTGGGAACACAGAAAAGTATACTTGGACCAGCTGAGTCTGGGATCATGGAAAGTTGTGGCGATGACACAAGGTGTTCAGTGAAACATTAATTCAACGGTACATTTTTGAAAGAAAGGCAAATGTCAAGCAGAATCAGGATGTATAATTTGCCTTCTGGTGACCTCTGGCTTGATGCCCAGACAAATGTCAAGGTGCCGTCTGCCATGAGTCTCAATTCACAATACATTCCATGGTTACCTGCATACTTCTGGAAATTCAACTATTTTACACTCACCTACCAAGAAAGATAGAGTGAGTTTTTCTGAATGTTACACCATCTAGTCCTATGAAGAAAATAAAATAATAGCCTTGAAGGTGCTTAACGAGTATATGTATAAACAGTGAACATTGTGATTCTCAGTACACATGAGAAGTAGTATGATATTTCAAACCTCTGTCAAGCGCCAAAAGTATACACCCCTAAGCCAGGAGCCTTTCAGAGGGAGAGCAGGGCACCCAGCCTACATCATCGTGCAGGGATCTCTGGAGTGCAGAAGGCCCGGCCATGCCAGGGATCTGGCCAGAAGCTGCTCTGAGAGCAGCTGAGAAGCACTGCAAGAAATGCCCTTTTGTTCGATGTCCTCCACCCTCCAGAATGCTTTCCTTCTCAAACTCAGTGACTCCAACTGCAGATGAGATTATTGACTTCATTGATACTATCAAGAACACTGTCAGCTCTCCCTCACTGTGGAATATCATACACGAACTGTGCACACACCTGTTAATCCATGCAACAACAGGTTTAGAGAGTCCAGCAGTGATTACAAACTGAGAAAATCAAGTTTTCCATGTAGACTATAACACATTAAGGGGAAGACTGAGTCTTGTTGGATATAGTAGACATAAAATTGAATCTTGGCAGGAAGATTCACCCAGAACTAGGCACACTTCAGTAGCCTTCCCTGCCCCCATGTAAAACTGAGAGTTCAAGATTCCAGCATATTTTGTTATTGTTCCCAATATCCATTACCAATGTACTTATCTCTCTACATACCTACCACTGATCCTGTGATAAAAACTCTTGGGCAGTTGGAAAAAATAGGACAAAAATTAAATTAGGACATAGAAGGGAAGGTAAAGCTCTAATTCCTATATGGAAAGACAATGTCAAGTATCTTCAGGGCCGATTTTCACACCAACAACATTGGTAGTTATAAAGCCCCCCTGACAGTATGGCCAGTGGGAGATGGAACCATTGACATCAAAGAAGAATCAGTGTACAAAACTACTCTTCTATGCCCCTGGCTTATTGAGGCAGGTTCAGATTACATTTTACCTCCCCTCCTCTAACCCCATGAGCATACGGAGCCTTGGTGAAAAGAACAGCCAAACAAACCCCAAATCAAATGACTAAAGAACTTCAGCCCCATTCTCCCTATACATTGGTTTTGTAACTTGCATCTACAAAGGCCAGAATTACACAGTTTATGGACTGAAAAGAAGGATTTTATGGTCACAAATAAAAAGACTTAGATAATGTGTCCTTCTAATATCTGTGCTTCCAGAACCCAACATGTACAAACTTGCTATATTTAAGAGACCTCCTGAAAATAAATGATACAATGTACTGGGAATTCAGCACACATAAGAATCCACGAATCTCCTCCCTACTCCATTTTCTTATTTTCATGGTTTCAAAACCTAAGATGTATTGGTGAGATCATCAATTCTCATTTACTTTCCCCATCAAAGGTTCCATGAAAAAAGAACCAAAAACAGTTGTTCTTCATCTGCTCTCAAGTGATAAATTCCCTTATCACATTTTTGTCACCAATCCAAAGAGTGACCACATGTTTCACAGGTGATGCAAAGCTCCTTAGTGGGTAAAGTTGCAGGTGTGATTTTTGAAGGAGGGCCTTGGTTCCTTCTTTTTCATCCTGGAAGTATAAAGACAGGTGTGGGTCACTGGTCACTTACCCTTCTCACACCATGAGTTCACTCCTGATCCTGGTCCTGGTGGGAGCTGCTGGTGAGTTGCATGCTTTTCTGTGGACCCCCGTCTTGTGCTAGCCAGGACAGCTTGTGTCCTCTTGGTATTGCTGACCCATCCTACATACAAGCTCGTATTCTACAAACCTCTTGGCGTCTCTGCCCTCCTTTCTTTATCTATGCCTCGCCTGTCTAACCTTCTCCCTGAGCCCACCCCAATACCATCACTTGTATGATTCAGATCGATGATCACAGTGCTTTGAAAGCCAGGTCAGGTGCAAGTGGTTCAGGAAATACAATAGTGGTTCTGGGTTTGGCTCCCATCAGCATCCCATGCATAGACTGAGGATGAATGTGTAATTCTGAAACTCTATATACCTACACTCATGTAGAAAGACTCCTCCATGTATATCCAGTTCAAAATTATAGACAAAGTTACCATAGCTAGATATGTAGCAAAGTTTAAATGCCAGGTTGTCTCAGGTAACACAGGTGCTTCCCTTTCCTGTTCTGAAGGTCCCTGGGGCCACAATGGCTTGACTCTCACTGTGAAGGTTGAAGGAGGGGAGAAGTTAGAGGCAGCCATGTCTAGGCAGCCAGGACACATTCCTAGCTATGTCAGGCCATCCTGCTGCCCTTGGGGCATCAACAATCTCAGGAGTTGACAACTGAGAAGTACAAGTGAAGACCAAACAGAGTGTGAGACAACCAAATCCTGAATGCATCCCACTGCCGGTGTTCGGAAGGTTCTCCTGTGGCCTCAGTGTCCACAAAGGTTAAGATAACAGATATTATGAACAACTCTAGTTGAGAGCCCACTAGCAAGAAAGGAGACAAAGAATTCATCCCAATCTCACATGCTGCTAAACTGACTCCTCTTTCCCCATCTCCACTCTCTCTAGCTGCTATTCCTCTGGATGATGATGACAAGATCGTCGGGGGCTACACCTGTGCCAAGAATTCCCTCCCCTACCAGGTGTCCCTGAACACTGGCTCCCACTTATGCGGTGGCTCCCTCATCAACGACCAGTGGGTGGTGTCGGCAGCCCACTGCTACAAGTCGTAAGTACTGGACAACTGAGGGCTGAGCCCACAGTCTGGGTATCTAGAAGGGTGTGAGTCCTGCCAAGCAAGGGCTTTAGGGCTCAAATGGGTATGAGAGGTGAAATACAGGAGACAGAGTCGATGACTTTTGCTACTATTCAGGAGCTGGGATGACATGAGACACTGTACAGTAACCTTCCCACAGTACAAAGTAACACAAAGACCTGTCACTCACCAGTACAGCAAGGCAATTTGCTGTGGTAAGATCTAGTCGTGGATGAACCAGTCATGGCAAGAAAAACTATGCAATTATAATTAAGAACCTGAGTTTTCTATGCAGGAAATTTTGAAGGTGAATGCTCAAGAGTTGTGAAATTTTGAGCCTTTGTGCATCTGCTGTTGTCACTGTGCAAGATGAGGCTGAGAATCCTTGTTTCCAACAGGAGCTCAGAGTTCTGTAAATGTGCATCAGAATGGCTTCTCAACCTGGCACTGTGTGAATACGCAGGTCTCTGGGTAGACTGAATTTCATTTTCTCTGATGCAATCACCGACAACTGAATTTCTCACAACTTCAGAGTGGAGGCCTGGGCTGAAGGTCTCACAGTCACAGTTTGACCCCTTGAAAAAGACTCACAGAAGTAGTCATAACCATATTTACTTAGTAACGTCCCAGAGATATTGGGAACCTTGATGCGTTATTTTCTGTCCATTGCCTAAGGAGGAGCCAAACCTTTTGGCCAGTAGATTGCGGTCTACCTCCAACTGTAGCCCTTTCCCTCATCCCTTCCTCACTTCCAAACTTAGAAGCAAAATACACCTGTGACTCACATGGGCACACCAGCACTCACCCACCACCAGCTAGCTGCTCCTCACGTGGGGCCTTGTCACCATTCCAGGCCAATCAACAAGCAGTGGGAGAATGCTGACTCTCTAGGGCAATGGACAATACCCACCCTCTTCTTCCTTGTCCCAGCACCCGCATCCAAGTAAGGCTGGGAGAACACAACATCCGAGTCCTCGAGGGAAATGAGCAGTTCATCACCGCCACCAAGACCATCCGCCACCCTTCATTCAACTCAACTACCCTGAACAATGACATCATGCTGATCAAGCTGGCTTCCCCAGTGACCATTAACTCCCAAGTGGCCCCTGTAGCTCTGCCCACCTCCTGTGCACCTGCTGGCACCCAGTGCCTCATCTCTGGCTGGGGAAACACCCTGAGCTTTGGTGGTGAGCACAGCCCTTCACTTCCCCATGTCCTATTGTCCCTCTGGCTTCTACCACCCAGCATGGCTCTCCCTTGGAACTTACTGATTTGAGTCTGCTAACAGATTCCAAGGCCTGTTACACACAAAGCTCTCTGGGCACCTGAGAGACAGGAAATCCCAAGGAAGTTGTCTTCTATAGTCTGGATAGAACTCATATACAGAGGTGCTACTTTTAATTCTCCAAGTGAGAATTAGAGAGTCATACTGGAAACTCGAACCAAGGTTCCACAGTGCTGCTCAAACCCTTGGGCTTATAGGTTAACCTCGACCAAGTTCAGCTGGAGGATTGGACTCAAGCCTGGCTGACATTCCAGCATTTCTCCTTTTCTGCTTTTAATGATCATTGTGTGTCTTTTCCAGTCAAAAACCCAGACCTGCTGCAGTGCCTGAAAGCCCCCGTGCTGAGCCAGAGTGTCTGTGAAGCCTCCTACCCTGGCAACATCACCAAGAACATGTTCTGTGCTGGCTTCATCGAGGGAGGCAAGGACTCCTGCAAGGTGAGCAATCCCTTCACTCAGCAGAAGCCCACCTGACCAAGCTCAGGCCCCACCGAGGCAACACTGGATTGGCCACAGCTCCACGCAGGGACTCCATTGAGAGGGGAGGGAGGCTCATTTCCCCTATGTCCTGTCCCTAGTAAGAGTAGACAATGGGCCACCATGAGAGAGCGCTAAGCTGGACTGGCATGAGGCACTAGGTTCACAGTGTGAGTTGCTCCATCACTCTTCATGAACAAATGCTGCACCGTGTCCCTTCTCTCCAGGGTGACTCTGGTGGCCCTGTGGTGTGCAATGGACAGCTCCAGGGAATCGTCTCCTGGGGCTATCGCTGTGCCCTGAAGAACAAACCTGGAGTGTACACAAAAGTGTGCAACTACGTGGACTGGATCCAGACCATCATCGCTGCCAACTGAAAACCCTTAGTCCCTCTGCAGTCACTATGCCAATAAAGCAAACGTGTCCTCACTGTGGGTGTCTGTGCCTTCTCTGCCTAATCCTTGTGCCAAGGAAGACACCCTTTGGTGTGGTGGTGAGAGGTGAAAGGACACACTTCGTTCCCAAACTTTGTGCCATTCAACCAATGGAGACATGGTATCCAAAAATTATAATAGGGGAGAATCATCTTTTCTGTGAAGGATATCTTTTATAAACGTGCTGTTAAACAGTATCATTGGTTTTGGTAATTGTATTACCCTATGTGGGTATCTTGGCTTGGTTCATGAACCCATTTGCTGGTAATGCCAATTTTCCAGAGCACACATGTCTAGGGAAGACTAAGAGTTGACTTCCTTGGCTTTTTTGAATCTATTCTGTACCTGTTTATGTGAACATAGCATTCTTCCCTCCTAGCAGTAGCCATCCTACTTACTGAAAATCCTACTTGCCATTGTTCTTAACTATACACTCTTGTGTCCAGAGCAGGAGGTAATCAGTGTCTGTGGTCATCCTGTACCTGAACAACCAGCTTTCAGTCTGTGTCTACCATGGCAGTCAATTTGCAGCTTCCTCAGTGATGTGTAGATACATTTATATGTAATTCACACTCCACCTTTGGGGTAGTTATTACAGCGATATTAATAGGAAACATAGATAAAGAGTAAATTAGCTGACACCTGAAGATGATAGATATGAGCAATGTCCCCCACTTTTCTACCACTATGATTAGTACTTTATCTGCTTTCATGACAGCTGATGGATTTGTTTGGAAGCAAAACATGTACATACAGTCATATATATTATATTTATATATAGCTCTGTGTTCTCTGGAAATACGTTTATTTTCTGCCTCCTATCAATGGACAGCTTTACCAGTGTATGCACTTAGAAAAGCAGTGATGTGTTCTGTCCTCTGCTCTTCTGTTCCCTCAGAGCTTAGAGCCCCATGTCTTCCACACAGTTATTTGTGAAGATATCTTGAGCCCCTCACTGTTGCTCAGAAAGGAAATTTAGAGGGAAACTACAAGATGAGGTCTGAGAAACCCCCAGCACTCTCAGTCTTTTCTGAGGGTAGAATCTATGCATGGGGAGCAGTGGCTGCCCTTTGTAGAAGAGATGGGTTAGTTGTGAGCAGTCAGATAATTATAAAAGTTCAAGAGACCTTATGGATCCAAGTAGAGGGAAAAAGAATGTTCCAACACTGACCATGGGATTGCAGCAGTAAACAGTACTGGAGTGGAGACCAAAGAAAGGAGAAATTCAGAATTCCGGTCATAGCACAGGCCCCAGCACCAGGACAGGAGACCTGGGATCTACAAAACTGATACTTTTTTTTCCCTTTGCAGAAAGGCTCTTGTCCTTTCCAAGTAGGGCTGCGGTTGTTCCTTGTCCTTGATCTTCTTCTTTATGCTTCCTTCCTAACACATATGACAGTCAGGAGCCACAAAACAAAGCTTTATTTTGTGATGAACACTGGTAATTGTTCACATTCTGCTCAGGCTCAACTGGGACTGCAACTCTCCCCAGCTATCTTGCAAATAGTTAGGACTGTATGCATAAGCCATGTGCCACAACTTTTTTCAATATATAGAGTCGAGTCTTTCTTTTCAGATCCATTTCCTTTACATTCACCTTTTGAAGCCGTCACTGGATCATTTTTCATTTCCCTGCTCTTTCCTATTTCTCCTTTTTAAAAGTTCTTTCTTCTTTCATTGATTATTTCTAAATCTATCAGGACCCCCTCTTTTTCATTTTCCCCTTTAGTTTCCATTTTTCTTGTCTTCCTTTTTATTTTTCTCTTTATTAACTTGTATATTTTTAGCCTATTTTATATCATCTTTGACTTTCTTCTGTTTTTATTGTTGTGGTGGTAGTAAATGTTTTACAGTGCTTGCTAATAGCGTTCAGTATCTGGTTTGTTTATAGGCTGCAATTATTACTATGGTTTGTGTTCTTCCTTATAAGAAGGAAAAATCAAGATCTTCCACTACAGAGCAAGCCCCGAACCTTGAGCTCATTGGGTGGGTGCTCTGCTACTTGGCTCTTTTCATCACCAGTGGCAAGAAAGTGTATGTATTAGTACTGGCAAAAACCAAAGCAAGTCTGTTCTTAAGATGCCAAGAAATACAGAAATACTCCACAGCAAGGAGATGCCACAGGATCACCCGAAGCACCAGAAGAATATGATCTCCTTTACACATAGCACATACTACCAGACTGACACTCTGCTAGCTACATGGGAACATAGAGAAGTGTGCTTGGACCAGCTGAGTCAGGGATATGAAAAGTTGAGGTGATGACACAAGGTATTCCATGTAATATTAATTCAACATCACATTTTGAACAAAAGGCAAATGGCAAGCCAAATCAGAATGTATAATTTTCCTTCTGATGACCTCCGGCTAGATGCCCAGGCAAATGCCACCTGCCACAAGTCTCACCTCACAACCCATTCCATCACCCCTGTATCTTACCAGAATTTCAACCATTTTAAACTAACCTCTCTAAAGAAAAAGTGAGTTTATTTGCTTGTCACAATATCTTGCTCTGTCAAGGAAATAAAATAATAGCCTCTGAAAGTGCATAACTAATATGTATATGTTATTATATGTATTATATGTATTAGGTATTATGTATATGAACAGTTCACATGTGAAGATTAGTACACATGAAAAGTAGTATGATATTTCAAATATCCATCAGGCACCAAAGTACACTCTTCCTTAGGCACCAGCCTTTCAGGGGAAGACCAGGGTACCCAGGGATCTCTGGAGCGCAGAAGAAGGCCCAGCCACACCAGGGATCTGGTCAGAAGCTGCTCTGAGTTCCAGCCCCACATTAGCACTGCAAGAAATGCCTTTTAATTCTACGTCCTCCATCCTCCAGAATGCTTGCCTTCTCCACCTCACTGACTCCAATTGGAGATGAGATTTTCCTACTTCATTTGGCATTACCATCTTTCTACATTGTAGGATATCACACAAAAACTCTGCCCTAACACCAGCTGTTCTCCCTCTCTTCTGTTTGGAGATAAGTTTCCAAATCACCTGTAAGTCCACCAGAGAGTGGCCAAATATGCCACCTTTCTTCATTGTGGGATATCATTCACAAACTGTACCCTAACACCAACTGTTCTCCCTCTCTTCCATTTGAAGATAAGCTCCCCTATCACCTATGAGTCTACCAGAGAGTGGCCAAATATAGGACAGCTGATACAACATGCTGAAGTGGGTAAAGCTGCAGGTGTGATTTTTGAAGGAGGGATAGTACAGATTCAAACTTGGTTTCCACCACCTCCTCCTGGAATATAAAGACAGAACATGGACAACTACCACTTACACTGCTCACACCATGAGTCCACTCCTGATCCTGGTCCTTATGGGAGCTGCTGCTGAGTTTTTCCTGCTTTGCTTTGAACCTTGTCTTCCTGCCAGAAAAGCATGTGCTCTCTTGGAAGTGCTGCCCCTATCCTGCCTCCAAGCTTACATTCCATTAACCTCTTGTGACCACGGTACTCCCGTTTTCATGAGCTCTAAGCCTCAGCCCTCTAACCTTCTCTCTAAGCCACCCACCCAGTCCTATTATACGTCTGATTCAGAACTATAATCATAGTGATTTGAAATGCACCAACTGGTGGGTTTGGGGGACCAGTCAGCTCTGTGATTGCTCCAGCGTAACTTTTTTTTAACATTGAATTCATAGGCAGAGATTGAAAATCTAATTTTGGTGGTTGGCACACACTTGGAATTATAAAATCATGTAGAGAGCCTCCAACCTGTATATCAAGTTAATTCACAGATAACATTAAGATAGCTAGATGTGCGGCGACACTGAAAAACCATTGCTGTTTTGGCTAGCAGTAGTGTTTCCATGCTCTCTTCTTAAGGTCTCAGACTACATCCATTAGAACCTCATAGTAATGATTTGAAATATGGGAGAACCTGTGTGCAGCCATGACATTTTTCTAACTGTGCCATTCTGCTACTCTTGAGGAATCAAAAATCACAGGGTAGGACAACTGAAATATGCAAGGGAAGAGAAACCAATGTGTAAAACAACCAAATTCTGAATGTATCCTCCTGCTTGTCGGTATCTAGATGACTCAGGCATTTTGAAAAGCTAGGCCTTGTGAGAGCAAGGGACAGCTTGCTTATAATCTTTTGGATCACTAAGAAGGAAACAGCTGCAGGACTTTTGCCTCCCCTCACAGTATGCTATTAAATTGACTTCTTTTTCCCCATCTCCACTCTCTCTAGGTGCTTTTCCTCTGGAGGATGATGACAAGATCATCAGAGGTGACACCTGTGCCCAGAATTCCATCCCCTACCAGGTGTCCCTGAACTCTGGCTACCTCTTCTGTGGCGGCTTCCTTATCAACGACCAGTGGGTGGTGTCTGCAGCCCACTGCAACAAGTCTAGTTTAGGGATGGCATTTATTGGAAATAAAGACTGGCTTGTAGGATTATGGGAAAAAACACAGAAGAGATTTTGCTGGCAGAAATTTCTTTGAAGAAGCTCTGGGTGGGTACATATACTGTGAGTCAAACTTTAGGCAATTCCATGCAACAAAAATTATATTTCATAAACACGAAACATTACTGTGTTGAACTTTAAACCACTAAGGAAACTAAATAAAGATCTTCAACCAATACAAAAGGCAGTGAAAATATCACAGGATTATCAGGAGGAACATGGAATGTTGATGAATTCTTCCTATTACTTCTATTGGAGATGCACCTGAAAACCAATATCATTTTCAAAATCTCTTGGCCGTTAGTTAACAGTGAGAGGGATTCACACAAGAGAGATGGGTACACATGAGATGATGAGCCATTTCCCCACGATTGTGATTCTCTGGGTCTGGGATGAGCCTGAGATTGGGAATTCCTGACAGAATCCCCTGAAATGTTGTAAATGATAGAGGCATTATTGCATTAGATCCCACAACATGATAGTGCTTACCAGAACAGACAGCATGAGCAGAAATCCCAGCATGTCCTCAGCAAATCCAGCCATGGTTAGAAGAACATTAAGTGGCTTTCTCGTGCCCAAGCACTGGAGAAAGTCTGAAGAAGGTGTCTGTTGAATAGAATGAGACTCAACATGGAGCACAAATGACTTGTATCTCATGACAGAACTCATATCCACTATTCCAGTATTGTATATCCAAACACAAGCTCCTGAGACACCTACGGCTAGGAAGCTGGAGTACCTGGCTACCTTATGAAATACAGCCAGCCTCCAATAGGCCTCTTCTTCCCACAGTTCCATCCAAGTGAGACTGGGAGAGCATAACATCGAAGTTATTGAGGGAAATGAGCAGTTTATTTCAGCTGCCAAGGCCATTCAACACCAAGCCTACAACAGATATACCCTGTATAATGACATCATGCTGATCAAGTTCACCAAACCTACATCCCTCAACTCCCGTGTGGGACCTGTGCGTTTGCCATCTGCCTGTGCACCTGCCGGCACAGAGTGCCTCATCTCAGGCTGGGGCAACACCTTGAACTTTGGAGGTAAGTAGAGCCCTGTAATTTCCCAAATCCCACCTTCTCAATGTTTTCCAGAACTGTAGGAGTTACTGAGTTAGATTTCATATGCTTTTAGCATTCAAAGAGATTTCAAGTTGGGTGCCAGTGGCTCCTATCTGTAATCCTAGCCACTCAGGAGGCTGAGATCTGAGCATCACAGAAGACTGTTATCTCCAATTAATCACCTGAAAACTGGAAGTGGTGATGTAGCACAGTGGTAGAGCCACTCTTCAACCTTGAGCTGAAGAGCTCAGCAACAGTGCCTAGGCCGAGTTCAAACCCCATGATAGACAAGAGAGAGAGGTTGGGGGAGAGGGAGAAAGAGAGAGAAAGAGGGGGAGAGAGAGAGAAAAAAAGAGAGAGGAAGAGAGAGGAAGAGAGAGACAGAGAGAGAGACAGAGAGAGAGAGGAAGGGAGGGAGGGAGGGAGGGAGAGAGAGAGAGGGGGGGAGAGGGAGGGAGGGAGGGAGGGAGGGAGGGAGGGAGAGAGAGAGAGAGAGAGAGAGAGAGAGAGAGAGAGAGAGAGAGAGAGAGAGAGAGAGAGATTTCAAATGACTTCCATATTAGCCGAAAAGGGCTAATAGAGAATAATCTGTGATATCGTCCAGGAAAGTGAATAATTAAGCCCTTTGGGAACTAAAGGCTACTGTTTCTTCCTGGATATTACACTTTTAGGATTTTGTGCAGTAGTGACAAGTGCTATTCGTTGTTCTTCCTCAGCCTAGTCTGACTCCTTTATCTTATTTTCTTTGATCATCTCTGCTCCTCAAAGCCAATTATCCAGAATGCTCCTCTGCTAACACAGGCTGAACGTGAAGAAGCCTACCCTGGGGAAATCACCAACAACATGGTCTGGCTTCATCGAGGGTGGCAAGGACTCCTGCCAGATGATTTGATCCCTATCACCACCTCTGATCATAAACAGAACTCACCTGGAATGTGACTTAAAGGCCCAATTTGGTCAGGCTGGAACAGTAATGCAATGACTCCATTGAAAAGTGAAAAAGGCTCATATGATTGTGTGTCATACCCTCAGCAAAAGCAGAGAATGGAGCATTATGAGAAATAAAGGGAGCCACAGAGAACATAAATGGGCTGTGGAGATCAGGGTGAGTGGAGTTTTATGTCCTTTCATCTCTGACTAATACAGCTTCACTTTTTCACCCTAGGGAGATTCTGGTGGCCCAGTGGTATGTAATGGAGAGCTCCAGGAATCGTCTCCTGGGGCTATGGCTGTGCCTTGCCTGGAAGCCCTGGAGTGTACACAAAAGTGTGCAACTATGTGGACTGGATTCAGGACACTATCGCTGCCAACTGAAAACCCTCAATCCCTCTGCAATCATTTCCCCAATAAAATGAATCATTCCTTACTGACCATGGCTGTGCCATTTATTGAGTAAAACATCCTCAAAACTGACATGAGTGATGAGAAGAGGCTATTCTTCCTCACACTTTGCCCCAAGGATTAGAGTGAAGACATAAAATCCACACCCCAGCAGGCACTACTGGCTCATGCCTATAATCCTAGCTACTCAGGAAGCTGAGATCTGAGGACTACAGTTCAAAGCCAGCCTGGGCTTAAAAGTCTGTAAGACTCCTCACTCGTTGTAAAAAAAAATAAATTTTGCTGTCCCTTGGTTATCTCATATTGTTACAGTATTTCACTTTGTTATCTGATATATTGGATATATGAATATTTGGTTATTTGAAATTGGATAGGAAAGGGGGGAAAACAAGATGAGGGTGGGGATGGGGGGGAGGGAAATGGAGACCAAGACATGAGAAAGGGTATCAATGTACGTGAAGTAATGCACCTTCCATCTGGCGAATGTAATGTAACCTTTCTATTAATTACAATAAAAAATATATGGAAGAAAAAAAATGAACTCCAAATGTATCAAGGATCCAATTATTAGATTGGAAACTACTATAGGAACATTAATGGGAAACTCTGAAAAATAGAGGCACATGGAATTATTAACTGAACAGTCCTCCAATTAACTATGTAGAACAAGAATGTGTATATGTGGCTGCATCACATTAAAATATAGACATAATGTTTTATTACATAGATTAATATGTGTCTATGACATACAAACCCTCGGCTTAATTTTAATTATGTTCTAAAATTTAAGTGCCAGTGATTGTATACAGAGATTCCCTTCTTGGATACTTGTTTGTTAAACATGACATTTGAAATATGATATAAAAATCAATGTTAATAAATTATTTAACAAAAAATCATTACTTCACACATCAGAACCAAGAAATAATTCCCAGAATGAGGGAAAATCTTCACTTGCCATTCAATAGACAAAGGATTAATATCCAGTATAAACAAAGAACTCAAAAAAGCTAAGCAGCAAAAGAACAAATAGCCCAATTACTAAGGGACAAGTGAGTGAAATAGACAGTTCTCAAAAAAGAAATATTACTGTCTAAAAGATACTGGAAGAACACTTCAATACCCTTAACCAACAAGAAAATGCAGTCAAACTTAGATCAAGATTGTTTTTCACTTCAATCACAATAGCAATCATTACAAAATCAGAAAACAACAAATGTTGAAACAAATTCAAATCAAAAAATCATAAACTTTGGTTGATATATAAGACAGTGTACCTGTAAAGTCTGCCAAAAGGAAACTCCACACAGTCCGTTCAGGAGAAGAGGGTTTGTTGCGTGAGGGAAGAGCAGATTCCTGCCCCCCAAGATGGAGTGTGGTGCGCAAGAGGGCTTAGGGCTGGAAGTGAGAGATTACATAGGGGGAGGGGTGTAGCCACAGCAGAAGTGGATGTGATCTCAGAGGATGGGGAAATACCTCAGACTGGGGGATCTCCCACTGCCCCCAGGCATGCCATTTGCCAGGGTTACAGGTGCTGGGTGGGATTTCCAGGGTGCTGGAGGAGAGAGTCAAGGGAAGAAGTCATTTCTTCCGGCAGACCTAACAGTACCCACTGTGAATATTCCTCAAAAACTTATAACCTATAACCTATGTTATAACCTTAAGACATTATGCTTGTAAGTACAGCTGAGCCATAGCTCCAAGTTTTAACCTCACACTCTGCACCCCCATCCCATTCAGTGTTGGGAAGGCTTGTGCCTACGTAGAATCACTGCTGTGCCATGCCTGTCAAATTACCCTTAGGAATCAGCTGCTTTTCTTTGGTGCTGAGTTCACAGCTGAAATTTTACATATCAATTGCCAGATGTACAGGACATGTGTTATTTCCTTCCACAGTCATAGAATAAGATGGAGCAATGTTCATTCTTACCCAAGAATCATGGGAGCATGCAGAAATCCCTCAAGGTTACAGGAAAACATGGAAAGTTGGTGTTTATGGGATTTCCTATAGGAAGCATTCAAAAGATTTTCTGTAGATCACATGAGAGGTCCAGATAAGGCAAATGATACATCCAGTTGAAACCTGGCATTTTCCTTGCCAACCAAAATAGACCATGAACATTTTGACTTGCAACAGGTAGCAGAGAACTTGCTCTGATCTTGCAACCTTTGACTCATGTGCAGATCTGCACAGCACACTATACTCTGCTGACAGTGCCGCTGCAGGAAAGTAAGGAGATCTGTTGCAGTGGCTAGATAACTGGTGGTTTTTCAGTGACATCTCTTAACATACTGCTGTTGATTATTCTCTCTGTGGAGTGATTATGAGATTACTGTATTTCACAAGAAGGTGGACATTTTCCACCTTATCTGTTCATTCAAACAAGAATCCAAAGAGGTGATGGAGCGTAGACCAAGGAAAGGAGATTGTTTTGGGAAAGGATAGTTTTGGAATGGACTTTGTGGCTCAGAATCAATCTGAAAATTCTCCGGGGATGTGAGTGTAATGTAACTGACCAGTGGAGATCAATCCTGACCTGATATGTAGTACTTCTGCCTAAGATTCTAAGATTAGCCTAGTTGGAGGTCGCAGAAATGAACTTACAAGCACAGAAGACAATGTGCGTAGAGACAATTGTCTCATACTTTATACCATAATGACTAGATGGGTCCCAAGATAGGTACTTCAACACATGTGTACATTTATGCAGCTATAGGTATTGTTTAATCGAGATAATTTCTCTTTTGTGTACTTGCACAGGATTTTTTGCCTGCCTCTCACTTGGTACTTTGGATTTCAAGCCATTCTCTTTCAATGCTGTTAACAGTATTTTCACATGATTATTCCCCAGCAAACATTTTAATTCTTCCTAAATATTTTTGTATTTAATATTCAGAAGCACCTCTGAGCATTCCCACCTCAACGATCAGCAGCAGCTTGATGGATGTCAAGCAACTCATGCAAGTTTACCCAGAAGAAACTCGGAAAGTTCAGACACAAGCGCATTAATCATGTTATTGATTTTCCTTCTCTACCATTGAACATATACTGCCCTTTCTCCCATCAAGATAACAGATAAATTCTGTCTACTGTTTACAGATGAAGAATTTAAAGTCTAGAGGGTAAATGTATTCTCTTATTTATGTAAATTATCTAGAACCAAAACCTCTTCTTCTGAAAGCTAATTTTCTTCCCAGTAGTCTCGCTAAATAGTGAAGGTTTCAATATCTTCCAAGTCTGAGAAGTAGGCAGTTGCTTATAAATGGAATTAAGTTCTTATTATAGCACATTTTTAATATACCCAGAACTGGGTATTTCCCCTCAGATATTGCCTACTTCTTCTACTTTGGTCCCAGTATCCTTTATCATGTTATAACCAGATAAGGAAATCCCCAATTACTTTTTGTCCAAAACTCCCGGTTCTTTCCTCTTCTTCATTACTTTTGCTAAGCTGCATATTTCTCCTACGGTATAGTTGCTCTTTTTTTTGAAAATGACAGTCTAATTCATGATCATTTCCTCCTTGGATTTATTTCATCTCAATAGTGAATGGGGTGCTTTATGTGACTCAAAAAACTTTGAAGAGTAAAATGGACTCTGAAAATTTATATTGATCATGGATGATCAGAAATTTGGAGTAGATTAACCTCATGGTCCCCCTTTTCTTGCTCCCCAACTTCAAGCAAGGAAAAACATGCAAATTTCATGCCCCATGGAGATTCACTTGCATGTCACACAAACAGCATACATATGGATGGAGAAGAGTCCAGCAAATTAAAGTCTTAGACTTATTAAAGAAAAGTTGAGGTTCTGGTGTACAATAACACCTAAGAAGTTCCCTGCATGTGAAAAGAAATCAGTACAATAATCCAAGTCACAGTGGCATCAAATGAACTAAAATACCCAGAATAAAATTAGTCAGATCTCTCTAGCAACAACAATAAAACATAAGATTGCCATATGATTCTCTAGGAACAACAATAAAACATAAGATTGTCCTGTGATTCTTATCCTTGCTCCTGTTGATGACATTGCCCAATTTGTAAGGAAATGGAAAGAGTCAGAAAAAAAATTATAACGAATGTCAGTCATGGGGCTTGAATTCAGGGCCTGAGTGCTGTCCCTGAACTTTTTTCTCAAGGCTAGTACTCTACCATTTTGAGCCACAGTGCCATTTCTGGTTTTCTGGTGGTTAATTAGAGATAAGAGTCTCATGGACTTTCTGCCCAGGCCGGCTTTGAACTGTGATCCTCAGATCCCAGCCTCCTCAGTAGCTAGTATTACAGGTGTGAGCCACCAGTGCCTGGTACTTAATCTTACTCTCTTTGAAAATATACCGCTTTTTTTCTACTTTTCTTCACTGGTCATATTGTATGCCTCACTGCTTTCATAGTCTAGTACACGTATCTTCTCTATCCCTGCAGTTACCAGTGTTCTTCGTAATAGCTGAATAATATACCTGCGCGGGAGTACATTAGGGATCTGGAGTCCTCACGCCCCACTCCCCTCTCTTCCCTCTTATTTACTGTGTAAGTCCACCCTTATCATCCCAATAATAAATATTTAATGTCTAGTCCTCCCAGAAAACACTCTTATCTTTCCAGATTCCTGTAGTACCTTACATTTATAATATAAGTATGCCGGTGATGTTACCAATGATATCAAAGTCTAAATATAGGATTGTGTTTGAATGGATGAAAATTTACGTGCTGTGATATACTATATTCCATTTGAGAAAAATATCAAATCAACCCTGAAAACACCTAGTCTTGAGAGAACATGGAGAAAAAGAAAGCTTAAGTTGATTAAAAACTGCCTTTCAAATAAGTAAATCGTAGCAGAAAAAAAAGAAATATGTGAAATTAAAGAAATTTAACCCCTCTAACAACCAAAATTATACAACTACACACAAACACACACACACACAAACACACACATCAGAACAATGAGAAAGTAGAAGAAAACACATATACTGAGATCAAAGGAATAATGACAAGAATGTTCTAAGAAATAAGAGCACATTTATGGGGCCAGAAGGGTAGATTATTTGCCTAGCATGCACAAAGCCCTGGGTTCGATTCCTCGGTACCACACACACAGAAAATGCCAGAAATGGTGCTGTGGGCTCAAGTGGTTGAGCTCTAGTTTTGAGAAAGCCGAAAACAGTGTCCAGGTCCAGAGGAAAAAGAAGAAGAAGAAGAAGAAGAAGAAGAAGAAGAAGAAGAAGAAGAAGAAGAAGAAGAAGAAGAAGAAGAAGAAGAAGAAGAAGAAGGGAGAGGGGGAGGGAGAAGGGGAGGGGAGGGGGGAGGGGAAGGGGAGGGGGATAGGGAGGGGGAGGAGCAGAAGGAGGAGGAAGAGGAAGAAGAAGAAGAAGAAGAAGAAGAAGAAGAAGAAGAAGAAGAAGAAGAAGAAGAAGTTGTTTATAAGCAATTAAAGATATTTAAAGAGAATACAGGAAAATGTCCAAAGAAATTTAGTGAGAATACAAATAAAATGTTAAATGAATTTCAAGTAAATTTAAAAGAATAAATCAGCACAAAGAATAAAGCAGAACAGCTAAAACTGATCAAAGAAGACATAAATAAATAAAGGAAAGCCCAGAAGAAATGAAGGACAATCTCAACAAAGAGATAAAAATCCTCTGAAGAAATAAAAAGCAAAGCAGAAAGTTTCTGCAGTATAAAATGGGGGAAAAAACCATCAGGGCTTAAAGATGGTGTAGAGTATTAAAGGAAGACAAAAATATCCAAGAAGTATGAAAGAAATGTTGAAGAACTGAAGGACTTTACAGGAACAAACATATGAATGATGTGCTCATATGAGTTTATAGCTGAGGGAATAGGAAAAGTCATCAATAGACTAACAGCAAAACAACTCTTAAATCTATAACAAACAAAAGCTCATGCAGATGCCAGAGGTTTTTAGGTCACTTAACAGACTAGTCAAGCTTAGCACCCCTCTCTGACATATTATAGTTAAAACTATAAATACAAAAAATCAAGGAAACAAATACCAAAGTCTACAAGAGATAGACTCCTGAACAGAAACACTAAAATCCAGAAGAACTAGAGAAATGGTGTATTTCAAGAACTGAAAGTTAACAGCACACAAGAATACATTTCAAAGAAAAGTTATCATTCGTAATAGAAGAACAATAAGAACGTCTCATGATAAATGAAAAATTATATCCTTTGCCATCACTAAGGCGGCACTACAGACATAAATAGAAGATCAGAATAAAGTTGAGAGAATTGGGGAAAAATCTCTCTAAGTAAGTAGATAAACATGAGAGAAGCAGGAAATAATCTAATCCTAATTAAAATTAGGAGACTAAAATGGCAGATCTACTATTCACATTTCAGTTTTGCCAGTGACTATCATTGGATTCTGATTTTCAAACAAAAGACATAGAAAAAACAGTTCAAAGGAAAATGCTTAATCATGTGTTGATTACCAGTAAAACACCTTAAAAGGTTTTTTTCTCAATCAAAGGGATCCCAAAAGTCAGGACTATCTATAATCATTCCTCAAAAAAGTACATTACAAATCAAAATTACTTAGAGCAGACAAAAGAAGTTGCATCATAATAATAAAGAGAACATTATCAGGAAGACATAGTAATTCTTAATTTTTTAATATATTTTTATTGTAATTAATAGAAGGGTTACATTATATTCGCCAGGTAAAGGGTGCATTACTTCACAAACATTGCTACCATTTCTCATGTTTTTGTTCCCCTTTCCGTCCCCCAACCCCCTCCCCTAATCTTGTTTTTCCCCCTTCCCTATCCTATTTCAAATAAACAAATAAACATATATACAATTTATCAGATAAGGAGGTAAGATACTGTAACAATATGAGATAATCAAGGGACAATGTGAGTGCACTGACTTTGTTAAATAAGCATAGTTGTACTTAAAAACACAAATAGACCCCAACAAAAAGATAGCAAAAGACAATATTTATATCAAGCCAGATCTGGGGCTGGGAGTTTGGCCTAGTGGTTAAAGTGCTAGCCTAGCATGCATGAAGACCCAGGTTCAATTCCTTGGTACCACATACATAGAAAAAAGCCGGAAGTGGTGCTGAGGCTCAAGTGGTAGAGTTCTAGCCTTGAGAAAGTCCAAGGACAGTGCTCAGGCCCTGAGCTCAAGCCCAGGACTGGCAAAAAAAAAAAAAAAAAAAAAAAAAAAAACCAAGCCAGATCATCTGGGACAGAAGCAAATCTACAAAGAGCTCTGTTTTGAATGGCATCATAGACCAACTGGACCTATCAGGCTCCTACAAAATGTTTCGTCCAACAGCTGAATTGCTGCATATTACTATTCTTCTCAGTAGTCCATTAAACTCTCTCTGAAAAAGACCATGGTTAGGGTATGAAATAAGTCCCAGTAAATACATAAAAACTGAAATAGCCCTTTGTATTCTGCAAGACCATAAAAATAGAAGTTAATCAAAGGATCTAAAGAAATGTATGGGAGACTGCACACCACATTTCCATATGATGGTTGTCTAATTAAAGACAGCACTTCTGAGGACAGGATGGAAATGATGATACAACTTAGCAGAACGTTTACAATGTTACAGAGGCAGTTCAAGCAGAAAGATTTATAGTTATGAGAGCCTACATCAATAAACGAGCAGGATCTCCACCAAATATGGGCTAAGGGTTGAAAGACTGTCAAGAATTCATGTACAAGAGTTCATGTATAATTCTCTAAGTTATAGGAAATGAGTGAAACAGCTAGAAGAAAAAGTGGGGAAAAGTCTGCTCCAATTTCTGGTGGTCAGAGGAGAGGCAAGCAGTCTGGAGGAAAGGCAATACAAATCAAGATGAATGGTGGGAATGCAAATGCAGGAGAGTCTAGCTAGGCTCAGAGCAGTCTCCCAGCACCATGCATCCGTCCAGAGGCTGATGTTCTGCAATGCCTGCTCTGTTTGCAGGACTTCGTCATAGACAACAGGAACACTGACTGGCTTCACAGTCAAAGCTTTCACCAATGTTTCAGCTCTGAGATTTACATGACTGGTATTTTCTTTACATAGAGCAAGAGAATTAAACTAAAAAAAAAAATGATTATGGACCAAGAAGTTATGGGGGTGGGGGCAGGAAATGCAGAAATCCCTCAAGGCAACACAAAGACCCGGAACGTTTAATGGCATGTGGAATTACTGACAGGCGATATCCTAAAAGTTTCATGAGGATCAAGTCAGTGATCCCAATAAGGCAAATAATAATGTGCATCTGCTTTCCTTCTGCTTTTGTCTTCCTGACAAGAATAGTCTTTGTTTTCTACTATTTAATCTTTTGTTTTTCATTGTTTCAAGGTGATATACAGAGGGAACATTATAGTTACATATGTCAGGTAGATAGTACATTTTATTTTTTGGTAACATCAAGTCTTCCCTTGCTCTCCGCATCCCTCAAGTTTTTTAACATAGTATCTAATGAAAACCACTGCTGGTTTTGTCCGCCCATCACCCTTTGTCCCTCCTTTTCTGTGCACCTTCTCCTAAAGGCAGATAAACACACAATATAAAAAAACAAAAACTCATACGCATAGGCAAAAACTTCCTGACCAGAGTCCCAGGGTCACAACAGGTTGGAGAGAGACTCGACAAATGGGACTACTTAAAAATAAAGTTTCTGCACAGACAAAAGCATAGCCACCAAAGTAGAAAGACAACCAACCAATGGGAAAAGATATTTATCAATAATACATCAGACAAATGCTTAATATCCAGTATCTACAGGGGACTAAAGAAACTAATCCCCCTTCCCCCAAACCCAACAAACCAATCACTAAATGGGCAAGGGAACTAAAGAGAGACCTATCAGAAGAAGAGATTAAAATGGCAGAAAAGCATATGAGAAAATGTTTATCACCTATGGTCATAAAGGAACTGCAAATAGAAACAACCCTAAGATACTACCTTACCCCAACAAGAATGGCTAAGATTTTGAACTCAGACAATGACAGTTGCTGGCCGGGTTGTGGAGAAAGAGGATCCCTACTGCACTTCTGGTGGGATTGTAAACTAGTATAGCCACTCTGGAAGGCAGTTTGGGGGTTTCCTAAAGAACTGAAAATAGACCTTCCCTACAATCCTGCCATACCACTACTGGGCATCTATCCTGAACATCATAACCCAGAATATGATAAGGACACCTGCTCAGTCATGTTCATCTCTGCACTATTCACAATAGCCAAGTGATGGAAACAACCCAGATGCCCTACTGCAGAAGAATGGATACAGAAAATGTGATATATATATATATATATATATATATATACACAATGGAATTCTACATAGCCAACAGACAAGATAAAATAATGGCATTCGCAGGGAAGTGGATGAATCTAGAGCGAATCATGTTGAGTGAGACAAGTCAAGACCAAAGAAACAAAAGGCACATGGTATCCTTAATATGTTGCTATTAGATCCAAACAGTACAAGAGCAATGACTCAATATTTGCTATGGACATGGTATTGGAAATATAAAGACAACTACATAGACATAAAAATTTATGACTCTATAGTTATAATGTTTTATTATATATTAATATGTATCTATGATATACAAACCCTCAGCTTAATTTTAATTATGCTCTAAAATCTAAGTGCCAGTGATTGTATATAGAGATTCCCTTCTTGAATACTTGTTTGTTAAACATGACATTTGAAATATGATGTAAAACTCAATGTTAATAAATTCTTTAATTTAAAAAAAAACAAGAAAAGGCAACAAGGAAAACAACCTCATTTCCAAAACTAGAGTTTTGATTAAAACTTTCATCAGTCTTCTGCATTAGAGTCTTAACTTGCTATGAGTCAGGAAACCTATAAACCACCTGCAAAACTAAGGGGCACTTTACTGGGCTGACAAATAGCTGCCAGGGAGTGAAGATATCACATTCTCGTGGCTACACAACTGATCATTTTTCTGTGGTGTCTTGAAATATTGAGAATACTGTGTTTTAAGATAAAAACAGACATTTTCTCTTAAATCTGTTTACTTAATATGATTTTTTCCAAGTCTTTCTATTTCCTTATGAATGGAGCAATGCCATTATTTGTGATAGAAGCATAGAATTCCATTGGGAGTGTGTGTATATATTTATATCATATTTCCTTGATACATTGATCTACTGAGGGGCATCTGGGTTGATTTTATATCTTAGTTATAGTAAATAATGCTGCAAGACATCGGATTTTTGAACATCTCATCCTTGGCTTCACTGCATCTGGATACTGAATGGAGAGTTTTGTGTGATCCACCAAAATCTGGACTATGAGTTTAATCTCTAGAAGGTGAGCTTAGTCATGGATGAACATATATTTGGACTAAACAAAGCTCTTGCTCTTGCTTCCCCTAGCCCTGCACTCTGCAATATTAAATAATCTTCCTGTATTTCCCAGGAAAATTCATTTGCATAGCATCTTTATTCTTGTTCTTCACACAGCAAATAGAGATGAATGGAATAGAATCCAGAAAAAATGAGACTTTAAAGCTGTTCATGAAAAATTGACTCCCCCATAGAAGTTTCCTCCATGTGAATGGAAATCAGTAAAATAATCCACTTCACAATATGCTGAAATGAATAAAATGCCTAGAATAGAGATAACAAAGGAGGTGAAAAAATCTCTGCATAAAAATTGCAAATCATTAAATGTAGAAATGTTCAAGACATGAAGATATGCAAAGATATTCTTCTCCTTTTTCAGGATCAGCAGAATTAATATTGGGAAAGTGGCTACATTATCAAAAGTGGGCAAAAGAGTTAGTAAAAATCTCCAACAAAATGTCAATGAATTTGTAGCTTAAAATTCATACAGAGGCAAAAGAAAACCCAAATAACCAAAGTAATTCTGAACAAATAGTACAACATGATTCCAAATCATACTTCAGAGCCATAGTAAAATCCAGATAATAGAACTGGCATAAAAACTGGCTCATAGACAAATGAAATAGAATAAAAGTTTCTCCATAAGCCCATGCAAGGGCATGAATGAAGAGGGTACAAAGAGGGGAGGATGCAGTCAAGAATCCATTGTGTAAATCACAAAATTAAGAAAAGTAAGAGAAGAGATGAGTCCAAGGGAGGTGAAAATGTTACAAGATACCGATCAGGATGCACTCTATTCATTCAGTGCTTTGTTAAATGATACCTCCTTTGTTCAACTACTTAAAGATAATTTAAAAATTAGAAAAAAGAAAGTTGTATTCTACAAAGAAAAAAATAGGAAGAAACACGAAAAACTTTAAAAATTAATCATTGATCAATGTTACTAAATTCTTTAAAAAAAACACAATGTCACACACACACACACACACACACACACACAAATTAATCATTGTGAAAAAACTTTCAACCCTAGTGGGAAAGAGTTTTTCAGATTATCCTTCCAGATTATTGTTTACAGGGAAACTATAACCACCCTTGACTGATTATAGTCCATGAGAGATGCAAACATCTTGACTTAGAGGTACGGAGTACTGGTTTTTACCCCCAGCTAGCAGCTCCTACTTTGTGTTTACCTGTCCACCTGGAAAGTGATAGCTATTCATGAACCTCTGTGGAAAGGAGAGCTGAGTAAAAGCCCAGACCCCTACGGAACTCTGTATCTCCTTATCATCATCTATTGTTTTTATAATTTAGGTCCCCAACAATCTCACTTATCTAGTGCATGGACTGAGGAAAGAGTTTCCATGACCACAGATTTCACAGTAATATTTCTTTCTATTGTTTATGGATGCATGACTTTGTATAGCCACACTTGTTACAAAAATAAGGAGACTTTCTGCAAATAACTTGTATAAAACTCCAGGATGTCAGAGGGTTTGGAAGAACCCCATC
This sequence comes from Megascapheus bottae, assembly GCF_031878675.1. Classification (NCBI taxonomy): domain Eukaryota; kingdom Metazoa; phylum Chordata; class Mammalia; order Rodentia; family Geomyidae; genus Megascapheus; species Megascapheus bottae. The sequence goes on from NC_143513.1 coordinate 77,444,487, forward strand.
CATTCTCCTTGTTCCTATATCTCCCTTTCTTCTCTAAAGCATCCCAGCTATATGGGTAAGATGTTACAGTCCCCTGCTCTTCCCGCTCTAGCCACTTCCCAAGAAACAGCAGTCCTCCCTCCCCCTGTCCTCCAGAGATAAGATTCCTTATCACCTGCAAGTCACCTATCGACAGAGTGACCAAAAATATCACTGCTGATGCAACCCTCTGAAGTGGGTAAAGCTGCAGGTGTGTCCTGTGGAAGGAGAAGTGACTGATCTAGGCGCCCTCCTCTCCCTGCTGGAGGTATAAAGGCCAAAGCCCTGCACCACGGCCTATCCAGCCACCCTCACACCATGAGTCCACTCCTGACCCTGGTCCTTGTGGGAGCTGCTGGTGAGCTCCATGATTTCCCTGGACCCTGATCCTTTTTATCCAGGAAGACCTGGGTGGGTTTCCCCATTGTTGCCTTCCCTCATCTTCAGCTAGCATATTTCCATTCCAATTCCCTTCTCAGGCACTCTTCCCTCCCCCCTTCCTGAGTTCTATACTAGCCTCACCTCAGTCCTACTTCCCTCGAGTCCACTCTTAGTACTGTCCATCCTTCATCTAACTTAGCTGTCTTCCTACTGGCGTGAGAAGGAAGCCAGGGGGAAATTGTCCCTGAAAACAGAATGCACCAACCAGCCTGTATGGGGCTGCACCAGTTCTGGGGGTGGCTCTGGACTAGCTGTTTTTAACCTCAAAGGTAGAAAGGATACACAGACTTGGCATTAAGAAATCATGGGTAGAGGATCCAATCTGTGTGTTGGGTTATCTGTGTGTTGGTTACATGATACTGAGTTATCTGTATTTGGATTATGAAGATTCCTATACACACAGCCAAAGTTAGAAATCATTTATTTCATTGGTTAATAGCATGTGCCTCCCTTTACTCTTCCTAAGGTGCCTAGGAGCTGCTCTTTTATTAGGACGTTACTGCAAAGATCTACAGTACCTACAGAAGTTAGGTACAACGAGGCCCGTGCAGCCAGAACATTTTCCTAACTGTGCCAAGCATGCTGATATTCTGACACTACACAACAAGGGGTGTGTAGGATCGAAACATAGACAAAAGCACTCAGTGCACGGGATCACCACATTCTGAAGGTATCCCACACTGTCTGCGTTCTGAATGCTTTCCTTGTGCCCTCCTCCAGAACATTTGAGCCCTTTGAGGTTTCTATACCTATGTCCAGTAGACCCAGGCATTTTGGACAACCGTACACTATGGCCCCAATGAACCCTCCTTCCTACCAGCTTGCTTACAGTCATTGTGAGCCTTAGGAATCCCAACCAGTAGGAAATAGATAAAGGATCCAGGATTCCACTCTCCAATCTCCTATTGAATTGGCTCCTCTCCTATCTCCCTCCACACAAGCTGCTGTCCCTCTGGATAAGCATGACAAGATCGTGGGTGGCTTCACCTGTCCAGAGAATTCCACCCCCTACCTAGTGTCCCTGAACAATGGCTGAAACCACTTCCGTGGTGGCTCCCTCATCAGTGACCAGTGGGTGGTGTCTGCAGCTCACTGCTACAGGCCGTAAATGCTAGGCCCTTGGCTACAGAGTCTAGAGCTTGACCTTTGAGAGATATGAGTGAGTCCAGGAAAGAGGGGAGCTGTCAGAGAATTGGGGAACACTTGGGGAGCAGAAGCAGCAGCAGCTTTCTTATGGGAGCTGAGGCTGGAGAGGGACACAATCCCATAAACCTGAACATGAAACACCAGGTCAGGTTACAGCCTTCTCCTTCTGATGTCTCCACTGGATGGATATGCAACTGAGAAGCATCGTTGTTCTCAACCCTGAGAGGCATCAGAAGGAAGGGATGAGGACACATGGGTTTCTAGGCTCCACCTCCTAGACTATGATTCGTTGGGTCCATGGTGGGAGCTGAGAAGATGAATCTCTGACAAGGAGCAGGCCATGACACTACTGCAGAGGCTCCCTGTGCTGTTAGACGCATGGGGTTGGATCCTGCAATGTGATAGTGCTCACCAGAGAAGGGAAGAGAAAAGGTCCCTCTCTGTCCTCAGCAGTGTCATGGAATGAGAACATTGAGTAGCTTTCTTGTTTCCTCAATCCTGGGAAAAGTCCCTGAAGAACAGGTCAGTTGAATAGAAAATTGAGTGGTCATCAATGTCACTCCTTCCCATTAGCCCTTCCCACTTTTCAACTCTGAGCTCCTGTAGCTCCTCCCAGCCCTTACCTGTGTGCTGTTCTGTTGCTCCTCTCTGGGGCAGCAACACGGGAACAGGGAGGGACACACAGGGCCAGCCTGTAGTCCCCCAGGAAGCCAAGTGAGATGCTAAGTATCGATGACCCAGCCCTCCCCCAATTACCGGGGAAGAAAAAAACCACGCTGAGTCAGAAGCAGTGTTAACCATGAAAGCGCATCAGATCTCTCTGCTGATCTCTGCTGATCTGATCTGCTGTTCTCTCATGTTCCCTGATGCTCTCATGCCTTTATTGCGTCAGACAATTAGTTATATACTGTTAGGGTAGGAGAAGGTGGGAACTAGGAAGCTAGCCAATAGGAAGAGGGCCTCTGTGCTACCACTAAGGGTCTGGGTGGGGCTTTCAGGTACTGGGCAGGACAGGTGCAGGAAAGCGCAAGACACTTTTGCTGCTGTGAGACCCGCGAAGCTTCAGGGGGTTCAATCGAGTCACGTACACAGAGATGCCTTAAGAGAGGTATGCAAAGGACCGAATGCCTGGTCAAAGCTCTTTAATTGCCCCTGAGCCAGAATCAGGCCTCAGAGATGGAGGTCAGGCCCCAACACTGTTCTTCTGGTGTTGCTGTGTGGCCCCTCAAAATCCTCCAGAGCCACCCGTGAGCAGGGAGCTTGAGAACCTGGGATCCTTGAACAATGGAGAGCCAGCCTCCAATAAACCTTCTCTTCCCACACAGCTCCATCCAAGTGGGACTGGGAGACTATAACATCAAAGTTACTGAAGGAAGCGAGCAGTTTATCGATGCTGCCAAGGTCATCCCCCACCCTGACTTCAGCCGAAAGACTGCAGACAATGACATCATGCTGATCAAGCTGTACTCGCCTGTGTCCTTCAATTTCCAGGTGGCCACTGGGACCCTACCCACCTCCTCCTGTGCACATGCCAGCACAGAGTGCCTCATCTCTGGCTGGGGCAACACCCTGAGATTGGGTGGTAAGTGAAACTATTCACCCTCTTTCCCCTTGCTTTCCAGAACTAAGAAGACATCTGAGTTGGATTCCTTTCATTTCCGGCCTTCAAAGAGATTTCACAGGGCTGCCACATAGTGATGTGTTAGTAGGTAGCAGAGAGATGCAATGTCCCAAAGAGTTCATCCTTCTTCCTAATCCTGGAATGTGGAATCAGACATTCTCTCTCTAGGGACTAAAAGCTATTGTTTCATCCTTGGCTCACCCTTTTAGAGTCCTGTGTGGTGCTTCTCCCTGGTGTTCAGCTGTGGATTATGGTTCCTCCTACCCTGGGAAAATCACCAACAACATGGTCTGCTCTGGCTTCCTTGAGGGAGGCAAGGACTCCCGCCAGGTAATTTGACCCCATCACGTACCAAGATTCCTATCCAGATCAGGCCCCACTCGGAAGCAACATTTAAAGAATCTCATTTGGTTAGCCTAGTTTTTTTTTAAGTTCCATACGACAGCTCCATTGAGAAGTGAGGAAGGCTCGTTTGACTATATATAATCTTCTGGACAAGAGCAGAGGAGGAATCACCATGAGATAGACAGAGAGCTGCCTGGGTGACTAGAAAAGCTCCTTAAGTTCCCAGTGACTGCAGCGGTGTTCTCCCTCATCTCTCCCTTCAATAACTGGCATCTTCACTCTAGGGTGACTCTGGTGGACCTGTCATCTGTCTTGGAGAGCTCCAGGCAATCGTCCCCTGGGGCAATGGCTGTGCCCTGAAAAACAACCCTGGAGTGTATGCCAAGGTGTGCGAATACTTAGACTGGCTTCAAGATACTATCACTGCCAACTGAAGGCCCTTTATCACAAATGAATTGGTCCTCACTGCTTACGTCTGTGCCGCTCCATCCAGCCCCTCTGCAATGGAAAATGAACTCCAATCTGAGGCCCCATGGAGCTCACAGAAGAAAAAAGAGCAGGGAATCTTATTTTCACAAACCTTTTTCATGGATTGATATGATAAGACATAATCCAAACAATAAAAGGAAAGAGACAGAGACAAAGACACCAAGACGGAGACAGGGACAGAGTCAGAGATAGAAACAGAGGCTATCTTCTTAGATATATACCTTTCAGAAAGTCCGTGCTGAAAGCATTCTCAACCGTGTTGTTTTGTTGGGTCCTGAAGCTACCAATATTTGACATGATTGGCAAGGCCACAGCATCTTTTTATTATGGCAGGAACCAATTGGTGCCACAGGCAGTTTTATCTAAAAGAACCTCGCAGTGGATAACCGTTGCGCATATGTACAGTTCCCAATTGTTGGCATACCCAAGGCCATTAAACAAAAACGTTCTAAACAGCAACAATTAATAGGCTGAGAAATCAGGAAGCCAATTCTGTTCACAGTACCCTCAAAGAAAGAAAAATACTTAAGTATACATGTAACCAGGAAGGTGAAAGACCCCTACAATAAAAAGTATAAAACCTTGGTGAAAACGACATTGAGGAAGATAGCAGAAGCTGGGATGGCCTCCCTCTATTCATGGACTAGCAGAATGAATAGCATGAAAATGACCACGCGGCCCCATGTATCTACAGATTCAAAAATCTCAATGTCAAAAGTTCACGTGGCAGCATAAAAGATCTCTGATGGTGAAAATAATTCATAGCAAAAGAATAGGCTTTAGAAATATCACAATACCGGGCTTCAAATATACCACTGAGTAACAAAACATATAGTACTGGTCCTAAAGCAGACATGAAGATTAAAAGAGCAGAATAAAAGGCTCTGAAATAAAGCCATATAGCTACAACTATCTAGTTTTTCACCAAAGATATATATATATATATATATATATATATATATGAGAAAAGAAAGTTGCTTCAACAAATGGTGCTAGACAATCTGGTTATCTATCTGCGAAAGACTAAAAGTATACCCCTATCTGAACCCTGTTTTAAAATACTCTAATTTTAAAAATTATGGGGGGAGTTCTGGCCATCCAACAAGGCTCCACACTTGCTACACTCAGTATCATTGAGCTACATCTCCACTCCTGATTCTCCAGTGGTTATTTTTAGGATAAGCCTTCACTCCTGCTTCAGCATGCACGTTTAGACTTCCTGTCATTCTTGTTGGGATCACAAGTTATTTATGTTCTTGTCTTTGTGGAGACAGGGTCTCAAGGACTTTTACTGTCTGTGCTGGCCTTAACCCATAGTCTTCCAATCTCAGCCTTCTGTAGAGCTTTGGATGACAGGTGCATGTCACTGTGCCCGGCTATCTGCTGAAGTCTTGTGAACTTTTCTGCCTCAATTGGCCTAAAACTATGATCCTCCTCAACCTTCCAAGTTGCTAGAATTAGAGGTACCCCTAGCTGCTAACTAAAAGGAAATAATTAATTGTGCATGCTTGCCACCTGTGTGTGATTCTTCTTCCCTTAAACCTTGCTCCTCATCTCCTGTCCCCTACCAAGGCTCTGATTATTATTCTTGCCCCCTCAAGTGGCCAAACCCAGACTGCAAGTACTGAGGTCAATGGAAAAATAAGCAGAAGGCGCCCCCTGCTGCTCACACTGATGAGTGCGCTCAACCTTTCCTCTCTCCTGGTAGTCAAAAGTGCTCCTGCAGAAAACAAAAACAAAACAAACAAGCAAACAAAACACTGCATGTGCAGTCAGGCACAATGCCTAGAGAAGCAGAGCTAGAAAACACTTCACCATGAGACTCAATGAGCCCAGAGCAGGCTTATTTGTACGACCAGTTGAGCTGTGGGTTCATGCTAGAAAAGTCAAAAGAAATTTTTGCTTAGAGTATAAATTGATAATAAGCAAATGTGTGAAAATAAAATACTAAATGCTTCAATAAAGTAAAGATGTGTCTTCATTACATTGTAGATAATGAAAGCAATTGACTTTTATTCAGGCTTATGAAAGAGTATTGACATTCGGTAGTCAAGTTTGTCTTTTCTCTCTAAAACCTTGAGCCCTAGCTCGAAACACAATAAAGGAAACAGCATCTGAGAAAAAGAAATCTGGGCTACTTACCTGTAGGTTAAATTTCAGAGTTAGCTCGTGCAGGAAAATAAAACATATAGCAACAACTTAAAATGTCTCTACCCTTCAGGAAGAAGAGAAAGCCTGTGACCTGACCAAGTGTCCTTGCAAATGAATCAGATGCTTTCTAGACTGTGTGTCTCTACATCCAGCGTCCCTAGGTTTTACTTCAAACTCCTGCTCCAACTCCTTTAGCTAACTGCGGCCAACAATGAGAAGTGAAGGTGGTTGACAAGACAAGATGGTTGACAAGGTTCCCTCTGGTTCCACATCCAGTCTTGAAAAATGGCCCTCTCTTAGCTACCTTTCTGCCTATATTCAGAACAGCCCTGTGGCTCATGGCCAATTTTCAATAACTCTAGACCCCAGACGACCATCATAGAAGGCTCAGGGTTGGCCAATGGGATAGAGTAGAATCTGGATACAGAGGGATCTTGTTCTCTGATGAAAGGTATGACCCCTGCATGACACATAGACTAAGGGAAGGACCAAGCAGACAAGAGACTGTTCCTTCTTGACTGAGTGATGACAGCTTGGAGAAAGAAAAGAGGTGGGGGATGGGAAGAGAGCACCCTCTTCAACAGACAGCCTTATAAAAACACACAGATCAAAAGCTGAGCCACGTAGGGAGGAGAAAAGGAGGCCCTCTTGCCCACTCCAGCCCTCCCCCCATGCCTCTCATAAAAGAGGAGAAGGTGATGCTACCTGCCCTATCTTCCATTCCTCTCAAAGGAACAGGAGCAGTGCCTCTCAAAGGGGAGTTGGTGGTTTCTAGCCTCTGAGGGGTGGATCTGTGGGAGGGGCTGTTTTTGTACAAAGCTATAACATTGTGGGGACAGGGGGCCACGGTGATTCAATTCCATGGGAAGCCTTTACAAAAACCTTTCTGTCTGTCCCAACATCCACAGACCCTCCACTTTGCTCCTGGGTGACAGGTGCATCTGGGTCCTGAGTGCTTCCAGTTCACCCCTGCCACATGCCAGGCCAAGATCACGGATGAAGACAGACCTAGATCAGAACTGGAGCTTCTCAGACAGAGAGAACCCAATCAGAAGAAAACCTCAAAGGTTCCAATAGATGAAGCACACTGGGGGAATACTTCATTCTAACCCCAAGTAACTCAGGTCAAGGTCAGTGGGAGAGCGTAGCAGAGGTGATCAGCTCTCCAGAGGACTCGAGAAGAAGCCAAACTATCTCAGCTTTTGGTGGATGCTCCAGTCTAGGATGTAGGAGCTCGCTCTCCGAGGATTTCATCCCTTTGGTTGACCCTCTGACAGGGAATAGGTGCAAGAAGCCCCCTTCACAAAAGAGGTATTGGTCTCACTGGATGGACTCTGTATGCTTCATTGGCCCCATGATTCAGAGGTCAGAAGCATTCTACCATACAATACTGAGAAGAACAAAAAAGTATTCTTCATCTCGTTGTCTTCAAGACACTAGCTGGAGTCCACTTCTCTTCAAACACCACAAGTTGATTTTCCTCCTTGCCCCATGTCACTGTGCAAACACTGAAGTTTTCTTTGGAAAAGGCACCAAGCTCATGGTTCTAGGTAAGACAACTTCTAGGTAAATGTCCAGGTCTGTCCCAGGATAAAAGTGGGTCCCCACTGTCCATTTCGGAGTGGCTGCATTCTGCTGTGCCAATTATGACTACACCTTCGGTTCGGGGACCAGGCTATCTGTAGTAGGTAAGGCTGGGAAATCTCTGGGTAAGGTATGGTGAGGAAATGTTACCTTGGACTCAGATAAAAGAAAGACCATCTCATGTCTGAGGCTGGGGTCAGAGAAAGTGCCCTGTATAGGCTGAATCAACCCCAAGTGGTCAAGAGTCTGATCCAAGCTGAGCCTGCAGCAAAAGACCAGGGAGGGAGAGAAGATGGAGGTGATAATGCTACTGCAACTAGTGCTTTGAGATGAGGAAAACAAGGATGATTAATGAGCCGTGAGAGTCTCTGTCTTCCTTCATGCCAGAGCTTCTTTGGAAGGGCTTCCCTTACTATTTATTTCATGAGTCTATACTGTCTCCCTCTCCCTAGCTTGGTGCGTTCTCAGAACTTTCTGGAAGGGTGTAGGAAGTATTAGAAATGAGCTGTGTCTTGAATAAGGGAAGCGATTCTTGAACTCTCCCTAAATCTCAGCTGGGCTCAGCAGACAATGGGAGGTTTTGAAGTGGACTTGAGAGGCTGTGTTCTGGAAACACCCTTTATTTTGGGGAAGGAAGCCGGCTCACTGTGGTAGGTAAGTCATGGATGAGAACCAAAGGGAGACTTTGACTTTACCGAGAAGCACATAGGCTCAACTGAGAAGTCATGTTGTCTGTCTTCCCTTGAACGGTACCTACTCTGGCCATAAGACTTGGCTAGTTCTCTGGCTGTGCTGTAGTCACACACATGCCATTTCTCTCCCGTGTATCGAGAAAAGATGGGCTCAGGAGACAGGGTTCGGGGGATCTCCTGGGGAAAACTAGCTTCTGAGCACACCATGTCAGTTGCCCATCCTTTTCCCAGAGATAACGTCTTCCTAAGGAATGAGAGAGGAGAGCTAGCAGATGGATGCAGACAGGAAAGGAGTGGATGGCAGCAGAAGGTAGTTTTCCTGCCAGGTTTTAATGCTGTGTCACTAATGAAAAACTATATTTTGGCAGTGGAACCAGGCTGTCTGTGTTGGGTATGTACACATTTTCTTTTGATACCGTGTATTGGGAAGATGGAGGAGTGAAAGGATTCCTTTTGGGGGACAGGGAGGAAAGCCAATTCAAGACTGCAGCTCTGAGAGGACAGAAGGGTGGGGGAATGGGTACCATAGCCACCAGGGTCTGTGTGAAGCCATCTTCTGGAAGGAGAGACTCCAGCAGCTGCTCTGGGGTTTGCCACCTTCCTGTTGTACTGTGTTACAATCAGGCACAACACTTTGGAGGAGGGACCCGATTGTCTGTCCTAGGTAAGCCACAGGACTAAAGATGGTCCTTTGGTCCTTTGGAGCCAGTCTTCCTTCTCCCAATGGGGGTGGCAGAGGGGGGCTCATTTACTCCTTTATTTCCACAGAATTGAAGGACTAATCTCTTTAGAGCACTGTGTCTGCTCCTCTGTATCTCCCTGAAGTCATTGCCCTCAAATATGCTTTCTCCCTACATTCCTGGTTTCCTCTTTTTCTTTTTTTAAATGTGCATGCACCCCCACACACACCCACACACTTCTAAGCTGCATTCTCTTGTCCCCTAGCTCCTGTAGCATCCCTAGGCACTTTTCCTGGTAGAATTCCTTCAGTCTAGAGTCAGGTAAGGGCAGAAAGGTGGTCATATAGTTCCTGGGGAGCTAGGCCTGGTCCTTCTTTGGCTGGGGTCCTGGAGTAGGTTTTACCCAGGCAATTTGCTGCCGTGAGTATAATTCTCCCCTCTACTTTGGGAGCGGCACAAAGCTCACTATCATAGGTAAGAAGGCTCTGTTTTTGACTGCCAGGCACCTAGGTTTGCCTGAAATGGCCTGAGAAGGGAAGGGATGTAAGATTGGTGGTCGAAAAGTCAAATCCTTCCCACCCAGTGTCACAGGCGCTCTCGTACCTTTCCTGGAGTGTTTGTAGCTTGCTGTCTCCTATCTTCATTGCAGTTGTCCTGCTGCAGATCCCCAAGAATTTGTAACTTCCTTTGTCTGGATCTTCTTTTCATTGTTCTCTGGGCCTCTCCTCACCCCTACTGTTTTAGTAAATGTGTTGCTTCCCCTTTTTTAAAATCAGCTCTTCTCCCTTGTTGTTTTTCCTTTGCATTCTCAACCCCTTTCTGTGTTGTTGGCCCGACTTTGGTGAATAGCTCTGTCTTCTGGGTTAAAATCTTCCAACAGCCACTTCCACCATGGACTTCTGGTCTTGTGTGCAACTTCCTCCTCCTCCTCCTGCTCTCTATCAGTCTCTAAAAACCGATGCTGTGTTCCTGGGATGATTGAAGAGACTGGGAGGCAGTGAGGCAGGGGGAGCCAGGCTGGTGACACCTGGGGGGTTTGGTGTGGTCCTGGGGATGACAGCTTAAGTCTGTGCTGCTGTGGGATCAGGGGTGCTGCAGCTGCAGTGTCAGGGGACTGTCTGGGCTGTGGGACTGTGGTGGCTGTCCGGGATAGAGGTCTGACTAGACCAGTAATTGGAAGCTTACACTGCCTTCGCAACAGATTGGGCACTAAAGAAAAGTAGGAGAGCCCACTTTCTCAAACCCCAATGTCTATGTTGGATAATAGCTTAGAGGACCCCTCGTGAGACCATAACCATCATCGCACGCTTGAGAAGTAGATAGACAGTGAGAGTGGGGTTAAATAGGATGGGGTCTTTGCTGGGGATTCAGGCACAGCTAAAAGAATGGAGCACAACAGATGTGGTGCTGTGGCTCAAGTGGTAAGAGCACTGGCCTTGAGCTGAAGAGCTCAAGGACAATGCCTCTGCCCAGAGTCTAAGCCCCTCAACTGACCAAAAAAAATTTTTGGAACACCTATGTTTGGGGACCTGAGCAGATATTGCCCTGAATGTGGGGACAGATGCCAAGTTGATTAAAGGAATAGCCTTTAAAAGATTTAGTTTAAGGGGCTAGGAGTGAGGACATGGTATTGGGGAGTTGGGGGAGTCATGCAATCTCTCTCAAGCGCTCTATGATATATAAAATGGGGACTCCCTTGTGTAAAGAGCTTTTGTAAAGGGCTCAGCTAATGTAACCACTTTTTTTTTCCTGTTGCTTACTATTCCTGTGTCATGACTTATCTTTTTTCCCACGCCCATGTCCCAATTTTTCCATTAGAACCATTTGTCAACTTTGGACCTAGTGGAGACATCGGGGTTTGGCATATTTCTGCAGTCAAAGCTTATCCCTATGTTCAGAGTCAAAGCTTATGCCTTTGTTCAGAGCAGAGCCAAACAGAGAGGACAGTAAACCCTGGCAAAAGGGAGGGTGATCAAAGATGAGCTGTGGTTCCTTCTGTTCTTCTGATGAAATCATTCTTTCCCAAAATCCCAGGAATTCTTTCCTTCCATCTGTCAATTGTGTGGGAGGGCTCATGCTTTCCAGAGTGAAACTTTTGCTGAAATGGCCCCTGTACTGCGATGAGTTTCCGCCAGCAATCAAATTCTGACTACTTTTAGGAATAAATTTGCCTGTGAATTAAGATTTCAAGCTTCCTGAACACAGAGAAAGAAAGAGAGAAAGAGGAAGGAAGGGAGGGAAGGAAGGAGGGAGGAAGGGAGGGAGGGAGGGAAGACGGAAGAAAGGAAGGAAAAAGAGGAGGGAGAGAGAGTGAAAGAAAGAGATAGAAAAAGAAAAAAGAGAGAGGAAGACCACAAGCTCCTACTTACTCCCTCTTCCAATCTCTGTATAGAAGTCAATATGGGACATCAGATAGACTGCCTACCAGAGACACCCTGTTGCTTCAAAGCACATTACATGCTAAAACAAAAAAGAAGGAAAGAGAAAGGACTTGGATCCAGGCACCAGTGGCTCACACCTTAATCCTAGCTTCTCAGGAGGCTGACATCAGAGTGTCTTGGTTCAAACTCAGCCTGGTCAGAAAAGTCCCTGTGAGACTCTTATCACCAATTAACCAGAAGTGGTACTGTGGCTAAGTTGGTAGAGCACTAGTCTTGAGCTCAAATAGACTAAGGAATAGTACCCAGGCCCTATGTTTAATCCCCACAACTGACCAAAAAAAAAAAAGGGACTGGGGTATGCTATTGAGAAATATAGTCAACATAATGGGGAAAATATTTTTCTAGGCAAGGAAGACTGATTCTAATATGGGGCATCGCCCAACAGAACTTGCATATATACCTCATACACAAAAGAAAACAATAATTAGGAAAAAGTCTATTTAGTTTCCATGATCATGATGCTATTAAGTCTTCTGCCTCAAAACAATCTATACTGGAAGGAAAACAGGGAGAGAGTAAAGGAAGGGAGCACACTGTCCAAAAAGAAATGTGGTCATTACCTGACTTATGTCACTAAAATCCCTCTGTATATCATCTTCATAATAAAAACTTAAGAACAAAATCCGAACTCACTCAACTACACTGAGGAATATTAGATGGGTAGATTATTTGGATAGATAATCAAATCCCAGGATATGATGCAGTATAAAGAAAACCAAAAGGACCAAGACCCACTGACACTTTATGGAGATGAGGAAGCCAGTGTGCCAGGTATTTTCAAGAAACAACCAAGAACGAAGTTGTAAAGTTGAGGAAGATCAACAGTACTCACAGACACAGCAATCTCAAAGCCAGTGAGGCTACTACAAGATGATTTGCTTTATAATCATAATTTTCAACTCCTCAGCACTGTCTCTTCTCTCTCCCTTTCTCACACACACACACACACACACACACACACACACACACACATACACACTCCATACCATGCCAAGACATCCCTCGGCTCTGCCCTGCTCTCAACCCTCTTCACTTTGCAGAGGACCTGAACAAGGTGACCCCACCCACGGTCAATGTGTTCGAGCCAGCAGAAGCAGAGATCTACCAGAAACAAAAGGCCACCCTGGTATGCCTGGCCACAGGCTTCTACCCCGACCTCGTGGAGCTGACCTGGTGGGTGAACGGGAAGGAGGTGCACAGTGGGGTCAGCACAGACCCTCAGCCCTACAAGGAGAACCCCAACATCAGCGACTCCACCTACTGCCTGAGCAGCCGCCTGAGGGTCTCTGCTGCCTTCTGGCACAATCCTCGCAACCACTTCCGCTGCCAAGTCCAGTTCTTTGGGCTGGAGGAGGAAGATGAGTGGAGCCAGGAGAAGGCCAAACCCATCACCCAGAACATCAGTGCTGAGATGCAGGGCAGGGCAGGTGAGTGGGGCCACCAGGGAGTGTCAGAGAGAAATGGAAAAATCTAAGTGCAGAACTATAATCTAAAATAGCAGAAAGAAGGGAGGGGACTAGAACCTCCATGAAGGCAAGGAGAACACCTACAGCTAACTTCCCTCCAGCGCCTCACCCTAGCAGCCTGACAGTATGTGGTCCATACATGGTCCCTTCCTACCTGGCCTGTGTACCTCAGCATCTGAGCAGCCGCCCTCAGCCCCGTTTATTCTGGTTTGCCACAAGTCTCAGGGATGGTGAGCTGTGCTCTACCTGCTGGACCCCAAATCTCTGCCTGCAGAGAAGGCTGGTTCACACCTGGTAGTCTGTATCCAATACTGCATCCACTTAATGTTCAGTCTGCCTACAAAGATAAGGCTTCTCAACGACTTTTCTCCTCCTTTTTCCTTTCAGATTGTGGCTTCACCTCAGGTGAGTGAACCTAGGCCTTTCCATGGAAACATAAGTAGGTCACAGGAAATAGATGTGGGGAAGGCCAGAGCTGTCTCCTCACAGGAACTTAACCTAGAGACTCTTCCTTCCTGCCTGCCAGCCTTATATCACCAAGGTGTCCTCTCTGCCACCGTCCTTTATGAGATCTTGCTGGGGAAGGCCACCCTGTATGCTGTGCTGGTCACCACCCTCGTGCTGATAGCCATGGTAAGCAGGATAGGGAGGAGGCAAGGACAGGGAAAGCGACGGACCGTGACATGACTTTCAGCAATTCCAAGCCAGAAATTTAGTAGACCCTGCTAAGACAGTGGTGAACAATGGAAAAGGAGGGAGCTTTACTGCTTTGTCACAGAAGACAAGCTACACTTCTCACAGACTGCAATGAAAAAGCAATACTGCAACAATCACCGGAGAGGCTGTGGTTATTTAAAAGTCCAGGGGCTATTATAAGCACCTCTACAGTCTATCTGAACAATAGGCCTGCCTCCTTCCCTCAGCCTCCATCACTCCAAACTTGTCTTTTGCAGGTCAAGAAGAAGGATGCCTGACGTTACCTCTGGAAATTGGAACTCCCTAATCCATGATGGTGTCAGTACGAATTCACCTTTGCCTGTGCTTCTAAAGAGCTGCTCTCATCTTGCTGTGCTTTCCAGAATGTACCCCCTAGTAGTTGTTTAGCTGTACACTTTGGGCTAACATCTCCCTAACCCAGAGGAAGCCTAAGTGAGCCAATAAAAAAGTTTCAGTCTGACCTGACTCTGAGTTTTATGTCCAGACGTCTCTGCCCCCTTGTCTCTGAACTCCCTAAGACTGTTTCCTCCAAGTCACAGAGAAATAAGAGATGTTTGAGGAAAATGTCCCAACTCAAGTAAAAAAGAAATAAGTGGTAGACAGGAGAGACTCACTTAGTATGGAACGCACTGACGGGAGATGAAGAGGCTCTTTCCAGCACAGAAGGATGGTAATGCTGAGTACTGCAATTTTTTGTTTTGCCCTGGATGAAGGTGTTCTGAGGAACAAAACCCAAGTGTGTCTTCCTTCCGTGGTCATATCCCCGTAGGCAATAAGAAATTGATCCCTATATGTCACCACCTTCCTTTCTGCCACCTCACTGAATACTTCCAGTCTTTGTTCACCATGTAGGTTTTGCAGCTTAAAATAAGAATATGCCCTGATTGGTGGGTGGGGGGAGGGTAATGGGTACCAAGACATGTGAAAGGGTATCAATGTATGTGAATTAATGCACCTTCTATCTGGCAAATATCATGTAACCCTTTTATTAATTATAATAAAAATATCTTTAAAAAAAAGAATATGCCCTGATTTGGAAACTTATTTCCAATGGATGATGTATCTTCCCATTTAAGTTGATAAATCTTTCTCCATGAGTTAGAGAGGAGTGAAGATGTCCCTCAACAGCTCTTGGAAGAACAGACAGTAAATTTTCCTAATACTGAGAATCATCCCTACTTCAACTTCTAGAAATCCTTCAAAAGCTCTCTGGTGTGTCATTGTCACCATAGTGACAGAGTCCCCATCCATAAGGTGACAGGAAGACCTGGTAATGAACTCTATCTCATTTTCCCACACTCAGCCTCCTGTTGTCATTCCTGAAGCCTGAGCTTCTTTTGTGAGCAGGCCCTTCTGCCTGATCACATGGCCGCCTCCCCTCCCCCTTCCCTTAGTGACTTGATGCGGCCCTAGAGGTTTGTTCTCAGTGTCTTTCCCTCCAAAATGTCTTCTCTAGTTGGGTGCTGATGGTTCACAGCTAGAGGCTGTGATCAGAGGATAGTGGTTCAAAGCCACACTAGGCAAGAAAGGTCTGTGAGACTCTATCTCCCACTAACCATGGGAAATCCAGAAGTGGAGCTGTGGCTCAAAGTGGTAGAGTGGTAGCCTTGAGCAAAAGTCACGGACAGTATCCAGCCCTGAGTTCAAGTCACATGACCACCACCACCAACAACAAAGCGTTCCCTGGCCCTTATCTCCCTCCCCCACCCCCATGCCTCCCTTCTCCTCTCCTGAGCCTGGATTAAACACATTCTGTACTTTGCCACCCTAGTGCTATGGGAAGACTTCCTCCATGAAACTTATCATACTTGGTAGAAACAATATCTTCTCTAATACCTCCATTCGACAATATGTCCTTGAAAACAAGGACACATTTCATGATAGCAGCTCTGAAGTATGGAACGATATGCTTGATCCAGAGTACATATAGGGTAAATTGTTTAAGAAATCAGCCAAGAACTAGTATATTTGAAGGGACCATATTCAGAAGCAGTGATAGCCATAAAGCCTTCCTGAAATAGCTATGTATTCTCCACTTACAGCATTGTCTGTTGTAACATGTACATGTTTTCAAAAGTGTGTCTAGGAAGACATACATATATAGATACATATGCACTCATATAAATATATTATATATGTGTGTTCACACACACACATTCACATATCCACTAACTGAACATATAGCACACTGGTATGTATTGCTGTCAATTTATCAATCTCCAAGGAGGGGGGAGAATACACACACACACACACACACACACACACACACACATATATACATATATATATACATACACACATACATACAGATATCTGAATCACAGTTCACATTACTCATAAAAGGGGTAAATCATGAACAGAATGCACTGAAATACAAGACAAGTTTGAACTACCAATATGAGCTGTTCACTAAACTACCATCCACCATTAGTGCTCAGTATCTGGCTGAGATAATCAAGGGAGAGTCTAAGGAGGTGGCGAACTCTTTAGAGGAAGAATTGACCTCGGCTGTCCTTTCTAGAGGATGGTCGTGCCAGCCAGAGGCACAAACAAAAACCCAAACATGGCCAGCTTCTTCTAGAGGCATTCATTTAGCTTGAAGTAAATCTCTCAGATAGGAGTAATCACAATCAAGGTTGGAAATTCAGGTCTATAACATGTCACTCTGAAAACCGAGCCATCTGTTTACCACCACTCCAGGGCATGACATGCAGCAGGTATTCACCAAATATGTGTAGGATAAATGAATGCAGGATGGTGCCCAGGAAAACAAAGGAGAATGATGATCATTTCTGTGTGTTTGTCCTTGTGTCATAAGTTGCCATCCCTATTTTCTGAGTTCCCCTGTCCACATGGCCTTTGCACCCCTAGCTCCTCCCACCTACCTAGCTATAAATGCCAGTCTGAGCAGGTGGGCTTAGTGAACCCCAGTGGGGGGCCCCAAGACACAGATGGTCTCCTGGGGTGGTGCCTGTCCCAGAATGTGGCGGCTCCCGCCTCCCTCACCACCACCACTTGCCTTGCCCTATGGCTTTCCCCAAACCCCTCCCCATGTGACATTTACCCCTGCTACTCTTTCCCTAGCCCCACTCAGTCAGTCTAACCTCTACCATCTGTGCTTCCGGCCACTGCACAGGGATTGGGGGAGGGAGGTGAGCAGGAAGAGAAAACATTTTTTGTATCATAATGTAACATTGTGGGGACTGGGGGGGGGCACAATGTTTCAAGTAAAGGAGGTGCTTTTACAAAAAGGTCTGCCCTGGAAGAGATCCTCTTCCAGAGGGGGAATGCATTACAGGATGGGGAAATGTGTGGAGATGATCCCTAACAAGGCTTTACAGGGGCCTGCACCCAGACCACTTGCACAACTATCTCTCTGCCCAAACAACCTTCCCAGGAACACGAAGACCAAGGCAGCAAAGTAGAATCTCCATTCCACCCTTCTCATCAAGCCAGCCTTTGACAAAGCACTAGTGCACACCTCACCTGTTAAGAACTCAATGAAAACCAAACCCTTTACGGTGAAGACAGAACCCACTTTTCAGATGAATAAACTGAAGTCAGAAAAGTTGCAAGGTTAAAGGAGGTAGGTGACATAAGTAGTAAACCGTGGGACTGGCTTGTCACCTTTCCCAAGGCCGGGCTACCATCAACAGCCCCATCCCATTTCAAGCTCAGTGTGCCACCCTGATGTCAGGGTGACTGTCCTCTACAAATCTGTCTTCATGCACTGTCCACACGGCTGTGCTCCCTCTCGTTCTAGAGGTGAGAAGAGAAAAGCCAGGAAGGACAGGGTGGGTGGCCCTTGTTTTGTGCTAGGGCAGGTGAGGATGGACTTGGAATTCTTGTCAGCCCGTTCCCTCTGTGTTCCTATGCTGAGCAAGTCTTCGGCCCAGGGACCCACCTCACAGTGCTAGGTAAGAGGGCAATAGGGTGCCTGTGCAGGGCTGGGGGTTCATTCTCCGCCTGGATGATCCCCTGAGCCAGAGCTCTAGGGAAGGGTGGGGTCCTGGACGGCCGCCCCCCCCCCCCCAGCCTCCAACACAGGGGTTTACGCCTGGATTCCCAGGGCTGTGTGAACACCGGACAGCAGTTCTTTGGGGTCGGCTCCAAGCTGGCCGTGCTGGGTAAGGAGGCGTGGGCTCGGGTGGACAGTGTGCAGATGTCCCAGGACCCTGACCGTGCCTGGCAGGCGGTTAGGTGGCTGGGCCGGCGGACCCGGTCCGGTCTGGGTGGTGGGAGAGCAAGCCACGGTGGGGGCGCCGTGGGGCTCGACTGGCGGGTCTGGGGCTGTGGCCGGGGCAGCTCTGGTTTTTGTCCTGGGCCTGGAGGCTGTGAACACAGAGACTCAGTATTTTGGCGCAGGAACGCGGCTGCGGGTGCTAGGTAAGCCGGGCGCCCTGGGACCCGGGGGCGAGGCCTGGGCGCACGGGACGCGGGCGTGGAGATGGCCGGGCTTGTTTTTGTACCGCGCCCACGGGCTGTGAGCCAAAACACTCAGTACTTCGGCGCTGGTACTCGGCTCTCCGTGTTGGGTGAGAGGGGCGAAGGCGGGAGGGGGGCTTGGTGCGGGGATCGGGGCTCGGAGCCCGGAGACCCGGTACCTCGGGGCTTGTGCGCGGCTCCCGGGGCCGGGGGAGCTGAGGTCTCTCGTGGGACGGCGGCAAGTGGGGGGCGCGGGGAGCCGGGCCCGGGTTTTTGTGGGGAGCCCCGGGGCCGCCGCTCTGACTTTCGGGGCCGGCAGCCGGTGGACCGTGCTGGGTGAGTGAAGGCGCCGCCGGGCTGCGCGCGGGAGTGGGGCGCGCGGGGGTCGGGCTCGCCGCTCCGGTTAGCGTGCGGGGCTGTGTCTGCGTGCTCCTATGAGCAGCACTTCGGTCCCGGCACCAGGCTCACGGTCCTAGGTAAGATTCCGACCCCGGCCAGCCTCGGGGTCCCGGGCGGAGGAGCACGGGGTGCGGGATGGAGCGAAGCTGGGAGGGGGGGCGTGAAGAACTGGCGATGGGAGGTGGGGGTTTGGGGGCGATGCATCTCCCCTTCTTTCTGCTTCCTGAGGGACTGGGTGGGGTCTGAGAGAGGGTGACTTGGTCCGGAACCCTGCAGGAGACAAGAGGGGATTCCATCTTTCCCTGGCCGGCCCAGGGGACGAGGTTTACAGGACCTAAGGCCACAGGCATGGGTGGGAGCAGGGACCTCCCATTCTGAGAGAGGCAAGAGGGGCGCAGGGCTGGGGACAGCAGTTCTGAGCCCAAGAGGAGGCCGTGCAAGGCCAGCTGAGGGGAGCAAAACTCACTGGGACCAGGGTCAGTTAACAAGAAGACCAAAACTACCGGACAGCAATAGAAAATCTAGATACACGTGGGGGAAAGTTAAAAAAAAAATTAAAATTAGCCCAGCATTGTTGACTTCCTCCGGATTTAAAATTCGATTTCAACTCTCTCTATACTTTCTTCCTGAATCTGAGATCCTTGGAACAGCAGACTTGCTTGTCCATGACTGAAAGGCACAGCTCCAACCTCAGAGGATAAACTTCAGACACCGGGGTGCACTCACCCCTAGATGTATCCCTGTCCTAGCTAGCTTAAAATGACCATCACTCGTACTAAGTACTCAGGGTGAGACAATGCGGATCATCCAGAGAGGGTATTCATCACAAACTCCTGATAAAATGCAGGTGCCCTGCTGCGTTGGTGAGGAAAATCCCTTACACTCTCAAGACCAGAAAAGAACTTCAGCATCACCAAAGATGGCAGCAATTCAGTCTTGATGTCATCATTCACCTGTAGTATTTGATAATCGCCCAAACAATAGACACTCCTTGTGGTTGGATTGTTATTAAATTTGACCCAGTCAGACAGCCATACTTTACTGCGGCCAGCTAAGATGGAGTGGTTTAAAAGTTTAGCGCCAGCTTGGGTTGTTCTGGTGCTGGATTTGGGGGATTAGGTGACCTTAGGTATGTTGATGTGTGAACCTCAGTTTCAATGGAACATAGAATTGGAGAGGAAGGCCATAGTAAGAGTTGAGAGTTGGGTTTCTGAGAGAAACTTCACAATGTTCCCTGAGGCCAGTTCCAGTCATAAGTGGGGCTCATACCTACCAAGAGAAGCAGCATGCTCGCACCCCACTCATAGTCACCGCTGCCACCACCACACAAACACTCACCCTGCAGGGAATGACACCTCAGAAGCATAGCTGACTCCAGCCTGGCCTTGGGGTTGTGTGGACAGTGCTTCAGGTTTTAAATGAGGTTCCATTTGCACTTGTTGTGCCTGTGGCATAGGCAAATTTGGTAGGGAAAAGAACATGTGGTTCAACATGTTTAATTATTTTATGATAGGTACTGAGGGTTTGCTAAAAGAAGAGAGAGTACTGCACTGAACAAACGCCTCTGGAAGGTTAGGTAAATCCCACAACTAGGATGAGAGAGAGAGAGAGAGAGAGAGAGAGAGAGAGAGAGAGAGAGAGAGAGAGAGAGAGAGAGAGGGGGATGCCACCAGGCAGTAAGGACGTACATAGAAATGAAGTTATTATGAGCCTACACTTAGCCCATAAAGACATCAACATATAATTGATTAGCAAGTAGGACTTGGAAAAAGGGAGAATAAACAAGATAGAGGCAGATCAGATATGAAATTTGTGGCAGTCATGAGTGTTAAGGAACACGAGGTCTGCTAAGCCCATGGCCCCCAAAGGTGAGTATACAACTGCATTCCTGTAACATAGGCCCTGGAATTAAATCACACCCTACAACAGAAAGGATCAAAATATGCTTTCTCCATAGACCAAGAGACTGTGATATTCAAAAGATATCTCTTCATTGGAACAGAACTGCTTAGAAGCAAAACAAAAAAAAAAGTAAACAGGCTAGAAATAGAAACTCAGGGGACACTGAAGGCAGGGAAAGGACAGGATAGAGCAGTTGGCATGCAGGCATTAAATAAACTACCCCAATGCCACATTGCTGAGCAAAGTCAATGCAAATTTGAGATCCTGTTGTTCTAATTCCTATAAACAGCTTTGCTTAAATAACTATTACAAAAACAATGGGGAGATATAGACAGGTAAGCCTTGATGAAGGAAAATCCAAATGTCATTAAAAGGATGTTGCCCAGAATGTTAGACAGTGCCGTTCCTAAAGCAGCCTTAGGGGAAATGGAGGAAGAGCGACCATTACCCATCCATAGACTGAACACCATCAGGTGTGAAAGAGGGAAACTTTCAAATAGGAATGGACAGTGAACTCAAAGCATGATTTTATTATGACTCCCTTGGGAGGAATTTTTCTCTGTCACAAATACAAATAGTCCATGTCATGCCAAGACATCCCTCAGCTCTGCCCTGCTCTCAACCCTCTTCACTTTGCAGAGGACCTGAGCAAGGTGACCCCACCCACGGTCAATGTGTTCGAGCCAGCAGAAGCAGAGATCTACCAGAAACAGAAGGCCACCCTGGTATGCCTGGCCACAGGCTTCTACCCCGACCTCGTGGAGCTGACCTGGTGGGTGAACGGGAAGGAGGTGCACAGCGGGGTCAGCACAGACCCTCAGCCCTACAAGGAGAACCCCAACATCAGCGACTCCACCTACTGCCTGAGCAGCCGCCTGAGGGTCTCTGCTGCCTTCTGGCACAATCCTCGCAACCACTTCCGCTGCCAAGTCCAGTTCTTTGGGCTGGAGGAGGAAGATGAGTGGAGCCAGGAGACGGCCAAACCCATCACCCAGAACATCAGTGCTGAGATGCAGGGCAGGGCAGGTGAGTGGGGTCTGGGCCACCAGTTAGGACACATCAGAGGGAAGCAGGAAGATTCAGGTGGAGGTCAAGAGTACGTGGAGGAAAGAGAGAGGGTTGATGGGAAGAGAAGGACAAGCCTCAGTGTCAGCCAAGCATGGTGTGGATTTCCTGGCTTCCAAGCTGACCAAGCCAGCTCAGACCCACTCAGTCCCCAGATGCTCAGCATCCCATCTGTGCTAAAGGAGCCATGAGCATCTGTACAGCGCAGCCTCAGTGTCTCCCAGCACCACGGATGGTTCTAGTTCCGTTAGTTCGTAGTGACAATGACTGTGCTGGACCAGCCTAAGGAAGGAAGTGACGGGGCTTTTCACTGTCTGCCATACATGACCTATGAATCTGACTTTGAAGTGTTATGATCTAGGGTTCAGTGTCCCTAAGAAATGACATTCTCTCACCCACTCTCTCTCCATCTTTTCTTACAGACTGTGGCTTCACTTCAGGTGAGTGAGCCTCTCCCATTCTCTCCAACTTCTATGGCTTTGACTCTTAAAAACATTTCTCAGAGGTTCTGCAGACCCAAAGGAGAGGGGAACTGCCTCTCTTGGGTACCTACCTACTCTCTCTTCCTGCCAACAGCAACCTATCAGCAAGGGATCCTGTCAGCCACCATCCTCTATGAGATCCTATTGGGAAAGGCCACTCTGTATGCCGTGCTGGTCAGCACACTTGTCCTGATGGCCATGGTAAGGAGGGGGACAGGGTGGGGCTGGGCAATCAGGAGGGTGTGGCACACTGTAGGATGTAAGGGATCTCACAATGTGTGCCAGCCATGCATCCTGCCATCTCACTGAGCCTGGAAAGGACCACAGACCTAGAAAAGAAGGCAGAGGTCATTGTGGAATATAGCACTGGTGGATAAGAACAACCAATGCATCCCCCTCAAAACCAGACCCCATCAGCATCACCTCCATGCCCTCTGGGCTGTAACCATGTCTGCTGTCACTCAGGTCAAGAAGAAGAATTCCTGAGGCTGTGTCGCTCATCCTGAGGTATTCTGCAACCACATTATGGATTCTCCTGTATCTGCTCTCTAATCTGTGTCCTTAAGAAATTATTCTTTCTCCCCTTTCTAAATGGATATGCATCCTTCCCTGTTGCCTCCCATACACTGAGCTCCCAGCTGTGAATCTGCCACCGAATAAACTAATAAAAATATTCAGCTGAACCTGGTTGTGTCTTGGCAAGTGTGTTTGGGGTCTTGCCCTTCACTGACTTCCCTTCTGGTCTGAGAAAGCACCGTCTCCTCTGCCGTACAGTGACTCACCACCTCTCCTCCGACCAACATAGCTTTCTCCTATGCCACCTGATGAAGGTCCCTGGTTTCCAGGATAGAGATAGGTTGAAGAGCTATGGCTGGGCTCTGGAAAACAAGCAGGTCAGTGATACCAAGGGAGGAGCACAGTGAACCATAATGCTTTCTAATGTAAGACAAAAGATTAGACTAGAATGGCCTAAGGTAGGTTACAATAGGCCATGTTTGCAATAGTCCTTGGATTGTGGTGGATTACATGGTTGGTGCTCTTCTCAGTTCCAGAGTCAAGGGTTAACTGCTATAAATTCGGATTTTTATCTGTGTCTGTTCTTAACACATACTTGCTTCAGGATTTGAGCTTAAGATTTATGCTGCTTTGTATGTCTGGTGACTGGTGTCTAGATAAGGCAGTGAGTAGAGAAAACTGATTGGTGAGTACGTAAGAGCTGCCTCTCAGGAACAGGGCACATTGTTCCAGGCCCTTGGTGAGGGGATGGTGGGTCTGAACCCTGGCATATGCATTGTCCCATTTGATTCCTTCAGCAACCATAGAAGCAAGTATTGGTCACTCTTTTTGACAGTGGTAGAAAGTGTGTAGGCCAAATGGCCGTTAAGTAATGAAATGGCTCTTTCTTCTAACAATGAAGGTAAGGATGGTTGTCCCAAGCAGTGACCGTCCTTGCTCATGGAGTCACAGTGACCCTACTGACTGCTTCTGACCTCTAGGAAAGATCATACAGAAACACAACGAGGTACCCTAACTCTTCAGTGTTTTTGTTAAGGATGCCTAAAGCATGTGACAAATGGCCACAACAAAGTACCACTGGTTGGTGTAGAACAATAGAAATGGATTCTCTTGCAGGTTACTTCTCCTTTGTATGGTTCTCAACCCTCCTTGCCTGTGTCAGTATCTCCCCTGCCTCCGCCTTGTCTGTGACTTTGCATGTAAATCCCCACACTTGGACACAAGTTGGAGAAGGGGACGTTATTGATTCCACAATGCCACGTGTCCAGGAAATGGAGTTGAGAGGTGGCTTCCTATTTCAGGAATGACTCTTAAAGCAGAGTTGGCCTATGATGCTTAAGGCATGTTGGCAACCCCACCAATATAAACTGTATCTACAGTCTCAACCTGTGCTGGTTATTTTGTTGATAGTTGCTTTGTCCGTTGTTATGTGTTGGTTTGTTTCCATGACGGCTAAAATGCAAGACAACGAAGGTGATAGGCTGTAGGCATATAACTAGTTCCTCTAAAGAGTAGGGATGGGGAGGGGAGAGAGGGGAAGGGGAGAGAGATGAGTACATGAAATGATGAGCACCTGCTTCAGAGAAGATGAGGAGGAGTGTGGGATACAGGGAAGAGACTGGAAGTGTGCTGTTGAAAGGTAAGAGCGTGTGTGAAAATACACCTGAGGGTCTGAGTAGCTGTGAGGTTAGGCCAAGGGAACAAGAGAGCTTGTCACAAAGGAGAACTGGGACTGTCGTTTTAGGGGTTATCATTTAGCAGATGCAGAAATCAAAGACATCCACTAGCAGGTAGGAGGCAGTAGGAGAAGTTTGGCTGCTACCTAGAGTTTGCCATCATGTCAAGATGAAGAACAAAGGACTCTTCTCCAGAGAGTAAAATGCCAGGTACAGTTCACTGTCTAGGGTAAAAACTAGACTTAACAGATATGAAGAGAGAAACAACAAACACGAAAACACCTAAAACCATCCCATACCCTAGGTGACACGGGAAAGATTTTCCTTCCAAGTCTTTTTATTGTCGGGGTGATCTATAGAGGGGTTACAGTTACATTCATCAGGTAGTGGGTACATTATTTCTTCAACATAGATGTTTTTCTCCCACTTTCCCTCCCCCACCCCTTCCCACTCATCTTGATTTTCCTGATTTCAAATAAACAAACTAACATATATACCAGGTACCAAAGTCAGATACGGTAACAACATGAGATAAACCAGAAGGGAGAAAAAGAGAAAAGAAATAAGCTAAAACAATATGAAACTATAAAAGGCTGGAAATCACAAACGTGATTCTTAGGCAAAAGTAGTGCTGGAAGTACAACAAATCCCAAACTTTAACTCAGCCACCGAGCTATAATAATGACAATAGCACAAAAAACTGGCACAAAAAACATGTCTGTGGACCAATGGAATAGAATAGAAGATCCAGAAGTAAACTTATAACAAGTTTAGCCATCTCATCATCAATAAGGGAACTAAAAACAAAGGCTGGAAGAAAACAACCTCTTCAACAAATGAAGCTGGAAAAACTGGGTATTCACATGGGGAAAACTGAAACTGAACTCTTACCTATCACCTTATTCCAGCATCAATTCAAAATAGATCAAAGTATACCTCAGACAATAGCATAATATACAGAATATAGAGAACTTAAAATATTATACCCTCGGAAGTGGCACTTGGTTTCAGGAGTAGGGCAATAGCCTTGAGCTAAAGAGCTCAAGGACACTGCCCAGGACAGAGTTCAAGCCCCATGACCAATCAAAAAAAAAAATTAAACCCTCAAAACACCAGAAAGCCAATAATAAATGGGCTAATGAGCTAACAATCCATTGTGAAAGCTGCTTTCTGCTCCCCTGACTGGTGTCTTACACTTGACTTGCCAGATTGCTGTCCTCTACATCTATAGAAATTAATTTCTAGTGGCATAAGAGGGGACTCTGCTGTACATTAACGCAAAGCCTGGCCAACAAATTGACAGCTCACTCCCAGAGATGATGGTAGACTCCTGTCGTTTCTAGGAAGGTGATCTAGGCCTCCTGAAATCCCCTCATTGAAAACTTGGTGTACCTTATTGGGCCCCAAACATGAGGCATTCCCCTTAGTCTTGGGCTGGATGTCCTCCTCTCTCGAATATGAAAGATTTTTTTCTCCTACTCTGTGTTTTTGTGGATCTGAACTTCTAGGGCTCCTTACCACACTACAGCTCTGCCTCTCCTTAAGATTTACTGTCATAATCTTGTTCTTCTCTGAAAGAAGCTCCTTCCAACAGAGAAAATACACTGTGTTTTACTGCAGCCTTTCCCCAGACCCATCTTCATCTATATACTTTCTTTTTGTTTTTGTTTTTCTGTAGTTGGATTTCTAAAAAGGCTCCTTGGAGAGATGAGGTCCCAGAGATGAGCAAGTACCATCTGTAGGTCAGCAAAACAAAGACAGAATTCAAATGGGATCAATCATTGTGTCTAGTTACAAAGTTTATGTCAGCCATGTAGATGAATATGAGTGTCTTGATGGGAAACTATGGCCCACAGCTACCAGTGGGTCTCATCCCCTGCCATATCCTAACATGCCTATTGTTGATAGAAGCAGGTACCATTTTAAATAGTAGCTCCACACCCAAGTTTTGGGTCATCCAGCAGTTATGACTCAACCCTCTGCCCTTTCACTTCAAGTGTGATTTGTGTCCGAATCATCAACGTTCTGTGTAGTAAAGAACCATCATAACCAAAGCTTGAATCCCAACTCCCTCCCGACCTGCCTAGGGAGTCACTGGTCAGCTATACAAAGGATTTCACTCTTGATCCATAAATCTCACTGTTCTCTGTCTCACTCTTCCAGAGATAGAGTTCTTATTTTTAAGTAAGAACCTACAAATGTATGAAAGACAGAATAATCACTTTTTAAAACATGATCCCAGAGATAAGGGCAGGAAAAGAACTCAACTGCAAAAAAAATGGAATTTAAAGCCAGAAAGATATGGACTAGAGCCCTATTTCTACCTCTCCTCAGTTACATGTTCCTGGGTAAATAAATTCAACTTTCTTCCTCTAAAAGGCTCTGTCAAATCCACTTCTTCCATCTCCTCAATATGTACAACTTAGCAAAGTGGCAACAAATTAGCTGTTATCATATAATGCATAGTGACCTAAATATGGTTCCAGGTTAAATGTTTCTGTTTCTCACACAGTTTTAAGTACTTTCTACCCTTCACGGCATACACACTCCCTTCTGAACACATTTAAATTTGTTTTTATCCTTCTATACTCCTAAAGAGATGATATTCAGAAAGATTTCAGCACCAGGTGGGTTCTGACCTACATAGGATAAAGACAGAACTTCACCTCCTTGTTCTGAAGATCTTATGTATTGGCTCCGTTTGGTTACTTGTTCAACAGTTTGTATCCACATCACCCTTGTTGACTCAGAGCTCACTTCTGAATCAAAAGTCTAGCTTTTTCTCACACTGTAAGCCACATATTCCCCTTCCTGTGGGCATCTCTTTCTGTGATGAGAGAGAACACAGAGTATTTTAATTTTGTCACATTTCTTTAACTTTACCTCTCCTGTTTACCTTGTTTCTGCAGGATATTATTCAGTGGTTGCTTATTTATCCTTTCATTTTTACACCTTTATGGGCATGATCATTTTTCCTTATTCATTCTTATACAAGTGCTAGGAAATGTATAGAAATACCACAGCTCATTAAGGAGTCCATGTTCCCAAAGCTTTGTTGGAAATCTAGGAGCTGCTCAAACACAGAGAATTTACTTCTGGTCTTCCACTCTCCCCAGCTCCCTGGCCCTGGACAATTCATCCTTATTCTTTGGACTTTCATATCCTCCTTAGTGAAATGAAGGGATTGGTAAGGTGACCCATAAGGAATCTTCAAGCTCTGCTCTTTAGATTTGAAGAAGATGGCAAGTGAAAAATCTAGGCTCCTCCCTCCCCCAAATCAAACTCCTCTGTGACTGCCTCAGAAATGGAACAGTGCTGTGACAAAGCCCTACCCTTAACAACACATACATTGAATTCTGACACTGATTCCCAGGTCCTCCTCCAGGAAAGAGGTCTATGGCCATGAATGAGACAGAGGAATGAGTCGTGTTATGGAGAATGGCTTTGGATCAAAGGCCAGGAAGTGAAGAGATGCAGGTCAGGGTTCATGCAGACAACCAGGGAAAGAATGGGGATGCCATAGGGCAGTGCTGCCTGCCAGGCTCGTTGTCTCTGAGTAACATCAGCACCAAGTAACAACAGCCAACCTCCTAGCTCCATCCAGGGGGGAGTCACAACAGGATGTGGTTTGACATTTACAGGGTCTCACATCTGGGGCGCCTGTGAAAGTCCCTCCCTCCACCCACCTTCTGAGCAACAGGGGAACCACAGTTGCCACATCCTGCCCACCTAGGTCCTTCCGGTTCTTGTCTTCCAACCTTGGCCTCCATCCAGCACTCTGGCAGTGAAAAGCTTCAGAGGGCAGAGGAGACGAGCTCTAGAGGGGACCCCACCATCTAACCTAGCTTTCACACCTGCTAGAGGTCACACATTGGGGTCAGAGCCTGCAGCAGGTGCAGTATAGAGATAGTGGAGAATATAAAACAGCTGGAATAACTGTTGTGACCCAATTGGAGTTCCTTCTGACCCACATCAGTCAGGCACTTTTTCCTACCACCTAGCTTCCCCCAAACTCCCCCTCAAACCCCCTTAAAACACACATTGTCCTATTGTTCCCACAATGAGAGGTGCAGGAAAGGGAGCCTGAATAATCAACAGACTACAAACTGGTCAGTTTCTGAATGTCTCAGCTGTTGTCTGAATGCTGCAATGACTAAGTTTTACTAAGCTTTTTCCATTTGTGGTTAAAACCTGCATTGTCCGTTTGTTTGGTATTTTCTGCTCCTTTGGGGTAAAAATGGTATGAAAGAACACAATTCAGGAGAGAATGAAAAACAGAGAGGCTGAAAGCCCCAGTAATTGTAAGCTTGTGTTTCAGGGGTCAGAGTTTAGAACATTTATAGAGATCTCCTCATTTCTACTCAAATCAACTTTCTTGCTTGCAATCAGGTATTGCAAAATCTAGTTGAAAGAATTATCTAGATCTAGTTAAAGAATTTTGCTAAATGTGGAGTTTTTTAATTTAGAATATATATCCTTAACTAATGATTGAATTCAAAGTAAATGCAAACTAAAAAAAAAATTTTGCTAAGTCTAGCTCTAAAAGTATTATCTCCTCCATGACATTTGCCAGCACTTTTCTGAATATCTTACAGGAATGAAATATCTGTCTGAAGTCTCCTCCTTCTTCCACTTGAGTGGTTATGACTGTCAAAGGACATTTCTCTGTGAATAAAGACTCTGAGACTTCACAGAGCACAAATAGGAAAGATTGATGGCTAGCAGTACCAGACTGAGCACAGCGCAGGGTACAATTGTCATGGGTTTTTCCATTCAACTAGATTCAATTGTGTAAGAAAATATTTACTGCACAGTTTCTAACTTCAGTGTTTCAGTGTGTTTATTTGTGTTGAGCTACAATCAAATCATACCTGTTGAAAATTAGACCTTATGATGGGGCTTTACACATCCCCTCTCACTTAACACAGGCAACACAGCTAACTCAGGCAAGTTTTATAAGGTAAAGAAATGAAATATAGAGAGATTAAATAAGCAGCCTAATTTAGCAGAATCTAGTAAATATTCAGTCAAAAAATGAAGGACTAAATTTGCCCAACACAGATGAATAAACTTCATTGTGCTCTTCAGTCCCATGCTGGCTCACTGGGCACAAAACGGAGGCTTCATATTAAGCATTTGATCCCTCAAGTGTATCGGTGACTCTTGGCCATTATTACAGTTCCTCTGGATAATGTGATGTCTAGTCCTTAGATTTTTCTCTGCAGTTTAAATGATATTGAAAATACTATTTAATTTCTGAACTAGCCTAGATTATGGGATGTGATTAAGTTATTTTCAAACTTCTTGTGCCCCCTTGTGGAGGATAAAGGACTTTACCAAAGGCTACTTTTTTAAGAGTAAGAACTAGAGAATGAGGAATGAGGAAGCCAGGTTGCCGAGGAAACCAACGCATCCTCTCCCAGCTATTCATCCTTTCCCCTCTTCATTTCTATCCAAGTCATTTCTCCTTTCAGGGTTCTTCTGTTACACACACAGCACCCTTCTTTACCCTCAGTCTAGTGTATGTCTTTGATCACCCACCATCTGTCATTCTACTCTGCTGCAAGAGAAGACAGACCGAGGAACTAGAAGTTTTTAAAAACCTCAAAAGCTCCAAACAGCAATCTCAAATGCATACTTCTCATATTAACTTCTAATCTCCATAAAACTCAACTGCCCCTCCCTGGCTCAAAGCCTCAGGTCCACCCCGCTACAGAATTTCTAGTGTCAGTAGAAAGGTTGATGACAGGGAAATAATTTAGTCACCAGTAGGTGACTAAATTAACCCATGAAGTAACCTTCGTTGGCATTTTCTGGTCTGTACGTCAGCCTACTTGTCTATCTGATCTCACATCTGACTGTACTTGTCTGAGCTACATTCACACATCCAGGGTTGGCCAACAAGGTCAAGTGTTAGGCATAAATGCATTGACATCCTGATCTAGGCAACTCACTGGTTCCACTCGCATAGATCATTTTGCAAAGAATTTCATGCAGTTCTTCTAGAAGTCTGGATGATTCACACAGATTTCTGGGTCTCACCTTAGCTAAAAGCCAGGGACAATTTCTAACATCTTCCACCCATCTCTGGGTAAGGGCCCCTGGGGAGGGCGGCTGCTGAGGGTTGGGGAGAAGGTGGAGTTTTTGCACAGACGTCTGCCCCACCCATCTCAGTGTGAGACTCCAGGCACAGAGATAGAAGCCAGAGTCGCTGAGGAGCAGCTTTTTAGAATGCAGGAAGAACTGGTTGCCATTCGGTCTGGAGGCTTCTAGGCTATGGGAGTCCATGGCCTCTACCTGGTCTGTACCGATAGAGTAGAAGAGCTGCTGGAGGGCCCCTCCTGCCGCCTGCCGGTACCAGTATAGGTTGGGATTTGACGTTCCCTCCACAGTGCAATTTAGCAACAGGGAGCTGCCCACAGACTGCATCCTGGCAGCTGGCTGTTGAAGGATAGTCTGAGCTTGAGTACCTACGAGAAGTATAAAATATCATTTAGACATGAAGCATCCCAGAGGAAAGTCAAGGATACAAAATAATCACTGGGCTGGCCCTAGGAGACCAAGAGATTAGAATCCTCCTCAGGGACTAAAGGAAACTGAGCACATCAGCTACTGAGGCAGAAAGGCCCTTTTCTATGCCAGGCTGTTGGACAGAGGATGAGGGTGAAATTTTGGAGGAAAGCTTTTGCCAGATAGGAAAACACCCACCTAAGGAAGCACTGAGGAGGAGAAGGGCAAGAAGAGAGTAGAGCATGGCTCAAGACGGCCTCTGGTTCACCTAAGGGCTTTCTCTTCTGCACCAGAGAGCTGGCAAGCCCCTCCCTTTTGAAGATCTGCTGAGTGAGATTGGATCCCCTAGAGCAGAGGCTGGTCTTGGCTTAAAGGTGTGGTGGATCGGCCTGCCCTCCATGGGAACTTGCAGTGCTGGATCATTATCAAGATTGCAAACCTACCGATGCTCAGATATGTAAATAGTGTTAATGACTCATTATTTACCTCCAAACAAATAAGCCATTCTCTGAGTCTCCCCAATGACATCCGGAGTCTCTGAGACCAGCAGAGAAACTGCAACTGTTTGGATGATGAAAAGGATCTGAGTCCATCTGAAGTTGGAAAGAAGAGCTAGGACAAGTCACCTAGATAGCTAGAGAGGAGATAAAACAGACCAGGCCTCAAGGGATTTAGATCTTTAGAGTGTTCAAAGCGGAAAAGCTTAGTTCTGAGGGAAGGAAGCTGAGGTGAAAGCCAGCCGGGGGCTCAACTATGTCCTCTTCATCTTGAGCAGGCAAGATTTGAGCCCTTGACAGACAGGAAGGATTAAATCCTGAACCGATCAAAATTGGACTCTTGTGTTCTCTCTGACTCCAATGGCTCAACTGGACCTGATTTCCCCTTAAATACAACACACTCTGACTCTGGAATCAAATAGACCAGGGTTCAGATCATAGCTCTTGTTTCTTGCTGGCTTGCAAACTCTGATCCTCTTTTTTTCTTGTGTGTAAAACAAGAAGATGGATTGTAATAGCGACAAATGTGTCTTTTCTGGTACGATACAAGCACTCTTACAAGTGCGGCTTTGAAAAATATTTTTAATTGATTACTACATTTTTTTTTTAACTCTAAGAAAAGCCTGAGACAGCAGCAAAGATTAGAGGATTTACACTGGGCCCAGGTTGGAGCTTCAGGAATGACAAGAGATGACAGGAAGCACTGCCAAGCTGAGAAAGGAGGCAGATACGGAAGGCAGCTGCTACAATTTCGTTGTGGTGAAGAGACTCTAGACCCCAAGATGCCAGGAAGACAGCCAGGCGGCTCTGGGAACTTCACCTCCCTCTCAGGGCTAAGCTTTGTTCTCTGAAGTGCTCATTTGCAAAACAAATTCTTAATCTGGGTTGTGAGGTTGGGCAGATTAAGGTAAAGAAAGAGCTTGAAGCCAAGGTGAAGCTTCTCCACCTTGGGTCTAGTGACACAATGCATTTGTTCTGCTGTTGCTGTTGCAATGGATCCAAGGTTATGCTGGAGTTCCTTGTTTTGACACTTTCAGCTGGGCCGTGTTTTGGTTGTTTACGCTTTTGTTCAATGCATAAGCTGCCTTCTTTAAAGGGGGGGAAAAAGCCTTTTCTAAGTGTAATTAGTTATCTTGTTTCATCCTTTGTTAAAAGGAGAAATCAACTGGTAAATATAGCGTGTATTCAATGAAATTAAGAACATCTGGTAGGAAATAGCTACAGGCATCTACAGAAGGTGATGTGTCTTACAATTGTTCTGTCTCCGTTTGTATAATAAATCTGTGAGTAGGACTTGATATCATACCTGTGTGTGTGTCCGGATGTCAAGAAGTGAGCCCCAGATGAGAAGCATGTGTGCAATCTGTTTCTCCATTTTGTGCATTTCTGTTCTTTGCTCCTAGAAATTTTGGAGGCAGGCTTTGATGGGAATGAGATGAGAAGGCAGTAGACGGATGTGGGGCAGAGAGAATTGTTCTTGCTCTTGATGGGATGGTGTTATGTTTTCATTTGGCTGGCAGGTTTTCCTGTTAGCATAGCCCAGGAGACCTGATAGAATGCATCCACCACACTGTCTCTCTGTCATTACCAAGTGTAGGAAGCAATGTAACCCACCTCCTTCGGGATGTCAGAGCAGATTGGAGAGTGAAGAGACATATCAGTCAGATCAGAGTAACCAGCTGGCTCCCGACTCCTGCATCATTATCACAACTCTAGCTTGAAGCTCTTTCCATATGGCTGGTGCCTTAGGAAAAAAATAAAAAAAAAAAAAAAGATCTCCTTCTCCATCCCATCTGCAACACTGCTTACTCATTCAATCATTCAAGCCATTCATTTAAAGCTCTGTGGCTGTGCTGTGATTTGCTTTATGTCTTCTGATCTCCAGGAGATTGTGACTGAAGATTCACGAGGAGAGAGGATTTTAGACATAGCTTGGACCCAGGTACAGAAGGGTCCATCAGACTAGCTATCTATATCCTACTTTCTCCTTTCCCTTCTCCTGAGTTCATGGAAGTTAGGACTTCCCTCTCCACCAGGCTCTTCCTCATCCAATTGTATGTGCTTAAGAATAATGACACAGAAAAGCCGCTTTATCTGTGAAGGGAATGTTATATGAGTTATCTCCTTTGTATAATTTTTTTTGCCAGTCCTGGGCTTGAGCTCAGGGCCTGAGCACTGTCCTTGGACTTTCTCAAGGCTAGAGCTCTACCACTTGAGCCACAGCACCATTTTTGACATTTTCTATATATGTGGTACCAAGGATTTGAACCTGGGTCTTCGTGCATGCTATGGAAGCACTCTACCACTAGGCCAAATCCCCGGCCCTCCTTTGTATAATTTTTAAAACAGTGATCCAAACCGATATGACAGATTTGAGAGAAAACAATGCTTTTAAAGTCTCTAGGTTCCTCTAGAAAAAAAAAATGATTTGAAAAATTACCAGGGCTAATGGGAGAAGGGCAGAGCCAGCCAAAGAGATCTTGAAGTTCCTGTGCCTGCTGTGGTTTGAGAAAATCTCCCCAAGAGAATGTGATAGAAATGTAATTACTGTTTAACAGTAAGAGAGGCGAACAGGCTGTAAAAGCTCTTCCTTTAATTGACTTCTCTTTTACACACACACACACACACACACACACACACTTTTCCCTTCTGCC
The DNA here is from genome assembly GCF_031878675.1 of Megascapheus bottae. Lineage (NCBI taxonomy): Eukaryota > Metazoa > Chordata > Mammalia > Rodentia > Geomyidae > Megascapheus > Megascapheus bottae. The sequence continues at coordinate 77,478,404 of NC_143513.1, forward strand.
ATGTGATGACACAACAAGAAGTCTCTCATCAAATATCAGCCCCTCAGTCTTCATTACAAATTACCCATTCTGGTCTTGCAGTCTAGAAACACACACAAAAAGATGTTGTTCCCTCTTTACATCTGCATACAAATCAGGAAAAAGATAAGAGAAAGGTGCAGAAGAGAGAACTGAAAGCTCAAAAGCTCTGGGGGCAAATGAAAACAAAATGGAGCTAGTTTCTAGGGTTGTAACAAGCTCTTAGAGTCTGCTTAGGAAAAATACCATGTGGTGAGTGGGACAATGGCTTTCTAAAGATGCCACACTCTGTGCCACAAAACCTGTATATGTACTAGATTACATGGCAAAGGGGAATCAGGGTCAAAAGTAGAATTAAGGTTTCTCATTGGATGGCTTTAGAATAGGGAGGGTAGCCTGAATCATGCATAACCAATGTTATCACATGGGTCTTTAAACATGGCAGAAGGTGGCAGAAGAGAGTCAAAGAAAGAAATCTGGCAACATGGGCTATGTTTTTGGCTTTGAAGACAGACTTCATGACCCCAGGTCTTTAGAAAGTGTAAAAGGCACAAAGATGGATTCTATTCTAGGGCCTCCAGAAAAGAATATACCCTGTCATAGTTATATACATTATACATGTCAAACTGGCCTTGTAGTCGCACTGTTGCTCCAGGTGACCTTGAACCCATGATCTTCCTGCCTCAGTCTCCCATGTGTTAGGTTCACACATGCCACACGTCTTGCTCAATAACATAATTTTAACTCAGTAAAATCTGTAGCCGAGGGGCCAGGAGTTTGGCCTAGTGGTAGAGTGCTCGCCTATCATGCACAAAGACCCGGGTTCGATTCCTCAGTACCACATATATAGAAATAAAAGCCAGAAGTGATGCTGAGGCTCAAGCAGTAGAGCTCTAGCCTTGAGAAAGTCCAAGGACAGTGCTCAGGCCCTGAGTTCAGGCCCAGGACTGGCAAAAAAAAAAAATCTGTAGCCGACTTCAGACATACACAACTCTAAGACAATAAAGTATACATCTACATCAAAGCACATGGGTCTGTATCCAACTCAACAGTCTGGTGACAAAGCAGAGAGAAGGTTGGAATGGATACCTCATCCTGGATAATTTAGAGATGGAAACCCAGCAAAGGAAAGGAAGCCTAGCACTGGTAGTCACCGAGGCTCTGCAGCTGAATAGTACTATGAAGTTAAACACGGATTGTTGTTTTGATCATTCGAGGAAATGGTGCAATCAACACTCTTTCATACTATGTGTGGAAATGGCAAATGGTACTATCCATTTTGTAAAACAATTTTGCAGTTGAAAAAGCATATAATATATACTCAGACAGGATCTAAGCCCTTGGTATATAAACCAGAAGAATGAAAGTGTGTGTCGTTACAGTTAATTGTGACAGCTTTATGTGTAATACTCAAAAAATTTTCAATAATCCAATTGTCATGCCTATCGGCAAATGAGCAGAGGAAGACACTGTGGTTTATCCATATAATAATCTATGTTTGTAATAACATGGAAACTTCACAAAATTGTGATAAATGAAAGAACAGAGACAAGATAGGGCCACTTTTTAAAATTCCAGTGTATGAGTTTCTAGTGAATGAAAGGAATTTACTGTAACAGTAAGAGATACACCATTGTTGGTTCCAGTACAGTATGGAGGAGAAGTAGAGTTTTACAGAGGCATAGGGAAGCTTTTGGGAGTCATGGGTTAAGTTCATTATCTTAATTTTGTTTGAGATTTCCAGGGCATTTAAATCTTATCAACTTATACACTTTAACTATATTTACTGTATGTTAAATGCACTTTAGGACAGTTGTAATGGAAAGGATTATATTAAATGTAGTGTCTAAAATCACTAGGCGCTAAGATGGTGGGGGCAATCAAGCAGGAGAGCCCCGTAATGAATACTGCATGTTAATTAATTAATCATAGTCAATCAGTGAGGAATAGGTTTCATGTTGAAGATTTTTCAGACAGACAAGCAAGATTGGAATGAGAGCTTTATAAACTCCCTCTTAAACATGCCCGTACTTTTGAAAAATTTCCGTTCTGGATGCCGGCTACCTTTGTCTTGTCTCTTTCCACTGCCCTGCCCATCGTGTTGCTGGCCACATCAGCTCTTGAAGAGCATATATAACAAATCCAAAGCATAATGACTGCCTGGCCCCATTTGGAAGTGATTGCAGGAGCAGCTGTTGTCATACAAGCCTAGCTTTCCCCCTATGTCTCCTTCTCCCACATCCTCTCTCACCAAAAGCAACTTGTAGAAGATTTCTATAAACAAAATAAATCACTGAACAGGAAGAATTCTCTCCATAGAAAAACAAAAGAAGTGTGGGTGTTGCCAAATGAAAGGGTACTTGCTTAGCATATGTGAGGTCTTGGGTTCAACTGCATACGACATAACCAAACCAAAGAAGTAATCATACAAGAAATAATAATAATAATAATAATAATAGTAATAATAATACAAAAGGAAACTTTCCAGGCACAGTGGCACAGTCTTGTAATCACAACATTTAGGAGGCTAAGACAGAATCGTTGAGGGCTTGAGGACAGCCCTAGCTACACAATGAATAAAATCCTTTCTCAAAACAAACCAAAAGAAAAAAAATGAAAATCAGAGTTCTGTCCTCTCATTACACACACTCACATAACAAACACACACACACACACTAAAACCACGGTAATTATTTTAGGAGAGAAGAGGATCGTGTCATATGACCTTAAATTTACAGTGGTCCAATCAAATGGGAAAACCTAAAAGTGATAAAATAAGATTTGTAAAGAGACATCAGAACTCATGATAACTGTCTGAAAGATATGTTTGTCAAGGTAGTTACAGTATTTGCAGTGTATGAGGTCTCTACCATAACAAATGAAGAAAATACAGCCAAGTTCCCAAAACAGGAATTGTTGATAATCCATACTTTTAGGCACAAGAAGGAAAAACAGCTTAAAAAACAAAAAATATTGTCCTACAGACAAGAAGAGAGACAGGGTGATGTCTGGAAAGTCAGCATAGAAAAGACAGGGCAGCAGGATTGAAAGGGATATGCCAAGCTTAATAAAAGTAGGAGTGAGTATGATCACCAGTTTCATTCATTAGAAGGGTTGAAAATACTAGGTGTGAGATTTCTCATTGTGAAGTTTAGAGGTACAGGAGGGGTTACAGAGTATGTAGAGTTCAAGGCAGTCCTTGCATTAAATTTAATGGCAATCCAATTACACATGGAAGCCAAAAGGCTATTCTCTACAAAGACAGGGCATTCGGAGATGCTAACAAGAAAAGAAGAAAGAGAAGAAGCATGAAGAAAATAATTTTTACGCACCAAGAGGAGAATGTCTTCCACTGAAACAGGAAAAAAGGGAAGAACAAAATATGTGAAAGGTAGATTTGCAATGAAGAAGGTCAATAAGCTTACAGGAAAATGCTTAATCAAACTACTGGGTAATAAAATCTAAACTAAGGAAAATAGATGCTGAGGTTGGCAAAATTAAAAGAACCAATAATGTCTGGTGTGGATGAGTATGTGGAGAAATAGTCTCATACACAGCAGGAAAGGAAATTCCCCCAGACTTTGTAGAAGGAAGTCACGCTGTTTATTACAAATGTTCAAATGGGTTTTACACCACAATCCAAAGAAAATGATTCTGCAGAAACATATGTATATGTGAACACTTCATTTGGTGAGGTTGTATGCTATAATGACAGTTTACAAATGACAATTTTATGGAACATATATATATATATATATATATATAAACTCTGAGTAAATAAATGAGCAGATAGACATTGCTGACATACAGAACTGTGCTGCAATTAAAACCAACGGAAGAGAGCAATATGTAGATGCATGGGAAAATTCCCATAATATTGCTGCTCAGTTGAAAAGATGAGTTGCCAAGCAATTCATAGAAAGTGTCATGATTTCTATCAAAATGCACTCACAGACACATATGCAAAGCAGACTATATTATATACATACTGTTCCTTACAATTAGGTGTATGTGCGCATACAATGTACATATGCATGTTCATCCAATCAGTAGTAATTCAGTACTTCCTCTATAGTTTCATGTAGCTTATTTGAGGTAGAAGTACACCAAGAACAAAGGCTTGAAAACTGCACACCTCAGTGATCACATGGTTATTTTTGAGTGATATAAGATCCAAGATCTCAAGCAATTACTCAATAGATAGACTGTCCTCATAAACCAAGTCCAGAGGGGCATAAGAGAGAAAAGAACATGAATCAGTAACTGAATCATCTTTGCACATGAAAATGGGTCAGGAGAGGATGCTAATGATTCGACTGGAATCATAAAAGGCAAAGACTTCAAAGAATGATGAGCAGAGAAAGGAGAGTAGATGATGACCAGATGTGCTGTCAGTCTGCCATTCACTACCTTGCTTTTGGAGACTGCTCAATGGAAAAGCAGGATGTGCGGTAACCAGAGAGAGATGGATCATTTAAATAGGGCAATGCTGCAAAATACAGGAGGAGGAGGCGGAGGAGGAGGAAGAGAAAGAGGAAGAGGAGGAGGAGGAGGAAGGAGGAGGTAGAATGGAAGAGAAAACAGAGTGTACAACAGAACAGATGTGAACTGAATGGTCAGAAAGACCCTGAGGATAAGACTGCGGCCAGGACTGGAAGGCTAATAAGGGAAAGCAGTCACAACAGATGGGGTGAAGAGCTGGCCTGTGAGCTCTGGGTGGGGTTAATTGGAATAATAGAGACATTTGAACAGGCAGCAAAAAAGAGGAGCCATTCAGGGGAATGTCAGAGTGAGAATTAGTGTCTGGTTGCTATAACTGCCAGACTATGGTATGTTGGAGCAGGAAAATCAAGTTCAGGAGGCAAGAGGCTAGGGTACACACACTTACATGCACACACACACACACACACACACACTTTCTCTCCTATACACACCCTAAGATTCAAATGTAAGACATTCAAATGAGTCATGGCAATAGTGTCAGTGACTTGACCTGTCAGGTATGTTTGCTGTCTGCCTTTAGTAAGAGCAGTTAAAGACGTGAGAAAGTTTCCTTTGTCTGTCACCATTTAAAACCCTGCTGTGCTCTGTTCAGAATTATATGCTCAATTTGAATGGACTTGTCTCGGACTAAAAGGAGTTGTGGCAGAGCAAATTTAAGAAGTTTCAGAGAAGTAGAGAGTGAATATCTATGGGGGGAAAAAGCCAATTTCACATGCAAATTGTCCCTAAATGACAAATTTCCCAAAGTAAGCCTTAAAATCTGTGGTCTAAAAAAGGCCTAAGAAAAGGACCAGGCTTTTGATTTTCTAACTCCAAACATCTCACGAGTTCTTGCTATGCTCAAGTGCAATCCAGTTGTTTTAATGCCTTTCCAACCTTATGGTTCTTTGATCCACTATCTGGAAGTTGGTTTCCATCCCATTTAACAAAGGAGGGCATGGAGCCTTGGAGAAACTGGATTACTTGCCCACTGGACTGGCAACATCTGGGGCTAATCTAAGGCCAACGGGTTATTAAGCTCAAGTATTTCATCTAAGACATGGACTTTTTTTTCTCACCACCGCATGAGAACAGCAGGAATCCTTCCCAGCGCTACTGTGCAGAGGCCTGGAGTTAGTTTCTCTATCACTATTAAAGTTTATTATTCCTCAGGCACAGTCCTTAATGGCTGTATCCAGACAAGTGCTTGGTGCTGCAAATGTTTTTCTTATCACCCCCACACCACAGATAAGAAAGCTGAGGAGCAGCTGGGTTAGATAATTCTCTGCACAGTCACAAGATTAACAAGTAGCTGAGCCAAGATACCGAGGCAGGGAGCCTGACTCTAAAGGGTTCACTAGCAGTACAGTGCAGTGGGAGAGATGTTTTGTTTTTGCTTCCCTATGGGTAAAGAAACAAGAAAATTCTAGGATCCAAGACAGGACATAAAATATTTTTATTTTTTTTTCCTTCTCCACAGTAGTGTTTAAGAGACAAAAGAACAACAAAATTGGGGTTCGTTATTTCAGATCTTTGGAAAGCAATGGATACACTCGGGTTTTGAGAATTTCAGAACTACAGGCCTCCATGCTAAGCAAACAATTCTCAAAGGAAAGTTTTTGAAGGGGGAGAGGGGTAATAAAGAGAACATACAGGTAAGAAGAATCAAAGTATGCGACAATAAAGAAACATTCCGGAATGTTTACTGTGTATCAAACATTATTATGGACAGAAAGGGACTCTGCATGCGACAACCACCAGTAATTGTCTTTGGATAATTAGAACCTGTTCCAGAGCATAAAGTTAGCAGCCAGTGAGTAGGATGAAAGATGGGCCTGGAGATCAATCAAGTTCCTGTCACCAGATAGCATTCACTTCAAAATGTCACTAAACAAATGCCATTCTTGAACTCTGGGCTTCTATGGTCCTAGAAATACAACAGGCCAAAGAAATGAATTACTTGAACATCTGCTTATTACATAACATAATAAGCAGAGGGAGAAGGAAATGAATGGACAGACAGAGCAGAGACAGAGAGACTGAGAGGTCTACATAAAGGTAGACAGAAGATATGCTTATATTGAACTTGGGTGTTGGAAAGACTGTCTTTAACAGGGTTACACCAAGGAGAGAAAAAATTCTGAAGCATTATCTAGTGAATAACAGCTGATTTAATGAACAGACCATGGAACTAGAAGTCAATAAAAGACAAAGTGCTTCAAATAGGACACAGAGAGGAAAAAAGCAACTTAAGAAAGATCCTGCCCCTATTCCTTCTCTAAGGTATAGATTATGCAAAGATGTCATTACTTTATCTAATCACAGTGATAAAAATAAAAAATGAGCATGCTTTCTAAGTATGTCTACAAGATCTCATGTTTTAAAGTGTCTATTTATATATTTGATGTGTAGCTAAGTAAATGTCTCTCCACTTAGAAATAAGTATTCCATTTATATGATCCAGTGCTAATAGGAGGAAAGATGAAAAATGAAAGCAATATAGCAGTTCCTTCACAGCTATCTATGCAAGGACTGGGAAGAAGTAATCTCCATCCTTGCCTTTGGAGTTGGAAAGACAGACAGGAGAGAGCAAAGGAGTCCTTCAGTGAGTAAATAAGTGAATCAGTGCAGAATTAGTGATCATGTTTTATGTTCTGATTCTCTTGAATACCATCTGTCACATCCAAGGGCAATTGGCTGAGACAAGCTCTGTAGCAGTGGTTGTTACAGTATGGATCATGGATCATACAGAGAGAGAGAGAGAGAGAGAGAGAGAGAGAGAGAGAGAGAGCTATGAAAACTAGTGTAGCTCTAGCCCAGAGTATTTCTAGGCTGAAGGAAGCTATAATTAGGAGAGAAAGCATTAAGAAAAGGAAACATGCTGGGCACAGTGGCTCACGCCTGTAATCCTGGCTACTCAGGAGGCTGAGATCTGAGATCCCCATTTGAAGCCAGTCCAAACAGAAAAGTCTATGAGACTTATCTCCAATCAACTACTGAGAAGTGGTGTTGTGGCTCAGTGGTAGAGTGCTAGCCTTGAGCATCCAGGTCTTGAGTTCAAACCCAATGATTGCCCCCCCCACAAAAAAGAGGAAGTATTTTCACTCATGGCAGAACTATAAAGCCCCAATATAGGTAAACACTCATCTTTCCTCCAGAAACTTCCATGCCTGAGCAAAATAAAAAGATACGGGTTGAAGAAAGAAGCTAGTACATGACAGCTGGTCTAGAGCCTTCACATAAAAAAATTAATGTAATGAAAAACTAAGAGAGAGGGAACTAAAAGAGACTTGTCCTGTGCGTCTGTCATATTATCTGAGAATGTTAGATCAGTTAAAGAGACAAGAAAGCAAACAGGGAGCATGGAGAAGCATGTAGCATATGAGGCAGGGACAGAATTTATAAGTGTGCAAGTATAAGTGAATATAATAAGTAAATAACTTCACCAACTTTTGAGACAGATGACACAGTAAAATGCAACCTAAACATGCTCAATATGGATGGAAAGGGATGAGGAAAAACAGAAAGTAGCTGTTTAAAGCCCAGATGACCACATCAGAGGGGACAGGGCCAGGTTAAAGGAAGAAGCAGCTAGGAACAAGGAGTCAGGCTGGAGGAGCAGAGAACCATGATGGAAAGCAGGAAGGCAGGCAGAGGTATCAGGATCCGGGCTGGGGTTGCAGAGAGCCAGGCTGAGGAGCATATTTTCAATGCAGCCCTTTGGGGAGACAAACAAGTCATGAAAGAGGTGGTGGCATTGTACAAGAGGATTGAAAGAGGAAGTCCACTTGGCTCTACCTTGAACAAATAAAATAAATATTATCATTTTTGAGTCCTTGAAATATCCATGCATATGAAGTGTGTGTGTGTGTGTGTGTGTGTGTGTGTGTGTGTGTGTGTGTGTGAAATAAAACCATCTATTTGGTAAAACTTTTGGTATACTGTGAGTCCATAATTCAGTCAGTATTTCCCACCATGGGCAGCTCCTCCTGGCTCATCAAGGACAACCCAATACATTTATTGATGAAAAGAAGTCCTAAATTTGTTAAGGAATGTCCTCACTGTTCATCAGTGAGAGCCAAGCTTTGAAACTGATCCTCAGTAACTAGAAAGCCTAAGGAGAGGAGCTAGATCAAGAGCAGATGATGAAATGCATTCATCTTTGGAAGAAAGCTTGGGGCACCAATAATCATGCAAGGGATAGTACAATGTTGGAAGCAGGCAACTGCATCTAGGTTTCTTTCACGGAGGGTAAAAATGTGGTGAGGGATTCACTTCTTCCTACCTATGTCATGAACATAGAAGGAACACAAGAGAAACCGGCAGCCTCAAGCTATGTGCACTGCTGACCACAAAGAGATTTCTCCATGGCAGAGTTGCATATCTGAGTGAAGCCATCAGGGTTGGAGCTTCTGGTCTCAAATTTTCCAGCTCAGAACTCTGTACCATCAGAGAAAAAGTGGATCTCTCTCTCTCCTGGTCCATTCAGGTATGAAAAAAAGTTTGTATATAGTCATCAAGATTATAGAGTGGCAGTTTGTAAAATTAAATTTTCATAAGGAAAAATGTAATTGCCATGGGTTCTGGGGACGTACTTTTCATTCAGCACATTGTTTCTCTGAGGAGAAGGCAGATAAGAATCCCAATGATAATGGGAAGGCCTCTGGTGGTGACAGGTGGAGGAAAAGGTTGGGAGTTTTGCATCTATACAAAGAAGATTTCTCCTACATTATTTATGCATCTCCTCATTTTTTCAGGCATCTATTTCTCTGCTTACATAAAGCATAGTCAAGGTTCCCAATGTTTTTCTCCACTTCTCCCACTACGATAAACCAGAATGAAATCTGGTTAAACCCATGGACATTTGGAATAAAAGTAAAATCAAAACAACTTTTGCTAGATTTGCCAGCAGCTAAAGATGACTAACTTCTAGTCATGAGAAGTAAGGCCAGCATTGTTGTTTTACTCAGTATCCTGAACAATTACACAAACAAAAGCAAAACACAATAAAAGCACCTACATTGTATGAAAATGTCATGAGGGCCAGGCCGTGGTAACTCATGCCTATAATCCTAGTTACTGATAAGGTTGAGATCAGAGTTACAAAATGTGTCTGAATAGAAAAGCCCAAGAGACTCCATCCCTCTCCAATGGACCAGCAAAAAGACTAGAGCATGACTCAAGTGGTAGATCACCAGCTGTGAGAAAGTAGGACCAATAAAAATGAAAAGCCCTGATTTGTGGCACAAGTCCTGGATAGTGTCAGAACACACACACACACACACACACACACACACACACACACACAAAGTCATAATGAAATGAGTTACCATGAATAATTTACAATATGCCAACAGTCTTTAATGTTTATATGCTCCTTCTTCCCTTCTTCCTCCATTGTTCTTCTTGGTTTCCAAATGATAAGGCTTGCATTTAGTCTGCACACCTTAGGAGTAGCAAGGTCAAAAGTTGTTCTCACTCCCCAATCATTTATGTCACAGTGCTCTGAGTTACTTACAGTCAGACTTCTTTGACAAAAAAAAGAAACTTCCAGGTTGCCAAAACTACCCTGTAGCCTTAGTAGTTCAGGATTGCTGCCCTCTGTGTGTGTGTGTGTGTGTGTGTGTGTGTGTGTGTGTGTCTGTGTAGTATGTATTTGTGTGTATTATGGGGGAGCATAAACACATACATTTGTTGATCCTTGTGTTGTTTGAGCTATGACTATTTGACATCTCAGCAGCAGCAAAATGCAAACCCTTACTGATACAAACTCAACAGGAATGCAATCACATGAAATGTTCTAAGTTTCTTTACTCCATAAAGCAATGCAGGGAGGATTCTCTGGCTAGTTTCAGGCCACCTATGTTCAGCTCATGTTTTAGAGCTGAAGATGAGTATAAAAAAAAAGTCTTTGTGTATCTGCCTGTTGTGAACCCTGGGGCATAGAAATGAGAGGACAAAAATAAGGCTCTGACTGTAAGACTTAGCTGGTAGCTGATGTTTCATCTCACAGATACGAAGAGCCAGGTTGAAATGAAACTAGAAAGCTTTTATCCTGTAATTTCAGAACATGCCTTTCAAATGGTTTTGTATTCACCTTCACACACCCTTATTATTCACTCAGTTATCCACAATATTATTATCCTAGCTCTGCTCTTTATTCTTTCCAAAACTCTTTCCCATGAATTATCAAACACCACCCAACACACACACACACACACACACACACACACACACACACACACACACACACACAGAGCTTTAAGGAGCCAGTTCTGTGTCTTGTAGTCACAATGTCTCTCCTCTTTGCATGTGGATCATACACCCAGGCACACTGGGAGTGGTGGAGGGAGAGGAGAAGAATCTCTTAGCTACAGGGGATGTGGATAGGACAATGACAGCAGCCTTAATGACAAATTGCTCACTCATAGATGCTCCAATGAATCTAAGCAAAAAGAAACCTGAATGCTTCACCAGGGGAACTAAGTTCCTGGAGGTCAATCTTTTGTTGGTCTCCTTGATTTTCCTCCTTAATGGTCATTCTAACTGCCTAAGGCTAAGATGCTCTGCACCCAATTTGTTTACTGTCTCTGGGTCCAGGCTACAGTCTGGAGATTTAAAGTACTGGAGAACTCATGCCATTTGGATCCAAAGGAGAGAAAATAACACAGGCATGTGGGGACACTGTCCTCTGTGTTTTTACATATGTCATCTTATTTAATATTTGTGACAACCCTGAGAAACATTATTTTTTAATTGAATTTTAAACTAGGTGCTAGTGACTCACACTTTTGCCCAGGCAGTAAATGAGACCTGGTCTTTAAAAAATAATCCATGTAAGGACATGGAGTTGGAGGTAGAGTCAAAGATTTGACTCATTTTCCAAAACAGGGGGAGGGGGAATGATTTCCCCCTAAAATAGAGACCTCCTTGAGACCCCCTCTTCCGTCCCCTATAAGCATTTCCCATCCTCAGGACAAACAAGTGTGAGACTTGCCAAATATCAAGCTGAGGGCTATAAATTCCCTGATAACAGAGCTCAGATTACAGGAGCCGCCTGACCAGGTAGAGCTACCAGAGCTCCTCCCCCACCAGGCCCCCTTTGGCTGCCAGGGTAAGGAAAGCCCCTTCCCCTTTCTTTTGTCATCAGAGCAATGGGCTGGATCAAACAGCAAAGGTGTCAGTGGTCACCTCAGCCATCACTCAAGTATGTTGAGATTCCATTGGCCACCTGTGTATAGCCAAGCCCAACCGCATGGCTGATGGCCTATAAAAATAGCCTGTGAGATTAGACAGGGTCGCTCTCTCACTCACATCTTAGAGACAACCCTGGCCGGTCAATGATAGGTGTGGAATAAAACTGTTTAACTTCAAAAAAAAAAAATAATAATCCATGCAAAAAATGGTTAAGACAGGAGAGCACCTGACTTGAAAGTGTAAGGCTCTAAGTTCAATTCTTATTATCGCCAAAATTAGAATTTCAATATTTAGTTGACCATAAAGATGAATAGGTAGACTTTTTTCTTTGTTTATCAAAGTTTGAACTTAGGGACTGGTACTTAGCAGGCAAGTGCTTTGTCATGAGTAATGCTCTGTGAGGTATCTATCTAATCCTTATAATAGAAAACTCTGTGTTCTTCACATGGTTGCTGAGGGAGGCCCCCTTCCGACCAAACCACATATGACTATGCCTGAGGAACCCCCATTCTGTGAAGCTAAATTCACCTCTAGGCCTGAGGGGGGCAGTATCTTCCAGAGGGGAGGCTGCTTATTTTTACAGAGAGCCTGGCAGCCCACATAACCTGCCCATAAACAAAAAGCTTGTAGTCAGTCATTTTATTCACTGTTATTGGAGGGAAAATTAAGCAGCTAGCTACAGGTACTAACCAACAGTTTTGCATTCATTCATAAACATATCAGGCAACTGAGTGTCAACAAACATTTGATTCTGAAAACCAATGACAGAAACAATTCTATAGCTTTATAAAACCAGTCAATTATTTGCTTGGGAGTACATGGAAACACACTGCATCTAGAAAAGCCAGAGGACTATTTCTAAATAGTGGGGTGATATTAGAAATTTTATAGTATCTCCAGGTTTGACCCCAAACACCAGCTCTCCCCCTTGTTAGCCTCTCTCCTACTCTTTTTGTTTAAACAATACAAAGCTGAGTCAATGAGCCCTCTGCTACCCAGGATGGTGGGCTGCTCAGGAAGACATATATTGTCTTCTGTGTGAGGAAAAGCAAAGCCCACCCCAACCCACGTCCACGGAGTCAAGGAAATAAAGATTTGGGGGCTGTTTCTTATTATTGACCTTATTAATAGAGCAACTTGTCAAAGAAAGGCAAAGGTTAGCAATGATCTTTGTCCACAACAAATAGACAACTCAGTGGAAAGAAAATGACTAACTGAATGCTAAGTCTCTTTTTGTCTTTTAAGATAAAATTAGGAGATACATTTATTTATTAGGGAAAGGAAAATGTGTAAAAGAAAAAAATCCAAAAATAGAATTATACTCCCAGAATCCCTGGAATCACAATAATAGGCACAAAAATAAATCGTCACAGCAAGGCAAAAGTGACTTCTACAGAAAGATGTGCCAGCAGCCAAATATCTACCATGCAAGCACACAGAGCAGTCTGCTCTCTATTTAGCCCTGACCCACCAGGCCCCACCTGTCTATTCAGATTGGTTGAGCTGAAAGTCACAATCTGCCAATGACTGGCTAGTTCAAATAGGGTAAAATGTATTAACATAGATGATTTTGAAATAAGATCAACAGTACACAAGTAATCTCAAAATATATCCCCACTCTGTTATTTCTTGAACAATCGGAGGTGTCTTAATTCCACCTTGAAAAGAAACGAGTTCAAGACAAAACTTTACATATTAAAAGATCTTTCTTAATCCCAAAGGTGTTCATCTTTTCTCAATAAAAGCCAAGTCACCAGGCCAAAGCAGGAACTTTTTTTTTTTCCAGACTCAGGGCCTGGGCACTGTCCTTGGTCTTTCTCAAGGCCAAGACACAGCACCACTTCCATCTTTTTCTGTGTATGTGGTACTGAGGAATTGAACCAAGGGCTTCATGCATGCTAGGTGAGCTCTCTACCCCTAGATTATGTTCCCAGTCAAACATTTATTTACTTATTTATGATTTATTTTTGTTGGTCGTGGGCCTTGAACCCTAGGCTTGGACGTTGTCCCTGAACTCTTTACCTCAAGGCCATCGCTCTACCACTTGAGCCACAGCACCACTTCTAAGAACCCATCTCTTATTCTTTATTTTAGCCAAAGAATATATCTTATGGCACTGTGACTTACGCCCGTAAAAGATTCTTGCTTTATCATCTGGCCCTCCCACCACATATACCTAGAAAAAACTTGTGCGATGGAAAAATGGATGGCCTGCCTATGGGAGGTTTCCATCACAGTGAGGAGACAGCGCTGGGGAAAGGTCTCTTCTGATATCCAGCATGTGTGCTAACTCAGTGAGGATGGGTTGTTTTCTCTCTTATGGTCAGAACACTCAGGTCCAGGGGTCAAGGAGTAGAGACGGCTCTGAGCCCTTTCCTTGTGTACCATATAGATCACTTAAGGAATTTCACTTCCACTCCCATCCCATGTCCTTGCTTCTGACCAAGGGAGAGGTCATTCCATCAGGAAATAGAATTTTGGAAAGCTGAGGTTTTTGCAGTTCCCATGATAATAAATCAGTGGGTGGCAAAGGTGGATACTGGCTGGAACCAATGATCTCAGGACCATTCATAAGGAAGATGGTGGCTGTTACATCATGGCAAGGAGCAGAGCATCCCAAGTGGATGGATGCCTCCACCATCTACTTGGCCAGTATGGTTGGATACTGAAAATGGCAGCAAGGCAATGACTCCCGGAGACTCCAGCAGGAGGGCTCAGATCCTTTGAAAAACAAGGCATAATCCATTCTAACCAAGAACTCTGTCCATCTAAAGCACTATCAGAAGACAAAGTGGAACAGGAGGTAAAGAAGGTGGCCACGATATGTAACTGAGAACTCAAGGCCAGCTATAGCAGCAGGGACAAAGGCAACCAAGTGCTGTGTTTTATTCATGCCGTCCTACAACATGCACACATTATAGGAACGTAATCTGGATGTCTTGGATAGTGACTAATGGATTTACAGCCAACATTCTTCCATAGTCTCCTTTCTTGATGTACTCAGATATCTGCTTCTCCTAATCCTGCATGAATACTTCATACGGCCCTGGAGAATAGCAGATTATCTCCGAGTAGAGGGAATGGAGAGAACTAGAGAAATTCACCCTCATCCTCAGCTCTTCGGAGCTTCCTTGTATCATCTCTGTCTCCCATATTGCTCTCCTTCTGTCTCAGAACCCATGCAAATATCTGAGTGGCCCCACAGGAAAAGCCATATGGTGATTTTGATAGTGTAAGGAAAAAGGAACAGCAATGTGTACTTATATAATTAATTATGAGTAATGATGACCATTAATTGAAGAGAGATGACTGAACCATGTGTCTGTCTTCTCCAAGGAAAAATGAGCCAGTATTCTATATTAATGAGTTCAGGAATCTTATCAACTTATCACTTACTTACATTTTACTTCATCAAACGGCTATACAAATTTCCTTTAATATCTCAGGTGAGACAAGATGCTTTTCCCTCTTTCATCATTATCATTATTATTTTGTTTAGAGACAGGGTTTCAGATGTTGGCCTTGCTCTCATCTGCTTCCTACCTCAGCTTGCTGGGGTTACAGGTGTGTGCCATTACACCTGGCTGGCAAATAGTATTGTTAGTAGATTTTCCCCACATGCATACACAGGAGTCCAGGCTCCCTGGGTGAGGCATACTATTACCTCATTGTTGCTGGTAGAATAGGAACTTACAGAGGTCCCGTTCTAAGACCTTCATCAATATCTCTGTGCCATTGAGGAAGCCTGGAGACCAAAAAGTCATGAGGCTGCCAAGCTGGGGTCTTGTTTCATGAGTTTCTTGTATGGAGAAGAAAGAAAACTGTTCTCTCCTGGGACTACTCTGTTTTCCACTGTTGCCTTTTCCACTTTTGCTTTTTGGCATACTAAAGTTCCTATGTAATTGTACTTTAAAAATAAACACAAAGCTTTAAATACTCACCCCTTTGCTATGGGGAGCCATTCAGCCCAGCCTGAAGCCCAGTACAGAAATTTACATATGCATATTCCATTCAGCCCCAAGGAGAACTAGAAAAGGGAACTGCCAACCTTACTTCACTGGACTTCAAAGTCCATTTGAAAGGACCCTGTAATACCTAAGTATGCACATCAGTGTGCAATCTCTCTTGACTGAGATACCTTACTAATATGCTTTCTCTAAACCCTGCCAAAACAAAACCACTAATCTCCCCAAGGAGAGTTTTTCAAGCCAGCTGCTATGAGGGGGAGAAAAAGAAACCGCATGCTCTATGCCATTACATTGACTCTACTGCCAGAGTTTTTCATGAATTGTCTTGTTTCTCTGCCAATTAACTCCTTTGCAGCCTTCTTTAAAAAATTAAAAACAAAAAGGAAAGAAAAAGAAAACTTCAATGCCATTTAGCAGATGAAAAGCTCTTGGGTTATTGAGAAAGGCATACATCATCATCTTACACAAACTTCTTTGAGTCCTAACAAAAACAGTCTTCACAACCTGAATCACTTGTTTACAAAGATATAAAACTGTTTTCACTTGGGAAAAAAAATAGACTAAATGACATAACTGAAGAATATACTTACTGCTAATAAGGCAGTCTGAATAATAATATGCACTTGACATTTGCTAAAATAACTGCAATATAAATTGTAGAATGTCTCAGTTTTCAGGAACACTGAATCTACCATTTCTTTGTGTGTGTATGCGTGTGTGTGTGTGTGTGTGTGTGTGTGTGCTCAAGGATCTCTTGCTCTCACTTAGCTTTTCCACTCAACTACCACTTGAGCGACACCTCTACTTCTGGCCTTTTTGCAGTTAACTGGAGATAAGAGTCTCTTGGATTTGTCCATAGGGACTAGCTTTGAACAGGGATCCTCAGATCTCGACTTCCTTCATAGCTAGAATTACAGACATGATCCACCGGAACCTGGAAAATCCACTGTTTCTATCACTGAAAGAGGAAAGAGCACTTCAAGGAGAATTGCCTTATGGAAACATCAGCAAAAGAAAATGTTGACAATTATCCTCTGGGTTTGGGGAATTTAAAGCATCTACCAAAGAGGTTATTCTAAAATGTCTGGTTGCTCTAATCTGAAATGAGAATAGCAAAAGAGAACTATAAGTAGATCTCACTTTTTTGATAGTCCTTATGCATTAAACTGGGAGAAATTTACACGAAAAATTATTCATAATTATAAGACAGAAAAATCCATTATGCTCCCCATTCTTTATTTGAAATCCCATCTCAAGAAGGGCAAGTTTTCTCTGGAAACTTAACTTACCATAATTATTACTGATCAGAACGACTTCCCTGCATTCAGAATGTGTTGCTAAGCCCCTACATAATCACCTACCACACTCAGTTCTTGAAAATTCAAATGAAAGAAAATGATAGCTCTTGGAGGCCATTAGGGATAATTATCCATTCTACAATCTATAATTTGATCATGGATAATTGTGTGATGGAACAACAGAATGATTAGACTTGTTTCTCTATCTGTGTTTGTGTGTGGCCCAGTCATGTCGCATTTTCTAAATTATATCTTCAAATGTCCTATTAAAATTGGCCAGCTTTATACGTGCCATGGATTAAAAAAAGATTTGGCTAATTGTAATGTGTGCGATACTCAAGATCGTATTTTGTTTCCCTTCCTTAATTCTGGAAAGGTAAATTCAATAAAAACATTATAGCAAATTATTAGGAGATAGGTTAAGAATATTTATTATGGAATGTCTTAGAGAGAAAAAAGACATTCCTCAAAGAACAAAGTAGCAGAAATGCAAGTTCCAAGCCTGCCTATGCTCATAGCAAGATTCTGTCTGAAAAAGAAAAAAAAAGCATAAATACATGTTTAAGATCTAGTGAATGTATGAAAGAAAGAGTACAACCTCGAGTGAGTATATAATCTCAGAGAGTTTCCTGGAAATAGTAGCCTCTAAACTGAGTTTTTTTTAAAAAAAAAAAAAGTTCGTTATAGGGAAATAGTCACATTTATTTTTTTAACCACAATTCAATGATATTCAATATATTTCCAGTATTGTAGAATCATCACCTTTATCTGTATCCCAATCATTTCCATCACTCTCAACAAAAATTCTGGGCAATTAAACAATCCATACCTCTAGCCTTCCTCAACCCACAGTAGTCTGGAGTTATTTTCTGTGTCTGTGAATTTTTTACTCTGGGTATCTTATTGTTGTGGTCTGAATGGATTTCTACAATTTTCATATATGGAAACCCTATTTTAGGTTATAGAACTAAGAAGTGAAGCCTTGGCCTTCATAAATGGGACCAGAGCGCGCTCTCTCTCTCTCTCTCTCTCTCTCTCTCTCTCTCTCTCTCTCTCTCTCTCTCTTATATATGATTAATTATACATTACATATAATTTTTAATATATGGTGTTCAGTCTCTAAGAGTGAAAATGTAATATTTCATTTAATATTTGAGCTTGGCTTATCTCCCTTAACATGATGGTCTCTAGTTCCATCCATTTTTCTAGAAGTGACATATAGATGTTTGTACTATATTGTCTTTTTCAATTCATTGTTTCCTGGGCACCTTAGCTCACTCCACAGTTTGAATTTTAGTTTGGAATTGTGAATAGAGCTGTAGCATACGAAGGTATCTTTCTTGTGTATTTATGTGTACTCCTTTGAGCATATTAATGGTGAGGTCTTAAGGCAACTCTATCTTTTGTTCATCTTGCCTAAGGTTTTGTCAGTCTTCTTTATGTTTCCAAGGAATCCTGCTTTGTTTGATATTTGTTGGTCTTTTGGTTTTAATTTCTGTATTTTTCTTTTAATCTCCAGTTCATTAATTACTGCCTGATTGTTATATTTCTGGGAACTGGCTTGTTCCTGTTTCTCTTAGACCTTGAGGTGTACCAATAGCTAATCCATTTCATATGTATCCGATTCTTCCATGTCAGCCCTCATAGCTGGAAATGTTCCTATTCATACTACTTTTGCCATGTCCTACAGATTGTGGTAAGTTGTGTTTTCTTTTTCATTTGATACTAGGTTTTGTTTTTTTTTGTCAGTTGTTGGACTTGAACTCAGTCCCTGGGTGCTGTATCTGAGCTCTTTTGCTCAAGGCTAGCCCTCTACCATTTTAAGCTACAGCTTCACATCTAGGTTTTCTGATGGTTAGTTGGAAATAGAGTCTCATAGAGGGCTCAGGCTGGCTTTGAACCATGATCCTCAGTCTCTTGAGTACCTAGGATTATAGGCAGAAGCCACTAGCACCCAGCTGATGCTAGGGATTTTCAAGTTTCCCCTCTGATTTCTTTAATAACTCACCTATCGTTGAAAAGTATTGCATAGTTTTCACAGTTTCTCTTAATATTGATTTTTAATTTCTTTCTTTTATAATCAGCTAGATGAAATTATTTCTTTATTTATTTATTAGCATTTGTTTTGTGGTCTAAAATATGTTCTATCCCAGAAAAGGTTTTTCAGGCTGCTGAGAGGAGTGTATGTGTCCCACAGCTTCCGGGTAGGTTATTCTATAGATGTGTGTTAAACACATTTGACCTATGGTGCTATATAACTGTGAAGTACATATTAATGTTTTTCTGGATGCATTTCTGAAAATGAAATGTTGAACTGACTCACTATTATTATATCAGGACTCACCTGTCTCTATGTTCAGTAGTGTTTCTTTATGCACTGATACACTGATGTTTATTGCATGTGCATTTGTATCTTTTTTATCTTTCCACTGGACCGACCACTGTATTAATATGTAAGAACCTTTTTTACCTCTTCTACTCTAGTTCTTCTGAAGTATATTCTTCCAAACAAGAATATAGCTACCTATGCTTTCATGTGGCTTCTGAAAGTTTTAAAAAAAAGTTTGCTAAGACTATGATTATTTTTATAATTCCTTATTTCCCCATCAATTTTGCAGGGGAACTTAGCTGGATATAATAATCTTAGTTGGCAGTCATTTTCTTTTAGCATTTGAAATGTGTAATTCCATGCTTTCATAGCTTTTAGTCTTTCTGAAGAAACGTCTGAGGTTAATACCTTTGCTTTTGTAAGTGAATTGGCATTTTTCTCTTACAGCATTCAATATCCTTTCTTCATTCTGTAGACTTGGCATTTTAACTGTAGCGTGGCAGATATCAGCAAGTTCTGGTCTTGGATATTTGGAGTTATAAATGTCTCCTGTCCTTGACTTTTCATATCTTTTCCAAGATTTGTAAAATTTCTTTTCTTTTTTAATTTAAATTTTATTGCAAAGGTCATGCACAAATTGTGTAATGAGTACATTTCTTTTCTAACAGTGTTGTAAAGTTTTCTTTTTTTTTTTTTTGCCAGTCCTGGGCTTGAGCACAGGGCCTGAGTCCTGTCCTTGGACTTTCTCAAGGCTAGAGCTCTACCACTTGAGCCTCAGCACCACTTCCGGCTTTTTGCTATGTATGTGGTACCGAGGAATCGAACCTGGGTCTTCGTGCATGCCAGGCAAGCACTTTAACCACTAGGCCAAACTCCCGGCCTGTTGAAAGTTTTCTACTGTAGTTATTTTTTATTTCCTTCTCTTCCCCTTCCTTCCTGCCCTCTCCCTTCTTCTATCCCTCTCTTCCTCCATTCCTGCCTCTTTTCCTCCCTCCCATCCTTCCTTCCTCTCTCCTTCCCATAATCTCTTCTTTCTCCTCTCCTCTCTCTTTCCCTTTCTCCCTCTCTCCCTCCCCCCTCTCTCTTTCTTGCTCTCACTCTCCTCTCTCCCCTACTCCCTTCCTCCTTCCCTCTTGCTTTCCTGAATTATTTCTTGGCAATACTAGGATTGAACTCAAGGCCCTGCACTTTCTAGATAGGCTTTGATTTGTTTTTTTGGTGCCTGTAGTTTTTCTCTCAGCTCCTTCTACACTATGGATTCTTAGGTTTGGTCTGTTGATTATTTCCCAGAGTTCTTAAATTTTGTGTCTTTGGCTGTTTATTTTTCTTCATCATTGTTTGAGTGCAATATTCCTTATTCTTATCCTGATATGCAAGGAAGGTTCAGTTCCAATATTTCTATATTTTTCCACATCTCACTATCCTTGCTGAGTATATCATTCATGTGACTAACTTTCTTGTTTAACTCTTGAATTGATGGCATTTATGAATCATCTTAAAGGTCATGGACCTTATACATCTTAGTTTCTATGTTGTTGTTGTTATTGGTGTGTGTGTGTGTGTGTGTGTGTGTGTGTGTGTGTGTGTGTGTGTGTGTGTGTGTGTGAAGTCCTCAGGGCTTGCATGCTGTTCCCAAGCTTTATTTCCACTCAGGTATGGTGCTCTACTACTTGAGCCAAAGCTCCACTTCTGGCTTTTTGCTGGTTAATTGGAGATAAAAATCTCATGGATTTTCCTGCCCAGGCTGGCTTCAAACTACTAACCTCGGATCTCAGCCTCCTTATTAGCCGAGATCGCAGGCTTCTATGTCGCTATTTTTGCATATGTTGGGGTATATATCTCTTTCTCAGTACTCAGAGAGAAGAGAGCAGGAACAAACTCAACAATTCAAAATGAAATAGTTAGACAATAGAATATTTGGAAACAACTAGGACTCTTATCAGGTAAGCCATAAATTTAAATATTATTGAAGATATATATATATATATGTATTCATATATATGCATACATTTTTAAGTAATGAAAAGGAAAAGAAGAAGGGGAAAATAAGGAAAACGGGGAAGAGGAATGATAAATAAGATGAAAGTCTAAGAAATAACAGTGTGAGAGAAGAGAATAAGCATTGCAGAAAAGACAAGGACAGTCAGGGGAAAAGCGGCAGGGGTGAAAGGAAAGCAAATGCAGTCTGCATCTTCCTTGCGGAGTGGGAAGGTGAGCATAGGCTGAGCCTCTCCAGGAAATGTGCCTTTTCTCCCAGGTTCTGGCCTCATAGTTGGGTCTCTGGCTCCCCTGAGGTGCCCACTCTGCCTTCCCTCTGGGCATCGGGACTGGTTACCATTCCATTCTAGGGGCAACTCAAACACAATGCTTGGCTGAGGTTCCAAAGGCAAATAATAGAGGCTTGGGGGAATGAAGAACTTCATTTTCTTAATATTTGTTTTAGTACTGGGTTTAAACTCGGGGCTTATACTTGCTAGAGCAGTACTGTACCATACCATAAGTCCTTGTGCTTCTAGCTTGTTTCACAGGTAGATTCCTGAGACCCTCTGAATATGAACCACCACCCTTAGCTAGTTTTTCGTTTTGTTTTGTTTTGTTTTGTTTTTGTTGTCTTTACGATCATGGGGCTTGAACTCTGGGTCTGGGCACTGTCTTTGAGTTCTTCAGCTCAACACTAGTGCTCTACCACTTGAGCCACAGCACCACTTCTGGTTTTCTGGTGGTTCATTGGAGATAAGAGTCTCATGGACTTTCATGCCTGGGTTGGTTTTGAACAGCGATCCTCAGATCTCAGCCTCCTAAGTATTTAGGATTAAGGCATGAGCCACCAGTGCCCCCCTTTTAATTAGCTTTTGAGACTCCATATTTTCCTGGGCTGGTCTCAAACCATAATCCTCCAGTTTCTCCCTGGGTAGTAACGTTGGAAGCACATGTCACTCTACCAGGTACTCAAAAGTTCTTCATTTTCTTTCTTTTTGGAGGTCATGGGGCTTGAACCTTGGTCCTGGGAGCTGTTCCTGAGCTTTTCAGCTCAAGGCTACTGTCCTATCTCAGGGGCTGGGCATTGTCCCTGAGCTCTTCAGCTCAAGGCTACCACCCTACCCTTGAGCCACAGCCCCACTTCTCGTTTTTCTAGTGATTAATTGGAGATAAGAGTCTTTTGGCTTTATAGTGCCCGGGCTGGCTTTGAACTGTGATTCTCAGATCTCAACCGCCTGAGTAGCTAGGATTATAGACGTGAGCCACTGCACCTGGCTGAGTACTTCATTTTCATGGAATCTATTTTTCATTTTGTTGTTTCTATTTTCTGTGTCAAAATTATAAATTTTTGCTAATCCGGTATCAGGAAAACTTTCCCAAATGTTTTCTTCTGAAGGTTTTACAGCTATTTTGTCCTGACTTTTGGTCCATTTGGGGTTGATTTTTATACACAAGATATGGAAGGAGCCCAATTTCAGTCTTTGGTATGTCGAACTCTGAGTATTATTTGTTGAAAAGAATGTCCGTTCCTCCATTACACCAACTTACCACAGTTGTTCAAATGAATTGATGGTGTTTATAAGTGTTTACTTCAGAGTTGAGAGAGGCTATTTCAAGGATTAATGGGAATTAAGTGGTTGACAAGAGAGTGATAAACCTCTCTAGGGAGGATGATTGGTGAGAACAACAAAATAAAGCACAAACTCCATTTTACAGATGTGGAGGAAGAAAGCCCCAATGATATCTCATTTTTCCATTTGTGTTACACACATAGTTCATTAAGCTAATCTGGCATTCAAAGTCTCTTTGGGGGAAGATTCTGAGTCACTCGCTTTACTCTGGAGACATTGGCAGAATGATATAAACTGGCACTAAATCCATTCTCCTTCTTCATCTTCCAACTCTATATCACAAACAGCCATTTCCTTTTCTCTCTAGTGTCTGACAAGTAGTAGTGAATCAGGAAATTACAACCCCCAGCCCCCCAATTAATTCACAGAACAAAGATGCAGGAAAGAAGAGCTTGTTTTATGATGGTGAATCCCACCTGTCTGCATAGTAGAATCAGTTGTTTATACTACTATGGAAAGCAGCATTAGGAAAGCTTATCTGGGCAACTAAAATATTTATTTGCGTGATGGGGTTAGTATTTCCAGTACAAATTTAATGAGTGATAACATGGAAAATACCTGCAATATACACTAATTATATTTAAGATCTCATGTTATCTAACAAATGTCGTTTCCCCATAAATCTACTTTGAACAAAATACATGAAGATTTTCAATTAAAAAGGGTACCTAGTATGTGATTCAGTATGGAAATGATGTTTGTTTAAAGTGGTTGAAGTATTTAAGTGTGTATTTTTGTTGAATTTGAATGTGAGTTCATCGTGATTTTTTCCCCCACTTTCTCACTGCAATTCCTTCAGCTTAAAATAAAGAAGAAGTAGGCTAATTTCTAAGTTATATATCTTTTCATGGTTGCTGATTTAGCTACACAAACACTCAACTGAGACTTAAAGTTATTGCTTGTAACAGCCTCTTGCATTTTGTAGTCAAGGAAATGCTATCTTTCTTCTCTTCTGGGGTTTTGGATGAGCAGGAAAAGACGAAGAGCAGAAGATCAGGGAAACAAGAAGAATGGAGATGTCCTCTTTCCAGTTGTGTGTGCATGCACATACACACACACACACACACACACACACACACTTTTGTACTTGTATTTAAACTCTAATGATTAAATATCTTAAAAATTAAACATCTAATGTTAACAAGTACTTGTTTATACCATCACTCATGATTTCATTGTTATTTGATAAGTTATAACACCAAATGTCCTCAAAATATTGCCTCATTTTTTGTAAATACGGACCCAAACTGCTAGACAACAACAGTTTATATATATTCTAGAAGAGGAAAGAGATTTGTTTGATCATTCACCACGTGATGAGATTTCACAATGCATCTATCCCATTACCTACCACCAGATCTTGTTCTAGAGTATTATGCTCGTTAGAATATTACATTTTATTTACTCTCTATCACTTTAACTATGTTTTTTATATTTTAGTGAGTCTTCATTATCTCTTATCTGTTTCTCCTCTGGATACATGGATTAGGATCTTTTGTTTTTATGTTCTCTATGACTTATATGGTCAACACCCTATTTGAGGGATAATCTTCCATGATAATCTGAAGGCATTAAAATTCTTTTTGCACAATTACACCAACTCTAACTGTTGACCTCCTCTGATGGATGTCAAGGAATTTAGCATCTATGACTTGCCCAACTTTTCTATTTCTCTTTCATATTTTGTGTTATATTAACTTTGAGATTAAAGTTTCTTTCAAGAAAAAGGCTATCTATATATTTGCATTTGCTAATTTACTTTTGTCTCCTTAATTACTGTTTGTTTCTTAGTTTTCTTCTGATGATAGGATAGTGATTTTCAGATCTGTGTCTTCTTTTATTAATTAATTAATTTGCTAGTCCTGGGCTCAAGCTCAGGGCCTGAGCACTATCCTTGGAGTTTCTCAAGGCTAGAGCTCTGCCACTTGAGCCTCAGCACCACTTCTGGCTTTTTTTCTATGTATATGGTACCAAGGAATTGAACCCGGGTCTTTGTGCATGCTAGGCAAGCTCTCTACCACTAAGCCAAACTCCTGACCCCTTTTTTTAAAAAATAAAGTGCATTTATTTTAAAAGTCATATTCATGTGTAATTTAAGAGGTGGTGCTACTGGAGGCTTTGAACTCAAGGTCTCTAGGCTGAAATGATGCCAACTAGCCATACCCTCAAACATTCAAGCTAAACATTTAAGGTTTTTTGTGTGTGCCTAAACCACAAGCCCACCAACTTTTAGGCTTCACATAATCACGGGCATCACAAGCATGTGTTACCATGCCCAGCTTCCCTTCATGAAGATGAAGCCTCTGATTTTTCTGACTGGACTGGCACTGAAAACTCCCCAATCTCAATCCCTCATGTAAATCAGGATGTCAAGTGACACCACTGCTGTGTCTTCTTTTATGTCTTATTTATCCTACAATTTCAGATAGTGTAAATGATTAAAACCATTTTTTTTCTCAATTACAGCTCCCCTGATGAAGGCTGAATTGCTTATTTATCTCTTGATTTTTCAGGTTTCACTCATACTATCTCTTGCTGGAAAACAGCCTTAAGTGGTAAATTCTCTAAGAATTAAAAATGACCTTACACTGCCTTTTGAAAATTATACGCTGTGAAGTAGAGGTACGATTTTTGAGTGTGCTTCCATTAGAAACGCAGGGATATGTGAATAAAAAAATGCATGTCCACGAGTGTCTATACATATTTTTTATCTCCTGAAGTAAAAGGTCTGGAGGAATGTGCTTGCTAACTTAACTTTGACTCACAGGCCAGTGTGGTGCTTGACCTACACGTCCTGGTCCTCAAAGACTCGCCCCCTGTCCTTGGCACCTGCTGAGGTAGCACCCACAAGAAGGGCACTGAAGGCTGATCATCCACTAACCATCACAATGGGAAGATTGTCCTTGGTTATTCCCATGAACCATTGTTATCTTAAAAAGCCCTTGAAAAGGAGAAAGGGAGACAGCCGAAAGAATGGCAGCACCTGCCATTTCAACTTTGAAGAGAGAAGAGAAGGCCGCGAGATAAGGCGTGGTGGCTTCTAGAAGGTGCACTGGGGAAACCTAAGACAAAGGCTTTTCCCTGAGGACCCCCAAGGGACATGGATCAGTCCAAAACTTCATTTCATTTCTGTGAGACCTACTTCAGACTTCGGCTCTGCACGGCTCCAAAACAGTAGAATTGTGTTGTTTTCAATCATGAAGTCATTTGTGACACTGAGAGGAGAAGAGAGAAAAGGGCCATACCCACCAAATATGTGCCCTTTTGTCAGAGTCCAAAGCCTTGCTCAGAAATAGCCCCAGAGGAGTACTAATTTGTTTTCTTCATAAGCTAAAAATGATCATGGTCTATGTCTCTTCCCAGCTATAGTGAGGGCAAATATTTAGGTTTTTAGCGGACACATTGGGCAGAGCTGAGACTGACTTTTCAGTCTGCCCGCAACTGAAATAGGCCCCCCCTTTCTTTGCTTTCTTATTCATCAGCATCCCCAAAAGAATTAGGAATGGCTCTTGGCCTTAATCCTTGATAAGAACCAATTCTCAGTTTGGTGTGTATGTGTGTGAACTTATAGAGTACTGGCTAGAAGGTACTTACCAGAATATGTCTTGGTATAGATATCTGTTTCTCAGTTTTACTTAAAAGATAATAAAAATCTCTAAACTCGCAACCTTGTGACTTTTTTGTTTAATTCAAATATTTAATAAGTATTAACTACTTAAAAATATGTGTCTGAGTCTAAAAATATATTTAATTTTGCCTTTCCCCCCTTCTCTTCTATATTTCATCTTACATTCTGGAATTATTGTCAAATATCCTCTTATTTTCCTGACTTTTCACCTTCTCTGTTATTGCTTGGTCTGTCTCTTTCTCTCTCTGCTCTCTCTGTTTTCTCTTCCCCCTTTTTCTCTGCCCCCCCACCCCCGGCCACATACTCTTTCTCTCTGAGATCAGAGTCTCACTATCTAGCCTTATACTGGTAATTATCCTGCCTCAGCTTTCCAAGTGCTGGGATTACAGGAATATGGTGATTATTTTTCTCCTCCTGCAGTTTTAAGTCTTTTCTGGTATTTGTATAACTGAGATTTTATTTTGGCAAGTCTGCTTTTTCTTTATTTTTTTTCCCACTATTTCTGTATCTCAACCTTTGAAGATAGCATGCTCATCCATTTTTCATTCATTAAAAATAAAAAGGGTTGATATTCTCTTTTCCATGTTGCCCTAGATTTTTAGTTAGATCAAATTTGACTTTCCCAAAAAAACATGTTAACATCCAGGTACAAAGAACAAAGTAAAGTTTTATTGCCAGCAAATGGACAAGCAAGAAGGTGACCTTTATAACCGGAGAGGTTGAGGAGATCTTGCAGACTTACATGATTATAGCTGCCCAAAGGAGTGCCATCTCAGATAACCTGTATGACCTGTGAGGTTTAGGGGATCTTGCTACCTTACATGGCTATAGCTGAGCAAGGGGGAACCCTCTCAGATGAAGGGGGTGGGTTCCTGAATGGGCCTAGTGCCGCTTAGAGAAAGAGCTCGCTGAGCTGAGTCAAGGGGCCATTGGGCTCACAGTAACTTACTCTACTTCATGACTGGGGCTTAAACTTTGGGTAAGGTAGCTCCTCAGAGCCTGATGTGGACGTAAAGAGAGATGTGTCACCCAAGGGACCACCCAGGATTCTGAGCTCCAGGAAATATTTCTGTCACAACTAGATCCTGAATGCAAACAGATGCCATAGAGGGGCATGAAGGTGAACTTTCCTGCTGTGAAACAGGCATGTCCAGAATGCACCACAGAGCTAGAGGAAAACACTGCAAGTGGGTGGTCATGTCAGTGACCTGACCGCAAGAGAAAAGACAAGCAGAGACACAAAGTGGTGCTGAGTATTTATCAGTCCTGATCTGCACTGTGGGGACATGTCCAGAACAGTATTAAATTCTCCAGTGCATTTAACACCTATTTTTTTTATATGAGGAAATGCAAGGTATTCATTCCCATTCTTTTAAGATGGTGACACTTTTCCAGTGACAGAAGGCTCCTAGGGTTTCCATTCACTCTATTAACTTCCAAGGAGTCACTTCTAAACCTTAGAATATCTATGGTAAAGATGCTGGCTTGAGGAAGAAATATCAGTAAAAGTATTCTGCAAAAGCTTCCATTTTTATCAACTACAGAACCAGAGGGAGAGGACTGTGGTCACTTTGGTGACAAAGGCTTCTGGTTACAGTCTAACATTGTGTCTGCCTTCTCACTAATAATGTTTTAATTATATTTGGTTATATTGGGTATTTGGGATTTTGCCAGTCATGGGGACAGAACTGAGGGCCTGGGCACTGTCCTTGGGCTTTCTCAAGGCTAGAACTCTACCACTTGAGCCACAGCACCACTTCCGGCTTTTTGCTATGTGTGTGGCACTGAGGAATCGAACTTGGGTCTTCATGCATGCTAGGCAAGCACTCTTACCACTAGGCCTAACTCCAAGCCCATATATTGGGTATTGTATTACCCAGTTTTGTTTTTTATATATATAAGTATGAATGGCTATGTGATGCAGTTCTGGTCAATTCTATAAAAGGATAAGTCACTGAGGAGAATTTCTGAAAAGTTCTTGAATCTATAGATTTGGCTAGATTTATGTCTTGAATCCTGTTTTCTTTTTCTTACATGAACTTAGTAGTTATGATCAACAGAGCTCTGGTTAGTATGGTGAACATATATGAGAGTTAGATCTTACCATAAAGATGAATCTGTTGACCTGGGGGCCTTTAGAATCTTCCTGGGTTATCTAATTTGTTTTGACTGCTAGGGTACAACCTTCTTGTGCCATGCAACCCAGGTCAACCCCTAATTAACTGCACTAGTGATTTGCTATTGCAACAGCAGAACCACTCCTTTCTGTGTATGGATAGCTCTGAAGATCTTTTCAGCACTGTTTGGTTAAAGTAATAGCAAAGTGTTCATATAAGTGGCTACTTAAGAGATGCTTTTGCTGGGTTCTGTGACTTAACTAAAAGTTCTCCAATTTTATATCTGTGCCCTGAGATCTGAGCTATTCTCTGCTGCTGTAAATTTTGCAATCCTCTTGTCTCTCAGAGGAAAGAAGGCTCGATAAAGACCATGTGTGGGAGACAAACTGCCCCTCAAACAGGTCAAGGCTCCTTCTTATTACCTTAAAGCAAACAACTAAAAATTCAGGAGACCACCTAGTTCCTGTAACAAAGTGATAACAACTTCTCCAGAACTCCTCTAAGGGCAAAGACTGGGCTAATGGTCAACTAGACCACATCTGAGATTTAGAACTGTGTCAACTCTGCATACCTTTCTCACTCCCTGCCCCCAATCCTTCTCATTTGACCTGAAGATGATGTTTGTGCCTCTGAAGACAGTTAACATTCTGAAGTGCTGTCTCCCCATAGCTAACATGTCATAAATTTCCTTTCTCTGCCCTTCACCATGTTTCTTTATTGGGCATATGGGAGTGAGTGACCAGACTTCACATGAAACTCCTGGACTTTGGGCCAGGGGTCTAAACATCCTGTCACTAACACTCCCTGGTGAGTTAATGTGTCTATCTTCAATGGTTTACCTATCTATCAGCTCCCATCTCATTTTGTCTGTGAAACAAAACCAGTATTGTAGGAGAAAATTCTCAAAGTTTCTCAACAGGAGCTTTTTTGGGGAGGTGGGATGGAGAGATTATAAAGGGGTATTGGTACTTTTATTGGCAAAGATGTTTGGAGGTGCCAGACTTCAGCTTTTGAAAAGCAGAATTGTACCTAGAGGCCACAGGGCCCCCAAAACAGTTCAGTAAATGCCTGAACCTCTCTCTGTGAAGTGGTGTACTGGGACCTATAGTTTCTATTTGGAAATAAAGAGATCTGAAAGCTTAGGAAATTCTTTTATTGGTTTTTGATTTCTTATCACTGAAATTACTTGTAAAGCTCTTTGTTTATAATAATATCAACTTGCAGCTGCTGTTCTAAGGGGAAATAAAACAGTAGAAAACTGTACATCCTTCAGGATTGATAGATATTGTAGAGGAAAAAAAAGCCCATGAAGGAGGCAAAAACTTGGAGTGGGAGAAAAAAACAAAACAAAACCAGAAGACATTAACAAGCCACCCACCCCACTTGGAGTTTTTATTCCAAGACCATTTTGGATCATATTTACTGTGTGTGCTCAGATGATGAATTCTATTATTCACACACTTTATCAAATCCTACCTTCAGCACTGAACTGAGTAACTTTAAATGTTATTTTGTATTTTATCTTTCTAGAACACTTCTAAGCAACTAATGTGTGCCAAGGATTTGAAGCAAATCGCAGCAAAGATTTGTGCTCAACTTTCAAAAGGAATGCATTACTTTGCTTTTCCGTAGCTACAGATTGCAGCATAATTTAACAGGTGCATTCTAAACTTCCCACATGCCATCAAGGCTTGGGTTTGAAAACACAAAGAATAAGATACAGTCCAGCTGTAATCTCAGATTTAAACCACTCTATAGCCTGAGTACAATAGTCTTTTCTTTGAAAATAAGATAGCTCCCAAATTTTAACATGAGACAAATAATTAATGACATTAACTTCAAATGGAAAAACATTTTTTGCAAACTACAGGCATGTCATGCATGAAGGAATGCTGGTATTCTTATAACAATACATGACATGTTGCAAATTTCTACTGAAACTTCTGGGTTTCATAAATAAATATCTATGGTTTGTCTTGTGGATATGTCTTATTTTAATGTAATTTAGTCGTGTGTTTTATTCTTTTAAAAAGTGTCCAGGGAGCATGGCCTGGTGGTAATGTGCTCACCTAGCATGCACAAGGTCTTGAGTTCGATTCCCCAGAACCACATACACAGAAAAAGCTGGAAGTGGCGCCGTGGCTCAAGTGGCAGAGCACTAGCCTTGAGCAAAAAGTGTCCAAGGACAGTGCCCAGGCCCTGAGTTCAAGCCCCAGGCTGGCAAAAAAAAAAAATAGTTTCCAAAATACTTAAGAGATTTGTAGCAATCAGGCATACATGTGTGTGTGTGTAGGAAGGATTGGAGGAGGACATTATCTGTTTAGCATGTTCAACCCACAGCATGAAATTCATAAATTAGATTAGATATGGATAAATATAGATACGTAAAATTGTGAGTTATGTAATACAAGTTAAATTCAGGTTGTTGCTTTGGTTTTTTTTTTGTTTGTTTTTGCTTTTGTTTTTCCTTTATAAACTCTTTTGACAGTTTTTGGAGAAAAAAATGAAGACAAGACTTCTATCAGGAACCGTCTATCTAAGGAGAGTTAGAGCTGTGCAATTGTAGTTATAATGGAGGTCCAAATCCAGAATCCTCAGGCTTATTAAGGGGCTCCTGATATGGAGGGGGGACGGCACCCCCCCCAGTAAGAATTAGCTCAGTTGTTTTGCTGTCCTTCCCCTCCCTCCCTCCCTTCTTTCTTTGTTTCTTCCTTTCATTTTTCCGTCCCTCTTTCAGCTAGTTCATTAGAGCTGTCTCTCCTCCCAGGTGCCTCCCAGGGCTTCATTGTTTGGGTTCTGCTGCCTGTCGGGTCAGAGCTCTCTTTCACAACCCTCCTCGGTTCTGATCAGCCAGTTTGCAGCCAGAGCTCTGACGGGGGCGAGGGAAGAGGGGGGGGGGACCCGAGGGAACCCGGCCGGCTCCTGTGTTTCCGGCGAGGACCAGCAGGTGACAGCAACACCCCGGGGGAAGGCCACAGCCCGGGTCCCCGGGACCCAAACAATAGACCCCAGATCCGGTCCTGGGTGTGAGATGGGGGTGGGCGGGAGCCGGTTTCCCCCAGGCGCGCCCCCATCCCGGGGTGGGGGGGGTCCAGCGGAGGGCTCGGAGTGCGCCCCTCCGCCCCGCCGGGCGCCGGCCCGGGGACCCGGTACCCGGAGGTGCCACGACTTGCCCGAGCCTTGCCCGAGCCTGGCATGCACCTCGGGACGTCCCCCGTTCACCCCAGGCTTCCCCCTCCGCCCTCTCCGGGACGAGGCCGGGAAGCCGAGTCAGAAGCCCCGACGGGGACCCCCGATCCAGCCGCCCCGAGGGTGAAGAGGGCGAGGCCGGCGCGGGGTGGCTCTCCTCCACAGACCCCCCTCCCAGCCGGCCCCGCCGAGGTGTCGTTTACTCCTCCTCCACCCCCTTCCCTCCTCGGCTCACGCCCACCTCTCAGTTCAAGCCCCCAGTGTGCGAGTTTCTAGAGTTCGAGCCAAAGAGAGAGAGAGGAAGAGAGGGGAGGCGCGAGGGGGACGTGGCGCAGCCAGCAGCGCCCGCTCCCCGCCAGTTGCGCTTAGCGAAGCTTCGGGTGCGGGTCCGGAACCCACCTTGCCCACCGCCCTCGCCGGGGCCCCGTGCGCCCCCGCCCCGCCCCGGAGCCCCGGCCGATCGCCGGCGCGCCCCGCATCTCCCCCGCGCGCGCCGGGCGGAGCGGCGAGCGCCGCGCACCCGCGTCCTCGGCCGGGAGGGCGGGCTCGGCTCCCGGAAGAGCGGAGCGGGAGGGCGGCCCGAGGGGCCGGGCGGGGAGGGACGCGGAGGGGGCGGGCCGGGCTGCGGTCGTTCCAGCCACGGCTCGTGCGCGGCGGGCGCCGAGACCCACGACCCGGCTCGGGGACGGCGGCGATCGCGACGCAGGAGTCCCCGGAGGTTCCCCCACCCCACCGCCGGGGACTCGCCTCCACGCCAGCCGCTGACCCCGGAGCCGCAGACAGCCCCGGCGCCCGGCGGACCTGGGCCTCGGGTGAACGGGGTCCCCGGACCCGAGAGGACGCGCGGCTCTGGGGAGAGGTCTGGGAGCCTGGGCGCCGCGGCCTCGGGGGGCGCAGACCGCTCGGGAGCGGAGGCCGGCAGCCAGGTGAGCCCGGGAATCGCCGGCGGTGTGGAGGGGCCGCGGGGTCGGTGCGCCTGCGGACTGGGAGATTCAGGTTCGCAAAGTAGATGGTTCCCCAGTCAGGGCCTGGGCACACCCTGGGGGCCGACCTGGGGCAGTCGTAGGCATCCCCCCTCAAGGGGGCTGAACTCTTCCCCGTCCACCCACGCCAGCGGGTGGGTGCCCCGCGCCCCTGCCCGATAGGGTCCCTCTCCACCGGGCTCCCAGAGACCTCCAGCAGGCTTTGGCTCTGGGGTCCTGATCTGGGGTTTATGGGTTCTCCCCAAAGGCCGGGCTCTCAGCATTCTGGAAAGGAATGGCCATCCTAACTCCAGCGAGATCTCTCGCATCCCCTGGGAGCTGGGAGGAGCCAGAGGCTGGTCCTCTGTGTGCCCCTATTCCCCCCCTCCGCCCCCGGCACATTTAAGTCCCCCCAGGTGTTAGCTTGGATTCTGCTCCCTGCCAGAACCCCCCCCCTCCCCTCCGTCCCTCTCCATTGCAACCGGAGTCTCTTGCCTGTTTCTTCTGCTCGGGGCTCCACCCCCTCTCTGCATCTGGGTACTAGGCCCTGCTTGCCTGCACCCCTGCCTACTGATCTTGGCAGTCTGGCACCCTCTCTCCTCCCATCCCTGGGGGAGCTGGCATGGGCCCAGTAGCGCTGATGTTGTAATGTCCCTGGCAGTGCCCATGGAGAAGGTCTGCCCAGCCTGTTCCCCATCAGTTAACTCAGGCCTACCACCCGCCACGGGAGCTTGACTCAGGCTCTGGAGCCAGAGATGGTGGCTCTGACGGAGAGGCCAGAAGCAGGGAGGGGTGGGGGCTGTCTGTAGTTCAGGGGAGCCCCCGACTCATGGGACACGGGGGACTTGGTGCTGCCCAGCTGAGCATCAGACTTCTCATAGTGGTGAACGTTTTACTTGAAGGAAGGTGGCGATGGGTGGTCTTTCCTCTCCACCTCAGTGACCTGGGGAGAAGGTTCTTCTTTTGGAGTCTACTGGTCTGTTAAGGGTGTAAGAAGATGACAAGGACAGCACTGTTTCCAGAATGCTGGGAGTCATAGGCCACGATGGCTGAGCTGTGGGACAGCAAGCAGCCTTTCCAGCTCCTAAGCATTCCTCCCGCCCCAGGCCTGGAGTGTGACCATCACCTCCCTGCACTCCAGGTGGAGTTTGGCCCTTTCTCCAAGTCCAAGTGTTTCTCTAAAGATGGTTCCCCAAGTGCCTGAGAGTGGAACAGGGCCTCCAGAAGAGGGGCCAGAGCCCCCAGGACCCCTTATAGAGCCAACGATAAAGGACATGCTCTGGCATGCAGGAATATACTTCGCAGCTGCCTGCTGCTGTCCATCCCATCTCATGTGTATTCCTGCCTCTTCTGCCAGGTAGACACCCCCTGCACCTGCTGACAAAGCTGCTGCATCTGGCACTCAATAGCTTTTGCCACCACCTTTCACTCCTCATCCCTTGTGCACATTTGCCTCTTATTCCAGAACTCTCCTTAGCACTGTCTCCCAGAGACGTGCGTGTGTCTGGTCAAGGCGTAGTCAGAATGACTTGTTCTCTGCTGCCGGCTGCCTAGACCCAGGCATCGACTGCATTTTAAAAGCCTTGCTAGGCCTGGGAGTGGGAGGTACATGTGTCTGTGAGGGCATGAAGCGGAGGGTGTTCGGAGAGGCTGGCGGCCTCTGGGAATCTCGGGACTGTTCTCAGCTAAATAGTCCACCAATTAGCTTCTGCAGCCTGGATAGCAGAGAGGTCAAGAGCCAGAGGACAGCTGTCCCTTGTGTCTGTCTTAGCTGCCACCTGAAAACCCTATGGGATTCTTTTCAAGGCAGAAGGCCAGGGCACGGAGGGAGAGAGCTACTCTGAAGATCTCCAGAACACAGATGAAAGGGTAGAGGCTAAGCAAGGATTATGCTGGAATTTCCTGGGTGTTGAACAGCTGCTGAGCAGGACAGAGGACAGGGCCATGGCTGAGCCCCTCCCACACTCACCCTGCAGTTAGCAGGTGTAAGAACCAGACCAACAACCACCCCAGACCTAAAACCACTGGCCTGTTTGTCCTCTCGGGAACACTCCCTCTCCTTCTGGACAGCAGCCAGCCTTTCTGTCTGGGGCCAAATTGTTCCTCTCTTTTTCTTCTAGCAAGGATACCCTTCTGATAGGTGAGCCACCACCCTCTCCCCTCCCTTGCCCTTTCATTCTGTAGTCCCAGTTCTTAACTTGACAGTGAAGGAGAGAAGCAGGAGGCTGATTTGAACTTCTTGGGAGAGGGGTTTAGAGACTATCCAGGGATAAAAGTTTATCTTGCCTTCAACTGCCTTACTCTTAATCTCCACGTTCTGATAGTAGAGGATCTTAGATATTTTCAAACCCAGAGAGTAAAAGGAAAAAGGGATTCAATGTAAATAGAGGCTGTATTTGTATAGGTTATGAAAGCACCTTCTCCTTGTTTAGATTTTTTTTACTGTAAAAATAAGGTATGCTGTTGTAACAAGAAGAAAATTCAGAGAGGTGTAAGACAAAGTTAATTATCTCCACCTACATTCTCCATCTCTCCCTCCTACAACAGCCAATTTTAATGATCTAATATATCTCTGTCAGACCTTCTTCCAAGCCAATTTGGCTTCTATGATCAATTTTTTTTAAAAAAAAATACTGCTTTGTGAATTGAGATGCAGAAACTCCATTAAACGAGCTGGATTTGTTTTTACGAAGTATAGGTACTTAACATTTAATTTTAGCAGTTAATTTTTTTTAAAGCTCTTACAGATTTGCACATTGAATTTGCTTTCAAAATCTTTCATTTTTTCATAGAGAACAAACTGCATAAGCAATGCTTTAAGAGCTAAATTTCTACACATCTCCAATTTTTGGCCAGTATCTGAAAATAAAATACAATCTTGTTGTCTAGGACCTTGCCTTTTTAAAAAAAAAATAAACCACAGGGATGTGGCAGGCTTTAGTGTCTCCACTATCAAAAAGACAGAAAGCATTATCTCTAGAAATGGAGCTGGAGATTTTTTTAATCCCAGGAAACTTTGTCTTATTCAGTCTCATTTTCTGAGCTATCATTTTACATCCACAATTTTTTTTTGCTGCTTTCAGTGTTTTATATTTTTACAACTTTGTACACATTTGAACATGAATGTTTTCCTGATTGAGACCAGTTTTCTACACGTTTTTGTGAGTTGCAGGATTTCTAAACCCTGGCCACTTCTTCTCATGAGCTGTATGTATTTGCAGGAAGGCTAGCAGAAGGAATTATGAGGGGACTGGCCTTGTAGGTCACACCTATACTCAGCTGTGTCAGGATGTTCTCCTGGATCAAATGTAAGCACACTGCAGATCCACAATCAACGAAGCTGTCTTTGAAAGCCATTTTCTAAGTCCTGCCTGTTTAATATTCCAGACATGCGTGGTACTTATGTTCTTGTCTCCTGTTTTGCTACCTTTGAAACTTGCTTCAGAAGAATCTGCAGTGGTATGAATTAGTTGACAGCAATTTATTCCATATTGTAAGCTTTCCTCATATTTTCATTCTGGTAAGACAGATACACTCACATTAGTTTTATATATTAAAAATAATCATTGTTTTGTCAGATAAGACCTGATCTAACTGCATATTTTGACTCAGCAACTCCCCCCCCCCAAGACACTTTTAACCTTCAATATTCTGTGTCTGAATTGGAAAGGAATTCTCATCAAACATCAGAATACACTTCTGGGTACTTTAAGATCTTTGTTTCTTTTTAATTGATTATCTTTGTTCTTAGCAAAACTTCAAAACGAAATGGCTCAAGCAGCAATCTACATGTAGTATTTTCATTTTATTCTTTCTGATTTTTGAAGACAGAAGCCAAGTGCCTTTAGCATATTTTATAATTGCTTTTTCTTTTGTCTGGATCTTCTGGGAAAGGCCAGCTTCACGTTGTTGTAAGGATGCATGATAGAGTCACACTAGAATACCATATTATATCCACAAAATAGTGTTACTTTTATGTATCATCAAAGCCAACATCTTGCCCTACCTCATCTTCTAGAATGTTCCCCATTGTACTACCAGTATTTCTGGTGGTGTGTCTCTTCTTGTCTTGTGTTGCTCTCTTTCAGACAACAGCAAGAAATCATTATGAATGTTAAGAAAATACATACATATTTATTTATTTTTATTTATATATTTATTTTGTCAGAGGTAGGACTTGAACTCTGGGCCTGGGCCCTGTCCCTAAGTTCTTCAACTCAAGGCCACTGCCCTACCCCTTGAAGCACAGCACCACTTCTGGTTTTCTGGTGATTAATTGAAGATAAAGCCTTATGAATTTTTGTTCCAGGCTGGCTTTGATCTGTGATCCTCAGATCTCAGTCTCCTGAGTAGCTAGGATTATAGGCCTGAGCCACGGAGCCCATCCTAAAATATTTATCATTTCTTCTCCTTGTTTGACTAGTGGTAAGTTTAGGTGGGCAGTATTTATAGTAACTTCTTGTACAGATTACAGAGTGCATTTGGGTTCTGCCTGAAAGAGCCTATTTTATAGAGTATCTTGTGGGGAAATGGTAAAACAATCATCCTTGCCTATAAGCTTGCTTTGGGCATATTCTGTTCTTGATGAGAATGTTCTTGAAAACTGCAGCTCCGGACAGAATCTGAGGGGTGTCCTCCAGTGATACCATTGTGATTTGGTAGGGTTGTATGCCATGTTGCATTCCAGATATTTACCAAACAATTGTTGTTGATAGGCCAGCATTATGGCTCTTATCCCATTATCTTTTTTTTTTCTTTCTCTGCTGCCTGTAGGTAATCTGTGAATAATCCTAGCAGCATTTAGGAGATGTTTGAAGATGTTTTTTAGGAACTACTTAGTATGTGGAAGTGCCTCTTAGCTTCTTCCATAGACCCTGAATTGAATTATTTTGTACATAGGGCATCAGAGGGATGTGAGGTTTCAGGACTCATTGGAAGATGCACATCAGCCCAGAAGAATGTGGAAACGATGTCTTTTCAAGATAGCTTCATGAGGCTGCACTGTCAACATCACCAGAAGGGACATTAAATGTGCAAGAGTTAAATTATGAATTTTATTATTGATCACGGTTAAGTGTCGTTTCGTGGCTTGATTCTGGTTACATGTAAAAATTTGTAATCGTCTATCATTGGGTTGCAAGGCCACATATTTCCAGGGAGCAAGTCTTCTCTGGTGAGTGATGTGAGCTGCACACCTCCTTTTTTTTTTCTTTCTCAACAGTAGTAAATAGTCAATTTTTCTTGTCTAGGCAACACACAGACATTGAGACAAAACTGCAGAGAGAAACAGTACCACCCCTGTCTAGATCAATCAGCAGAGCAGCTTCCTGGTCTTCTGGTCTTCCTGTGACCTTAGAGGCCACCCCTGTGCACACTGGCTTGTAGGCATGCTGTTCTGGCTTTCAAAGAGTCAGGTTTCCTAAGCAAGGTTGACTATTGCATAGTACAGATAAATTACTGCCATAATCAGTATTTTTTTATTCCTCTTACTAGAAAGTTGACTGTAATCTGAAGAGAAAATTTTAATGATTTAGTTGAAAAGATATTTCATGTACAAACATTTTAAATATAGAACTTAAAGAGAATACAAAAAAATAAATCTCCATGGCCCCAGTCCTCTTCCTTTTCTTTCTCCTCAAGTTGCATCTATCCCTTCAGAAATACCCTTCCATATATATGTATTCGTTCTTAAGCTTGAAAGTAGAAAATGGCACTGTTTTTCACATCCTCTTTTCATGTGGAAATCATTTTCATATCTGCACATAAACAGCCCATGTGCCTTGTTAAGAATGTGTCATAATCTCTCAACCATCTTTCTATTCATAGACAGTCTTTCTTTCCCCTGTAAGTAATTCATAGAGGCTGGCACTGGTACCAGGCTCATGCCTGTAATCTTAGCTGTGCTGAAGCCTGAGATCTGAGGATGGAAGTTTGAAATCAGCCTAGGGCAGGAAAGTTTTTAAGATGCTTATCTCTGATGAATCACCAAAAAAACCAGAAGTGGAATGTGGCTTAAGTGGTAGAGCACCGTAGCAAAAAAGCCAAGGCAAAGCCTTCTGGCCTTGAGTTCAAGCCTTAGTACACACACACACACACACACACACACACACACACACACACACACAATTCACAGAATTCCCTAGATGTGCAGTCACTAGATGCATATAGGCAGCTCTGTCCACGCATCGGTATTGCAGTGTGAACTCCTAAACAGCCACACATAGAAGAAACCCTGTTGCTTGTACTTTCTCCAACACTCTTATCCATCTCGTAGGATGTCATAGAATCAATTCCACCTGTGATAACAAAAAATGCCTCACATTAAGTGACCTATAAACAATAAAAAAGTTATTTGTTAGTGTTCCGAAGGCCATTCTGAGAATAAGAGTGCCAGCATGATTGGGCTCTTGTGTGGGCACCCTTAGCTATAAAGAGCTCTTCCATAAGATGGAGAGAGAGCTGGAAATCCCTTTGAGGTTTCTTTTCTAAGACCATTAATCCCATTCATTGAAATCCTCTTGACTTAATTATCTCCCAAAGGACCTGCCTCTTAATACCTTCAACAGTGGCCAGAGGAGAGACACCCAATCACTGTTGCTTTAATAGACCTTCCTTTAAATAAGAGCAAACGTCCTTTCCTATGTTATGCACTTCTGTAAGCCATGGTGGGGAATGTCCCCCTTAGGGAAGGGAATCTTTGTTCAGAAAGTGTGCCTACATCATTATCCTCTTCTTACACAACCTCATTTATCTTTCAGAATCATTGTGCTTGTGCTTTTTCTACATCTGGCCCACCTTCTCTCCCTCAGACCTCACAGCCCTCTCTCTGTGTCCCTCCTACTTCACTGCCTTTGTGAAATATCTGGAGCATCCGCAGTGGTATTATGGGAGGGTGGGGGTGGCACCAGGAGAATTCTTGTGTCTTTAAGGATAGAGAAGCTTCTGAGCCACCTGTTGTTAACAGGAACAGCCTTCTAATTTCCATAGAGGGTGGCTAGTAGAGCAAGGGAAGAGAGCAAATGATAAAATCGGAATAACTTCTTCCAGAAGAAAAGAGTAAAACTGTGCCACCACTTCCACAGGCTCCTCTGAGGAGCTCACCACAGACAGTGACCCCAGATCATGTGCGGGCACCTGGGGTATGTATGCTCATGCACTCTCCTCTCTCCTCCCCCTTTCTCTAGGAAAGCAGCCTGGCTGCACATCCTCAGGCTTTAGACTTCCACATTCCCACCGGGGAGCAGCGTGATGGCCGGGGCAACGGTGGGCGCCCTGAAGATGTCTCATGGCTACTGAGGGGACTGTCCAGTCAGGGAACCGAGTGGCGGGCATGGTGTGCAGCCTATGGATCCTGGTCCTGGGTCCCCCAGTTCTGGCCCTGGAAGGTAAGGAGAGGAGGCAGAGACTTTCCCTTATCAGTGGCGCTTAGGGTTGGTGGGAAATAAAAGAACTCAGAAAAGGCAGAAAAGAGGCCTGACTTCCATCAAAGGAGGAAAATGTATCAGGTGTTTCAGAAACAGGGTCTTGCCCGTGGGGTCCTGCTGGCTAGTTAAGTGGACCAGGGAAGGAGGACTTCTTAGTTCTCCAGGGAGATGGAATGAGGGTTACTAGTGCTAGCTGGAGGTTTGGCAACATGGTCCCCATTGTCTCTGGACAGAGGTGTTGCTGGACACCACAGGAGAGACCTCTGAGATCGGCTGGCTTACCTACCCACCAGGTGGGGTGAGTGTCACTCATTCCTCCTTCCCCTCCCCTCCCAGAGTGTGGAGTTCAGGAAGGGAATCCTGGGGGAAGAGAATAAGACTCCCTGTGGAGGAACAGGAGAGAAGGGGATCCTCTCCCTAGAATAGATGCATTTGCTTTACTGTCCCCCCCCTCCCCCACCATCCCTCCCTAATCCCTGAGCAGCTAATACTTCTGCTGGGCCCTCTTCTCCTCTCCCATCCCCTCCTGCAGTGGGACGAGGTGAGTGTTCTAGACGACCAGCGTCGCCTGACAAGGACCTTTGAGGCATGCCACGTGGCAGGGGCCCCTCCGGGCACCGCGCAGGACAACTGGTTGCAGACACACTTTGTGGAGCGGCGAGGGGCCCAGAGGGCCCACATCCGGCTGCACTTCTCTGTGAGGGCATGCTCCAGCCTGGGCGTGAGCGGGGGCGCCTGCCGGGAGACCTTCACACTTTACTACCGCCAGGCCGAGGAGCCAGACAGCCTAGACAGCGTTTCAGCCTGGCATCTCAAACGCTGGACCAAGGTGGACACTATTGCAGCCGATGAGAGCTTTCCAGCCTCGTCCTCCTTCACCTCGTCCGCTGCCTCCTCCACGTGGACAGTGAGGCCTCACAGGACCAGTCAGCGAGCTGGACTGCAGCTGAATGTCAAAGAGCGGAGCTTTGGGCCTCTTACCCAGCGTGGTTTCTACGTAGCCTTTCAGGACACCGGGGCCTGCCTGGCTCTTGTAGCCGTCAAGTTGTTCTCCTACACCTGCCCTTCTGTTCTCCGTGCCTTTGCTTCCTTTCCTGAGACCCAGGCCAGTGGAGCCGGGGGGGCCTCCCTGGTGGCGGCTGTGGGCACCTGTGTGGCCCATGCCGAGCCTGAGGAGGATGGAGTAGGGGGCCAGGCAGGGGGCAGTCCCCCTAGGCTGCACTGCAACGGGGAGGGCAAGTGGATGGTGGCTGTTGGGGGCTGTCGCTGCCAGCCCGGCCACCAGCCTGCACGTGGAGACAAGGTCTGCCAAGGTGAGATCCGGGCCTGCCCCGCCTGCCCTGTGCCTCCTTCCTGTTCCTCACGTTGGGTGCCTCTCCTGACATACCAGACGCTCAGTCAGGAAGCAGCCATGTTAGGAAATGACCTGTTCTCCCCAGTTTTGTTTTCTGAAGCATATGGGGTTCCTCATACCCACTCTATGGAAACGTCAAAGCTTTCCATAGCAATTGAGGAGAATCCTTGAGCTACCAGCCAGATAGAGGCCACAAGTGTTGGATTCCTGGGGTAGCTTGGGAACTTTTGTCCCCCTTCGGCCGGGTCACTGGGCAGCCATCTGGGAAGGAGGTGGAAGGTGCCAGGAAGTATGATGAAGGACAAGGATGGCTACAGAGGGAGGCCCTGCAGTCCAGCCAGGAGCCTGACCCCTTCAGCCGGGCTTTGCCCACCTGCATGCAGCCTCCCAGAACAGGGAGCTGTTGCAGGTGTACTGGGGTCTCAGGAGCCGCAAATGGGAAAAGTATGCCATCTTTATTCTCCTCTCTGTCTCCTCAGCCTGCCCTGGGGGCTCCTATAAGGCCTTGGCTGGGAATGCCCCCTGCTCTCCGTGCCCTGTCCGCAGCCACGCCCCTGACCCAGCTGCTCCTGTGTGCCCCTGCCTCCAGGGCTTCTACAGGGCCAGTTCTGACCCCCCAGAAGCCCCCTGCACTGGTAAGTCCCCATGGAACACAGTGCGGAAAAGAGCCTGGGAGTGGGGGCTGGTGGGGGGGTGCAACATCAGGGGCCCAACTCCCCCCACATTTTGGCCCGCATTCTCCTGCCTCCCAGGCCCTCCATCAGCACCCCGAGAACTGTGGTTCGAGGTACAAGGCTCAGCTCTCATGCTTCACTGGCGTTTGCCCCAGGAGCTGGGGGGGCGAGGGGACCTGCTCTTCAATGTCGTGTGCAAGGAGTGCGGAGGCCACCAGGAGGGTGGTGGCGGGCCAACCTGCCGCCGCTGCAGGGACGAAGTGCATTTTGACCCCCGCCAGAGGGGCTTGACCGAGAGCCGGGTACTAGTCGGGGGGCTCCGAGCCCATGTACCCTACATCTTGGAAGTGCAGGCTGTCAACGGGGTGTCGGAGCTTAGCCCTGACCCTCCCCAGGCCGCAGCCATCAATGTCAGCACCAGCCATGAAGGTGAGTGCTTTGTCCACCTGAGGGGTGTCTTGTCTCAGCAACTCAGGGCGCCCTTCCCCGCGCCTGCCCTCCAGTCCCTTGTCTGAGGACCATTTCCTTCCACCGTCAAGGTTGGTCCCAGAGACTCCCCCCTGCCCCCATAACACCACCACCCTGCAATTCAGTCCCCTCTGCAGTCCCCGTGGTCCACCAGGTGAGCCGGGCAGCCAACAGCATCACGGTGTCCTGGCCACAGCCTGATCAGACCAACGGGAACATCCTGGACTACCAGCTCCGGTACTATGACCAGGTGGGCCCCCCCCACCCCACCCCATGGGGAGGGAAGGTGTGAGGAGCGTGGGGACTCAGGGCCTACAGCGGTGGCTATAGAGGCCAGGCCTGGCCTCGTGAATGATGACTGCTGCCCACAGGCAGAAGACGAGTCTCACTCCTTCACCCTGACCAGCGAGACCAACACTGCCACTGTGACACGGCTGAGCCCTGGGCACATCTATGGCTTCCAGGTGCGGGCACGGACTGCAGCCGGCCACGGACCCTATGGGGGAAAAGTCTATTTTCAGACACTGCCTCAAGGTGAGGGAGACCCAAACTGTCCTTGCCATGACCCTGACCCAGTCTCCTCCAATAGGAGGAGGGGCTGCGGCTAAGCCCCTGACCTCAAGGGCTGTCTCGAAGGGAGGGGAGGAATGTTTGTGGCAGACACACACGACACGTTGTGTGTACTCTGGGCGCTGTGGCTTTTGGAGTGTGGAGAGTGTATACGGGCACCTGTGAGTGTGTATCGCAGGAGCGTGTGCACACGCATGTGTGCAGGCAAGGGGGATGTGGCTGCCCTCTTGGGTGGAATAAGGCTTGGCTCCCTGTGACTCTGGTCCCTCAGGTGAACTGTCCTCTCCGCTTCCAGAGAAGCTGTCGTTGGTGATTGGCTCCATCTTGGGGGCGTTGGCCTTCCTCCTGTTGGCAGCCATCACTGTGCTGGCTGTCATCTTCCAGCGGTGAGACCCCCCCCACACTCCCACCCACCCTGCCCAAGTCCTGCTGGCCTGGCCTCAGAGGCCCCGCACTGCCCACCACACACCCTTCTCCCTGGAGCAGTGCTCCTGCCCTGCACCCTATGCAGCAGTAGAGAGGAGGAGCCTGGCAGTGTCCTTCCTCCTCAGGACACTTCGTTGGACAGCCTTCCTGGCAGGGTGGTAATGGGCAGGCACCAAGGGGCAGAAAGGGGGGGCCTCATTCCAGGTGGCTGGTTTATCCCTCAGGAAGCGGCGTGGCACAGGCTACACGGAGCAACTGCAGCAATACAGCAGTCCAGGTGGGGTCCCTGAATGGGGGCTGGGATTAGGGGACTTGGGGCTGGGCACATGTCTGGGAGATGGGGCGGGGGTTGCACCCAGCCTTGAAGCACACACCCTTAGAGCATGCCCCATCCGCAGGGCTTGGGGTCAAGTATTACATTGACCCCTC
This sequence comes from Megascapheus bottae, assembly GCF_031878675.1. Lineage (NCBI taxonomy): Eukaryota > Metazoa > Chordata > Mammalia > Rodentia > Geomyidae > Megascapheus > Megascapheus bottae. The sequence continues at coordinate 77,522,548 of NC_143513.1, forward strand.
GACCTATGAGGACCCCTGCCAGGCCATCCGAGAACTTGCCCGGGAGGTCGACCCCGCGTACATCAAGATTGAAGAGGTCATTGGGGCAGGTACCACAAGATGGGGGAGGATCTGGGGAATGTGGGATGGGGGGTGGGAATCTCTGTCTCCTCACTTGGTCTCTAAACACAGTGAAACCCTATGGCTCTTCTCCCAGGCTCCTTTGGAGAAGTCCGTCGAGGCCGCCTGCAGCCCCGGGGAAGGCGGGAACAGGCCGTGGCTATCCAAGCCCTGTGGGCTGGGGGTGCCGAGAGTCTGCAGATGACCTTCCTTAGCCGGGCTGCCCTGCTTGGCCAGTTCCAGCACCCCAACATCCTGCGTCTGGAGGGGGTGGTCACCAAGAGCCGGCCTCTGATGGTGCTGACCGAGCTGATGGAGCTTGGTCCCCTGGACAGCTTCCTCAGGGTCAGTTCTCCCTCTCTGGGAGGGAGGAGGGTGTCTGGGGTCTGGGAAAGCTTGGTGCCCTCCTCTCTTGCAGAAGACAGAAGCCTGGGCTCTGCTTCCCTCCCTCCAGTGCCCATGGTGGGCGCTGCCAAACTTACCAGCCCCCAAGCGCCCTCTCACACCAGTGTCCCTGCCTTCTCACTGATCTCCCCACCCCCTGCTCCTCAGCAACGGGAGGGTCAGTTCAGCAGCCTGCAGCTGGTGGCCATGCAGCGAGGGGTGGCCGCCGCCATGCAGTACCTGTCCAGCTTTGCCTTCGTGCACCGCGCCCTCTCTGCCCAAAGCGTGCTTGTGAATAGCCACCTCGTGTGCAAGGTGGCCCGACTTGGCCACAGTCCTCAGGTGAGCTCGCAGTCTTGTGGGTCTGGTATCCTTCGGCGAGTGCTAGAGGGTGACTTAGGATCAGGCAAGATCATGGAGTATTGAGGTGGGGTGAGGGGGGTGAGAGACTCCCCGCTGTGATGGGAGGACAAGCCGGAGCTGGGGACAATGAAGGGATTGCAGGGGACTAAGGCACAGAAAAGGGATTGGGGCGGACAGGAGACCTGCAAAAGTCCATTACCAGCTCCTGTCTTCCCCTTCCTCCCTCCGGGGATAGGGACCGGGGGCTTAGCCCTGCACGAACCCTGAGCCCAGTTCCTCACCTCTCAGCATGTGCATCCCCTCAGCACTCAGGAGATGGGAAACCCTGAACTGGGCTCCGAGCCACGTGGTCAGTGTGAGTCTTTCTGTGCTCTTGTGGTCTCGGCCTCTCAGGGTCCAAGTTCTCTGCTGCGCTGGGCAGCGCCCGAGGTCTTTACCCACGGGAAGCACAGCACGGCCAGCGACGTCTGGAGCTTCGGCATTCTCATGTGGGAAGTGATGAGCTACGGAGAACGGCCCTACTGGGACATGACTGAGCAGGAGGTGAGGGCTTCGTCTGGGCCTTGCTCATCCTCACATTCCTATCTGGCTTCTGTGCTCTAATAAGCCCTCCATTCTTTAGTCTTCTCACATTATAGTCCCCATCCAGAGTTGGTGAAGTGAGACCAACTCTTTTTTTTTTTTTTAATTCCTTCCCCGCTCCTGCCTTAGTGTTGCCGCTGATTCTAATCTACTACCTTCCCCCGCCTTTCCCTCCCAATACTCCTCTACTAGCAATAGCTTCCCATCATTGTGTTTCCTGGCCCCTAGGTACTAAATGCGATAGAACAGGAGTTCCGGCTGCCCCCACCTCCAGGTTGTCCCCCCGGATTACATCTGCTGATGCTTGACACATGGCAGAAGGATCGTGCCCGGAGGCCTCATTTTGACCAGCTGGTAGCTGCCTTTGACAAGATGATTCGCAAACCGGACACCTTGCAAGCTGATGGGGGCCCTGGGGACAGGTGTGGAGCTTGGGGCTAGAGCCTGGGAAAACTGGGTCGGGGTAGATACAAATCAGAAAGAAAATGGAGGAGAAGGGGCTGAGGTGAAGAGGAGAGCTTGATGTGCTTGCCCCTCCCCTCCTCAGACCTTCCCAAGCCCTCCTGAATCCTGTGGCCCTGGATTTCCCCTGCCTCGACTCACCCCAGGCCTGGCTTTCGGCCATTGGACTGGAGTGCTATCAGGACAACTTCTCCAAATTTGGCCTTTGCACCTTCAGTGATGTGGCTCAGCTGAGTCTAGAGTAAGTGGGGACCAGTGGATGGGAAAGAGAGGGAGCTGGGCCTGACCTGAGGGTGGTGTCTGGGATCTTGGAGAAGCTGGCCTTGATCTGATCTACTCCCTCCCAACCAGAGACCTGCCTGCCCTGGGCATCACCCTGGCTGGCCACCAGAAGAAACTGCTACACAACATCCAGCTCCTCCAGCAGCACCTGAGACAGCCGGGTTCCGTAGAGGTGTGAGTGAGGCCTGGGCAGGAAGCCCAGAGTGGGAGATGCTGTGGCCCAGTACTGGATTCGGGGCCACGAAGACATGAGTGAGACAGAAGCCAGCAGCTATCTTGACTCCCATGCCTGGCACACGACATCCAGCCATCCCCAGCCCTCCCCTCCTGCCAACCTCCCCCACATTAAAGAAAAAGAAGGGAATTTGCAAACTCAGGTGTGTCCAGGCCTGAGTCAGGGAGGGCTTAGGAGGAGGGCAGAACGGTGGGGAGGTGGCAAGACACTAATGAAGAGAGGGAGAGGGGCAGGGAACAGGAAATGACTTTATTGGACGGTGAGGAGACACAGCCTCACCTGTCTCTCTCCCTCACACACCTGTCCACATGCCCAGTGCTGTCTGGAGTGCCTGGGGAAGGGCCCTCCATTTTCCCACTTAAGACACACGGGGGTGGAAACAGGTACTAGAAAAGGTAACTGTCTTTAAAGTGCTCAGATGTGCAGTAGGACCTACACAGGAGAATAAAAGATTCTCGGGGTGAGGAAGAGAATGGCAGTGTCCCGCTTCTCTTTGCCCCAAGCTGAAAGAGTCATGGGGACCCATGGCGGTTTTCCCCAGCCTGCCTTCGCTGGCATCACTGGACTCCTTTCCCGCTGGGACTGGGTTTTGTGGGGTTTGGATGGGTTTGGCCATCAGATCTGGTATTCCCAGCCATCGCCGTCTTCCAGGCCCTTGTTGACCAGGCCCCGCACATCCCTGCGCAGGGCCCCCTGCCGAAGCCGTCCCCAGTTGGTGCTGCTGTGAGAGGTGCTTCGAGACACAGAGGGTGTGGGGAAGGACAGGTAGGGACCGAAGGGACGGCCCAGCTCCAGTTTTTCCCCTGAGTGTTTGTCTAAGTCCTCCGAGCAGAGAACATCTTGTGGCTGAAAGGCCTGAGCGTAGCGTAGGATCCGCTGACGGTTCAGATCCTGCCTGTCTTCCACGCTGCAGAGTGTGAGAAGAAGACTTGAAGAATATCCGGAAGACCAGCGCAGATCTTCCATGTGCTCCCTATCCTCCAGCCCCACTGACGGTGGCCCTTCTCCTTTTCCGTAGCTAGCGTGGCTAGGGGACATCAGCATTTTGAAAACCAGCTCTCAGAAAACAGCAGGTTGTGGTCCTCTGGCTCTGAAGACTTTTGGGGCTCCAAGGTCCTAATGAAACCCCTTCCTCGAGAGATGTACTCAGCCATATTCTACCCAGGGGAGTATGACAACCTCCACAGGAGGAAGCAGGCCGTTATCCAAGCCAAAGGCCACCATGTTGAGGGGTTTGCTTAGGGAACACCCACCCTGACCCCATCACTTACCGCAGGAACCAGCGGTCCCCCAGTCCGTACTCGAGCCCACAGATTCCCGAGCGAGGCCACAAGCAACGAGGCAGCTTCCGCTCCAGCATCACGGTGGTGGCTACAACCTATGTCACAGGAGAGGTGACAGAAGGAGAGGAAGCTGTCAGAGAGAAGGCTACACAGGGAGGTGGGGCAGCTGCGTCCAGGCTGTTTAGTGAATTCACGGCAACTCGGGAGCTCATAGTTTCCCAGAGGTGGGATGCAGCAGAACTGGGATGGTAGTGTGAACTTTGGCGAGCCTCTTTTTGGGAGAGAGAATTGGTGACACTGACAAGGCCCACAGTTCTCCACTCCGTGGCCTAAAAACCATTGCAAAACCAGGCAGAGGCAGCTGAGACATTCTAGCTTCCTTCTGGAAGAAAGGAGAGGAGCTGGGCAAATACAAAGGGGTCTTGATGTGCCTCAGAATATTGTGACCCTATATAAAACCCATTTATAAATGTGACACATTCAACTTGGGTATCTAATATCAGTCGTTTTTCATGGAGAAAAAGTATTTCCTTATTTAGCCAGCCTATGTGTCACTCTATTTCTGACAGGCCACAATGAAAGGACTTCCAGGATATGGAATTTCCATTTTTATGTTGTGGAAATTCCTTTTTTGAGATAAACTTTTTTTTCCCCCTAAGTATCTTCTTAGAGGATGTGATTTATCATGTTGTCTTTATGCACCTCATGATGATCTGACTGAAGATAGCTGCTGTTGCTCTAGTAGGACTGTATGGTATATTTTTAACACTCGCAATTTTTCTGGGTCAAATTTTACAGGCCGAAGTCAAGAAAACTTCATATTTTCCTTCTTACTTGGGAGCAAGCTTTTCTAAATCAATTTTTAGCCACTTTCAGTCTTACTTTTGGAGCTAGAAAAGCTAGGCTTTAATTGTTGAAAACTTGTGAAGGAGTCTTTCCCAGAGAGTCTAGTATTTCCATTTGGCATTGGTTTACGTCCTTAGAGAATAAGTATCCAAACAGATAAGGATAAGGTCAAGCTGTCTTACTAGATAGGAAGGGTATATTTGCACTAAGCCTTCCCAGCCACCAGGGGGCTCACCTGGGCTCTCCAGAGCTCATCTCGCTCATGGGCCACTCGCCAGTGAGTGTCACCCATCATGGCGATAAGAAGGTTGAGCATGAGCAAGGTGGCGATGATGGCAAAAGCAGCATAAGTGATGCTGTACATGAAGGGCAGATCCACATCATAGTTAGCGGGGCCATCGATGATGGTGAGGAACAGTTCAAAGGTGCTGAACAGTGCCATGGAGTAGTCGTAGAAGTGGCCCAGCTCATCGGGGTCCTCTGTCTGGAAGATGATGTAGAAGGCTGCTCCACCCAAGGGGGTGAGAGTTGCCATGGCGACCATATCACGACTAGCCCAGAGTCAGCTCTTTGCTGCCCCTTTCCATCCTGTCACCTTCGTCTCCCATATTGTCATCATAGCCTAAAAAGACTCATCCTTCTGATCCCTGAAAGCCACACTTCCAATTTTCTCTCACCCCCCCCCGCCCCTCCCCAGGGACATCTCACCCTCAGACACTGCATGGCCTGCTAGCCAGAGTTTTTCTGCACTCTGTGAGTTCCCCAGTCCTTCCCTCCCATCTGGGATGGGTGATTTACCTGAAGCAAAGCCCAGGATCACCACAGCCATCAACCAGCAGAATCGCATTAGATCCCCAAAAATCATCTGGAAGGGAAGGCAGGGAGAATGTCGTACATGTGGAGGTGTTCCCCACCCAGTGCTCACAGTCTAACCCCAGATCAGGGGTGGCCAGAGTATGGCATACAGGTCAAATTTGCCTGGCCTGTCTTGACATAGTCCTTAAACTAAGAGTACTTTAAGAAGGAAAGAAGGAAGGAAAGGAGGAAGAGAAGAAGGGAGGAAGAGAGGAAGGAAAGAAAGGAGGAGGAAAAGGAAGGAAAAAGAGGAGGGAAGCATGGAGGGAGATAAAAGAGAAGAAGACAGACGAGGCAATGAAGTCTGCAGGATTCACCACCCCTGAACTGTTTACTGTCTCGTCCTGTGTCATGTGCTTACATAGTGTTGATGTGGTATTTTTCTCTTGGGGTGGGGTGGGTGAGTCACTGACCTTCTGGATCATGATGGTGAAGGGGCCCAGCATCTGGAATCCTCGGGCAAAATACATGACGTTGCACCAGCCCAGCACCAGGGCAAAGGACATGGGCACCACCTCCCCCTCTGTGTTGGTAAGCCGCATCACCATGGTGACAAGAACCATGAAGGCATAGGTGACGCTGAGGGAAGACAGGAAGTGAATGGTAAGAGGGCTGGGCTCCGCCTGAGCGTTTTGAGGACAAGTGTCTAACAGAGATAGCCCCCACAGGTTCAAACTCAACCTCTACCCACTCAACACACAGGCTCACATCATTATGGGGAAGGATCTCCCCAGGTAAAGTTCTGTGGAGATTTGTACTCCAGAGAGGGAGATGACCCCAAAAGAAGGAAAGACGGGAGGGAGTAAGAGGAAAGCAACTCACATGATGACATGGAAGGGTCCCCCGAGAATGGTCTGTCCAAAGAAACGAGTGACCCCCAACCTGAAGATGTCTGGAATCTGGAGAGCATTCAGGGATTCAAAAAGACATTTATAGATCAGGCGGGGTCCCTGGGGCAGATCCTGGGTCACACCCACACCTCACCTCCACCAGCAGGATGATCACAGCCCCAATAATGGTCACCAGCTCCCCTACCAGCCGGAGGTCATCTTTGGGGGTCATATAGGCCTCCTGGAGCAGGGTGGGGGAGGGGGAGGGGAAAGGATGGTTAAAACACTGGGTATCTATACTTCCACCCTTCCAGCTCCGGGATCAAGGCCCACCGGCCCTGTTAGAAATTCTTTCTAACCTGTCAGGTCTGGCTAGTCTCAATCCCTGACCCTGGAATAAGAATGTATGTGTGCCCCTGCCTGGGTGCGCTAGAAGCCTCAGCCCCTGGTGTGGAGGCTTCGGTGAGATGAGAGATGTGCCCCTCTGCGGATGTTACCTGAAGCAGCTTCTGCTGCAGGAGGGTGTTGTCCCGGGGGTTGGTTCTGTTGGTGGTCCTGGGCTTGAGGGGGCGGTAGACGCAGCACATGGTAAAGCAGATCATGTACACCAGATAGATGGTGCCCAGAATGCAGAAGTAGGGCTGCCCATACCTCTTCCATTTGAGGCTCACCAGCTCCTTCACGGGTGTCTGGTCCAGGATCTGGCGTGCCTGAATCAAAGAATAGGAAAGGCAGCTCCGAAACCCTGGGACCCCTTTCCCATGACTCTGGTACCAGAACTCGTACCTCTCGCTTTTTGGTGGTGACAATAAGTTCCAACAGGGACTGCTCATCCCCTGGAGAGTCGATCTCCGTGAGGTCGTAGAGGGTGGAGGTCAGCGGCCCATACGTCCACTGGATGTGCTTCCGCTTCTGCATCAGGTGCTGGAACATCTGAGAGGAAGCGGGTGTGGAATATGGAACACCCCCGCTCAGGAGGACAGAGAAGGGGCTCTCTTCACCACCCCACTCTGGAGGGCAGAAGAACCCACGCTTTCATTGCCCCCTAGGTTTGTCCCTCCCCATGACTCTCTTTATAGCCTGGCGGGATGGGAGGAGCAAGAGGACCACGGTTCTACATTGACACTGCACATGGCTTCAGCATGGGCTGTGGATTGCATAAGTGGCCAACACTTCAGTGAGATACATTGGGCAAGAAAAGGAACAGGGCCAAGGGACGGGAGCAGAGAGAACCCGTGCTGGGCTGGGAGTGGGACCTGGATGTCAAGGATCAGTGTCTGCATCTACTGCCTGCCAAAAGGCTAGGACAAGCACGGGGGCACCCTCACCACAGTGTTGCCCTCCACTCCGGCCAGCTTGAAGGGGGTGAGGCCCTGGTGGTTGGGCACCATTTCCAAGGGCTGCAGGTGGTCCCCTCCATCATAAGACAGCAGCAGGTTGTACATCTGGCAGGCAAAGGTTTTGTTGGGCTGCAGGATGAGGATGTGAAGCACTGTGTTTCCTGGGGGAAGAAGGGGGAGACTGTGGCCTCAGGCCCGAAGTCTTATTCTTCCCCTTAGCCAGCTGCCCCCCTCCTCCTCACACTCCTGCAGCATCCAGCACCCCACCTTGTCCCCGCTCTTACCCAGGGAGTCTTGGGCACGAAGGTCAGCTCCATGCTCAATGAGCAGCCGGACGATCTCCTCATTGCCCACACAGGCAGCAAAGGACAGCGGGTGCTCTCCTGGGAACACAGGGGCAGCTATGTCAGGGACGGCAGGATCACAGGACCAGAAGGACATTCTGCCCTGGGTGACTGCCTCCCCTTCCCATATCTCAGCTGAGAGCTTGAGGACACTTGTCCAGAAGAACCAGAGGAAGGACAGTGCTAATGTCCCGAGGAGACCTGGCCTCTGGCCTCAAATCCTCTAAGGGCTGCCCTGCCCAGAGACCCAAGGCATGGAGCTAAGGGCCCAGTTCTCTTTTGCCTTTGCCCCTTTTTGCCCCTGCCCAGCTCTCCCTGGTTCTTCCCCTCCCCTTCCTGCCTGCATGACCCTGGCTCTCACCATAGTAGATGAGGTTGTGGGGGCTGAGGTGGAAGGCGGAGCCCGTAGCTCTGGCCGAGACACTCGCCCCTCGGGCAAGCAGGGCACGCACCAGGTTCACGTTCTGGTTCATAACTGCGATGTGCAGTGCAGTCTGACCTGGCCCAGAGAGAGCCATGAGTCACAGGTCAGTCCCAAGGACCTGGAAGGGCTCCCCTCCATGGGCACCCAGGTCTCCTTCCCCTGGGGTAGCCTGGGAGCCCAGGGGTGTTTGCTCCCTTGTTCAAGGTCTCTGGCATTCCAGAGATGAAGTTTTCTAGTGACACGCAACCTGGTCTTATGTGGAGTTAGAGAGATGTCTGAAGAAAGACTGAAAAGTAGGAATGCTCAGATGTCCTCTCACATGATCCACTACAAACCCTGGCAGAAATACCCAACAGGACAAGTGATTCTTCTCTTGTCCTGGCTCTCACCTGCATAGAGCTCAGATGTCATAGGTTCAAAGACCAACTCTGGGGCAGCTTCCATCAGCAACATGGCAGCCTCCAGGTTGTCATACAGGACAGCTATGTGCAAAGCCGTCTCTCCCATGGCTCCTGGAATTTGCAGAGCAAAAAAATGGCCCCTATTTTCTATTAAACTGAGACACAAGTTGAATCCAGACTCCACATCCCGGGCTCTCATCCAGATGCCCGTCTAACGGGCTGCCCCAGAGACTTGGGCTGGGTACTGTTTCTTACCTCTTTGGTGCACATCACAGCCCTGATATTTGAGCACTTTACTCAGCGCCTGCACATCATTTTCTTTGGCTGCTAGAAGGAGAGGAGACTCCCAGATCCTACCAGCAATGAGATAAGAAAGGTAGTGACAGTGAACATGCCAAGTTGTCCAGCAAGTGGCTTTGCTCAACTTCATAGACTTCAGCAGCAATGAGCGCTAAAGCCGTTGATCCAGCAGGGGTGGGGGAGGGTATTTAGGGTAAAGGTCACCAGAACCCTTCCCCTCACTGGTCCCACTCATGCGCCATTTAGCCTGTGTAAAAGTGTATTTTGACTCCTTTCCTCTTCTTCAGTGCCAAGAGCAGAATGTTCAGTGTGTGTTCAACTCCAGAATCATTAATCTCTAGTGTGGTCCTGTTATAAATTCAGTAGGTTCCCTGAGATTGACTTCCACAAGAAGATTGAGTGTGCACGCGTGCCTTTGCTCATCCTCGTGCATTGCAGTGGATCCATAGATCCTGGCTTGTCAGCTTCCCATTGGCACTCACAAGGAATAGCAATTCTCAAGGCTACCCTTTGGCCTGTAAAAAGCTGAGTCTGTAGTTCAAGAAAAGCTCCAAACAATTCTGTGTCTAATAAAGCTAAAGGAGTATTATTCAAGCTTATTGGTTATTGAAGTATGATCTCCTGCATGTGAAACATCTGAAGTAGGAAATTCAAGGTAAGCTCAGGAGTCTCCACTAGTTTGCAAACAGCACATATCACAGCTTGGAAAGCAAAGCTATCGTTCCGGGACCTGCTCTCTACAGGGCCTCAGCTGCTACTTTATTTCCTCTATTAGCACCTGTGAAGATGCTGCGATGGAGATGTCAATTATGAGAGATGCAGAACACGAGAGGATCCAACTTGAAGAATGCATTCATTAGATTTCGCATGGATCTGAATGTTCTCATTCTAATTTTCTTAAGCCTTCATAGGATTATCCAATTTCAGATTCATAGTTACCTTATGTTTTGCTGGTGGCTATGAATCTTTCTTTATTTATTATTTGCTTTACACTTGTTTTAAGCAAAATGATCTTCTTTGACTTTCCGGGTCAGCTCTCTTGTCTTATTCCTACAATGAACTAAAAGTATCTTATTAACTCAGAATTTACCCCAACTAAGACATATAAATCTCTTTTATTCAATTTAATCTCTCAGCCTGGAGCCATTTGCTCTTTCTAAGAGAGTGAATGAAATAAACCTTTCTATCCAGAGATAGCCAGTTAGATATCATAGAAAATAACATTGACAGAAACCCTCATCGTGAAATGCTGGCAGTGGCAGGAAAGTATTTTGAAGCCAGAGGTAGGAGGGCAATCAGAAGAGGACTCAGAGAACTCAGATCTCTCCCCACTCTTGCCTTTACTCTCCCCGGTAGGCTCCAGGGAAACCCCCAGGCCACAGGAATCTGACTTACAAAGTTCCATCTCCAGGTTAGCCCCTTCCTTTTTGTCCCTACTAAAGTGCACTAATACATATCCCTTTTTTCTAGCCCAAGATTAGCCTGATATTTTTCTAACTGATTTTCCTGCACCCTACCTACTCCCAGTCCGTCTTTCTCCAGGTTATTCAAACTCTTTATAATCACAACATACAAGTGTCCAATGGAGTCTTCCATGGTCAAAAAGAAGGAAAGCCAATTCCTCTCACTGTCTTTGTGCAACTGTTTGTTGTTGTTGTTGTTGTTTTCTAATTCAGCTCTTCCCAATCACTCCTTACACCAGGATTCCAGTCTCACTCCAGGGGTACCTTCCAACCAGGGTTGGAAGGAATGCTTCTCACGCAGTGGATGCCCAATGCACTAGCTATTGAACGGGTGAATTTACAGTTGTGCCAAATGTTGGCTTGGCTGTACTGCTCTCTTTATTATCACCCTGTAAGTCAATCTTCTGCAAACACACAACGTAAGCGGAAAATAGTGTGCTTTGTGTGCAAGCTCAGCTGGAGAACATGTTTATTTCAGCTTTTGAGCCACTACCCCCACCAACCATTTGCCTAAAGCTTTCTTATGCAGATATTTTAGAGTTAGGACTAGAACGGGGAAAATCCCCCCTCCTCACCACAAACATATCACACACAACCTCCATCTGTCTCTGTCTCTGTCTCTGTCTCTGTCTCTGTCTCTGTCTCTGTCTCTCTCTCTCTCTCTCTCTCTCTCTCTCTCTCTCTCTCTCTCTCCCTCTCACCAGAATATTTCCCACTCCTTCCTTTGGCTTTCCTTCCATTCCAGCATCACGCACTATGTGTTACTGTTAGTATGTTCAGCGAGCTCTCTATTGGTCTCTACATATTTCTGAAGCTTGCCTATGTTCTCCGCTAGCCGCATTCTCCATGTATCTCCTTTCTTGCCTGCACTGAGAGTGGCTCTTAGTGGGCCTGGGGAGGCCCTCGAGTTGTCAGATTTAACAAGTAAAAAGTCAAGCTGCTCAGTAAAATTGGAATTGGAATTATAGATAACATATATAGATATAGTATTTATTTATGTATGCATGCATCTATCTATCTATCTATCTATCTATCTATCTATCTATAGAATACTTGAAGACATGCCTACATATTAACAGTTTAGCCACTGTTTGTCTGAAATTCAAATCGAACTAAATGCCCTGCATTTTATCTGGCAATCTAATTAGATCACACCCTGTATGAAAAAGCATCTTATAACCCAACCCAGAAGAGTTTGTAGAGAAATGGCCTCTTCTGGTTGCAAACTCCTGAATCCAGAAAGAAGGAGAAGGAAAAAAATGGGGTAGATGTATATACAGAAGGGTTTGGATGGTACCTGAGGGAGCCATTACTGGCAGTAACAGTGTGGGGCCAGAAGGGGACAGCAGAGAAAGCCCAAGCTCACATGGTTGGCACTAAGGACAGACCCCAGAGCACCTGCCTTTCAGGCTTCCACAGAGGAAGTGCAAAGAGTACCAAAGCTTTTGTAGATGCTCCAGGAGCAGCCCATTGTGGGAGATTAAATCACAACTAAGTGACAGAGAGTGCAGCTGGCACCTAGTACATAGAGAGAAAGGATACTGCTATACATCCCACACAGCATAAGCACAAAGAGTTATCCTACCCAACATGCAAATCATGCCAAAGTGCAGAAATCCCAGTTTAGACATCCAGCTATCCATGATTCATTAGGGGAAAAGTATTGTAACACACACACACACACACACACACACACACACACAGAATGAGAAATTCTCTACGCATACAAAATGTTTTCCAACAGATCATTAAATACTCAACTAAGGAAGAAACAAAAAGGTGAAGCCATTTAAACTCCCACTGATTAAGTAGCAAAAATAAATTATAGAGCAAATCTAAAATTATAACAGTAAGAAAGGTATTTGCAGGTGCTAGGATGTTTTGTTTTACTGGGCAGTTAATTATAAAACTGAACAGCTAGCTCACTATTGGATCAGTAGAAATCCAACTGGAGGGTCCCTGGCACAAAACTTAACCCATGTTTTGGGTGAATAAATCAATTGATGTTGGGCTGCTCAGGGCCAACTCTGAGCCACCCACCAAGTAAGAGTCCTTGACTTCTCTCCTAGGGGCCTCTTGCTTGATACCCCTCCCTGCTACTCACAATCACATGTGTGGAAATCTGTGTGTGTGTGTGTGTGTGTGTGTGTGTGTGTGTGTGTGTGATGTGCAAATCAGGCTCTGAGTTTAGTGCTGGGGGGAAAAAGGCAGGATCCAAATAGTTCTGGGGAAAGGTTCAAATATAAAAAAACAGCCTAAGTGAAGTCTCATCTGTTCATGTCCTGGGAAGGAGACAACAGCTTCTGAGCTCAGATGTGATTTGTTCAAGCAAGTCCACACACCATTAACCACTGCTTGGTCGTTGTTACACTTCATGCTCATCGAGGTTGGAGAAGAGTTTTAGAGGCCACACAAGGGACCGTGAGAATTAATACGAATGCCACTAATTTCCCACAAGCACCTTCTCCAATGATGTGTTTTGAGGCAGGGGTTAAGAGTGGTCTGCAGTACACATTTCCAGTGGCTTCATATTCCCACTGGCTTCAGTGCTATTATTCACTCCTCAAATGATTGTCTTGCACTGAATTGTTTAAATCACAACAATCCTCTTTGTTAAATATGCCCTTCAGATGCCAAAGCAACATCTTAATGAACGTCATTTTGGTTCCTTAAAGACTACTGTGGGCTGAAAATTTCTTTCCTATTTCAGGAAACTGAGGCACCATGGTAAAGTTACTGCCAGACGATCACACAGGGTTAAAAGGCAGAGTGCTTAGCCAAGAACATAGCCCCAGGCACTTACCACTAAATTATGTGGTTCTTCTAGTTTTATAGCTCCTCCTGATTTTTTTTTCTCTTGGGCAGTAGGGGGTAGGCCTGGAGCAGTGACCACAGATGAGAAAGAGCAGTCATGTGTGGCACTTGTGGGCTACTTCTTAGCTATGGCTCCTGGCGATAGGATGGGGAAGCCAACTCTGGGGAAGAAGTGGCTGCTGACAGACTTATGCTGAGCTTTTTGAACTACGGCCACTCCTTTATGCATGTCGGTAGACATGTGCATGCAAGCAAGCATGACTATATACATTTGCTGTGACACAAGTGCACAGTGTCCTGAGGAGAGCCAGCATTCAGTTTACACATGCACTTCAGTTCTCACAGACTCACACAGGTATTTACAGAGTCAAGCAAAAACTTCCAGTGTGATCAACCATCGTTCCTCCTCAGCAGAGAAAGTGCCAGCATGGGAGGGGTGCAGACTCCGGCTGGGCAGCCTCTGTGAACCTCCTAGCACACCCCATGCCAGCCGAAATCAGATACAGCAGCTTCCTCCTCTACTCCCTTACAACTGGCCGAGATCCTTTCCGTGACCTCCTCACCAGGCTTACCTTTAACTCGAGTGCAGTCATGACTCTGGATAGAAAAGCCTAGAGATGCTCAATTCTCTTCTACACAGTGGTGTGCTATTCGTATGTACTTTTTATGTGTATTTATTTATTTTGGGTTTTTGAGACAGGTTCTCTTTACCCAAGTTGGTTGAACTCAAATTCCTAGGTCTCCTGCCTCAGTCTCTAGAGTGCTGGGATTATAGGTATATTCGATCACATCCAGCCCTCTTTCTGACTTTAAATCATCTCTAGATGACTTATAATACCTAATGTAATGTAAGGGCTACACGAATAGTATTGCTTAGGGAATGCTGACAAGGGGGAAAAAAGTTATTCCTCATTCAAGAAAGATACAATCACTGCCTAACTGCAGAGCCTGTTAGCAAAACCACAGTAATGTTTGTAAAAAAAAAAAAAAAAACTTTCTTTTCAAGGTTGATTGAATCTGCATCTTCATCCAAATACGAGCTCCTTGGGAGTAGAAAATTGGCATACTCGTTCTCCACCAATCTCAACACATGGGGAATCAGGAAATAGGAAATCTCAAATCAGAGGGAGAGGTCATCGGGAAGAAATGGGAGAGACTTGAGAGCTTAGCCAATACAGATTGCAGAGGGGCTGAATGACTATGACCCATGAAGAGGAGAACTGGGTGCCTTGTCTTCTTCCCTTGCTTTCTCATGGAACCCCTCTCTACTGGGTGGCATCCCCTGACCCTAACATAAAGCTCCACCCTGAGTTCCCCTTTTGCCACACATTCTGCTGCACCACTCACTCCCTCTTGGGCCCGAGGTCCACACCACTCATGTGGTGAGACTTCCTCTATATCTTATGCTTAGGAACAAGCTGGGGGATTGTAACTATACAATGCCAGGCCCGTGATCCATTCTTTACTCCTTTCTCACATCAACTCAGCCTTCATGTGGCCATATTGCCAGTACTTCCCCGGCCATCCCATGCTTATCTGGTTACCAACCTATCTTCCTTCTCTCTAGGTTGCTATGGATAGCCTTGTAGACTAATGCAATATCAGCTCTTTTGGGAAGTACCCACTCAAAAAGCAGCTACTTCTTCCTGGTGTCCAAGAAGAGGAGGGAGGAGAAACTGTGGAAGCAGCTGAGAAGATCAGAGGATGTGTGTGTGTGTGGGGGGGGGAGCTCTTCCCTTAACTGGTCCATTAGGCCTTCCTAGCTCAAGGCTATAGAGGAGGCTCACCAGTGGGTCACAAGAAATGGAGGCAGTCTATTCTCAATCAAGCTGTTTGCTTCAGCCCCAATCCTCCACCTTGTCCTTCCGTCACAACCACACACAAGGATCCTCACCTATCCCTTTTGAACCCCCAGGCTTTTCTGCACTCTGTAGTGAGTACCCCCAGCCTCAGGGTCCTAAGAGTGGGAAGAGGATGAGTGGAACCAGTGAGGAACTCTTCTGTAACAACAATGCCTTTATGCCACTCCAAGAGTCATCAACCAAACATGTGTCCCAGCCCCCATTCTCCCAATCCTGGGATGGGAAGCAATGGGTGGCTGGAGCGACAACAGGAAATCCACAGCTCAAAGAAGGGGCCCATCCTCAGGCAGTCCATAGTGCTTAAACCAAGAAGGGACAAAACTCTAGGCAAACTAATGCAGGACCTGCCACTGGATGGGGGAAGTCTTAAGAAGAGACCACATACAGGGGACCTCAAGGTCCCACAGGCTTTCTTCTTCTTTGCTGCTTTCAATTCCACACCCAGGCCACCAGGGCCAGGAGAGTGGTGGGGAATATACTGAATGATTTTAGGGAAGTTTTTAAAGTCTGTAGGTCAAAATGGGAGACCGTCCTCGGGGCTCCATCTACCTGAGTGTGAGCATGGGTGAACCCCAAACCCTGGCACCTCTGATGTCCTGTACAGTACCCCTCAGCCACCCCACAATGGAGAGAAAGACACCCCAGAGATTCCAGTGCCTGGAATAGAGTATAGCCTTGTTCAAGATCTGACGAGCTAAATGTACAAGAATGATTCCGGTGCCCACACTTCATATTCTTTTGTGGTTCATAGTATCTGAAGTCCCCACTCTGCCTGATCCATCCATCATTCCCTCATTCATTCTCGCGTGGGTCCACTTTTACTCTGTGTGTTTCTGCCAGAGACACCATTTTAGACGTGGAACGGAGGTATACAAGCCATTGTCCTGACCTGTTGACACCATTTTAGACATGGAACGGAGGTATACAAGCCATTGTCCTGACCTGTCGACACCATTTAGACCCGGAATAGAGATAGATATATGAGCCATTGGCAGTACCTGCCGACAGTTTTGGGGTAAGGAGGCTTCAATGCCACAGCTCCTGGAGAACCTCCTAAGCGGCCTGCAGAATTGAACTGGTTCTTACAGATCACAAACACCTGTGTCCAGGTAGCCCTTCCTCTCACACCTGGCAGCTAGCCCCACGGAGGGCTAAGCTGGAAACAAAGTGAACCCGAGAACTAGGTCCACGCCTGGAGACCTAGAGACACCAGCCAGTCATCCATGCAGCCTAGTTGAGTGCCCAGTGAAGACCAGAAGCAAGTGGGTGAGGGGGTGGGTGAGGTGCAAGCCTGGGGCTGGGGAGAGGAGCAGACAGAGAGCAGACCCGAGACGTACCTCTTCTGCTGTAGCAGGTTCTGTTCATCTCGGCTCTGAGCCCAGGACTCTTGTCTGTGGAACCATTTGCAGAACTTGTTCCATAGGCAGAGAATTAACCCTTTCTCCTTGGGCAGCGACCACCCCATGGGGTGGAAGGGTGGTTCCTTGGGAGGTAGAGGCTGAGGCCAGACCCCCACTGGGCTCGGCCTTGAGGCCACATTGGTGGCCCCAACAGCCGGCCTGCCCTCTCCCTGTAGAGGTCCCGTCTCCTGCTTCTCCAGTGAAGTTCTGGAAGGCAACTTGGTGGCCCAGTGGCTTGCTGAGGGCTCCGGGTTTGCTACACTTGGCAGAGTGGAGAATCCACCAGGCAAGTCTGTCAGCTAGTCCAGTGTCTGTGGGAGCTCCCTTCAGGAGTAAGCTGGAGCTGTGTGGACACTCCCTCCCTCCTCCCAAATTACCTGAGATTTAAAGAGACAGGCCTCAAGTCCTGCCTACTGGAGGGGGTGGGGGAGCAGCCTTGAGTCAATTGCAAATATTTCTCCACCCTGGGATCTCCCCCTTCTCCTAGGCCAGTCAGGGCCTTGGAAGAGATTAGTGAGCTCTCCCCTGGACTTTGGGACATGAAGTTACCTTTTCTGAGAAGGCCTGGACAGGTCAGGGTCACCTGAGAAATTTAAGACAGTGAGGAGGAGAGAGGGGGAGAAGGAAGGGGAGGAGAAATAGGAGGAGGAGGAGTCAGGACAGGCTATAATAAGGATTGAGGGGGCCTAGAAAGAGCTCCCCTTTCTCACCTCTGCCTGCCTGTCTCCCTCCCTGTGCCTATTCAATTCCTGGAGACTTGAGGTTTTTTGGACTCTTCCAGTTCAATTTCTTTGTTGGCCCAAAGACGGTATATAAATAGTGAAGATTCTTAATTCTCACCAACTTTCAATTACTAAACTGCTTCTATAAAGAGCCAGGTAATAAGTATGCCTGTTTGCGGTTTTGCAAGTCCAGGAAAAATTTCCAGTGTGCATTCTTCCTTGTTTCATGGCTGTAGGTTGTATTCTCTGAAGATAGCTGTGGACAGCTTCTGTCTTAGGGTTCTGGAGAACCTGTCCAACTACACACACATGTGGAAAGTAAGTGATCAAGATACGGGATGGAGGCACATACTATTGGTCTCAGATCCTGGGAAGGTGAGGCTGGAGGATCACAAGTTCAAGGCTAGTCTGGGCTACAACGCAAAACCCTATTAAAAACAAACAAACAACAAAAACAGGGACCTGGGAATGTGGCTTAGTGGTAGAGTACTCGCCCAGCATGCATGAAGCCCTGGATTTGATTCCTCAGTATCACACACACAGAAAAAGCTGTGCCAGGACTGGCACAAAAAAAAAAGCACAAAAAAGCTGAGTTAAGTTTGAATTTGAATTTTAGACAGAAAACAATTCTCTTAACAAATATATCCAAAGTATTTTACCTAGTAACCTTGCAGTGGCAGCAACTTCAGCTCACTGCTGTGTGTGCTAGGGCTGCTTTAATTGAGTGTTTCTACACAAATTCACACCAAAATTCGATGAGACAGAGCTTTTGTCCACGTTTGAAGGGGGACAAAAATCAAAGCTCAAAGTAGGAAAGTCAAATGACCTATGACTACACGAGTGCTCTCATGGTAAAGCAGAATCAAGTTCAGTCCCTTCGTGGCTCTGCCAAGTAAGGTGCCTGATTGGCTGGGGGCAGATACTTGGGTGTTTGAAGTCACAGTGTGCGTTTTTTCCTGTGTGGGGCATGTGAGTGTGTGTGGTACGTGGTAGGAAATAGGTATGTGTAGGTGTGTTGTGTGTGTCTCCAGCATCTGAGTACAATCCCTGTGGTGGGTAGTCATCTGTGTGGTGTGAAATGTGGGTGTGCATGTGAGCACACACATGAACACATGTGTGGGGAGGAGTGCCTTGGTACAGGGGTGGGGCAGCTCTGTGGGTGGGGCCTTGGAGGCCCACCTTCAAAGGGAAAGCAACTTGTCTTCCTGTTGTTGGGCCTAAGGCCAGGCCATTCAGCCCTAAGCAAACAGTGCAGTTCGATTAGCCTGGCCTTCCCCACCCACCCAGGGGTCAGTGGGTTCAGGCTGGGTGGGGGGAAGGTGCTAAAATCCAAACCTTGAACCCAGGACCTTTGTGCCCATTAAGCCAATAGCTGCCTGCACAGCCAGCTACCCCACCTTCTCTGTCCTCTTTGGCTCCAGGAAAAGACCCCAGTCTTGTTGCAGGGCAGCGAGGTCATACATCATGCTCCAGAGGGAGGCCACCGGAGAAAAGGAGGAGGAAGAAGTCATTTTCCAACAGTGTGTGGGTCAGCCTCAGGTGGAAGACAGAAGATAGATTCGAAATAAAGAAGAGGCACAGAATGGGAAGGGTGGCTGGCTGGGAAGAATCCATCACATCCTTGTGATGGTGGGCAAAAACAAGGCGTGGGTTGTGGCACTGCCTAAGGGCTGAACCGTGCCTCTCTCTCCACCTTCAGTACCTCTCAGTCTCACATCTGACAGACACATGGTCTAGACTACTGGCTGTGAGAGGACAGGAAGAACTGTGGGACTGGATTGTCCTGTCCCCATGCCACTCTGCACAATTCAAAACCTGGAAGTCTCCACATGTAGGAGTCCTCTGGTGCTGGGGTGGAGGGCCGTGAGCAGAGGAGATGCAAGCTCAGGGCAGGCCTGTCACAGGGGCTGGCTTGTGGTCCCACCCTCTCCAAGTCCTTTACCCTGATTCCAAATCTGAGAAAATCACATATCCTTTCAATGGCCCCTTGTCTGTAACCGTGAACAGAGGAGTTTGTGGTGGCTGACATCTACCCACTCACATCAGGGAAGCTGCCCCTTAGGCTCTTGAGGTGAGCTAGAGGAATCGGGAGGCTGGGGAGAGAAAGAAGGAAGGAAGTGTTGAGAGTCAACCAGGACAGTCTAGGACAGGGTGAGGTGTGCAGGAGAGGCTTGTTCTAGTCAGTTCTTTCTGCCCCAGGCTGAGCCTTCGAGGCTAGGCCACTGGGAGGTCCTCAGAAGGTAATCTAGGAGGCTGGACAAGCAGCAGAGGGCCAGATCACAATTGGCCTCCCCTAGGCTGTCCCAGTTGGACTGGAGGTGATCAAGAGGTCCTGTGTGTACCCATACCTGTGCGTGCAGGAAACAGGAGCTGGGGTGGCATCCTGGGCATGGGTGCTAGATCTGAGCACTGTGACACTGGCCAGTTCAGCACTATTGATACCAACAGGCCTGGTGAGGGCATCTCCGGATGCAGAGGACACCTGAGCACCCATCTGTGAGAGACAGTGCCTCTCTCTCCCCCCACAGCTGTACAACAAAGATGTTGAGATATTGACAATGTACCTCAAGTGGCAAAAAAAAAAATCTTTAAAAATGTTTTTAGTATCTCTACTTAGGAACATTTTTTCATCTACAAATAATTTGTTACTATCTTTCAGTAGTTGTTCATTCAACAAAGCAGAGGAATACCAATTGAAGTGCACAAAACTGTAGCTAGAAGCCGGGCGCTGATAGCACAAGCCTGTAATCCTAGCTACTCAGGAAGCTGAGATCTGAGGATTGTGGTTCAAAGCCACAAGTCTATGAGACTCTTATCTCCAATTAACCACCAGAAAACTGGAAGTAGAGCCATAGCTCAAAGTGGCAGAGCACTAGCCTTGAGCATAAAAGCTTAGAGACAGTGCCCAGGCCCTGAGTTCAAGGCCCATGATTAACAAAAAGTAGATATTCATTTTTTTTTCAGACTTTCTCCTTCTTTTTTGTATGTGTATAGTTTGTGTGTGTGTGTCTCCCTCAGTATTCTTTGACAATCTTCATCATGGCTCTGTCATAAGGTTTCTGTTCCTCTGGTGTGTGTGTGTGTGATACTTGGTATATGATGTGCATATATATATATGATATATATATCTCATATATCCATAGATAGTGTTTTGGACTCCATTGCATGTTTTATGTGCTATTGTGTGTGAAGCCTGTATGTGTGGGAGGTATAAGGTATGAGTTGTGCATTTATGTATGTATTGTTACATGTATGATGTGTGTGCCATGCAGCATGTGCTGTAAATGTTTCACGAGTTGTTTGTGGAGTTATGTGTTGAGTTGTATGGCTGTCTGTTGTATGTGGTGTTGTAAGGCATGTACACATATCGTTGTATATTAACGAATGCTGTTTGTAGGGTTCCTGTGTTATGTATGAAGTACAGTGTGTTCATATGTTGTTGCATGTGTGGTGTACTTAAGCATGTGGTTTGTATGGTGTGTGTGTTGTGTGTTCTACAGTAAGGTTTGGGGTTTGTATGGTTTTCATGTATGGTATATGCACACATGTTATGTATATATGTGATTCATGCACATTCTAATGGTATATGGTCAATTTTGTATGTTTGGTGGGTGGTGCGGGTGCATAGATGAGTTGTGTTTGTATGGGGTGCTGTGTATGTGTATGTCCGTTTAACTGTGTGTTGGGCTCTGGACTCTGCTCCTGACATCCTTCCGTTTCCTCTGCCACCCTTCTCTACCCCTGACCTCCCTGAACGGCGTCTCCTAGGCTCTAGTCAACAGATGGGCTGGACAGGTGGCCAAGGTGTTGTGACAATGGAGCAGTGAGGGCAGCGAGGGCAGCAGCAGTCCTTATTCATTGTGGAGTTTGTTCCAGTCACTGGGTTCACAGGCCCTGAGTGCCAGCTCATAAAGCTGTGGAGGAGCCCGCCAGATCAGTAGGTGAGTGGGTGTGGACACACACACACACACACACACACACACACACACACACAGAAGCGTGCGTACCAGGCTTCCATGAATGCCCCGTTCTTCGGGCTCCAGTGTGGGCTCTGTCACTTCTATGTCTAGAAGACATTTTGTGCTGAAACCCTCCAAGTCCTTTTCAACTCAAACATCCTGTGTTTTGGCAGAGAGGAGTTTCATGTGTACACAGCAACTTCATTTCCACAGGTCAGGAGGTCTCAGTTGTTGCAGAATTGCCATACACCTTTCCTCAAAATGTTACTTTTTCCCTCCTCCTCCTTCCTCATCCATTTGCCATCCACATTCCAGTTCCATCATTTGCCCCAAACCCCTCATTTCCTACAACCTCTATCCAGGCTTCACCACCAAAGGCATAGTGGGGCCTCAGACTCTTCTTTTCTTTTTTATATATATGGTACCGAGGAATCCAACCCTGGTCTTCAGTCAGGCTCTTAAGTGTTTTTGGAAACTCTGGGGAAGTGCCAACAGATAGTTGGTGGAAAGACCCATCTGATAGCTGACTTCCAACTTACTTGACAGAAACGGAAGTGTGGTCTTTTCTCATCAAATGATGAGTCATTTGTTGTAGCAGAGACTTAGAAGGATTATGTGTGTGCATGCATATGTCTGTTTTCTGGCATCTTCCCAGTCATCTCTAGATTTCAAACTAGAGTGTGCCGTCCCTGAGAATAGACTCCTTCCTCACAGGGCAGGCTTATGGCAGCATCTCCTTTTTCACCCACATCTTGCCCCTTTGCCTTTCTACCTATCTGGGAACCAGAATAGGGGTGGATCTCACCCTGAGAATACTCACCTAGCCCATAGCATCTCTGTCATTCTATCTGTGAGTCTGCGCATCTTGTGACTAGAAGAGTCCAGGGGGTTTCTGGGAGAGTGAAGACTGCCTCCTGGATTTGGAAGGGGAGGCTCTGAGATTTGGAGAAAGCTAGATCTCTGCCAGCTCTCACTTGCAGGATCTGGATAGCTAGCATCATGGCTTATGCCCCAGTAGGGGCCCCCTGGAGATATGGGATATAAAAGGAGGGTGTCAAAGTCCACAGCCTGGCCCTGAGGGAGCCACTGGCCTGGCTTGCCTTGTTTTCCCCTGGCTTGTTTTGTGCTGCCTCTTTCTGGGTGTTTTCCTCACTAAACTCTGGAGTCTTCTACCATTCCAAACTGGACCCCCATCTCTCCTCTTGTAAGCAGCAAAGCCAACCAGGACAAGCTTCAGAAGTAAGCACAGCCTATCAACGAGCTTTGGAAATTTGCTAAATGGGTGAAGGTGGGTTGGCTCTCTGGGACAGGAAAAGAAGAGAGAGTAATTGATTTGTAGCCCAGACAGCTGTATTCCAAGTTCAGTTGTATGAGAAATCACTAGTTAACCTTGACCAAGTCCCTTTTCCTGTGGGTTTCCTGATGAGCAAAACTAAAAGACCCTGTGTCACAAGTTCTCATATTCCTTTCTCTTTTCTTCTGCTTCAGCTTCTAGGTGCTGGCAGGAAGGAGCTGGAGCAGCATCAGGCCAGAAAGACTTTCACCCCCTCAGGTAAAGTCGGCTTGTCTTTATCTTTGGGGAATCACACCCCAAGACATACTGGCAGGATGCTGGCAGGAGGTCTACCAGGCCAAGAGGAGAGATGGTGGCAAGCTGAAATCGGATACATAAACTTCTTGTCACCTACTCACAGTAGGTGGGACTCCCCAACCAGAATCGATTCTCAGAGCTATGGAAAGCTACAGACAGAGAGCAAACAAGGGTAGGGCCCTTCTAATGGGGCTGACTTTCTCTTGCAGGGGTGTCCCCGGACTTTAAGATCAACCCCACCAACTATTTCTACTCATGTGATTTTTGAAGCTTGGAATGGAGGGAGATTGAATATAGGTTTCCAAGCCCAGCACTAATTGGGGTTCAAGCTCAGGAGACAGAATCAAGTCATGACTCCAAATCTCATCTTAGAAAAACTCAAACCCAAACCTCTTTCCAAAGTCATCCTATTCAGTCTGATAACCATAACCTTTGTTGGTATCAGCCATGTAGAGACACATTTCATTGTCGATCTTTCCCTCTTTCCTCACCTGCTCTTCTTATTCTCTTTCTCTCCCCACCCCAACAATCTAGGTAAAAGGCAGTGGTTGATAAGAACTCTTTCAAATGTTATTTATTTAACGTAAGCACATACCCAAACACCCCACCACCTTCGTCATAAAAACCAAGCAAAATGCCAGACTTGCTTGCGTGTGTGTGTGTGTGTGTGTGTGTGTGTGTGTGTGTGTGAGAGAGAGAGAGAGAGAGAGAGAGAGAGAGAGAGAGAGACAGTGTTTGGGGGTGTTTGTTCAGTATGTACAGACACATGAAAACCTAGAACATTCTGGGAGCAAGCAAGAGAGCTTCCTTCTGAAGAAACCTTCCTTCTGAAGGTTTGGGTCAAAGGAGTCAAAGGGGCTAAGTCAGAAAGCTAGAGGTATACATAAGGGACAGACAGAGGAGAAGAAAATGCCCCAGTGTGAGGCAGGTCCCTTCCCCCTTGAGATTCTGAGAAATCTGGCTTGAGCCCTGGAGTCGGGTTGCCCCCTCCCTTTCTTAGAGCTAGGGCCAGAGTGGTGACCAGGGCCCAAGGTCTGCAAGCCGTAGACTGCAAGTCAGCATCAGGCTGGGACCTGGGGCCTGAGAGATTCTGTGGCAGATGCCTGAGCAGGGCGTGGTGCCCAAGCCGGTGGGAGGCTGAGAGGAGGGCAGAGAGGCAGGAGGCAAGGGGGGCTGAAGGAGGTGTCTCAGCTGGGAACAAGGCAGGGACTCAAGCCAAACAGCACATTCTCTAGGTGGCTGTTGGGCAATTCTGAAACTACCCAGGTACAGAGTGTGAGGTACCTTTTCAAACACTACAATAACAGGAACTAGGGAGAGAGAGAGAGAGAAAAAGAAGTCATAATCAGACTGCAACTCCTTCACCTCTCCTGGCCCACCATTATGATTCCAGACATACTGCTCCCTGTGTACATGTCAGAGTTAGAACGTCAATCCATCTATCCATGGCTCACGCCTGTAATCCCAGCTACTCGAGGAGGCTGAAATCGGAGGATCATGATTTGAATCAGCCCTGTGGAACTCCTATCCCCAAGTAACCAGCAAAACACTGGAAGTAAAGGAATGGCTCAAGCAGTAGAGAACCAGCTTTGAGCAACAACGCTAAGGGACAGCATCCGGGCTTGATTCCGAGCCCTAGTACCAGTGTGTGAGAATGCATGCACGTGTGCGTGCACAAGCATGCACACACACACACACACACGTACGCACACCAGTGTGTATGTCAGAGAATGTTCTACTTGAATTTATTCACCATATGTGTGATAGAACCTGCATACACAGGAGGCTGATGTTGCGGGAGCATGAGATGGGCAGGTCTGTTGTGGAATCTACAATAATCCTGCTCATCCCTTTATCACTGAGTGACACTCTGTAGCCAGGAAGTGCTTCTTCATTATGATTCCTCCTTCCCCTTTTTCTGGCTTTGCTAAAGTTCCCGACTCTAAGAGCTCACTGGAGCCCTCAGGGAGACGATGACACAATGTCCCCAAAGCATTCTGGAGTCAGGCCTGAGCTGAAAGTCGTTGAACACGGTTCAGAGTACTGAAGACCACTGGAGGTCAGGGCCACCATTCTAGCCAACACGGAAGGTGGTGGTGTGTCTTGCTGTGGTGGAGTATTATGTTCATTATTGAAAGAAATCAATTTTTAATTGCTGTGCAAAGGGATTTCAATTGAGCATGTCAGTTCATGAGAACAATGCCCCTTGATCAATGTCATCCCTTCTGTTATTCTCCCCCAGCTCCCCCATCTTGACCCATGCCCTTTTTTCCTAGTTCCATTTTCACTTATAGACGTTGAATATTATGACTGCATTGTTCCCATGTTTCCTCTTTCCATGTGTCTACTGCCTTTTCCTTGATCTCACCCCCCATATACACACTCCACGTTCCAGCTTCCTGCTGTTCATCTTGTTAACTATTGGTTGTTCAAAGGTGTGACACCACTGAAATTCTCTCCCGCACGCAATACACTTTAGTAAAATGTGTGTATGTATGTATATGATGCTGTATATGTTTATGTATGTATTTATAATGTAGGTCTAACTTCTGCATAAGAGAGAAAACGGCAGAGTCTATTAAGTCACATCAGTTGTCAGAACTCTGCAGGTGCCTGTGGGCTTAGCGTTGTGCTGGAGTATCTCTGGGTTTCAGACTCTTGTTATAAGCTTTATGGAGAGGGCAGTTTCCTATGGGGCCTGGGTCTGGATTAATCCATCTGTTCCTACCAATGAGAGAGTCAGGTCTTTCCAAGAACGTGTAAGCCTTGGGTTATCTTACCACCTGGTGTAGGTGAGAGCTGTGACCCCAAACAGACTATCTCTCAGAGAATCCACACTTCCTTGTCTGTAAAACGGGAACACTCATCCTGCTCTGCTAACTTTATAGGGTTGTTGTTAGGATTAAAGATGATAGTGGACGTGAGAGGCCTTTATATACTATAAAATGTGTTAGGCATGCTAGCCATTTCTTCTATCTTTTTTTTTTTACTTGGCTGGGGGAGTATGTGACATGAAAGATTCTACAATATGGTTTTCCAGTAGAGATATCACAGTATCTTTAGCTCATGTGTTCTAAAGCTCCTTTCAGAGATACAGGCTCCGGGGCTAGGTGCATTTGGATTAAATGCATTGGATTTAATGTCATGTTGCTTTAATTACTAGTTGAGCGATCTTGGGCAAATTAGTCTACCTCTCTGAGCTTCAGCTTCCTTGTCTACAAAAGAGCTTAATAATTGTCTCTTGACCTTGGGCAAGAAACTCACCCTCCTCTGGCCCTTAGCTGTCTGTCTGTAAAACAGGGATAACAACAGCTAACTTGCAGGTTTGTGAGAATTAGATGAGACAGGTGTACGGGCACCTGGCCCATAATAAATGTACAGTGGTAGCCTCTGTTCTTATCCCTCATTCTTTTCCCTTCTGTGGTTTTCTTCGTGTCCTGGAGACTTTTCTGTGAGCAGCTAACACTCTCATGAGCATACCCTCCTCTCCTTCCATGGGGGGACAAGGAAGACTCAACTTCAGACCCCAGAGAGGCAGTCTCTATTCCATCCGTCCATAGGCTCCAACCTCCAATTTCTTTTGAACAGTGTTTAAAGCTAACTTCTTAGTTTACTGTTGACTTAAATGAGGAAGAAATAAGTTCGATGACATTCCCCCTGCCCACTCCCAATCAGGATTTCTAAATAGACTAACACTTGTCCAACTCAGAAAATATCCTAGAATGCTGGGTTTGGAATTCCAGATTCCTTTCTTCTATGTCTACTCATTCAGCCAGGCTCATCCTTATTATCCAATGTCCCACCCTTCTCCCTCTTGCTTTGGGTACAAGACAGCATTTGCAGTCTTCATTTGTTTGCCTGTTTCTCTCACTTGGAGAATCTCCAAGGAAGAGGCTAAACCATATCAAATTCCTTTTTCACCCCATTAGAGCAGTTGGTATAAATTATATGTTGAACTATGTTTTGCAAAAAAAAAAAAAAAAAAGCCAGTGTCAAGGAAATTGCAAATCATTTAGTCAATGTATTTTCTTTCTGAGGCCCCAAGGGTAAAGATAGGTCAGTGTGTACATAGGGACCCAGAAGGTACATAGGGACAAGGAAGAATGTGTATGAATATATGTTGTGCGTGCAGGCACGTGTATATGTGTATGAGTGTGCAAGCCCCCATGTTAGTAGGGACAGTGAGTGTTGGTCAAATCCCAGCCCACACACAGAGAATGGCCAGTCTTCCACTCTTGAGAGATTTATTGTCCTGTAGAAGGTGGGCAGGAGTTGCAGCTGGAACAGAAGAGGGGGTGGGATGTATGCAGCAAACGCACCTGTGTCTCCAGTCCCTGCCGCCTTCCTGAACTGAGCTCCCCCACCTGGACACCTCTCACCCAGAGGCAGGGAGTTCCCCCCAACCTGAGATCACAGAGGGCTAGAGCAGTAGCCACAAGGCCTCATAATTTTCTCTTTCATGCCCAAGAGGTTGGCCCATAGTGGGAGAGAGGGGTGGGGGCAGGGAGGAAACAATCTTCTATGTGGAGACTCTAAGCATCCACTAGGGGTTCTGTTCTCAGGGGAAGCCAGAGGAACTCTACCAGGGGATCTTCATGAAGTCACCATCTTTGATGTTCTGGTCCTTTCCCCTTGCTTTGTTTTCCCTGGTTTGGAAGACAGAGCACAGGAGCCGAAGAAAGGCAGAGTGAACAAGAGCAAGGATAGAGAGCCAAGGGCAAGCTAAGACATCGCGATAACTCCTTCCATCAGTCAAGCCTAACCTGCAAGCTTTCACATGCATGCTGCTATTTTGTTGTTACAACTGTGCCAGGTAGACAAGTCAGAAATGATCATGAACACATTCCATGTCTAAATTCCCTCAGCTAATCCCATTACCAAGCTGAGGATTGGAACTGGGCTTGCTACAAATGCACATTGTCCCCAAAGGGCTTGCTTTTCCAGAAGTCCCTGCTCAGTGACAAGAAAGGAGGCAGCTGCTGACTGAGCTGGCAGAGATTGAGGTGGTCACTGGCCAGAGGTGTCCACACCACTGTGGCAGATGTGAATGGGTCTCAATGCTCTGACATTATTGTTCCAAATTCTCAGTTGTCTCTGTGGTTTGATTAGGAAGGACTTAGGAAAGCAGTTCTAGAAGAAAGATGAGCACAGACAGATTTGTGGATAAGAACAACACAGAGCACTGCTTAGCTAAGTGTGGACTCACACTCAGCTTTTCCAGCTGCAGGCCAGGCTTGCACAAGCCCCTGCTCCCTCAGGCTCAATGGGTTCTAATTGCCACCTCCTCAAACCAGGGATGACAAAGAAGAGGTCTAAGAAGAGAGAAGGTGTGTCCCAGTCCTTTCCCAGGTGACTCCTGCCTGGCTCCTGTCCCAGGCAGGTGGGGTAGGGGGATGCCACACTGCCTGAACCCCTCCCTTTGGTGTGACACTGCTCTGTCACCTGGTCAAAGTATGTCTTTCCATTTCTCATTTTTCTCTCATTAACCTTTAAGAAACGAGTACATCTGGCTCAGAGAGGTAAGTGATCCTTGATCCCACATCAATATGTGTTTTCAGCTTTTGGCTGAGTGATCTGAGAATGCCAAGGGTCTACCGCTTCTCTCTCTCCCCCCCCCCTCTCTCTCTTTCCCTAGATCCTTCAGCTCTAGTAGCCCAGATGTTTCTGCTAGAGCTTGACTTGAATATAGGGCCTCATAGGCTGGCTTGGTTTGTTTTTTTTTTTCTGCTGAAGGCAAGTTCTCTACCACTTGAACCATTCCATACCTCCATTTCTGGCTTTTTGCTGATTAACTTGCAAATAGGAACCTCATGGAGTTTTCTGCCCAGGCTGGCAAACTGTGATCCTTAGATCTCAGCCTCCTAAGTAAGCAGGATTACAGGCCTGGACCACTGGAGCCCGACAGCCAGTAGCTCAGATTTTATCTAGTGATTCTTCAAATAAAGCCACCCAGGAGGAAGGAACTCTGACCTCTGGCCTTCTTTCCCAAGGTTGCAGAGTCGTGCCTGAGCTGCAGCCTGACCCTTCTCTCCAGAACCCAACCCCTTGTCAATAACAGACTTCGCAAACATCTGGAAGGGAACATCTTTTAAAGTTCAGTGGAACTTGCAAGTACAAAACATGCTCGTGAGGCTTGCAGGGCCAAGAAAATTCTGCATTTATTCTGAAGTAACCTGTGAAAGAAGGGTGACAGAAAGGAGAGACTGGTGACCATTGGGGCTCCTGAAGAATTCTTTTTAATTTAATTTAATTTAATTGTAATGGTGATGTATAGAGGGGTTAATAAATAATGTAATGAACACATTTCTTGTCGAACAGTATTACCTCTCCCTTGTTTTCTTCCATTTCCTCTCCTCCCAACTCTTTTCCCTCCCCCAAGTTGTAAAGTTCATTTTCCACATACTGTCTTGTGAATATCTCTGTTGCATCGGTTGCCCTTTGTCCTTTGTGATTTTCCTTCCTTTCCCAAATCAGATAAATGTATATACAAGACACAGGGCATCAAAATAAAAAACAGTGACAACAGGAGATAAGCCAAAGGGGGAAAACTGAAGAAAACGAAATAATGTCACACAATACATTAAAAAAACCTCTGGTTTCCGTATCTTGGAGCATCAATTTATATGGCCATTTGTACAAACCTACTGAACTATTGTGATTCTCCGCTAAGACTATCCTAGATATACACTATTTATTACAAATGAGGGTAACCATGTTTCTTTGGGTCTGGCTTACTTAGACTTGGAAAAGCATTTATTTTTTTTTAACAAATGTGCATTTTATTATTATCTTGAAGTAGTTGTACACAGGAGTTGCCATTCAACAAGGCAGTTTATGACTGCAATGTGTCTTGATCAGTTTCATCTCTTTCAACATCCTCACCCACCCCTTCCAACCCTCCCCTCTCACACTCTTAATTTTGTAGTATATACGTTGAAAATCTTGCTGCATGCTCCCTTCTTCTTCTCTTCATTTATCTACCTACCACCCCTTGACCCCATTTTATTCCTTTCAAGTAACCACTTTCTGGTAATTTGTTGAAGTATACTTTAGCCTTTCCCTCAGAATCTACCATATTTTAGTTAATCCATTTGTCTAGGCTTGCATACCTCTCAAGGTATTGACTTATATATGTATAAACTAAATCTGGCTTCCACACATGAGAGAAAACATGCAACCTCAGTCTCTCTGGGCCTGACTTAGCATAATTTTTTTTCTAGGTCCTTCCATTTCTTTGCAAAGGATGCAATATCATTCTTTCTAATGGAGGAGTAAATGTATATATTTTATCTATTCCTTGTCACTCTCTCTGGCAGGCCAGCAGAACAAGAACATCTGTTCTCTGCTTTCCTCCTTTAGCACAAAGTTGAAGGCCAGTTGTAGAGTTCACCTCCATACCTCTGATGACACTAGTGGATCAATCCACGGAACTCTGTCCAGATCTCAGCTCTTTCCCCTTCATATTTCTCACCTCTGTTCTTCTCTCCTCTTCTCATTGCTCCCTCCACTTCTTATTCTCTCTTTCTCCTATTTCTCCCTTTTTACTCCTACCTTCTCGCTGTGTTCATGTATCTGTATCCTCTCCATTCTATTTCCTCTCCTGCCTCTGTCTGTCTTCTTCTTGGCCCTCTTACTTTCCAAGGTAAATCTCATTTTCTCTCTCTTTCTTCTCTGCCAACCCCCTCTTTCTCTCACACACAGAAGCTAAGAGAATTTCCAACATCATTTGGTGTGAATGGCTGATATTCTGTCATGTGAGCCTTGCTTGCTTATTGCAAATGGAAGCTTGTGGACACGTTTTTCTGCCCGTGTTGGCCTGGAACCTTGATCTTTGGTGTCTTAGCCTCCTGAATAGCTTGGATTACATGTGTGAGCCACTTGCCACAAGTTCACTTTGGTTTCTTATTCTTTTCCAGGTGCTTCTACTCATATTATGTATTCATCTTTAATGAACACAACCCTACTCAAGCTTACATATTGTTACTTCTTTTACAGTAAACAAAATAAAACATAGTAAAACAAAAATTAGAACTAAAGCCAAAGTGTATGTGCAATCAGTGGGAGAGCTTAAACTAAAAATATTCATCAACCATTCATAAGTTCAGTGAATGAATATTTATTTCACAATACTTGTTACCAGGAACTATGCCAGGCAATGGGAATACAATAGAGAATAAGACAGGCACCATTTTGTCTTCAGAGAGCTAATAGTCTACTAACAAAAACAGATATTTAAACCAATAGGGGCAATGAAATGCGAGGCTTTTAACACAAAAGACAGTACAAATGATATAGAAACATAGACTTTGTATCAGTAACTATGATCCCCAGTGATCTCATATATGCATATTCACACACGCATGCACACACACAGAGCACATGTTTAATCTTTCAGCCAATACCAGTAAGATAGTCACAAAGAGGAAAAGGGAATGGGCACAGCAAAGGAGGAAGGACCATAAATCATGAGTAAAAAAGAATGACAGCTAATCACTGGTAATCCTAGCTATGCAGACAGCTGAGATCTGAGGATGAGGTTCACAGACAGCTCAGACCGGAGAGTCTATGACACTCTTCTGTCTAACTAAACACCAAAATGCTGGAGGTAGAAGTGTGGCTTAAGTGGTATAGCACATGTCTCAAGAGACAAAGCTAAGAGAGAGCACCAGGCTCAGAGTTCAAGCCTCAGTACCAGCCTCTCCTCCCTTTAAAAAAAAGGTGGGGCAGGGTGGGTGGAGAATTACTGCCCAGAACCTAAAAAATAATTCATCTTGTTATTGGAAAAGAGTGCAAAGGCTGATTAAGTTTCCAGGAGTCTTCTTAAGGAAGAGCTTCTCAAGGACCATAGTTTGAGGAAGTGGTTTCATCTTATTAAGATGGTTACATCTGTACTGGGAACTGTGGAGCAGAGAACAGGAGTTGTGCAAAGACAGCAGTTGGAAAAGTAGTCTTAAAATACCAGAAAGGATGATGTTGGCCTATTTTAGAATAATAGAAACAATGTTTGGAGAGGCAAAAACAGGAGATTTTCATTGTTGTCCTGTTTTCTGGAGATAGGGTTTCTCCATGTAGCCTCAGCTACATTAGATCAGCCCAGGCTGATCTTGAACATGAAAACCTCCTGTATTAGAGTCTAAGTACTAGGATTACAGGCATATGCTAACACGCTCAGCTCTGTTTTTTTCCTAATGTTATTAGTGGTATGGAAAAATGTTTGAAATACCCTAACCAGGAAAAGCAAGAATTTTATTCTGATCTATCTATCTATCTATCTATCTATCTATCTATCCTTTCATATTATTATTATATTTTTGTGGGTCATGAGGCTTTAGCTTGGCCTGGGCACTGTCCCCAAGCTCTTCAGCTCAAGGCTACTGCCCTACCCTTGAACCAAGCCCCACTTCCCTTTTTCTGGAAGTTAATTGGAGATAAGAGTTCAGA
This sequence comes from Megascapheus bottae, assembly GCF_031878675.1. NCBI lineage: Eukaryota > Metazoa > Chordata > Mammalia > Rodentia > Geomyidae > Megascapheus > Megascapheus bottae. The sequence continues at coordinate 77,554,830 of NC_143513.1, forward strand.
TCTTTTTGTGCCTGGGCTGGCTTTGAACCTTGATCCTCAGATCTTAGCCTCCTGAGTAGCTAGGATTGCAGGCATGAGCTACTGTACCCAGCCCTTTCATATTATTTTTTAAAATGAATGCATTATCCATGCTTGGGTGTACTGAGTGTGGTTTTGGAGGGACAAAGAACACATTTTAAATGGTGAGTCTCCCTAGGGAAAACATCTAAGGGGCTAGGGCAGAGGCAGGACACCATTTGTTGTCTCATCAAAATTATTTTTCAAGAATATCCACGAGACCTGAGATTTGCTGGCTATGGAAGTGAAGACAGATACATCAAGAGTGACACCTAGGATTCTGGTTTAGGCAACTTTAACTGCATGTTGCCAATATTTGAATGAGCATACTGGTAGAAGAGCAGATTTGTTGAGGAAGAAGAGCTGCTTGATGTAGAGTTGAAGTGACTATAAACAGTCCAAGAAGAGCAGTCTTATCAATGGACATCCAAGCTGTTCAAGGGACAGATCTTAAACTGAAGATAGGAACCTGCCAATCACGAGCTGCTACGTGGTAAGCCTGTAAGGCCGCAGGTAGGACTGCCCAGATGGTGGGGGCGGGAAAGGGGGGGGGCTGTGCGACAAGGTATTTAAGGGAGTGGTAGAACAGAAGAGTGGTAGGAACGTGAGAAGTGGTCAACAGTCAACTATAATCACAATGTGACAGACAGTTCAAGCAAAACAGTTACAGCTCAATGGGTTTACCTTCAGGAAGACAACTCAAGCAAGAGTGGGATTAGTAACCTGGATCAGGTCAAATCACAATGGGTTGAGAAATCCATGGAAAGCCACCAGACAATGGAATCTATACTTCAAAAGCCTGCCCTTGAACAGGGAATAAAAAGGGCAGTCACTGAAAGGAGAGGTGGGGTTGAGAGAGAATTTTTAAAGGCTGAAACATATATATACTGATGGAGCTGGTGGAAGAGGAGTGGCCAAAGATAGCACAAGTGAGAAAGCTCAGAGGAGACACTTCTGGGCACAAATATCAGAAGCCAGAGAGGGAATGGGATTGGTGATACAAATGGGACTTTAGCTTTACCTGGGTGTGGAAGTGTGAGAGAAATAAAAGAAGAATCACGATGACTCAGAACTTGCAACCCATGTCTCCTATGTGTACCATGTATGAGAGTGCATGTGTGTGGGTATGCGTGTGTGTTTATGTGGTCTCTCACTGCTGGGCATGCAACTCTACATTTGTGTTTCTCAATGAATCAGTTAAAGTTTGCCTAAATCCCTCTGGTATATCAGACAACAATCCTCCTTAAAGTAGTTGTGCAGTTTTGTTGTTAGTGAAAGTCATAGAAGGAATATAGTAAGATGGAGTTGAGGATATGAGTTCTGATAAGAGACAGATTAACGTAAGTTTATGTAGGAAGCCCTGCATATTTAGTTCCACATTTTCCCCTTTGTACATATCACAGGTCCTTCATAATTGCGATTCACTTCACAACTCAGCAAGGGATAAGTGTAGTTGGGGCCAAGAATGGTGGTTACAGGACACAACCCAGGAGCCTTTGCTTGTAGAAGGATGATTATCTGCAAATAGTCTGAAGGATTAAGCCCCGGAAGGCCTATAGAAGAAAAAGCCCATTCAGACCAAGATAGCATGGCTTACCACTTATCCTCAAAAACACACTAGGATGCACATAAAATGCAAACTTTAGACTTCAAATCTCAAAAAGCAAGGAAAGAGTAACTCACCAACAACCACAGCAATGAAATAACCCAATTCAAAATGAGACAAAGCACTTAGACATTTTTTTTGCAAAGATATACAAATGCTTTACAAAGAAGTGTATGAAAAGATTCTTAATAACTTTAGTCTTTTGGGAAAGTCATATCAAGATTTCAATAAGATACTATTTTATACCACCCCTTAGGAGATGATATAAAATGGTGAAGCATACTGTGGAAAAACAGTATGTTAGCTCTTCAAAAATTAAAAATAGATGGGCTTATAATTAAAAAATTCTATTTTTAAAAGTGTACTCTTAAAGATTTAAAAGCAGGGACTTCAACAGATATTTTTACCCTAAATTTTCCTGATAACATTCATTATTCATAATCACCAAGAGATGGGGAAAATACAAACATTCACTGATAAATGAGTGGCTAAACAAAATATACTGTGTGTGTGCACACATGTGCATGCATACAGACATGCATGCTATGAAATACTATTATTAGAAAAGGAATAAAATTCTGGTACCTGTTACCATATCTATGAAACTTTGAGACTCTTCTGCTAAGTAAACTAAACCCGACATAATAGAACTAACACTGCATGATTCCATGCAGCGGTACCCAGAGGAGTCCTACTCAGAGAAAGTAAAATATTGGTAATCATGAACTGAAGAGAGGGAATGACGGGGAGCTATTGCTTAGTAGGTATAAGTTTCAGTGTTTGATGATGAAAAATATCTGTGGTGATGCTTCTACACCAGTTTGGATGCACTTTTTGTCACTAAATTATACATCTAAAATTGCTTAAAATGGCAAATTTGATATTACGTGCATTTTGCTACAATAAGAGAAATTTTAAAGAAAATGAAGCGAAAGAGCTTTTCTTCTTGCAGTTTTTCATCTGGAGCTTGGTTGCTAGGCACAGAGAGTCTTACAGAGGGGCAGAAAAAGAGGAAGAACCATAATCTCTATGGTATGCTAGCTCTCGCTACAAGTAGCCCCATGGAACTACAGTCTTGCTAGAATACTGGTGCCTACATGATCAAGAACAGAGGATCCTGATATCAATCTAGCCCCCCTACCATGTGTCTTCAGTTGGCAGCTACAATTTTTCTCCCAACATGTGAGACCTCCAGGAACCCATACAATATATACAACATTGACTGTGTCCAGAAATGCTGATGTGAATGGCATCCTTTAGAAACTCTTCTATCTACACCTTCTCAGGATTCACTAATGAACATGGGAGCTAGATGCCTGTATATGCAGATATCTTCTCCCTTTCTACCCCTGTCCAGATTCCTCATCAAAAATGATAGATCTCCTCTCCATCCCCTTCACCAATGTCCAGTCCGATATTCAAGTGTCCCAGAGTGTTTCGACGAAGGATCGCCCAGCCCCGATGGCTGCTGCTGCTTTGGGATGTGGTCCTGGACAGGGAGGGTGTCTGGAAGACCAGAGAAGACCTAGCTAGAGTCTCACTCTCAGCTATGGAGGGCCGTTTTTCAGACATCCGCTCCTGTCCGTCTTCTTTGTCTGAACATTTGAAAGCTTCCACATAACGAAGCACCCGGAAAGGATTCTGGTCCTGATGGTTCTCAACTCTGTTGAAGAGAAAGCAGAAGGAATTTCACTGACCTGAGGAGAGACAGGACAGCAGAGGTGAGCAAGGAAGAAATCCAATGGGAAGGCTAGAAGAGGTGAGGACCAGGATTGATGCAGGAAGAACATCTAGGACCAGAGGAGGAGGAGGTGGAGAAGAGGCTCAACTAGGAAGCCAAGGAAAGAGGAAGAGCAATTAGACTTGGAGGGTTTCAGGATATGTGTATGGCACTGACTGATGGGAATGTGAAAGAGAAAATAATCAGTTAAGGAGCCACAACTTCGAGAAGATGCAATTCAGGAAACGCCTTAGGGAAAGGAGTGCCAGGTCAGGAGATAAGGATAGAATAATCTGGAAGGAAGTTAGATTCAAGACCAGAGTAAAATGGAAGGGGACAAGTAGAAAACACTAAAGCAAGTTGGATCTTGCTCATTGGAGCAAGATCACAATACAAAACCACCACTACCCTGAGAATCTTTTCTTTTTTTTAAAAAATCTGTCATGGGGCTTTAACTCAGGGCCTGGGCACTGTCCCGGAACTCTTCAGCTCAAGGCTACCACCCTACCCTTGGACCTTGGCACTGTCCCTGAGCTCTTCAGCTCAAGGCTACCGCCCTATGGCTTAAGCCACAGCTCCACTTCAGTTTTTTAGTGGTTAATTGAAGATAAGAGTCTCATAGACTTTAGTGCCTGGCCTGGCTTTGAACCATGATCCTCAGATCTCAGCCTCCTGAGTAGTTAGGATGACAGGCATGAGCTGGCTCCAAGACTCTTTGTAACCCCTCCATTGCAGCTCCATCTCTTTCTGCGGGATAGACGTCCACAGTCTGGTGACATCATCACCCAGTGGCTCTTGCTTCCGTGATGCACCCAAGTCCCCAGGTCACGCATACACACTGGCACCCACCTCAAGAACCAGCGGTCCCCCAGGCCATAGTCACAACCGCAGATCCCCGATCGAGGCCATAGGAAACGAGGCATCTTCCTCTCCAGCATCACCGTGGTGGCCACGACCTGGAAGGACCCGAGAGTCTCTGAGAGTCTCAGCAAGAGACACCAGGTTCAGAAAGACACGGTGCTCATAACAATACAATGGGGCTGGCTCCACAGCAACCTACACAATGAGCCAGCCTGCACCAGGAAGATACTTAGCCCCCCCCTCCCTCCCTCCCTCTCTCTCTCTCCCTCTCTCTCTCTCTCTCTCTCTCTCTCTCTCTCTCTCAAAAACAGAATCTTTTATGTTTTGAAGAAAACATTGACTCCTAGGTGATCATTCCAACCTCTGGACTATGAATCATTGTGAACTAATTTCATTTCCTTTTGTCATAGAAAAGCCACCAACCAATGATTCTGATTTAAAGAAAATGGTTAAATAGCCTCTGTATGACCACAGGGATGAAATGATACTGTTCCAGTTCAAGGAGTTCACAGAAAATGAAGCGTCCATATCTTGAGATGAAAAGGGATTGATTAATAAATAGCTGCATACTTGGCAGGGAAGTTTCTAGTAGCAGGCCTTGTGTTCTGTCCTTTGCCCAGCCCTCATTAACACAGAAATTAAACTTATCAAACGTATCTGTGACACAAAACTGGGAGGGATACATGATAGACACAGTGACAAAGGCAATGTAGAATGATCTGACTAAACTGGAATGCTGTCCTTCAGTCAGTGACACAAACGTGTGGCACTACATTTATGTCTAAAGAGCTCAGCTAAGGCTCAGTCATGTGCTAGTTGATCATAAGCTTAGAAAGAGCCAAGTATTTGCTCGAAGACTTGACTCTATTTTTAAATGTTATTGATAGTAGTGTTATGCCCAAAGCAAGGGAAGGCATGACCTCTCTTTGTATCTCACAGCTCCCCATCATCAAAGACCATTAAAGTTTCAAAAGGATCATGGTCTGTTAGCACAAGAACAGAGTGTGCACTGGAAAGGTCAGGAGTCCTTAGTAGTGGAAAGAGCTGGACATTTTAAAATGTAGGGGTCATGTCCTTGTATTCTCTCTGTCACCAGTTCCTACTTCCCTTGGTTTCCTAGCTGCATCAGATTCGTTCCAATTTAGGACTTCCAGTCATTTTGTGCTTTCTGCCAAGGTTGCTACTCTTTTCCCCAAAATAGACGTTCATGGCATTAGTTGCCATGATCCAACCTCTCTTTTTGTTTGATCCAGAGGGTCACTCCTTCACCATTTTCAATCCATTGGTTAAAGCAGACCAGCCTTCACCATGTACTAGGTAGTCAGGAGATTCTCCCAAACAGACACAAAACAAGCAGGCCTCTCCTCTATTAGCACGCCTGCCAAGACCCTCCAGCCCGCAGCCCTTAGTTAGGTTCCTTAGTTGCATTCTTCTTCTTTTTGTTTTACTTTAAAAATGTGAGTGTTATCACAAAGGTGATGTGCAGAGAGTTGCGTCCTTCTTAATAGACGCATTTCTCTGTGGCACTTCTCCTTCTGTAACTTTGCAGCCTTCTGTCAGGTGGTTTGTTTATTGTATATTTCTAACCTACCTATCGTGTCTGGGGCCCAGCTCCTAAACACATCCCAGCACATAGCCATCTCTGAAACACTGTGGTTTTGTGAACGAAATGCCTGACTTGTTACCTGTACCTTCCATCTCGCCCCATTCCCACGCACATCAGTGTATCTACATCTCACAGCCGGAGACGACACCACTGGCTTGTTCTATGACTTTTCCCATCCTACTTTGAATGTTCCCTCCATTGTCGGCCATGTAGCAAGGCTGAGGCTAAGCATTTCACCTGGGCTCTCCAGAGCTCGTCCCTCTCCTGGGCCACGCGCCAGTGAGTGTCCCCCATCATGGCAATGAAGAGGTTGAGCATGAGCAGGGTGGCAATGATGGCAAAGGCAGAGTAAGTGAGGCTATACATGACAGGCAGATCCACACTGTAGTTGGCAGGGGCATCGACGATGGTGAGGAACAGCTCGAAGGTACTGAACAGGGCTGTGGGGTAGTTAGAGAATTCCCCCAGATTGGCTGGGTCTTCTGTCTGGAAAATGACATAGAATGCTGCTCCGCCCAGAAAGAAGATATATGGAAAGAAGTTGAATTATCACAGTAAGTGCAGACCTGGTTAGAATTAGTTCTACTTCTGATATATACATGCATATATATACACATAGCTACACATATATGTATATATATACATATATATGCCTATATCTGTGTAGATACATACATATGTGTGTATATATGTATACCTACACTTACACAGATAGACACAATCACACATGTCTAAATACAGTTACTTGTACAACTGGCTTTCTCTAAGGTATTCTATGACTACCCATGTTTATTGTGCTGTGTAATGATAATACCCAAGCATTTATCAAAAATCATTGTTCGTGTATGTGCATAATAAGTTACCTAACAGATTCTTACCTTGTAGAAAACTAAATATTTGAAAGATAAGTTGTTAAAAAGAATGCTTGGAATCTTCAGCAATTTTAAACAACAGAGCACATGATAAGGCTAAAAGAAGAGCCACCTCCTTCTTCTTCTTCTTCTTCTTCTTCTTCTTCTTCTTCTTCTTCTTCTTCTTCTTCTTCTTCTTCTTCTTCTTCTTCTCCTTCTCCTTCTCCTTCTCCTTCTCCTCCTCCTCCTCCTCCTCCTCCTCCTCCTCCTCTTCTTCTTCTTCTTCTTCTTCTTCTTCTTCTTCTTCTTCTTCTTCTTCTTCTTTTCTTCTTCTTCTTTTAATCTTGATGGCTTCATGATAAGTACTTACCATTCTGAGATTCCCTAGGTGAACTTGGCCCCTCATGGCAAAGTTATTCCTGCTCAGTATGGAGCCTTCTGGCTGATGGTAGTTGAGTATCCTGGCTCTTACAACAACATGAACCCATTAAGTTGGCTTCTGTGTATACAGAGTACTGAACCAGCAGAATCCAAGAGCAGAAATAGGATCCCAGGCAAAGAATCGCCTCCCATTTTAGAAAAAAAAGAAAAAACCATGCTCTGTGGCCAATAGGATCATTTAGAGAAATTTATAGAAAATGATTCTAATACTGTAACACTGTTTAGGGGATGGGGAGGGAGGGTGTCAATTCTGAGGCTAGAATGCAGGGCCTACAGATTTCCTTTAGCCTTTTCACTCAAGGCTGGCACTCTACCACTTAAGCCACATTTCCACTTCTGGCATTTTGCTTGTGAATTCTCTCAGACCCTTTTTATAGCTCCTCTTTTGGTTTGCTCTGCCATGCGCCAAACTTTCCAACCTCTTTGCTTGTATCCCCTTTAAAAATATCTTCACTTTTGCCTCCCCCCGACTTTAAATGACTACCTATAGAATGAGAGTTCATTTTGTGAATACTTTAACCTCTCTTCATTTGAACTGCAAACACAGGAGAGTGAAACATTACATCTTTCTCTTTGATCTTGTAGTTTCTGTTGTAGCTGTTGTTTGTTCTGAGGCCTGAACTCAGGGTCTTGGATGCTCTCTCTTAGCTTTTGTGCTTAAGGCAGGTACTCTACCACTTGAGCCACGGCTCTACTTCTGGCTTATTGCCAGAATCTCATAGACTTTTCTGCCCAGGCTAGCTTTGAACCTCAATCCTGAGATTTCAAAATCCTGAATCTCTAGAATTACAGCCATGAGCCACTGGTGCCCAGCTTCATGTGTATTTTTTAAGAAAAGACTTTCCATTGTTTCCTGTTTAATGTCCCCTTTTCTCACCAAAGGCCTTTCCCAGCTTTAGTTTAATGGTCTTACAGAAAAGTTAGTCAACATAAATGGTACTGGCCCCAAACCCATAGGTTTATCTTCTCAGCCAACCTCAGTGATTTTGTTTTGTCTTTTGTTTGCTTGTTTTGTAGGTCATGGGGCTTGAACTTGGCCTGGATACTGTCCCTGAGCTCTTCAGCTCAAGGCTACCATCTACCCTTGAGCCAAGCCCCACTTATTATTTTTTAGAGGTTAATTGGAGATAAGAGTCTTAAGTATTTTTGTGCCTGGGCTGGCTTTGAACCTTGATCTCCAGATCTCAGCCTCCCGAGTAGCTAGGATTACAGGCATGAGCCACAGCACCCGGCAAACCTCAGTGGATTTGAATCTATAAATGAAGGTGTGAGTTTAGACTCAGTTTTCATCAGAAGACAATAAGGATGATGAAATATAGCATAGATGAGACCCGGGATTAGAAGTAAAAGCAAACGTCCTTTTTGAAATTCCACATCATATGACCAAGAAGAATAAACTCTTCTTACCTGAGGCAAATCCCAGGATGACCATAGCCATAAGCCAGCAGAAACGCATTAAGTCTCCAAATATCATCTATCAGAGACACAAAAGAAGGGAGGCTGGGGTGATTCTTTCTTCTTGGTCTCTGAGATGGTATTTCTGACAGATCAGGAAGTCTCTATGGTTCCACCTGCTCTACTCAGAGCAGCAGTTTCTCTTCATACCTGTCCCCATCTTCATCTACCAAAATCCTGTGGCTGAGCCAGAGAGATCCAGAGCACTGACCTTCTGGATCATGATGGTGAAGGGACCCAGCATCTGAAATCCTTGCGCGAAGTACATCACACTGCACCAGCCCAACACCAGGGCCAAGGAGATGGGGACCACTTCCCCATTCAAGTTTGTGAGCCTCATCACCATGGTCACCAGCACAAGGGAGGCATAAGTGATGCTGTGGAGGGAGCAGGAAGCCGAGAGTGAGACGTGCACTGGGAATGTTGCCACTTCCCTCTAATATGGAGGTGGTTTGGCTGGTACCAACTGTGAAACTTTGATGTGAGGACTAAACCCAACATCCAAAACACGCATGTAGGTAAAATAAAAACCCACTTGAAGAGAAATCCTTAGACTTAGGGTCATCAGTTATCACGACGTCCAAGAATGAACTGGACACACCTAGAGTAATGCCAGTAGGTAAGGGCAGGAAATGGAAGACACTCACATAATGACATGAAATGGACCTCCCAGGATCGTCTGTCCAAAATACCGAGAGGCTCCGACTCTGAAAATGTCTGGGATCTAGAGAGAGGAGAGTAAAACAAAACAGTATCAGCTCAAAGTTTGTTCTAGGGACCTCAGATGAGTGGCCTTCACCTGGGGCTCCCACTCTCTGCGCCTCACCTCCAGAAGCAGGATAATTACAGCTCCAATGACAGTCACCAGCTCCCCCACCAGCCGGATATTATCCTGGTAAGTCACATAGGCCTCCTGCGGAGGAAGTTCAGGACAAGAATTGCTTTCTGGTATGTGGAGATTCAAACCCCTTTGGACAATTATGTGTAGCCTCTAAGGTCTATTCAAGATGAAGAATATTCTGTCAAAATCACTTCACTGTGAGCCAGTTGTGGTGGCTCACATCTGTGATCCTAGCTACTCAAGAAGTTAAGATCTGAGGATCAAAGTTCATAGCCAGCCTGGGTACAAAAGGACCTGAGACCCTTATCTCCAATTAGAAAATGGGAAGTAAGGCTTGGCTCAAAGGTAGGGCGATAGCTACCCTGGAGCTGAAGAGCTCAGGGACGGCACCCAGGCCAAGTTCAAGCCCCATGACCCACAAAAAAAAAAAATCACGTCACTGTGGTCCTCATTGGGACCAGATTATATACTGACTCTAGTGACAACCTCAGCAATAGCACATCTTTTAAGTGTTGGGATACTAATTCATAAGGTGTAAACTGATCAGGTAAAGACAAATTTGAAAGCACTAAGACCCAAATCAATGCCAGATGTGATGGTCAATCGATGTGGTCACACAGTTTGGGAGCCTGAGGTAAGATAGTCAATAGTTCAAGATAGCCAGAGCTATACAGTGACTTCTGGGCCAGCCTGAGACAAGACTTTGTCAATAAAAAGAAAACAAAACAAAGCCAGAAGTGATGCTGAGGCTCAAGATGTAGAGCTCTAGCCTCGAGAAAGTCCAACGACAGTGCTCAAGCCCTGAGCTCAAGCCCAGGACTGGCAAAAAAAAAAATGCCAAGAAAACAACAGACTACAGTACCTTGTAATTGTTTCGTCCAGAGGGAAAAGTCTAGCTTTGTCAATCTCATCGGATCTCACACTATGTAGAAGAATTCAGGTTCCATTGTTGACCAAGAACCTACTAGCTCCAGTGAGATCTTGAACCAGTCATGGAAAATCTCTACATCTGAGGACTGTCGTTTGTAAAATGCAGGCTCTCATGCTTACCTCCTAGGCTTACTGCAAAACTCATCTTAGATGATATATTTGAATGGGCTTTGTGAAGAGCCATTCACACATTCCTTGTAGTTGTGTTATGACTGTCGATGTTGAGTAGGGTAGAAACTAGGCTAGAGATGTTTTGTGGATTTTAACCCTCAGAAAAATGGTCTTGCCTCTCCTGAGCAGAGATGTAGAAGAACTTGTCCTACAAGAGTGGGGTGGGAGGTAAAGTGCCTGCCTTGCTGCATCTATGCCCTATCTGTTCCTGTACAAATTTCTGAATTTCTTCTTAAAACTTTATATCTTGGTTGCATATGTTGAGAAAAGGTTACCAAGCTTTTCTTAGTATAGAGGAACTCGGAACAAGCTTTTCTGCTACAGGTACCAGGATCACTGTGGAGATGAGAGCACCCTCAGAGGACTGAGAGGGAATGACACCAGTTGTCAGAGAAAAGGAAAAAAGAAAAATGTGAAATCGCAAGTAACAGAGAAATTGGGGACAATGTGGGCTACCAAGCTTTCCACCTCCAGATGCCTCCTCTTCTCCAGCTCCTTTTCCCTTACAAAGCAGCTTCCTGTAGGTGAAGGTTGAGGTATTCTTTGTACAAATAACAGGTAAGCGGCAAATGCAGAAGCTGTGAGCTTTGGTCTCTTTCTAGGATCTTCCTGCCCTAGACTGTCCTCTGGGGGTTGTTTGTCTCTGATACAGGGTGTTGTTTACTTCTTTCATTTTAAACTGTTCTTTTTTTGAAAGAAAAAATACAATGTGTGCAAAAGTTTCCATAAACAAAATAATATTGACCTTTTTTTAACTTGGCTTTTGATTTCAGGGCAATTTTAGTTAGATTAAATGTCAGTTAGACTTGTTAGAGTACATTCTCTTTGTATAATTAAGAAAATAGTAGTGCTTTAACAATGAAAGGGGCTTTTGTAGTCCAGTGATCAATTTTTTTTATGTCTCTTAATGTGATAACCTTTGTTTGATTAACCAACCTGGCACTTTTAGAAATAAATCTTAAACCCAAATAATGACATTTTCCCATTAAGTTTTTAGCTTTTTATTTTTCCTTTTGGGGATTATATTCAAGATTTTCTGTCTAATTTGAAAGGCTAATTCATAGCTCTCTAGATTTATGATCCTTATAGTAAGGTTCAGGTATTGATCAAGGTTATATTCAGCAAAGTAAATTATCACAGGTACTGATTCTAAAGACCTTTCTGTTTAGCCTCCCAATTCCCTGGTTCTCCCTGAATTCACAGAACTTAGGCCTTAAAGCAAACACATGGAGGCTAATATAGGGTTTATCCAGCACCTATTTTCCCCTTTTCTACCTACATCCCCTCTAAGCTACTGAATTGATCTTTCTCAAATGCAGACATCACTAGGCTGTTTCTCTGTTTATATGCTGTTTCTGGGGGCCTGGAGTTTGGCCTACTGGTAAAAGTGCTTGCCTAGCATGCACAAAGACCCAGGTTCAATTCCTCAGTACCACATATATAGAAAAAGGCTGGAAATGGTGCTGTGGCTTCAGTGGTAGAGCGCTAGCCTTGAGAAAGCCCAAGGACAATGCTCAGGCCCTGAAGTTCAAGACCTAGGACTGGCAAAAAATAAATAAATAAAAATAAATGGTGTTTCTGGTTACTCAGTGCTTTGGGGATTAAAAAATACAGGCAAGATGGCACTGAACAGTGTTTTCTAAATCCTGACGATAGTGGAAATTCACTAAATAATGTCTAAATTTGATTAACAAATGAAGATAGAAGCATGTTATTCTGTCTACATGGGGAAGACAATCAGAATAAAGACCCAATAAGTAATACAAGCTGGCTATCCCCTGGCAGTGAGAGATGGGTGAGGAACAAGGGCAATCCAGCATGCGGTTGTTATCCATCAGCTCTGTCATTTGATTTTTCAATCTTTAGCATGTATTCATTAATTCAGAAATTCTCATTGTGAAATAAGAATTACAACAAAATCCAGATGACAAATGTGATGTACCAAGCCCTCCCTGCTCTGATCTGTGCCTGTGGCTATAGTCATACCTAGATATTGGGGTCCTTGGTTGTTGAGTCAGGCCCTTAAACAGAACGTGCCTCTGCTACCATCTCAGCCTGGCTGCCTAGTCCCTAGGTGTCAAGACTCAGGCCAAGCCAACTTTCCTCTGCTGCCTTTGTTCTTCTCTTCCCAGCTCAAGTTTTCCTCTTGAAGGCACGTGGTACTACTCTGTGTTTTCATCCCTCACCCAAGATGGAAAGATCTGGAAACTCCATGTCTTGCAGCTTCCTGAGACCAGACACATTTCACTCTAACTTTTTATCCTTGATATATAATATGGTAATATATAATGAGTATCATTACCACACTAGGAAAGAAGGAAGGAGGGATAGAAGAGGGAAATTGTCGGTTTGATTTCAGTTTCCCTTTAAGGTGAAGAAGTGAGGTAAAGAAGGACTCACAAAATGGAAATGTGAACCCCATTTGGCAGACAAAATGAGGAAAAGGATGTCAAGTAATGAGTCTTTTTTGATATCTCTAGATTCCAATTGTGTACAAGAAATACTCATTCCCAGACACTCCTTTAAAGAATAAATGTCTTAGCAGGCAACCGTGGCTCATGCCTGTAATCTTAGCTGCTCAGGACACTGAGATCTGAGGATTGCAGTTCAAAGCCAGCTTGGGCACTAGAAAGTCTATATGAGATTCTTATCTCTAAATAACCACCAGAAAATGGGAAATGGTGCTATGGCTCAAAGTGGTAGAACGGTAGCGTTCAGCTGAAGAACTCAGGGAAAGTGCCCAGGCTCAGAGTTCAAGTCCTACAACTGACAAATAAGTAAATAAATAAATAAAATGCCTTCCAACAATGACTGAAACATTTTTATATCACCGTGTACCTTGGAATTTTAGTAATTGTTAAGAACCAAATCCCCAACACAGGTTAACCATTTATTATACCTTACTGGAAATTGTCTTAATGAAATTAAGACACTAGCTGACTGAGGCCTTTGTTGTGAAGGAAATGCTCAGAGCAGGGCATAGCAGAGCTGAAGGCAATCATGGGTTGAAAAAGCCAGTGTGCACCACACAGGGAAGAGAGGGAAGTGTAGACTGCCTCTGATAGGAAGTGGGAGGGCACAAGGTCCAGTTGTCAAGTTCCTTTTTCTCTCTCAGCTCACAGACTTGAAAAGGGCCCTGCTGGCTCTTGATGAAGAGTTACTCCAATTTTCTAAACTAGGAAGGGGGTTTCAAAATATCTCTGCCCATCAGAGTTAACTGACAAGTCTTTTCCCAACAAGTTTGGCCAATTTGCTGTTTGTTTTACTAACAACAACAACAAAAAAGCTATGTGGATGGTTCTGATGTATATCCCAAGGTGAGAACACCTAGGCCATAAAAAGAGGAGAGAAGAGCTTAAGTTTCCTCAATATAAACAAATTCATGTTATTTGCAAGAAAATAGGTGCCACTGTAGGAGATCATACCAAGCAAGATCAGAGAAGCTTGAACAACAAAACATCAAGCTGGGGCACTATCTCAGGCCTGCAATCCTAGCTACTCAGGAGGCTGAGATCTGAGGATCATGGTTCAAAGCCAGGCCAGGCACTAAAAAACATGAAAAAGTCCATAAAACTCTTATCTATAATTAACCACTAAAAGTGGGGCTGTGGCTCAAGGAGTAGGGCAGTAGCCTTGAGCTAAAGAGCTCAGGGACAGTGCCCAGGCCCAGAGTTCAAGTCAGAACTTGACAGAAAACAAAACAAAGCAACAAACAAATGAACAACAACAAAAATCACATTGTATGTTTTCACTATATGTGGAAGGTAGACATACATATACAGACAGGAACATGCACATACATAACATATACACATATACCTAACTATGTATGTGGATAAACACAGATCAGTATCTAACTAAGATACTACATAGGAAGAGATGAGAAGGGGAACTGGAAAAAGAAAACTAGAGGATGAGTAATTTTAAAACACATGTTAAAAGAGAATAAATTTGGCTGAAATAGATTGCTTGTAACTATGAAAATAGAACAAGAAAAACAGTTGCAATTGTTTTGGGAAAGGGGAAAGAGGAAAAGGAAGGAAAGGAGAGGGATAGATGGTGTAAGACTGATTAAAATACATTATAAACATGTGGAAATGTAACCATCAAATCTTCTTTCTCACTAATTAATACAAATGCTAAAAATTATTATGGCTGTTTGAAATAGATTCAAATGTATAGAGCTTTTATGATTTAAATTTTAATAAAAGATACTATCTCAGGTTTCTGTGGTATCCTAATCTGCATTTTCTCAGAAAAAGAAACTGCCAAGAAATTGCCACTGTCTTTAGAAAAATCATAACACTGACAACTCCTTTGTGAGTTGGCATTTGAAATGGTATAGCCCCTTCCTTTTTAATTTTCCTTTTCGTACTTTATTTATTTGCTTGTTTTAACATAGTCCAGGCTGGGCTGTAACTCAATCTTCCCGCAGCGTCCCAAATACTCAAGTTACCTCCCTAGTTTTTAAAATTGTATTTTATTATCTTTAAAAAGTTGTATAAAGGAGTTATCATTAAACAAATCAGTTTATGGGTACAGTACATCTTGATCAGTATCACCGCTTTCAGCATTCTTCCCCATCCCTG
The DNA here is from genome assembly GCF_031878675.1 of Megascapheus bottae. Taxonomy (NCBI): domain Eukaryota; kingdom Metazoa; phylum Chordata; class Mammalia; order Rodentia; family Geomyidae; genus Megascapheus; species Megascapheus bottae. Next base: position 77,569,958 of record NC_143513.1, read on the forward strand.
TTAACTCCAACCATCCCCTCATTTTTTCCTTATTCTGTAGTAAATGCTCTGATTATTATGACTGCATTCTCCTGGCTTCCTCTCCTCTCTCTATTCTTCTTACAAGATTATGTCCCATCCCTTTGCCTGACATTCTGAATGCTAAAGAGAAATCACACCTAAATGATTAAATTGTTCACTGCCAAATAGCCTTTCTGCAAATTTGCAGAACTGGAACTTCTTCTGATCTTCAGATTACATTGTAATATGTAACATCCCTGTTTATTCTTCAGCCCCAATGTATCGACTGTCTTCAAGTGTGATAATTCTCACAAGGTTTACCTTGCAGAAATGCAATATATCTTTTTAAAATAATGACAAGAGCTCCAGGAGGTCAAAGTCCTCCAGTGATGTTCTAGCCAAATAACAAAGAAGGAACCACATGCTCTGAATGATAAAGACGCTATCCAGGACGCAGTGTTCCTGCTCAATGCTTCATGTGCCTCACGTACTTCATGTACCTGCATTTCCCAAGATGAAACTTGGAAGATGATAGATGAGAACTTCATCTTCTCTGGATACTGGCCCTTGAATAAAACTGAAACATGTTTTGGGGGACGGGCAAGAGGGAGCACAGAAGTGGAGGGAAGAGAAAATGTAATCATTATATTCAATGTGCATTAAGTCAAAGATGAACTATAGAACTTCAGGGTAGGAACAGGAGAGGAAACGGGGGAGAATTAAGGAAAAGATGACATTGACCAAGAAACATTATACTCATAACCTGGCTTATGGAAGTATAACCTCTTTGTGCATCTACAGGAGGAGGAGGAGGAGGAGGAAGAGGAGGAGGAGGAGGAGGAGGAGGAGGAGGAAAAAAGAAATGACAAGCAAAAACAAACAAACAAAAAAAACAAACTGACTTCCTTTCCACCAACTCATCTTTCCTGAGTATTAGATTTCAAATGACAAGCAAGTAGACATGGACCGGTTACAATTTTCCATTCCCATAGAAGTAATGACTTACTTTATATGCAATAGGGGCTCAGAACATAAAAATAATACTGTTGATTAACAAAGCTGGAGGATTAATAGTAGCTCATTAGTTGGAATGGGAAGCATTCTATATTTGCCCTCATTCCCATTTATCCCAGGGCCTCTCTCATCCTAACAGATTAAATTAGGTAAGGATATATAAATAGATCATGCCAGGAGAGTGGCCTAGTGGTAGAGTACTTGCCTAGCATGCACAAAGACCCAGGTTCAATTCCTTGGTACCACATACACAGAAAAAGCCAGAAAGGTTTCTGTGGCTCAAGTGGTAGAGCTCTAGCTCTGAGAAAGCCCAAGGACAGTGCTCAGGCCCTGAGTTCAAGACCCAAAGCTGACAAGAAAAAGTGGACCCTGACTAAATCAAAGCCTGTAGATATGGGCTTCTAATGCAATGGATCCCCACAGAGAAAAGATAAGAATCCAGTGCTCCACTTTGAAGGGTAAAGTGGTCTGTTTTGATATTTAGAGGTAAAGCTTCTAAGATGAAGGATACTTGTACCCAAACCCTAGCACCACCCTTCTGGCTGAATGTCTGTTAAAAAGTGATTAATCTCCTTGACCTCAGGTCTACTATTGTCTCAAGGGGGACAATTTTATTTACTAAAATATCCATGAAGATGTCATCCAAAGTGTGGTTGACAAAAATCACAACATGTAGCATCTTAGGCCCTACCTCTGCCTGATTGCCAGCAGCTCCAGTTTCACTAGTTCCCCAAGGGGTTGACCAAGGAAAGTGAAAAGGACATGATAGGAGTGGCCGGTGTTTGTTCTATTACAGAGGTGATCAGGACCCCACAGCAAACATGCGTAGAGTTGAAGATCACTTAGGATTTCAAACAGCTATGGTGCCTTGGATGGCCCAGCATTGTTGAGGAATAGTGATGTGCTGACAGATCCATCCCACTGTGGCAGGTAGAAGAGGATTTACAATCAATAGGAAACTCTGTGCCATTCCTACCCCTGTCCTCACTTTCCCTCCCCACATCCATTCCATTACACAGGAGTGCTGAGTTTTGCTTTGATAAGCCTTCTGATGCCAGCTCTTTCTGTCCATTTGCCTATGACATCCCTATGCCAGTTGTCCATTATCTCTTGCTTGTTAAATTATAATAGATATCCAGTTGGTCTCTCTCTATCTTCCTTAGTTCACTCAAATCTGTTCTGCATCCTGAAAGCATAGTCATTTTTTAAAAAGATTATCTCTGTTTATAGCTTTAAAATAATTTGAAACATACAATGGATCAAGAATTAACCCAAGTTCACAAAAAATTATATATTAATTGCTATTTCTTAGTAAGTTCGTTGAAAAACTAATATCCATGATGAAGTATGGTCTCTTTCTTCTTTTTAATCTGATTGATTCTTTCCCCTGTTCAGCTTGCTTCTGAGCTTTCCATTACTGTAGGGATAAAGTGAAATCTTTTAGATGATCTGCAGTGCCCTGTATAATTTGGCAAGAGTATGTCTGGAAAGCATTACAGAGCTGGCAGTAGCCAACCCTGTTCCCCACGTTCTAGTATCTCTCCTTTGATTGCATAGACTTTGAGGATGATTTTCCTGTCTCTAAACCTTTGTGTAAGAATTCCCTCTGCATATAATCCTCTTTTTTTTTTTTGCCAGTGGTGGGCTTGAGCTCAAGGCCTGAACACTGTCCTTGGACTTTCTCAAGGCTAGAGCTCTACCACTTGAGCCTCAGCACCACTTCTGGCTTTTTTCTGTGTATGTGGTACCGAGGAATTGAACCCAGGTCTTCGTGCATGCTAGGCAAGCACTCTACCACTAGGCCAAACTCCTGGCCATCTAACCCTCTTTTGATCTGCTGTTCACCAGGATTTCAATTCAGAGACCTAGATTGTTAAAAAATCTCTGGCCTCCTGGGGCAGCAGGCCTCAATATATATCCTCTCTCAGAACCCTCCTCTTTTCTTACCATAGGGAAAATAAAAACCGTGTTTAACGATAAGCTGTTTTTAATGAAATATCTATGCATATGCTCACTTGATCAATATAAATCAGATGCCTGTAACAGGCAGAACACTATATTGTATTTTGCATAAGCCATGGATGTTCAATTCTAACACTGGGAAAATTATTCAGCTGTATTTGCTTCATGACAGAATTAGTGAAACCATTCTAGAGGAGGAAATCACAAAGAAGAGCTTGAAGGATTATTTTCTAAGAGACAAAAAGATTTGTGTTGAAGGGTAAAAATCAATGCCCTTATAACCAAACAGTGTACTGAAAATCTAAATGACCTGGTGGAACTTGGAATAAATCTTGAAGAAAGAATCTGCTAGTTCGCGGCTCTAACTGACTATCAGTTACTAAAAGAGCCCCTTAAAAACACAAAGGCCATAGCTGGGCATGGTGGCTCATGCCTGTAATCCTAGCTACTCAGGAGGCTGAGATCTGAGGATCACAGTTCAAAGCCAGCCAGGGCACTAAAGACCATGAGATTCTCTTCAATTAATCACTAGAAAATGTGAAATCATGCTGTGGCTCAAGAGGTAGGGTGGTAGCCTTGAAGCTGAAGAGCTCAGGGACAGTGCCCAGGCACAGAGTCCAAGCTCCAGGACCAACAAAAAACAAAAACAAATAACAGAAAAACAACAACCACAAAACCCACCAAGGCCTCTACTTCAGATAGTCTGACTTCAATTTATTAAGTTCCAGCATAGTAGCTGTTCTCTCTCTCTCTCTTTCTCTCTCACTCCATACTCCCTCCTCCCTCCCTCCTCCCTCCCTCCTTTCCTTCCTCTCTTCCTTCTTCTTTTGCTCCTTTTGTCCTTTCTTCTTTCTTTCCTTCATTCCTGTCTTTTCCTGCTTTCCAGGTTTCTAACCTGCTATCATTGTGAAGAACACAAATCTAGCAGGATTTGTTCAAGGAGGATTTGCTTGAAGTCAAACAACTATTTAATTACAAAATCAGGACTAAAATCTAAGCCTACTGATTCCAGACTTTGAATATCCCAGTCACCTGGGAATAGAACTAAAGACAGAATATATGTTGATCTCAACTAGACCAAACAGAAATTGAATGCAAGAGGAAATTAATTCCAATCAATAGAATTCTTGGGAAAACCTGAAAGAAGTATATCTTTTATGTCTGAATAAAGAAGCATCTTAGAGGGGCCGGGAGTTTGGCCTAGTGGTAGAGTGCTTGCCTAGCATGCACGAAGACCCGGGTTCAATTCCTTGGTACCACATATATAGAAAACCCCGGAAGTGGTGCTGAGGCTTAAGTGGTAGAGCTCTAGCCTTGAGAAAGTCCAAGGACAGTGCTCAGGCCCTGAGCTCAAGCCCAGGACTGGCAAAAAAAAAAAAAAGAAGTATCTTAGAGTCATTAAGTCATTTCCAAAAGTGGATAAAGCTGAGCTAATTCCATGATTCCATACATTAGCTTTTGTGTAATTTATATTGCCTCACAGAAATAGAGATAATATTTCCCTTCATTTCAAATGTTCTGATATGCTACTGCTAGACTGCTCTCATAAAATCCAGGAAATTAAACTAGAAGTGATCTACATGGTCCTGGAGTCCTGTGATTTCTGCAGCTCCTAAAAGATCCACCTAAGAAATCCTAGAGTGATCAAGAGCCCAGAATTACAGACTTATTCATATAGTTAGCTATTAGAGTATGTTCATTCGTTTAAGAAAAGATGACATTAACTGGTGGACAAATGCATTCAACAATGTATCATATTTGTTCACTTTTACATTTCTAAGACTTTCAAGTAATAAACATTTTTCCCACTAGCTAACAAATTTTGTACAGTTGAAAAGCAAAATGGTCAATCACAATGATAAGTGAGGGAACCCTCATTCCAATCCAAATTGACTTACTTCTAAGGAACACAAATATTCCATGAACTTGGGGCCAAGCTCAGGGATTAATGCTGAGGAATAAAGATTTTTCCTTGGTGTTCTTTACTAACTAACCCTCTTACTTCTGTAGTCTTAACTCTCTTATTCACTGAACATAGATAATTTAAAAGTCTTTGAGCCAAAGCAGCTTTGACCTAAGCTAACAAAACAAAACAGTAGAAATGCCAAGGAGAAAGGAAGAAAGAATAAGAAAGGAAAAAAGAAGAATGGACAGACATTTATATATAATTATACTTATCCTCATCTTAAGAAACATAGACGGGATCTTTAGACTATCTGGACCAAAGAAACATGTTTGCATATAATTCTTTCTTCCACAAAAAGAAAGAGATAATACACAGGAAATTGGGGTGATTAACTGCCTCAATCCAACTGTTCTGGCAAAATAGTATCTATACTGTAAACATGTAAAACGACCATTTTAATGTGAGAGAAAGAGCTCAACAAATGCTTCTGAGGAAGCAGAGAGAAATATGGAGAAATATGGTGGGGAGAGAATGATAGAAACCAAATGTTATTACTTATTTTGGAGTTTTTTGCTTTGTTCTTCTCTCCATTGCACGCTATTGTCCCTGGTCTAATGTACGTCAGGGTATTTGCTTCTTGACTGTAGGAAGTTAATCTTCTCTTGCTGCCCTAAACTATCCCTGTTCTTACCCTATTATGAGTTATTTCTATGGTTTATATGTCCCACTAATGGAAAAAAATTCTTCATTCACTCTTCCTTGCTTGAAAAAAATTTCCTCATGTTTTCTTTCTTCCTATTATACCTGCAACATCTTGGTGGACTATTTTTAGTCGAATGAGTCAAAATTTTTACAAGACCATAAACCAAGCTTGCGAGTATCCCTAAACTAGTTAAGTACAGGCTTACGTGTGTGTGTGTGTGTGTGTGTGTGTGTGTGTGTGTGTGTGTGTGTGTGTGTGTGTAGAGAGAGAGAGAGAGAGAGAGAGAGAGAGAGAGAGAGAGAGAGAGAGAGAGAGAGAGAATCCATAGCTTCCTGAATACTCTTTTACTCATTAGACTCCCCCTCTTGGCCTAATCACTTCTGGTGGTTAGATGCCTAGAAGTTCTGGAGTACGGGAGACCTTTCCTGAATAGCATTGGTCTGGTCTCCAGCACCACCACCCCACACCAGTCCCTTTGCACCTCTGGAGAAGAATCACCTGTAGGAGCTTCTGTTGGAGAACCGTGTTATCTCGAGGACTTGTGCGGTTGCCCTCTCTGAACTTGAGGGGGCGGTAGACACAGCACGCGGTGAAGCAGATCATGTAGACCATGTACAGAGCGCCCAGCGCGCAGAAGTAGGGCTGCCCGTATTTCTTCCACTTGAGGCTCACCAACTCCTTCACTGGAGTCTGTTCTAGGATTTGGCGAGCCTGCAGTGGTAGAGAGCATTGTGTGGGGTGACCGACATATCCAGGAGAATTGAGTTTCCTCAATGTATTCCAGGGGAAAGACCATCCCCATCACAGTCCTCATGTATTCAGCCAGTCACTCATCTCTTTGACAGACATCTAGTCACCATTGACTATCTGCCAACCTTGTGTTTAAGTATCACAGAGAAAAGATTCCAGAACTCAACAGTAGGTGTATACATCACGAAGGCCTTAACAGATGAAGTACTACAGAGCTACAAAGGATCAGTCCATGAAGTCATGCAGCCAGCAGACTAGGAAAGTTTGAGAAGTCACTTTCCATTTGTAGGTCAGATGTAGTTGGGACTATTGGGATTGGTGGATATAAATTACAATGGGAAATAAAGCCAGATTATTGTGTAACGTAGATGCTGATGTAGGGAGTTGCATTTTTTTTTTTTATGAATGTGAAGGAAAGCAATTGAGAAATCCAAGCAGAGACTTAGTCCAATTTGCTCTACAAAGACTGTTCTAGTAGAGAAAATCAGCACAGCAACTGATGAAATGTGGCCATGAGCTAAGTAGATGAGCTGGGCTCTGACATATGTAGACATTGCAAGAGGCTAAGATACACATGAAAAGGGATGTGAGACAGGAAGAGGTATCTAGAAATAAGAAAATGACAGATATAAAGCAAAGATGAAGAGATTATTAACAGAAAGAAATGGCATCCCTAATGAATCTTGAGGGGAAGTAAGCCATAATGAGCAATTTCCATACAGTCTTGACAGTCTAAGACAAGAGACAGAGGTAGTCCCAGCCAGAGAGACTCATTTTGCCAAACAGTGGACTCCTCTGCTGAAACTAAGGGTGGAGATAGCAAGAGAAAGCAAAAGAGGGCCTGGCAGGCAGTGGTATAGAAGAAAATGGCGGACACTACATGTGTGGAACTCTCAGGAGAATATTGAGAACCACTCAAGGACAATAACCAAGGACACTTGCCCACAAAATCTGCATAATAAGGGTGCTAAACACCTAAGAAATTCCATCCCAAGCTCATCTGTTTCCAGATTATCTCTAAGGAGAAAACTCAAACTGACTGGTCAGTTTCTCTTCTCAATACTATTAACAATTCTCCATGTTTTATGGATCTGTAAGCGTTCTTAGGAAACTCATGTAGATAACCAACAAAAACTATATTTTACCAGTAGCTTGGATGATTCTAAAATCCAGAAGCATCTTCCTTCCTTCCTTCCTTCCATCTTTCCTTCCTTCCTTCCATCCTTTCCTCCCTCTTCCCTTCTCCCTATTTTCTCTCCTCTCATTGTTCTGTCTTCTTTTATTTTTTAAATCTTATTTTATGTTTGAGAGAAAGAGGCAACGCAGCCAAATCTGGCCGCAAAATTATAACCCTCTTGCCTCAGCCTCCTGAGTGTTGAGATTATAGTCCAAGCCATCACATGCAGCTGGCTCTCGCTCTCTCTCTCTCTCTCTCTCTCTCTCTCTCTCTCTCTCTCTCTCTCTCTCTCTCTCTCTCTTTCTCTTTCTTCAGTCCTCAACAAAATTTCTCCTTCATTCTCCTGCAGTTATGAAGGACAGACACTAGAAAATGATGAAGTTGACTGATAGGAAATGTGTTTTATTCACCTATGTTTTCAGTGTCTTATACGGTGTCTGGGACACAGCAATATGCTGAGGAAGAAAGGAAGCAAGATAAAGCAGAGGGAGGGAAAAGGGCTAGGAGAGAAAAGGGAAAGAAGAGAGTGGTCCAGGAGACAAGTGTTGAATAGTCATTCTCCACAGGCTTCGAGGCCTTGCTCTTCTCTTCCCATTGCAAGACAGAAAATGTCTAAACCCTAAGGTCACAGCATATGGAGATCTGTGCTGAATGTCAGCCACTCAGATGAGTGTCCCTGGCCTTTGTTCACATCAGTACCTCGCGTTTCTTGGAAGAGACCACGAGCTCCAGAAAGGACAACTCTTCTCCCCAAGAGTCGATCTCCGTGAGGTCGTAGAGGGTGGAGGTCAGCGGCCCATACGTCCACTGGATGTGCTTCCGCTTCTGCATCAGGTGCTGGAACATCTGAGAGGAAGCGGGTGTGGAATATGGAACACCCCCGCTCAGGAGGACAGAGAAGGGGCTCTCTTCACCACCCCACTCTGGAGGGCAGAAGAACCCACGCTTTCATTGCCCCCTAGGTTTGTCCCTCCCCATGACTCTCTTTAAGCCTGGCGGGATGGGAGGAGCAAGAGGACCACGGTTCTACATTGACACTGGAGATGGCTTCAGCATGGGCTGTAGTCTGCATAAGTGGCCAACACTTCAGTGAGATACATTGGGCAAGAAAAGGAACAGGGCCAAGGGACGGGAGCAGAGAGAACCGTGCTGGGATGGGAATGGGACCTGGATGTCAAGGATCAGTGTCTGCATCTACTGCCTGCCAAAAGGCTGGGACAAGCACGGGGGCACCCTCACCACAGTGTTGCCCTCCACTCCGGCCAGCTTGAAGGGGGTGAGGCCCTGGTGGTTGGGCACCATTTCCAAGGGCTGCAGGTGGTCCCCTCCATCATAAGACAGCAGCAGGTTGTACATCTGGCAGGCAAAGGTTTTGTTGGGCTGCAGGATGAGGATGTGAAGCACTGTGTTTCCTGGGGGAAGAAGGGGGAGACTGTGGCCTCAGGCCCGAAGTCCTATTCTTCCCCTTAGCCAGCTGCCCCCCTCCTCCTCACACTCCTGCAGCATCCAGCACCCCACCTTGTCCCCGCTCTTACCCAGGGAGTCTTGGGCGCGAAGGTCAGCTCCATGCTCAATGAGCAGCCGGACGATCTCCTCACTGCCCACACAGGCAGCAAAGGACAGCGGGTGCTCTCCTGGGAACACAGGGGCAGCTATGTCAGGGACGGCAGGATCACAGGACCAGAAGGACATTCTGCCCCGGGTGACTGCCTCCCCTTCCCATATCTCAGCTGAGAGCTTGAGGACACTTGTCCAGAAGAACCAGAGGAAGGACAGTGCTAATGTCCCGAGGAGACCTGGCCTCTGGCCTCAAATCCTCTAAGGGCTGCCCTGCCCAGTGACCCAAGGCATGGAGCTAAGGGCCCAGTTCTCTTTTGCCTTTGCCCCTTTTTGCCCCTGCCCAGCTCTGGTTCTTCCCCTCCCCTTCCTGCCTGCATGACCCTGGCTCTCACCATAGTAGATGAGGTTGTGGGGGCTGAGGTGGAAGGCGGAGCCCGTAGCTCTGGCCGAGACACTCGCCCCTCGGGCAAGCAGGGCACGCACCAGGTTCACGTTCTGGTTCATAACTGCGATGTGCAGTGCAGTCTGACCTGGCCCAGAGAGAGCCATGAGTCACAGGTCTGTTATTTCCACAGTTCCTTAGGTACACAATACCCCCAGAACTTCCTGACACCTCCTCACAGAAACATTCCCAATAGGTTCCATAGAGTAGCCAGAGACTGAGGGTTCTCGGTCCTTCTGATTGACCACCCCACAGCCTCACACCTTGTGAGAACTGACAGAGTTACTTAGTATAACTACGTACTTGGTTTAACTTAGTGCATAGTATAACTAAGTACCCTGTGACCTTAGGTGAGAAAGAGATACAGAAAGATGTCCTCAAGGACCATGAAAGGATTTAAGGAAAGTGTGAAAGTGCTAATGGAACTCCAGGGTGCTAGAAAGCCAAAGCCAACACTCTTACATTTGTACCAACTCATAGAAAACAAAGTATTCTTGCTGACCTTGCATCTCTTCCCCATACCCCATGCATCCCAGGCCCTGTCTAGATGAGGCCTGGCCCTCCCCTAGTCCTGTCTTTGCCTTGAATAACTGTGCGGTTCCCTCACCTACAAATGGTTCACACGCAATAGACTCTGTGACGAGATCTGGGACGACCTCCATCAGCACCATGGCGGCCTCCATGTTGTCATAGAGAGAAGCTACATGCAAGGCCGTCTCCCCCAGGGCTCCTAGAGTAGGATAGATACACAAGGATTCCAAACACTCGCGGCTGATGCTCAGAGAAGCAGCCCCTCACTCCAGAAGCCTCTCTAAGGCCTTTTTTGCCAAAGACCTTTAAGTCCTGGGGGAGGGGCGGGGCAGAGCTTGCTGTCCATAATTCTGTCCATTAAACTCTGACCTTACCTCTTTGTTGAAAGTCCCACTTTGGGTCTAGTAGAAGTCTCTTAAGGGTACACAAGTCATTTTCTTTGGCTGCTCGAAGCAGTGGGGCCTCCCATATCCTGGGGGAGGACACACAGTCGGGTGAACAAAGCCACAAGGATGATCATGAGCAGAAGGAACGGGGGCATTCTCTAAGACAGACAGGACTCTGAAAAGTGTGCAGTAACACATTGGCTTTGTGACTCTTGAGTTGTCTGCTGGACTCAAGGAACTCAGTGAAAACTGGAACAAGAGCTTGTTTCAGGAGGCAGACCCCTTATGAATTCCTCCCGAGAGGGACAAATCCATGTGCAGTCTGTGGCTCAGCTTGGTCCCTAGAAGGGACAGTTCAAGAAGGGGGGTGGCATGGGATTTAGAACCGGTAGTCAAGTTATCCTTGGAAAGATGTCCTTATGTCTGGCTTGCTTCATCTAAGAGCAGTCAATGTATCAGGAAGCTGGGAGGTGGACTCTGGGGAGGAGGGAGTGCCTCTGGATGATGCTCTCAAGCCTAGTTAATAAACCTCTCTCTGCAGTCTGGAGATCAGATAGCAAAGGAGGACCAGATTAGCTGTTTGACCTCACAGATTCTACAGGGTTCACAAACTACTCAAGTTCTGGCCATTTCTGTGGGCTGTTGAGCTACATGTTCCTGCCTTGAGTGAAGAGTTTGGACTGAGCTATGGGCAAAGCATTTCTCCTGTACTTTACCCTGAGATATTAGGCCCCAAATACTTCTCACAGCCCTGAGCTTTTCTTGGCAGGTTGAGGTAGTCACTTCGCAGGACCTCAGTTAATCTTTATGTCTACCTCTGCCTGGATCTGAACTAAACATGAGGGAAAGCTGGGGCCTGTCCTGTTAGACATTGTATTATTGGTCCAAAGGCAAACACAGGGTCTGGAAGGTTGAAGGAAATAGGTGAGAACAGAGGAAACAGACAGATTATTGGCTCCCCAAAGCTCCCCTGTCCCACATTCTTCACTTTCATTGGCCACAGATGTCAAATGCAGAAAGTGTTCCAGTCAAAGAAGCCGCTTGTTATCATACAATGCTGTGCTCCCAGGAAATACTTGCAGAATAAGGGGTCAATCCCTCCCCTATCTCACCAGGGCTTTCAGTCCTGATGAGCTATGTGTCTCTGACCAGTCTAGAGTGGCCAGGACTGAAATCTAGAGCTCATTCTCTGTCCTAAGGTCACTGTACAGAGCTGCTGTTCTTCCCACTGTGCAGAGCTGCTGCATTTCCTTTCTGCAAAGGGAAGGCACAGAAGCCAGCTCTCTCAGAAACCACCCTGGGCCTACTCTCATGGAAAAAGTAGGCAGGTGAAAGATCCAACCACAAGGTGTGGACTGGACGTTGGCAATGAGCAGAGTTCCTGTTTTGTTAGGGTTAGAAGAGGTCTTGCAAAGGCAAGACCCCCTTCTCACAATCATTAAGACGTTCGAGACAGAGACAGCAGTCCACAGAACCAAGTCGGAAGCCCTTCAGAGTCACAGAGAGGACTGTGTCATTCATGGCTCTCCGCTTAGTCCGTCCCTGATTGAGAAGGACAACCCCACAAACACCTGAAGGTGAGTCCCTGCCTTCTGCTCTTAGGCTGTTCCTCCTGGATCTGATTTAGCCATTGAATGAGCAGCCTAGAGATGGACCAGCTTCCCTGGCACTAAGGCCCCCCAGAGCATCAGACTTGTTCCCATGTTCTCAGGACCTAGTATGTACCACATAAAACATAGTTAATAAACGGCAGAATTGAACTCAGCCCACTTCAATGTCACTTTCAGATCTAATCCTTTCCCAAGAACACCATATTCAAGTGGCCTGGCTCTTTTCTCTGATCTCTTTTGGTCCTTTTACTGTCCACCTTCATGGCACATTGCAGGTTCAGGCCTTAGCTGTCATTCTACCCCTGCTCTGCCCCTGGCTTTTCTGTCCATACTCAATGTCTCTTTAGATGCCCCATGCTACACTACCACTGAGAAGGTCTGGCTGGGGTATTGTACTGATGGGGAAGGGGTTGGAGAAGCATATTTAAGAGCACTGAGTTCTAGGGCACCCTGTCAGGGACCCAGTCTCCATCAGAAATCAGTGCTTGGGCTCCAGTATCCTCTGAAACTCACCTCTTCTGATGTAACATGTAGAGCTTGTCCAGGTGCTGGTCCCAGTCTTGATCTTCGATTAGCCAGCTAAGAAGTTTCTGGAGTTGAATCCAAGGTCCTTTGGCCCCCATGCCTTCTTGCAAGCACTTGCAGATTATGGGAATCTGATCAAAGGAGAGGGTCCAGCTAGAATGGCAACAGCTGAGAGGAGTCAGAGTCCGCCTGGAGTAAAGACCCAGCTGGGGTCTTTTTTGTGTCTTCTGTGGTTGTGGGTGTGAGTGCACACACAGGCACTGGAGGACTGGCTGCCCTGCTGGGGAGAGCAAAGATGGGGTGGAGCTCTCCACAGGGCTGAGCCTGGGGGCACAGAGCCCAAGAGGAGGAAACTTCTGGGTTCTTAGAAATGGACTGGGCAGCTGAGACCTGAGAGGCTGGGGGTGGGGCTGAGGAATTTGGAGAAGGAGCAAGGACAGAGTTCTGAAAGGGGGAGGGGTCTACACAGCAGGATGCAGGAGCACAGATTGTAAGGACTTCTAGGCCAGGAAACCAGCAAATCCTGGGTTAATTCCAGGTACATATTCTGGTGAGTATTCTGAGCCTCAATCTCTTCGCTTCTACTGTATCTACTGTAGGGACAGTAATCACTGTCACATGGAGGTATTGATGAGGCATCATATCACCAGAGCTCACAACTTGTTGCTTCTCCTTCAAAAGACCCCACTGATTGCTTCTCCCAATCCCACGCCAGGAGTCTCAATCCCTCAGTAATTTCTGTCACCAGTCCCACAGCTCTTGGCAGGATGTAGCTGCCACTTCTGCTTTCTAGGCTATCCCTCTTTTGTGAGGTCTCCTCCACCCTTGTCAGTTTCTCAACCCCAGAGAAGCCCAACCGTCAGGTATCCAGAGATGTCCATCACTGGAGAGTCCTCACAGAGTCCTGGAAGTTAACAGCAGGAACCAAGCAGAAGTAGATGATGAAGAAATCTTGGGATCCTTTTCAGGAATAAGATAGCAAGAGAAATAAGTAATAAGACACACTCATGTTACTTTATCACATGGATGGCTTGTGTAGATAATTCTGATTGTTTGCAAAGAAACATATGGTTATTGATCATATGGAAATAAGGCAAAAAGAGTTCCATTTTCTGAATTAGAAGACTGAGCTCAAAGGGAGCTATTCAGGACTAGAGGCAAAATGACCTGGCTTTGACTTTACAGGTCACTCTTGAGACCTTGTTACTGCTTGTGACACTTCTGCCCAACAAGACGAGAGATCGTTTGGGATATGTTGTGAATTTCTTTGAGGTCTACAAGACAGGGGTACTAACCCCTTCTTTAGAGGTCCCTTCTGGAAATTGAGGGGAAGGGTAAACCAAAAAATAACCTGTGGAGAAGGACAAGGATTGAAGGGAAAATAAATAAGCAAAGAAAAGAAAGAGGAGATGCCTGAGACAGGGAGGACTCGGGGGAGGGGGTCACCTTGTGAAGCATTTTTCTGCCTCACTGGGGGGTTGGTCTCTGAAGCCTGGGGACTTGCAGTCTAAGGAGATGCAGGGGCGATAAGGCTGAGGTGGGGATTGTAGATGCCTTGATAAGCAGGGCCCACAGGTCTGGAAAGGAGCACTTGCCAACCCATAAAGCTGATTCTCCAGGGGTTGGGGCAGGGAGGGATTGCAGTGGAAGAGGTTGGCCTGGTCAAAGCCGCACAGAGCCGGTGTGCAGGGGGTAGCCACTGAGGGCATCCACCATGGGTCCAGGAAGAAGCCATGTTCAGACCCCCGCTTCCTGGGTGTTCAGTCCTTCCCCAGCCCTCTGCCTTTGCAGTCCTCAACAGCAGGGCAAAGACAAGGAGCCTGAAAGGGACTAGGTTTTCTCTCTGCCACTCTCATCTCGTTGATCATCCCTATGGCCTTCTAGCTTTCCTCTCATCTCTCCCTCTCCTTCAACTCAGTTCTCCTCTGCTTTCCACAGCAAGCACACCTACAGCTTCTGTTCCACTGGCCACCTGCTCAGGCTGTCAGCTAGAGAAGCAGGACGGGGCCCCTCCTCCACCTTCAGATCCTAGAGACCTGACACAGAATGGGGGAAGAGGAAGGAGAGGAGGAGGAGGAAGAGAAGGTGGAGGAGACAGCATTCTGATTTTTACAGTCCCACCACATCCACCCCCCCCCCCAGCATCTAGGGGAGATTTAAGCCTTTCATTTTAATTTATTTTAATCCTACATTAGTAGTGATTATCATTGGGTGGGTGGTGGATATTATTAAGGTTTTTGTTTTCTTTGTATACTTTTAAAACTCTTTATACTTTTGTAGTAAGGGGGGGGGATGTGTTAAGGAATTACTGGTCATTGCAAAGATCTACCTCACAGATCAACCCACACTCTAGGAATCAGGCAGGTGAATGGAGAGGTGGTGGAAGTTAATGATGTGCCAGTTCAATCTGGTCCTTTCCATTCTGACCTGCACCTCCTGCATCCGCCCTACCCGTTCCTATCTACAGAGCTGAAGATGGCTTCTTCTCCTGCCAGGGGAACCAAGAGGCTCCTCCCCCTCAACTAGCCAGAAGGAGATTAGTGATTGCAGTTTTTCCATGTAAGCGGCTCCTTCTTTGGAGCTGCAGGTCAATGAGTGTAAGGTAGGGTAAGGAAGGTCACCTGCTGCTTGAGTTCCTCCTCCCCCACCTTAAGCACCCTTCTGTACCACTCCCTAGTCCCCTGTCACCTGACTTGGCTCACCAGGAAGTAAGAGTTGCCTTCTGCTCTATGTGGGCTGGCCTCCCGTGAACATGCCAGCTAGCATGGGGTAAGAGATCATGCACTTTTCATTTCATAATCCCCTCTTGCAGAAGGCGTCCATGTGTCTGCACCTACCCTTACCCCTGCATTGGTGTGCTTTCTTCTCTCACGATGTACACAGACAGCAGACCTTGTGTGAGTCTCCTGTCACTAGCAGCCAATCTGACTCTCTTGCCTGATTTTTCCTTCATCCTGCTCCCCCAATCACAACCTTCCAACTCTTCTCGGAAGCCAACGAGCTAATGCTCACCAGGCGTATGGACAGCCTGGGTATTAAGGGACAGGAATGGGTTTTCTTCAGCTTTGATGTTTAGGTCTACCACTCTTTGTCTGTTGGAGATGTGCCTGTAACAACTTGTTTCCCCAGTGTACTGGTGTAGAGCAAGGAAGGAAAGAAGAGGGAAGGGTATTTCAACCTGAAGTCACCGGAGAGCAGAGGCTAGGACAAGAAAGGAGAAACACTAGGGAAGAATGAGAAGACGACTTCTCCTTGGGGGTAACACATTTGCTCTCTGCCCCCCTTTACACACTCAAGTATTTCTTTTTTTTTTTTTGCCAGTCCTGGGCTTGAGCTCAGGGCCTGAGCACTGTCCTTGGACTTTCTCAAGGCTAGAGCTCTTCCACTTGAGCCTCAGCACCACTTCCGGCTTTTTTCTATGTATGTGATACCGAGGAATCGAACCCGGGTCTTCATGCATGCTAGGCAAGCACTTTAACCACTACGCCAAACTCCCGGCCCCACACTCAAGTATTTCATGCTCTTGTATTTCTCTGTCTCTCCAATGTATACATGGAGTCTGTGCCTTTTCTTTCCTTTCTGTGCTTCCCTCTATCCCTGACAAACTGCATGATCTCAGTCAAGCAGGAGAATCTTTCCTTGCGTGGACCTCCAGCTCCTCAACTGAATAATCGCTTCATTGGGAAATGCCAGTGGCTATGAGGAATCTAACAGTAGACTGAATGCACAGGTCTTCTGCAAGTTCTGAAGTTCTTTTAGTTTTCATCTCCCTAGACAGCTCCACCATCCACTGCTGGCATCTGGTCATTCTCCTGGCTGGCCGTGGAATGCTGTAGTGAGCCGGAATGAGGGTCAGACCACGGCTGTGATGTCATAGAGCACAGGTCAGTGGTCCTATGGAAGAGAAGAGGAGGAAGCGACACTGGGAAGGGGTGAGATCTGGGACAGGGCAGGGAGGGAGGTGGGGAGGAAGTCCTCTTGGCACTGGGGAACTGGGGGGCAGAAACAACAGGTAGGTGGGCAGGCCCATGACTTCCCTGGGCTCCCAGCTCTCCAGGGCAGCAATCCTGATAGCCATCTTGCTGCTGTTGTGGGTGAAGGAGGCAAAGCCTCAGAAGGGCAGACCAGACCCCAATGACAGGAGCCAGGAAGAGAACATGCCCTCTGCAGGTAGGTGGTGACAAGGAAGACAGAGATTGGAGGAGGGGGGGGCCACAGCTAATGACACATGAGGCGAGTGTGGAATCTCGGATGGGTTTGTACGGTGAGATACACTCCAGCTCTCTTCTCTCCAGATGTGAATTGTCCAGAGCAGGAACTCTTGGGCAGAGCACATCCTGGGTCATCTGTTATTGCCTGTAGCTACTGAGGGGTGAGCACGAGTGTACTTGTCTAGCAGAAGGGCCTTTGTCTTTCGGTTGCTTGCAAATGTTCCTTACTCCCCAGTTCAGTGGAAGAGGCAAAGTGTTAGAGGCAGGAGTCTGTGTTTGGGTTAGGTTGTGGTTGAACTGAGAGAAGAAAAGACCCCTAGATGAAGCATCTTTAACCTCCCATCCAGGTCAAAGATGAAGCAGTTGGGCAAAACACTTCATCTTTCATGTTCCCTTAGGACATTTACTTCTTCCCCATCCTGGTCTGGGCAGGTCAGGATAGGACTGTCTCTCCTTCTTCCTCTCCCTATTTCCAGACCAAGACCAAGAACAGTTTGAAGAGCATTTTGTGGCTTCGTCTGTGGGTGAGCTGTGGCAAATGATAGATATGGCCCATCAGGAGGAAGACACAATCTCAAAGACAGCAGCAGTTCGAGACCACCTCTTCAATCTAGCCTTCTGCTTTAATCTGGCCAGTATCATGGTTTTTTTATGAGAGAAGTTGAGGCTGAGGTAGTGGCCTGGCTCCTAAATGAGGACCTTGATATCTACCTCCGCTTCATGATGGCTTACTGATTCTCCTCTCCTGGATGGGCTCCAGGCCATGACCCCTCCCTGGAAGGACTAACGCAATCCTCCCTGCCTCTTGGATAAAGCCCTTGGCCTCAGGATGCAGCCGCAGAAACAACAGCCATTGACACTGATGAATCGCTGTCCCGACCCAGAGCTCCACATCCCACGGCCAGAGACACCCGACCAGCTCTGTCCAAAACAACAAATTTGTGAGAGGAGACAGCAACAATTAAATAGCAATACAATTCTGAAAAAAGAAAAAGTGGAAATAGGTCTCTGAGATTTAGCGTGAACTCTTGGGTCTTTCACTTGTTCTGGTTAATTGCCTGGCCTTTGGCTGACTAACTGACCTTCAGACTCATCAGCTCATCAATCCTTGGTTCTTCGCTTGTGCCCGTGGAACCTTTCTTGGCACATTTCCCTCTTATCTTTTTCTGACTTCCAGGAATAGAACATAAAAAGTAAGCCCATTAAGAGATGGCAGATGCCAAGAGCCAGCTTTTATTGAAGAGGGGGAAAGCTAGTGCTCCAACTCCTTGGGTAGGGCCTGACAGGTGTGGTCTCTTTGGTAGTCAAGTTACCAGAGCTGACAGTGGTTGGAGGGGTTCATGGGGGCACCGTGCGGACAGTAGAAATGCTTGGCAAAGGCTGGGTTGTTACTGAGGGGTCCATTGACTCGAAGACTGGGAGGGTTATGAGTGTCCAGAGGGTCCTGAGTGTTGAGCTCTCTACACATCACCTGAGGAGGAAGGTAAGGAACACAGCAAGATTAACAGGGTAATCGGGACAGGGCAGACATTGGGGAATGGGGGGCCTCCACGGGGAGTAGAAATAGAGTGTTCAAGGAGACATCTTCACTTGTACACCATTTAATCTAGCAGTGGGCGTGGGAAAGGCCCGAAGGGTGTGATACACCATTTCTAAAGGACCTGATGTGTGGTCTAATGGAGAAGTCCCATGAGGACATTGTGTTAAGGAGTAGGGCAGGGTGCTGGGCAAAGGGACAAAGGTACCTAAAGAGTTCTGTCAAGTTGGAAACACTCCTGGGAATGAGCTCTCTGAGGAAGAATTTGGTATAGTCAACCTGTTGTAGAAGCCTGTTCCTGAGGTGTCAGAGAAGAAAAAAGTTGGCAGGATTTGGAAGTAGAGAATTTCTCTTCTTAAATTGGGAGGTGGGGAGGGTTCAAGTGGCTGGAGTTGGGCTGGAATAACTTGTCATGATGTGAAGGCTGGTTCCAAAGGGAGAAAGGGTGACATCTACAGTGGCAGGTAGAAGCTGTGGGAAGGGTGCGTTTGGGATACTCTAACATGAGCACCCGCGATGGGGCATTGATGGAAGCATGCTCTAGGGGGAGGCAGAGGCTGTGTACCTGGGCATAGCTTCGGAAGAAGAGCTGGTGGGGGTTGAAGCCCTTGGGCAGAGTAGTCTCCCCACGGTACCGTACAAGCCTCTCGCTGTAAGCCTGGATAAGGGCATGAGATGGAGAGTTTGCCTTTAAGCTTCAGACCCAACAACATTCAGAAGTCTAACGCCTGGCTACCCAGTACCCCACACCAGGTCCTGGGCCATCTTCAGCACTGCGCTGACATCCTGGTCAGAACCAGAATAAAGAGGAACTTGTCAAGAGACCTACGATGCCCTAGAACATGAGGAGTCTGTGGAGTGTCCTGGGGGTCTCTCTGAGGGCATAGGAAAGGCCCAACGATGAGTCATGCCACCGACGCACCTGCAAAGCAATGGCCAGTCCGGCCACATCAGCAGCGCCCTCCAGGAGCTCGTGGCAGCTGTTGAAGGAAGGCCTGCTGGGAAGCAGAAAAGCGGCATAATGGTTCTCCAGGCACAGGATCGCCTCCTGTAGCGCACGGGGTTCACAGGCTTGCCAGCCCCCAGGGAGTACTGTTGAAAATGAACCAGAATGAACTGCTAGAGGATGGATGAAGGGGACATGGGAAGTACCCCAGACTGATACAGCTCCATGCCCACTGCAAGTGGACAATCCCCCCTGGAGAGCCCTTGAAAAATCTTCCTTTTCCCTCCATACCAACTCTGAGCTCCTCCCTGAGCTCCCTGTGGTCCCCCTCCCCAGTGTTCCCCGTTACCCACAGAGCTGGTAGAGGACATGCAGGAGCTCATGAGCCATGATGAAGCCAGCAGCGCCAAAGTTCACCGCTCTAGGGAACACAATCCTGTCATAGTGGCAGCATCCTTCCTCATTGTTTAACCCCAGTCCTCGAACCCCAAATCTCAGTCCTTGCCACATTTTGCATCTTCTTGAGAAAGCCCCTGCCCACCCTCATAGAATGGTCAGACCTTGGGTAGCCAGGGTGGAAGAATGGAGGTTGGAGGAGGCCAGCTGGGAAGACCACCACATGGTCACTTGTGGAATAGTAAGCAGTGACTGCCCAGGGGGACACTTGCCATCTGTGGGGAGAGCACACACAGACACAGCTCTATCATTCACTGTCCCCAAGGCGCATACAGTCTCTCTTGTGCCTTTCCTATCCATTAGAGATGCACTATCTCTAGGACAGAGTGTCCACCTCCATTGCTTTCATACCTGTGGGAGGAGAAAGGCTGCAAGAAACTTTGGACATTTCTAGCCTGAAGAGATCGTACACAGCTCAGGAAAGACTGCAGGAAGCTGGGTCCAATTTGTATCTGAGGGGAAGGCAGGAGGTGACTTAGATGCACAGAAACATATAGATGGGTGTGTAAGCTCTTACACACAAACACAGTGACGCTGTAGTTACTCTGTATGTACAGCAGCAGCCAGATAAATACACATAGGCATGTCATAGAGTGCATGTGCATATGTGCATACAAGCATGGATCATAATCTTCTCTGACCAAAAGACACAGCCAGCATCAAAGAAGTTGGTTAGAAAAACCCAGGGAAAATAATTGCCTGACCCATAGAGCAAGGAGATGAAAAATCAAGGACATGGGGTTGGTGGCAGCGAGGAGATGCAGAAAGGGCAAGGACCCACATCACTGTATTCCTTTCTGGCCAGTTCTGGCTTCAGGGCCCATTTGGGGGACCCCATCTCCACGTTCAGTTGGGTGACCTGGGGAGACAGAAAGGTTGCAATAACCTAACACTCGCACGAGTCTCTCAGAGCCTTCAGTACTATCTCTGGGATGTGTGTATATTGTGGGGTTTTTTTGTTTTGCTTTGGCACTCTCTTCTATCACTATCTCTTGATCCAGTGTTTTCTACCCTCTAAACATATCCATGCTGGCCTGTACTCCTGGGTTTACCCTGTCCAGGGCCTCTTTCCGGCTCTCTTCACTTATCCAGGAAAGCTTCCTGAGGCGCATGATGAGGACATCCTTGATCTCAGTGAAGAGCTCCATGGCCTGGGGGTGACATAGGTAGAGAAAGGTCAAGGTCAGGATTGGCATCAGCCTGGGCACCGCACAACCCCTGGCTCTGGAAGCAGTCTTGTCCTGAGGGATACCTGAGCTTAAGGAGCAATCAGAGCAAACCTCAGAAAGTCAGTGGAAAATAGGAAGTTCTATTTCCTAGTGTACCTCAAACCTCCAGCACACCAAGGTCTGTGGACCTGGAAAGGCAAATTCCAAGCACACAAAGGCAAGTGGAACCAGCTCCCGAAGAGTGGACCAGGAGGATGGCTTCTTGCTGCAGAGGGATCTCAACCTAATGATTTGTTACTCTTAAGGCAAGGCCAATGGCTCCAAAAGCAGAAGGAAAAGAAGGCTGTCATTCCTCTCTGCTCTCTGGGATCTTGCCCCACACGTCTTCCTTCTCAAGGCAGACATTTCCTCTCTTTCATTCATTTTCCTGAGCAATTCAGTTGCCCAACAAGTTGGAGCCTCCCCAGCTTCACAGCCTGAGTGAGTTGTCCCTGATTTCTTAGCCATTTAACCTCATGCATGTAGATTTCTTGAAGGAAGAAAATGAGTGACAATACCAGAAGCCTAGGCTCTAGGATCAGACTACGTGAGTTCAAATCCTATGTGTGGTATGTATCAGCTACTTGACCTAGGCAAGTTAGCTAACCTATCTGTGCATGAATGCTCTATGCTGTAAAAATTATGATAATAACAGAAGTAGTTCACACAAAGTATGTGGTTTGTTGTTGTTTTTTTTACAAAAGTCCACATCCTATGACAAGTCCTCACAAAATAATCTTTCTGTATGCTCCATGCCATCCTATGCTCATATTGTATGATGTGTTGTTCAAAAGTTGCAGATAAACAGGGAGGAGTCCCTAAAGGTCAAGAAGTTTTATTTTCTCATTTTATGGTTGAAGAAACACATTACCAGGAAAGCCAGATGACGTGTCCAAATTAGCGTGTGCTGTGAATAATTTGTATCCTGTAGCTGAGTAGAGCTGCCCAATGGATGGAGCTGACCCCTGGGCTCTGCCTCTAGGTGGACATTCTCTACTGACAGATTCCCAGCCATGCGTACCTCTGAAGGGCACAGGCCATCGAGCCTGGACATGGTGTGGGGTGGGAAGAGTAGAGGGACAGAGGCAGGGAAGAGTTCTCACATACAGCACTTTGGATGCTCTGGCCAAATGCCTCACGAACAAACAACGTTGCCAGGGTAGGCTCAAAGAAGGATCCTGTTTCCTCCACACACTTCATCCATCGGGGTTGGGCTGGCTGTAGAGACAAAGCTGGAGTGAGTGAATGCTATCTAGGATTCTCTTCTCACTGTTTTCCTAGGCCTGACTTGTGTGGACCTTCAGCCCAGAAGATGAACCCTTCAGTGAACTTTATCTCCTTTTACCATCTCTGCTGATGCACACTGTTTCTCAGTCAGGAAGAAGCCTGCCTCCCCTCCTCCTCCTGAACTGAGCCCCACTGAGAAAATTTCCTTATTCGTTGCCTATTGATTTGAATGCAGGGGCCCTGGGAGCTTCTGAAGATCAGAAGCTTCCTGTGGAGAGGAGAAGGGGAAGCTGGACACTGGTGACCCACATTTGTAATCTTAGTACTCAAGGGACTAGAGATCTGAGGATCTCAGTTCAAAACCAGCCCTGGCAAGAAAATCTATGAGATTCTTACCTCCCATTAACCACCAGAAAACTGGAAATGGTTCTGTGGCTCAAAATGGTAATGCTACGTCTTGAACAAAAAAAATTCAGGGACAGCACCCAGATCCTGAGTTCAAGCCCCATAGCTGACCAAAAAAACAAGACAAAACAAAAACAAAAAGAGGAGGGGAACCAAACCCTGATCCCACCCAATATACACAAGCATGGGTTTGGGATTCCAGCGATGATCCCATGCTCTTGCAATCCTTTGCTGAAAATAGAAGTTGAAAACTGCAATTTCTTTTCTCTACTATGACCAATGCATACTGCCCAAGTGGGTGGAACATCTTATATTATGGAGAGGAAAATCACCAATAAAAGTGGACTTTAGATGCTGTATTATTTGCTAGGAGAAGATGAGCAAATAGCAACAAATGACTAAATGCATAATTAAAAAAAACAATAGTAAAACTTGGCCAAATCAGAAAAAGAAAGTAGGATGGGAAGATGGAAAATTGAAGCTTCATAAACTCAGAGACCATTAGCAGTGAGAGAGCTATTGGCATATTTGTGGGTTGTTTGTTTTCTAACCACAGAGATTAGAAATCGATGCTGGGTAAGCTTTTGGTGATGGACTAGAATGGTAGAGGGGTAAACTCAGAAATGACCCAGCGTGAATAGACAAGCACACTCAAGGAGCCAGCGGGAAAGAGCCAGTACCTGGCTTGCAAGTACTAAGTTATTGCGTTGATATAGATCAAATGAGGTAAAGTATTATAGCTTTATCTGATTTATGCCTCAAAGAACTGTTGGCCACATGGTGGGGAGGGTACCACTAATGTCCTCAGTACAAGCAGGGCTTGATTTCAGATTTGCAGAGGTGGACAGAGTATGCCATGGAGTGGTGAATCATGTGGTAGTAAGTAACAAGAAAACTCTTGTACTAAGTCTGCCAGTGAGTGACTTTATCTTGGACATAGCTGTCTACCTTTGTGTGTTGTTTGCTGTATCGTAAGGTCTGTTCACATCTTTTCTCACATAAATTAGGGACTCTTTCTGGGGCTGGAGGCATGGTTTGGTTGCTAGAACACTAGTTAATCTGAGAAAGTAGTTACCATGTTCGAGTCCCAATCTGAGATCTAAAAAGTAAAAAGACTTTCTGTGATGTGCTAATTGGATCTTTGCAACTAAGAACTGAAGGAAAATATGAATTGTTTGCAATAACTGGTTTAAGTTGAGAAATCTTCTGGCCAACTTCAGCATTCTTACTTTTCCAAAAGGCATAGTTCCAGGAATGCCTCTTCTCCACTACTACCACACCTGGGGCAGTGGCAAGCAAAGAGTACCAGGAGGGTTTGCCTTGGAGCCTAGCAGTGTGGACTTTTCAGCCTTTTCACACCCCAGACTCTTGACTGCTTCCCCTTTGCTAATGACTGACTGAGCCTTTACTCAACATTCTTTGCAGTGGAATTTGACTACTCAAGATAACAGATGCCACTCAGGCTATGACAACAGCTATCATTCTCAAGATATAAAGAGATAGAGTATAAAACACTGGTGTGTGTGTGTGTGTGTGTGTGTGTGTGTATAAGAGAGTAGAAAGAAAAACAGAGGAAAGGAGAGGAAGGAAGGAGGACCAAAGAGGAAAGAAAATAGAGGAAAAAGGAAAGACAACTAGAGAAAATAATCTTCATGTATAAAGGATGGAAATAATACTTCAAATGCAAGACAACAGAGTTCAGTGGATTCATTTTAGACCACTGAAAACAATTGTACATGAAAAATTTCAAGTCACGAACAACAATAAGTAATCACAAAAATCAGGGGAAATTTCTAGAGTCTGGAAAGAAGTAATAACTTGGCCAATCTTTAATAAGGGTAAAGTAGAATTTAGAGTCTATAGGCCAGTGGGAAATCTGTAATATTCTAAACTAAGTTCTGGGAGGAATCAGTAAAAGTGTAGTTTTTAAACAATGTGTAACTGCTAAGATTCACTGGGATCATTGAGGACAAACAATACAAAACTAATAAAAAGTTTTTTGAGGGCCAGGAGTTTGGCCTAGTGGTTAAAGTGCTTGCCTAGCATGCACGAAGACCCAGGTTCGATTCCTTGGTACGATATACATAGAAGAAAAAAAAAGCCGGAAGTGGTGCTGAGGCTCAAGTGGTAGAGCTCTAGCCTTGAGAAAGTCCAAGGACAGTGCTCAAGCCCTGAGCTCAAGCCCAGGGCTGGCAAAAAAAAAAAAAAAAAAAAAAAAAAAAAAGAGTTTTGAGTTAATAGATTCATTAAACTGTGGTGTAGAGAACCACAGACTAAAATAGGCAGTGGTCTGACATCAAAGCACAAGGCACAAGCTGCTCTGTGAATTGGACAAAGTACTCCCAGCCTAATTGACATTATCTGGGCTCTGAAGAAGACTGGGTTGGCACAAAACACGTATGTACTCACAGGACACAATTCTGAATACCTTCATGCTATTTGATCTTTATAGGTTGGTAATTACTTCAGAATTTGTAAATTAGCCAACAAAATGTACCTATAGACTAATTTTATCCTCAGTGGCTGCCACAATTCATCCTTTAAACAGAATATTAGCATTTGCTAGTATCAGTTTTTAACTTAGAATCTGGGCTTTGGGTATACCAGTTGTCAAATGAGAATAATGCCTGTTCTACCTTCCACAGAGATTTGAGGATTGGGAGAAAGGAAAAGAATTCCAATGGAATGCCATTAACATTGCTTTGGACATGCTAATAACAATCCTTTGCCATTATCTTAACTTCAGGTAACACCACAAGTTAGGTCTTTGTAAATTAAATGTAAAATCAATGGTACATGATAGTATAATATGAATGGACTCTTGTCCCACTTAATAAGTAAACAGCGATGATGAATGACTCAGATCTTCCTACAATCATGACTACATTCCTTCAGACTTCCTTTGTTGATTTCTTTTCTCTCTAATGCCACTCTATATATTTTATTGAGTCTATTCTTCTCTTTTCTTTACTGGAATATACATGCACAAAGGCAGGAATGCTTGTCTATTTTGCCCAGTGCTATATTCCAAATGCCACCATATAATGGACTTACAGTCCATACAGTAGACACTTAATAAACATTTGTCACATTGAATCGAGGAATTTATGTCATTAATAACCTTTCCCCTTCAGGGTCTTAACTGTAGTCTAAAAAAAAAATGATTAAAATTGAAAATCACCCAAGGTTGAAAAGGAAAGGTGGCAGAAAGGATTTTTGAAACAAAGATCTAAATTTACCTGATAAACTGGGATATTGGAGTGAATATAAACAGTTCTTATTTAGCAAACACAAATATTAAATCCTTTTACTTTCCTAAGACTAATATTCAAAATTAACCAAATGCAGATGGCACCGAGAATAAAGAACCTATAAATCAGAATTCCTTTGGAAGACTATGCTAAGAAGTCTATAATTAGTGACCATTGGCTAGAACCAAAGTTTGGTCAAATCAAACCCCAAGCCTTCGTATTGTCTTTGACTCTCAGAACTTCCTCTCACACTGAGAGTCAAGAAATCCTAGTGCATCCCTTAAGAATCATTCTTTTAAAACATAAAGTAAGCTCTTCTGCACATCCCTGTTTCATTGGAATGCAGTCATCCCTGTGACCTGCCAGACCTGCTCTGGCTCTCGCCTTCCCTCTCATTCCCACTTCCCAGTTATCCCATTGGCACCACTCCAGTTGCTCTGGCAGTGTTTCTGACACTGGGGGCCTGCTTCAGTGGTAACAATGGATGTAGTCTTGAATGCAAGTCACAGGTCACCTCTTCTTAGTCACAACTTCCTAGGGGATTCCCAAATTCACCAACTTTTAGCCATATTCTCTGCAACAGTGAGATGCAACCTTTTTCTTTACCGTGAAACTTCTTCCTCGCTCTAGGTATTCCTTCTAATCCTACCTACTACCAAAACAAAAATTCCACTCATACCTCCAAGAGTTTTCTAGGAACACAGAGTCAATGAGTGGTAACTCAAGCCACAGAAAATGCAAAGTTAGAAATATTTACTGTCTTGTACTTTGCTGAAAGGTTTGCTAAGCCAGTGTTTGGAGCCTTCATGTATTTCTCAATCCTTTGGTTACAGACACCTAAGCCAAACTGATCTATTTTGAAGTCTGTTCCTTCTCCTTGCTTAAGAGCAATAAGCAATGTGATCTTAGGAAAGTTATTCAGCTTTTGCATGCCTTGAGTTGCATCTGTGAAATAGCGATTAAAAACCTCATGCATTTTTGAGAGGATTAAATGACATAATCTCTGCTAAACCCTACGTCTAGTACTTGACAGAGACTAGCCAAGAGATAGCAATCGTCATCACCATGTTACGTCTCATATTTTTCTACTGTTATTCCAAAAGGTGAAGTGCTTTGTCCAAGGTCACTTCACTGTTTGCTGCTAGAGCTTGATTCAGCTTCAAGGCCAAGGGCAATTATGCGCCCTCATGGAAAGGCTGTGACTTCAGGACCCGTGGGCCTCCTACATTCTTTGAGCATGAGTATCAGCACTGGCATTCTGACCTTCCCAGACATGACATCAGGCCATGGGCACTGGGATTTACAGGAAGCCATTTGTTGCCAGGAATTTTGTAGCAAGCCCACAAAGAGAAGTTCTGATCAAGAGATAGACTGGTTCCTTGGGAACTTGCCCCAGGCCTGCCTGGTGAAGGCCTTGAAAGTGGAAGGATCAGGAGCACAACGAAGAAACCCTCAGACCCCGATGTCAGGGTTCAAACCCTTGCTCTAATCATCACTATGTATTTCACACTCTCAAGTTCCTTGATATTGCATATCCATTCCCCATCTTTAAAACTAAGGTAAAACGCTGTCTGTGGAATTTTAAGAATTAAGCTGGTTAACAGACCAAAGATTTTAGGGAAATGTCCAGGACATGTTAGTGCTTAGTGGACAATCACTATATTCGAATTTACATTTCCCTTCTCTGAATCCACAGATACATTAAGTCTCTAAAGTAGAGCAATGGCCTACAAGATAAGAAGGAGAAAATGATTTTTACAAACTGAAGCCAGAATGTATCCATTTTTTAAAAAATGTAGCCAGTCCTGGGGCTTAGAGTCTGGACACTATTCCTCAGCATTTTTACTCAAAGACAGCACTCTTGACCTCCAACTTCACTTCTGGCTTTTTGGTAGTTAATTAGAGATAAGAGTTTCTCAGACTTCCCTACCTGGGCTGGCTTCGAACTGCAATCCTCCAGATCCCTCAGCCACATGACTAGTTAGGATTATAGGCATGAGCCAGTGGCACCCAGCAAGATATATCTGATTTACTAGATATTTCTACTTGTATTTGAATGTACCTAGGATTTTAAGGTTCTTGCTGACAAAATATCTCTGCATCTTAGGTAATTAATTCAGCAGACTAGTTAGTAAAGCTTATTTCACACAATGCCCTCCTCAGAGATATTACAATCTTTAATAAAAGTTCATGCATGATCTAATAGATCCCACTGCTTCAGACATCCAGCGTGTGTGTGTGTGTGTGTGTGTGTGTGTGTGTGTGTGTGTGATGCACATTGAAATACTGAACTTGAATTCACCTCATCTGTGGGAAACCACTAAGTAGAAGGAAGTTCCATTCACTTTGCTCTGTTTGTTCTCTCTGTGAATGTTGAGCTCCAGGTCCTTCCATCATAAAGCACAGGATAAAAGAGCAAATAGTTTAAGGCTCATGACAAAGAACAGTCCATGATCATTTCAGTTATATATTGAAGTTTGACTACTCAGCAAAAACAAAACAAAACAACAACAACAAAAACCCAGCAACAATATAACAGAATTGGCCAGGGGCTGTGTTGCTAAAGGCAAGCTGGTTCTCAAATTACACTCTGCCTTCCCATCCTGAATGCTTCCAAGCAATGCTCAGGCATGGAAGGGCCTCTACTCATGAACCTCTTCCCTTCTCTTTCAGAGGTGTATACCATAAACTGCCACAATCTGAAAAGCCCATGGCCCCACCACCCCTCCCGCTCCTCACCATGAGTGGTTGCTTAGTCAACTCCAGCAGTTTCTGGGTCAGCTCTCTGCGGGCCTCTTGGAATTTACTGTCCAGGGCTGGGGAAAGGGTCCATACCAGCCCAAAGATCATGTGGCTCTGCAAGAAGTCTCTGTGGAGACAAAGGGACCCCCTGTAAAGCTCAGGGCCCTGGGAATGTCCCCCCAACATCTCTCTGAGTAAGTCATCTTGGTACTCCTGAGGGCAGCTCCTCCTCTATATTTACGAAAGAATAACATGGGTCAAACACACACCCTTTCCTAGTGTGGACTAAGCGATGACAGAAGAAAGCCTGTGCTGCACTCCTGTTTAAGCGCACAGATGAATCTATGTGAACCAACACCTCCTGGCTTGTCTCAAGTGCATCCCCTAAGCACCTCAAAGCTGAGTCCAGTGACTTCGCCTTTCCCTTCTGGCTACTCTCCTATCAGGGGGCCTCATTTAAATCCAATGGAACCCACATGAATGTTCCTTTGCTTCCCTCATAAAAGATGGCTAGGTGTTGCTGCCACTGGGTTATTAGGAAGAATGCTTGGAAATTGACTGTTGTGTTCAGGTAACTGATCCAGGGTCACCTTCACCCCTCGCTCAATGAGACTCCTTTAGGACATAACAAATCATGTTAGAAGTTCTGTCTATGAGGGCTCCAGAGTCCTCCCACAGAGGAGAGAAATGCATCCCATGCTTTCTTCCCTAGAGCCACCAGGCTTCACCATCTCCAACTCCATCTCCCCATCCTATGTCCTCACATGCGAGCAGGACCCTCCTAGCCAAAGTCCCCTTGGTCTTCGGCTGAGACCAATGTGTCCTCTGACTTTCCTCCTAGCCCCACTACCTGCCCAACCCCACTTGAGCAAACCTTTGGCTCGGCAGCATTTCTTCCACCAGTTGTGACATGTTTCGTAAATAGTCCAGATTATGGACCACCAGGGGCTGGGAGGGACTCAGGGCCATCGGTGTAAATGTCGCTTGCAAGCAGGACAACCAGTCGATGGCAGGGGCCATTTCCTTAGAGGAGGGACACAAAGCTGAAGGGGAGAGGGGAAGGAAGACAGAAGGCAGGGGAAAGGACTGCTCTCTGGATTTGAGAGCGAATAAAGGGAGTGTTGGTTGGGGGAGGGAGAGAAAGGAAGGAGGAAAAGGACAAAGTAGGAGAAGGAAGAAGAGGATGAAGAGGGGAGAGGAGGAGGAGGAGGAGCAGGAGGAGGAGCAGGAGGAGGAGGAGGAGGAGGAGGAGGAGGAGGGGGATTGGAGCCAGAAAAAGTTAAGGATGGAAAGGAATCAATGGCACCATGAAGATAAAACAAAAATAAAAACAACCAGAACGATCATTTGCCCATAGTCTGGGCCTCAGTTTCAGGCACCTGCAGTTGATCAATAGTGATCATGTTGAAGAACTTGTCCTGTGCTTGCTGCTTCTCCAGGGGCCTCAAAAACTGGGACAGCCTGGAGGTGATAGTGATGGACAGGGAAGCATGTGGCTGCACATTTTCAGGGTCAACTCCCAGCAAGGTTTCCAGGCGAATCAGGTACGTCAAGTATGCACGCACAATCTGGAAGAACAAACATGGTGAGAGGTACCAGGAGCCCCTGCCACCTTTCCTCCCGGTCTCAGAGGGTAGGGTTTTGTCTGTCATCATCTTACCTGGGCATAGAGCTTCTGTTCCTGCTCTTGCTTGAGAGGAATGGCAAACTCTGGCTGGTCTATCTGGACACAAGAGAGACTGGAGAGAAACGGGGAGCATGGGGGATGAAGAGGGCGGGTGCAGGAAGGGAGGGGAGGCACCCTGGGAAATGGCTTAGGGGAGATTACAATAAAAAGCTGATAAAGAAGGAGCAGAAGTGTGAAGAAGGGAAGGATGAGGGGTAAGAGCATGGAGAAAGGGTCCAGTTGTGGGAACACAAAGTTGTTACACAGATGCAAAAATGTCTAGCCATTATAATTCACATGGAGATGATGTTCAGCAAGAAAGAAACACAAAACAGTGTTGGGCAAGAAGTCATTGCCTGGGCCAGGATCAGGCTAGGGTCAGCAAGGTGAAATAGTCATCTCAGATGCAATAATCAAGAGGCATTCAAGACTCAGAAAACAAGATGTTTGCCAAGAGGGTAACAATGGTCAACAAGAAATGTACTCATTATCTCACGTATGTAACTGTAACCCCTCTGTACATCACCTTGGCAATAAAATTAAACCAAAAACAGATGCTTGTCATTTGACCTGTAAACTCCTGCCATTATTTTGTTCTCATTATAAGTATTTTCTTGATTTTTCCCCTTCTCTATTTCAAATAAACATATATACAATACACCAGATACCAAAGTCAGATACAGTAACAACATGAGATACACCATAAGGAGAGAGAGAAAGAGAGAGAGAGGGAGAGAGAGAGAGAGAGAGAGAGAGAGAGAGAGAGAGAGAGAGAGAGAGAGAGGGAGAGCGCACAAATAATTTCACACAGTAGGTTAAGAACAACAAACACAAAATCAAGATGACTAGGAGGGAGTGAGGAAAGGCAAAGTGGGAGAAAAACATGGGAAGGGGTATCAATGTTCAAGAAGTAATGTACCCACTACTTGATGAATGTAACTGTAACCCCTCATACATCACTCCGACAATAAAATACAATTGAAAAAAAAGTATTTTCAAAATAAAAAGGCCCATTTTAAAGTTTTGTTCCATTTGAGAAAACTCATTTTCAAAAAAATTCATAATAAGAACTTAAAATTTTCTTCATCACAGATCTTTGCGATGATTTCTATATTTAAGGCTTTTTATTAAATGCTCTTTATCCTGATATTGAGTGTTGGGGAGAGGCTCTCTCTAAAATTTGTACCCTCTCAGTACTCCACACATTGTACCCTGGTTTGCCCTTGGTTTTGAGGATCTTTACTTCTACACTTGCCTTTTTCTCCTCCAATTTCTTTCCTTCTTTTTTTGGCCAGTCCTAGGCCTTGAATGCAGGACCTGGGCACTGTCCTTGGGATTTCTCAAGGCTAGAGCTCTACCACTTGAGCCACAGCACCATTTCTGGCTTTTTCCATGTATGTGGTAACGAGGAATCGAACCTGGGTCCTCATGCATGCTAGGCAAGCACTCTACCACTAGGCCAAACTCCCTGCCTTCTCTCCTCCAGTTTCAATATCACACTCCCACTAGCTCCAACCTTGCCTCTGCCACAGAAAATCTTTCACTTGACTCTTCTGTCACATTTTTAAAGAGTGTGTATGCGTGTGTGAGTATAGTGTAGGTGCTCACTCCCTCTTCTTTTACACCCCTAGTATATCCACAATTATTAAGTCTCTCTGGCTTCCTGGGCCAGTAGTAATCAGGCTCAAGTCCTTATCTTCAATCCTATTTTTCCTTCCACTGTACCCCACCCACCCTCTGCCAAGACCAGTCTTGCCATAGTCCTTACAAAGGAATCACAGTATTCCAAGTACTTCTCAACTCAGCGATGCACTGCAGCCCTTCTAGTATCTTTTAGCCTCATTTTCACCAGAATGAATCAAGGCTGCTTCGAAATCCAACTCAAGATCTCTTCTTTGAGCCATTCCTTAGCCATTTCAGATCTTAACTAATCCCCAAAAGGCTACACCTTAAAACTGAATTTTAGAACATTTCATACTGATGATCAATTCTGAAAATAATCACTATCTCCCAATGTTGCAAAAGTCTTGAGAGTAAGGGTCAAATATGTAACACTCTCATTACTTAGCACACGGGTAGTGGTTTGCACCTGGGAGAGCTGCTAGCTGCCTGGGGAGAAGGAACTCTAGCTGCCTGCTCTGAGTTGACCCACAGTTTTCAAATCAGAGTGTGAAATACTGAACACTTAAGGAAATGAGATGGTACAAGGGCTTCTCCTAACTCACAGCTGGGGAGAATGTCAGAAAGACTTCCTGGAAGATGCTCAGAACCAACATTTGAAACCATGCAAGAATCTTCTAGGCCAAGTATGGGGAATTGTTTCAAGCAAAGAGATAAGCACATGCATGGGTAGAAGGAATATCCTTGGGACCTTATATGAATCAGCAGAGCTTAGGGCATAAGGGAGCAAAGGAATGTGGCAGGAGATAAGACTAAAAAACTGCATATGGCATCAGATGGGGAAGCATTCAAAGCTTTGCAAGGATTAGGGACCAGATCTTGATGACCTAGTGGTGGCTTGTTAAAATGACAGGCTTTTAAACATAGACAATAGCATCATTATCCTTTTGTTTAGAAAGGTCTCTGACAAAAATGAAGAGTAAACATGAACAGGAAAATCCTAGAAACGGAGCACTTGGTATGAGGTCCAGAAGAAATTCAGATTAGGAAAAAGGAAGGCCAGAACGACTCCAATCTTCCCAGAACTGGCCTTGGAGTTCCTCCTCCCATCCCCTCCAGGGTCCCCAGCTCTCAGAAATCTCTTAAGGTAGAGTTATTCTCTGTATTGCACATTTGTCTTATCTCCTAGCCTGACATCTTCCTCTTAGAGATGACGTGACAGGTTAGAGTTAGAGGTAGGTCCAGGCTCAACAGTGGTTTTGCCAGTTCATCCCTCACCTGGATAACTGGTGTGTGTGGAGGGGAAGGATGAGGTCGAAGATAGGCTTTGAAGAATGGGAAGTGGCCATATTGACTCATGAGAAGCCTCAGAGTTCGGTTAAGGTCTAAAGAAGTCCTGTTTCCAGTCCTGTGCCAGCCACCAAGCTGGGAAGAAAAGAGATGGAGCTGAGCATAGGGATCTGAGATTCACATCCCACTGGCTTTACTTTTCTTCTCTTACAGCTTTTATCTCCTGATTTCTGAGCCCTTTGCTTCCTCAACGTCTCCATATGTCCCTTTGTCTTTCTCAATTTTCAGCCTAGGGTCTGATTCTTTCCAGAATAAACTTCCTGCTAGAACTCTGGGGTCATTGAATGTGTTACATATCCAGAAAAGTTATTCCAGCTGTTCTCACCTCCTCAATAACTTGTCTGAGGGGACCAGCCCCTGCAGCTTCAATGGCATCTGTGTCCATGCAAGACTTATAGAATTGGAAGGCTTTCTCTTCCCCAGAGCCTGGGTGCCAAGACCCTGGGGCCTCTAGAAAGGAAGCATAGGAGAATTAAAAGTGAATGAAGGCTAGTAAAAAGATGAAAGAAGCAACAGGGAACTTGTCAGAAAGTAAGGGATGTTCCCAGCAGTAATATGAGAGGAAGGGAAAAGACTCAGGGGAGGAAACTGGGAACACAACTCAATCTGGAATGGATTAGAGCAGAGGGAAGCAGTGTAGGCAATAGATGAGGAGGAGGAGAAAGACAAACAAAAAAAAAGAAAGTGAAAAGGGAAACACATGGAAGAAAGGAAAGGAACAGGAATAAGTAGATAAAGGAGAAAGGATAGAAATGGAAGACAAGTATAAGATGATTGAGGGAATCTGAAAATTTCAGTAAAGCAGAGAACTTTAGAGCATTACAGTGAAGGAAACTCATATGGGTAGGTTTAGTACAGAGAAGAAATGGGAAGGCTCCCTTAGTCCAAACTCCCTTCATCCCTGGTACCCAGAACATGAACAAACACAACAACCCAAACACACATCCATCCTAACCATCCACCATCTAACCTCCTCTCCCCAGTCCTCCTGGTATCTTTTTATTCCAGCGTGAGAACACATCTGAGTATTTCTTTTACAGCTCAATGCCTGAACTGGAAATGGCCTACTTCCCACTTTTTACCCATTAAAAAAAAAAAGGAGGAAAGACGCCAATCTGTGCCATCAATGCATTCCCTAGGTTTTTCCTTGGGCTGTAGGACTTGCCTATACTATACTTTTTTATTTCCAAGCCCTTACCTCAACCCCTCAACTTCCTGGGACCTACTTCCAACCTCTTAGCTGCCTCAGTTCCTCCTGCTACTTTTCCTTTCAGATCTGACCATTGATTTCATCTACAAAGAAATATTCTTAATCTCCATTGAGCTTAGCTCTCTAGCATATCCTTTGCACCGACTCATCTGCCCCTTACCCACCACCAAAATGAACACCCCCACACACACTCTTTCCTCACTATCCCCAAACTTCCGCTTAGAGAATGACA
This sequence comes from Megascapheus bottae, assembly GCF_031878675.1. Lineage (NCBI taxonomy): Eukaryota > Metazoa > Chordata > Mammalia > Rodentia > Geomyidae > Megascapheus > Megascapheus bottae. The sequence continues at coordinate 77,604,585 of NC_143513.1, forward strand.
CATAGAGTTTGGAGAGAGTCGTGACCACCTAGTTCAGCTACCGACTGACACAGAGAAATCTGGCAGTCTGCTTTCCTCACCTAGTAGTCTCTGCAGCCGGCTTTTGTTTTCCTCTTCAAGAGCCTGAAAAGAACTACTGGTCCCTTTGGCTTTGTCACAGGCAAAGCTGAAGAAGTCATCACAGGGGGCCACACTGTTGTTTCTGGGGGCCAGGTAGCGAGTCAGGAGATCCAGGCACACAGGTGTTTCACAGGGGCCTGTGGGGAAGAGCACAGAGCTAGAAGAGTGGAGGGAAAGGAACAAGAGCTCCCCCAAGGGGCAGAAAAGACATTCCTAAGGAGGAACAGAGAAGTGATGGGTGGAAAAGAATTGATCTGACTAGTGGCTTGACATGGGATTCCTGAAGGAAGGAAGAAGTCAAGATTCAAGGGGAACGGTGAGGATCCGAGTAAACCAGCGCCCATGACTGAGGGGGGCTTTCTAAGTGGGGGCTTTCATGACCATGCTTACGAGGACCGCAGCTCCAGAAAACGTAAAACCAAAGTACAGAAGAACCAAGGAGCAGGCCAAAAAGCAGGATAATGATCAGCAGCCTTCTGGTTATTGCCCAGTGTCTGCTCCATGCAGCAGGTATCCTCTCCTCTGCAGACACCTGTGCGGAGAACCAGGAGATGAAAAAGGAGAGAAAGGAAAAGAGAATAAAGACACTAGAGTTTGGGCCCTCTTGCACAGAGAGATTTCTGCTTATTCTCGGTAAATCTGGGACTTTCTTGGATGCCAGGGAGATGAAGAAGCACCTCTCTTGAGGAAGGGTCATCCAATGGGTACTTGTGTGGCTCCTTACAACTACATGGCACGACCCAAATGTCATGAAAGAAGCCACTTACCTCTTGGCTCTGGAGAGGCCCCATTCCAGTGGCCTGGCTTGGCTCTCTCAGCTCTGCTCCACTTTGGACCCCACCCTCCTAGAAGTGAGAGAAAGAGGAAGGAAGAGGGGAGGGGAGCTGGGTCAGGAAGGAGGGTCCAATGGCATTCTGCCATTTTGACATCATATCTTTCACCTTTTCATCCTGGGAAATGTCCCAGGTGGGCCTCAAAATTGCTTCATCCCAGAATATTCCATTTCTCCCCTTGCCTCCTCCACCTTCCCTCTTTCTCCTCTGGAAACCTCATGTACTCGCCTCTGTGGTGGGGGCAGGGCCTTCACACACAGCCACCCCCCCACCCCCCACCCCCACCCTAGGTAACTGGCTCTGGAAGTTTCTCCAGGGAACTTGCCATCACTTTGCTTCTCCCTGGCTCCCAGAATTCTTCCTGGCTCTTCTCTAGCTGCTGGATCTGAAGACTGGGTTTCAGGAAATGGCTTCCCTCCTGCCCCCACCCCAGTCCAGCGGTCCTGGAGAAGGGGCACTTCTGCCACTCTGCCCCCTCTTTCCCCAGGCACACACTATTGGCCTCTGGGTGGAGCCTGTTTATCAGTGAAAGACACTTCAGCCTCTCCCCTTGCTTTATCTCAGCTACTCAGGGGGGCCCGGGGAGGAGCCTCCCCTCTCAAACAATCTTGCCCTTGGTCTGCTCTTCTTATATCCTGCTCATAAAGTTTCTTTATTTCCAGACTGTTTCTCCTCCTTTCATTTCTTTTCTGATTGAAATCTCTTGGATTCTTTCATTCCGGGGTCAAATGCCTCCTTGCCCATTCACACTGTTCACAAGCATGCCTAATGGCTTTTCCAGGAGCTCTATGGTCCTGATGGTTGTAGGCAGAGTGGAGTATTCAAGACATCACCCAACTAGGAGACCCTTACCTGCTAATTATTAGCTCTGTGTCAATATAAACAAGCCACTTAAGTTCTCAGGCAGGTAAGTAAGTTTTGTCAACTGGAAAATGAAGGTAATATTGTCCCAATGCCTGCCTCACAGGGCCTGATAGCTGCTACAATGGAATGAGCTTTCCTGAACTCGTGTGTGTGTGTGTGTGTGTGTGTGTGTGTGTGTGTGTGTGTGTGTGTGTGTGTATGCTGGGACTAAGACTGGAACCTAGGGTCTGGGTGTAACTCTGTTACTCAAGACAGATGCTCTACCATACAAGCCACAGACTCACTTCTGACTTTTGGGTGATTAATTGAAAGCAAGTCCCATGGGATTTCCCTGCCTAGGCTGGCTTTGAACCTTGATCTTCAGATGTCATACTTCTGGGTAGTTAGGATTACAGGCACAAATGGCTGCCACCTGACCCTGTGCTCTATCTATATTCAGTCATGCCAGGGGCTTGAACTTATGTCTACCATCTTGTTGATTGCAAACAATTGTGTAACATGTACACCTCTTCTTCCTTCATACCTACACAGCATGATTCATAAATGCTAGTGAAATAAATTTTATTCCAAGCTAGAAATCCTTCATACCACAGAGCTTTTACTTGTACTCTCAAAAAAGCAAGAACATTTCTGGGAGCAGTTGTTTTCCCTCAAACCCATTTATCCTCATCCTAGGCAAAATGAGATGGGTAAGGGTAGTCATACTAGGGGCAAGCTGGCAAACTTTCATCCCTATGCCGAGACCAGGCTGCACTTGTTGGGATGAAGGCTGATAGAAAAGGATAGCTCCATAATTGGAGATGTATAGCTACCATTTCATTCTAGGGAGAGCCAATAAAGTCATAAAGAAAAGTCAATATGTCATACAGATTAAATATAAGGCATTGGGTGGGGACAATAAAGTCTTTGTGACAAAAGGAAATGACATCTAAGACAGGCTGATATGGTGCTGGGACTGAACACTGAATACAGAGTAAGAGTGGTGGCCATTTGGGGCTACAGAAATGATGAAGCGAGGGCATGGCCTGGGGTGATGGCAAAGAGAGAAAAAAAGAAGAAATCAGGGAAACTGAGTCATAACAGAGTCACAGATGAGTTCCCATTGTGTTCCCTAGGGGCAGACGCCACAGAAGTAGAATCTTGGTTATCAGTATGCAGATTTCAGCTTGGGAGCAAATGAGAGTTGAGGATTTTAGAAGTGTTGGGTCCTCCTGGGCACCAGTGGCTGACATCGGAGATCTGAGGATTGAGGTTCAAAGCCAGCGCAGGCAGGAAAGTCAGATTCTTATATCCAAGTAACTGCCCCAAAAAACAAAGCTGGAAGCAGACTGTGGCTCAAGTGGTAGGGCACTAATCTTGAGACAGCACTCAGGCCCCGAGTTCAGGCATAAAGAATGGCACACACACACACACACACACACACACACACACACACTCACACATGCACACAGAGTCCATACTAATGGTATCTTCCTTCCCCCAGGAAGTCCGGTTTTCTTCCTGAGAATACACAGCTTCCTGGCCTTCTCCTTTGCGTCTCTATCTTACCTTATCATTCTAGAGAAATGATACAGGGACAATTGAGATTAGGTAAGAGTAAACCAGTGGTTGTTATTTCAGTTGGTGCTGATAACTAAGAGTGCACCGAGGGGAGGGGGCAGTGTGCTGGCTGATGTTCCTGCTGTGGACTGCCACCAAAGCCTGGACTTAGGTTCCCTCCTTGGAGAAGCTGAGCCAACAGCTGTGCAGGTGTAACAACAGAGTTTGCTGGGTTCATCCCTCCATACCCCGCTGTCTTCTTATGTTCTGTTCCTGCCCTGTTCTCAGAGTCTCGTGCTGTTCCAGGACCTGCACCCCACCTTATCTCCCACAGCCTGTTCAGGATGACTCATCCCCACCCAGCCGTGCCAGCCATGCATGCTGAGTGGCTGCCACTCAGCGGGGCCGCAGGGAAGAGAGGTGAGCTAGGAGCCATGGCTCACAGTATCTCCACAGACAGCTTCCTGCTTGCCTTAATTGCTCCAGCCTGTCTGTTGGAATTGCCACTTCTTCTTTCCACGTAATAGTATGATGAGAACAATATCTATATTCTTACAGAACACTTCCTAAGTGCCAGGAATGGACCACACTCTTTGTTCATATGGATTTTCTCCTTTTGTCTCTACAGCGATTCTAAGGGGGAGGGGAGATGTGAGATACATTTTTAAAATTCTGTTTTGCAGACTTTTGAGAAAGGTAAGTACATGGAATAAAGTAACTTCCCCAAATCCTTCCTTCATTCCTTTCTTTTTTCTTGCTTTCTCTTCCTTCCTCATTCCCTTCCTTCTTTCCTCATTTCTTCCTTCCTTTCTTTCTTCTTTCCCTTTCTCCCCCTCTCTCTTCCTTTCTTTTTTTATCCTTTCTTCCTTCCTTCTTTCCTTCCTTCCTTCCTTCCTTCCTTCCTTCCTTCCTTCCTTCCTCCCTCCTCCCCTCCCATTCCTCCCTCTCTCCCTGCCTCCCTCAATCCCTCCATCCCTCCCCACCCTTTCCTTTCAAACAAGATTTCTTTCTATAGACCAGGCTTCCCACATACTTAGTGAGTGGTTCATGTTGGCCTGGAACCCATGATCCTCTTGCTTCAATCTCCTACCCTCCTGGTGGTACTGGGGTTTAAACTCAGGGGCTCAAGCTTGCTAGATGCTCTGCTACTGAACCATACCTCCAGTCCACTTTTGCACTGATTATTTGTGAGATAGTGCCAAAATGGTTGCTTCGGGATACATTTGGACTGTGGTACACTTATTTATGTTTCTTATGAGGCTAGGACAACAGGGATGTGCCACTACGTTCAGCCATTGGCCAAGATGGGGGAACCCATAAACTTCCTTTTTGCCAAGATTAGCCTTAAGTCCACCAATTCCTAGGTGAGTATGGTCTTCTTTACCTAGAGTTTGGGACTGCTGTGATTTTTCCTTCTTTGAACATCAGTCACCTTTCATTTCACACCAAATGAGAAGGGTTAGAAGAATACATGACACATTAAAAAAGGAGCACATTGCTTAAGCCTGATGACTATGCAAACCAGGTGATGCTGCAGGCCTGCACTGAAACAGCTCAGAACAACCATTAGAGACAAGTTGCACTTCCGTGGCTGTGCATTCTCTATGCATTGTGTGCATTTTGCCTGTCTCATGAGAAAGAGGCCAGGACCAGCATCAGAATGTGCAGGCCAGAGGGCTTCCTGCCAGTAAGAAGATGTAAAAAAATGAAGGTAGGAATATGACAGGTACAAAATTATTCATCAGAGTACTCTAGTCTTGTGTTCCTAGTGAGAACCACTGTGAGAGGCCCAGAAGAATTCCATGAGACAGAGACAATTTGGGACATTTTGGTCTAATGGGAAGGACTCTCGTATCTTGTTAAACATCAAACCTGTCCCAACCTGTCCTTCTAGCCTCTTCCCAAGGGACTGGCTATTGCAAGTTAGGAAGGAGGAAAGAGAAGAAAGAAAACAATGGATTGCACTCGGGTTTCCACCCCCTTCTTCATGCCTGAAATGAATGCATGCTGGAGAAGGAGAGAGATTCTGAAAGAGAGGACAACCCAGAGTTCTGGTGGAAGATTGGAAGGTTTTATTATTACATGTAAGTGACTGAAGCATATCTTCTTAGTACCTAAGGCGCTATTGGAGTTGCCTAGGCTTTCCGCCAGGAGTGATGAGCAAGGTGTTAGAGCAAGTTGTGCAGGAAAAGTGGCAGCAGAGAATAAAGTCTTCCTGCCTGCCCTCTGCTGAGTCTAGCTCAAATCACCAGTCGCATTAACTACAGAGCCAAGGACAACAAACTTCATTTCTTGCTTTCATTCCATGAAAAAAATCGAAGAATTGCACTTAAGCATTGTATCCATAGACTCTCTAATCAGAAATGTCATACAACCTTCAGCGCTGCGTGACTCCATTACAAGTTCACTAACTGTTCTCTATTGTGCAAAGGATGCATGACAATACATTTCTCACTGGGGACAACAGAAAAGAAAGCAATAGGACAAGTTCTGTGACTGCCCTTGAAGAACCCAAGAAATATAATTAGGAGGTGAGGGAGTATCCCCATTCTTCATTGTTTCATAATAAATAGTCGTAAAGTTTGTCACTACCACCCCAACACCTGACAATGCACTGGCTCTCCACACTATAGCTAAGCAGAGGTCAGTGTGCTCATTGATGTATTTGGTTTCTAAAGCCCCAGTTCTGTGCTGCCGAGGATGCCTCATTCATGTTTGGTGATTGGCTGATGCTGCTGGCCCAAGCACCTCAGGTCTCTACCATACAGCCCCTTTAACAGGCTTGCTGAGCTAGTTTCCATGGCAACTGGATTCTGAGCACACAGGAGCTAGAAGGCTCCAGAGAACTGGGCTTGGATGTCATGTACATCGCTTTACCTTAGTCAATTTGGTAAATGCAAGTCTTAAAACCAGCCAATATAAAAAAAAGTTGAAAATCAACTCCAGTTGAGAAGAAACTGAAAAGAATTTGTAGCCAGTCAATGGTTTCCCTCATTTTTCATAATCGGTATAAACCTTGGGCTCTCCTGAGGTTTACAATAGAGCCAAACTTAGATACATAAGGCTATATAGGATGACACTAAATGAAAGGACATCCAGGATACAGAAACAAAAGCCATATAATGAGTGATTGTTGTCCTTAATGTACTATGCGATTTCTCACCTCTTTTGCTGTCCCTTGGTTATCTCATATTGCTATAGTATCTTACCTTGTTATCTGCTATATTATATACATGTTTATTTGGCTATTTGAAATAGGATAGGGAAGGGGGGAAAACAAGATGAAGGGAGGGGGTAGAGGGAGGGAAATGGGGACCAAAACATGAGAAAAGGTATCAATGTTTGTGAAGTAATGCACATTCTATCTGGTCAATATAATGTAACCCTTCTATTAATTACAATAAAAATATATGTAAATATAAAAAGAATTTGTAGCCAGGTTTATTCCTGTTTCATATGCCATAGGAGTAAAACAATTCCTTTTTAAAATATTTATTTTATTTTTTGTTGTTGGGGTAAAGTATAGAGGGATTACAGTTACATTCGCCAGATAGTAGGTGAATTACTTCTCACACAATGATAGCCCTTCTCATGTTTTGTCTCCATTTCCCTCTCCCCATCCCTCCCAATCATCTTCCCTTTCCTATTTCAAATAAACATATTTACAAAATACCAGATAACAAAGTCAGATACAGAAATAATATGAGATTAACCCAAGGGCAACAAAAGAGAAGAGAAATAACATAGTACATTAAGAACAACAATCACACAAGATAAAGCTCTTGTTTCCATATCCTAGAGATCCTTTCATTTAGTCTCATCCTACATGACCTTATGTACCTAGGTTTTGAGCTATTGTAATCCTCTGCTAGGAGAGTCCTAGATATGTACTAATTATTACAAATGAGGGAAACCATTGAGCCTATGTTCTTTTGGGTCTGGCTTACTTCACTTAATGAAGTGTTTCCATTGCCTTATGAATGGGGCGATGTCGTTCTTTCTGACAGCAGCATAGAATTCCACTGTGTATAAATACCACATCTTGTTGATCCACTCATCAATTGAGGGACATCTGTGTTACTTCCATATCTTTGCTATGGTAAAACAGTGCTGCAATGAACATCATTGTGCTAGTGGCTTTAGTATGTCCTTGTTTCTGGATATTTGGATAAATGCCAAGGAATGGGATTTCTGGGTCATAGGGGAGCTCTATGTTTAGTCTTTTGAGGCACTGCCACACTGCTTTCCATAGTGGTTGAACAAGTTTACACTCCCACCAACAGAGTAGTAGGGATCCCTCCTGGCCACATCCCTGCCAGAATCTGTTATTAGATTTCTTTTTGATTTCAAATAATTTTTTAATTAAAGAATTTATTAACATTGATCTTTACATTATATTTCAAATGTCATGATTAACTAACAAGTATTTAAGAAGGGAATCTCTGTATACAATCAGTGGCACTTAGGTATTAGAATTAAGCATTAATTAAATTAAGCATTAATCTGTAATAAAACTATGTCTATAGAGTATATAGACTATATAGAGTATATAGATTATTATATAGATTATTAGATTTCTTGATCATGGCCATTCTAACTGGAGTGAGGTGGAATCTCAAAGTTGTTTTGATTTGCATTTCTTTTATGGCCAGAGATGTCGAGCATTTCTTCATGTGTCAATAGGCCATCTTATTTCCTCTTCAGAGAAGTCTCTCTTTACGTCTTTAGCCCACCTTTTATTGGGATGGTTGTTTCTTTGAAGATTTTTTTTTGGAGAGATTCAATTTTTTACCTATAGATATGTTTTAGATATGAGAAAACAATTCCTTTTTAGGTTAAAGATGAAGAGATCAAGAAACAAGGAGAAGGAAATCATGGTTGTCCTTCCCTTCCTTCCTTCCTCCTTTCCTCCATTATTCTTCCTCCCTCCCACTTCTTTCCTTTTTATTTATTTCCTTCCTTCTTCCTTATCCTTCTTCATTTTTTTTGCCAGTCCTGGGCTTGAGCTCAGGGCCTGAGCACTGTCCTTGGACTTTCTCAAGGCTAGAGCTCTACCACTTGAGCCTCAGCACCACTTCCAGCTTTTTTCTATGTATGTGGTACCATGGAATCGAACTCGGGTCTTCATGCATGCTAGGCACGCACTTTAACCACTAGGCCAAAACTCCTGGCCCCCTTCTTCATTTTTTTCCTTCCCTATTTCTCTCTTCCCTCTCCCTTTTGTCTCTTCAATTTTCCTTTCTTTCTTTCTTTCTTTCTTTCTTTCTTTCTTTCTTTCTTTCTCTTTCCTTCTTTCTGCTTGCGCTCTGCTGTGTCTAGCTCAAATCACCAGTCACAATAAGTGCATAGCCAAGGACGACAAAGTTCATTTCTTGCTTTCATCCTGTGAAAAATTGAAGAATTGGACTTAAGCATTTATCCACGAAATGCCTAATCAGAAATGTCATACAATCTTTCTCTCTCCCTCTTTCTTTCTCCCTCCCTCCCTCCCTCCCCCCTCTTTCTCTCTCTCTCTCTTTCTTTCTTTCTTTCTTTCTTTCTTTCTTTCTTTCTTTCTTTCCTTCCTTCCTTCCTTCATTATTTCATCTTTCTTTCTGAGAGTGTCTTGCATGTAGCCATACCAGGCTAGTCTTGAACTCACAATTTTCCTGCTTTAGCATTCTAGGTGTTGGATTACAGGCATCTGCCTCTACGCTTGTCTTGTACTTATTATAAACTGAATAGTGTATCCTAATTTATCTACTCAGTAAAGCCTAACAGGAAAAGCCTATGCTTCCAGGTGTCTGATTTGCTCTCATTTGTTGTTTCTTGTGTGTCTCTTTTCCCATAGTAAATTGGTGAATACCCCTTTCTAGACCAGGTCATATTACCCCACTTGTGGGGACTAACTTTCTCTTCCTCCTTTAAAGACAGCCATAGATCCAAGAAAGAAGCATCCTCATATCGCTGCCTTATCTTCTGAAGGCTGTGGACAAAGGGATGTGAGCAGGGTGTGTTACAGGGGCCATATGGACTCTTATTTAGGAGATAGTTGGCATTTTTGCATCATGCCTACCTATTGCGCTTCTGTCTGGAATTTTTCCCCCTTCCTTCTGTTTATTTTTTGTAGTCAGTTGTCTGGTTCTTCCCTCGATTCTGTTTTTTTGGAAGCAGACAGCTGCTTAACATAAGAATGTGCCTCCCACTTCAGGGATGGCACAGCCCACAGTGGTGAGCTGCACTTCAAGAAACCTTTACAGTTGATCATATTAATTTTATTTAGGCAACTATAGTTTCTTTTTTATTGTTATCAATAGAAGAGTTACATTATATTCACCAGCTAGAAGGTGCATTACTTCACATACATTGATACCCTTTCTCATGTCCTTGTTCCCATTTCGCTGCCCCTACCCCCACCACTCATCTTGTTTTCCCCCTTCCCTATCCTATTTCAAATAACCAATAAGCATATACAATATTTCAGATAACAATGTAAAATACTGTAACAATATGAAATAACCAAGGGACAGAAAAAGAGATGAGAGATAACATGGTACATTAAGGACAATGATCACTCATTATATGGCTTTTGTTTCTATACACTGGAGGTCCTTTCATTTAGTGTCATCCTATATGGCCTTATGTATCTAGGTTTTGCTCTATTGTGAATCTCTGCTAGGAGAGCCCAAGGTTTCTACAGATTATGACAAATAAGGAAAACCATTGAGTCTATGTTCCTTTGAGTCTGGCTTACTTCACTTAATATGATTTTTTCTAGGTCTTTCCATTTCCTTAAAAATAGGGCAATGTCATTCTTTCTGACAGCAGTATAGAATTCCATGTGTGTAAATACCACATTTGTTGATCCACTCATCAACTGAGGGCATCTGGGTTGGTTCCATATTTTTGCTATGGTAAACAGTGCTGCAATGAACATCATTATGCTAGTGGATTTAGTATGTCCTTGTTTCTGGACAATTGGGTAAATGCTAAGTAGTGGAATTGCTGGATCATAGGGGAGCTCTATGTTAACTTTAGTCTTTTGAGGAACTGCCATACTGCTTTCCACAGTGGTTGAACGAGTTTGCACTCCCACCAACAGTGTAGTAGTGATCCCTTCAGCATCTGTTGTTATTAATGTTCTTGATCCTGGCCATTCTAACTGGAGTGAGGTGGAATCTTAGAGTTATTTTGATTTACATTTCTTTTATGGCCAGAGATGTCAAGCATTTCTTCATGCATCTATAAACTATTCTTATTTTTTTCTTCAGAGAAGACTCTCTTTAAGTCTTTGGCCCATCTTTTAATGGAATGGTTGTTTCTTTAGATATTAGTTTTGGATTGCGGGTTTATGTTATACCCTGCTACCTTACCAAAGTTTTGAATCAGCTCAGGCAGCTTGGGCGTGGAGTCTATAGGATTCTTTAAATACAGAATCATGGCATCTGCAAAGAGGGAAAGTTTCACTTCCTCTTTCCCTATTTGGATCCCATTTATGCTTGCTTCTTGCCTTATTACTCTGGCTAGGAATTCTAATACTATGTTAAAGAGGAGTGGAGCGAGTGGGCATCCTTGTCTCATTCCTGATTTTAGAAGAAATGGCTTTAGCTTTTCGCCATTAAGTATAATGCTAGGTGTGGGTTTGTCATACACAGCCTTTATTATACTGAGGAATGTTCCATGGATTCCTAGTTTCTCCAGAGCTTTTAGCAGAAAGGGGTGTTGGATCTTGTCAAATGCCTTTTCTGCATCTATTGAGACAATCATGTGATTCTTGTCCTTGCTCCTGTTGATGTGTTGAATTATATTAATTGACTTGTGTATGCTGAACCAGCTTTGCCTCCCTGTGATGAATCCTGTTTGATCATAGTGTATAATATTTTTTGATGAGTTGTTGTAGACGGTTGGCCAGTATTTTGTTGAGAAGTTTTGCATCAATAATCATCAAAGAAATGGATCTATAGTTCTCTTTCTTTGATGAATCTCTGTCTGGTTTGGGGATGAGGGTTATAGTGGCTTCGTAGAATGAGTTCGGCAAAGAGCCTTCCTTTTCAATTTCGTTGAAGAGCTTGAGGAGTATTGGTGTGAGCTCTGCTTTGAAGACCTTATAGAATTCAGCTGTGAATCCATCTGGCCCTGGGCTTTTCTTGGGTGGAAGGTTTCTTATTGTCAGTTCTATTTCAGTGCTTGAAATAGGTCTGTTTAGTTGGATTTGGTCTTCTTGGTTCAGTGTGGGTATGTTAATATTGGCTAGAAATTCATCAATTTCTTCTAGATTCTCAAATTTGTTGGCATAAAGGTTTGAAAAGTATTCCCTTATGATGCTCTGGATCTTGATAATTTCTGTCATGGTATTATCATCCTCATCTGTGATTTTGTTTATTTGGGAGTGCTCCCTTCAGTTTTTGGTGAGATTTGCTAAGGGTTTGTCAATTTTGTTAATTTTTTCAAAGAACCAACTCCTTGTTTTGTTAATTCTTTCTATAGTTTTTTTGGACTCCAATTCATTTAATTCTGCTTTGATTTTAATAATTTGTTTCCTTCTACTGGGGTTGGTTTGTTGCTCTTTTTCCAAAATCTTAAGGGGCAGCATTAAATTGTGGGTTTGCGATTTTTTTCCAATTTGTTAATGTAAGCACTCAGAATTATAAAATTTCCTCTGAGTACTGCCTTTCCTGTGTCCCAAAGGAGCTGATATTTTGTGTGCTCCTTTTTGTTAAATTTCATAAACTGTTGAATTTCTGTTCTGATCTCTTTGATGACCCATTGGTGATTCAACAATATGTTGTTCAGTCTCCATGAGTTACAGGGTTTTCGTTGGTGGAGATTGGTGTTCAGTTCCAATTTGATGCCCTTGTGGTCTGAGAGAATGCAAGGAATAATTTCAGTGTTTCTGAATCTACACAGGTTTGTTTTATGCCCTAAAATGTGGTCTATTTAGGAAAATGTTCCATGTGCTGCTGAAAAAAAAAGTGTATTGTGATGTTGCTGGGTGGAATAATCTGCAGATGTCTGTTAGATCTAGTTGGTCTATAGTTGTTCAATTCTGAGGTTTCTCTGTTGAGTTGTTGCCTGGTTGATCTGTCCATAGATGAGAGTGGTATGTTAAAGTCACCAACAATCACTGTGTTTCAATCTATGTATGGTTTTTAGACAACTCTAGTTTCTGTCTCTCTGGATTTACTCTGACCCCACCAACACACATGTGCCATTACCTAATGAAAGCAGACTCATTAGATACGGATGATCGTGTTGTGAACTCTGTGACTCCAAGGATTACCAATTATGTGGAGGGAGCAGGATTTTCTGTGAGTTTAGGTCACACAGCACTTTATGCCTAGAATGTAGCTAAAAGGTGGAAAGGAAGAATTTTGTCATAGACTACGAAAATGTTTCTATGCCACACTGTTTTTTCTGGTTCACGCAGGCAACTGGATGCTCTTAGGAAAACTGTTCAGTGTGGTACTATTTCAATAAGTTAGAAAACTACAGTCTTCCCCAAAAGATGTAAAGCACTGTAGGTATTTCAGAGGATAGTTAATATATAAACAGAATTGAGAAGCCAAAGGCATGAGAGCCAGTGAATAAGGCCTAAAATTATCAACAAAAAGAAGAGATTACAAATCTACAGACTGCAAGGACAAAATGGGAGCGATCTTAACTGAGCCTGGGATTCGACCTGTTCAGAAAGTCAAGAGGAGTGGGAGCTGGAGCCACAGAGGATCCATATGTGCTAAGCACCTAAAACAGAGAGGGGGGAGAGGAGAGGAAGAATGGGAGGGGGAAGATGAGGAAGAGAGAACGGAAAGAGACAGCCATTTTGATCTCTACTTTGATTCTCTCACCATTGGCTGAGTCTTTACAGAAGGGAAGGAGATGGGTTAACATCACAGTTCATATGAATGTCTCCAAAGAGCCATCTTGAAGAGGGATATCGGCACTTGGGACCCTCACTTCTTTATCTTTCACTACACAGCTGCCCAAAGGTGAGCAGCATCTTCTGTCACACGTTCCACAATGAAGGACTATGTGACCACAGGCCCAAAAGCAGTCACTAGTGGAAGCTTCCAGAATATGAGCCCAGATACACCCTTTCTGCTTTTCCATTGATTTATCTCTGACATTTTGTCGTAGTACAAAAATCTGATTGACAGAGTTCAATCTTGATGACGGAGTATGTGAGAGAAAACGCCAGAATGAGCTACTGACAGAAAGAGAGTGTGAGGCACACCCAGTCCTGCTTCATCACTCAGTCTACCAAGGATAGCTCAAAGTTGAGCACAAAGCTTTTTTTTTTTTGGTAACATGCATTGGCCCAAAGAATCTTAAGAATTACATCTTTTCATCGTTTGGAAGTAGAGTACACTATAAGAGTACTCAGTCCTATTCCCGCGACACTCTATAGCAGCAGTGATTATGATAATAAAAATACCTCTGCTGATAACGGACATCATCTCAGGAATTAAGAAAAGTTTAGAGAGAGCTCAGTAATGAGTAGAGACAACATGGTAACTAGCTTATTTATCTCCTTTGGAAAAAATCTCCCTTTAGGGAAATTTCAAAGACACTAGAAGTGAACTCTGAAGCAAAGATATAACCAGGAAATTTGAGTTATTGATATCCATTTGACATTATGGTTATCTACAGATAGCAAGGTGCTACTTAAATTTCTTTTAAAAGCATGAATATTTCTTTTTAAAAGCATATCCTGTGTTATAATAATAAGTAAAAATGGCTTAGTTATTTTTCTTTTAAAATATCATTATGACCATTAAAATCCCTGGAAATTGCATGCAAACTAACCTAAAGACTGAAGGTGAAGAGAAGCAATCAGTGTCATTGGACACAAGGAATAAAAGGGTAGTAGCTTTTTTGAGTTTCCTTTTGAAATCATATACCTCAAACATGGAACTAAAGAATTTAGACACCCAGAAATGCAATAGACAATAAAATATGCAATAGATAATAAAAGCTCCAAGGAAAGCTTCTCTCTCTAGCTAAAGCACCAGAAAAACAAAGAGGCAGCCTACAAAGCCATAAAAACCTACAGTAATTACTTAAACTAACAGCCATAAAGAAAACTGGCTCCACTCCCATCTATGCAGGCAAAGGTCAAATGAGAAGCCTAGACATGTTGGAAAGGCTACAATGGAGGAGTTGAAACACACACACACACACACACACACACACACACACACTGAATCAAAGACCAGTCAGAGGAGCACTGATGGAGGACCAGGAGTTTAACTATGAATGATTGGTAACAAAAAAAGCTCCCTTTTCATAATATCTTTGGAGGCCAGGCAGTAAACAGACATTCCCTCACTTTCCCCTTCTCCTTCCCTTCCCCCATTTCCTTCCTCTTTTCCACCCACTTCCTTTTCTCTTTCCCCTTCTAAACAAAGAGGTACCCTACAGGCCAAACAGGGGGCTTGAAATCCTATCCTTGACCAACAGTCATGAAGAGCCCTAGAAGTCACTTAGGAAATTTGAATTCTTTCCTCACCAGGCAGTGAAAAAAGATGATGTACCCTCATATTCTATTGGATAGGTGTCATGAAAAAGACAGCCAAAATAGTAAATTTAAATAATTTAACATGATGAAGTACACATTTCAGTGAAAATCTCTCCTGTACTAGCCACCTTGGAGATACAAAACTGAAAGAAAAGAAGATAATAGATCAACACAGATGTGGCAGGAATGTCAGAATTTTAAATAAAGATTTTTAAAGAAAACGACAATGAAATTGCTTAAATAATTGTTTTAACTGAGTAAATGAAAAAAATATAGCTTTAGGAAGTACTGAACATAAAGAAGAATCCAGAACATATTACATACATACATCATGCATACATACATACATACATATATACATACATATATAACTACGGTTAAAATTTCAATAGATTAACTTGACAATGATTTGGAGGAAGGAGGGAGCCATGTTTATATGAGAATCACAGAAATTTCTTGATCCAAACAATACAGAAAGAAGAGACTGGAAAAAAATTAATAGATCCTCAGAAAATCATGGGACTTCAATAAAAAGATAGCCAACTTTCATGACATCAAAAAAGGGTTACACAAGTACTCAAAGAAATGATAACTGAAAAGTCCTTCAAGTTCAATGATAGATGTATACCTGTAGATTCAAGAATCTCAGCAAATCCTAGCGAAATGAGCCCCAAAAGAGTCACATTGTACCAAACTTCTGAAAACTAGATATAAAGCTCCAAAAGCAACTACACATGTATGTGGAAAAAATTCAAATGGCAGTGGATTTCTTGTCAGAAATCATTTAAGAAAGGAAGAGCTGGCATATTTTTTAAGTGCTGCAATGATGTGAATTTTATATACAGAAAAATAATATCCTGCAGGAGTCATGCAATGATCAAGACGTCTCAGATGAAACCAATCTCAGACAAGTTGTCATCAGAACAACCCTGAAAGAAGTTTGACTGAATAAAAATCTCAATTCTCACCTCAAAGATTCAGCAAAGGTAATAGACCTAAGGGCAAAAAAAAACAATTTAATTAAAACCAAAAATGGGGAAAAGTCAATGAAACAATAATAGCCACTCCGAGAAAAAAAAAAAGGATTAAAATGGACAAGTCTCTGGAGTTCTGGAGTTGCAAGAATTTCCTTGGACACATCTGCCTCCAAACTGGCCATGCCAGATGGCTGAATGAATGATTCTGTCAAGTCTAGCATGATGAGCAAAGGTGTCACGGAGACGCTGCTTATGGAGCAGTGGGCTAACTCAGTGGCTTTGGCTACATAGAAAAGATTTTATGTTGTAGATAACATCACACTAACCCGAGGGCTTTACAGACTTACGGGCACATCTGTAATATATGCCACTGTATGGGGATTCATTCCTACAGGGTCAAAGAGTCCACCAGAAAAGCCATAAAATTTTTTTAAAAAGTCTTATTGTTGTGTAAGACTTTAAAGGCAATTCAGAAGACATTTATGGCAGACTATACCAATAAATGTAAAACAACTACAAGTATTTCCAGGACTTACAAGGTTTTTGGCACATTTTTATACCCTGCCTTGGTTAAATTGCCAGTCTCCTGTATAATTGAGAAAAGAGGAGTTACGTGGAATTGGGACAAAAGGACTCAAGAGACTTTTGAACAACCCAAGATTCTTGTGGAGTAGGTAAGAGAATTATGTATTCTATTGCTTCTTTTTCCTGGGAACCCTGTGCTCTGTCACTGGGGGACTATAGCAGACAGTGCCAATAGAATTCTGATCCATACCACGGAGAGAGGCTGAAGCTCCATATACAACACAGCAGTATCTGCTGATCACCTAGGATGCCCCAAAACAGGTGGCGTCTCTCGCTGGGACTACTTGAGTCATGGCTATGAAAAAAAATACTAAGCTGTGTGCCAGTGTCTCACACCTGTAATCCTAACTACGTAGAAGACTGAGATCTGAGGGTCACAGTTCAAAGCCAGCCTATTCAGGAAAAGTCTGTGAGATTTGAGACACTTCCAATAAACCATCAAAAAAAAAAGCTGGAAATAGAGATGTGGTTCAAATATTAGAATATATTAGAATATCAGCCTTGAGCTGAAAATCTAAAGGATAGTGCCCAGGATGTCAATTCAAGTCCTGGTTAAAAAAAAAAAAAAGGAGGTGGAGAAAGTACAGGAAGAAGAGGAAGGGAGGAAAGAGGAGTAGGAGGAGGTTACATCTGAAGGGGACACAAGATCAGACTTCATAGGCACATGTGCTTAAAATAACAACTAAGGAGCTTAAAGGCACCCCGTGTTGGTGGGAACCAATGCTTGCAGAAGCTATTGTTAAAACAAACTCCTTGCCAAAGTAGGGAATCTTCCCTCTCCTGAGTTCTTTGCCAAGAAGGCCCTCAAAGCCTCCCACGGCAGATAGGCTATTACCACTGCAGTCAAGTACATGCCAGAACCACATACACGGGTTTCAGAACACGGAGAAATCAAACTGAGACTGAACTGGATGCTTCCTTCCTCCAGGCTAGCATTTGTAGTGCTGAGGGCGCTGTGCAGGCTGCTGGGGGGAGAGGGGGCGGCGTGGAAATATCGTCACCAAGAGTCTCACTCAACTGTGGAACTCGTGTGTTACAGGAATCCCTGTGGGAAGTGCCCATGGGTGCAATAATCACACAAGTAGTAGGAATGCAATAACCACTTTCCAATCAGCCATTGTGCCTGCTCTGCAGGAGGGGGGCTGTTTGGTACTATAAACCAGGACAAAAAGCCTGGCTGGGAAAGTAATAGGCCCCGGTCGTGAAGTCAATGCCATTGTTTTGTTAAAGAATATCATGTGCTAGTGAAATTGCTGTTGAACTTTTATGTCTATTGTCTACCAAAGTTGGAAGGGGAACCTCTTCTTGTGGTGAAGAACAGCCAGAGCAACAGCCCACAGAAGATCTGGCTGTTGGAGGAACATTGAAGGGCTTACACTTGTCCTGAAATACGCTAATGTGCACCACTCCTGATATTAGGGCAATTTCTTGGAAGTCCCATTATTGAGGTAGAGCCTTCTTTAGGCAATAAAACTGTGGGAAGCCATGCAGTCGAGAATGTCTCAGTCCCAGAGTGAGTCTAGAATGAGTACATGTGAGTCCTGAGCCACAAAGGCCACAGTATGGGATGGAATAACTGGATGATGTCTCAGCATGGGTATTTGAATATTCATAACCCCTGTTTCTTTTTTTATATATATTTTTTATTGTAATTAATAGAAGGGTTACATGATATTTTCCAGATAGATGGTGCATTAATTCCCATACATGGATACCTTTTCACATGTCTTGGTCCCCATTTCCCTTCCCCCCACCCCCACCCCTCATCTTGTTTTCCCCCTTCCCTATCCAATTTCAAATAACCAAATACAAATATATCCAATATATCAGGTAACAAAGTGAGATACTATAACAATATGAGATAACCAAGGGACAGCAAAAGAGATGAGAGATAACATAGTACCTTAAGGACAACAATCATTCATTATATGGCTTATGTTTCTATATCCTAGAGATCCTTTCATCTAGCGTCCTACTATATGGCCTTTTGTATCAATAACCCCTGTTTCTTAAAGAACTCAATCAGACTAATGCCACCCTTCACTGGCATAGGGGTGGGTGATGGTCTCCCCAAAGCTATATGAAGGCCATATGGATTGGAGAAGCAGAATGGTCTGGGAGATACAATGACTCTTGAAGACATGACATGTACTATCCACAACAGGTACTGAGGATGTAGAATCATATGCATTTTTGCTGGTGAATTGGAGATAAGGGTCTCACAAACTTTCCTGGCTGGATTGGCTTTGAACCCCAATCCTTCGATCTCAGTCTTCTGCGTGGCTAAGGATTACAGGCGTGAGCCACTAGGACCTGATAGATACATGTGCTCATACTCTGTTGCTTTGTACATGCTGCTGCTGTGTGTGGGACAGAGGCCCTGTGTTTGACTGTTGGCACAAGAATAGAACCTTTAACTCCCCTTCCACGGCTCAGGGTCACCATAAGAAGTAAACAAAGGTGTAAGAGCTAGAGAGTGAAGGGAGTCTAGTGAGACTAGTCACAAATCCTAGCTAGAGTAATGCCATCGTGTAGAAGTCACATTTAGCTCTCCTCTGTGAGTACAGCAACACAAAGGCACCCTTCCAATGGTCAGATGGTGTTTGTTGAGACCGACACAATCCCTGATAAGAGTAAAGACAAAGTGCACACAAATAAATAACTTCCTCAAAATCTGGTTTTCTCGGTGCCTTATGGTATGTGAGCCTGTGATCACCTCTGCACTTGCGTTAGGTTTCCACAGAGAAACAGAACTAATAAGTGTGTGTACATATGGGCAAATAAATATTTTGTCAGTATAGAAATGTTTATTTTAAACAGGATCCAGAAATATGTAAAACTATTATTCTTATGACCACATAGGGTTGGTTCCAGAGATACAAGGCTGGCTTAATACTTGAAAATTAATCAATGTATTGTACCGTGTTAACAGACTAAGGAAGAAAAAAGTCACAAGATTATTTCAATAGATCAACATTAGAAGAACAAATGAGCCAATTTAAAAAATGGGCAATTGATATGAAGAGCTATTTTAACTAAATAGAATATAAATGTGGCAATTAAGCAGATTTTTAACGACGTTCTATTAGCTCTTTAGGGGAGTACAAATTAAAAATTTCAATGGGGTATTACCATCTACCTACCCAAGTGGCTAAAACCAATCACAACAACGAAATGCTAAAGCATATGTATAGAAACTAGATCACTCAAATGTTGGTGGGAATGAAAAACAGAATACTTACATGAAGAAATATATATATATATATACATATATTCACACAAACATTTGCAGTAATTTCATCCATAAGAGACAAAGTGAAACAGGTCATATTTCTTAAATGAGAGAATGGATAAACTGTAGTAATACATACCATACAACAACATTAGGCAATACATTAGATTGTTCTGTTTCGCTATCGTTTCCAGTGTCCACCTTGTATATTTGCACTATAGTCTTGCAGGATGATGCAAGGAAAAACTGAGTAAAGGGTTTGTGGATCTCTCTGGCTTGTACCTTCCAATTGCCTGAGAATCACAAAATATCTCACAACTTGAAATTTAATGCAAGCATGTTTTTCAACTCGCAAGATCAGTGCTATAATCACCCCCCTCAATAGACGAGGCAGGGGAGTTGGTTTGATTTTGATTGCAAGCAACAGAATCTGTTCTACAGAGTTCCACCGGGAAAGAAATCAGTTCAATGAGATTTGGATGTTCATCATTTCTGATGATGAACCCCAGCGAGACAGAACTAGTGTGTGCCGCAAGAATGCCGGGAGCCCAGGGTGCTCTATCCCACATGGCCTGGCTGCCACCGCAACCAGATATTGCAATTCCCTTCAGTGCCCAGGGAACACTCAGCAGAGGTTCTGGCTGACATTAAATATTCTTCCTCCCATTTTCACCTTGCAATTGAAGTCCATTGCTGGTGCTCCTGATTGGAAAGGCCAGGTGCAAGCATGTGCCGGACTGAAAGGGAGTCTGGGAGAGCAACCTGTGACATACAATATGGGATATTCTTCAAATGTAGCATCGTTTAAAAGGCCCTTGTCAGTCAAAAAGTATAGCAAAGCATTACATAGCAACATCAATCTTTGCAACAAAAATTCTGTTCCACTTTTTACAAAATCCCCCCAAAAATCTTTACATTCTGATGACTAGGGAAAATTAAGGAAGGGAGTTTATTTCTTCAATATGTATCTTCCTCTCTTCTTCAGTTCCTTTTTGCTAGATTTGATATTGATATACTATCCTTTTTATAGAAAATCTGGCATTCCACTTACCTTTTTAAATTAAATTGATTTATACATGCTAACTTTTTTATTTTACCCGTCCTGACACTTGAAGTCTGGGCCTGGGCACTGTCCCTGAGCTCCTCTTTGCTCAAGGTTGGCACTGTACCACTTGAACCACAGCCCCACTTCCAGCTTTTTCTGTGATTAGCTAGAAATAAGAATCCCATGGCCTGGGGCCGGGAGTTTGGCCTAGTGGTTAAAGTGCTTGCCTAGCATGCACGAAGACCCGGGTTCGATTCCTCGGTACCACATACAGAGAAAAAAGCCGGAAGTGGTGCTGAGGCTCAAGTGGTAGAGCTCTAGCCTTGAGAAAGTCCAAGGACAGTGCTCAGGCCCTGAGATCAAGCCCAGGACTGGCAAAAAAAAAAAAAAAGAATCCCATGGCCTGATCCTCAGACCTCAACTTCCTGAATAGCTAGGATTACAGATGTGATCCACCAGCACCCAGCATGTGCCTAGCATTTTAAACTGGCTTTAGCATTCTCCATTACTGTATATTCTCTACATTTCTAATTTTATTTTATTTTTATTTTTATGATAAGATTTTTAATTATTGAAAACTCAAAAAGCACTTGCAATACAGGGCCCAGCAATAAATGTTATGAATTCTCCATTCTCCATTCCACCTATTCCCATTGTAAGTCGGGTGTGCAATTTACATGACAGTCACAGTACAATTTTATGTGAGGTGTCCCTGATCTATGCCAGTTAAATTATTTCATTGCCCTGAGCAATGTAGTTAGTTCAGGCAGAGCCATATCTATGCCCAGCAGTACCTGGCAGTTCATTGTCTCAGAAATAAACACATGGACAACAATGACCAAGCTTTAAGGAAGAGGGAAGGAAAGGAGGGAGGAGAGAAGGGAAGAGAAGAGATGAGACTTAAGAAGAGGGAATGGGAAGGAGGGCAGAAAAGAAGGAAAGGGAAAGGGGAACAAAGGAAGGAAAGGAGGGGTAAGACAGGAGAAGAGAGAAAAAAAGAAGGAAGGGGAGAAGCAGAAAGGAGAAAGGAGAAGAGAAAGAGAGAGGAGGGAAGGGGATGGGAGGTGGTACACACCTGTAACCCAAGATACTCAGGATACCATGACAGATTGAGTTAGAAGACCAACAGAGAGTGAACAAGAGAAGCTCTACCCTAGCCCCACAATCCAGGCTTGGCTGGCACAAAGGATAAAATAGTTTAGCTCCAGCTGCTAGAATTATCTGGAAACCTATCCAGAAATAGAGTGTATATACAGGAGATAGAATTAAACATAGACAGAAACCAACATTAGAGCCCCTAGTCCCAGATTTACAGAGGACTCGTCCAAGTTATTTTTCAATTCTTAATTAAACAAGGTAAGATCTGCCTATATTTCTCACTGGGACTGTGAGAATATGTATTATACTTCTAAGCCAATTCTAAATCTACTTGTGTGGCTAACTTTGTCATGGATCTCCTGGATAAGTATCCTTTCTGGGAACCTGAAATTTCCCAAGCAAGTCCTATTTTGAAGTACAATTTTCTTACTTTGCTTTCCAGATTGTCCTCTAAATTTTTCTGAAGCCTGTGGTCCATAAATATAGCATTACGGATGTAGCTCGATTTTAGCACAGCAGTCTGAGTTCTGGTGCCAACACTACATTGAACTATCAGACTGTTCTTGGATTTACTGAATCTATATTTAAAAGACTAGTAGGTTGCTTCTGCTTGGAATGCCTAATCACTTCTGATAAGTGTCTGAACCACACTCTATCTGCCCCTTCCCCAGAGAAGAATGATGTCTGTCTGTGGCCAACTAAAGCCACAGTCACTCTACCCAGGCTAGTAACAGTGCATCTACCGAACCACACAAGAAGTGCAGTTTCTCCTCAGCTAAACTTGAGCACATCCTATGTCTCTGAGGGCCATGGGGTGTTATGATGAACCTCAACTCCTCTCCTAATATTTCCATACACACAATGCCTAGAGAACATAGAAGCCATTCAGTGACCATTTGACCCTTTCTTGGATCTAAGAAAGGAATGGGAGAGGGGTGGGTTGAAAGTAGAAAACTTTATTCATGTCTTGAAATTTACTCAGAGAAATAAAGAATGCATTCTACTTCCCTCACAGAAGTGGAAAGACATTATCCATTCTCATATCATAGATGCAAGTACTCCTTACAGCCTTGAGACTTAGGAAAGAAATAGGATGTGGAATGAAGTGGCAGTAATAGGAGTGGGGAGAGAGAGAGAGAGAGAGAGAGAGAGAGAGAGAGAGAGAGAGAGAGAGAGAGAGAGAGAGAGAGAGAGAGAGAGAGAGAGAGAGAGAGAGGTTTGCCAAAGCCAGATAAGATTTGTTCATTGATTCCATGTGAGATGAGATAGGGTACGCCTAACATAATGCTGATAGTGGAGGTCTATGTACATGGTGAAGCCATTTTCTGAGAGAAAGAAAATTGATGAAGGAACTGGTAGCCAGTAAATGCTTTTTGAAGTGACTGGTTTTAATGCTTACATTCACAGGCTGTTCTGGTAAGAATGGGCATCATCAATTATATAAACAACAGCATGGATGTGGGGGAAAAGAATGTTCATACACTGGTGCTGAGAATGTTGCAACCATTGTGGAAAGTAATTTGGAGAATCCTCAAAAAAAAAACCCAAAAACTAAACATAGAACTGCTGTATGATCCAGTGCTATCGCTTTGGGCAATTATGCAAGGGCTGGTGAGTTTGGATACAGTAAAGATACTTGTGCACCCATGTTTACTGTTACGTCAGTCATCATAACCAAGTTATTAAGTTATGGAAACAGTCCAGTGGCCTTTAGTGAGCAAATGGGTTATGTGTAAGTTCATGGCTGCTTATTAGAGATTGAAGTACAGATGTTCAATAAGAAGGTAAATAAAAACAAGTGAATGAGGCCAACGGTATCACAGGTTTGGAATCTGAGTGTAGATGAATTGTCTTAGAAGCCAAAGAACGACGGGTGGGATACGCATGTGATCTTCTTTCCAACATTTGGTGGTCAATAGGAAGAAGCTGTCAAAAGAGATTAATTTGGTGAGTAACATTTATCTATGTGTGTGTACATACGCAAGTGTGTATTCATGCTTTCTAATTGGAAGTATCAACTTGGAAAATTCATATAGATAACCTGATGCCCCAGAGTATTCTCAGTCTTTTGAATTATACTTGTCAGAGATTAATCACTCTTCTTCTCTTATCAAATAACCTACTCTTTGTTTTGTGGAAATTAAACCATTCATTTTCCAGATTATTATTTTATGCATGCATATTACTTGTTAAATATTTTATTAGATTAATCATTTTGTTCTGTTCTAGAATTTATGGTCTATTACATTTTTCATTAATAGCTCCTTTTTTCTCCTTCTTATTAAAGACCTTTAAATGAGTACATTTTCTTCTAAACACTGTTTTGGCCACTCCCCATCACATTTTGAGTGTTCTCATTATTGCTTTATAATAGATATTTATTGCATTCTTAATTTCTTTTCCAAGTCAATCTTTACTTAAAATAAATACTTAAATAGCGATAGAAATGAAGCAATTTGTTAATATTTTTATTATTAATTCCTTCTTTAAATGTGTTATGGTTAACAAATGTGTTGGGCAGAATTCTTGCTACTAGAAGATAGGTGGTTGATAACTTTAACATTCTTTTTATGACCTATGTAAGATTTTAGGAGGTAAGAGTTACACTCAAATATATTTTCAATTGTACTGAACTAATTTTCCAAACACTTTTAAAATTTCTTGAGTAAATAAATCTTGGCTTTCCTATTCCGAAGCATTAGTGATTCTTTGGGGGAGATCTCTGCCAAAAATAATTATTTTAGAGGTCTTAATATTGCTTTCCACTATAGGGAAAGGAGCCTCTGTTATGTTCTATTGCTCACAATAGATTATTGTAGAGTGTGGATGAGATCTCTGAGTTGCTGCTTTCTTGTCATGTTGACTGATACATTGAATTTCTGCCTCCTTCCTGCCAATATTCTGTCTAGGGCAGATCCCAGTTGATCTGTGCAAACTCCTTGATTCCTTGGCAACAGATAGAGATGAATCACTCCCAGTTACTCATCCAAGTTACTACCTGGTGCTGACATTTCCTGTGTTTATACCTGCTACTATTTAGGGTCTTTTCAAAACAATGAATTGTGTCAGAAGAGCAAAACACTTTTGGCTTTCTTCTAACACATGCAGGAAGAAAAGTAGAGGTGACATGCTTACTACCTGAACTTGGAGTGTTCACATACAGTCCAGTTCTGGGAAACTCAGATCTCACACTCTACTGGCTTTGCATTAGTCCAGGTTATCAGAGTCACAAAGGTCAAAAGCAGATTCCCTGTGTAAGTGCTTATGAGGGAAGATGATTGCCTGTGGAGAAATACAGGGAGGAATCCAGAAGGGTTAGAAAAAGTCACAATGCAGATTGGACCTCGGGTGAAAGAGAAAGGCAGGAAAAGTGGTCAGAAGCTTTATAATGGAAATATAAATATTAGGTTCCTTTGTACAGCTTTGCACTACCTTGTCCATATCTCAATATGTCTCATTCATAATTCACTTTTGTTTCATGCTTGGTTTTGAACCTAGCACTACGTTGACTACGCTATAAATCAGTTGGCTCCACAGTTCTCAAGAGCATATGTTTTCCCCACCATCGTATTTATCATTTAAAGACTGAATGTATTTTTGAATTCTTAACCAGTGTGTTTCTGGCTGTGAAAGGCAGAAACCCAACCTGAACTGATTTAGTCAAAAGGAGAATTGTTTCCTCATGGAACCACAAGATGAAAGTAGAGCAGTGGTAGATTTGAACCATTAAACCCTGTCTCTCACCACAGTTTCTTTGTAAGAGTGGCTCCCTTAACCTTGCATATCCTGGCTTCCTCCTATCTACGGGGACAGCTGTGGGGATGCATCTTCAAGTGCCACCATGGAAGAAGAAAGGGCTCTCTACCCTTCCGAATCCAGGTGGAAATGTGCTGACAAAGAGCAGTGATTGAATCTTGCAAACCTCCACGATGAGAGGTGATTGTCCCTAGGGAGGGCAGGGGGCAGGGACGTCTCCTACGCCCATCACTCCATCAGGAGAGGGCAGTTGTAGAACCTTCAAGCCAAATGTTTTCAGAGGTGAACATGACTTTTCCCAAGGGAGGGGCACGCTGCCCCGGGGAAGAAAGAGCAGGTTGTAGGTAGAACAGAAGCTGTCATTCTAGTAACTTTTCCTCACCCATAGAACTTGTACAGAAATTACCTTTAAACCTGAGAGAGATCATTATGCTCCATTTTCTTGTTCTGTCACTTCATGTCTTTTAGCTCAATTATAATTTAAATTCAAATATATTAGTCATCTCCCCCCCCACACACTTCCCCTTTAACTTTTCAGGATTAACAGCCACATTCACGCTCTCCACAGTTTGGTTGGCAACACTATAGCACATTTTTCCAGTCATATCCTAATCCCCCTGCATACACACATGTGCCCACGTAGGCACAGACACATACACTTTGAATATCTATTTATCTAGTTACATATGACATCTAGTTGGGAGGCAGAGATCAGGAAGAGGGCTGTTTGAGGGCACAGGGAAAAAGATCTCCAGACGTCACTGCAACAGAAAAAATAATAATGGATGTGGCGACATGTGTCTCAACATCCCAGCTAAGGCAGGAAGTGTAAATAGACTAGTAGCCCAGGAGAATCTGAGCAAAAGAGTGACCCTATTTCAGAGAACCAAACAAAAAAGGGCTGGAGGCATGGCTCATGGGGTAGAGTGCCTATCACAAGTACCTAGATGCAAGGGCCATAAAAGTTTACAGGTATGTTTATGTCATATATCTTATATACCACCCAGCCACGTATAATGTTCTACAACTTCATTTTTCTTTCGGTTTAAAGCAGATTTATCCTTTTTATGTATCGTATTTTTTCCAAAATGTGCATAGTCCTCTTTTACTAGACATTGAATTCCTTCCAGCTTTACTATCTCAAAGCAAAGAACGTGTATGCTTCCAGCAGCCCACGTGCCAACTGACAAACAAATTTAAAAAGTGCTCTCTCGATGTCATGTTATTTACCCATTGGGAAGAACATTATGTCATTTGCAGAGAAATGGATGGACCTGGCGGGGTGGGGAGGGCAGATATGTTACATGAAGCAAGTCAGGCTCAGAGAAACAAAGGGCTGAATTTTCTCTCATATATAGAAGTTAGATCTAAATTATAAACGTAGACGAAAACATACACAGGGTCATAGAACTAAAGGATGGCATGCTTATGGGTGGATCACAAAGGCATAACTTCTCTGAGCAATTAACTGACAAGTTAACAGAATGAATACCAGGAAGCTGAATTACATCTTGTCTGAGCAGTTGAGGGGGGGTGGGGTGGGAGGAGAGACAGACCAGTGAAAAGAGGAAGGCTGGTCAAGGTGCTTATGTGAAAATAGGACCAGGGAATTGAAAAGGGGGTAGGGTTGGATACCTGAGAGGAGAGTGATGGAAGAGATGACACTGATCAAAATGCATTGTATAGACAAGATGGCCTCTCTCTTTCTCTCCCTCCCTCTCTCTCTCTCCCCCCTCTCTCTCTCCCTCCCTCCCTCCCTCTTGAACTGTTTTTGTTGCTCTTTCTGTCTTCTTTGTTTATCTGTCTTTGGGAATGTAAGGGGAGGAATGGAGGGGAAAAGAGTGAACAAATGCAGCAATAGCACTCACTGATTGAAAATGAGCTATATAACTTTGAGGTGGGGATGTGAGAGAAGGGGTGACATGATCCCCCCCAATGTACTCTTTACCTCACTTATATAACTAACACTTCTGTACATCACCTTCATAATAACAAGTATGTTAAAATATAACAGGCTAGACATAGTATGCTCATAAATTGACATGTGGAATTAAAACCCCTTTGTAGAACGATTTAAAGATAATGAAAGAAGAAAGGCACCGCCGTGCTAAACAACTTTTTAGGAGTATTGTGTTTTCACAAAAGCCATATAATGAATGATTGTCCTTAATGTACTATGTTATCTCTCATGTCTTTTGCCATCCCTTGGTTATATCATATTGTTACAACATTTCACCTTGCTATCTGATATATTTTAGATGTGCTTAATTGGTTATTTGAAATTGGATAGGGAAGGGGGGAAATCAAAAAGAGCGGTGGGAGGGGGGAGGGAAATGGGACCATGTCATGAGAAAGGGTGTCAATGTTTGTGAAGTAATACAATTTCTATCTGATGAATATAGTGTAACCCTTCTATTAATTACAATAAAAATAAATTATAAAAAAGAGTATTGTGTTTTCAGGAAGGATACATTATACTTGCGCATATAACTCTGTGCCCTCATGTGAGAATATCTAGAAGAACAATTCCTAGAAATGGATAGTCAGGTCAAAGAGTATGGCAGCAATATTCTTTATTACGCTAGCAAGGTTAATCATTATGTGACCATCTCTTTTATTCCAAACTGTTCTAGATTAATCACTTTTGTAGTTTCTTTGTTAGCAGCTATCCATTTCTCTATGTACTTGTGAGTTTTGGAGTCAATACAGAGAATTTGCAATTGCTTCTGGACTCCCATATACATATATATACATATATATGTATGTATATATATATATATATATATATATAGAGAGAGAGAGAGAGAGAGAGAGAGAGAGAGAGAGAGAGAGATTGCTTTCTTTTGCCAGAACAGGTTTGTCTGGCCTCATTTTGGGGCATATCTACTGCCAATTTTTCTATGTTGATGTTTACATTTGTTGAAGCTCAGTGTTGTTATTTCACTGCATTCAATAGAGAAATCTCTGACCAGTTATTTTGGCATCGTGATGAAGTCTTCAATCGAGAATTTTAAAAAATAGACTAAATCGCCAGCAATCTGAAACATATCATTGTGTTTATCGGAGAGCCAAAGTTTCAGACTTAATTTTAATCATGAAAGGTTTTTATATTTCATTCATATATGGAGTATGAAAGACTGTCTCCATAAATCCTATTAAACCTATCTGAATGTCTCCCCAGCTCCTTCAAGGTCAGCATTAGAAAATCCCGTCATACAGAAATGATCTCTGAGAAAGTTTGCTCTTGCATTAGATAAACAAAATGCCTTCAGATCGTGACTTAGCTTGGTGGCAGCTCTTTGCATTACCTGTCTCCTGATTATAAATGAACATGTTACTTGCCTTTCAAAAGGCCCTGTCCTTTCTTATTGATTGTGTGAGTAAATCATTTTATCCAACTGGATTTTATTGTTTCCAACAAATAAATAATAGATGAAAGGAAGTCTAATAGACTTGCTGTGCGCAAACTATCTAAACTTCATTTAGTTCATGTCTTTGGGGTTTCTATTTTGTTTGCTTGCAGGCTTATTTTGATATTTTTCTGGTTCTTAGCTTTATTTCAGAAGGTCAGATAGCTGAATTTTATATAAGCATGTATAATGTATAGACTATATAGATGTATATATTATGTATATGTTAGTTCTGATACTTAGGCATTTAAGATAATAGAGCATCATAAAAACAGACATTTTAAGTGCCAGAATATCAAAGAAGATATAACTATACTCAATATTAAAACACCAAAACATAATATATTCACATGATTCAAAAGGAAAAACTGAATTAAATCTTCCTCATTTGTCCACCAGCCACCTGATTCCCCTTCCATTCTGGCCATTTTTTTTTTGCGAGATCTGGAGACTGAACTCAGGGCCTGAACACTGTCCTTGAGATTTTCTCAAGGCTAGATAGAGCACTATCACTTGAGCCACAGCACCAGTTCTGGCTTTTCTATATATGTGGCATGGAGGAATCGAATCCCAGTCTTCATGTATCCTAGGCAAGCACTCTACCACTAGGCTAAATTCCCAGCCCCCATTATAGCCAATTTTATCAACTTCTTATGTCTTCATGCTGCATTGTGTATGCATTTAAGCATATATAAATAAATATCCATGGTGCATGGGCTATAAGTTCACTGTTCATGAGGCAGAAACAGGAGGACCCCAGGTTGCAAGCAAGCCTAGGTACAGAGTGAATTCAAGGACATCCTGAGCAAGACTCTGTCTCAAACACTAACAAAACAAAATCAAAGGCTATGGTGTAGCGCAAAGGTATAAGGCCCAGAGTTTTACCTCAAGGATATATATGCAAATACTTACAAACATACCACTTTTTTCTATCAGATATAGGTTCTATACCTTGCAGATTATTATATACACAAAACATAAAATATCTGAACTTTCTCCTCCTCCCCCTTTTTCTCCTCCTCCCCCTTCTCCTCCTCCTCCTCTCTCTCCTTCTCCTCCTCCTTTTGACATGCTCTTGTTCTATTCTGCGTAAGACTCAGGCTGAACTTAAACTTGTGAATCTCCTTCTTCAATTTCCCAAGTGCCCAGACTACAGGCATCTAACACTATGTCCTACTTTTTGTTTCCTTTTTTTAATGGCTCCAAATTATTTCATTGTATGAACATGCCTTTATTTATTTTGCTGTTCTCTACTGATAAATATTTAAGCTGCTTTCACTCTTTGGCTTCTACGACTAATAATGCATTTAATAATCAAATACATACATAATTTCCCTGAAGCAGAATATCTGAATAATAATTTCTAAAAGAATTGTGGCTAGGAAAACAAGTTTTGGCATTCGCAACTTTGATAGATATTATGAAACAGCTCTTTGTACAGGTAATTTTGTTGTCCCAATTTTCTCTCAGGGTATCAGAAAACTCACTGGCATTTGATAATTTAACAAATGGAAAGTAGTATCTTAATAAATTCTAAATTTTCACTTTTCTCCTTATGAATGACAATGAAGGTAATTTTTATATTTTTTTCTCATTTTAACTAATTTGTTTATGTTTTTTCATGATGATTTATCCATTAGATAAATCAACTTGTTATGCTTTGGATTGCAAGTGTGTTTTCTAGCTTTTTCTTTTAGATATTCGATATATCATTGTTGGTAGGAAAATGGTTTTTTTTTTAAATAAATATAATGAGATTGGATTTGCTAACCTTTCCCTTTCTTATTTCTCTATTGTGTTCTATACTTGAAAATACCTGTTCCTATATACGTTTTAAGTGGGCCATACTTTATTGACATTGCCAATTTTGTGAACAAGACAGTTACTCTTTTTTTTTTCATGAAGTAAGATCAATTTAATCTGACAATACATGTACCCACACATCTTCATCTTGGAAATGCAGTATTTCAAGCTTCAGCCAGTGATGGTTATTCCTATTTCACCTTCACATTTGTTATGTAGAACAAAGCATTTGCTTTGAATTGTCTTCAGCATCAGATGTGGTTCAGGCTGGCCTTCTGCCAGAAAGCCACCATAATGTTTTGAGGAAGGCACCTTTTATTTTGTATCCTAAACGTATCATGCTTTTATATTTAAGTATTTGATCTGCCTGAAATTCACTGTGGAAAACATATAATTGTGGATTTAAGTCAAGGCATCTAGATGGTTGCCTACTCTGTTTCATCAAGTATGGAATAATACATTTATTCCCACTGAGTATCCATGTTTTAAATACAGCTATATAGTCTATTTTCACATATATATATATATATATCTTCATTAGACTTCTTTTTTAATATCTCTTATTTTCCGAGTAAAAATTTAACAAGAAAGTATTGATATTTTCACATGTGATTGAACATTTTTATGGATACGTTTAAAGGATGGAGTGCATTATTGAATATATTCCCCTCTTGTCTGAGTCTTTCTTTTGAGTTTCTTCAGGAACATTTTGAAGCTCACTGTATGTAAATCTTTACTTGTTAAGTCTATTCTTAGTAGTACTTTATTTCTTGTTGTTATTTTTATAAATAAGGTCTTTTCCAGACTTCATATTTCCTAACTGGATTTGTTTGTTTACGTGAAGGCATCAGATTTTGAATATAAATTTTGTATCCACATTACTGAGTTCTCTTATTATTCTCAGCTTATTTTCTTTTTTTATATATTTTTATTGTAATTAATAGAAGGGTTACATTATATTTACCAGATAGAAGGTGCATTACTTCACATACATTGATACCCTTTCTCATGTCTTGGTCCCCATTTCCCTCCCCCCACCCCCACCTTTCATCTTGTTTTCCCCCCTTCCCTATCCAGTTTCAAATAACCAAATACACATATATCCAATATATCAGATAACAAAGTGAAATACTGTAACAATATGAGATAACCAAGAGACAGCAAAAGAGATGAGAGATAACATAGTACATTAAGGACAACAGTCACTCATTATATGGCTTTTGTTTCCTTACCCTGGAGTTCCTTACATTTAGTGTCATACTATTTGGCCTAATGTCTCTAGATTTTGTTCTATTGTAAATCTTTGCTAGGAGAGCCCAAGGTTTCTACTGATTATGACAAATGAGGGAGACTATTGGGCCTATGTTCCTTTGAGTCTGGCTTACTTCACTTAATATGATTTTTTTCTAAGTCTTTCCATTTCCTAACAAATGGGGCGATGTCATTCTTTCTGACAGCAGCATAGAATTCCATTGTGTATAAATACCACATCTTGTTGATCCACTCATCAATTGAGGGACATCTGAGGGTTGGTTCCATATCTTTGCTATGGTAAATAGTGCTGCAATGAACATCACTGTGCTAGTGGATTTAATATGCCCTTGTTTCTGGATGATTGGGTAAATGCCAAGTAGTGGAATTGCTGGATCATAGGGGAGCTCTATGTTTAGTCTTTTGAGGAACTGCCATACTGCTTTTCATAGTGGTTGAACGAGTTTGCACTCCCACCAACAGTGTAGTAGTGATCCCTCCTGGCCACATCCCCTCCAGCATTTGTTGGTATTAGTTTTCTTGATCCTGGCCATTCTAACTGGAGTGAGGTGGAATCTCAGAGTTGTTTTGATTTGCATTTCTTTTATGACCAGAGATGTTGAGCATTTCTTCATGTGTCTATGGGCCATTCTATTTCTTCTTCAGAGAAGACTCTCTTTAAGTCTTTGGTCCATCTTTTAATGGGATGGTTCAGCGTTTGCCGTTAATACCCATTGTTTGAGACTGAAGTTCAGATTGTCCTTGCCTTCTTGCCAGTATCTAACTCTTGCTTCCCTCCCACCTTCATGTCTAATGGTATTATTTAATATGCCATCAAGTTAAATTAATTTATTCAGACTTAAAGGAGAAATATGTGAATTTAAGCAGAAGGTCTGTCATGTTCTGATATGCATAACCTGTGAAAGATTATCTTAGATTGACCTTTCTCCTGGCTAGGGCAGAGGTAACTACTTAATGCTGTGAACAGGACATCAGAACAACAGGAGTGTGCCTAACCGAAGCCCTGCATGAATTGGAGGAAGGAAAAGACTCTTCCTAACCAAACAACCTTGTCTCCAGAAAGCCAAGACTTATGTCAGTATCAGTGTCCCTGCTAATCTACTCAGGCAGCTCTGAAGCCAACCAGAAGATGAGAGGCTGGCCATTCCAATTCATTGCTTATCTTTTTCGGTTTACATAGGACCTCCATGTCTGCACTGCATGTGTGAAAAGACCTGTCCGCTGACCCTAAGGACCTTTCTCCACCTTGGCTATTCTCCCTAGAGCTCCTACCACCTCCAAATATAATGCCACCAGCTGGGGCCCAAGTGTTCAACACATGGAAAACATTTCATATTCAAAGCATAATGTCACTCTCTTGGACTCCAAAGGCTCATAACTATTTCATAATGTAAAATTCTGTTAGTCTGTCTACAAGAGTTTCCACAATCTTAACAGTTTGAATACTATTCAGAAGTCTAAGTTTAGAGTCTCTACTGAAACTCAAGGCATTCTTTTAGCTGTGAGATCCTGCAATTTTTTTTTAAAGTTACATACTCCCAAAATAAAATGGCACAGAATAAACATTCCTAATCCCATAGGAAGATTGGGAATATATAAAGGCCTATATGCTTCTGATTATATAAAATAATACTTATTGAAATTGCAAGAAATGGAAATGAAAGGTTGATTTTCTTCTTTTGTTTTCTTTTTTCTTGTTTACTAATATGGCTTTGGGAGGGCAAGGTGTCACAGAAACAGAGGGACAGAGGATGAACAAATGTAGCAGTGGAACTCACTTGTAGAAAATTCACTACATAACTTGTGAGTGTAGATAGGAAGGAAAAACTGGAAGAGAGCAAAGGAAGAGGTGACATTATCCAAAAAGAAATGTACTAATTACCTGACTTATGTAACTATAACCCCTCTGTCTATCACCTTTTTGATAACATTTTTTAAATATTTGGCTTTCTTTTAATGGCACTGATCTCTTAAGAAACTATATGTTTTATAGCCTCAGATTTACTCTGGCTTTTTTGATACATCTGCAAGGCTTTTGTTTGTTTGCTTGCTTTGTTTTTTGTTGGTAGTGGGCTTGAACTCTGAGCCTGCGTACTGTCCCTAAGCTCTTCAGCTCAAGGCTAGCACTCTACCACTTGAACCACAGCACCACTTCCTGTAAGTTTGTTAAGTTTTTCTACTTTGCTGTTTTCCTTCCTTAGTCTCACTATAAGCCTGGCTAAAAGAAGCCAGCAATAAGTCTACTATAGTCTGAATGCTATGCTGTCTTGATATTACTTATGTTTAAATTCAAACACACTCAAAGTCTTAGGACATGGAGAAAAATACAGACAGATTCTTTGTAAAAATGCAATATACCAGTTCTCAATAGAGTCTTTATTCCTGTCTGCCACTTGAAGCTTGACTATTCTCTTTCTGGTCTTCTGAGCTCTCACCAGAAAGAATTGCCCAGTAAGCTCAAAACTTTCCCCAAATTCCCCTCACAAACCAATTTAAAGGCTTCTGAACAACAGTCAGGCACAGCAGTGACCCTGTTCTTCTGGTATATGCTCTGCCACCATGATATTCTGTCCAAGTCCAGAGGAACAAGCAAACCCATGGGTTGGGTCCTCTGAAGCAGCTAGCACAGGAAGCTACTGCATCAGGCACTTTATCAGAGTGATAACAAAAGTAACTCATATGGCATGCCTTGGCTCTGGGGTTTGTTTTGTGGTTGTTGTTGGGTTTTTGTTTTTATTTTGTTTGAGGATTTTGTTTTTGTTGGACACTGTAAAGCCAGCATGTTTATTCTTATCTGGCTAGTGCGTGCATTTTACAGATATGGAAAACATATTGTTATAGTTAACTATCATGTGTAATTTAAAAACTAGTTAGTTGCAGTAAATTAATGGTTGCTTGGCAACCACGTGGAGGATTTGAAAGAAAGCAGTCTATTACTGCTCAAATCAACACATCAAGATCTGCTTAAGCACCCTGAGTTCTGCAAGACAGAACTAAACCCCGGAGTAGACAACGGGAGAAGGGAGAGAATGTTCACATTTTACAGCTTTGGTTATTTGTAGGAGGGTAGAGAAAACGTAAATTGCAACTCATCTCCTAGCTTGGGTTAGAGCTACCCAATTTAAGAACAAGTACTAATTAGCTGGCAGAAAAGCTCAGCTGTGACTTGGCTAAAAATGGGACCTCACAGAAATGTACTTAGAGCAGAGAGTGAAGCTGATTCGCTTAGCATGTGAGAACTGGACTTGATGCTGACAAAACAACATGTGGGAAATGAGTTTGGGAACAATTTTTAAACTTCAAAGCATTTTGGTACAGAAATGGCCATCTAGCTTGCCTGTAATAGAATCAGAAATCAAATCCAGCCAGATGCTGGATTAGGCTCACACCTAAAATTCTAACTGTTCTGGAGACTGAAGTCTGAGGATTGTGGTCCAAAGCCAGCCTACACAGACCAATCCCTGAAATTCTTTTTTTTTTTTTTGAGTTTTGTCCATTTGATTTTTTATATTGTCAGGATAATGTATACATGGATTATAGTTTCATTCGTCAGGTAGTAGGTGCATCACTTCTCACACATTGATACCCCTTCTCATGTTTTTGTCCCCACATCCCTCCCCCATCTCCTCCCAATCATCATATTTCCCCCCTTCCCTTTCCTATTTCAAATAAACATATATACAATATACCAGGTAACAAAGTCAGATACAGTAACAATATGAGATTAACCATAAGGGCAAAAAAAAGAAAGAAATAAGAGTACCTGAAAACAACAATCACACAAGATAAAGCTCTTGTTTCCATATCTTAGAGTTCCTTTCATTTATTCTCGTCCTATATGACCTCATGTACCTAGGTTTTGAGCTATTGTAATCCTCTGCTAGGAGAGTCCTCAATGTGTACTAATTATTACAAATGAGGGAAAACATTGAGCCTATGTTCCTTTGGGTTTGGCTTACTTCACTTAATATGTTTTTTTCCCCAAGTCTTTCCATTTCCTTATTAATGGGGCAATGTCATTCCTTCTGATGGCAGCACAGAATTCCATTGTGTATAAGTACCACATCTTCTTGATCCAATCATCTACTGAGGGGCATCTGGGTTGGTTCCATATCTTTGCTATGGTAAATAGTGCTGCAATGAACATCACTGTGCTAGTGGATTTAGTATGTCCTTGTTTCTGGACATTTGGGTAAATGCCAAGGAGTGGAATTGCTGGGTCATAGGGGAGCTCTATGTTTAGTCTTTTAAGGAACCGCCAAACTGCTTTCCATAGTGGTTGAACAAGTTTGCACTCCCATCAACGGTGCAGTAGTGATCCCTCCTGGCCACATCCCTGCCAGCATCTGTTGTTAGATTTCTTGGTAATGGTCATTCTAACTGGAGTGAGGTGGAATCTCAGAGTTGTTTTGATTTGCATTTCTTTTATGACCAGAGATGTTGAGCATTTCTTCATGTGTCTATAGGCCATTTTTATTTCTTCTTCAGAAAAGTCTCTCTTTATGTCTTTAGCCCACCTTTTATTGGGATGGTTGTTTCTTTAAGGATTTGTTTTGGAGAGATTCAATTTTTTAGCTGTAGATATATTTTAGATATGAGGCCCTTGTCACTAGCCTTGTATGGCTAGTGAAGATCTTCTTCTACTGTACCCAACCCCTAAATTCTTATCTCCAGTTAACCAACAAAAAGCCACTCTGAGCAAGAGAGGAAGGAAGGAAGGAAGGAAGGAAGGAAGGAAGGAAGGAAGGAAGGAAGGAAGGAGAAAGGAAGAAAGAAGGGACGGAAGGAGGAAGAGAGGGAGGGAGGGAGGGAGAGAGAGAAAGGAGGAAGGCAGAAAATGATATTGACTCTGGTCATAAAAGAAATGCAAATTAAAACAACTCTAAGATTCCACCTCACTCCAGTGAGAATGGCCAGGATCAAGAAATCTAATAACAACAGATCCTGGTGGGGATGTGACCAGGAGGGATCACTACTATACTGTGGGTGGGAGTGTAAACTCATTCAACCACTATGGAAAGCAGTGTGGAGATTCCTCAAAAGACAAACCGTATGACCCAGCAATCCTACTTCTTGGCATCTACCTAAATATCTAGAAACAAGGCCATACTAAACCTTCCAGCACAATGATGTTTGTTGCAGCATTATTCACCATAGCTAAGATATAGAACAAACACAGATGCCCCTCAGTAGATGAATGGATCATGAAAATGTGGTTTATTGACACCATGGAATCCTATGGTGTCATCAAAAGGAATGACATCACCCCATTTGTAAGGAAAGGAAAAGACTTGGAAAAAATCATATTAAGTGAAGGAAGCCAGATCCAAAGAAATATGGTTTCCCTCATTTAGAACAATTAGTACACTTTTAGGATTCTCCTATCAGAGGATCATTATAGCTCAAAAGCTATGTACCTATATCCATATAGAATGAGGCTAAGTGATTTGAACTCCAGGATATAAAAACAAGAGGTTTATCTTTGTGATTGTTGTTCATAATGTACTATATGAAGCTATTTCTTTTCTCTTCTTTTCCCTTTAAGGTTTATTGCATATTGTTACTGCATCTGACTTTGATACCTGGTATTGTATACAGGTTTATTTGGGTACTTGAAAATGGAAAACTAGGGGAAAAACAAGATGAGTGGAAGAGGGTAGGGGAGGGGAAGTGGGAAAAAAAACATGGGAAGAGGTAACAATGTCCAAGAAAGTAATATACCTTGTATATAAGGGTTTTTTTTGTTTATTTAAAATAGGGAAGGGAAGAGGGAAAAACAAGATGATTGGGAAGGGTTGAGGAAAGGGAAATGGAGTAAAAAACATGAGAAGGGATATCAATGTGCAATAAATAATGCACCTACTACCTGACAAATGTAACTGTAACCCCTCTGTACATTATCCCGACAATAAAATAAAATAAAATTTTAAAAACAAAATAAATTAATTAAAAAAGAAGTAATGTACCCACTACCTGATAGATGTAACTGTAACCCCTCTATACATCATCCAACAATAAAATAAAATTAAAAAGAAAGAAAATGATACTGACAGTTTTGACTGAGACGATTTTAATGTGGAAGTCTCCAGCTGAATGAAGTTGGTTGGCTAGAGGTCAATCTAATAACCAAGAAACAGGTTTGGGAAAAAGGAGGGCATTTTTTAATGAAAGAAAGGCATGGAGACAGCTCTGGATTATTGAAGCTTTCTAAGAGGGTTCGAGGAGCACATACAAGTTTGGAGTATATTTCAGAAATCATTTTAAAACTCTATGTAGTCATGACTCAAAGCCATAGAAATGGAGTGGAGTTGAGAGAGACATGCTGAAAAGTGACATTGATCAAGATGCATTGAAATCCAGAAATTAACACACTGAATTGGAACCCCTTTGTACAACCACTTAAAGATTGTTTAAAAAAACTAAGATAGAAAAATTTAAATGATTAAATGCTACCTAAAATAATTTATTTTGAAATTGCTTTATGCTTAGTTTTTTACTACATTCAAAATGTTAGGCTAAGCAAAGTTGGTTTTTTTATTAAATTAAATTAATTTAAATTAACCTCATATCTTTTTTGCAAATAAAAATATATTAGGTTGCTGAAAATGGAATTATTTTGCTGGCCTCCAAGTTACACTTTTCCAGTCTCAGCCTCCAGGTTTCTGGGATTGCAGGCATAAGCCATCATGTCTGGCCAACATCTCTTAAACCATTTGTGCCCAGCCAATTCTTTTTTGTGGGTCCTGTGGCTTGAACTGGGCCTGGGCACTGTCTATGAGCTCTTTAGCTCAAGGCTGCCATTCTACCCCTGGGCCTGGATGTTGTCCCTGAGCTCTTCAGCTCAAGGCTACCACCCCACCCTTCAGCCAAGCCCCACCCTCCGTTTTCTAGAGGTTAATTGGAGATAAGAGGTTCAGGTTCTTTTGTGCCTGGGCTGGCTTTGAACCTTGATCCTCAGATTTCAGCCTCCTGAGTAGCTAGGATTATAGGTGTGAGCCTCCGCACCTGGCACCAGCCAATATTTCTTAATCAAGCACGTGGATATAATATACTCTGGAAAGATATAGAAAACCTCGGTAACAGCCAGTGCCTCAAGGAAGTACATTGTAAACTTTTAAAATCCACCTGGATTTATTAATAATTAATAAACCACACAATTTTAAGTAAGTTCAAAACACTTCACTGTGCGTGGTTCAAAAAAAAAGTGGCATCATGAGAATGAAAAGATCTGATCAGAGACTCGAATGTGAAACCCCTCGGGCTTGTCAGTATTTCCCAGGTCTTCAGTGCGCTGTGCACCAGCTCTGAATCCCTTGTCTTCCTCACTCTAAATCTGGAAGAGACCACAGGCAGCCGCTGGTCCCTGTGAGACCCTGCTTCCCAGAGTCCGTGGGTAACAGGAGGTGTGCTGTCCACACCTAAGCTGCATGCATCTTCCATACAGCACCTCACTCCTCCATGCCCAATGCCCCCCAGGGGAACAGATGCAGCCGCTCAGGGAAGGAGAAGAAGAAATCACTGCATGTTCAGGATGGAAATGAGCCTCTCTCGCATGGTTTCCGTCTGTGGCTGGTCAAATCTATAGATGTAGGCCTCGGGTCTGTATGTGGATAGATGGCTGCTCTGAATTTATCTGGTGCTGGTGAAAACAAGACAGACAGACCTCCCGGCACGGATTCCCAGAGGCTGGAAGCCCTCTGTGCATTCAGTGAGTGCACTTTGATGTGCATGTTTTTTTTGCCTTCCCCCTCAAGATCACAAATGTATTTGTAGTATCTCAGGTAAATATACCCTAGGAACAGTTTTTTTCTTTTCTTTTTTTCTTTTAAGGGTTTGAGGTTTGGGTGGTTGTTTTGTTTGTGTTTGTTGCTGTTGTGGTTTTGCTAATCCTTTCACCAACCTTTGCTGTGCCTCCTAGCATTTCTGGATGGAATTAATATAAGGCTGAATCCCCTTCAGTTATTTGTCTTTCCAACTTTATTTTACTTTTATCTTAAATTTTATTTTATTGTGGAGGTGGTGTATAGAAGGGTTTATCCCAACTTTTGAAAAATTAGCTACTATATTGTCCTAGTCATAGAAATAACGTATTATTTCCAGGAAATGGATATTTTTCTTGAACAATATTTGGGGATTTGATATGCTTTACAAATAACTCATATTTTCAGCTTTTCAAAAACTTGTCTCCAAGATTGTCTAACTCCTACCATTCCCCTTTACATCCAACTCAGCTCTGTTCTAAGATGAGTATTTACTCTGGTTCTTTTTTCTCTCTAACTCCAAACAGAGCATATTTCCAGTAATCCTCCCCTCTCCTCCTTTCTCTCTCCCCTTCCCCTTCCCTCCCGTCTCTCTTCTCCCCCTTTCTCTCCCCCCCCCCATCTCTCTGCCCCTCTCTTTCTTCCCCCAACCCTTCCTTATTCCCATTGCACTTCTGGCCATGCCCACAAGGTGGCGGTGGAGACACACCTCAGAGAAGGCCCAGGCCTGGAGGCTTCTCCCCAGTGTGGCCTCTGTTGGTTCTAGTTCCTTGGAAGGTGGGGAGCCTCAGTAATGACTCACAACAATAAACAAACTTGGAAAATGACATAAACATGATCATAACAGGAATCATTGTGAACCATTTCTCATCTTTCCTCTGACCACTGTAGTTAGCAGCATTCAAAGAACCAGGAGACTTGACCTCATGCCCATTCCAGTTTAACAGTCCAGCCAGAGTCGGCCTGCTCACCTGTCCTGGATTCTGTGGTGTGACCATCTGTGCACCTAATATTCACATCTCTGCAGAAAGCACCCCCCTCCCCCCGTCCGGAGCTGCTTTGCATACTGTGAATGTCTGTGCATCTTATCACATACGCATATTCAACCTAGGCTTCCGTGATGTACCCCAGAAAGAGGCTGCAGACACTGGGTACCAAGCCCTGAAGCACTCACAGATTCTGAGAACCACAGAGGATGTCTAAATATACAGCTGGGCATACTTGTTTTTTCGAGTCTTGGGGACTGAATTCAGGGCCTGAGCACTGACCTTGGGTTTTCATTACAGCTAGAGCTCTACCACTTGAGCCACAGCACACTTCCAGCTTTTCTATGGATGTGGTACCGAGGAATCAAACCTGGGTCTTCGTGCATGCTAGGCAAGCACTCTACCAGGCCCAGGACTTACTTTTTAACTCTTCCTGCTCTGAAAAATAATTCACACAAGACAAAATGACCAAATCAGTATTTATTTCATTTAGCAGAGCATGGACTGTACCTACTGAAGACATTGCTCATACATTGCAATTCCAAAGGTGAAGTGTTCTCCTTTCCCACCATCATAAAGCTGAAAATCACAAGTGAAGATTTTTAAGTTAAATTGGCACCACTGGCTCATGCCTGTAACCCTGGCTACTCAGGAGGATGAGATCTGAGGATCATTATTTGAAGTCAGCCAGGAAGGAAAGTCCATGAGACTCTTATCTCCACTAAACTGTCAAAAAGTTGGAAGTCGAGCTGTGGCTCAAATGGTGCAGTGCTAGCCTTGAGCAAAAGAAGCTTAGGGACAGCTCCCAGAATCTGAATTCAAGCCCCAGGACCAGTGCCTCCCCCCAAAATCATAACTTTAAATATCCTAAGAAGTAGCTTATGATCCAGCCATACCACCCATGGGGTATTTATTCAAAACCTTACAAATCAGAATACAGTGAAAACACTTGCACACCCATGTTCCTTGCTGCACTGTTCACCATAGCCCAGTTATAAACACAGTCTAGATGTCCTGCGATGGAAGAGTGGATCAATAATCCCTCTCTCTCCCTCCCTCCCTCCCCCCCTCCCTCTCTCTCTCTCTCTCTCTCTCTCTCTCTCTCTCTCTCTCTCTCTCTCTCTCTCTCTCTCACACACACACACACACACACACACACACACACAAACACAATGGAATTTTACTCATCCCTCAGGAAGAATAGTGCATCATCTGCAAAGAAATGAATGGACCTGAAAAATGGAAAAATCATTACATGAAGTAAGTCTCAGAGACAAACACGGCACAAGTTCTCTCTCATCTTAAATTATAAGTATATATATGTATGTATATACAGTATCATATGCATATGTGCACCAACATATTACCTAAATTATGATACATGCAAGAGAATATTGCTGTGACATAAACTCCTTTGGACAGCTAACTTACACTCTAACAAAATGAATACCAGAAAGCTGAAACATGTTGCTGGGGAAAGGGGAGGGAGAGGGGAGGGAGGGCAGACTTCTTTCAGAGTGTTTCTGCGTAAACTTCACCTTAGAACTCAGCTCAGTCTATCCAGATGGCTGTCCTGTTCCCCTATGTAAAATATTCCAGAGAAGCATCACTCCGAACCAACACCACTTCTGCATATGGAGAGACTCCACATCACAGATGCCAGCAGGGCTCTGGCTCCTATTGTAGTTCCTTTCCGTTGTAACACAATACCTAAGTCTGGGCAATTTATAAAGAATTAAGGTTTATTCATCTCCGAGGATGGGTGTCTAGGAAGTCCAAGAGTACAAGGACCAGCACTGGGACAACTTCCTGGAAGTTTCCTTGCTGTGTCAAACCCTGTGTCACACAAGGAAGCAGAGCAAACAGCTTAGCTTGAGTCTCTCTTCCCCGTCAGGCCACTAATACCATTATGAGAACCCCACCCTTGGGATTGTCACCTAACCCTAATTTCATCCCAAAGGTTCCCCATTCAAATACCATTCAGATAGAGTTGAGCTTCCCTAAGCATGTGAACTCTGGGGCCTATGTGGCAAACAGCAGCTCTTTCTCTCTTCACCTGGCTTAGGCCTTGAGCTTCCCTCTTGACAGCGCAATAGATCTCAGCCTGTGGGAGAACCAGTAGCCATGGTTGCCAGGCTGCTCAGGTAGATCCACCCTGCCTCCTGATCCCAGCCTGCTGCTTCTGTACGAGCTCACCTGTCCCCCTCAGAAGAGACTTCACCTGGCTTGGAGCCTACAGTCCTGTTCACAAATCAGTCAACACACACTTCACTCATATATTATTGAAGCAGGACGGGCGTTTGGCCTCAGGGCCAGGGCATTCTCACTTAACTTTTTCACTCAAGGCTGCTTCTCTAGCACTTGAGCCACATCTCTAGTTCTAGCATTTTTCTGGTTAATTGGAGGTAAGAGTCTCATTGACTTTTCTGCGTGGCTGGCTTCAAATCTCAGCCTCCTGGATAGCTTGGGTTATAGATGTGAACAATATAGATTTGAACAATAATTCTGCTTCTGAACAATTTTTTCTGTGGTCTGGCCATAAATCTTTCCAATTTCTCTTGGTTCCATAAGCATTCCAATTTCCAGTATTTGTTACCTAACCATCCATATTAAATACATATACTCCAATCCCTTGCACATTTATCTCTTCAGTCTTCCATATGGAAAATGCAATTTTAAATTCCAGCATGACCCACAATTAACCAGAGGAACCTGGACAATGATGTGCACATGAGAAAGCGTAGATCTCAGATGACCGTTCCACCACTGTCTTTGATTGACAGCCTAATACCTGCACCTTTCATTTTTAGACTCTCTCAATGTCCTCCAGTTTTAAAGAAATAAAACCAGATAGAGACTCAGTGAGATTAGATATCTGATCTTCAGTCATATGATTCAATCTACAGCACAGAGCTGGCACCAAGCCTGGCTGTGAATTCCATCTTTTCCCACTAACCATCATCTTGCAAGAGCAAGATGAGATTCAGAACCAGGAATCTGGGCCACTGGGAAATCTACTCTCCTGTAAGTATAGCTCCTCTGACCAGAGTGCTTTTCTGCTCAAATTTTAGAGTATTCTTTGGGGGCCTCTGCAAAGTAGCTCATCCATGAGAGATAAATAAAAGAGCATGGCAGAAGTCAGCCAGTTACCTTTGGAATCCAAGCTCGTAGGGGACGTTCCTGTTTACAAGATCACTTTCCGAACGCCCTCATGGTTGCTTTAACACTGGCTTGGTATGATGTATAAAGTTCACTTAACAGGACTGCGAATGCATGCCAGGAGATTAACTTTGAAGGAAGCCAAGTCCCAGGTGAAAATGATCACGAGAACACAAGAGAGGCCCCATTTCACACCTGATAACACCTACTTTCCTTTCAAATGGGAAGTGGCACATCACTGTTGCTAAGGAGCTGTCCTCTATTCCCCGAACCCCTGGCTGGCTAGGTCTTCCTCTCTGAGATGCTAGGCCAGCCCAAGAACGATTTGGGGAGGGGCTTGTAAACAATGTGTTGCCACAAACCTGTCCTTGTTCCTCTCTGAACTCTTTGATGGGTAGGGGAGCCTTGAGTTCTCAGTGACCAGTGTAATACCTAATGCAAAGTATCCCC
Source organism: Megascapheus bottae (assembly GCF_031878675.1). Taxonomy (NCBI): domain Eukaryota; kingdom Metazoa; phylum Chordata; class Mammalia; order Rodentia; family Geomyidae; genus Megascapheus; species Megascapheus bottae. The sequence continues at coordinate 77,648,968 of NC_143513.1, forward strand.
TGCCCACGCCGCCCCTCCCCCGCCTCTCTCCCAATCAATCTTGTTCTGTATGTATTATGGACAGGTGAGCATTGAATTCTCAGTGCAATAGCTAGTATAATACCTGACGCAAAATATCTACTTTTTCTCTCTAATTTCTGTCTCACGCTCTCACAAGCACAGACACACAAAAAGACAGAGACAGAGAGAAAGAAAGAGAGAAATATAGAGAAAGGGCAAGGAAGGAAGTGGAGGGAAAGCAGGGCGCAGAAGACAGAAAGGAAAAGACAGAACGGGAAAGGCAGCAAAAACTAGAGGAGCCTGCAGAAGCTCTGCGGGGTGGGATGAGGAGTTCTCAGTTAATAAGCTCATTCCTCTGTATTCTCTGGTAAGGGAGCACCGATGGTGTTTTCAGTTCCCAGACACTAATTTCAACTGACACACTATTGCATCCTCCAGCCCTCTAAATACTTGAGAATTGCCTTTCCTCCAGCGCTGGCTTTCTGCAAAGATGGTGGATGCCCTACCGGGCCAACTCTGGGGACTCACTCCTAGATCTACCCAGTGTCACGGTGGGTGTCACAGTCTTAGGCGCCCTAGCTTCCTTTTCACCTACTGAATCCTTGTCCTGAGAGCTGGCTCAAACTTGGGCAACATTTGGTGACTTTCCAGTGGGGTGACTGCTCCTAGCCTTGTCCTCGCTCACTGCTGACTGGATAAGGTATACAAACGACATTCCTGTAGGTCACCCTGCATCGTCTTCCATGTTATTAGCCATCTCTAAAGGTCGTGTTATTTACATTTATTTCATCTGCCTTTTCTCTTTTTAATGGTTATTTAATTTTAAGTTGATTTTATTTTGTTGTGATGCAGTTACGTAAGTAATGAGTACACTTCTTGTCAAACAGCGCCTCCTCCTCCCTCATTTTTCTCCCACTTTCCCCCATCGTAAAGAGCATTTCTAAAAGAGTGTCTTGTGTCACTGTTGTATCGGTTTATCCTTTGTCCTTTCTCTCACCATTTTGTTATTCCTCTTCTCTTCCCCAAATCAGATAAAGGTATATACAAGACACAGAGTATTAGAATCAAAAAGAGTGATGATAGATGATAAACCAAAGGGGGGGAACGAAAGAACTTCACACAGTGCACTTGAAGCAGCATTCTGGTTAGCACCATTTTATATGTTCTTCTATACAAAGCTATCCCAGACATATACTCATTGTTGCAAAGGAGGGAAACCATGAAGCCTGTGTTTCTTTGGGTCTTTCTTACTTTACTTAATACGTTTATCTGCCTTTTCAGCAGGATTGGTGTACATGCTTTGCATTTGAATTAAGTGTGGTTATGTCTCCTCTGCTGTCCAGTTACCTGTGGCCCAGGTAACTGGAGGACTCAGATCCAGCAGCTCCTCACAGGAGCTGCCTCCACTGACAGCCTCTTTAACAGCCCTTCTTCAGTGGACCTGGCACTGCATAGAGTCCTCCAGGGTCTGAGAAAGTTGCTCAGCTGCGAGGGTTTTCTGTCTTACGGAGTAAAAGTATTTCTACTTTTCTACTATTATTTTTCAGTAGTGGGATTTTTAACTCAGGGTCTCAAATTTAGAAGACAAATCTCCATTCCTTGGCCTATTCCCCTAACTTTTATTTACTTTAGTTATTTTTCAGATAGGATATTAGTCCCCCCACATCCCTAGGATAGCCTGTATACCCATGTCCTCCTAATTGGATAGCTTGGAGTGACAAGTGACCCCTCAGAACCAGCGTTATTGGTTGGGATGGGGACTTGCTAACTTTCTGCCCATGATGACTCACCATGGTCGCCCTGATCTTTGCCTCCCAGGTAACTTGGATTACAGCTGGGAGCTACCAGGCCAGCTACATGTCAACATTACTGTCTAAGCCTTTTGATTCCCTCTTATATAGTCTTCCAAGTAATTTTTGGCATTGCTATTTACTTTAACAAAAGCTTTTATTTTTGCAACACTTCCATGAGTCAGCAAATAGTATATATCTTTCTAGGCTCCTTGCTAAAGCATTAAATTATGCATGACAGAGGAATGGCTCCCTTACCCAGCTTTATATTCCAACCACATCCTTGATCGGCCACCGCTTGCTCCTTGCACTGTCCCAGCGTGGGCGCCAGTGCTCTCAGGAGTTGGTTGTATAACATCTCCACTCTGTGAGCAGCCTAACCTCCTCCTGTTATGCTGAGAATCAACTCTATTTATAAATCTGGTAGAAGGTGAAGAGATGGATAGAGAGCCTCGGGCAGAGAAATACTGTTTTATAAGGTACATATCTTATTTGAGTTCTGCGCATTCCTGACATGGGAGGGGGGCGGCGGGGGAGGCTTATCTTCCTACAGGAGAGCAAATTATTTCCTCAGGCTGAGGGTTTCCAGGGGAATGTGTTTTTCGGGTTTCTCAACTGCATCAATCCAGAAATTTTAACCAAGACCAAGATAAATTAAGTCACGCTCAGAAGGGATTAATGTTGACCTCACCCACTACATGGCTCCATATGAGAATAAGTTGTTATAAGTCAAGCTATGGGGCACCTCTTGGCTCTCCCTTTTGCTTCCTGTCCTTACCAGGTGACCCCCATTTACACACACCCCAGCCATTGTTGATGGCGCTACCACGAAACCCTTGCCAATCAAGCAGCTGGGGTCATGCTCTTAAACCTACAGAGCTGTGAGATAAATTTATCATTATAAAGTATCCAGTCTCAAGCCTTCTGTTATAACAAAAGAAAACAGACTAATATATCTAATATATTGCTAAGTAACTCACCTGCATTACTGTCCATAAGGTCATGTCTATAACTATATCACCCCAGTAACGATGCTTACCAATACCTACCATTCTCCACTGTCCGTAAAGTTACTCTTCCCAAACCAGAGAGAAAAATCTATATAATGTCATTTGTTGATCATATCATCTATTGTTCTAGGGTCCATCAGTTTCTCTGGTGATGGTGTATTCATGGATTCTGGACCTATCTTCAGAGCCCCTGCTTCAGGACACCTATACTATCGTCTGACATGGAATGAATGTTCTAGAACCAGAGTCTGGGATAGGAATTCCTATTTTATTATAGGAATACAGGACAAGTAAAGGAAGCTGAGCAAAAGCTATTTCCTTAGTTGAATCTGAGCATACTCAAAATAAAAATCAAAGGATTAGGGGATTTTCCCAGTAGGGAAAATTTGGGGTGGAAATTGCTCCCAATCAATTGGTGTCATGGTAAAACAAATCAAACAACATTTTGTGTCACGCTGTCAGTCATCCTGTCTCAGTCTGTGGGCTTTCCTTAGGCAGAGGGGGCCCCTAGCTTCTCCCAGGAGCTGGCTCCTGTCCAGCCAAGAGCAATGCTGCATAGAAGGTGATGCTGTGACCTGCTGGGGACTGGCATGGCAATGGATTTCTAGAAGGAACAATGAGGAGGTACCAGGAGTTCCCAAATTTTACAATCCTCCAAAGTTATCTAAGTGTAAGAGAAGTCTAGTAGACAGACTCAGGTGGCTTAAGTCTCTAGACATTGCCAACATCAAGAAAACGTTCAAAGAAGTCATAAATAAATGATTGAACTGCTTGCCTGTGTAGGGCTGAAGCCCTGTAAAATCAGAAGAGCCCTTAACATCCTCAGCATGACTGTTAGCATCGAGTATCAAAAGGCAAAAGTTAGAAGACCAAGGTTGGTCCCCCTGTCTTATTCTAAAAGGAATGTGCTGAAGTCTGTCTGGGGCTATGAAAAAGAGAAAACAGATATAAAACTTGGAATTGTATCTAGTTTTAGCTATATGGGGAAAATACTGGATGTCTAGGTAGATGAAGAGAGCATGGGCCAGCCAGGCATCATTGGCTCATGCTCTTATTTATTCAGTAGGCTGAAATTTGAGGATCACAGTTCAAATTCAGCCCAGGCAGGAAATCCCATAAGGTTCTACCTCCAACTGACTCCCAGATCGCTGGGTATGGAGCTGTGACTCAAGATGCAGAGTACTAGCCAAGAAGAAGAAGAAGGAGGAGGAGGAGGAGGAGGAGGAGGAGGAGGAGGAGGAGGAGGAGGAGGAGGAGGAGGAGGAGGAGGAGGCGGCAAGAAGAAGAGCGGGAGGAAGAGGAGGAGGAGGAAGCTTACAAACAGTGCCTGGGTTTTGAGTTCAAGCTCCAGGATTGGCACAAAGATTGAAGGGGTGGTGCGGGAGGAAAGAGCACAAGGGAGAGAGAGATCATATGCATACATGTACAGTTTTGTATGAAATTGTTTCAAACAATGTTGAACCATACACATTCATGCCCTTGAGAATAATAGGAAATATATTCAGAAAAAATGTCATGAAAAAATTGTTTTGCTCACATAATATTGTCTCAGCATAACTGGAAATAATGACCAAAGAATTAAGAGATTATCCAGATATAAATATGATTTATTTAGCTAGACCATGGAAAGATTAATGTCAAAGTCACTGTGACTATTTTGAAATATCTTGCAATATTGTATTGAGAGGTTTATTATTTTGCATCAAAACTAGCATTTATTTCAATTTAAATACTCTGAGTCCAACTAAAGAAATTTGAAGCATAATGTTCAATAAAGATGACCAAATACCCGAACCCAGATCAACTTTCTGAAAGGATTGACTCAAAGAAAAATATTGCACAGGTCTAGGACAAAATACTATCTGCTTCAGACTTGAGTATCCTATACACAGTAGATAGAATTTAGGTTAGAAATTCAAATCAGAAGAGGAAGAAAAAGGGAAGAGGAGGAAGGGGAGGAGTAGGAATGGGGAGAAACAAGAAGGGGAGGAGGAGGAACAGCCAACTTCAGAAAAGAACAGTAGAAGTCCATAGACAATCAATCCAAATATTGGAAATATTGGTGCATGTTTTAAATATTCAGATTGAGTGTAGAACCCTAAGGACTCTCTGGCCACTCAAGCAAGTATTGAAAATTCTTACTGAAGAAAGACACTTAGGGAGAGCGTAGGCTGACATTGTCCCAAAAGGAATGTACTGGTTTCCTGACTTGTGTGATTGTGGCCCCTGTGTCCATCACCTTTAGAATAACAATAAAATTTAAACAATGAAAAAACACTTACAGCCACTTTACCATGGGCTAATGGCATAAAAGCAACACTTGTGAAATCTACCAAAATTCGGTAAGTGCAGTGGGAGTCAGTGACTTTGGCGCCACAACCCACTTCCTTCCTCCTTTTTCCTAGCTCCATGTGATGGAAAATCCCCTCCAGGGGTTGTGCAACTACAATACCAGGCTTCATTTCCCCAAGCTTCCGATGAGAGCTATAGATAGCATCTTCTTAGAAGCAGTAAATAGGCAGAATCTGTCATCCTTCCCCAGTTACTTGTTGCATAAGCTAATTTCCAGGACAGGCAAGAGGTGAGCTCAGAGCCAGGTTCTCTGACTCTATGTGCCCAACAGCACAGAAACTCCACCTCCGGTTCCTTGATAATGCAGAGCCCCCAGTCTAACCACCCATATGGTAGAAGTTCCACTCCAAAGAAGATGAGCCAAGAAGAAGCTATTTCCATGTCTAGCACCTTTCAGCCCAAACAGAAGTGTCACAGATACAACGCTACATCCATGCCCACCCTCAGTTCCAGACAATTTTCTCAGTGAGAAACCCAAGTCATAAAACCAAAAGCCTTAAGAAACTGCCTTCATTTGTAACAGAATTTGGGAATATTCAAGTACATCCAAGGAAACTTTCAGAAACAGTGACAGTTTTAATGTAAAGCCTCTCCCCAAAGGCAGGATGACAATTCGTAAGAACTACATGACCAACTGTGGACTACATAGTTTAATGGACAGAACCAGAGGAAGAAAGAACTAAATGTCTTCCTTGAATGGGAGCAGCTGACAAATTCTGGCCTCAAAATTAACTCTGAAAAGGAATCAAAACTTACTAGAATAGACCTGTGAAGTGACATATGCCACTAGTTATAACATAAAAAGTAGGACCATCAGCTGGCTGTCAGTGGCATTTAGGAATGGGCCGTGGTCAGAGTAATGAAAAGGTCACCTCAAGATGCTATGTATATGTCTAGCCGAGCCTGAGCTCAGAGGAACCACAGCTCAGGGCACTAAGGAAGGGAAACAGAGTCACTAGAAGCCACTAAGTCAACAAAGACACTAAGTTGGTCCATCTAAGACATCAGTCATATTAATTACAAAGCCCCAATAACAACCCCCTCAAGATGGCGGTACCACTACTGACAACGAACAACTCGCTCTCTAAAAATGTCCACTTTTTAACAAAATGTAGAACAAATGCAAAGGAACGGGAATATGTGACCCACAGGGGAAACATAGATGACAGAATATGCATGTGGGAGACGACAGAGGTCACATTTAACTTTAAAGAAGACATTACCATTAACTAAAGCAAACACTATGGCAACACAAATTATAAACAGAAATCCTAGAGCCTAATAGGTTGAATGAAAATTTCGTAGAGGAATTAAATCGTGTATTTTAACTGACAAAAGATGTAATTAACAAAGACGGAAGACATTGAAAATTAAAAAAAAAAAGCCTCATAGAAATAAAGGTCATTACTAAGTACACTAAAATACATGTAATGGGATAACCAGAATAGAAAAGCTACACAGAATCATTAAAAGAAAGGCCAAGCATATTGAGACATGCTTATAATCCCAGCTAGTCAAAAGGCAGAGAGAAGGAAGATGGCGGTGCCAGGCCTGTATGAAGAAAAAGCTAACGAGACCTTCAACTCAACCAATCACCTGGACATGGTGGCATGTATCAATCATTTAAGCTACATGGGAGATGGAGTGTAGATGTAGGAAGTTTACAACTGAGGTCAGTCTTGGGCAAAAATGTAGGACTCTTTGGGGAAAAAAAAACAACCCTAAAAGCAAAACAAACTAACAAACAAAAAATTCCAGGGGGCCTGGCTCTAGTGATCGAGTGCCTTCCTAGAAAGTTCAAAGCCCTGAGTTTAAACCCTAGTAAGGCCAATGGTTGAGTGTTTTCTAAAATTAAAGTAAAAAATACTAATTTACACATTCCTAAAGGTCTTTAAATGCCAAATAAACACAAAGGCATTTATAACAAACACAGCAAAACTGCTGAAAGAGAAAGAAAAACAATTTTCAAATTGGCAAGAAAATTATGATTTCCCACACACAAGTAACTTCAGTAAGACAAAATGCTGGTATCTCATTGGCAATGGTTGAGAAAACAATCAATAAATTTGATGTATTTAAAATGCTAAAAAGAAAATACAAGCCCCAGGAATTCTACACTCAGAAAAATCACCTCTCAAAAATTAAGCAAAAAGAAAGATATTTCTAGACAAATTAAAATAAGGAATTTGTTACTGACACATCAATATTACCAGAAGTACTAATGGTAGCTCTTCAAACTGAAAGCAGATAACTTTGGGCAGAATTAGGATATACATAAAACAAACCCCCAAACAAAATAATACTAATAAAAGTAACTTGCAAAATATAAATAAAAGTATGAATCCATAGTTCTTTTCCTGCCCTCCTATCTCTTTTCTTACTCCATTCCTTCCTCTTTCTCTTACATTCTTCTTCCTTTCTTCTCCCTTCACTTTTTCTTTAACTCTATTCATCTATTTCTATTTCTATCTCTCTCTTTTCTTTTTTTTGGCCAGACCCAGGCTTGAGCTCAGGGCCTGAGTACTGTCCTTGGGCTTTCTCAAGGCTAGCGCTCTACCACTTGAGCCACAGTACCATTTCTGGATTTTTCTATTTATGTGGTACCAAGGAATCTAACCTGGGTCTTCATGCATGCTAGGCAAGCACCCTACCACTAGGCCAAACTCCAGTCTCTACTTCTATTTCTATCTCTATCTCTATCTCTATGTCCATCTCTATCTTCTCTATCTCTGTCTTTGAATTCAGGGCCTGAGCACTGTCCTTGGGCTTTCTCAAGGCTAAGAGCTCTACCTCTGAGCTACAGCACCACTTCTGTTTTTTTTTTTTTTTTTTTTTTTCTGTGTATGTGGTACCGAGGAATCAAACCCAGGTCTTCATGCATGTTAGGCCAAACTCCTGGCACTATCTTTGATTTTTTTTTGAGACAGGATCTATGTAGTTTATTTTAATCTTGAACACCAGACAAGTCTCAAAATATCATTAGGTGAGATGACAGACACATTCCATCATGTCTAGCTGCTCTTCTATTTGTTGTTTTAAAAGCAAATCATTTAAAACATTAAGTACAGAAATAAACAATAATTATGGAAGTATAATACATTGAGCTGTAAGAGTACCTGTGATATGTAACTGTTTTTTGAAATAATGCCCTGATACCAAATGGTAACTTGAATCTGAGGAACAAAAAGAGAAACAGAAAATGTTTCCCTTCTCTGCTTCCTCCCACATCTCAAGAACATACATCTTTGAGTTCAACAGTACAAAGAAGCAGAGACAAAGTCTATGAGTTTCTAGGGCTGGAGTAAAAGATTTACTTGCATCTTCCTTAGTTGGAAGAGTAGAAGTAGATCTTCTATGGAAGGAAAGACACAGGATCTGTGTTTTGTACACAGGGTCTGATTTTATAATGATGATAATGGAAAATTAAGAGTCAGGATTTTTCAGGATACAGAACACGACTTGGTGAAAGCTAATCGTGGAGGAGCTGGCAGCAGCGTTTCACTCCATCCCGAAGGGCCTCTTTGACTTTGTCATTCCGGAGGGTGAAGATGAAAGGATTCAGAAAAGGAGTCACCACGGAAACCATCAGTGAGGCTATCCTGTTGTACTCAGCTGCTTGTGTTTGCTTGGGTTTCACAAAGAGGAACAGGCAGCTGCCATAGCCAATCACAACAAAAGTGAAATGGGAGGCACAGGTGGAGAAGGCTTTCCTTCGGCCAGAGCCTGAGGGGATCTTGAGGATGGTGGAGATGATGTAGGTATAGGAGACGATGGTAGTGATCAAAGAACCAACAATAATGAAAACAGCCCTTACAAAAAGGATAATGTGTATGAAATGAGGGTCATCACAGGAGAGTTTGAGCAATTGGCCTCGGTCACAGTAAAAATGGTCTATTAGGTTTGATTTGCAGAAAGTGGATTGAAAGGTAGCATAGACAGGCCAGATTTCAGAAAGGAACCCAAACACCCAGGCCACAGCTACCACCCAGATGCAGGTGTGGCTGCTCATGATGGTGCTATATCTCAAAGGGTTACAGACAGCCACGTAACGATCCACAGCCATTGCTCCTAGCAAGACAAGCTCAGTGGTCCCCAGAGAGAGGTATAGGAAAAGTTGGGCAATACAGCCATTTGAAGGTATTGTCTGCATTCCAGGAATCAACAACCCCCAAAGCATCACTGGAACAATTATAGTAGTAAGCAGGATCTCCAGGATGGAGAGATGGCCAAGGAAGAAGTACATGGGGGACCGAAGACGTTTGTCAGCACAGACAATCATGATGATAGTTGTGTTTCCCAGGAGTGACACTGAGTACAGCACAAAGAATGTCGTAAAGAGAATGTAGTGTAGCTCCTGGGATCCAGGAAAGCCTAGGAGGAAGAATTCAGTGACACTGGAGTGATTGTCCATCACTTAGGTCTTGCTTCTTCTTCTTACAAAACCTGGACATTGAAAGAGAAGTGGCCCTGCTTCACATGGTCCTGGTCCCAAGAGACAAGAAAGAAAAGCTACAATCAGAACGACTTCCAACCTGTGGTTTGCAGGTAGCAAAGCTGTGTGCAGTGTGTAAGAATCTTACTTTAGTGTGGATGAGCTACTTAATCTACCTCTACCCTAGGTGGAGATACGTCTTCTCTGTGAGTATAAGGAAATCCACTCTTCTTTCCTAACCCTTTCCCCATTGCCCATGCCTAATCCTAGGGCTCAGAGGCTATCATATTCTAATTTTGAGCCCTGCCAACAACAGCCCCTTTGGACCTGGGATTTTCCTGGTTTCTGTTCAGCTAACTTCATCAGAGAACCTAACACTATTGTACAGCATGTTCTAAGGGTAGAACTTTGAACTCCAAGCCTCAGCAATAATGGTAATTCTTAGATCCATGTTGGGGTCAGTAGAAAAAGGCTGGAGTCAAGGATCCATTGATGTACTCAGATTTTCAAAGCTTCATGTCACAGTGCAGTAACCTGTCCACAAGAAACATTGAGGCAACAGTGTAATATTCCTAAGCAGATCTGCACTCACTAACTCGTGTTTCCCCAGTTACTCACTTGACACTACCTTGGAAATGAACTCTACAACTAGAGGGGGAAGAAGGAGAAAATGAGAGAGGAGGTAACAGTATTTAAAAATCATTTGTTACCTTACTCATGTAACTTAACTCCCTGCTCATCATCTTTCCAATAAAGATTTAAAACTAAAATAAATGTTCATATATTAGAAAATGTTCTGGTGAAAGGAAAGACTGTACCTGGCATGGACCAGGCAGAGCCAAGGCTCTCAGCAGCTGAGATGCCCGGCTTTCTGCTATCCCTTCATTTATCCCATTAGTCATTGGTCATCTCTTCAAAGGCTTTGTTCCAACCACTTACCCAAACCAGGAAGGCAAATTTATTATTGCACTTGAATTTTCCTTCCTACAACATGCTACTACCTCAGACTTTATGACTCCTTGATTTCAACCTTCCATTTTCCATTAAACAAGTGTAGCCATGAAGAAAACAACTGAAAACCCTGCCCTCTGCAGAATAGAGGAACACAGGAAAAGGCAAATATAACACATGATCATTATGCTATACAGAAAAAAGGCAGAAGAGAATACAATTTAATCTTCATCTCTGACATGAGAAAATAAACTCCACAAGGATAAACACGTCTTCTTTAAATCTGTATTCCACGATAGCACGTAACATTTATATGTCAGTGTGTGCATGTATCCATATACACACACATATAGCTAGATGCTATCATTTCATCACATCTATCATAGATAGATAGATAGATAGATAGATAGATAGATAGATATTCCCACTTTGTCATTCCTGAGGCAACTCTATTTCTCTATGGCTATTTTACTGCTGACTGATCAGACTTGAAGGGCAGACAGAACTACAAGGCGAGCATAGTGACCTGTTTTTCCACAACCTCTGCATAAGCAGCACTAAATGAAGAAAGGTGAGAGAGAAGGAGGCCCACTGGCATCCGGGCGCTGTGCTATAACCAGTGTTGGGCCAGCACAGGGCTGAGTGTTCTCTCTGCTGCAAGGAAAAGATGTGGGCAAGGGCCCACCTTCACCACTCCACGGCCCCCCTCTGCCACTCTACAGGCTTCACCTGTCCTGGTCCTAGAAGTCAGATAGGCCTGGTCCTTCCTATCATCTCCTTCACCAAGAAGCCCTGAGAAATTATTTACCTCTAACATTCTCTGGGCTCCACAAGGAAAGCTCCTGTGTGGCTAGTACTTCAGACATGTAACCCGCACTACTTCCATGCATGGTGAAGAAGGAACTTTTTGTCATAGAAAATCTTAGTCCACTAACACCAGTACTGTGCAGAGATGAAAATGTGTCTCTTTGTCTTTTCCTTTTCCTCTCTTCTTCCCATGGGCTCTTAGTCACTGAGGTACCTCTTCTTAATTAGCTCAAGTTCAGGGAATCCCTAAGCAATCAGTCTAGGGACAACAGATAAAAAAAACAAAACCCTTTTAGTCATTCCCATTTTCAACTAATTAAGGTATAGCTTTAAAAAAATTTTAATTGTGTATATATACCACATTTTCTTCTTTTAAGTTTATTGTCAGGGTGATATACAGAGGGAGATATACAGTTACACACATAAGGTAGCGAGTACATTTTTTGTCAAACTTTTGAAAGTTTTCACTTACTGGAAAATTTTGAAATCTCCTCAGTCAGGGAGTCTTAATACCAAGACTTTCTCCCCCTCAGGTTCTAACTCTAGATTTCCAGAAATCTTAAGACTATAAGGATTTTGCTTTCTTGGTTCCTTAGCTAAGGCTTTTCCCAAGGTGATCTCCATCCTGCAGGGCCTTTCTCAGCCCTGTCCTCTATTAGAACAACAGTTGATGCCAAAGCATGCAATCCATGTAAGATACCAAGGATCCTGTGTTGCTCTGTGTTTTATCAAGGGAAACAGAAGGTATTTGAGCTGTATCAAGCACACAATGAGATCCAAAAAGACAGATTCAACTGACGGCATCGCCATGAGTTCATGGTAACAAAATGTCACCAGCACCCAGGAACACTCTTCTCTAACATATAACTCTGTTTTATCTCGTCAATAGCCTTTTCTTGGTGGTACTGGAGTTCAAACTCAGGTAACACTTGAATCAAATCCCTAGCCCTTTATCATTTAGCTTTTTAAAAAATCTGTTCTTGCATTTTTATACACCTAATCTGGGCTGGAACTGTCCCTTCAGTTGGGTTGACAGGCACAGGCCAGCATTCTGAGCATTCCCATTCCAACAATTCCCAGAATTGTTGGACAAGGCTGACCGTGACACTTCCCAGCCAGTATGACAGGGCCGAGACCCTGCTTAGGGACTGATGAGTCACCACAATCCCCTACCTGGAAACTTTACTTTGAAATCTATAAACTGGAAAGGTCTAGACACGCTACCTCTACAAGTGGTGAATAAAAACAAGTCATTTGAACGTAAAAATTAATTAAAATTTAAAAAGAAATAAAACCTTCATCCACGTACCCCAAAGCCTGTATATATCAGGCTTTGTCAAAGCCTTAATCAACTACCTTCATTTCCCACCAAGACTGACAGCCCTTCCATTTATTCCCGGAGGATTGTGTTCCTAATACAACCCACCCTACAGAGGTCTATTGTGAGGTTGTACTGCAGGTGTCCTCCACCCCAGCCAGTATCTCGGGCTCTCCCTCTTCCCTGCAGGCATGCATCTGTCTGCTCTCAGGAAAGGTTCTAGCAGCCACGTTTGTGTCTGCTTACTGGCTGGGCCGCTTCCAAGTGGTGAGAGCAGAAGGAAGCCTCCACAAGCAGCTATATTCACAACTTGGAATAACTGACAAAAATGTAAATTGCAAATCTGCTTAGTGCCGAAGAAGACAGAAAACCTAAGAGTTATAAAACATTTATCTGAGTTTGGGTTTTCATTTTAAGCATGCCTGTTAAATCTGAGAATGTCAATTGGTGCCGAAGGGTAAAATTGGAAATAAGCTTCTTTCCCAATTCTTTAAATTGCTCAAGCCCAACGAATGTGTCATATAATTTTACAGAAATGTTCTAAGGATGGAGCTCCACATTCTTTCAAAGAGCATGTTGTGAAAAATCTGGTTTGTACCTTTTCTCTCCTACTTAACAGCATACAGAAGATACCTTCCCATATGGCCACGTGTTTCTCCACCTTCTTTTTCCCCATATAATATTCCATTGTTTGACGGTTCTATTCTTCACTAGCTAACCTTCAACTGATTAATTTTTGTTGTTTCTACTTCTATTATGAAAATCGATGGTATGAGCTTTCTTAGAAATTTCTAAGTCTGTGTGCAATTCGATTTCTGGAACAAATCCCTGAAGTTGACAATTGGATGTCTGGAATAAAATGCTAAAGTTAAAATTTCTAGCTCGATATAAAGATGCATTAAGTTACTATACTTTCTCTTTTGCCAGACCCTAGGTTTGAACTCAGAGCCTCACGTTTGCTTAGCTTGCTTGTTCAGTTGGATTTCTATGATTACATGAACCACATTTCAAGTCTGTCATTATTTTCTGTCTAAGCTGGCTTCAGAGTGATCCTTGGGTCTTAGACTCTTCAGTAGCTACAATTACAGATGTGAGCCTTCAGCATTTGGCTAAGCTATTTGTTTTTCTTTAGCTTCAAATTATAGTCCAATGATTTTGGAGTGGTTTATATAATCACTAAGAGGTCATGATAGGAAAGCTTGTTTTCCTGACCTGTGTTAACCAAAAATATAATTCAATTTTTATTTTAATTCTTAAAATTGAAGTGAACAAAAAAGATATGCCTTCAAAGAGAAATCAAGCTGGATACTGGTGGCTTAGTAATCTTAACTACTCAGAAATATGAGATCTGAAGACTGCAGTTCAAAGACAGCCTAGGCAGGAATGTCCACCAAAAAGCTGGAAGTCTAGTTGTGGCTCAAAACACCAGCTTTGAGCAATAAAACTAAGTGACCGTGCCCTGGTCCTGAGTTCAAGCCCCAGTACTGGCACAGAAAGAGAGGGGGGGAGAGTCAATTGACAAACCAGATCAGATAAAAAATATTTGAAAGATAAAATATGTGAAGCAACTAAGTATTCCTAAATGTGTTAAATGAATTGAATTCATTTATCATTCCAACAGAGAAAACTGAAGATCCAGACCCAGATGGATTTACTATTGTATTCTATCAAATATTTAAAGAAGATATAACACCAGTCCATGTAAACTCTTCTAGGAATTTTTAAAGAAGAGAAAGCCTCCCAACTCATTTTACAAGGCAAGAATTATCACTACACCAAAGATCTCATAAGAAAATAAATCTCTTAACTAATATCACTTACAAACAGTTTGAACACTTCTTAACAAATATATTACCAGAACTACATCCAGCAAATAAATTAGAAAGAGATCATTAAAACTGGTAATTTATCTTAAAATGTGAAGCTGATGTAACACTGAGATAAATCAGTGTAACTCACCCTGTTGACTGAATTAAAGGCAAAAGCCACTGATTATGTCCAGTGGCTGAGGGAGGGCATTTGATACAAACCAGCATTTACTGATTTAAAACCCCTAAGAATACTAGTTAGAAAAGGAGTGGACCTCAAGTTGAGGAACAGAACCTATGAAATGAGTTGACATGTCATACTCGCTGATAACAGAGTAAATACAGCCTTTTTAAGATGGAGCATATGGACAAGTACCTACTCCCGTCATTGTACTGGAAATCCTTGCCAACACAATCAAGTAAGAAAATCAAATAAAAAGCTTACAGTTAAGAAATAAAGAAACAGCCAGGCACCTGTCACTTACACCTACAATCCTAGCTATACTCTCGAGGCTGAGATCTGAGGATCATGGTTGAAAGCTAGCTTGGGCAGAAAAGTCCTTGAGAGATCCTTATCTCCAATTAACCACTAAAAAACCAGAAGTGGCACTATGGCTAAACTGGTAGAATACTTGAGCACTAAGAGGCTCAGGGACAGCATCCAGATTATGAGTTGAAGTCCTACAATGAACAAGAGAGGGGAGGAAAGAAAGAAGGGAGGGAGGGAAGGAGGGAAGGATGGAGGGAAGAAAGATCACAAGATTTCTCTCATATGTGGGGGAGCTAAAGAAAAAGACGTGAAGGTAGAACGGCACTATCAGGGAGTAAGATTGAGACCAGCAGGAGAGAAAGGGGAGCAATGAAAACATAGGAGCAGGGGTGACTTACAATCCAAGTACCTTAGTCACTTCTACGAAAATGCCACGTGTTAAACCCAACTACCATGCTAAAAATCATACATAGTACTTGTACAGCCTAGCAATAGACATTATAAAAGCATAAGGAAAACTAGGATACACCTCACAAGCTATAAGAGGACCTACATAGTTAAAATTATAAAACACTGTTGAGATAAATGAGCTCTAAACAGATGGTGAAATATTTTATTTTCATGAAGTAAAAGACAAATTTGTTAGAATATCCATTCTTTTTAAATTAGTTTGTGTATTTAATCTAACTTAAAATAAAATCTAGGAGGCCTTTAGTCAATGTTGAAAAACTGGCTATAAAGGTTATATTATATTATATTAGGCAACATTAAATTTGTATTATATTATATATAAAACTTTAATATAAGGTTATATTAAATCAAAGAATCCAGAGATAGAAACCAACACATCCCCAAACAGATGTCTCTTTGGCCACGCTCTTTTGAGTGACTTTCTCCAAAAACTTATGAGAATAGGAAATTTTGTTTGCCACAGAGAAGCTAGATACTAACATGTGTAATATGGATAGCACGATTTTAAAGGGTACAGCAATTTTAGTGAATAGGACATGATTTCAAGATGGTGTTATGGTCATGAATAAACCATCAAAACTGGAGCCAAGAAACCAATTCTCTGCATGTCTATCTCCCAACTACCCTGCTTTTCCCTTCTGTCTCAACTTCTGCCTTGTATTCTCACCACAACCTGAGTGAATTTTTAAAAGACAGATCAGACCGGGTCTCTCTCTTGATGAAAATCTTTCCCATTGTCCTCAAGTCAAAGCCCACTTCCCACAAGGCTTTGCCTGATTTCCACAAATGCTTTTCATTAATGTCATCTCAGGTCAAGCCTCCCCTGCCCGTGTCATCCAGAAACACTGCCATTCTTCCACTCTTCAAGGGCTGTAGTGCTCCATCTCTGGGAGAGTCCATTCTGCTTCCCACTCAGCTTTGCCCAGTTAACGTCAGGCAGCAGGTGAGAAGACACTGTCTGGAAGATGCTCCTCTGGGCTGACCCCGGGTCCAGGGGCATGTCCAGACGTCCTCCAGAGGTTCTGAGAGCACTTGCTAGGCACTGATTAGACCACAGATAGGACCAAATGCCTCCGCTCATAGCGCTGCTCTGGCTGTTGCTAGAAATTCCCTCCGTAAAAGAGACATGTCTTACAGTCCTTCCTCGAAGGCAGAAATGCCTATTGAAACAGCAGGATAAAGCCTACACTCCATTTTTCAGTGGCTCAAGTGACCTTTCAGGACAGTTGTGAAGAATTGGCATAACTTGAGAGCTCCCCGTGGAACTGAAATCTCTGAGACAATCACATTTCACTCTGTCCATCCATGTCCCTCATGCTATTAGAGATCGTTCCAAAGACCAGTCTAGACCTAAGGTAACCATGTGCTCTCCTTCTCTAAAGGATTCGCTATTTGTCATTGTCTATGTGCACATGTGTGTTGTATCTTTTGTGGTTTATTTTTTTCTTTTTAGCAGGGTCTTGCTCTTGTTGCCCAGGTAGCCTCAAACTCATAATCCTCAGGCCTCAGACTCCCAAGTAGAACTTGTTTTCGTGTGTGTGTGTGTGTGTGTGTGTGTGTGTGTGTGCGCGCGTGCATGTGTGTGTGTGTATGTGTGTGTGTGTGTGTGTGTGTGTGTGTGTGTGTGTGTGTGTGTGCGCGCGCACGCGCACTGGTCCTGGGACACAAACTCAAGTCTGAGCACTGTCCTTGACATTTTTGGTCAAGGCTATCACTCTGGCACTTGAGTCACAGATTCATTCCCCACTTTTTGCTGTTCCATTGGTGATGAGTCTTGCAGTCTTTTCTTCCCACGCCTGGTTCTGACCTAAAATCTTCAGATCTCAGCCTCCTGATTATCGAGGATTACAGGTGTGAGCTACTGGCACCAGCAAGGCCTGTTGAGATTTGTTGTTGTTGCTGTTGTTTTGTTTTGTTTTTAAATAACATATGGGAATATCTGTCTTCACCAAATATAACACATTCCAGAAGAGGTAATGTCCTCTTTGTTTACTGTTTTTTTTTTCCCCTCAACATATTCAATTAATTCAAAATAGTGGTTATTCAAATACTAAATTTGTGTAAAATTTTTTCTCATTTTAATTTTAAATAAGGTTGAGTACTTTTCGTATTTAAAGGCCATTTATATTTCTCTTTCATAGATTTATTGGTTTGCAAGAGAACTTCATGTATAAATCAAATAAGCCTTTACTTTGTATGTTTTTATTTTTGTATTTTATTCTCCTCATGCATAAATATTTCATCCTTGTGCAGTTAGATTTAACAGCCTTTTAGTCTCCAGGGATCTATGTTTTTCCACTGAAAAGCTTACATTCATACTCCAAAATAATTAAAGAGGAAAAAATTCTCATTTGTTGCATTTACATTCAAATATGTTTCAACCATCTGTAATTTATTTTTGTTTAGGAAGCAAGGGATATAGATCCAAGGTTGTGTTTTTTCTAGGCATTTCATCAATGCAATGTGTATTTCTAGGATAAAGAAAAAGTGGGGAGAGAAGAAGAAAAGACAGAGGGAGAGAAAGGGAAAAAAAAAGCAAGGTAACCAGTTTGGAGAACTTCCCTTAACAAAAACATTTTCTTACTTAGGAACACTTTATGATTTATGAGTGAAGGAATTTCATCTTGTTTAAAAGTCTTATTTCCTGCAGAAAAACAGGATAGAAACCTCTTCTGTCTCAGCTAAGCCAAGAAAAATGCTGTATTTGGCAAATTTAGACATGAATAAACAAGATCTAAATAACTAAAGATATAAGGAGGGTTGGGGAACACGTTATAGTAGAATAAAGTCTCAGTGTTTTACCTTATGTATGATGAGTATGATTGAGTGACTTGTTAAGATCATGTAGCAAATTATTAGCTAAGCTAGAGTAAGAGAGCAAGGATTTCTGGCTCCTCAGTCTTCCACAGGTTGGCATACTAATGTCCATATATAGTTGGTGGGAAAAATCTCTTTAGGACATAACCAATGCTTGAGGTTCTCTGTGAAGTTGGTGACATCCGAGTTTGAATCACAGCCCCTAACGTAACTCAGAAACATAAGGCATTTCTGTATTCTCTATTCTCTAAAATATGATTCTCAGAAGTCTTCCCTCTCACCTGAATTCCAGAATTAAATATATTAATTTAGGACATATAAATTCCCCTTTTCCTGTCTCTCTTGTATTCTCTCCATATAATCAGCACATAGTAGTTATTTATGAATTATGTAACAGTCAACTGAATGACATGTAAGTACTATTTATGTTTATGTTTAAGCTGATAAAGCAGCATAACACGAAAGTCATAGTTGAGTCTTTGGTATAGAATCTGATTAAAGTTCTCCCTCTGTTATGCAGTAGTGAGTTTGAGTGTCTACTGTTAATATGAAGACTGAAAGCCACTCCAGCCCAACATAGGAGACAGTCATTTGTCACTGGTTCCATGACTTTCATGATGCATTTGATTCACTTCACCTCGTCCTTATTCTGACAGATTTCAGCATCAAGTAAAGACCCAAACACTTTCTTTTTTAGGCTTAGACATAAAACATGCTTATGGAAAGAAAACTAAAGACTCGCGATTTTATAACTGACATTTTCTTACCAAGGAACACTTCACAACTGGAAGAATTTCATCTTGTTTAGAAGTCCTGTTTTCTGTAGGAAGTGATGCCCTTTGTCTAATTTTTTTTAATTTATGTTTTTGCAAGTTCTGGGGCTTGAACTCAGGGCCTGATCACTGTTCTTGGTCTTTCTCAAGGCTAGAGCTCTACTATTTCTGGCTTTTTTTATGTACGTGGTACCGAGGAATTGAACCTGGGTCTTCATGCATGCTAGGCAAACACTCTACCATTAGGCCAAACTCCCAGCCCATCCTTTCTCTAATTTTAAGGGGTAAATAGGTAGCTCTGGATAAACAATGAACATTCACAATCAGAGAATAATGTGTTACACTCATTAAATGTGTCATTCATTTAATTGTGGCCTTGCAATATATGCAGAACCATGGCTGTTCTGTGTGAATGCTTCTGAACATATGTGACAAGTCGATCAAGTAATCTATAATTAGCATTTGTTTCAGTTGTCTAAGCAAACTGTCGGAAGTGAGTTGTAAAGGGTAACACTTGGCAAAGCAAGGCTTTCTGAGGATGGTTCTGTGCATGTCTGATGGAATGATTCACGTTTCATTCTTCCTGTTCTTCAAGGGATGCTGGTGTCTTGAATAATGTACCTCTCTCTCTGAGGCAGCATGTCTCCCTTCCTTGTACATGTGCAAGGGGAGAAGGAAGACATTGTGGAATCCACAATAAGACTGACTTTGAATTCTATAAGCTCCTGCTCTTTGAGAAAGGGAGCAAAAAGGCAAAGGAAGGGGTAGGCTGGTAACATTACTTTTCTTCAAAATCAGAAATCAGACTTAATAGCTTAAGCATTATAACAAAAAAATTACGTTGGCTTGTCCATTTTGTTTCCTTTGTGGTGCCTGGGATCAAGACCAGGGCCTTGTGTATATTAGGCAAATGTTCTAGCCCTGAGCTACCTCCCTTACAATACTGACCAGCTTTTAAAAGGTCAAGGTCTTCGAAAAGCCTCCTATTAAAATGCAGGTCTTGTTCCCTTCTCCTTCAGTCTGAGAAAACTTATATTACTTTGAATAACAAACTATTTTATTACTTCCAGTAAAGTCACATTTGAGCCCAGTTTATAAGCAGTGTGCAGCCTCAATCTCCTTACCTGTTCTGGAAGCCTTAAGCCACTGTGTGCAATGCATCCAGCTACCCTGAAATCCAGCTGCACTGGTGAGGTCATGCATGCAATAAGCCCAGCAAATACCAATGTTTAGATCCCCCTTTGGGGCATCATACATGTAAAAAAGCCATACATAAGATCATATAGGATGAGACTAAATGAAAGGATCTCTAGGATATGGAAACAAGAGCTTTATCTTGAGTGATTGTTGTTCTTACTGTACTGTTATTTCTCTTTTCCTTTGTTGCCCTTTTTTAATCTCATATTGTTACTGTATCTGACTTTGTTACCTGGTATATTGTACATACATTTACTTGTTTATTTGAAATAGGAAAGGGAAGGGGGAAACAAGATGATTGGGAGGGAGGGAAATGGGGACAAAAACATAAGAAGAGGTATCAATGTGTGAGAAGTAATGCACCTACTATCTGGCAAATGTAACTGTAACTGCTCTATACATTACCTCTATAATAAAAAATAAAATGGAAAAAAAGAAAGCCATTCAGAATCTTCTAGATCAGTTATCTGTCACTGAAAACCTTCCACTTGGGACTAGTAGGTCACCTACATGGACCCCAAACCCAATTCCTTATCCACACCATACTGTGACATAACAAAATCAGTGGTTTTCTTAAGCCACTAGATTTCGGGGTTAACAATAATCAGCAGAGAGCCCAAAATCAGCATTTGCCCTTAACTTTGCCTATCACTCTCCATTCTCCAGGTTCACGGGTCCAAGGATTGTTTAAGTCTCCCCTGTTGTATTAGTGTGTCACAGTGGAAGAGGAGAACTCCTGCTTTTCCACACTGCCAGCATTAGAATTACACAGAGACATGTTGAGAGACAGTGGGAAATTGGAGGCAGCAACGTAATACGATGTCAAGGGTCAGGGTGTGGGCAGCTTGAGGAACTCATAAAAATGAAGGATTCCGACACAGCAAGGATGAACATTCAAACACTTAAAGTAAGCCATACAATCCTTAGTTGCCACCTCCCCTCACCAACAAGAGGAAGTGAGTTGATTAGTGTCCTGAGATGTGATCCAGCCATCAAACACATCGACTCCTCTTCCCTACCCCTTTTCTGCCACATTGCCTTCACACCACTCCAAGTTGAGTTTATGGCAAAACACAGAGAAAAACAAAAATGCTTGTGAAATTCCGTGTTGCAAATCCAAGAAAAAAGAAAATAGGCATAAGAGAATGATCTGTGTCTGGCTGAATGAAATGGAGTCTGCTAATTCAAGTCTAAATATCAAGAGATTCCAGGGCACTGGGAAGAATCTGAGCAGAGGCCAAAATTTTTATTGTAGTTCCTTGTTTCTCTCCCCTCACCCCTCAAATACACATTCAGAGACTGTCATGGCATTATCTAACTTCCTGTGGAAACATGTACATTTCTTTACTCAAGAGCCTCCTCAACCTGAAGCAGTTTCCTCCTTTAGATTTTCCAAAATAAAACAAGCATTGCGTTACAAACTAGAAACAAACTAGAGCTTGTATTGTCACTGACTGATGAACACATATCTTGTGTCTGAGTGTGGCGTGCATACATATGTGTATGTGGGGGGGTACATGTCTGAGGCCATGAGTGTGATGATTACAGGGTACATAGTATAAATGGAGATGCTTGAGATGAGATATGTACAAGTAGCTTCCAGATTACCTCAGGATCCATGGTGAGAACGATTGCACACTGTTCAGAAAGAAATGTACTCATAGGGCTAGGAGCATGGCCAAGTGGTGGAGTGCTTGCCTAGCATGTACAAAGCCCTTGGGGGTTCAATTCCTCGGTGCCACATACACAGAAAAGGCTGGAAGTGGTGCTGTGGCTCAAGTGGTAGAGCTCTAGCCTTGAAATCCAAGGACTGTGCCCAGACTCTGAGTTCAGCCCCTAGGACTGGCAAAAAAAAAAAAAAGTGTGCTCATTATCTGACTTTTGTAACTGCAACCCCTCTGTATATAATCTTTACAATAAAAAAATTAAAAAGCTAGGAACTACTTGACAGCCAAGCTGCTTCACAGGAAAATTGATATTGACTTTTTGTCCATAATGATGAAGACATTCAGAGAAAAATAAAAAAGAAATATCACCATGAAGAATCAGCAGGGCTTCCTTTTTGTTGTCCTGGGCTGTCTGTAGTTGACTTGGTTTTTACATACAGGAACACAAATGTGCTGTAGCCAATCACAGCACACGTGACATGTGAGACACAGATGGAGGCATTCCTTCAGCCAAAGGCTACAGGGCTGCCAGAGATGATGTTGGTATTGGAATCAGTCATGAGGATCAAAAAAAGCAATAACAATGAAAATATTCATTGACAAGGGGATAAACTGTGTGAAAAGATAAAGAGGCGATTGAGGAAGAAAATCCACAGGAAACTACAGGCATCATCAACTTAGACAACCATAGAAACGACTGTATTTCCCCCACCAACCTTATCTGAAGCAAAAAGTCAACAAATAAGGACACAGGGTACTTGTTCAAAGCCAGGGAAGCCCAAGAGACAGAATGAATGAGTGGCACTAAACTAATTCCCCTAATTCTTTAAATCCTAGTTCTTTCTCACAGGGAAAGATGCAGAACAAATTAGAATTAGCTCGACTCTCCATGCCCCAAGCCTCAAAGTCAGTGGGGACAGATTTTAAGTTATGCTCATAGATTATGTAAACTACTCAATGTTATGATTATATAATAGACTTAAAGCTGCCTATTTTTCTCTTTCTTTTAGTTCAATTGGAACAGACTCTATTGCTTTTCTCTTTCTGGTTGGCCATTGTTCAACACTTTTGTTGTTCCATGGGTTTATCTTTCCTTGTGCCTTTGAGTACATCAGTAGTACATCTTCAGGATGACCTTGTCTAGCCTGAAGCTGTCAGAGCTGCCTTGGAAATTTACCTAGTCTGTATCCTGTTCGCCTAGTGAAGGGGTATAACAAAGCACCGATCCACTGGGCATTCAGAACAAACACATCCATGGCAGCCTCTGACAGCTCAAGAGAGGACAGGCAAGGATGGACTCACATACCGGAGGGACACAAAGACATTCCTAGAGCTAAGGAACGTCTTCCCTATGCTACCTAGGCAACCTGAGAGGTATAAAGTGGGAAGTGTGAGAACACAGCTCATCAAGTGCCCTTGCATCTGAAAAAGAAAAGAAAACATGTATAAATTGAGACAAGATTGGTATAAGAAATAAGAACAGATTGTTCAGGACTGAGGAGGGTCTCAAGGGAGTAAATATACAGAATAACTGTTTTCCTTTGTGATTAGAAATCTTTGTCTTTCTGAAAGCAGGGAGATATAGTCAAGCCTGGAAGTTCTTTTGTCTACTTATTATACATTCCCCTGAATATTTGTGTATGCATCCATACACCAGGCTGGTAAGTGTGTCACCATCCATTAAGATGGCATTCCCTATCTTTAGATGCCAATTCATGTTCCAAATTCATCTTAAAATTTCATTTTTCAAGACAGTTAGCAATGATTGAATATTAACTACATTCCAGGTGCAGAAGATACAAAGAAATATAAGACATGGTGTACAAGTTAAGGAGCCCAGAATTCAGTGTAGGAAGACAAAACAGAGTTGTCATGTGCAAGGCACTGAGGGAGCGCAGAGGAGGAGGTGTCTCATTCTCTGGTTAAGACAAAAAGAAATCAAAATGGCTTCATGTTATGTGACTTGAACTTTGAGGTATGAAGAGCTGTTTATCACTAAGTGGGCAGAGAAAAGGGTGAATTTCTGAGAGACAACTGATCATGTAAACTCATGGAGCTATAAAACGGTATGTTGTGGAGACAGGCCAGTCTCTGGAAGACAGAACTGGTCAATAAGGTTTGGGGGTATGTGTATCTTCACCAGCCACCCCTGAGTTATTTGGGAATTTGTGAAAGTTGACTGAAAGATGCTCAGCTCCCTCCAACAACTGGCCATATCTCTTTATAACACACATCCCAGTGGGCACAGTAGACATTAGCACCGAAAATGTTTGCATACCAAAGCAATGGTATTGTATCAGTGAAACATAATATTTACCCTAAGTGCTGCAGCTTGATTTCCTGTAATTTTGCAAGTTAAGTTCTGTAAGTTTGGGGAGAGCTTAGCTTTCTTAAACGCCGAGATCCTACATTTTTAGCAGTCTCCCAGGAGATACTGAGATCTCAAGGATCAGTTATGGAACAACAAAGAACCACAGATGAGTTCTGCCAGGCAGGCAATTTCGGGTGTGATGGGGAATTACTGAGGAAGCCCAAAGCAAACCACACCTTTCCCTGAACTAACCGGTCAAAAATCCCATTCCTACGGAAACATGATGAAAAACAACACGTTATAGATTGACAGAAGTTGTTGCTCATTTTCATTGTTTAATAGGGGAATGCATGGAGATGAGGATTAATGGGAAAACTAACCCTGGGAGGAAACAGCAAGTGAATTTGTGGGCTGATTATTTTAGTGGCAGAAAGGATCTGCACATTGAGAGATAATTGCTTCCCACTCGGTTCTTCAGTTTTCCACAAAGTTTGCAAGGAGAGAAAATAATTAGTCTCCTGAGAGGTAGAAAAGAGAAAGTTCTCAGGTTGAGAAACTGTTGTCCCTGATGCCTTTTCCAGCAGAAACAGAAGTGTCTTCTCATTGCTGGTGAAGTAAACCCTTACTTGGGTATGATAGAGATTCATACCCCTAAGGTATGCACCCCTGACTTTAGGGGCCTGCATCCTTTACAGTCAGAAATTGGGTTAGCCCCAAGAATAAGCCACCCTCTGGAATCATCAAGAACACACCATCAACTTAAAACTTTGATAAAGGTTCCTTATTGACTCTCAAATCTAATCCACAAACTTCACTGTGGTACAGCTGTGCGACAACTGCCTTCTTATCACTCACTGACTGACTCTATGACCTCATCTTTGTTCCCATACCATGTTGTCAACAGAGCCTGTACGCCTGTCAAGCATATCAGATGAGCATCTTTTTCACAAATGGTTTGCTCTGCCTGGAACTACAGCTTAAGTCAAGTTTGTATCCCAGAAAACTTGTATCATTTCCTCCTGGATTGCTCGTTCTATCACCTGTTTAAAAAATGTGTCAGTCCCTTTCAATGATAAAAGAACCTTTTTGAAATATTTTTATTGAAAAGGGGGTGAGGAGTAGGACTACAGCTCCATAAGTAAGGTAAGGAATACATTTGTTTTTAAATGTTGTTACCCCATCCTCCCTTTTTCCCTGTGTACCCCTCCCTACACCCCTCTCTCCCCAAGTTATAAGGTTCATATCCAATAGAGTGTCAAGTAAGTATCAATAATATCATTTTGTCATGATCTGCTACTAATCTCTTACTTACATTGAGATTGCACAACAGTTAAACCCACTTTAATTTCTGGTTAAGGTTGGGAGGAAGGAAAAATGTTAACTTATCAGCAAATTACAAATTAATGAGGATTAATAAAAAGGCTGGTGTACTGTCATTGTTAGATGTCTGAAAAGCTAAATTGCTCCTAATAAGAATAAAGCACTCATTATGGTTTTCCCTCCTTCCAAACAAGCCACAGCATCTCCTGCAGAAATCGAGTTTTGCAGGTCCCTATGCACCTCTTAGTTACCAGTCCATAGTGCTATTTCTAAAGGAGAAAAGCGCCATGATCAACGTGTATTACACATTCTGACAGTGAAATTGCCATAGTGGAACTACGCTTTCCCAAAAGAGTGCTAAACAGTTATTATAGCAAAATTATGCCTGTCTGACAATAGCCTCCCAGCAAATAATTGAACAGTATTTAGGAAATACACTTAGAAATAAATGAAAAATTCAAGAACTCGGGAGAACATTAGCTTTGGCCCAGGAAATTTGGCTGCAGAGTCTAAAGTACCACTTATAGGTTCAAGAAAACTGCTGTTGCCACTAAGATTTACAAATGTCCTATGAACCCAAACAGCCATTGATCTTTGCCCTCCCTAAAACAACTATGTGTCTTCCCGCAGGAGATGAGGTCAAGAGCCATCTAACCAAGCTACCTCCTGCTCTGCAGGGGAGGGAGCTGGGTGTGCAGAAAGCATAGTTCCACCCTTTTTTTTCTTTTTTTACCTCATTGAGTCCTTTTGGACACTCATACCTGGATCCTCTTACACCAAACTTGTGATTTCAGATAGTGCTTATCTCTACACTCTCTAAGAGGAGTAAGTATTTGAGTGACAGGGGGAGAAAGAAAAGTACAGACAAAATCTGTAATCTCAGCTCCTCAAGAAGAGGGGCATGGTCTGGCCATGGCGGGGGGTAGGGGAGTATGTGTGTGAAAGAAAGTCATATACACTAGATGAAAAGATGTAGAAGAAACATCATCTTCAAGGAGCTTTGGCTTCTTCCTATCTAGGTCTTAGAGTTCTGACGAGGAGTTCTCTGGTTACCATGCGATCAGAGAAACAGGTTTGGACCTAATTTCTAGTAAGAAATTCTCGCAAAGTTTGAAGAAGATATCCAATATCACATCATTGCAGAGTGTTTTGCACTCTTGGCTCAGAACAGCCTCTTACAATAAGGCTCCAACTTACCAGCCCACCACTTAGCTCTCAGAATTTTTATTCAAAGTCCTGTTATGTAGCCACTCTGGCCTTGTCATGGTTTTTTTGTTTGTTTGTTTTTTCTGGTTTCTGGGGGTTTTTTAATTTCTTATTGTATACTTGTGATAGGCAAAATTCTATGAGTGCTACAGAAGTTGGTCCTCTAAGAAATTTGTTTTCTTACAACATGAACACAAGTAGACAGATAGCTATGGTGCAGGGAAACAATGAAATCACTTCTACAAGAAAAGTATACTCACACATTGACAGTTCACGATGTATAGTATAACATTGAGAGTAACTTAGGTTATATTGCAAAGATATTATGTCACACACCTAAAGAAATTCAATTAACATTGACAGATGGAAGCAAGTAGTATAGGAAGAAATTGCAGTGTGTGGGATTATGGGAAAATCTCTACCAGAAGGAAATCATTATAGATAATTATAAACCCCACTATCTGGTATAAGGTATACATAGGAAAGGAGTGGAGGTAACCCTATAAATCCAAGTAATTGGTGTGATTGGAAGCTATGAATGCCATCTTGAGAGGGTTTTTACTACCTTGTTAGGCAGGACACCACCTAAAGGTTTCTGAGAGAAATGTCCCAGTTATAACTCTAGAAAGTCTAGTTTGCCAGCAAAGTTTAATGTTATTTCAACTGCAGTAAGTACATGATAAGGATAATATATTAGAAACAACTGCAGCAACTGCATTGAAAAGTTTTGGAGGTGAAATAAGGTGTCCAAAAAGGAAATGAAAGAAGGCTAGGGATACAGCTGAACTTGGACTTGAAATGGCTCCATTGCTGTTGACACCACTCTCTGCCCTACTCTGTGTTGATACAATGACTCTACTTTTCATACCTAATTGTCTGGGTAATGTGAAACAAGAGGAAGAGATGATGTGACTAAAATATGTTTTGGGTCCACTGAGTTAGTTAGGTGTTAATGGAATGTCTGAATGGAACCGGACAACAGACCAAAATGGAATGAGAATCACAGGCTCAGGAAAGAAGTTGAGCTATATACATGGAAATAGTTCAGCACCCAAGTGAGTGAGCCTGCAGCAAGAGAAAATGCAAATGGAGAAATCCATAAATAATTAGCTTTAAAAGTCTTGGTTTATGACATTGGACTGGGAAGAAGACAATTAAGTGAGGGACTCTCGTAAAGAGGACCCAACCTTTTCTATATAGGGCACTTTTTGTTGTTTTTGCTACTCTTTTGATTTGATTTTTTTTTAGTTCTGTGTGTTTATTTCATCAAGAGGAGAAAAGCAAATAAGTGGGTCAATTTTATGCTAAAAGCCCATAATAGCAGAAATTTTAGTAGTGATTTAAATAACCATATCCTAGGGTGAAATTGAAATTTGTGAGTGGATCACTATCATTTCTCTAGCTATGCCACATTTGCAGCCCAATAGAAGCACGAGAAATTTAACCTGAGGTCTGGAGGCTACCGCGAGCTAATTTAGAGCAATCGACCAACTATCATGAATTATTCAGAGCTGACTTTCAATGGTAAACCTGGGGAGATTCTGGATAAATCAAGGTGGCAAGGTCACCTATGTAGGCAGGCATGCCATAGCTCTAGGTCAAATCATTTCCTCAAATTCCATCAAACCGTGTCCAGGCCCAGAAGCAGACATTTAGCAGAACAAGTCATTGGTGAGTTCTCTGGGTGTACAATCCAGGTAAATAAAGTTCCTCCATTCATCCGCAGAACCAGAGCCCTGAAGTCTTTGCCACAGAAATAAATAGGAGGATCACTTCCTGCAAATATCGTAAGCAGGAAGAGAGACTTAGAGTAGAAGGGCAGGAAACTTGGATCCAAGTATTGCAAGTTGACAAATGGAAACTGAAGTCTGAAATGGCAAGCAGATGGATTAAGTTGACCTTTGACACAAGGATACTGTTTCATGTATAAAACCAGGAAGAACAGCCTGTTCCCTCCTCTGAGGGCATACTTTATAACAGGTGCCATTGTGCAAATACTATTGACTTTTCCTGTAGAAGCAGAATCTACCTAAAAAGCACAACATGGTAGGCTAAGAAGGCATGACAAGATGCTCTGCCAACTGTCCGGAGGGGACTCTTGATCTTTCTCTCCACCCCATCCCTGCGGAAACCCCATTGGGTAAAGCAGATATGTCGTCCTCTTGCATGTGGGTAAACTGTCATGTTTGAGATATTAGTCTTGATCTGTATGTGTGCAGTGTTGCCACATAGATTAAACTGGAAATTTAAATTTTGTTCAACAGCTTGCTATGAAAAAAAAAACAAATTAGATGTGGACATTCATTTTTATCTGGCTACTTACTACCTGTGTGTCGAGTAAATTAATTGCTGTGCTTCTTAGTGCTCTCATAAATATCATTAGTTTAATGATTTTGTGACACGTGACCATATGAAACCACCAAGCATGATGTTTGTGAGAAGAGTAGTCCTCCTTCTCCGTGAAAGGAAGCCTATCCATGTGTGAATTTGTAAATTATGTAACACTATCCATGTGCTCTATGTGTTGTGTGTGTGTGTGTGTGTGTGTGTGTGTGTGTGTGTGTGTGTCTCTTCAGGTACCCCCTTGGCGTGTAGTCACATCTAGAAAAAGACACCCTCTCTTCCATTTTTTGAATAACTATTTTTGTGAACTGGGTATCAATTCCAAAGACCAGCAACAGCCTCTATTTCCCCATCTCCCCCACCAACTTCTGTGTGAAGAAGAGAGGTGCCCATTTTTCCTTTCCAGTCGTAAGGTATGAACTCGGCTTGGGCACTGTCCCTGAGCCTGTTTGTACTCAAGGCTAATGAATCACAGCATCATTTCTAGCTTTTGAGAGGTAAATTGGTAAACTGGAGATAAGAGTCTCACAAAGACTTTTCTGACTGAGCTGGCTTCGAACCATGATCCTCAGATCTCAGCCTCCTGAGTAGCTAGGCTTACAGGTGTGAGCCACAAGCATGGAGCCACCAGCATCCGGCACCCCATCTTATTATAAAAAGGAAACTGGATCATGTTTGTTCCCAATTCCAGGGGAATATAAAACCAACTCAGAGATACCATGCTCCAGTAGCTTTGGATAAATTTGTCAGAAAATAAATTCTTCCCCTACTTCCAGACGCTCAAGTCCCTTGAAAATGAGTGCAAGTCTTTCCTTCCTACAAACCTTCCAGCTCTGTCTCTCAGTCCTTACTATTTTGATTTTGCTCCATGTATAATCAAACTCCTCAGGAACACACACCAATAGATAGCCTCAGGAAAGATCACTAGAGGAGAAGACTGAGACATTTTTTTAAAGAGACACTTTAAAGATGGCCTTTAGAAACAAGATTATAGCGTGGATATACAAAGATGTGTGTGCATGCATACATGATGAAATTATCAGGTACCCCCCCCACACACACACAGAGAAAAACGGTTAACTGTGGCTTCTTTGTTGTTTGGCCAAAGAGAAAATGGATGAGGGACATAACACAGTCCAATATGCTTCCCAGGTTTTCTAGGAAACCTTTGCTCCAAGATGGCTACCCCAAGATGTGTTACTGGAGTATAAAGAGGTGGACCTGTAATTTGTAAGATGCCTATCTAAACTAGAAAGCTAATGTCTTGATCAATATTAAGAGCAAGTTCCATTTTACTAGGCTGGATTTTTTTTTATAAAGGAGACAATATTGGCCTGGTTCTTTGGCATTTGCCATTGACAATCTATTTTAGGCCTCATTTTCACTATGTTCTCCTCTTTGGGTGGATAGAAAATCTGTGAAATATTGTTTATAATTCTAGGTGTCAGATTCCCAGAGTCACATAGCACTCTTTCATATGAAATTATTGTTCTTGTTCTGTCTCTATGACTCTCACTGTGTCTCTCTTTGAAATCCTCTTATTCAGCTTTTCAAACAAGAGTAAGAAGGTTATAACCTGAAAGTGGTAGGAATGTCACCATCTTTGCTCTATAACCAGAGTTATCCTTTGCCTAAATTTAGCCAGTCTTCAGTTGCCTTGGGCTGAGGTTTCTGACCAAGAATAGGTGTGAAAGAATAGTGGCCCCAACAGGACACATGATCTTTATATACCTGAAGCAGAGGCTTCCCTGAATAGGAAATAGGCCATGCAAAGGGCCTGAGGCAGGAGTATACTTCAATATGTTTCCAGGATGGTACATGACTAAAGCAGAATTATGAGAACAGTAGAAACAGAAATCAGAAACTCTTGTAGCAGGGATTAGATGGTCTAGAGTTTCTGAGGCCCATGACAGGTATTTGTTCTCTATGTTTAAAACATAATAAGTCATGAGGAAGCACTGTTCTCTGACTTTGAGGAGTTACTTTACAACAGTGGTTTAAAATTGGTTTTAGACAGTTAGGTGCAGTGGCTCACACCTGCCACTCAAGCTACAGGGAGGAATAGATAGAAGGGTTAAAGTCCAAAGCCACTCATGAGCAAAAATGTGAGAGCCTATCAAAAATAAAGTATATACAGATATAGATAAGTATAGATATGATTCATTAAAAATAAAAGCTATGTTTACAAAAAACATGCTTTTCAAGATTTACGATAGAGTAAAACCTAGATACATAAGGCCATATAGTATGAGGCCAAATGAAAGGATCTCCAGGATATAGAAACAAAAGCCATATAATGAGCGATTGTTGTCCTTAATGTACTATGTTATCTCTCATCTCTTTTGCTGTCCCTTGGTTATCTCATATTGTTACAGTATCTCACCTTGTTATCTGATATATTGTATGTATGCATATTTGGTTATTTGAAATCGGATATGAAAGGGGGAAAATAAGATGAGGGGTGGGGTGGGGGGAGGGAAATGAGGACCAAGACATGAGAAAGGGTATCAAGGTATGTGAAGTAATGCACCTCTGTCTGGTGAATATAATGTAACCCTTCTATTAATTACAATGAAAAAGTATTTGGGAAAAAACACGCACTTCTACCATAATATAGTTCAGGAAATGTCCAATTCCCTGGCCATAGCTCCCAAATGCTCCCCCAAAATGGTTGCTTACTACCAATATGGTTTTCAGATTTAATCTATGCAGCTCAGGCTCCTGGTCCATTTGACTCTCCTGTAGAGCTTCGTAAAAACACCAAGTTTCTAGCTCATTCTATCAAACTCCTAAATCAAAATCTATGAGGATGGAGCCCACCATTCTTGGGTTTTTCAAGATATTGCAAGTTTTGAATAAAGCTATCCTAATACTGTTGTCATTTGTTAAACCACCTTCTGCTCTGGGCTGCAAACCAAGCCTGCTCAACTTTATTTCTTCTGGACCTCAGCCACCCAGGCTTCTTCCTCCTCAACCAAAAGTTCTTGTTATTGACATCTTCCCCTCCCTCTGTGATCTATTTATATCTTAACCTTTTGCTTTAGGTTCTTCCACCTCAGTACACTCCAAGTCTCATCGTCCTGAAAAACATAGTGCTAAAGATCTGATGGTTAAAATCCAGTTGAAGCGCTGAGGTGTATTTTTGTCTTATAAAAAATTGCATCACTAAAATTTCCGCAAAATAGTTGATTAAAATATAGTTAGAAAAGAACATCTGCAATGTCCACTTGGAGTATCATATCTTCGGGGGAATCAAAAGAAAAATAGAGTGAAATTTGGAGATTGCGTTGACACATGTAAGCACAATGACCTAGAAGTAGGGAAACATCCCCTAGTCTAAGAGCTGTTTAGCAAAGAGCAACATGAAGGTTTGTATGAAATTCAGCTAACTTTTGTGTCGTTGACACAGTAGGAAATCATAGCAATTTTCTAAGGAGAGGTCAAAAGAGAATTCATCATCTTGAAGTGCGACACTGAAAACTGCCCACTGGCATTGAGAGAAGGACACATGCCATGCCATCTCTGGCTGAGATGGCAATTCTCACACAGTGCCAGAGGAACGTATTTGTCTGTGTGGATTGAGCTGCATCAGGAACCGTGTCCTTCTGTTCCTTCCCTGGACAGGTACAGAAGAAACCTCATGGCTTCTGGTAAAGGGTTCTCAGAACCATAAATCTCAGCTGAAAGTACTCTAATTTTACAAACTAGTGATACCTCTGCATGCTTCATGCTTACCTCCTTAATTAGGATCCTAGAGCTTTAATTGTACTTAAATAGCTTCTCAAACACCCATATCTCAGAAAAGCTCCCTGAGATATTTTACAGTAACTCTTCTTGTCCCAATTAGAGAGAAGTTACTCTGATAGAACGCTTACATGGAAATTACAGCATGTTCATATGTGATCGTTCTTTATACTGACATTAAAAATAGCATCAATTATGAAAGGCAAATAAATAAGCACTAAATCACACTGTGAGAGGCAGGGCCAAGCTGTAAACCCAAATCTACCTGATTGCAAGACCTGTGTTTAAGTTAGTTAATATTTTAACGGGAAATATATGCAATTATGTACAATTATGTACAATTATGGCATGTATTAGTGTGATACACTAATTAATTTGGAATGCTTGAATCATGCTTATTGATACAACCACTACCTTATTTACTTTTTATCTTTGATGGTGAGACATTTGAAATTTACCACTTAGTTATTTTGAAATATACATTAACTGCAGTCACCTTGCTATGATATAGAATTTAGCACTTATTCTTTCCTGTCACACTGAAACATGATACGACTTGACAAATATCTTCCCATCTTCTCCCTCTGCTTCCAGTCTTGGGGAAGCAGCTTTCTATTCTGTATTCTGTAAATTCAACAATTTTGGACTACACATTAAGTGAGACGATGCAACATTTCTCTTTACAAACTTATCTCACTACACTTAGCCTTATGTCTATCAATGGTATTAGCCTCCTGAACCTTCAGATTCACAGATTATCACAAATGACAAGATTTCTTCTTTGGTTAAGGCTGACTGATGTATAGATGCCATATTTTTTCAAGATATTTCTTTCTAAGTTTTCTTAATTTTTATTAGTGTACATTCAGAGTATACGTGGAGGGTTTATTAGAACATTTCCATATATATATGCACACATTCTACTTTGAAGAAGTCTGCTCTTCTATAGGCAGAGCCGGACAGGAAACTCAATTCTACCTTTATTATTTCCCTTCCTCAACATTTTTTCAAACATTATTTAGTAGCTTTCATGATAACATTCTTTTATATAAGCATAATGTGTGTATGTTTGTGTATATGTGTGCATATCTGTGTTTGTATGTTGCATATGTATGTGTTTCATTGATTGTGGTAAAGCGAGACAGATCCCAGAGCTTAGCCGCTTAGAAGAAAGTGCTGTGAAAATCCTGATGCACGGGTAATCTCCCTTACAGAAATATATGGCATACTTTGGCTCTGCCATACCCCTTCCCTCTCCCTCAGAATCTTGTCCCCATTTTAAGATCATCCTGCCATCATCATCATCGTCATCGTTGTCTTCATCATCACCATCATGTCATCATCATCATCATCATCATCGTCGTCGTTGTCTTCATCATCATCATTACCACTTTATTTGGCTTTTTGAGTTTTGCTTAACTTGCCCGACATGATGATCTCCAGTTCCAATTGCACTGTTTTATTGAAAATGGCATAACTTCTTTATTTCTTTATAGTTGAATAATTCTTCATTATGTGTATGCAAATGTATATGTACATGTGTGTTCGTATATGCACATATATATATAATGTTTTCCTTATCCATTCATTGGGAATTCTGCAGTTAGGGTGATTACAAAACTGAGCTAACATGAGGAGTACTGTGGACATCACATCGTGCAACTGTCCCTCCTGCATGTTGATTTGCACACTACTTTGGATTCATGCCCTACAGCGTACATGGTGGTGCACCCCATCATTTCTTTACCCATTTGTGGTTGCAAGCATTGAAATGAATTCCCTTTTTTGGGTATTGTGAGGACAGGAAGATCCTAAAGTATGATGGTTCAACTTCATGAATTTTTACTTCATAGTGAAGCTACATACATTCAGTAGAAACCTCAATCCAAATTTTCAATTTTGCTCCATTCCCAGGGCAACTATGCATGATATATGATACTTTCTTTTGGTGCTGAGCTGTGATTATGAGGGCAACTTGATGATATTTCTCACGTATAGTGGGAATGTAGTCATAGATAGCTGAAGAGCATCTGTTTTGCTATAATGAACAAGGAAATGAAAATGTACCTTGGTTATATGAATTACAATTGTTTTACATATCTACTCAGAAGTGAGGCTATTGGATCATATAATAATTCTATCTTGAGATAAGTGAAGAACCTCTATGCCATTGTACATAATGGCTACATTAATTCATATTCGCAACAAGGTACAATAATTCTTTTCCCCAACATCGTCACCAAAACTCATTTTCAACTTTATAATAGTGAACAGGGGTCATGCGATATCTTATTCTGAGATAGATTTGCATTTCCCTAATGATTGCGGATGTTGAATATTTTTCAAATATCCATCATTCATTTGTATGTCTTTTCTGAGAAATTTCTATGCAGGTCCTTGGGCCCCTTTCTTCTTGTGTGTGCGTACAAGTCCTAGGGCTTGAAGTCTGTATACATTTATTATTATTATTATTATTATTATTATTATTATTATTATTAAACTTTATTGTCAGAGTGATGTACAGAGAGGTTACAGTTACATATGTAAGGTAGTGAGTACATTTGTTATCCCTCCAACATTTTTCTCCCACTTTCCCTAGCCCCTCCCCCTCCTCAAATTGTAAGGTTAATTTTGCAACGTATTGTCTGTTATGTTGGTTCACCTTTTCTCCTTTGTCTCACCATTTTGTGGCTCCCCTTGCCTTTCCTAATTCAATATACACAAAATACCAGGTACCAAAATCATATACAATGACAACAGGAAATAAACCATGGCAGTCGGGGGGGTCAAAAGAAAAAAGAAATAACTTCACAAAGTACATTAACAACAACAACCACAAAGACAAAGTATACTTAGAACTCAAAAAATTAAGTCCCCCCAAAACAAATCCTCAAAGAAACAACCACCCCATTAACAAGTGGGCTAAAGAATCAAAGAGAGGGACTGGGAGTTTGGCCTAGTGGTAGAGTGCTTGCCTATCATGCCCGAAGACCTGGGTTCGATTCCTCAGTACCACATACATAGAAAAAAGCCGGAAGTGGAGCTGAGGCTCAAGTGGTAGAGCTCTAGCCTTGAGAAAGTCCAAGGACAGTGCTTAGGCCCTGAGCTCAAGCCCAGGACTGGCAAAAAAAAAAAGTAAGTGGGGTGACATTTACAGAAATAAAAGTGTGTTTAAAAAAAAAAGAATCAAAGAGAGACTTATCTGAAGAAGAAATAAGAATGCCCAATAGACATATATGAGAAATGCTCAACATCTCTGACCATACAAGAAATGCAAATCAAACAACTCTGAGATTCCCCCTCACTCCAGTTGAAAAGGCCATGATCAAGAAATCTAATAACAACAGATACTGGTGGGGATGTGGCCAGGAGGGATCGCTGCTACAATGCTGGCAGGAGTGTAAACTTATTCAGCTACTTCAGAAAGCAGCATGCAGGTTCCTCAAAAGATTACACATAGAGCTCTCCTTTTACCCTTATACATTTCTGATAATATGTATTTACCCAACGTGTACTTTGAAAAGCTATTCCTACTCTGTGTGTTGTCTCTTTCCTGTGTCAATTATTCATTCTGCCATCCAAGCTTTTGTGCTTAAGGCATCGTCAGTCATCTGTTTTTACTTTGGTTGCCTACTTTGGTTCCAAAGTTGGATTAAAAACAAAAACAAAAATGCAGTGAAGCATTCTCTTTTTCTTTCTTCTGGTAATTTTGTAGTTTCCGGTCGTCTTAAATTGAAGTCATTTGAATATTTTGAGTTGATTTTCTATGATGTGAGATAGGAATACAATTTTATCATTCTGCATATGGATATCCAGTTTTCCAGCACCATTTACAGAGGAGACCGTGCTGTCCCCAGAGTGTGTTCTTCATGCCTTTAGCAAACAGCAATTGCCCATAGCGTATGGGCTTCTGTCTAGGCTTTCCGTACTTTCCAATCTCTTGAAAGTTTGGCATGCCCACATATCAAGCTGTGGCAACAGGGTTCGAGATGAATCTTGCCATAGACATGCTTCTCATGATCCTTTCTTCTTCCTTGCACCTTATACAACTCAATGCGAATGTCCAAAGTGGCCTTAGAAACGACACCAATTGTAACAGTTTCTAAGAATAAAGGCATACTCCCATTCCTCTGGAAGATTCTATGTGACCTATAAGTAAACGTCTATCAGATGAAGCCAGCAAGATATTAGTGTTAACCCAATAAGGAAACTAGCATCTTTAGTGTGTGTGTATGTGTGTGTGTGTGTGTGTGTATACACATGCGAGCATGCGCATGCACACACACACACACACACACACACACATACATTCACACACTCACTCTTGCTTCTTTCAGACTGGCTGTGATTCACTTTGCCACATTTCAAAACTAAGTTTGTAGAGCCCTTGCCTAGCACGTGCAAATCTCTCATTCCAATCCCCCGCACCACAAGGAAAAGAATCTGAGCTTCAAAATAATGACCTCAGGTGAACAACTCATCTCTTCCTCAACACAAGATAAATGCTCTTGTGTAGGTCCTACACCACTGTGCCTTTATAAATTAAGAGGAAATAGAGAGTAGTCAGCATAAATGTCAAGTCCAGGTTTGTCCTTCAGCCAGGCTTCAATAGCATCTTTGTTTTTTGTTAGTTGTGTGGCACGGACAGGTTATCAAAACCTCTGTGAGTTTTCTTTTCTCGATTTTAACATGTTGTTACATCAGAAACAGATAAACTATTAATTAGTTCAAGGACACAGACTCTGGCATCAGATTACTTCATTTCTGGATCCTAGTTTTTCCCATTCCTAACTTTGCCACTTCTCCTTGGGAATCCTGACATATCCAGTGAGCAGTATCCTTCAGAGTTGAGGTTCTGGAGCCAGACTGTCTGCATTCAACTTCCAGCTCCATGCGCATATAATAATTCAAAGCCCCAAGACACCTTATTTGTAGATGCTTCTCCCAAACTCTCCTCTGTGTATTCTTACAGTCAAAAGGTTGTATGGACTCTGAAAGCAGCTCATTCATCCAGCAAATGAAAACTTACAGATCCCACAAAACCTGCCTCTGTCACCTGTACAGGAATTTATCTCTTCTGTGCCTCGGTTTCTTCATTTGTAAAATGCGATTAAAGTGACAAGCTACAAGAAAAAAAAGTACAAAAATCAGAAACAGCAACTAAAGGGAGAAAAGCCAAAAGTACAATGCAGTACTTTTTTACAAAAAGTAAAATAAAAAACCTCTTGTTTCCATTTACTGTAGTTCATTTCAGTGAACATCATTTTATATGATCCTCTGCACATAGCTTTTGAGCCACTGTATGCTGATTTCTGTGTTTTCTGTCTTGTATTTAAGTTTATCTGCTTGGGGGAGGGTAAAAACGAACACAGAAATGGCGGAACATAGGGTGAATGAATTCAGCAGTGCTTTTCACCAGACACTGTGTCGAACATGAACTACTGCCTTTTGGGGTGAGGAAGCAAATTGGGAGGGAAAAAACTGGAAGAAAAGGTGGAAAGAGGTTACATTGTCCAAAAATAAATATCTTAGTTACCTGACTTATGTAACCGTAACCCCTCTGTACAACATCTTTACATTAAAAACCAATAATAAAATATAATTTAGAAAAATAGCAAGCTACTTTATGGGGATATGAGAGGATTCAGCGAGTCAATGCAAGAATAGGTTTAGAAGAGCAAAATGCACAAGCAATGTCCCTCTGTTTGTGCTGGTTTCCATAAACCATCTTTGGAGTTAATTCCTTAGTCCTCATGACCCCTAGAAATTATCACATATCTTTCCCATACCAGCTTCCATCTAATCCTCAGCTCCTTGCCTTTGTCCCTATGTACATCTCTTCTGGGCTTCTCCTGACCTCTTTCCAGTTTGACTTTATCTACTCTTCATGATTCCTTTAATCTCTTAAACATTCTGGAATTGTTCATTGCTCACAGCAGGACCATTTAGGTTCATATTTCACTCCTTAGAGCCATCTACCAGATTAGGAAAGGGGTGACATTGATCAAGACATACTGCATTCATTAACTGTTTTATTAAACAGCAAACTCAAAGAACAATAACACCAGGAAAAAAGTGGCATTGTCATCAAACTTTTGTCACACATTATATTCTGAAACTGTTCCCACATGCTATATGCAGTAGAAGGCTAAACTCCTTGCTTCTAAAAGATGCATTCTGTTTAATATACATCAGAATGTCCCCCTTCCTCGGCAATACTGACAATATATCAACTGTGTAACAGAACGGGTGGGCTTTTCACATAGTGCATTGTTTTTTTTTTCATAGTGCATTTTTCTACTCCCTAATTTTAAGATAACTCAGTGGAAATTCTGTAGGAAGGATACAGAATTCTACTCTCTCTGGGCAGATTTTTGGACCAAAGGAGGCAGCTGAGGAACTATATTTCAGTGATCTATTCATGTATTGAGATTACTGGCCCACAAATCAGGTAATCTTCTATAAAAACCCATTGCCAGTTAAGCTAGAATTAGCCAATGTATTACATTTTTTAAATTTTTTTATTTATTGTCAGTCCTGGTGCATAAACTCAAGGCCTAGGCTCTGTCTCTGAGCTTTTTTCTTTTTTTTGCTCAAAGCTAACACTCTACCACTGTGAGCCACAGTGCCACTTTTGATTTTCTGATAATGATTTGGGGATCGAGTCAGGGACGTTCCCTACCTGGGCTGGCTCAGAACTGTGATCAACCCATGATCCTCAATCTGAGCGTCTTGAGTAGCTAAGATTACAAGCATGAGCCACTGGTGGCCACCTAATTTTTTACAGTTTAATCAAAGCATAAACACCCAAGGGCCCTATAACCAAACACTGTGGAGTCAACCTTTTCTCTGCCCAAGGCCATTGGGCTGTGATGTTGGGTAGTACTGATGTTTAAACTCCTATGTAAAGAACTCCTAGATATACTGAATCTTAATTGAATAGATGTACTCTGTAGTTGCCCTAGGAAGGCCAGATCACATGCTTTCACTGGTTTCATTCCTAGTCCTCTCCACATTCTCTTACTCTGTAGGTATCATTTTCCGTGATATCCCTGACCTACATGTGACCATATACTGAAAAGAGTCTGGTTTAAGGTTTTCTTTCTATTTCTAAGAATGTCTAGATTGAAGCCAGGAGCCAATGTCTCACACCTGTGTTCCTAACTACATAGAAAGCTGAGATCTCAGGATTGCAGTTCAAAGCCAACCAGGACAGGAAAGTCTACAGAGCTTTCCAATTAACCACCCAAAAGTGGTTCCAGAAGTGGAACCA
The DNA here is from genome assembly GCF_031878675.1 of Megascapheus bottae. Classification (NCBI taxonomy): domain Eukaryota; kingdom Metazoa; phylum Chordata; class Mammalia; order Rodentia; family Geomyidae; genus Megascapheus; species Megascapheus bottae. The sequence continues at coordinate 77,689,048 of NC_143513.1, forward strand.
TGACTTGAGTCATAGAGCACTGGCCTTCAGCAAAAAAGAGCTCAAGGGCAATACCCAGGCCATGAATTCAAGCACAAGGATCAGCATCAAAAAAAAAGTCTACATTGATATATGACCTTACACCGAAGTTGTGGGGGATTCTGCAACACTAAACTTACTGCTATAGGTGAAGGACAGAAGAAAATGACAATCACAAATATCACTGTCACGTGGCCACATGTCACCTTCCACAGCAGTCCAGCTCTTTCTACTTCTCTTACTGAAGGGTAGTAGTGGTATCTGACATCCCTAATCATCCCAGTATCCAGAATGTACTTTCACAGCATCTCCTCTTACATTTTACTCTAATGTCGTAAGTCAATGTGCTCTAGATCCAAACTCTGCCAGCAAATAGGGTACACAGTCTCCAGAGCCCAGGGAAGCAGACAGTGGCTGACACTATGCAGGACTGACAGGCTTGTATGGAGGGAAAGGAAAACAGATCCTTAATCTACATACAGCAAGGCACTTTCTTTTACACAGCTCTAATACTGAGAAAATAACAGGTGTAAGAAAGACGATGTCTCCCAGACCTTAACAATCTAGCAAAACTTTGATGTTTTTCTCCGTAGGGTGCAAGACAGAACTTCAGCTTAATGATGAAAGATTATGGGCAGGGAAAGTGATTGAATCATTCACTTCATAAACAAATCTGGCAGCACTTCCACTTCCTTGACTAGCATATAAGAAGCAAGCTGAGCCCCAGACATCGTGTTCTCCACTACTTCATTTGTCTCCTCTGCCATGCATTGTCCCCAGCTCCTGCTCAGGGCTTGCCCTGCTGCCCTGCTCCTGATCTGGTGCCTGCATCTGGGGATCAGCGATGCTCAGGAAAACACGTGAGTCAAGCTTCTTTCCTCTACTCGGAAAAACTACAAGGCGAGCCCATCCCACGCCTGGAAACTTGTATATCCCTTCCTGAAGATTTTTAACTCTCCCCTCGTGTTTTCAGAGACCTCTCTTTTCTCAGAAAGTTCCACAAGCTCCTCTAACATTTCCTCTGGAATCTAGGAGAATAAGGATCTTAGTGTACAGAAGTGTGTCAATACATGACTCATGCTCTTTACTCTCGTTAAGATATCCGTTCAGCTGGGTGCAGTGGCTCATGCCTAGAATCCTAGCTACTCAGGAGGCTGAGATCTGAGGATCAAGGTTCAAAGCCAGCCCAGGCACAAAAGGACCTGAGACTCTTCTCTCCAATTAACCTCTAGTAAACGAGAAGTGGGACTTGGCTCAAGTGTAAGGTGGTAGCCTTGAGCTGAAGAGCTCAGGGGCAGTGCCCAGGCTGAGTTCAAGCCCCGTGACCCACAAAAAAAAAAGATCTGTTCATTATTAACTTCTCACACCTTCACACCCTCAGAAGGTGAACAGGTTGAGAGTTCCAGCAAGAGCTCTGTGTGTCTTTGGCAGGACTCACTGAGGGCAAGAGGGACTAGTGGTTGTCTCCTGGTTTGCAGTGCAGCTAGCAAGCAGGCAGCTCAGACATTCTTCCTATCCTGAAGGTAGTCTTGCACTCTGGGATCTCTTAACCACACACATGGGAACATATGGTCATGGTCAGAAGCCATGAGTTTAGAGTCCATGTTTGACGGAAGCACGAAAACTAGGGAAATGAAGTAGGAAAGGGAACTAGGAGTCTGAGCAGGAGCAGGAGTACCCAGAATGTTTGGGGGGGAGCGGGTTCTGGACAACAGCAGGTCTTGAGGGCTGGTTTTCTGCACTCTGGAAAGGAGGCAGTCCATGAGGCAGGGTCCATATCCTGCCCCAGAGTAAACTTCAGCGATTTGAGGTTCTGGTGGTAATAGAAGCAAGACTACACAGGCTTAGGTTCAGATTCAGAGTCCTGCTACTCCTGAAGGAAGCAAGTGGTTGAAAGAACCAGAGTGACTAGCCATCCAGCTTGTCCAGGGCTTTCTTGACTTCAGCGGTGAACGTTGTCTTTCAGGGCACCTATGTCCTCCCCAGAGCTGGATGGTCAGTTATTCTATCCCAGCTCATTTCCTGCCAGCCCTAAATTCATTCATAATTATAAGGGGGAGTGGAAAGAGTTGTAGGCCCTTAGATCTTCATAGCCCTGTTCTAGGCAGTGAGCATTCAAGCACACTGCAGATAAAATTGAATTTCCCTGAAACTTGTAGATGTTTCCTGCCCCCCCCCACCAAAAAAAATTGGGACTGTGATGCACTGCGGATGCTAAAACTGAGTTCCTTATTTTCCACCCAGCACCAAAGGCTGGGAGTGTGGCCTAGTGATAGAGTGCTTACCTAGCATGCATGAAGCCCTGGGTTTTATTCCTCATACCATATACACAGAAAAATTCAGAAGTGGTGCTGAAGTTCTAGTGGCAAAACACAAGCCTTGAGAAAACTCATGATGGTATCTAGGCCCTAAGTTCAAGTCCCAGGACTGGAGATACTCAGGTTTATACAGTAACCCAGTTGCTTTTATCCAAAGCAAAAATCCATACAATGCATCCAACCCAACAAAATGTCCGGAGGTTCTGAGGATGAGCAGGTATCCTGCCGGAGCCACCCACCTCCCCTCACAGCCCTGATGAACACTCCCCACCACAGGCTGCTCGCTGATCTCTCTTACCCTGCTTTTCTCTTTACAGAACCATTCGGAAAATAATCATATTCAGTCTGGAGAAGCCGCAGGTAGTAAAAGCAGGTGAAGAGGTGTCTTTGACACTTAGGCTTAAAACAGAACTGCGAGAATGCATGGTGGTAAGTGGGGATCTGGCGGGGAGTGACCTCAGGACAAATCCGACTACTTCACTATGTGTGGGATTTAATTTGTCTTGCATGTTGATGTTGTACAACAAGCCTAATTTGTAAAAATTGAAGCCAGGTGCCATTGGCCTATGCCTTTAATCTTCATCTCTTCAGCAATTAGGATTGGGAAGATCACAGTACCAGGCTAGCCCAGACAGAAAATTCTGAGGAAAATCTTACCAACAAGGAAGTGGACACAGTGGCACATACCTGGCCTCCTGGCTACATAGAAAGTCTATTATAGACGGGGTGCACCCAGATTCATGCTAGGGCACGGTGGCTCACGCCTGTAATCCTAGCTACTCAGGAGGCTGAGATCTGAGGATCAAGGTTCAAAGCAAGCCTGGGCACAAAAGGTCCTGAGACTCTTATCTCCATTTAACCACTAGAAAACGGGAAGTGGGGCTTGGATCAAGGGTAGAGTGGTGGTAGCCTTGAGCTGGAGCGCTCAGGTACAATGCCCAGGGGTATGGCAGTAGCCTTGAGCTGAAGAGCTCAGGGACAGCACCCAGGTGGAGTTCAAGCGCCATGACCCACAAAAAATATCAATGAAAATTAGCTCTGAAGAGATGGTTTAAAGGTAAGGGTGCTTGACTAACAAGTAGGAGGACCTAAGTCCAAACTCTAGTACTGCCAATAATATATGGTTTCGCTAGCCAAGCCTTTCATGACAGCTTGGAGAAGACTATTCTTATTTTACAGATTAAAAAAAAATTCTCTAGTCTAGAGAGGTCTAAGAGTGAAAGAGAACAATGGGACTTCTCCCCAAACTGAGGGAACACTGAAGAAGTCTCTTCAAGGTCCTGGCACAACTGATTTGGGATAGAGGGTCAGGAAGGGTTTATCAGGAGAAAACACAGTGTCCTCACATGGCCGGCTGAGGCAGTGTGGACGAAAGGACATGCAGGGTGTAATTGGTCATCTCCAGTAGATGTTGGCTCTCCTCTAGCTCTTCCTCTGCTCTTTTGCTCCCAGTCTCAGGAGGTTGACTCTCATTTTATTCCTCCTTGTCCTACAAGAAGCTCATGTGTTTCTTCTCCTTTTCCATGTTCAGTTGTCCAGTGCCAGTAACACAGCAACAGAGGTTCTCCAATGATGATGTGCCAAAAATTCAACTCAGACCTACTAAATGGCACATTCTGATGGAAAGGTCTAGGGCAGAGACAGAGGGTTTTTTTTATGATAACTCTCCAGAAGGATGACACAGAAGGATATGCCAAGGACCACACTTGAAACAGCTTGGGAGTAGAGCTGTATTTCCCCAAACAATGCATTTCTTAACACAAGAAAGATTGAAAGACAGTGAATGAATAGGCAACAAAAGTGGAAATGTGAAAATGATTACTCATTCAAATGTGTTCCAGAAATAGCCCCACAGCTATAAAATGAAGATTCCTGAACACAAAGCAAGAATCACTCCAGGTTCTTTGTCAATTCTTTTCTGTTTACAGTCCAACAATCTGAAGCATGGATGCTGATTTGGGGTAGGAGAAAGGCTGGTCTCCACTTCTTCTATTCCATGTCTCCCCTGATGTATCCATGATGAGATTAAGGCAAACACACAGGCCTGTGATGGTGACAGATGCTCAAAACCCATTTCCATCCCTACAAAGGTAGAGATGTGAAGCAGGCTGGCCCCCAGTTCTTCAGTTCGGTGTCTTACCCCTTGTATCCATAATGAGATGGTGATGGTTTGCAGTGATTATAGACACTAAAAGTCATTTTTCATTCCTGAAAATGTGATAGATATAGTAAAGTTATGTGGTATTGTACCATTGGTGAACTTTTTCTGTTAAGACTCATGCAAGGACAATAAAGTAGAGTGATCTGTATAAAACCTACACAGGTACGAGTAAAAGAAACAGAAAATTCTTCAACTAAATAAAGTCACTTAAAAGGAACTTTTGTTGATTTTTAGCTAACAGCCATTTGTACTTTTCGATTAAAATGAATGGCTATGAAAACATCATCTACATTTTTAATTTTTTCTGTACCAGTCCTGGGCAAAAACACTGTAACTTCACATAGCATGTTGAACTCAGGTCCTAGGCATGATCTCTGAACTCTTTTTACTCAAAGCTAGTTCTCTTCCACCTGAGCCACAGCTTCACTTCTGGTTTTTAAGTGGTTAATTGGAGATAAGAATCTTATGAACTTTCTTGCCCAAGTAGCCTACGATAGCAATCCCCAGATCTCAGTCTTGGGGTAACAGGTATGAACCACCACCTCCTGGTTCACTTTTTAATTTTTTTTTAATTTACAGATTTTTATTTTATTTTATTGTCCAGATAATGTATATAGGGATTGCAGTTACATTCTTCAGGTAATAGGTATATTACTTCTCATGTTTTTTTCCCTTTTTCCCTCCGCCACCCCCTCCCAATCATCTTGCTTTCCCCTTCCCTACTCTATTTCAAAAAAACAAATGAATGCATATACAACATACCAGGTAATCAAGTCAGATACAGTAACCACATGAAATTAACTACTAGTGGGAAAAAAAGGAATAACTTCACATAGTGAAACAAGAACAAAAAATCACAAAGATAACCTATTGTTTCCATAACCTACAGTTCATTTTGTTTACTTTCATTCTGTATGAGTACATATACATAACTTTTGACAGATTTTTAAAAAAACATTTTGTAGTTGGGTTTACATCCCAATATTCTTCTATCACTTTTAAACATTTTCACCATCTTGTTAACATTTTACCCATATATTCATTCAAAACACGTAAATTATAAAAAAAATATTTTAAAAATAAAAATGTCATGTATTCTTTCTTTGTTTCCTGGAATTAAAGCCTACTCTTTCTGATCAGTTAAACTCACTTTTCTTTGATGACCAATCCTACTTTTATACAACTTTCTTTTTTCCCGTATATTTTTATTGTAATTAATAGAAGGGTTACATGATATTCGCCAGATAGATGATGCATTAATTCCCATACGTTGATACCCCTTCACATGTCTTGGTCCCCATTTCCCTCCCCCCCACCCCTATGCCTCATCTTGTTTTCCCCCATTTCCTATCCAATTTCAGATAACCAAATACAAATATATTCGATATATCAGGTATAACAAAGTGAGATAGTGTAACAATATGAGATAACCAAAGGACAGCAAAAGTGATGAGAGATAACATAGTACCTTAAGAACAACAATCATTCATTATATGGCTTATGTTTACAGCATATTTTAAATGACAAGTTTAACATACAAGTGTTCAATGAGGGAATCTCTAATTACAATCTCTGGGACTTAGTTTTTAGAACTTAATCAAAATTAGGCTAAGGGTTTGTATGTCATAGAAACATATCAATTTATGAAATAAAACATTATGTCTATAGAGTCATAGGTTTTTATGTCTATATAGTTATGTTTGTGTTTCCATTACCATGTCCATAGCTTTGGGTATGCAGTTATTGAGTCCTCGCTCTTGTACTCTTTGGATTTAATAGCCGCATATTAAGGATACCATGCGCCTTTTGTTCCTTAGGTCTTGACTTGTCTCACTCAACATGATTTGCTCTAGATTCATCCATTCCCTGCGAATGCCATTATTTTATCTTGTCTGTTGGCTATGTAGCATTCCATTGTGTAAATATACCACATTTTCTGTATCCATTCATCTGCAGTAGGGCATCTGGGTTGTTTCCATTGCCTGGCTATTGTGAATAGTGCAGAGATGAACATAGCTGAGCAGGTGTCTTTATAATATCCTGGGTCATGCTGTTCAGGATAGATGCCCAGAAGTGGTATGGGAGGACAGTAGGGAAGGTCTACTTTCAGTTCTTTAAGGAACCTCCACACTGCTTTCCAGAGTGGCTGAACTAGTTTACAATCCTACCAGCAGTGCAGTAAGGTTCATTTTTCTCCACAACCCCACCAGCAACTGTCATTGTCTGAGTTCAAAAATCTTGGCCATTCTTGTTGGGGTAAGGTGGTATCTTACGGTTGTTTTTATTTGCATTTCCTTTATGACCATAGATGATGAACATTTTCTCATATGTTTTTCTGCCATTTTAATCTTTTTTTCTGATAGGTCTCTCTTTAGTTCCCTTGCCCATTTAGTGAATGGTTTATTGGGTTTTCGGGGGATTAGTTTCTTGAGTTCCCTGTAGATACTAGATATTAAGCATTTGTCAGATGTATTGTTGGTGAATATCTTTTCCCAGTTGGTTGGCTGTCTCTCTACTTTTGCAACTATGTTTTTATCTGTACAGAAATTTTTTATTTTTAGGTAGTCCCATTTATCGAGTCTCTCTCCAATCTGTTGTGACCCTGGGATTCTGTTCAGGAATCTGTTGCCTGTGCCTATGAGTTCCAGTGTCTCTCTTACTTTATCATGTAGCAGTTTCATGGTTTCCGGTCTGATGTTGAGGTCTTTGATCCACTTTGAGTTAATGCTTGTGCATGGAGAAAGGCTAGGGTCAATTTTTAGTTTTCTGCATGTGGCTGCCCATTTTTCCAGCACCAATAATTGAATAGACTGTGTTTGTTCCATTGTATATCTTTGACTCCTTTGTCAAATACAAGTTGCCTATAGGTATGCGGTTCTATTTATGGGTCTTCTATTCTGTTCCACTGGTCTTCTGGTCTGTTTTTGTGCCAGTACCAAGCAGTTTTTGTTATTATGGCTATATAGTAGAGTTTGAAGTCTGGTATTGTAATACCACCAGAATTGCTCTTTTTGCCTAGAATTGTTTTGGCTATTCTAGGTCGTTTCTTGTTTCATATGAATCTTTGGATTATATCTTCAATTTCCATAAAGAATGTCTTTGGGATTTTGATGGGGATTGCATTGAACTTGTATATCAATTTTGGCAGTATAGCCATTTTCACTATGTTGGTTCTCCCTAGCCATGAGCATGGGATGTCTTTCCATTTCCTAGTGTCCTCGTTTCCTTCCTTTCACTTGGAATTTGTTTCTGATTTTGGCAGTGAGGTGTGTCTCTTGGAGGCAACATATGGATGGGTGGTGTTTCTTAATCCAGTCTGCTGTTCTGTGTCTTTTGATTAGATTGTTCAGCCCGTTCACATTTAGGGAGATTATGGAGAAGTGGTCAGTGTCCATTGTTGTTACTTATTTTTACTTCTAGGTTTCTTTCTCTCTCTTTTTTCCCCTTTTGTGTTTAGTGAATTATAGATGTTTGCTTCCTGATGGGGGTTCTTGATGTTCCACAATTTGTTCTCGGTTGTAATGCTGGTTTAGTGTGCATGTATTCATAAAGCTTCTCTTTGGAGTGAAATATTCTTGTTTCTCCTTCAAATGTAAATGCTAGTTTTGCTGGATATATCAGTCTGGGTTGGCAGTTGTTGGTCTTCAGGACATCGATGATTTTTTTCCAAGCTTTTCTTGCATTTAGGGTTTGCATGGAGAGATCTGCTTTAATTCGAATTTTCCTCCCATTAGAATATAGCTCCGTTGTTTTTGCAGCATTTAAGATCAATTCCTTAGTATTTGGGTCTAGTGTCTTTACTATGATATGTCTAGATGAGTTCCTTCTAGGATCTTGCCTATTTGGAGTCCTGAAACCTTCAATAATGTGAGTATTTTCCTTTTTGACGTTGGGGAAGTTCTCTGCTATGATTTTAGTGAATAAAGGTTGCATACCTTTGTCCTGAAATTCGGCCCCCTCCTCAATCCCTATTATACGAAGATTAGACTTCTTTGCTGCATCTGCCAGTTCCTGGAGCTCTCTCTGGTAGATTCTGACTGATTTTTCCAAGGTGGAGATTCTCTGTTCCAGCTCTTGTGTTTTATCTTCTGTTTCTGATGTTCTAGTCTCCATCTCCGTCAATCTGCTGCTTAATGCCTCCATTTTTGCTTGAAATGTGGACGCTGAGCTGATCATGTCTGCTCTGAGGGTATTAATCTGTTCTTCCATGTCTCTTTTGAATTCGAGGAGCTCTTTGGAGATTTCCTGCTTATGTTCCTGGAATTGTTTTTGGAGTTCTGTTTTAATCTCTTTAGTCATGTTCACAATCATCTCCTTGAATAGGGTCATGTTTCATGTCCCTTCAGGTGTCATTTCTTGGGATGGTGACATCTCTCTCGTCCCTTCGCTCTTGTTTCCTTTTGGGCTTTGCGTGGGACTTTGATTATTTATGTATGTCATAATTCGTCTTTGCGCTCTCCCCAGCATCAAGAACTGTTGTTGTAGTTCGCTCTGTGGTCATTAGGTAGTGGTCTTTACTTGGATTGGGACCGGTGGTTCTGGGAATATGTGAATACCTGTGGTTCTGGGCCAAATTGATTCCTCTGCTGACTTGGTCAGAGTTTGCAGTTTTTGCAGGTATTCAGCCTGTTCCCAGAGGCTGTGTGCTGTTGCACGACTAGCTCTCAGCCCAACCAGTGGCCTCACAGTGAGCTGTGGGATGGATCTGCGAGCTTCAGTCTCAGCGTGCTGGGCGGACTGTTGGTTTTCCTGTGCTGCTTCCAGGGGCAGGCCCCCGGCCAAGGGTCTGGGGTTTGGGAGTTTCCAGGGGCTCTCAGCAGGACCAGCATGTGTCTGCTCTGTTCCCAGGGGCGGGGCCCAGCTGAGGACGTGGGCTCCAACGGCGGAGCCGCGCCTTTCTGATTCTCAGAAGGCGAGCGTGGCTGCTGGTCAGTTCCCTGCTGCTTTGTCAGAGAGTCTGTGACTGTGGGGGGCCCCTCAGTGCTGTCTTGCTCAAGATTCTCAGCTGGAGGATGCCTGGCTCAAGATTTGAAAGGGACAGATGCTGGCTCCTATTTTCCCACACACCCCACCCGCTGTTGTAAGGCAGGGTCTCAGCACTGCCCACTCTCCAGACCCAGTGGCCTGGGAGAGGAACCTGTTGGGCGGGTGGGGGCTGGGACACCTCCACCTCCCTTGGTGGGGTGCTGGGTCTTAGCGCCACCGGCCTGTCAGTTGCCAGTCAATGGCCTGGGGGAGGGGGCTGTTGAGGGAAGGGACACGATTCTAAATTCCTTGCCCCCCTGCTCCTGCCGGTCTTTCTCGGGTGGGGTGGAGAGGTCTGAGTTAAGTTCTATTACTTGGCACCAGCTCTGCTTTCCCGATGGGTTTGGGGACCCGCTGCTCTACTCACGCCTTTGCGTTTGTCTGTGGGTGCTGCACGGTGTTGGAGAATCCTTCACTCCCCTCGGGTCTCCTCCACCGCCTGTGTTCCACGTCTGGGTTCCGCTGCTTGCTGTTCTGGTTCCTCGTCTGGGTTCCGCTGCTTCTGCACTCGCTGGCCCGGTCTTATGCTGGTTTCTGGAGTGGTCAGGGCTGCCTGGCCTGGTGCCCTCCGCTGCCGCTTTTCGCGGCTTGGAGTCGGCGGTGAGGGAAGGGGTCCTCGCGTTCTGAATTCTTTGAGAAAGTTGGATGTGAGCTTTATCTGGATTTCTTTTCCGGTTTGAGTCCTTCTCCGTTGCTTCTTGAGTTTGTTGTTGTGGATTTCTTAAGGTAGTTGACTCGTGGGACTCCCTGATTCTCTCTTTTTGTGAGAGAGAGCTAGGCAGCGTCCCTATTGTCTCGCTCCATCTTCCGCTCCATCCACTTTTTAATTTTTAAGGAAATATTATTTGTTCATATAAGTTTTAAGTTTGTAACATCTTACTTGGCATTAATTAAAATGTTTTTACAGGCTGGGAGTTTGGCCTAGTGGTTAAAGTGCTTGCCTAGCATGCATGAAGACCCGGGTTCGATTCCTCAGTACCACATACATAGGAAAAAGCCGGAAGTGGTGCTGAGGCTCAAGTGGTAGAGCTCTAGCCTTGAGAAAGTCCAAGGACAGTGCTCAGGCCCTGAGCTCAAACCCAGGACTGGCAAAAAAAAAATGTTTTTACAAATGAATTTTGATGAAGTATACTCTGATACATTTACTCATTTACTTATGTCAGAATCAAAATATAATATGATTATACCAACAATTATATATTTGGAGATAAAGATTAAATAACCCTTTAAGCTGTAGAAAACTTTAACTACACTGCAGTGTTGAAATTTTCTATCCTATGGACAATTTCAGAGGTCTCAAATAGTCTATGAAATAATTTTCTGAAATTGTTTTATAGACATCATGAAGTGCAGGTTATCAAATAAAAAAAACCACTCTGTTAATTGACAATTAAAAATTCTGGTTCATCAGATTCTCTATTTACAATTTTTTGGTGGGTCATGGGGCTTGAACTCAGCCTGCGCACTGTCGCACTGTCCCTGAGCTCTTCAGCTCAAGACTATCACCCTACCCTTGAGCCAAGTCCCACTTCTTGTTTTCTAGAGGTTAATTGGAGATTAGAGTCTCAGGTCCCTTTGTGCCTGAGCTTGCTTTGAACTGTGATCCTCAGATCTCAGCCTCCTGAGTAGCTAGGATTACAGGCATGAGCCACTGTGCCCAGCACAAATTTTTTTAAGTAAATAACACAAGGATAGTCTTCTCTCCAAAAGACTCTCTGAGGTGTTCTGAGTGGCATTCCCACAGTGGAAATACTGGACTTTGATGCTCCTAGGTAAGCTTCCAGGATGGGCAGAAATCATGAGGCCTTAATGATGCTCAAGCAACCACCCTGACAAAGGCTACATGTTCAATGCTGCATTAAGTACATGTAATATTTCAAGATACTTGAATATATAAATTGATATTAAGTTTTGTTTCTACTTATAAAAAAAATCACATATATCCTTGACACTACTATGTTGCTTAATGATTTTCAGGACTGGAGAAATGTTAAGATTTTTTGTTTTGTTTTATTTTTTGCCAGTCCTGGGCTGAGGCTCAGGGCCTGAGCACTGTCCTTGGACTTTCTCAAGGCCAGAGCTCTACCACTTGAGCCTCAGTACCAGTTCCGGCTTTTTTCTATGTATGTGGTACGGAGGAATCAAACCCAGGTCTTTGTGCATGCTAGGCAGGCACTCTACCACTAGGCCAAACTCCCGGCCCAAGAAATGTTAAGTTTTAAATAAAGATTTGGGTGGCATGCAAGTGTATACAAATATGTTTTAACTGAAATAAGACAGATTCAAGGAAGAACACAAATAGTGTAATTCCTTACAAGCAAGAAACACCAGGAAGTGAGTACTTGAATGGGGTAGGGCGGGACCAAGGAAAGAGGAATAGATGAATGAAGTGGAGAAAGGGGAAGACTGTGGTCAAGAATTCAATGAATTACCTGGTGCAGTGGCTCACGCCTGTAACCCTAGCTACTCAGGAGGCTGATATCTAAGGATCAAGGTTCAAAACCAGCCCGGGCACAAAAGGACCTGAGACTCTTATCTCTAATTAACTTCTAGAAAATAGGAAGTGAGGCTTGGCTCAAGGGCAGGGCGGTAGCCTTGAACTAAGAGCTCAGGGACAGCACCCAGGCCGAGTTCAAGCCCCATGACCCACAAAGAAAAGAAAAGAATTCAATGTATATCCTACAAAATTAAGAAAAGTGAAAGAAGGGATGGGGTGGAAGAGAATGGGTGTGAATGTTTAAAGAGGTGACAGTGGTCAAATTACACTGAATTCATAAGCTGCTTTGTGAAATGGCAACTACTTTGTACAACCACTAAAAGATGATTTTTTTTAACTTGAAAATGAAAAAGTTGTGATCTTACGTTGTAAATTCTTCTGAAGTTAAAAATGAAAACAATTGCAACAAAAATTGTCCCTTGAAATTGTTTGTGCTGATCTAATTCCCAGGCTTGGTCGGTTTAGTGTCACAATCTTACCCATTGCTCTTGTTAAGAAATCTGTTAGCAGATCTGCAATAGAGCAAAATCTTGATACATAGGGCCATATAGTATGAAGCTAATTGAAAGGACCTCCAGGATAGTGAAACAAAAGCGATATAACGAATGATTGTTGTCCTTAATGTACTATGTTGTCTCTCATCTCCTTTGCTGTCCCTTGGTTATCTCATATTGTTACAGTATCTCACTTTGTTATCTGATATATTGAATTTATTTGTATTTGGTTATTTGAAATTTGATAGGGAAGGGGGGAAAACCAAGATGGGTGGGGGGTGTGGGGGGGAGGGTAATGGGTACCAAGACATGTGAAAGGGTATCAATATATGTGAATTAATGCACCTTCTATCTGACAAATATCATGTAACCCTTTTACTAATTACAATAAAAAAATTTAAAAAAAAGCTAAGGTTCAACACACACACACACCAAAAAAAAAAAAAGAGAAAAGAAATCTGCTAGCAGTAATTACGACTACTAAATTAAACAGCCATTTTAGTAAGCTGACAGGTTTCGGGAATGTCTATTTGAGAGTGTGCTCCCAAATACATAATCCATCTTTTATTTTCATAAAGGAAAAAACAAGGACTTTTTTTTCAAGGATTATAACTAGCAAATAATTTGGAATTGCAAGCTAGAACATTGTTAATATAGTTCCAATAACAGAAAAACAGAATTGCCTTCTATGGGTCTTAAAACCAATTTACATTTCAAAATTTTCTGTCCTTACTTTTCTTTCTTTCTGGCCAATTTTATACCATAGTCTTTTTGCTTGTTCGATTGGTTTTGTCACTTTGTAGAGACAGGATCTCTCCCTTTAGGCCAAATTGGCTTTGGATTCATAATCCTGCTTCTTTGGCTTTCTAAGAGCTGGGATTACAGAGGCATGCCAGCATGCCTGGCCTACCAGTCTTTTAATGTGAGCCAAAGATTGTGTACATAGGATGAAGCATTTAGTTTTAAATGTGTACAAGGAAATCCAATGAGAAAAACATGATGGACAGTGCAGTTAGCTGTCAATAAATACCTCTAGAATACATCTGAAGGGTTATCATAGTAGTTATAGCACTTACTTTGTGGAATAAAAACTGTCTCTGAGTTGGCTACGGCTTCTTATGTCTTGATCAATATGTGAACCAGTATTTTGGGGAGTTTCTCTGTAGCTGAATTGCTCATCATCCATTAGTCTTGAAAGTTTTGATGGACTTGCTTTTCAACAAGGTCAAGTGAAGATCAGTTAAAAAAAAGTTTGTCTGCACAGTGACCTCAGGTCAAAATATTGTTAATCCATTCTGAGTATGATGTTGAGGTCCTGTGAGAGTTGGATTTAAGCTCTAGCTCCTTAGTTTGAGTGGAAGCAAATATTTTGTTTGTTTTCCTCCTGAATATAAATGTATTCTGCTATGTACTGTAAGATGTCTTGTGAACGAGCTGAGCTTTATTTTTAACATTAAATGGACAGTGTAATGCATCCTGGAAACTGAGTTTCTTAAGTTAGTTTTGCTAGAGGTGGAACATGCCAAAGATGGAAAGTTTATGACATATATTTATTTACCACCATCCCCTCCACCCTTACTCTTTTATTATCTGCAGAAGTCAATTACAATCTCTCATATAAAGCTTGAATGAAGTGAATATTTGACAAAAGCACACAGCGTGATCCCCTCCCTCTATTTAGGAGGCTTTCCCTTGTGAAATGTCCCCAGTGAGTGTAGGGAAGCACACCTCTCGTTTTATGGGCCATACTAACTGGTATGCATCAAAAAATAACTTTCTGGGCCGGGAGTTTGGCCTAGTGGTAGAGTGCTTGCCTAGCATACACGAAGACCCGGGTTCGATTCCTTGGTACCACATACTTAGAAAAAGCCAGAAGTGGTGCTGAAGCTCAAGTGGTAGAGTTCTAGCCTTGAGAAAGTCCAAGGACAGTGCTCAGGCCCTGAGCTTAAGCCCAGGACTGGTAAAAAAAAATAATAACTTTCTAAACTTGTTTTGTAATAAAACCATGCAGAATCTTAAAAATAAACAAGATCACCACTTTAGCAGTGGGCACAGCTAACAAAGACTGGCCTTGGCAGATGCACCTCAGTAGACAGGCTGTCAGGACACATGCCAAGGCCAATTCATGCTGGCCATTCACTGACTTGATAAAGCCTCCCCTGGCTGCCAACACTAGGAAGAGTTGCCACCTGTCTTCTGTCCCCTCTGGTACCCCCTCTTTCTGCTCCTGAGTCTCCTACTCACACCTCTCAAGAAGAAACTTGAGGACATGTGGCTGGCACTGACTATGCAGAGGTATGTGTGATGACACTACAATGTACTTTACTCTGTGCCTCTGGCCCACCTCCACCCTATTCCTCTCTTGTCTTTCCTTTCCCTTTCCATTTGTGAGACTGGCTAACGGAGTCCTCTCTTTCCACCAGGTTAAAGCTTACCTTCTAAGTGATATCGAAATTGAAGGCCCATTCAACTATAAATATACCCAATGCCTCTGTGATGACAATCCAGTAGCCTATTTTTGGGACTTTCAAGTCAACAGTAAGTGCAGACCTTTTCCAGGCAAAGAACTCTACTCCAAGGTGGGGAAAACAGAGACAGAAATACAGCAGCAGAACCTCTAGATGAAAGGTTGGACCAACACAAGGCCCACATGGAAAGTACCAGGGATCCATTAGGAGGGGAGGTTCTGCATGAGAAAGGCTAAGAACTGGGGGAAAATTTTTTTAAAAACTAAATGATTTAAGGAAGCCAAACCCCAGTAGATAGGCTTTTGATTCTAGCAGAAAAGAGGAGACCCTATAATTTCTGAAGATAACCTTTGTCCTCCACTCTTTCAGGAACCGCAACAATCAGAGTTGTATCTGACATTGTTAGAGAACAGAACATCTGCCCCGACAATATGGCAGTGGTGCCCATAACAGCAAACCGATATTATAAGACTTTTTCCTTGTACGTAGTGTGATGGAAGCCGTTTTGATCCTTCAACATCCATATGGCTTCCTCCAAGTAAGCTTGGTGGATGTATCAGATGTAAATGATAAAATAAAATTCTTGCAGACTTCTGTGTCTTCTGTTGTATCTTCTCTCTGAAATCCACTCTCAAATTCTCCAAAGGATCCTAAATTTGTAGAATATTAATGTTTCAAAGAAACTTGATTATGGAGCTTTTATGAGTTCTCACTGTCAACTAGTATAAAGACAGAGTAGGAAATAGGGAGATGAACGATGTTTAGAGAAAAATATGTTGACTCATAGTGTGTGTGTGTGTGTGTGTGTGTGTGTGTGTGTGTGTGTGTGTACAAATTCAGGGATCAGGCACTGTCCATGAGATTTTTAGTTCAAGGCTAATGCTCTATCACTTGAGCATTAGCTCAAGAAGCTCCACTTCTTAGCTTCTTTGCCCTTTTGTTTGCTTTCTTTTCTTTTCTTTTTTGTGTTGAACAGGAGATAGGAGTCTCACAGACTTTCCTGCCCATGCTGGCTTCACACTGTGATTCTCAGATCTCAGCCTCCTGAGTACCTCATATTACAACCATGAGCTACCAGCCCCTGGCTTTAATCCAAAATTTAAACCAAGAGAGGTAGAACCAGGATAGGAAACCAAGTCTTCCCCATTAATTGGCCTTTCTCCCTCCTATTACCCTCCACAGGAGATGCCCTAAGATTTCAGTAAGTAGGAATTTTCTGACTACAGAGATCCAAAGTCAGAGAGATGTTATAGACACCTTGAACCAGAATAATCTATTCTATTCTATCGCTTCTCTTTAACCAGTGATGAACAAGAGACAATGATCTTCAGGGCATTAGTCTCCTGTACAGTTCTGACCAAGGAGCTCATGCTTCAGATGAGGTTATAAGGGAACAAAGGTTTTATTTAAGGAACTTCATCAGAGAAAGTCTACTAGTGCTTCAAGAAATACATAAAGGTATAGCCAGATGTGGTGGCTCATGCCTGTAATCCTCGCTACTCAGGAGGCTGAGTTCAAAACCAGCCTGGGCACTAAAAAGTCCATGAGACTCTTATCTCTCCTATTAATCACCAGAAAACCGGAAGTGGCACCATGGCTCAAAGGTTAGGGTGGTAACCTTGAACTGAAGAGCTCAGAGACAGCACCTAGGCCCAGAGGTCAAGTCCCATGACCAACAAAAGAAATACATAAAGGTGAACAACATTGTGATTACTAGTACAACCAGAACCAAGAACCCAAAGCATAAAATGGTGGCATATTCAGAAGCATTTTGATATTGAGCAGAATTAAGTTGAAGCTGGAGGGCTAGAAGAAACGATGAGAGGGTCAAGGAGTAGAATCATGAGTGTGATAGGCTAGAGTGTCTGGCCATGAAAATAGACTTGTATCTTCCACACCAGTGACCCTAAGTGAGTATCAGAATCCAGGACAGGGCTGGGAAGGTGGCTTAGTGGTACAGTGCTTGCCTCACATGCATGAATCCCTGGGTTTGATTCCTCAGAACCACATAAACAGGAAAAGCTATAAGCGGTGCTGTGTCTAGTTCTAGCTTTGAAGTGAGAAGCTCAAGGACAGTGTCCAGGCACTGAGTTCAAGCTCAAGAACTGGCAAAATAAAAAAGAATCCAGGACAAGTACATAAAAGTGTTGGAAAAGATTGTTTGATAGGGGTGGGGGTGGGGGGAGGGAAATGGGGACCAAAACATGAGATAGGGTATCAATGTTTGTAAAGTAATGCACCTTCTATCTGGTGAATATAATGTAACCCTTCCATTAATTATAATAAAAATATATGGAAAAAATCTTCAAAAAATATTGTTTGATAAATTACTTGGGACAATAACATCAATAATATTCATAATGACTACAAAAAATCTGCTAATTATTGTTATTCACATTCTTTACCACATGCTCTAAAAAAAACCAATATGTTCTGTTACCTTTTCATCACTGCTAAAAAATAAATACCCGAACAAACATTGGAAAGGAGGCAAGATTTGTTTTGGAACTCGGTTTCAGGCAGAAAAACATGGGAGGGGGAAACAATGTTTAAGAAGAAATGTACTCACTATGTATATAACCTTACTTATGTAACCATAACCCTTCTGTACATCACCCTGACAATAAACTTATATTTAAAAAATATAAAGTTGTCTGACTCCATTGCTTTGGACCTGAGAAGCAGGTCATCATGGTAGAAGAACATGGTAGGGGAGAGAAGCTGCTCACCTCATGGCAGCCAGGAAACAGAGAGGAGGAAAGGAAGGCACTGAGAAAACGTTGTATCCTTCTAGAACAAATCCCCCAAGAGCCCACTTCCTCTAGCCATGTCTCCTCCTTGTTCCTACCTGCCCTACCTCCACTCCCAAATACAATTACCAGATTAGGAATCCATCAGTGGAGTAACCTACTGATGACGTTCCAGTCCTTACAACCCAATCACCTCTGTCCCAAATCCCAACTTCTGAACATTATGAACTTGGAACCAAGGTTTAGACCTGTGAGCCTTTTTGGAGGACATTTTATATGCAAACCTTAACACATATGCATCAAATATTCAGTCCATTTGTATTTATCAAGGGCCCAGATTATAGAAAAAAGAAAACAAATAAAAACTGATGTATTAGGTTTTCTTCAGAAAATTTTCTACAGAAAGGACTGTGACTTTTATTTATTGGAAAGATAAAAACAATAGGGCTGAGTGAAGAATACTGAAAGAATCAATGAATATTGACAGTGTAAGGCTAGACCCATTAAGAGAAGATTACCCAAGACTTCCCAGGGCGAATGGTCAGTATGAAACAGATACATGAGGAACTTTCCAGATGAATTTATAAGAAATTAATTAAGCAACCTAAATATGGTGGCTTACGCCTGTAATCCCAGCTACTCAGAAGGCTGAGATATAAGGATCAAGGTTCAAAGCCAACCCAGGCACAAAAGGACCTGAGACTCTTATCTCCAGTTAACCTGTAGAAAATGGGAAGTGGGTCTTGGCTCAAGGGTAGGATGATAGCCTTGAGCTGAAGAGCTCAGGGACAATGCCCAGGCCCAGATTAGGGTGGTAGCCTTGAGCTAAAGAGCTCAGGGATAGCACCTAGGCTGAGTCCAAGCCCCATGACCCACACAAAAAAAATTAAGCATAGACAACTTCTATTTTTCAAGTTACACATTTCTGTATATTATTTATCTTTAGTGTTATGTCAATATAAAGTTACCCCCCCAAAAAAAAGAATCAAATAGATATTCTAGAAATGATGCTGGCATCAGAAAGATATCACCCCATTCATAAAGAAATGGAAAGACTTGGAAAAAATCATATTAAGTGAAGTAAGCCAGACCCAAAGGGACATAGGCTCAATGGTTTCCCTCATTTGTAATAATTAGTATGCATCTAAGACTCTCCTAGCAGAGGATTTACAATAGCTTAAAACCTAGGTACATAAAAGTCATATAGTATGAGACTATATTAAAGGAATTCTAGAATGTGGAAACAAGAGCTTTATCTTGTGTGATTGTTGTTCTCAATGTACTACGTTATTTCTCTTGGGTTTTGGTTTTTGGGGGGGGTTTGCCCTTATGGTTAATCTCATATTGTTATTGTATCTGACTTTGTTACCTTGTATTTTGTATATACGTTAATCTGTTTATTTGAAATAGGAAAGAAAGGGGAAAACCAAGATGATTTAGAGGGGGTGGGAGGAGGGAAATGGGGACAAAAACATGAGAGGGGGTATCCATGTGTGAGCAGGAATGCACCTACTACCTGGCAAATGTAACCATAACTCCTCTATACGTTATCCCCACAATAAAAAAAAATTCTAGAAATGAAAAACAACTGAAATTAAGAGCAACCAAGAAACGAATTGGTAAAAATCAAGATAGACTAGGAAAATCACAGTGAATTAAAGATAAAAGACAAATGAATAGCGTAGAAAACACTCTATTGAAAGAGCAATGGGGTATTTACATGACTGTATTAGAATCAGGTAACAATGAGTGGGGAAGGAACAATATTTGAAGACATGCTGGCTTAGAATTTCCTAAGCTGACAAAAGACATCAAATGACAATACAAAAACTAGAATTTAAGTCAGAATAAATGTAAAGAAAAATCACATTAAGCACATCATAGTACGTACCTACTGAAAACAGATAAAAGAACATGTTACTTTTAGCCAGGAAAAAGGAAAAAAACTCTATTTACCTTTAAATAGTCCACAAAAGCCTTGTAGACGATTTGAAAACTCAAACAATGGAAGTCCAAGAATGTAAGGTGGCATCTACAAAATTCTACATCAATACAAAAATTTACATTACAAAGCCATAAACCAGACATAGCAGATCAAACTATAATCCTAGCTACTACTTAAGGAGCAGAGGTCAGGGGATAAGCATTTGTGACAGTCCATCTTGACCAATGGCTGTGACTAAGGCATGTGCCTGTTATCTCAACGATGGAGGAAGCATAAGGCTGAGTGTGGGGTCTATACCTGTCATCCCAGCACCAAAGGGAAGCATAAATAGGAGGCTTATATTTCAGGCTGATGTAGACACCCAAAGCAAGAACTTACCTTGAAGATAATCAATATACAAAGAATGCTGGAAGAATGGCATAAATGGTAGAGCACCTTCCTAGCAAACAAAAGACTGTGAATTCAAACCCTAGTACTATGAATATACATATGTAGATGGACAGACAGATAGATAGACCATATGTCATATACAAACATATATTATATATACATGCAAATAGAACACATATGAGTATATATAGATGTATGCATATGTACAGAAAATTTATAAATGTATGAAATACATTGATAGAAGTGGATGAATCCAGAGCGAATCATGTTGAGTGAGACAAGTCAAGACCTAAGGAACAAAAGGCGCATGGTATCCTTAATATGTGGCTATTAAATCCAAAGAGTACAAGAGCGAAGACTCAATATCTGCATACCCAATGCTATGGACAAGATAATGGAAATATAAACATAACTATATAAACATAAAAACCTATGACTCTATAGACATAATGTTTTATTTCATAAATTAATGTTTCTGTGACATACAAACCCTTAGCCTAATTTTGATTAAGTTCTAAATACTAAGTCCCAGTGATTGTAAATAGAGATTCCCTTCCTGAACACTTGTTTGTTAAACTTGTCATTTAAGATATGATGTAAAAATCAATGTTAATAAAATCTTTAATAAAAAAAACTACAACTACAACAAAACCCCTCTTATTGGGAATTACTCAGCTCCTGTGATGAGGTGCTATACTTGGGCTAGAAAGCTAAGGAATAGGACCCAGGTTTTCTCTTCAAACCCTAGTACCAGCAGAAAAACAAAAGCAAATAAAAAATATTGATAGAAAAGTATATACAAATATAGATTCTTATAGATATCATATATGTATAAATACATGCCTACTTCATTTTATAGGTGTGGGTGGGTGGAGGGAGAATTCAAGTGTTCTGGAGTCTCTTCTGTCAATCAAAGAAAGGTGGTTAATTCAGCATCTTGTTTACTGGCAGTGTCATAAGATGGTTATACCAAACCTATCGCATTTGCTGTATTCTCACATGATTTGTGCCTATTGAATGCGTGGAATCATCACTGACCAAACACTATTTAATAGAGGGCTGTCTCTTCCTATAGAAAACTCATTATACCAAACGATGTAAATCAAGGAAACTGAGTGAAAACATATGTTGACTCATTCATTAAATTACATGAAACTTTATTAGTGTTAAAAGGAAAAAAAGGGTTATCAGAGGACAAAGAAATAAGAATATACTTTATGGCCTCAACAGAGCCAACACAAGTTGAAACTTAGAGGAAATGATCCTATTTACAAAAGTTAAAACAGGAGCCTTTCCAATGACTCAGAAACATTCTAGCATGATGTCAGCAAATAAGGAAATCTCTTCTTCCTCAATGCACTCCAGTTTAAAATTTCAGTTGAAAATTCTTTCGTAAAACCTTTCTTCCATTAAATCAAACAAGGTGGCAAAGGGAGAGATCCCAAAATATGACGTTTTTTACAGCATGAACCTTCCCAACTCCCCGCTTCCTTCTTCTTGCTGCAGATAAAGAGACCTGACTCACTAAGGGCACAGCCCTACTGCACATCAGCTTCTTCAGCATGCATGCTCTTCAGCTTCTGGGCAAGGTCAGTGTTGTCACCCTGTTCCTGGTTCTCTGCCTGAGGCTGGGGGCCAGCACAGCTCGGAAACATGGGTAAGCCGCCCCTTTTTCCTTGCTACAGAAAATCTACCAAGGAGAACCCTTCCCTCATCCAGGAGACATACATCCTGCTCGCACATATTATGCCCTTAACACCATGCAAGACACATCCAAGCATCTTCAAAACCTGAGCCTTTTGATCTCACTTTCCCTATTCAGAACCTGTTGTGGAGTTTGGCAAACTTACGTGCTGCAACCATCTAGGTGTTAACTCATTTTTTCTGCCCCAGGTGTTTCATTCTTACTCTTTTGCCACAGGAGAACATTAGGGGAATTGAGACGTGGGCATGGTCAAGAATCATGGACTCATCTTCACATACTATACTTGAATTATACAGGGGTCATGGCTTTGGTCATCACTATTCTGTAGAGTTGTGCTGACATCAACATACATGCTGCTTTCCACATGCACAACACATAATGTAACAAAGTTTCTTTCAAGGCCCATACTTTTGCCAAATAGGGGGAAACAAAATGTCAGATCCAATTCTTTGTAGGAGAAAAGGGGATTATGTCTTCTGACAGAAGGAATCAGAGGGGACAGGCAATATCTGAAGTAAAACATAGTACGTAGGAGTTGAGAATCAATCTTTGGGGTTAACTAATTAGGACTGGTGTGGATTGCCTTCTACTCAGATCTGAGAAACAGTGAGTTAAAAAGTAGGAGTGATGAGGGGTGGGGGTGGAGGGAGGGAAATGGGGACCAAGACATGTGAAAGGGTTATCAATGTATGGGAATTAATGCACCATCTATCTGGCAAATATCATGTAACCCTTCTATTAATTACAATAAAAAATATATGAAAAAAAGAAAATAAGCAACATATAGTAATGAAGTGAAAAAAAAGTAGGAGTGAGCTAAGTTGACCATCATATTAAACAAATCAGCTTATTGATGTGTTAAATTTCTCACACTCTTTGTGAATTATGTTCCTCTGCTAATTCTATCATTTCAGAAAAACAGCTTTAGTGAGTTTTGAGATTATCTTATACACATGCAAACACACATGCATACATGCATGCATACATACACACATACATACACATATAAAAGGAAAAGAGCATCCTGAGCTGAAACCAACTATTGAGCTAAGTGACTACCTGCCCAAATACCACCATGGAAATTTAACTGGGATTCTATGAGGAAGACAAAGCTGTTATCCTGGTTCTGTTCTGTCTTCATTAGTTGAACCAGGACTATGACATTTTATGCTGGCTTTTGTTTGTCACTTGCTATTACATAGATGTGTCTTAGTTAGACTCACAAGGTTTGTTGCTATGAGCTATACAGAGGAGAGTCCTTGCAGGTGAAACCCCGACCCATCCATGACTCTCCCAAGACTTGCCTCCTCCTATCCACTCCACCCTTCCTATGAAGGACTTCCTTGAAACTTTGGGCTTCTGTCTCTTTTTGCATATCCAGGGACATCATTTCAGTGAGCATAACAGTTTTGGAATTAGAAGTGCTAAATGAGTTCTGGATAAAAGTCTCCGTGATAAACAATGTGAAGCAATGCATGGTGGTAAGTGAAGAACTAGGAGTTAGGGTTGGCAAAGAAAGAAAACTATTACAATCTAGAATGCTGGTACGGTGTCCTTGTGAGGTAGTTGTTCACACCAAATGCTTACTATACACTATGCCAAGCCCTCCTTGCTTTTCGGGTTTTAGCTGCAAAAACTAGTTATTCTAAGTGGTTTACTTTTATAGGCAATCTTTTCTCTCTGAACAGGTTTAAGTATTCTCTCCTTGTTTTCTACTGAACAAGTCTGAATCACAATATGGTAGTGGGAACTCTTTTCTGATCTAGTCCATTGGGTTTTCTAAAGGCCTCTCGAGCCTGAAGGTAATTTTTGTTCATCAATAGTGTCTCCTTGTGTATAAGACTTTTCACAAAATAATTTTAAAGCTTATCATTTCTTCATTAAGTTATAAATTGAGAAAATTAAAGTGTGGAAGGTTAACAATTTGTGTCTGATGTTTATAAATAAAATGAAACCTGTTTAGCTAAGGAAAGATGTCTGTGAGTCTCAATACTTTCTTTAAATATATATTATATTTATAATATTTATATTTATAATATAAATATAATATTTATATTTATAATATTATATATTATAAAATTTATTCATTTGTCATTTGTTTTAAATAAGGGTAAGTTAACATTTTGTTTAAAAATAGTACTGGTAGTGACCACTAATTTTATAGAAAACAATTGAACCATTTACTCAATGCTTCACCTACAAATGCTTTTGTATATATCAGCCTTGAATCCCAAAGCAACCTGTTAGAAATGCAAGGGTTATTCATACATTCTAATGTTGAAAGAATGCTGCTATTTAAAAACATAAGAGAGAGGCTTTAATCACTGGGATACCAAACCTCAATAGACACAGGTTACGGAATGAGAGACTAGCAAGAAAGAAAATGGACAGGAAAAAAAGATATAAATATGCAAATGAAACAAAGGTAAGTAAGTCAGCATGATAATAATCTGGGAACTCTCCTGGAATCATAGTCCCCTTTCCTTCAAACCAAACTGTTCCTGTCAATCATGGGACTTGAACTCAGATCTTGGGCTCTGTCCTGGAGAGGACCAAACTTTTGAATTTTAATCATTCAGTATGCCAAAGGAAACAAATTTTTCATGATACAAAGGTTGAACTCAAGACTTCAAGTTTGTGAACCCAGCATTCTAACTTGGACTACTCTCCCAACCCTTTTTTTGCCTTCATTCTTTTTCAATTTTTAATTTTTTAAATTGCAATTATTAAAGTGATATACAAAGGGATTACAATTATATGTCAGGTAAAAATCACATTTCTTTTTGGACAATGTTACCCCTTCCTTTGCTCTCTTCCAGTTTTCTTTTTCTTTTTGTACCAGTCAGGGCCTTGGCACTGTTCCTGAGTTGTTTGTTTTTAATCTCAAGGCTAGCACTCTACCACCTAAGCCTTAGTTTCACTTCCAACTTTTTGGTAGGCACAGACTTTCCTGCCAAGGCTGGTTTTGAACCACAATCCTCAGATCTCAGCTTCCTGAATTCCTAGGATTACAGGCATGAGCCACAAGCACCCAACTTTCATTATGCTTGGAGTAGGATCTTGCTTTTGAGAGATCTGGCCTGAGATTGCAACCCTCCTGAGTTGATCTGAGCTGGCCTTGACTGCTAAACACACATCTACACTTCCCCTGTAGCTAGCATGACTTAAGCATACCACTATTGGTTGAATATCAGTTGGTTGGGATATCAGTTGGTATCAACTCAGGTTGGACTCCACTTTCTGAATAGCTAGGAAGGAAAACAAGAGTGAGACATTGGTGCCTGGTTGTTTGGGGGTATTTTTTGTTTTGTTTTGGGAGTTTTTTGGGGGTTTTTTTGTTGTTGTTTTTTTTTGTCAGTCATGAGGATTGAACTAAGAGCCTCATCGCTGTCCCTGAGCTTTTTCACTCAAGGCTAGCTTTGTATCATTTTGAGCCACAGCTCTACTTTAGGTTTTCTGGTGGCTAACTGAAGGTTATATTCTTGTGGATTTTTTTCCTGCCTTAGCTGACTTTGAATTGTGATCCTCAGATCTTAGTCTCCTGAATAGCAAGGGTTACAGGCATGAACCACCAGTGCCCAGCTTGCTTTGCTTTTAAAAAGAAATCAGCTGGGCATTGATGGCTCACAACTATAATTCCAGCTCCTCAGGAGGCTGAGATTTGAGGATTATAGTTCAAAGCCAGCTCTGGCAGGAAATTCTGTAAGACTCTTGTCTACATTTAACTATAAAAAAATGGCTCAGGGCTGGGAGTTTGGACTAGTGGTAGAGTGCTTGCCTAGCATGCACGAGGACCCATACATACATAGACAAAAGCTAGAAGTGATACTGAGGCTCAAGTGGTAGAGCTCTCGCCTTGAGAAGGTCCAAGGACAGTGCTCAGGCCCTGAGCTCAAGCCCAGAACTGGCAAAAAAAAAATGGCTCAGTGTGGTAAGTGTGCTAGCCTTGAGCATAAAAGCACAGGGACAGTGCTCAAGTTCTGAGTTTAAGTCCCAGGACCAGCATCAAAAATAACAACAACAACAATAATAATAATAATTAAAGTTTAATATGAGATATAAAGAATTACAGAAACGTTGACTAAAGTGGAATGTGGAATGATAGTTGGGGACTGCAGACAGTGGAGAGGGAAGGGTTCCCTGGGTGCTTCTTTCTCATAGTGTCCTAAATATTGTTTATTTTGTTTAATGGATGGTTAATCCGGGGCCGACTTGCCAGATAACAATTCTTAAACCCTTCCTGACCTTCCTCAGGTTGAAATCAGAACTGAGGACAGCCAAACATCGAGTACCCCAATGCCTGTGTGTGTGACACAAACAGCTACTACTGGGAGGCTTCAGTCAGTGGTACATAAGAACAATCCCTGCTTAAACATGAATGCCAGATAAGATGGAATCTTAGGAGAAGTCACAGTGAAAATGGAGATGTGGAGGGAAGTGAGGAAGGTATTAGTGCAAGATTGAAATACAACTTAGGCAGGAAATATGGGGAGAATACTCAACAATGAGGAAAGAGCAGCTGGGTAGTAACGGTTGTGCTTTATAAATAAAACCATTAGAGGCCAGGAGTTTGGCCTAGTGGTAGAGTGCTTGCCTAGCATGCACACAGCGCTGGGTTGGATTCCTTGGTACCACATATACAGATAAAGCCAGAAGTGGTGCTGAAGCTCAAGTGGTAGAGCGCTAGGCTTGAGCTGAAGAGCTCAGGGACAGTACCCAGGCCCAGACTTCAAGCTTCACTACTGACAAAAAAAATAAAATTAAACAAAACCATCAGTGGGAGCTGAACACAGACATAGTAGAAGGAAGGATGAGCGTGGGGACAGCCTAAGTGAGAAGACCACGGTCGAAGCCCATAGCCTAACTCTTACTTCCTCTTTCCAGAAACTACTAGCATAGTAGCAACAGCTAACGTTATCTCAATCAAGAATATATGTCCTGATGGTGAGGAATTGTATCCTGCAGTTGGGTACAAAGCCTCTTCTATAAGAACTATCACAGTAATATATGTCCTAATTTGAGAGGACTCCTGTGGGATTGACTTCTGCAGGCTGGAGCTGCCTCACGGAGGAACTCTCCTTTGTGACTGGCCAGATAAACTTCTTACAACCTCACAGTAAAATTCTGATCTTTTTCTCAACATTCATTGCTGTGTCTTCCTAGGGCAAAAACTTAAGGGCTTGGGAATATTCACAGATATAATGCAATGAGTATTTGTTCACTAATGAATGAGGAGAGAAAGAAGACAAGAATGGTTCTCGCCACTTGATGTAGAAAATAATATTCTCAGAGGGAAAAAGTATGCAACTGCTTCCAGAAAAACACATAAAATTAGAGGTAGACCTGAGGAAAGCTACCTTACCATTTATATTTAGCTGCATCCAGCAGCCCCACTCAGTTATCTGGTCCTAAAATAATTACATTTTGTTCTTTTTCAGCTAGTAGCCAGAAAAAGACTCAGAATTTCAAGTGCATTGGGATCTTAATTGTTCTATGTACATATCCTTGTTTTTCTTCACAGTAAGGCAAACTCAGTAAAGAAGACCCAACAGTTCCACAAATGGAATTGACAGTATGCTATCTCCATCCCTTAGCTAGCAAAGACATACCACTATTTGGCAGTCAGTATTGCAAGATATAGGCAACCTGAAGGCCATCACTACCACCCTAGAAGATAAGGTACCCAAGTAATCTCCTTAGCTGCTTATCTGTACAAACATCCCAGCTAGTTCCCTTGTGATGATGTTAATAGAAAAACCTATATATTCTTTGATCATGTCATGTGCTCATTGTAGAAACCATAACGACCATAGCAATTATGACAGTGATGATGATACATTTCCTTGGTCCATGGAAATTTTCATTGAGACCCCAGACCTAGAAACCAAACATTCTGTGAGTCCTTAGATAGTAGTGTTATCTAAACACTATACAGTAAAGACACATCCATCATTTGAATATGTAGTATTCAATAAAGAGAAAATACTGCCCATTTTATAGGGAAAGGCATCTCTTACAATTAGTAACTCTACTGGATAGTTGGTTCATTCCTCTAAGAGATTGAAACCTTTTTAGCTCTCAGCATAAATCTTTGCTGTGGAAGGGTTGGAAGCTGCAATGCCCAAAATACTTTTGGTGGGAGGAAATCCTTCTGGTTGCATGCGTGCATTTGATCCATCACTGTGTCAGTGGCAATCACAGCCCATAGCACTGGGTAGCTGAGGATGGAAGCTGGCTGACAGCCATTGAGCCAGACTTTCTGTCTTTCTCATTCTGCATTCTGTCTTCCTCATTCTCTTCTCTTGGTCAGGCACAAAGATTCATGCACTTGGTGGTCACATCCAAAGCTTCATCCAGATGGCTCTCTCCTTATGTCAAATATTCTACCCAGTTTACTACTAGATCACAGACCAATCAGTAAAGCTATTCTCCATTAGCTCAAGTATCCAGGTACTTCATGGACAGAACTTTGAGTGGACGATGATAATAAAAAGGTTAGAAGTTACTCTGTCCATGCCTACATTTCTTGTCCTCTGAATGATTTCAACTTGCCATTATCTGAATCTCTGAACTGGTGGCTTTACTGCCCCACCCGTGTGAGCTGCCCACACATGGTGGACTGGAAGGTCTGAGTGGGCAAATGGTCATTTATACACCTGAAGAGCCACCTTCCACCAATGACAGGAAGACTTTAACATGGACATATCCAGGTCCTTCTGTTCAATTACTTGTGATGTGTTGTACAGTACTTGCAAGGGAAAATATCTCTCCCCACTAGGATTTTGCTCTTCTTACCCTGGGATGACTGGCCTAATAATGGACCATTTATTTATTATAATTCCCTGAGTATGCCAATGTAACTCCTTGCTGGTGTTCCGTAAATTCAAAAAAATGAATTACTTTTTATTAAAACTTTAGTTTTAAATATGTTCCTCAGGGAACAAACATTAAGATCAATGTTTTCTGCTATACAAGGGGGTACAAGAGGTGAGGGGTGAACCCCCCAGAGGGTCCCACAGGAAGGAAGGGAAGAAAACAAAAGCTATTTGATCCTATCAGACATCACAACATGGATAAGAGACATTTTAATAAGTATCCTTTGGAGTAGTCATTTCTGCTAAGGTTACATTATCATGAGCCCTAACAAGAAAATCAAAGTAAAAAGT
Organism: Megascapheus bottae; assembly: GCF_031878675.1. Classification (NCBI taxonomy): domain Eukaryota; kingdom Metazoa; phylum Chordata; class Mammalia; order Rodentia; family Geomyidae; genus Megascapheus; species Megascapheus bottae. Next base: position 77,717,985 of record NC_143513.1, read on the forward strand.
CAGTAGAATTTTAGGTTTGTATTAGAATCAGAATTGTGCTGAGGGATGAAAAGAGATGGACTTCATTTTACAGAAAAACTGCGTGCAACTAGGATTAAAATGCTTAACAGAAATATACATACTTGCATACACCACAATCCCACGACCAAATTACCTGCGATACCAAGAGTATCTGCACCAGGCAAGAATCCTGGTTGCATGCTGGGAAAAACCAAAACCAGGAAGAAGGAATACCTTAAAACAGACAGAGAGAGTGACTCTGGAGAGAGAAGGTATGCCTAAATAAGATGAAAGTTCAAACACAAACTTTAAGGCAGAAAGCATATTCTAACCCAATATTAAACTAACAGAACAATATTACAAGTAGTCAAAATCAGACAGTATCAGCAGCTCACACCTAGAATCCTAATTCCTCAGGAGACTGAGATCTGAAGATCGTGGCATGAAGCCAGCTCTGGCAGGAAAGTCTGTGAGATTCTTATCTTCAAGTAAGCACCAAAAAGCCAGAAGCAGAGCTAAAGCTAAGGAATAGTGTCAGGCCCTGAGTTCAAGCCCCAGTACTAGCACAAAGGAAAAAAAAGAGAAACATTTTAAGAAGCAGATGTGAATGTAAATAATAAATAAGAAGTGACCAATTAGGAACCTTGCAAAAGAAAAATATATTCACAAGTCTTTTTGTTGTTGTTTATACATTATTTTACTAACCAAGTCTAGTCAAAGCATATGTCATATGTACAGCTGAGTAATGGAAGTGTTCAAAGATGGAAATCAAAGGAATGAATCATGAAATGGATCTAGTAAAGAAAATGCCATAAAAAGGAAGAATTTATCTAGAGCTAAAAAAAATAAGCTTTTACAAGTCTTCTCTAGCACTATGTTAGATGCCCCAATAAAAATCACAGCCAACATTCCCCTGTAGTTTTCAAAAATAGCAGGAAGAATCCTTCTTTGAAGAAAAGCATCCGGATGATTTACTGCAGAAGCAAATTGCACTCATAGCTGAGTGGCTCAGAACAGTTAACTGTACAGCCTTAAATGGGGCTGGGAAGTAAATAATTCTGTGGCTTCAGCCAGTTCCATGCACCAACTGTGCTCTGACTGAAACCTAAGAATGGCATGGAGCCTCCAGGACACCAGTTTGGTGGGAATAGCAGAAAAAAGGAGGCTTGCAGGTACATGAAAAGTGTGCTGCAAACAGAGATTGAAGAGTCTTGTCATAGAGCCTATCATAGATGGGCCCCAATGGGCCTGAGTGTTGTGATGGCACGGTATAAATCTCTGACTACTTGTTCATGTTATTTTGATTATTCATTTGTATTTTTATTAGCTTGCATTAGTTACACCAAGGAGGATTTCACCATTACATTTCCACAAATTTTACATCTATAGCACCCAGTCATTTTTGTTATATTATTTTACTTTTCACATTAAAAATTTTGCCATAATGAGTACAAGAAACCAAAGTATATACACTAATGAAAAGTTAAGTGCTGAATTTTCTTGTTTCAAGGGAGTTGAACTTTGCACCAATTGGCAATATGTTTGTTGCTGTTATCATTTAACATAGTTATGTAATTGTGTTATTAACCAGTTGAAAACCCCAGACCCAGTCTGCTACTGGAACAGTAGCTTGTATGTCAAAAGTTATTTGTAGTTACAGAGGATTACAACCAGTGATAGCACTACAGAACTGATGTGCATGTATAGAAGATCTCTCAGTAGAGAATAACCTTTTATGTGGGTGAATTATTTTCATTCAAAACAAAAAGAGAGAAGACTCAAATAAAATCAAGATTGAAAGAGGTAATATTACAATGATGCTCCAGAAATATCAACAATCATAAGAAATGTATGCAAACTATTATTCTCTGGATAATTCAGAAGAAACAGAAACATTCTTAGAACATACAAACTACCAAAATTGAATTTGGAAGAAATAGAAAATCTGGACGTATTGGGCCAGGAGTGTTGCCTAGTGGTAGAGTGCTTGCCCAGCATGCATGAAGCCCTGGGTTCCATTCCTGGGTACCACATACACAGAAAAAGCCATAAACGGTGATGTGGCTCAAATAGTAGGGAGCTAGCATTGAAAAAGCTCAAGGACAGTGTCCAGGCCCTGAGTTCAAGCCCCAGGACCGGTAAAAGCACAGAAAAGGAAAGAAGAGGAGAGGGGAGTGGAGGAGAGAAGAAGAAATTGGGAAAGATCAGTAACGCTATGAAAATGAGTCAGTAATCAAAAACAAGGAAAATACCAAGATCAAGGTGGTTCTCATCTGTAATCCTAGCTACTCAGGAGGCAGAGAACTGAGGACCATATAGTTCAAAGCCAACATAGAAAAGTCTATAATATTTTTGTCTCCAAAAAGAGAATTCTGGCCTGGAATTGTTTGTCAGGAGGTAGAACAACCATACTAAGCAAAAGAGAGAGAGAGAGAGAGGGGGGGGGGAAGGTATGACCTCTGAGTTTTAGGCCTAGTACTGATTCACAAATAAGTAAATAAAATAAAAAAGAAGCAATGACAAACCTCAAACTCTCCCAGAAAACTGCAGAGAAAGAACACTTCTAAAAGTCATCTTATGGGATCAGCATCACCTTGGCATCAAAATGAGGCAAAGACATAGCAAGTATATTCCTGTGAAGATAAATACAAAATGATAATAATTTTCACAACAAAATACTGCAAACAATTCAACAGTGCATTGAAAGGCTTATAGCAGCAACTAAATCTGAGCCACTACTGGGATGCAAGAATGGTTTAACATGTATAAATCAATGTATGTGACAAATCCCATTAATAGATAGAAAACAGAACTCCTATCATCATCTCAATAGATCTGAGAAAAATTTTACAAAATCCAACATCTTTTACAAAATTAAAAGGGCCAACAACAAAATAAGTATGGATAAAGATACCTCAATATATTAGCACAGAGAACAAGCCCCATACTCAACAAGAAAATTATAAAGGCTTGCTTTGAAGATTAGGAATAAGATAAAAATGCCTTCTTTCTCCTCTTCTATGCAATTCAGCATTGGAATTCCTAGCCAGAGGTATTAGAAAAAATTTAAAATGAGAAGAGGAGGAGGAGGAAGAGGAGGAGGAGGAGGAGGAGGAAGAGGAGGAGGAGGAGGCTTAAAATTCCTAGTTGTTCCATTTCAAATTCAAGAATGTAAGCATGTATAATAGAGGAATTCGAGGCTATTTGGATGTTAGATCTATTACTGGAGAAATAAATTCTCCATGACAATTTTATGTCAGTTTCATTATAGTTTTTCAAATAGAAAAAAATAAATAATGGATAATTATTGTAACCATTAATTCAAATAATAGGATGTGTTCATCCAGTTCATGAAGAAATTTACTTTTGGAAGCTCCTTCTGTTGAAATAAATGTAGACATTATATGCTACTGAAACATGTTTTAAAAAGCAAATTTTGTAATTGAAAAGGATTTGGTTGCAGTTAATAATATGAATAAAAATATTTATGTAGCACAACCTAACCCTAAAAACATAGGAATTTGGGGTGGAACAACTATAACTCAAACTAGCATTAAAATAACCAGAGATATTTCACAAATCACAAAAGTGGTCATAATTTACAAACTGAAATTTTTATGTACAGGCAGAATTACAGAACTAATGTCACACTGAATACCAAAAATACTTCTCCCTGGCAGTACACACACATTTTCCCTTTACTGCAACTTCTAATTCTTTCTTTAGGTATGTTTAAGCCTTTGATGAAAAGAATTTCAAATAAATCTAAAGTTCCTGCATTTCCCAGGAAGGTTTTGGTAAATATTAAAATATTATTACTTTTATGGAAAAATCAAAAGGATATTGGTGATATAAAAAACAAGGAAATGAAACGAAAATTCAGCTTTGAAAATTCTGAGAGGGTTGCAATCATTGAAATGTAATCCATACAACAAATGTTGACATTTGTTCCTAGGATAGTGAGGGAGAAACTAAAAAGAAATCAAGGCATTAAAGCTCAGTGGTAACAATGATTTAATTTCAAAATTTTTAAATGATTATATTATATTAAAAATATATATTAAGCAATGCAAACCAGCCCAAAGAAGCATAAGGCTGCATGATTTCCTTCGTTTGTAATAACTACAACATGTTTATGATCCTCTAGTAGAGGATCACAATATCTCAATATTTAGGTGCATATGATCCTTTAAAATGATGCTTATCAAAATAAACTCCAAGAGGTAGAAACATGAGGTTTCTATAATGTACTGTTGGCAGTTTTCTTTTTTCTTTCCCTTGGATTTATGCCCTATTGTCACTGTTGGTTGTTTGTTTTTTGTTTTTGTTTTTGTTTAGTGCCATTTGTCTTGTGTATAAGCTTATCTGATTGGGGACACTACATTGGAAATGAACTATACAGCTTAGTGGGGAAGGAGTCAGGAGGAGCAGGAGAAAATGAGGGAGGGGTTTCACTATTCAAAATGAAATGTACTCATTTCCTCACTATGTAATAATAAACCACTTTTACAACAAAAAATTTAAACACTATTCTACAATAGCTCCTTGCTTGAGAAAAATATTTTCAATTTATTTGGCAATACTGGGATTCAAACTCAGGACTTGGAGCTCATTGCACATTTGAGCCATGCATCATGTCATAATTGAAAATAATATTTGTTAGTTAGTAGTATTAGTTTGTTCAATAAATATTCTGCATTACAAGGAAACAAAATTGTGGGCATTTGCTTTTGTGATTATGTGAGAAAGATTTTAGATGAATGAATCTTAAAAACTGAAACTATATCTAAAGCAACTATAAAAAAAAGTAAAAGATTTTTATTTAAAACAAAATATTTGGGGCCGGGAGTTTGGCCTAGTGGTTAAAGTGCTTACCTAGCATGCACGAAGACCCAGGTTCGATTCCTTGGTACCACATACATACAAAAAAGCCAGAAGTGGTGCTGAGGCTCAAGTGGTAGAGCTCTAGCCTTGAGAAAGTCCAAGGACAGTGCTCAGGCCCTGAGCTCAAGCCCATGACTGGCAATAAATAAATAAATAAATAAATAATAAAAATAAAACAAAATATTTGGTATTCTTTCAATGCTTTAAAGTGAGTAAAATCTGTAGAGATTAGATAAGTAAAACTACTAACTACAGTGCTTTTAGATGAGGAATGGGATTAGTGGCCCTGTTTTTATTTTAAATAATGTTTTTCATATAAAAATTTTGTTCATATAAAATCTTCAATTGAACTGATTGCATGTTCAAGCAAAGCACCACGACTCAATCACATGATGATATGAGAATTATGCCATGAACAAAACAAAAATCTTCACAACGAAAATCAATAATTAATAAAGGTAGGAGATGAGGAAGCAATATAATTAGAGCACTGCAGTAATATAATAACCGCTCTAGGCAATATCCACTGATAAGTACTTATATTAGTGAGCAAAAATTTTAGAGGAAAAATTATTTACATAGCTTTAAATGATTTTTCTCCAGAATGCAATAGTTTAAAATATGCAAGTCTTTTGAGATTTCTTCTTCTAAGAGATGAAGTCTAAGCCACCTCTCCTCTGACCTGCACTCAGAGGCACACTTCCAACAAATGTAACCAATACAGGCTGAGAGGAGAAAAGGGGAGGTTGTGGTGGGGAAACATGGCAGATGCTTTCATCGCCTAGGGACAGATAAACAACACTGGTCATAAGACAATGATATTGTGTGCTTTGCAGTGACAAGGGCTCATTGCTTCTGTGGCATTCTTCCCCCAAATTCTACATAAGACAAACCTAAACCAAGGAATATACAATGTGACCCATACTTTTCAAAACTGTCAAGATCGGGAAAGAAAAAGAAAAGCCCAAATTCCTTTCAGATCAAAACAATTAAGTAAATATAGTATTTTAAATATGCAGGATGTAGTCAGGTATCCTAGGTTGCATCTTAGAAGAGAAAAAAGATATTGAAAAAGTGGCATGTGGCTCAGAGTGGTAAGGTGCTGGCCTTGAGCAAAATTGCTCAGAGACAGCATCCAGGTGCCAAGTTCAAGTCCCACGACCAACAAAAGAGAAAGAGAGAGAGAGAAAGAAGGGAAGAGGGGGAGAGAGAGAGAAGGAAGGAAGGAAGGATGGAAAGAAGACAGGCAGAAAAGCAAAAGGCTATGAGTAAAGGAAAAAAGAGGGGAAGGGGAATCAAATAAAGCCCAGTTTAGCTGATGCTATTTCAACAGGGTTCATCGTTGCATCAAAAGAAACACTAGAAGAAGCTGGTTTGTGAGGGTTCTTTGCACTATTTCCACAACTCCGCTTCATGTCAAAGATATTTCAAAGCAGCGATGTAAAAATATAACCGAATAAACTGGAACCTCTCTGTTCATTCTCTAACATTTTATTTAGAGCTAAGACTTGCAAAAGCTTAAAGTTAGGGGAAGCAGGATTTCCATGCCATTTCACCTTATGATTCTCACTATATAGTGCTTCTGTGAGCAGAAGGTCATTAGTAGAACATTCATTAACTCCCAGCAAATGTCTATGTTTTGTGTCCTATGTGTCACTGACAGGGCTAGGAGTAAAGATAGGATATAATGGTAAGCAAACAAATGAAGAGAGAGCAGAGCATAGAACTGCACACCTGTAATTCTACTACTCAGATGCTGGGAGAAATGATTGCAATTTTGAGGCAAGCCTGGGTTATATAACAAGACCTTGTTTCAAAAATAATAAAATTAGAGGCCGGGAGTTTGGCCTAGTGGTAGAGTGCTTGTCTAGCATGCACAAAGATCTGGGTTTGATTCCTCGTTACCACATACATAGCAAAAAGCCAGAAATGGTGCTGTGGCTCAAGTGGTAGAGCTCTAGCCTTGAGAAAGCCCAAGGACAGTGCCCAGGCCCTGAGTTCAAGGCCCAGGACTGGCAAAAATAATAATAATAATAAATGGCATTGGACCATGAGACTGTGCTTATTTCCCCTTATTCTCTTGGAAACCTGGATTATCAGACGTGAAGGAAAGAAAGCCAGTGGAAAGTACTTTTCTAAAATGGCTTGAGTTTTGTCAACTTTTTCCCATTCCTTTTAAAACTTGAAATAAGAGCTTTTCAAATTAAAGAATGTCCACTGGAGTTTCTAACAAAGTAAAGTGTTTATTTTCAATTGCTTCCTTATAAATCTTATGCGTTGAAGGGTATCTCTCTGGGTGAGAGCTTTGTTTTCTACTATTCACTATTCACTGTCATTGCTTGTAGGTGTTTTAACATTGGTGTGAGTCATTTCTATCATAAAAGTGACAAAATATACACCCACATATATACACATCATCGTTACCATCACCATCACCATCATCATCATCACCATCAGTTTGGCCATTTAGCTGAAATAATTTCTTTAGTGATCTCTAGAGTGAAGATACACGTAAAATATGAAAAGCAAAAGATTAGCTTGAATAAAATGATGGTAGAAATCTCAGAGAAGAAAACTGGGTTGCATCTCAAAAGAATTGAGTTAACAACAAACAGCAATAAGAACATAACAAGAAGAGAAAGAGAGCATAGTTTAAAAGCAAAGAATGGTAAGAACCTTGAAGAGAAGCTAAGTTCCAGTGTAAGTTAACTGCTGTCTACTCCCTTGAGCAAATGACTTATCTTTCCCAATTTTAATTGTTTCATTTGGAAATGAGGGGGGAAGAATGTGGATGGCATGGTACAGTTCAGAACAGTAATTGCTAGAATATATGCATGGCAAATGACTATCATAAGGTGCCCAAATCCTTTATTGAAAAGAGCCACATCTGAAGTAGCAAGTAATATTGAGTTATCAATCTGCAATATTTAGCCTATGATAAACACTCCAAATAGAAGTTATTTTACTTTCTATTTTTATTTGCAAACAGCCATGTAAAAATTCTAAATGAAGATTTTATATCTCAACAGCTATGTGCATATGACCATATAGGATGGTGCTAAGCAAAATGAACTCCAGGATATGGAAACAATACTTTGTGATATTCACAAGGCATTAAGTTGGAAATAAACTGTACATTTTGGGAGGGAATGGGGGAAATGAAAAGTGGGAGAAAAACATGAGGAGGGGTAATAATGTTTAAGAAATGGCATACTCACTACCCTACAAATGTAACTATAACCCCTCTATACATCACCTGACTATAACTTTTTTGCCAGTCCGGGGCCTGATCACTGTCCTTGGGCTTTCTAAAAGCTAGAGCTCTACCACTTGAGCCACAACATCACTTCTGGCTTTTTCTATGCATGTGGTACTGAGGAATCGAACCTGGGTCTTCATGCATGCTATGCAAGCACTCTACCACTAGGCCAAACTCCCAGCCAAAACATTGAACCTCAAAGAGTGACTTTTTTTTTTGCCAGTTCTGGGGCTTGAACTCAGGGCCTGGGTATTGTCCTTGGACACTTTTTGCTCAAGGCTAGCACTCTGCCACTTGAGCCACAGCACCACTTCTCGCGTTTTTCTGTGTATGTGGTTCTGAGGAATCAAACCCACAACTTGGTGCATGTTATGCGAGCACTAGAACAAACTCCTGGACCCTCCATAATTTTTAATGAAGGTTTTTATTTGTTTTTACTCTTGGGAAAGTGCAGTTGATTTTCACAAAAAAAAAATCTTAATTTCTAACCTACTGCACTGCTGGTGGGATTGTAAACAAGTTCAGCTACTCTAGAAAGCAGTGTGGAGGTTTCTTAAAGAACTGAAAATAGACCTTCCCTACAATCCCGCCATACCACTCCTGGGCATCTATCCTGAACATCATAACCCAGGATATGATAAGGACACCTGCTCAGCTATGTTCATTTCTGCACTATTCACAATAGCCAAGCGATGGAAACAGCCCAGATGCCCTACTGCAGAAGAATGGATACAGAAAATGTGGTATATATACACAATGGAATTCTACATAGCCAACAGACAAGATAAAATAATGGCATTCACAGGGAAGTGGGTGAATCTAGAATGAATCATGTTGAGTGAGACAAGTCAAGACCAAAGGAACAAAAGGCACATGGTATCCTTAATATATGGCTATTAGACCCAAACAGTACAAGAGTGAAGACTCAATATTTGCATACCCGATGCTATAGACATGGTACTGGAAATATAAACACAACTACACAGACATAAAAATTTGTGACTCTATAGACATAATGTTTTATTACACAAATTAATATGTATCTATGACATACAAACCCTCAGCCTAATTAAAAACCTAAGTGCCAGTGATTGTATATAGAGATTCCCTTCTTGAATACTTGTTTGTTAAACATGACATTTGAAATATTATGTAAAAATCAATGTTAATAAATTCTTTCAAAAAATAAGTCTCCATTTCTAAACTCCAGTGTCCTATATCTTCTAGAAAGACACAAAATTAAAGGTGCAAAAGGCAAGAACAAGCCAGGCCTTCCAAGTCAGGAAAGAGATGATACTTAGGGATATCAGGCTCATGACATGATGTGGGAAATGTCCCACAGGTACACTATACTGACAGGACAAAGGTGTACTGCACTCCTTCCATTTTCTGAACCAACCAATCAGACAGAGAGTAAGTATGAATGGCTCTAGAACAGGTCTCAAGTAGAAGACTAAGCCACCAGAGCCAGGCCTGCCATCAACACCAACTCTCGTGCTTTCCTTTTAAACGCTGCCACATGACAAAGCTCTGTGTTGGCCCTGTTGGATGAATCTCCAGAGAAGTAATGCTCTAGCTATTTTAGACAAACATCATTATTCCTCATTTGATCCTCATTGCAGACTCAGTTGCATGAAAAATAAAAAGTAGAGTATTTGGCATTCAAATGATGGCATGTTTCCTGGTGTCTTCACAAAATGCATTTTGAATAATATACCGGAGGCTGAGAAAACTGTCAGCTGTTCTTTGCAAATATCTGTTCCTATCTCATCCTTCTCAGAGGCTAAAAGTCAGTCACTACCAAAACACAGACATGGATGAGTTACAAACAGAGCATCAAAGCCATCAGGAAAACCACCTGGGAGAAAATATTTGTGAGAAATGGTACCATTCCACACTAAACTTCTCCCAACCATCTCAGGAGTGGGTAATTAGGGGAGGGTGTCAGATGTCAAAACTCTAGATCAGGATTAAAAAAAAAAAGGTTTCAGGCATAAAATCAAATTCATTTTTTTATCATTTTTAAGTGTAAAAACTTTCAGCCCTTAAGTTTATTCCTGAATATTTTATTCTTTTGATGTTATTACAAATGGGATTGGTTTTCTTAATCCTTTTCAGATATTTTTACTACTAGCAAAAAAAAGTATCATTTATTTTATGTGATGATTTTATATCCTGCCATATTCCTGCATTTGCTTAATCGTTCTAGCAGACTTTTTATGATGACTTTAAGGTTTTCTACTTATGGAATCACGTCATCTGCTGTTATCTGCTAACAAATCGTTTTATTTCTTCCTTTCTCGCATAGAGGTCTTTTTTGACTAAGTTCATCAGATTCTCATCTGTTAGTATGAATGTTCAATTTCTCTATTGCATCTTTGAATTTAGTAATGCTAGCAATATAGACTATTAATTCTTCGGAATTCTCTGATAAACCACTTGTCCTAGACTTTTTTCTGTTAAGAGGTTTCCATCTTTTTGTTCTTTTTTGGTTTTGCTACTCCCTGCTTTTAATTTAGAAAAAGAAGACAGGAAGGACAGGCAGAGCTGCATAGGCTCCAGTGCTGCTGGCACCACCCAGGAGGGGAGGAGGAGTTTGGAAAGTGTGGGGCTGCTTCTTGACAAGTCTAGAAAAATAAATTTGAAGTTTTCATCTTATTAATTCCTTTCCCTCAATTGTTATTAGATTATTCAAGCTTTTAATTTCTACTTGACCCAATTTGGGTGGATTATATGTTTCTAATAAGTTATAGAATTCCAGGCTGTGAAATACATGACCTTTTTTATTTCTGATATATCCATTATAAAATTTCCTCTTTCAATTTTATTTACTTTTTTCCCTTTGGATTGTGTAGCTAAGAATTTATAATTTAATTTATTTCCGAAGATTATCTTAGTTTAATCAATTATTTCTATTAGTCTTCCCATTTTCTATTACATTTATTTCATCTTTATCTTTACTGGGATTTTTATTCTGCTACATTTAGTATATTTTTCTTTTTCTATAGGATAACTTGGTTATTTTAGATTTTTTCATATATTTTTATTGTAATTAATAGAAGGGTTACATTATATTTGCCAGATAGATGGTGCATTAATTCCCATACATTGATACCCTTTCACATGTCTTGGTCCCCGTTTCCCTCCCCCCCACCTCCACCCCTCATCTTGTTGTCCCCCCTTCCCTAGCCAATTTCAAATAACCAAATACAAATATATCCGATATATCAGGTAACAAAGTGAGATACTGTAACAATATGAGATAACCAAGGGACAGCAAAAGAGATGAGAGATAACATAGTACATTAAGGACAACAATCATTCATTCTATGGCTTATGTTTCTATATCCTAGAGATCCTTTCATTTAGCGTCCTACTATATGGCCTTTTGTATCAAGGTTTTGCTCTATTGCAAATCTCTGCTAGGAGAGCCCAAGGTTTCTACTGATTATGACAAATGAGGGAAACCATTGAGCCTAAGTTCCTTTGAATCTGGCTTACTTCACTTAATATGATCTTTTCTAAGTCTTTCCATTTCCTAACAAATGGGGCAATGTCATTCTTTCTGACAGCAGCATAGAATTCCATTGTGTATAAATACCACATCTTGTTGATCCACTCACCAACTGGGGGACATCTGGGTTGGTTCCATATCTTTGCTATGGTAAATAGTGCTGCAATGAACATCATTGTGCTAGCGGATTTAGTATTTCCTTGTTTCTGGATGGTTGGGTAAATGCCAAGTAGTGGAATTTCTGGGTCATAGGGGAGCTCTATGTTTAGTCTTGAGGAACTGCCACACTGCTTTCCATAGTGGTTGAACAAGTTTGCACTCCCACCAACAGTGTAGTAGTGATCCCTCCTGGCCACATCCCCTCCAGCATCTGTTGTTATTAGTTTTCTTGATCCTGGCCATTCTAACTGGAGTGAGGTGGAATCTTAGAGTTATTTTGATTTGCATTTCTTTTATGACCAGAGATGTTGAGCATTTCTTCATGTGTCTATAGGCCATTTTTGTTTCTTCTTCAGAGAAGACTCTCTTTAAGTCTTTGGTCCATCTTTTAATAGGATGGTTGTTACTTTGGAGATTAGTTTTGGATTGATTCAATTTTTTGAGCTGTTGATATATTTTAGATATGAAGCCTTTGTCTGTTGTATGGTTGGTGAAGATCTTCTCCCACTCTGTAGACTTCCTAATTAGTTTACTAGCTATGTCCTTTGCCATACAGAAGCTCTGCAGTTTAATGCAGTCCCACTTATCCAGACTTTCTCTGATTTGTTGTGATTCTTGGTCCTTATTAAGAAAGTTTCAACCTGTGCCAAGGAGGTCTAGTGTATCTCCTATTCCTTCTTGTAAAGTTTTCAGTGTCAGCTTTTACCTCCAGGTCTTTGATCCATTTGGAGTTAATTCTAGTACAGGGTGACAAAGAAGGATCCAACTTTAGTTTTCTGCATGTGCTTAACCAGTTCTGCCAGCACCACTTGTTGAAGAGGCTGTCTTTCTTCCATTCTATTTTTTTGGCTCCATTGTCAAAGATTAGGTGGCCATAGGTCTGTGGTTTAATATCTGGGTCTTCAGTTCTATTCCACTGGTCTTCAGGCCTGTTCTTGTGCCAGTACCAAGCTGTTTTGATTCAGAAATCCATTTTCTGAGTAAAGCTGAAGAGGAAAGGAAATGATCTTGGTAAATGTGGTGGTACTAATGGATAATCACATCCCGGTAGAGGTTGATGCAGGATTGAATTTGAATTCATTCTTGGCTACACATTGAGTCTGAGGATAGCCTATGCTAAAGAGTGAGGTCTTGTCTCAAAAGGAGCAAACGAAAGAAAAAAGTGGGAGAAAAAGGGACAGAGATGGAAGGGGAAGGAAAAGGGGGAGGGATTAGAGGGGAGGGGAGAGGAGGAGAAAAGAGGAGCTGTGATCTAGAATCCCATTTTCTTTGATGCATTATACAAAAGAGCCAAGATATGGAAAAATCAGTGTCCATCGATAAATGAATGGATAAAGAAAATGTGGCTTCATGCATACATACACTCAGGAGAGCATGTGCATACACACAGACATGGACAAACAGACACACACTCATACACATACGCACAGAGAAAATAGAATCATATTTGGCTTTATAAAGAAGGAAATTCTGCCACTTGGGACAGTGAAAACATCGTGTTACATGAAATAAGCCAAATACAGAAAGACATAATCCCACTTACACCAGGAATGCTAACGTAGTGAAAGACACAGAAATGAAGAGTAGACTGGTTACTACAGGGACTGAGGGAAACAGGATTCTGAAGGTGCTGGTCTAAAGTTCCAGTTATGAAAGATGAACCAAGCTGGAAACCTCTTGTCAACATGGTGTGTATAGTGAACAACATTGTACTGCATGCCTAATATTTTTCTAAATGGTAGATCTTATGTTAAATATTTTGATCACAGCAAAAGAGAAACATACCTTTAGGGGAGATGATTTCATAAGTACACACTTATCTTCTAACTTCTCACTGTATATATATTAAGTATGTATAGCTCTTTGCATGTCAATCATACTTCAATTTTAAAAAATAAAATGTTTTATTTTCTAACACTGCCATTTACTCACTTCAGGAGTTTAGAGTTTGTGATCAGTCTGCTCAGTTGTCTTCTTTTTCTTTAATATTATTATATATAGATGGGTTACAGTTATATTTGTCAGATAGTAGGTGCATTACTTCTCACACATCTCATATTTTTGTCCCCATTTCCATCCACCCACCCCTCCCAATCATCTTGTTTTTCCCCCTTCCCTTTCCTATTTCAAGTAAACAAATAAATGTATACACAATATGCCAGGTAACAAAGTCAGATACTATAACAATATGAGATTAACCAAGGGGCAACAAAAGAGAAGAGAAATAACATACATTAGGAATAATAGCCACACAATAAAAAGCTCTTGTTTCCATATCCAGTTGTCGTCTTTTATGCTATGTAGGCACAGGCTTCAAAACAAAGTGCAGGTCTGTCCACCTTCTCAAAGTAATTTGACTTTTATTTTATGCTATTATCAATTGCATGCAATTAATCTTTGTCTTCTTTTCCCAAGCAACTTTCTCAAAACTCTTCAACTCCTTACGTCAGCCAATTGAGTCTTGAAACTGATTCACATTCATCATTGTTGTCATTGTTGGAAATTCCTTCCCTGATTATATTCATCAGCTATTTCCTAGGCATCAAGTGCTCCAGAAAGTTATAAAAGTCTAGGATTCCTCTAGTCCTAGCTCCCTCTCCACATTCCTCTGTCTGTCTCTCCCCCCTTATCTCTGTTTCTTTCTCCATTGTCACAGGTATTGTCCCCATGGAAGCATCAACTGACATTCCAAGTAGAACCAAGTCCCATAGACATCTCAAGAAATCATCAAAGAAAAAGTATTCTCAACTTTTAACTAGGCACTCCTACTCTAAACATCAGGACTCTTGCAATGAAGAAAGGGCGTTGCTCAACCAGCAGGGATGCAGAGCACACAGCCAGTTCAGAGGTTATCAATCAAAAGACCATGTCAGGTTTTTTCTCAGTAAGGAATTTTTTCTATTTCTATTCAAAATATTAATTCATTCCTTGACATTCTTATTGTAATGTATAGAGGGGTTACAGTTACATTCGCCAGATAGTAGATGTATTACTTCTCACCCCCTTTACTCCCCGCTCCCCATCCCAATCATCTTGTTTTCCCCCCTTCCCTTTCCTATAAACTTATATAACAGGTAACAAAGTCAGATACTGTAATGATATGAGATTAACCAAAGGGCAACAAAAGAGAAGAGAAATAACATAGTACATTAAGAACAACAATCACACAATATAAAACTCTTGTTTTATCTCAGTACCTAAATCTCTTTCAATGGTTTTCTTTCAGATCTTTAGCTTCCTAGATTAAATAATTCTGTTTCTCCTCTCTTCTCTTATCTTTCCCATTGATGTTTTTTGCTCTGAGTAGTGAGAAATTACTTTGACTTCATCTGCCCCTTATCACCACATATTAACTATATGTAATTTTAAATCATGCTTAAAATCCTTTGCTTTTTGTTTCTTAAATGTTTATTTTTAATATCACTTTGTCTTATTTTATAGTTACAGTATCTTCCTTGCCTTTTCCAAGGATATAAGTTTGAATGTTTTCATTGCTCCTCTTCGATCTTTATTTATGTGTTTATTTATTTTGGTCTTGAATTCTGGGCCTACGTGCTGTCTCTGAGCAATTTAGCACAAGACTACCTCCCTACCCATTGAGCCACAGCACCACTTCCAGTTTTCTGGTGGTTAATTGGAGATAAGAGTCTCACAGGACTTTTGTGCCTAGTCTGGCTTTGAACCATGACCCTCCGATCTCAGCCTCCTGGGTAGCTAGGATTACAGGTGTGAGCCACCAGCACCGCACATTGATCTTTATTTCTTCAGTGCTTACCTTGTTTTTTTTTTTCTTTCAGGCTATGAGTTGTGTTCCATTTCTGATAACCCATGATTAATAATTCATGAAGGAAAATGAAAGGCCTTACTGAGTAAATAAACATTCTTCCCCAGCAGGATACTCTCCTGCACAGGAAGGCTGACTGAGCGTTCCATTCTGGGCCAGGATCACGCTGAAGGATTGGTTGGTTCCTCTGTGGATGTAGCAGCTAACACTCACCTAAGAATGTAAAATATCCTAAGGAAAAATGAGCCAGTGTACAATGAACATCAGTGGAGCAGCCCTCGTTCTTTGTTGTAAATATATTCGATTGCTCCAGAAACAAAATATCAATGGATTTTGTATGCAGTGACCAGAAGGGGTTCAGGAGAGCAATGATGCCATTACGTGCAGAATTCCTGTGATGTCCCTGGTTTTATACCATTCACTCTCCAAAGCTATCAGCCCCCACTGCCCAGAAGTACCGCAAGCACACATTCCTCACACCCACTCCTCACTTGGCCCACACCAGCTTTCCTTTGTCAGCACCACCAATGCATAGGAAGAAATTTCTAGTCTGCTATGGCCATCCCCATTCATTTTCCTTATTATTATGGGGATATTTTTTCCACATTGTCTCAGAAGAAAGGGTACACAAATACATTGCAAACATAAAATCAAATTCCAATATATATCATTGTGCAAGAATATCACATTTTAGCAGGGTGCCAGTGGCTCATGCCTGTAATCCTACCTGCTGAGGAGGCTGAGATCTGAGGATCGAGGTTCAAAGCCAACCCTGGGAGGAAAGTCCAATTAATCACCAAAAGAACTGAAAGTGGTGCTATGGCTTGAAGTGATAGAGAGCTAGACGTGTGCTGAAGAGCTCCGGAATAGTGTCCAGGCCCAGAGTTCAAGCCCCACGACTGACCAAAAAAAAAAAAAAATCCTCACGTTGGCTTCCTTTTTTCCCCAAGGCTAGCACTCTACCACTTGAGCCACAGCACCACTTCTGGCTTTTCTCTGTGTATGTGGAAACAAGGAATTGAATCTGGGTCTTCGTACTTACTAAGCAAGCAGTAGGCCAAACTCCCAGCCCTCAAGTTGGCTTTATTTTATTTTATTTTTTTGCCAGTCGTGGGGCTTGTGCTCAGGGCCTGAGCACTGTCCTTGGACTTTTCTCAAGGCTAGAGCTCTACCACCTGAGCCTCAACACCACTTCCAGCGTTTTGCTCTGTGTGTGGTACCAAGGAACCGAACCTGGGTCTTCGTGAATACTAGGCAAGCACTCTGCCACTAGGCCAAACTCCTGGCCCCATCAAGTTGGCTTTCTTAAGGAAATTTTTTTTGGCAGGATAATGTATAGAGGGGTCCAGTTACATTCGTCTGGTAGTAAGTGCATTACTTCTCACACATTGATTCCCCTTCTCATGTTTTTGTCCCCATTTCCTTTTCCACACCCCCTCCCAATCATCTTGTTTTCCTCCTTTTCTCTTCCCTATTTCAAATAAACAAATAAATGTATATACAATATACCAGGTAACAAAGTCAGATACAGTAACAATAATTTTGTTTTTATTTGATTGATTGATTGATTAATTGATTAAATGATGGTGATACTGGGACTCTAACTTATGCCTAGGCACTCTCACTTGGTTTTTCACTCGAGGTTTTCATTCTACCACAGCTACAGCTCCACTTCCAGCTTTGGGGTGGTTGACTGGAGATAAAAGTCTCACGGACTTTCTTGCTAGCTCCAAACCATGGTCCTCAGATCCCAGCCTCTTGATTAGCTAGGGTTAAAAGTGTGCACCACTGCGCCCACCTTTCTTGAGGAAAATTTTAAACTAGACCATTATCATTAGTGATAACAACCATATTTTGTTTTCATTTTACATTGAGGTGCTTTTTTTCCCTCATTGGTTCAGAAATCTAATTGAATGATATGATCCATTGGTAAAGTTTATCAATCTTCACATTAATTTCACAATAATTCCCAAGTTCCTTTATTACCAACAAAAATCAGTTCCATAGAAAATTTCCAGAAAGCTCAAGGTGGAAAAAGCTGACTGTTAAGCTGAAAACGAGAGGCTTAAGTTAGCTAAGTGATCTGAATAACTAAGATAAAAGAAAATACCTAAGTAAGATCTCTCAGCACATACTCTACACAGATATGTGCATGTCTCTCAGTGTTATCCTGGGACTTCTGCATATGTGCAAATGCAAAAATAAGAAAAGCAGAATTGAAGCTCCCCAGGTAGGCAGGTAAGAATGCAGTGTCTAATTCTCCAGGAACATTTGAACCTCGGTCACCCTAGACCTTCCTCTGACCACAAAGCGAAGGATTCTCAGGCTGGAAGTTGTGCTCCAGACATAGCTGAACACAGAGGGGAGCTGCTAGGAAGAGTGAAAGAACAGAGCTAAGAAATGGAAACGGTAAGGTGTCACCATGAGAAGAAACTGGGTTGCAGGCACTGAGTGCATGGCGGCCAGCTCAAATCAGCTTCTACCTTGCAGGTTAGCCAGCCCAGCACAAAGCAGGAGGAGGAGTCTTGAGTGAGAAACATGTGCCAAGAAATGAATCAGTTTACCCAGGATTTTATGTTCAGCTATCATGGTTGATTGAGAGACTTTACATAGAAATTAAATTAATTACTTTTCCAATATATGTTGCTTTCTTACACATTTCAAAACATGAATCCCTACTTTATGTATGAGCTCATTTGGGATTTCAAAATACCTTCCTGGTATATTCATCT
Source organism: Megascapheus bottae (assembly GCF_031878675.1). Classification (NCBI taxonomy): domain Eukaryota; kingdom Metazoa; phylum Chordata; class Mammalia; order Rodentia; family Geomyidae; genus Megascapheus; species Megascapheus bottae. The sequence goes on from NC_143513.1 coordinate 77,736,317, forward strand.
GTACATGGACCGTAGACTAGAATTTGGGGTGAAATCATCTCCAGACAAAGGCCCAAGAATAGCTGTAAGAATATGAACCCTCACTGTTGATACTAAAAGAAAGGCAATACTCAAGGTAGGTCAGTGATATATATACCTCTCTCTCCCTCTCTCCCCCCCTTCACTCTCTCTCTGGGCAATCTCATCTATTCTACATGCCCCTCTGCCCTCTAAACCAGTTGCTTCCAAATTTGTTTCAACCCCAGATTAGCCCTGCTCCCCAGGGCTTTGTATATCCCCAAAGTCTCTGCTCCTGAACATTGTTTGATTTGGACCCAGATTTTTTACTAAACTAATAACTCTGCCTCTTAACTATCCCTCTGCCTTGTAAATGAAAGCTCTTTCTGTTCTCAAGACAATTATGGGCTGGCATTTGTAAACTGAGAGGAAAATAACCCCCACTAAACTGCCTGTAAAATGTGTTTTCCTGAGAATCTGCAGGCTTTGCGAATGCAAATCAGAAAATGATCCAATTGCCTCCAACACTTACCAGGGAAAAGTGCCATTTGCATCTGCACTCCAGATCCCCGGTGGCTGCAAATAAATCAAATGGCTCATTCAAACCAGAAGCCAGGCACAGACTGAGAGCCCTAGTGGAGGTGGACTTGGAAGAGGAAATAGAAAAGATGTAGTTCTAGAAATGGAGAATGAGCCCATGTCACCATCCAAGCAGAAAGGTGGGCAATGCATTCGCATGTCTCTAACCCTATGCTGATTTCTAATTTTATCAACACTGACTCCTTTCCAAGGGTGGTAAATACAAAGAATTCCAAGCCAGGTTTGCAGAGCATTCTGGTCCCTTCCTATTATCTCCTGAAGTTTCCAATGTCACATGATATGTGGAGGAGAAGGAAAAGAAAAGAACAGATCTGTAGGGATCATCTGACTTGCATTGTAGCCTGTTTTAGACTCCTAACTGTTTATATTCATTTTTTTAAAAATGAGCCAGTTGGGCATGGTGGCTCATGTCTGTAATCCTAGCTATTCAGTAGGCTGAGATCTGAGGATAAAGGTTCAAAGCCAGCCCTGGCACAAAAGGACCTTAGGCTCTTATCTCAAATTAACCTCTAGAAAATGGGAAGTGGGGCTTGGCTCAAGGGTAGAGTGGTACCCTTGATCTGAAAAGCTCAGGGACTATGTCCAGGCCCAGGGGTAGAATGATAGCCTTGAGCTGAAGAGCTCAGGGACAGTGCCCAAGCAGAGTTCAAGCCCCATGACCCCCCCCCAAAAAAAAAAAACAAAAAAAAAAAACAAATGAGCCAGCACCACAGCTAACACCAATAATCCTAGCTACTAAGAAAACTGAGATCTGAGGATCATGATCATGGTTCAAAGCCATCCTGGGAAGGAATCCATCCTCTGAGATTCTTATCTCCAATTAATCACAGGGACACCAGAAGTGGCACTGTGGCTCATGTGGAAGAGTGCTAATCTTGAGTAAAAGTAGCTCAGGGACAGCAGCCAAGCCCAGAGTTCAAGCCCATGGTTGGCAAAAAAAGAAAGAAAGAAAGAAAGGAAGGAAGGAAGGAAGGAAGGAAGGAAGAAAGAAAGAAAGAAAGAAAGAAAGAAAGAGCGAAAGAGGGAGGGAGAAAGGGAGGGAGGGAACCATATTCTTGATCATTGTAGACTTGAGGTCTTGATAGAAAAGCAAACATAGTGTTAATAACAACAGTGTTAACCTAATTTTTTTCATTAAAGAGATTCTCTGAAAATTAAAAATGTTTATTTGGGCCTTGTGCTGGGAAGGAATGTATGTGTCATAGCAACCACAAGCATATTCAAATGATGGTGAGGCAAAGGAGAGTTTTCAAAGTCAGAAACAAGGAGAATTACATCAGATATTTTAAAATAGCAATATCTGACTGCTATGATAAATAAGGAGTGAGTAATATATTTTAATTTTAAGATAATTGAAAAGAGTGATGTCAGACAGAAGTTGAAAAATCATTGTTGGGCAGGATGTCCTTGCAAATTATCTTTTATGTTAGATTGTGATGGCTCTGGTCTTTTGTAGTTGTTACTGTCACCCACTGGTAAAAAAAAAAAATCCCTTCCTTCATAAATCCTGGCTTTATTTACGATGTTTAGTTAGGCTAAACTCCCGTGAATCCATTGGGTTCTGACAACTTTCACACTTCTTTCACAAAAAGAAATTCAAATATTGTAAATGTCATAAATATTGATTAACACCGACTCTATACCTAGATTGTATTTAATATCCCCTACAGACATCCAAGGTTCAATACTTCATAATGGATCTATGTATAAGCCACAGCACCCTGTAAAATCAATCCCAGTCCCCCAGAAAATCACACAACATAGCAAAACACACCATCCTTTCCAAAAACACAACTCTAGAGAATGATAGTAACAGTATTGAGTATACGGACAGGTGATTGAGAACTCACCCCGTATGAAAAGGAAGTGATCATAAGGCAGACAGGAAATAGAGAAAGCACAGTGCTTTGTGGTCCTCCCCAGAGAAAAGCAATCAGCAGCTCTTTGAGGAAAGAGAATGTGCATTGCAAGGGTAGTGAGTTGACTGGTAAGCAACACGCGCATTCATGCTATCTTCTTGGTAACCTCTTTTGCCCTGACTCACTTACCTTCACAACAGTTACATTCTTACCCTGTCAGTCCTCAAAACTATCTAGCGCCAAATCACCTTCCTCTTGCCTCTGTCACAACCCAATGCTTCACAGTCCTTTACATATCTAACTTCCTCCCATTTCCTTTTTTTCCTTCCTTCCTCCCCTCCTTCCTTCATTTCCTGCCTCTATCTTCCCTCTTCCCAGTTCTTCTAAGTATATAATATGCATGCATGTAAATATCATACTGAAACCCTTTGTGCAACTAATGTACATTAATGAAAGAATCTACTGATGAATATGAAGAATCTCCTCAACATGGACAATATAACTTTACTACACACAATTTAAAAGGAATTGCATGTATTCCCAGGTAAACTATTGCAAAAACATTGAGCAAGATGGAGTTCAGTTTCTATTGAGTAATACTTCTGCCCACACAAACAAAAGTTACTTTTACCAAGGTTCTTTTTGTGGCCAAATAACCCTAAGGCTTTGGAAATGAAGACAGCGTGCATTTGCAAAGGTATGAGCATAGCAGTGTCTTACTTTCAACAGCTCCAACACAACTGAACAAGGTTTCAAAGTCCATTCTTATTTAGGACCTAGAGACAGGTCAAGTCTAGTTAACTCCCCTTTGCTGGGTTCTCTTCACTGAGCCTGAATGTCTACTGAAGTCTGAGCCCTTTTAGCTCTGCATTTTCCTCAAGCCCTCCACTGTTACTTCATTGCATTATTTTTATTACTTACTTCACTTGACCTTGACTTATCTACTCCATTCAGATCTACTCTATTCAAACCCCACAAGAACACACAAGCATTTTCCATGATCTATAATCATACCCCCAAAATTAAGTTCACTGTCTCTCTTTGGAGAAATAGTCATAGAATACATTTGGCATTCTTAATTCTCTGTGTGTGTGTGTGTGTGTGTGTGTGTGTGTGTGTGTGTGTGTGTGTGTGTGTTGGAGGTTGACAGGACCTATGCACTATTGCACTGTCTCTGAGCTATTTTGCTCAACTAGTGCTCTACTACTTGAGCCATGGCTCTACTTGTGACTTTTTTGGTGTTTAACTCCACATTAGAGTCTCATGGGACTTTTCTTTCCAGAATTGACTCCAACAGTCATCTTCAGATCTCAGGAGTCTAAGTAGCTGGGATTACAGGTGTGAGCTACCTGTGCCCAGTTTAATTTCTTTAAATGGTCTTTATAATTATATGTAAATACATATACAAATATGTATCATATGTAATCATATATATCATATAGAAATTCCACATAACAAAAAACATAAGTAATTTTGTTTTTACTCCAGTGATTACTGCACGTGGTTGTTAGGCTGTATGAGTAACCTCTCTTATGTGTTCTTACATCCTAGGGTGTAGACTTAGAGGTTAGGGCAGGAACTAAGTCCCTCTACTTATGAAAGGAAAAATTAGAGTCTAGATCTCTGGTTGGTGTCCTCAGGAAACCCCTCAAAGTTTTCTGCTTACCATTTTAGAGTGTAGGCAAGCCATCCATTTAGACACTGGGAAAGGAGTTGGAAGCTTGCTTCTCAGATGCAGCGATGCAAGCTGTACTCCTTGCCTTGAGTGGCCATATGCCCCAGCGTTTCCTGCCAACACATATTTACATATTGTCTCCTTGTTCTTCCTTCCTGAGCACACTGGTAGTTGTCAGGCCAGGCTTTCCCACTCTTCTCCATATCCTCTACCTCTTTCCTCAAATTTCTACATAACAGAAATACATCCTGGAAAACCTAGGGGAAACACGGGCCTTCAAAGGGTGTCAGCAAGCCCTCCTCTCCTAGGGAAAACGTCTTTCTAGTTCATAGTATGTCATTCTGTAGTTTTGAGGTCCTGTTTTCGCAAATCATCATGCTCTAGCTTTACTCAAAGACCTGGGCCCAAAAAGTCACTGATAACATTCCCACCAACATTGCCTTTGTTTTCTCTCCTCATTTTCCAGCTCCTCTCCAGCCTGAACACCTTCCAAGTCAAGCCCATGGCGCTCCAGATAGGTCAGGAACTAACTCTGAAGGATTTTCCAGAGCTAAACAGAAAAGTTAGTCCTGTTTTAATGAAAACCACTCTCTTCCATCTAATTTAAAGATTCTTTCTGATTTGACCTGAGTCACAAAGCTCCACTCTGGTTCCGGGAAGAAAGTGTCAGGCAGGGACCTCACTTTCTCTCCCCCATTTCTGCCGACTCTGCTGCTCATTGCTGGGATAATGCAGACCAGAGAAGGAAGGCAAAAGTGTAGTAAATGGCTTAACTAGGGCTGCTACCCTGTGGCACTCGGGCTGAACAGGCCTAAACACTGACTGTGGTAGGTGGGGAAAGACCCGCAAAGCTCTTGCTTGTTCATTGATCTGTCTACGAGAGTGCTAGGGGAGGCACAGAAATGAAGAGACAAAGATGTTCTCACTCGGCACAACTTGGAGAAGGGTAGGGGGAGTAGGGAAAAATGGAGAAGAGGGCAAAGGAAAGGATGAATTGTCCAAAAAGAAACATGTTCCTTACTTGACTTAGGATACTGAAATCCCTTTGTATATTTCCTTTACAATAACCATAAAGTTTTTAAGATCCACAAAGATATCCATTGCCTAATTCATGCATCAGTCTCCACAGGTATACAGCTCTCCAAATGTAGTGCAGTCTTTCCTGTCCAAGATGCCTCTATTCTATGAACATTTGGCAATGTGCAGAAACATGGTGGGTTTTCTGAATTTGAGTATGGTCTAGGAAAGGAGAGTTGCTACATCAACTTGTGGGTAGATGTCAGGCTATTAAACACCACAGAATGCATGGGCCAGCCACCCACTGGGAGGTGTATCCAGGCCCAAATTCTGATGGTGTCAAGGTTCAGTGAGAACTTTCCTGCCCTCTCCGCTTGCTATCTAGAACAAGCCTTATGAGTACTGTGCGCTGCTTCTACCAATGGTATTGACTCTACCAGTGATTGCCTTGAAGCTGCAAACCTTACTTCTCTTCTTTGTGGGAAAGGAAAGAGCTTATTGTACAGAAAGGTTAGAAAAAGCTGCTGTTCTCCTCTTAGGCAAAGTCCCTTTAAAGAAATGTGTTTTCTGTGGCTTGCAGGAGAACAATGACTACAGGATCTTTTAGGTCAGATAGCTACTGATCTTGTAGATTTCTACTTGGAGAACTTAGCAAAACCTTCAAGATCTCCAATTAATGCCCTGTTCTATGCCTTCTCCAAGACACAGAGGGCACAATCAGGACTTAGAAATTTCCCTCTTTGCCAACTTTCCAGGCAAGCACTGAAGTCTACCATTTTTAGTCAGTAAAAATGATTCTTTCAATACACAAGTCTATGTGAAAGGCTACACACTGATGCATACATCTGTGAAAGAATGTATGCAAACAAAAGAAGACAGAGAACAGAACAGGATTTGCCTGCTTATCCAGTCCTTAATCTAACCAATTCAAATTCAAACTCAAATGTTACCTCCTTACCCAAACTTCTCAACCACAAGCTTTCAAATATCCCAGCTACCCTGTGCCCATTTTTCCTTTCTATTCCTTCACTATATTTTTGTCTTCCTTTTGATGAATTGCTGGGCTGTTTTGCAGTCTCTAAGCCACTTTTATATTGCCACCAGCAATGTTTACAAGTATTTTCTCCCATTTGAATCGCTATCTTTTTACATTCCTGATAGTGCCTCTTAGAAGTCCAAAGCTTTTCATTAAATTCAATTTAGCTTTTATTATTAGTTGATTTCTGGGGTTACTGGGTCCCATATTTAAGAAAACACTAATTCAAAAAATTACAAAAATATGTAAAATTTAACTCCAAAATTTATACTATAGCCCCTTATAAGTCTTTTGAGTTAATTTTTTATATTGTGTGAGACAGAGGGCTAACTTTTTTCTTTTGATATTGTCCTCTCTGTTTTATTGAATGGTCAATGCACCCTTGTTTAAAATCAATAGTTTATTTTCTTTATAACATTTATTGCCAACTGAAATTATACCATTTGTTTGCTTACTTATTATTTGCTCTTCCTAAACTCTCTCCTTCTCCTCCCTCCTACTTACTCCTACCCACTCACAAGTTAAACTGTAAATTTTATGAAGAGAAAAACATGTCTCGGTCACCATTTGTCTCCAGAGACATAGTGGGCACCTACTAAATACTCATTGACTGGATGAATGGGCCAGTTTGTTGGGAAACAATGACAAAATTGTATGTATCTGCAGCTAACTGTAGATGCTTTAGAACAAAAGTATTACTGAACACTGTCCCTAAATATGATTTCATAAGCATTTCCTAGATTGGACAAGAGACTAGATGCAAATAATTTATCCACTGGTAAAGAAGAACACCAACAGGGAACATTAATAGAAAGACAAATGCAACTGTATGAAGACCATCCAGGACCTCTCCATCCCTTGATATTCCATTAGAAACCTCAACAGATGTATGACCACAAGCCATTCTCTCTCAGCTCACTCGCCTTCAGATGGAGAATTCCAAGCAACACCAACTCCCAGTACTCTGGGTGTACTATTCTTCTGTTATTCTGATAACTGTAGTCTTTAGAAACACACTCTGAAGTTACTTAAAATCAGTCTAATTTAGAAATACAGTTTGCTATGTGCAATTTAAATTTCAAAAGTAAATACAATCAATCCATTCTTTAAAAGAATACCTAAGGGGCATCACTCATACCATGAGGACAAAGAAATACAATCTCCCATTAAAATGTGGGTTGATGAAACTCTTAGCCAACTGCCTCGAGTAGAAAAGCAGTTTTCCCAGAGGCTCCTACTTACAGGGGAAGAGCGAGGCTGCTCACTAGTGGTAAACCAAGGAATTGTTCCATTTTCCAAACGGAATTCATCAGCTCCATCTTGTGGTAAAAGGTGTTCGCTAAATATTAAAGCTATCACACTCAATGGGCTCAGAAAATGCGTAGATTTAAGATTTAAAGCTATCATATTCACTGATTGCTCTGAACACATGCTGAAGACTCCAGCCTCTTCAGAAACCAAGGACATAAAGGGCCATGGTGAATTAGGCAGGGAAAAAAATGAACTGCCTGGGAAATAACTACTTCATTTTGTCACAAAAGCTATAAGTATATATACATATACATATATACATATATATATGTAAAGATTGAATCCTAAAAAACTTTAAAAAAAAAGCTAAAATATAATTTCCTAACATTCTCTTTCACAATTTGTTAAGTTTTATTTCAGAACCAGAATTTTTTTGTTTTTCTCTTTAGTATCAACCTGTCATGGTAAATCTTATGTGAAGTTGTAATGTAAACACATAATTTAGCCTTGGTTACCAAAAGCTATGACCAGGGGTGGTATTTAGTTTTACTTTGTTTAACAATGAAAAAAACTATTCACAAACACTGACACCTTCAAGCATGAATTCTTTGAACAGTCATTAAAATACTCATAGGAACTTAGCCTTCAAAAGTCACTATGCTACGTTCAGAATCCTATGGCACACGGTGGATCATCCTTCACAGTATAGGTAAAAATTGATCAAGTGTTCTGAACACTAGGAGAATGTCTTTGCAAAATCTAAAATCAATATAAGCCATCCAGAAAAGTCAGTCTTCCACATACCACATTTGCCATTGTGGGATCTGGTTACATTTCTAGAAACTAATATTGGAAAGGAAACTAAATAATGTTATGCCATAAACATTTCCACATAATATCTTATACCTACTTGTTGATTATTTTTGGGGGGGGAGGAAATATCCAAAGTGTTTGTCTACCAAACAGACCAATTATATGATAATAATCATCACTGCTTAGCATAAGCACGACTATTTTTCCCCTCGGACAATGTGAGGTCACTTTTTCAATAGCTCAACAACAGTTCTTTGTGTCCTGCTGTGAGGATGCGACACACCCTCTGTGCAGTGAGCAGAATGCACAGTGTCCAATTCATCAACATTTTGTACTTCCAACCCCACAAAGAGATCCAGCTCAAGTGAAGGAACTGTGCCCATAGCACCTTCCATTTTTAACTTCTAACAGAAAGCAATGCCTTCTGAATAATGCAAATGAGTATATGCAAAGCCTGTGTCCTTACATAATTTGCCACATGAAACTTAAGTTTCACTGCCAGTCCAATATTAACACCATCCATCGCAAGAATAGCATTTCACAAATCTACACTCAATTATTCAGAAGCGTCTTGTCTTCACAAAAATTAATTTCTGAGTTACTTCCCGATATCATGCCTGTCATGAGCACAGGATACAAAATATTTCCAGTTGTACAGAAATTCTCAACCACATAATGAGTAGATAGAAATCATTATTGCATCCAAATATTACTCAATATGCATCCTGCTTAAATGCAATAGCAAATGCCATCATTTACATTTGTTCACATAACCTTTCATTTTCTTAAGCATATTTCCATCACATTGAGCAATTAGCATATCTGGTCACATTTATATTTGCACATGCTTATCTCTTTGTAGGATTCTTAAATTTCACTACATTGAGTAGCTACTCTTTCATAACTTGATATCCATGAAGAATTTGATGCTCTAGGCATATGTCTCACTTAAGTATGTAATTGCTTAGTTTATAGACAGCCAAATTTAAACCTTGTTGACATTTCAATTTTCTTTTTCAGCTCCTTAGATTTTGCTCTTACATTTTTCCCCATATCTCAGCTCTTTGTCTCACCGTGGCTAATTCCATAATGACATCTAGATTGATTCCTTTGATTGTATCTTTTGCCACATAAGCATTTCAAAATATCCATCCATTTATGAAGTGGAACATTTTCTAACTTTTCAAAGGTGTGCATCCAAGAAATATATTGCTTTTCTCACACTGTCTGGTGGGTGTGACTCCACAAGCCAAGAGAAGACTATTTTGAAAAGCACTGTAATTATTTTCTATAATTCTGCCTCTCAATCACCTCTCCTTCCACCTGACAGAAAAACACATCTGCTCATTCATTTCCAAACAGTCATGAAGTCATTTTCTAAAGGATAAGATGCCATGTCACACGGCATCTGATGTCTCAGAATTGACCCTAGAGCCTACAGTACACAAGGCTAAATCGAAATCCATTTGTACAACTAAAGATAACCACTTTTAAAAAGTAAGGGTAAATCAATCCCCTCCAAGGACAGCTGCAGCCAGAGATGGTCCCGATGGCAAACCTCCTTCTAATTCTATTTATCTAAGACAATTAGAGAAGGGAGAAAAGGGAAGAGCTTCTGGAGTTATGGGCAACAGAGTGAGGAGAACTCACACATGTTCTCCCCAGCATCCAGAAGCCTTGGAAGGCTAGATGGTGCTGGCCAGGGAAGCAGCAGCAACAGTAGGAGAGCAACAGACTGCAGCAAGTGAGTGAAATGGAATTTCTGATGCCTGTTCTCTCCTACCCCTGCCACAGCTTGAAGTGGGGCAGAGGGAAGTCTCAGAGTCCATCCTGTTTCCAGCTAATCCAATCAGATGGAATCTCAACCCAACCTGTGCTAGGTAAAAGGGAGATGGCAAAATGTACACTGAATGATGGAACCAAACTGAATCCTTACGATATTTTCTCAGGATTTCTCATGTCTGTCCTCCCTCTGGTGCAATCCATGTTGCCCAGGGATCATACAAACTCTTGGTTTGTTTTGAGGGTATGCTACATAACTCATAACTATTCCTCTGTCCTGACATTGGCTTCAAATGAAGGACCAAGTTTCATTAGAACCCAACTTGCCAAGGTTCTCTGATAGGATCTCAGATTCTTCCAGAATCCACCAACACCCTTAGTGGATTTCAAATCCTTTGGGGACGATGATGCTTTAGCAGCTTTTCCAAGAGAGAAATCTGAGGGTTCCCTGTAAGCTCTGCCTGCCTTCAATACCCTCATGTAGCCATTTGGAACCAGACCTTTCTAGTAAAACTCTCCCCTTCTCTGGGACTCTCTGACTTCTCCTCTGTCTTTCCTTTCCAATTTGAAAGGGCATGTTCTAGTTTCTATAGTAAAGGAGAGATAAGTGAGAGAAAAAATGATTCCCCTAATCACAAATCTATTCTATCCTCTACCGGAACCAAAAAGTGTGAACCTATCAGCCAAGAATTGGAAATCTTTATCCTTGGGTTTGTCCATGACATTGTCCCAGAAGCCAAGATAGCTCCTGCCTTAGTCTATCCTATGCCCTATAACAGAATGCATGAGATGGAATACTTTATCAGAAATGCAGATTTGCTTTCCTTTTTAAAAAAATGTATTGTCAGGGTAATGTATAGAGGGGTTACAGTTACATTCATCAGGTAGTAGGTGCATTACTTCTCACATATTGATACCCCTTCTTGATTGTTTTGTCCCTGTTTCCCTCCCCAACCCCCTCCCAATCATCTTGTTTCTCCCCCTACAGATTTGCTTTCTAGAGTTCTTGTGTCTGGAATGTCCAGATCAAAGCAGCCCTCATGTAGCCAGGGCCTTATTCTCCCAAGGAGGAAGGCAGAGAACAAGAGTGAGCAGGAGGGTGATGAATTCATTTTTATAATAAATATGCTCTTGAACCAAGAAACACAACAAATCAGAGAAAGGCTGGATAAGTGGGACTGCATTAAACTGCAGAGCTTCTGTATGGCAAAAGACATAGCTAGTAAATTAATTAGGAAGCCTACAGAATGGGAGAAGATCTTCACCAACCATACAATGGACAAAGGCCTCATATCTAAAATATATCAACAGCTCAAAAAATTGAATCACTCCAAAACTAATCTCCAAAGTAACAACCATCCCATTAAAAGATGGGCCAAAGACTTAAAGAGAGTCTTCTCTGAAGAAGAAATAAAAATGGCCTATAGACACATGAAGAAATGCTCATCATCTCTGGCCATTAGAGAAATGCAAATCAAAACAACTCTAAGATTCCACCTCACTCCAGTTAGAATGGCCAGGATCAAAAAACTAATAACAACAGATGCTGGAGGGGATGTGGCCAGGGGGGATCCCTACTACACTGTTGGTGGGAGTGCAAACACATTCAATCACTATGGAAAGCAGTATGGCAGTTCCTCAAAAGACTAAACATATGACCCAGCAATTCCACTACTTGGCATTTACCCAATCATCCAGAAACAAGGACATACTAAATCCACTAGCACAACAATGTTCATTGCAGCACTATTTACCATTGCAAAGATATGGAACCAACCTAGATGTTCCTCAGTTGATGAGTGGATCAACAAGTTGTGGTATTTGTACACAATGGAATTCTATACTGCTGTCAGAAAGAACAACATCGTCCCATTTGTTAGGAAATGGAAAGACTTAGAAAAAATCATATTAAGTGAAGTAAGCCAGACTCAAAGGAACAAAGGCTCAATGGTTTCCCTCATTTGTCATAATCAGTAGAAATCTTGGGCTCTCATAGCAGAGATTTGCAATTGAGCAAAACCTTGATACAAAAGGCCATATAGTAGGACGCTAAATGAAAGGACCTCTAGGATATAGAAACAAAAGCCATATAATGAGTGATTGTTGTTCTTAAGGTACTATGTTATCTCTCATCTCTTTTGCTGTCCCTTGGTTATCTCATATTGCTACAATATTTCACTTTGTTATCTGATATATTGGATATATATGTATTTGGTTATTTGAAGTGGGATATGGAAGTGGGAAAAACAAGATGAGGGGTGGGGGGGGAGGGAAATGGGGACCAAGACATGATAAAGGGTATCAATGTATGTGAAGTAATGCACCTTCTATCTTATGAATCTAATGTAACCCTTCTATTAATTACAATAAAAAATATAAAAAAGAAAAATATATGGAAAATAAATAAATAAATATGCCCTTGAGATAATGACCTTAATTTGTTCATTACAGCAGACCCCTCATGAGCTAATCCCTTCTGGTTCTGTAGAATCTTTCTTGTCTCTAACCCAAATGGCATTCAGTTTTGACTTTTCTGTTTGAGGACATTATTACTTGAGTGTAAGTAAAAAACCCCTCCCAAAATAAAGATGAGAAAAGAAGCAAGAGAAGACAACAGCAGCAAGTAGTTTTACAAATAACATAGGCCTTGTAAGACAATAAAAAAGGCCATGGAATACTGAAGTTAACTTGTGATTCTCATGCTACCAAGTGTATATGGACTTAGATAAAGTATGAAGGTGCTATGCCAGATATCCATTGCAAATTCTGTCCAATGAGCTCCCAAACAAATGAGTCTTCAAGGAAAAAAAGGGAGAGAAAAACAAGAAACCAGATCCTATCATTATTTGCATGCCAAATCTTTAGTTTGCAGTCATGTGATGAGCAGATAAGGAAACTTGGAAATAACCATTAACTGAAAAGGAAAAAGGAGGATAACATTGAGTGGGTGTCAGAGGATTGCACAAAAGTACAGTTCTTGGTGTGGAAACTAAAAATCAAGAGTCAAGAAGAATGGCAAGAGCAATCACAGATGCCGCCAACAAGGATGTTTCCATGTATAGAATCGTGGTGGTCTTTGTAGTCTGTGGAATAGAGGGTATCGTTGGCATCATTGGAAATGGCTTCATCACCACCATGTACGGGGCTGAGCTGCTTAGAGACAAAAGACTCTCCGATAGTGACTGCCTCATGTTGATGTTGAGTTTGTCCAGACTCTTGCTACAGATTTGGATAATGCTGGAACTTATTTACAGTCTACTACTCCTAGGCATTTATAACCAGCCCATGGTATATACACTCTTCAAAGTCATCAGTGTGTTCCTGAACTATTCCAACCTCTGGTTTGCTGCCTGGCTCAATGTCTTCTATTGTCTTAAAATCACCAATTTTGCTCACCCTTTGTTCTTCACGATGAAGAGGAAAATCCTAGTTATAATGCCTCATCTTGGGTGTCTGTCAATATTGGCTTCCATGGGCCTGAGCACATTCCTCTTTATGGACATCTTCAATGTATATGTGAATACTTCCACTCCTATACCTTCCTCCAACTCCACTGAGAAGAAGTACTTTTCTGAAACCAATGTGCTCAGCCTGGCTTTTATCTATTACCTGGGAATCCTTGTTCCTCTGACCATGTCCATCCTGGCAGCCACTCTGTTGATCATCTCCCTCAAGAGACACACACTGAAAATGGAAAGCAAAGCCACAGGCTCCAGTGATCCCAGCATGGAGGCTCACTTGGGGGCCATCAAATCTACCAGCTACTCTCTCATTCTCTATATCAGCTATGCGGTTGTTCAGTTTATTTCCATGTCCAACATCTTTGATCCATTCAGTTTCTGGAATTCATTGTGCAAAATTTTCATGACTGCCTACCCAACTGGCCACTCACTGCATCTGATCTGGAGCAACCCTGGACTGAGAAGAACCTGGAAGAGATTTCAGCACCAAGTTCATCTGTATTTCAAAGGATAGACTCAGAGACTGGAACCCAGGAAAATTACAGCATCTGACCAATCAGCTTTATCTTTTCCTCTCTTAGAATTCTTGCTTCACTCAATTTCTTTCTCTCCAAAATCTGCTCTGACAATCCTCTTCAGGTAACTAGATTCTTTTGTGAATTCTTAACTTGAGATTCTAAGCAGAAGTAGCTTAGCAACTTAACGATGGAGTTAAGAAAGCTTTTCAACCAGGCTCATTGGCATCTGGCCCCAAACTCTTCTCTCTGCTGTGCCTGTCTTCTTAAGTCTTAAAAAGAGTGCAACAAGACTCATTGTCTGTTGTCCATTGAGCAACCTTTAGTTATCAAGATTATCTAGATCTAGATGAGAAATTATACATTCAACCTAAATTTGGATCTTCTACTAACCTACGGTGAGGGCAAAGAGGCTTGACAAAGACTCCATTAGGAGAGGAAACCAGAATGTGTACAGAAAAATAAAGAAGATTCAGGAAATAAAGGTTAGCCAAAATCACTCAGTGCTGCCAAAATTCCAATGAAAGTCAAGTGTGAAGAAAGAGAATTTGGGTATGAACAAATGCAGGTTATGTGTGTACCTACTGGTAATGACAGTAACAAAAACCTAAGAAAACAGGCAAGACTAAAATATACAAGAGAGGCCAGCAGTTGGAGAAGTGAATGGTCAACTGAGTATTGTCCAAATGGAAAGGGATAAATCGAGAGGAGAGGGAAAGGATAAAGAAAAAAAAGAAGTGAGCAGAAAGATCATTGAGAAAGTAGGTGTCTGTTTTGCTTACTACCCAGTTCTGTGGCAATGCAAGAGACACCTGCATCTCTGGACTTACTAGTTTCGGAGTACCTGGAAGGAGCTAGGAGCTAACAGCAGTTATTTGGGTGGGGAAGATGGAAAAGGGAAACGTTCTTCATTATCCCTCTTCAAATGGGCAGTATCTCCAAGCATGGTTCATAAAGCAAGAACTTAAGGGGTTTCTTTTATCAGGTATTTTTAAATGATAATAACTGAGGAAAATGTGAAAACAACACTAAGAACACTAAGCTCATAGCAAACTTAGGCCATTCCCAAATGGACATCTAAGGTAGCCAGAAAAGCCTAAGTTGTTTTTTAAGGTTCTGGGATTTTATCTCGATGCGCCATGCTTGCTAAGCAGTAGATGTCACAACTGAGCACATTCCATCCTATTTTTTTCAGTTTGGTCATTTTTCTGAGAGAGTTTTATATTTTACTACAGGTCAGTCTTTGGCCCTCATCCTCCTACTTACAATCCCCTGCACAGCTGGGACCTCGGGAGCATGCTATCACACTTGGCTTATTGGTTGAGATAGACTCACTAACATTTTGCCCAAACTGACTTTAAGTGACCAGCCTCTCATCACTGAGTATCTTGAGTACCATGCCTGAATCACCATACCCAGCCATAAAGACTAGCCCCTAAGCTCTTAGACTCTCAAGCACCTGCTGCAGAGAGAATTCTTACATCCATTTAAGCTACAAAATGAAATTACATATATATTCACCAGCACACATTCACTCATTCATGTTTATCTATCCCTTTATAGTTCAGATAACCTGGGACTTAAGTAACCAGAAAATAAAATATTGATGAAAACATATACTTGTAATAGCCTTACGTGATGCCTTATTTATATGACTATTTAGGGTTAGTATAGTTATTTCAGTAAGCCCAAATAGGTGTGTGTGTGTGTGTGTGTGTGTGTGTGTGTGTGTGTGTGTGTGTGTGTGTGAATGCATCCATGAGCACGCACGTGTGCCCATTCTAGGACTCAACTCGGGATCTAGACACTATCCCATAGCTTTTAAAATTAAAGCTGGTACTCTACCACTTGAGCCCTAAAACTTGTAGAGTTTTTTTGTCTGTGTGTTTGTTTGTTTGGGGGGGGGGTTAGTGAGAAATGAGAGCCTCATGAACTTTCCTATTCAGGCTGGCTTTGAGCCATGATCCTTAGATCTCAGCCTTTCTGAGTAGCTATGACAGACAAGAGCTATCAGTTCTTGGCTTCTAAACAGATTTTGAAGTTTCATTTTAATGATTAAAAAGTAGAGAAACATAGATATAGAAATAATCTAAACATAGATATAGAATACTACATACTGGTTAACACCTATCCATACTCACTGAGTGTATTTTAATGCAAGACAAAGAATAACAGAAAATTAGTCTAAAGTTGTCATTGCATGAATATGAACTATGACAAGACAGTAAAATGGCCAAACCCTCTCTGCAGTTGCTATGAAGACCATCATCTCATTGTTTGCAAGAGTCCAAGGCCCCAAGGGTCTCGACACCCACACCAGTTCTGTTCATCACCTTCTCCTCAACTGTATGACTCTCTCTCCAATTTTTTTCAGACAAAACCCAAGTAAACACACACAGAAAGGACATGAAGGCTGTGTTCAGATTTATTGGTTTCAGACAAAAATAAAGGAAAAAAGAGACACCACTGGACTGAAAAATGTAAACAAATGTAAAGGGTGGTGTACAGCTCTGCCTGTATCCTTGCTGGAACCCCCTTTGAAAGTCCTAAGCGATCCCTTTCATCAGCTACTGGAGAGGGAGGACAGCTGTGGAGTGAAGGACTCCATTACCCATGAAGTCATACATATTAATAAGCGGTGAAGAAAAGCTAGGGTTTGGGGGTTGCTATGGGATACCAGCGTGGATGGCCCAACACAAAGCAGAAGTGTCTTCTAGTTGGTCAAGTTCTCACAAATGAGGGCTAAACTGGTGGCCTTTAGGTTGTAACTAGAAGACACCAGGTTTTTCCACAATCCAACATTGTCTTCCCTTACAAACTGCTAAAACTCCACTGCGCTTTCTACTTCTTTGCATTGACTTTGCAGGAAATCTCTTCTGTTGTCTCACCTGTCTTTCACTTGTGCTCCAAGGTGATAAAATTTTTCAACGAGAAAATAAACTGTATGTTCATTCTACCTTTCAGAGAACTCCTGCATTGGAGGAGAGCAGAAAGTAAGGACACAGGGCCTGGAGTTTGGCCTAGTGGTACAGTGCTTGCCTAGCATCCACGAAGGCCCAAGTTCTATTCCTCAGTACCACATACATAGAAAAAAGTTGGAAGTGGTACTGTGGGCTCAAGTGGTAGAGCTGTAGCCTTGAGAAAAAAGCCCAAGGACTGTGCACAGGCCCTGAGTTCAAGCCAAGAAAGAAAGAAAGAAAGAAAGAAAGAAAGAAAGAAAGAAAGAAAGAAAGAAAGAAAGAAAGAAAGAAAGAAAGGAAGGAAGGAAGGAAGGAAGGAAGGAAGGAAGGAAGGAAGGAAGGAAGGAAGGAAAGAGAATTAAACGGAAGCAATTATAGAAATAAATGGGGGAAAAGAGACTAGAGAGAAAGAGCAAGAGTGAGAGCTCTCTCATCTGACTCAGGTTCTCCATCTTCTTGGAGAGAGGCAGAAACTTTAGGGGAGACCTAAGAAGCAGGGAGCAGAAGGAAGGATGGAAAGGCTGGGAGCCCCTATGATTGAAGGCTACCGAAAGCTCCCTGCAAACTCTTTTAAACCTGGGAATCGCTTACTGTTGGACAGGCAAAGGTTTCCAGGGAAATGTTTGTCGTCTGAGAAGAAGTAGTACATTCTCCTGACAGAATTCTGTTTGCAGGAGGATGAGGTAGTTCTGGAGTCTGGGCTATGCCCCAGAAAGGGCAGGTCTAGGCAGGAAAGATTTGAGGTAAAGGACTGGAAAAGAAGAAACTATGAAAGGAAAGGTGTGAGGAATTGAGCGCTGAAGTCAGTCTTGGCCAGTCTCACTTCGGGAGAAGTTCTCTATCTACAGCTCTGGCCCAGGCAAAAAGCATTCAAAAGGAACATTTCTGGGCGGGGGACACTTCCCAGTGTGGAGTGTGGCACACCAAGGTGTCTCTGTCTGGATACTTGCCTGTCACCCCATCATCTGCATGGAGGAAAATAGATTGCTCAAAAATGTCCCAGCTTGTCTCTCATTTGGCTTTCCCTGTTGTTGTTGTTTCAAAACAAAATGTGTTATAATTGTTCCACCTTGAAACAGGAAGTAAAAGAAACAGCCATCCACTGGATTTGGGAATGGCTCAGGAGTGAGCAAGGATCCAAAGAATAACCCCATGTTGTTACTTCTCTTTTGGCCTTAGTGTCTGTATCTGTACAATGGGACTAATAGGAACTAACATCTGTCTGGCCGCCAGTGACTTGTGTCTGTAATCATAGCTACTCAAAAGACCGAGATCTGAGGAGCGAGGTTCAAAGCCAGCCAGGCAAGAAATTCTATAAGACTCCTAACTCCAGTTAACCAGCGGCAAAAAGCTGGAAGTGGGAGTGTGGTAGAATCATGGGTTTGTGGTACTAAGGGTTGAATCCACTGCCTCACCCGTGCTAAGCAAGTGCTCTATCACTTAAGTCCACCCGGGATGGCTCTTAAAACGTCAAATGTCCACAACTAAAGCACCTAACCTCCAAAACAAATATTTCAAAGTTTTTATCTTCTCTTTCATTCTTTCCTTCATCCAGGCAGAATCCTCTCCTCGACAGTTAAAATGGGTCAGGGCTGATAGGCCAATGGGCATCTTCAGAAGTCCTCCTCCAAACTGAAGAATGCAAAGCAGAAAAGGGTCTCCTTACACCCAGGCCTCTCTAGGGAAAGCTGCTGTTTGCATCGCCTGTCTAGACTCTGCAAATGAACCAGTGATTTATTCAAACTAACCATTAGTGACAGGTTATGCCCTAAGTGCAGCTAGGACCCTGAGTGAGGCAAAGGTCGATTGGAAAAGCAGTGGCATGCAACTCCCAGAAAAGACTAAGGACCCCATAAGCCTCTTCTCTCACCTCACTATTCAGCAGAATAATGCCTAAATCTCATGCCCTACTCATAGGTAATGCGAAATTGTTTGCTTACCATTGGATTCAGAGGCCCAGAAAATGCCTTGGAAATGTCAAACTAGTCACTTGAATGTCTATCATATAGAGTTCTGCCTCCCTCAACCTTTTCCTCACCTCCATAACCTGTACTCAGGAATAATAGGACTTCTCTATCAACAGTACCAAGGACAGGAGAGGGAACACATTTCTCTGCACTTGTCTAAGGTGTAAAGATAGAAACAAGGGAATAGATAAACGTCAAGTGTGAGCATGATTCTGGAAGTAATTAAGGCACATTAAAAAAAAGAAAAGAAACGAAAACTTTATGTAACTTTGCCAGTCCCTGAGGTATCTTGAAAAGACAGGGTAACTCTTTTTTGTTGTTGTTGTTGTTTTGCTGGGGGTTTTGGTCAGTTGTGGGACTTGAACTCTGGGCCTGGGCACTGTCCCTGAGCTACTTGGCTCTAGGCTAGCACTTTTCCACTTTGAACCACAGCCAGTTTTCTGGTGGTTGGCTGGAGATAAGAATCTCGTGAACTTTTGTGCCCTATCTGGCTTTGAACTGCAATCCTCAGATGTCAGCCTCCTAAGTAGCTAGGATTACAAGTGTGAGACACCAGTGCCCCGCCAAGACAGGGTAACTTTAGCCAATTAGTGCCCAAACAATCTTGATAAATATATCCCAATATCCCAAGCTCCTTACACAAGAGCATACACAGCCTGAACACATGGACCAGGCTGTCTTGTGTAACCTGGAAAAAAGGAAATGTATTGTCTCCTTGGAAGACCTTAACATATCTTTCGATTCCCCATAGCCTTGACCCAAGAGTCACTATGGCATGGCATAGAAAACACCTAGATAGATCAGCCTATAAATTAAGATTAGCAAGATGAACAAATCAACTAAAATTACCTGCCCTACATTAAGGATAGCTATGTGTAGTGTTTTACACTTTCTATTAAGTTTTGCTTGACTTTGGTGAAATTTAATTTAATACAATAAAAATGAAATGTCTCCAAACACTACAAGAGGCTATTTTAACCATTTCTTAATCAATTACATTTATTACAATGCTATTGCCTTCTCATTTTACCCTTCATGAATTCCTCAGTCAATAATTTCTATACCTGTGTTCCAATATCCAAGAGCAGGAACTCAATTTATATTGTTGGTGCTGGTTATATTCATTATACCTAGTAGCAGAAAAAGTTCTGCTACTATTTTTTTTTGCTTACAAAGGTCCATTAACTAACAATAAATCTGACAAGTCCTGATCTAAAGAAATTATTTTCAAAAAGTCAGACATTGTAGCCATCACAGTGGCAAACACCTGTCTAAGAAACCTGGAGGAAAACAGATTCTGTCCTTTAAAAATAATTAGTAAAGAACTGAGGTAGATACTATGTTATCTCTCATCTCTTTTGCTGTCCCTTGGTTATCTCATATTGTTACAGTATCTCACTTTGTTATCTGATATATTGGATTTATTTGTATTTGGTTATTTGAAATTGGATAGGGAAGGGGGGAAAACCAAGAGGGGGGGAGGGTAATGGAGACCAAGACATGTGAAAGGGTATCAATATATGTGAATTAATGCACCTTCTATCTGGCAAATATCATGTAACCCTTTTATTAATTACAATAAAAATATATTAAAAAACAAAAACAAAAAAAAGAACTGAGGTAGAGACCTAGAGGGTTTCATGGTATCCCAACCACCTAAGAAGTCCAGTAAAATCCACCTGCCCCAAAAGTATCAAATACTGTGGACTAAGTCTCCACAATCTCTGGTCCCAGGAAGGGTCATTTCTGACCACTCACTGTTTTAAAGCTTCTGCATCTGTTCAGCCATGCACCCTTCTAGCACTTTCTGCCATCCTCTCTTCACAGTACCATTTCAGCTTGATCTAGTAACAACAACAACGAAATGTATAGAAAAAATTCTTAAGAAAATAAATTTAATTGAGCCTAACGTTGTAAGACCAAAGAGCAACACAGTAGGGTGTTACCAGCTGACTCATAAAGTGAGCCCGGAAGCCAGACATGGTGACACATGCCTATAATCCCATCACAGGATAAAAGGTTATGGTTCTTCTTATCTGGTAAAACGACTAAAAGCAAAAGGACTGGGGTTCAAATGATGAGTACTTGCCTAGAAAGTTCAAGGCTCTAGTTTAATCTCAATTCTGCCCTCTACCAAAAAACTGGGCTGAACAACCTACTTATATAACCAGAGTCTATGGCAAAAGAGTTTGGGCCAATTACTTAGATCTTTGTGCAAATGAAGAATTTTGTTTGCACCAATCACAGGCTTCTGCTGACTAGAAGTGCTCTCCTTTCAGCCTGAGTAGAAATGTTTGCAAGGCCACGTACAGTTATCCAAAGTTCAGGATGGCATAAAGTCTAGTGTAGCCTGTTTACAACAGTCGTAGCTGAGACAGCGCCTTATGGAGCCAGAGTTTTACTTTGGCAACAATCAACTATGGTTTCTGTGTCTGTAAGAGTTTTCAAAGCTGTTTGGGCTGACACAAAGGGAGTCTGGCTGACCGTTTGGCTGAGAGTCCTTCATGTAAGGCAATCAGAAAACTAGGGACTCTCTAACACTGCTTGGCCAAGGAATGAGATTTGACTGTCTTGTAGCAGAATCGTTGTGAGAAATTCCTAAAAGTGTGCCTCACACCTGGAAACACTAAATAGTGTTTATTATTCAGGACTAGGAGCTATTATTTTGATGCCTATTACTCAACTGGAGCCAAAGGCGATGTTTGGACCTCTGGCCACTAGATGGCAACCTCCTCATTTCTGTAGTACACATCTTTTGAGGTGGTATTTGCAACTGGAGATTCAACAAACCACCATTTAAGTACATGAATTAACTGATAGTATGTTTTCCTTTGCCAAAAAGAGAAACAAGGTCTCCTATGAAAATTTTCATTGTTTTCTTTTGAAATTCTACTCAGTAGACTTTCACCCAGGTACTGGCTGTCATATGTGGACATTACTACAAAGTCCTATGTAGAAGCTGCTCTCCATCAAGACATCCCAATCTCTATGATTTGTAAGAATTAAAGTCAAGTCCACTCCAGTCCCTTCAGGGGCCAACTCCCTGTCCTTTGCTGTCCTTTTCTGACTCCTCTCCCGCTAAAGAAGATGACTTCACCATTGTCACATTTGCCACAGAATAACTCAAAAGGGATAATAATCGGTTCAGCAAAGTCAACAGATATTTACTGAGCAACTATATGTATGGTATGCATAGGGATAGAGGTAGCACAGCTCACATATGGAGGATATAAAGATAAATAAGAATTAGAAGTAAGCTAGCTACTCAGAAGGCTGAGATCTGAGGATCGAGGCTCAAAGCCAATCCGGGAAGAAAAGTCCATGACATTCTTATTTCCAATTAACCACCAGAAAACTGGAAGGAGTGCAGTGGCTCAAGTTGCAGAGAAGTAGTCTTGAGCTGAAGAGCTCAGGGACAGCACCCAGACCCAGAGTTCAAGCCCTATGACCTATTCAAAAAAAAAAAAAAGATATAGCTATCCTTATCTGTTCAGAGCCTCAGTTCCTATAGTTCCAGTTAACAAAGTAAAAGAAATGAATGGTGAATGTGGTATAATATGATGCTTTGAGAGGGAAAGACAGGCTACGCTCATATAACTTTTTATAGCACATTGCTAGTACTCTTCTATATCATCATTGGTTATTGTTCTCAATTCTTACTGTCCCTATTTAATAAGGTAAACATTACCATAGAAAACCCACAGCACAGATAGGCTTTTTCAAACAGCCACTAAGGATCTGGAAACATATCTTGTGGATAAGGGAGAAGCTATTATAACCTTTGACATTCCACAAAATAGGCAACATTTATCCTGTGTTGATGAGGACGTGAGGAAACTTTTCATGAGTGTCAGATAGCTGTCATTCTGGACAGTAACTTATTGGCATTTGGTGAAATAAAATACCCACCTACCAACTGACTCAAAGATCTCTTCTTAAGTTCCATCCCAGAAAAACTCTAGCATAAGTTCATGTGGGAACACAATAAGGATTTCCATGAATTATTGTGAGGAAGCCATATGAACGGATCAAGAATGTGTGGTAGATAGCCAGGATTAAACATGCAATGGGCCAAATCAGTGAGAGAGATATATCAGCAGTCAAGTGGGGAGATGTGAAAACTAGACTGAAACAAGCAGCACAGTGTCATTTATAATAATGAAAAGCACATTATAAGAGGTCATGTTTATGCCCATAGACATCACCAATCACAATGGCACAATTGTCTAGGAGACACACACCCCATGGAATAACACCAAAGTTAAACATTTAGCTTCTACAGTACTTGAGTTCAAGTCCTGACTCTACCACTAACTTTCTGTCACCTTGGTCAAGCCTTTAACCTCTCTACACCTCAGTTATTTTGTATGAAAAAATGGAAATTAACAATAGCAAGCACTGTTGAGGGCCACTGTAATGATTGACTGAGTTCATATATGGTACTCAAAAACTTCCTGGCTCCAAGGGCCAACTGTCATTATTATTGATGTTATCCATAAAAGTATGAGCAGGTAAAGAGAAAAGTAAGATCTTGGGGAAAAAAACAAAAAGGAGAAGGTTAGTCGGGCGTGGGGGTCGTATTCCCAGCATTCAGGAAGCAGAGGCAGAGGATCATGAGCCTGAAGACACAATGAGAGTAAGGTAAGGTGGTGCTGGATAATGAGACAATGTCTTGGGAAGAAAACTGTAAGTATGTTACAGTGAGCTATGAATTAAAGGAAATGAGATTCAATTCAATTAAATTAAAGGAAACAACTACTCTCTCTACCTGCAATTCAAGATACATCCATGTCATCCTTCTTGCTGGCATTCACAGCATGTGGATGATACTGATGATTTCAAATACAATATGTTAAGGTGTGTGATGGTAAAATGGCATGCGTGACACACACACACACACACACACACACACACACACACACACACACACACGAGAAACACTTGACCTAGTCTAGAGGTTCCCAGAGGCAATCTGGGAGCCAGGAGTTTGGCCTAGTGGTAGAGTGCTTGTCTAGCATGCATGAAAACCCAGGTTCAATTCCTCGGTATCACATACACAGAAAAGCCGGGAATGGTGCTGTGGCTCAAGTGGTAGAGCACTAGCCTTGAGGAAAGCCCAAGGACAACAGTGCATAATTTAGAATATAGTCAAGCCAGCCAGGCACCAGTGGCTCACACCTGTAATCCTACCTACTCAGGAGGCTGAGATGTGAGGATTGTGGTTCAAAGCTAGCCAGTCCATAAGACTCCAATTAGCCACCAGGAAACTGAAGAGCTCAGAGACAGTGCCCAGGCCCAGAGTTCAAGCTCCATGACCAACTACCAAAAAATAAAAAAATAAAGAAAAAGGAAAAGAAAAGAAAAAGAAAGTAGTCAAGCCCTAAGAATAAATTACTACAATGCAAAGACTCCAGTTGGGCATCCCCACCATTTTTTAATGTGTCTTCTTGGAAGGTAGTCCTATTTCTAAAGCCAGCTGCCTGTACATCATCAGTCAATTGTGTTAAAGTTCTAAAGAGGCATTTCCTTCCGGATTTTCTCAGAATATAGAGAATAGAGAGTTTACTCCTTGATAACACTCATAAAAGTAAAGAAATCAAGATCTGATTTCACAGAATACTATAAAGCAGAAGGGGCAATGGTAATGCCCGCTTTTTACATCAGAAGTCCTTGGAGTAATTGGTTTATGCTGACAACCTACTTACTTTCACTGACATGCCAGTGCAGACTACTAGCCACTTTGACAGAAAGAAAGCCACATAGGAACATTTAGGCACATAGACTAAATCTGTACCTAGAATGTAACTTTTACCCCAAATTGGGGGAAAAGATTAATGGTTCAAGAAATTAGATTTGATATGACAAACCCACAGCTAGCATTATACTTAATGGTAAAAAGTTAAAGCTATTTCCTCTAAAATCAGGAACGAAACAAGGA
Organism: Megascapheus bottae; assembly: GCF_031878675.1. Classification (NCBI taxonomy): domain Eukaryota; kingdom Metazoa; phylum Chordata; class Mammalia; order Rodentia; family Geomyidae; genus Megascapheus; species Megascapheus bottae. The sequence goes on from NC_143513.1 coordinate 77,761,188, forward strand.
TATCCACTTTCTCTACTCCTCTTCAATATAGTATTAGAATTCTTAGCCAGAGTAACAAGGAAATAAGAAAACATAAAGGGGATTCAAACAGGGAAAGATGAAGTAAAACTTTCCCTCTTTGCAGATGATTAATACAGATGATTCTGTATTTAAGGAGCCCTATAGACTCCGCTCCCAAGTTACTTGAGCTGATACGAAAATTTGGCAAAGTAGTATAGTATAAAATAAACCTTCAAAAACCAATGGCTTTCCTGTATGCCAACAATGACAAATGTGAGGCTGAAATCAGGAAAGCAATATCCTCAAAAAAAAAAAAGACCTTAGGAATTAACCAAGGAAGTAAAGGACCTCTATGATGAAAACTTAAAAGACCTGAAGAAGGATATTAAAGCAGAGCTAAGACAATGGAAAAACAATCCCACTCCTGGGTATTTACCAAAATGTCCACAAACAAGGACATACTAAAGGACATACCAGCACAACGATGTTCATTGCAGTATTATTTGCCATAGCTAAAATATGGAACCAACCCAGATGCCCCTCAGTAGATGAATGGATCAAGAAGATGTGGTACTTATACACAATGGAATTCTATGCTTCCATCAGAAAGAATGACATTGCCCCATTCATAAGGAAATGGAAAGACTTGGAAAAAATCATATTAAGTAATGTAAGTCAGACCCAAAGAAACATAAGCTCCATGGTTTCCCTCATTTGCATAAGCAGTACAGATCAAGATTCTCCTAGAAGATGACCACAATAGATCAACAGCTATGTGGATATGACCATATTAGATGAGGATAAGCAAAGTGAACTCCAGGCTTTCGCTCTCCCTCTCCCTCTTCTCTCTCTCTCTCCCTCTCTCTCTTTCTCTCTCTCTTTCTCTCTCTCCCTCTCTCTCCCTCTCTCTCCCTCTCTCTCCCTCTCTCTCCCTCTCTCTTTCTCTCTCTCTCTCTCTTTCTCTCTCTCTCTCTCTCTCTCTCTCTCTCTCTCTCTCTCTCTCTCTCTCTCTCTCTCTCTCTCTCTCTTTCTATCTCCTTTTTGTTTGGTTTAGTTTCTTTCCTTATTGTTTATCTCATGTTGTATCTGACTTTGGTACCTGGTATATTGTATATAGATTTATTTGTTTATTTAAAATAGGGAGGGAAGGGGAAAAGCAAGATTATTGGGAGGGGTGGGGGCAGGAGAATTGAGAGAAAAGCATTGGAAGGGGTATCAATGTTCAAGAAGTAATGTACCCACTATGTGATGTATGTAACTGTAACCCCTCTTTACATCACCCCGACAATAAAATACAATTGGAAAAATTAAAGTACTTCACTTGAAAAAAAAGGAATGAGGTGTGATCACTAGAGAGCTGAAAATATGGGCTAGGTTTGTTCATTTTTCCTCATAGAATGAATACAAAAATAAAAATACTTGAGAGGCCTGAAATTTGCTTAGGGATTGACCTTGCAAGCAAAGAAGGAAAATAGCAGAAATTCCTACAGCACAATACATACAGACAGAACTAAATGTTCTATTTTCTAACATTTCTGAAACCAAGAGCAAGTAAGAAAAAGTAGATAAGGTTTGGAAACAAAGGAAACAGCTCTCGTGGACTCATGTTAGGTCCAACCAGAGCCAAAGGGGACTGTGAAGGCACACTGCTACCTCCACCACTTACAGAACTTATGACAAGGTCATCATCAATCAAGTGGAGATAATGGCGATGCTGAACAGCCACTGAGAGATGTTCATTTCTTTCAAAGTTAAACACGATGAGTAGTTCCAAAAAATGTGGGGCCTATACACAACAGAATTTTCCACAGCCATTAGAAAGAATAGCATCATTTCATTTGCATGGAAATGGAGGGACCTAGAACAAATATTAAGTGAGGGAAGCAGAGCCCAGAGACACAAACAGCGCATGCGTTCTCTCGTATGTGGACATAGATCTAAAATGCACTGGGCCATGATAAATTATACAAGACTCACACACAGTGAGGCCAAAGAGGACACTCTTAGGAGAGGAGCCAAAGGTGCAATGCCTATGGGCAGCTGATCATATGCAATAACATTTATCTAAGAAATGGAAACTCCAAGAAATGGAAACAAGAGGCTTTGTTCTTTGATGCTGATTTTTCCTTTCTTTTCTTTTTGTCTGGTTTGTTCATTTATCTGCCTTTGGGGAGGTAAAAGGAGCACAAAAATGGAGGGGCACAGGATAAATAAAAGCAGCAGGGGTACCTAGCAGGTACTATGTTGAAAATGAACTATACAACTTGTGGGTGGAGACAAGAGGAAAAACTTAGGAGAGAGTGAGGGGAGGGGAGACATTGTCCAAAAAGAATTGTACTCATTAGCTGACTTATGTAGCTGTAATCCCTCTGTGCATCACTTTTATAGTAACAATTAAAGATTAAAAATAATTTCCATTAGACCAAGTAGTAATTCTACTCCAAGATATAGACACCCCCCCAAAAAATATAAATATATGTTCTGGGACAGGAATGTGGCCTACTGGTAGAGCGTTTGCATAGCATGCACAATGCCCTGGGTTCAATTCCTCAGTATCAACTACACAGAAAAAGCTGGAAGAGGTGCTGCGGCAGTGACAGAGCCCAAGGACAATGCTCAGGTCACATGAGTTCAAGCCAAAAGACAAAATGTATGTCCCCCACCAATACTTAACTTGCAAATATACACATTCATAGTGTTCCACAACTCAGAATAACACCAATGTCTATCAGCTGGTGGATGCATAAAGAAAATGTGGAACATCCACACAGTGAAATATTTTTCAACAATAGAAAATAAGAACTACTGATATATACTACAACATGGATAAACCTGGAAAGCACTATGGCTAATCTAAGTATTCCACTACAAAAGATTATAATATTGCATAATTCACTTTATATGAAATGTCAATAAAAGGGCAAATCTGTAGACATAAAGGAAGATCACTGGTTTCCTGGGGTCATAAGAATGACTATAAACCAGCCCCAGGTAGCTTATGGGATAATGGAAATGTCCTAAGCTTGTATGATCATGGTCATGATCATACCACTATGAAACACATTGAATTGTACACTTACAATGGCTGTATTTTATGGTACATAAATAAAATTGCTGGAAAAAAATGGTCGCTATTCATGGTATTGTTGCTAAGGATTAAACTAGTTAATATTTACAAAGCTTGTAAAACAGTATCTGAAATATAGTATGTTTGGTATGTGTTTGCTAAATAAAAGTAAATATTTGTGGCTATGTGGTTATCACAGTAGCATGTTAAGAACACTTCTTGTATGGTTTCTATGTTTTCTATCCGTCTGAGTACATGAGCGATGGAATGACTCCATTTCTATCAAATGTAAATTTTTATGAAATGACACAAAGCTTGAAATCATTCAAATAGACTATAAAGCTAGTCACATGCCCTAGTCTCTACCTGCCCTGACTTCAGCTTTATCTCATATTGCCCTCTTCCAAATCCTTTACCTGAAGTAAATTTCAATTCCTCAGGACTCCAGACAATAAGCTTTTGTATACATTGCCGTCTCCAAATGAAATACTACCATTTCTCCTGTTGTGCCTTACACTAGATGTGTGTGTCCTAACAAAATCACATGTTAATATCCTAAATCCTGAGCTTGGCACTGGTGGCTCCTATCTGCGATGCTAGCTACTCAGGAGCTGAGATCTGAGGATCATGGCTCACAGCCAGCCCAGGCAGAAAGGTCCATGAGACTCTTATTTCCAAATAATTACTCAGAAAAAGCTAGAAGTGGCACTGTGACTCAAAGTGTAGAGTGAACCCAGCCAAGTCCAAGCCCCAGGACCAGTATAAAAAAAGAAAAAAATATTCTAAGGTCCCAAGTAATACTCTTTTTTAATATATTTTTGCCAGTCCTGGGCTTGAGCTCAGGGCCTGAGCACTGTTCTTGGACTTTCTCAAGGCTAAAGCTCTACCACTTGAGCCTCAGCACCACTTCTGGCTTTTTTCTATGTATGTGGTACTGAGGAATTGAACCTGGGTCTTCATGCATGCTAGGCAGTCACTCTACCACTGGGCCAAACTCCTGGCCCCAAATTTCTGCTTTCTTATAAACTACCTAGTCTATGAACCCCTGTAAGAACAGCATTGATTAAGATTCTCTCCATTTTTCTTATTTTCTTCTTATTCTTCAAGTCTTTGTTTAAGGTCATGATGTCCAAGAAGTTTCCTCTTTTTTCTCATAGTCCTCCATTCACACACACACACACAAACACACACACACACACACACACACACACAACACAACACACATGCATACACGCGCACATGCATAAGTACATTGCACATTAGTTTGTTGAATGTTCCAAACCAAATTCTTCCTTTCCAACTGCCACATCAAGGACCATGTATTTGTATCTCCAAAGTCTCAGAATAGTGAATAAGGCAAACAAGATACTCAGTGGAACTTAGTGCCGTGTTACTCAATCAGGGGTGACTCTGACACTAGAAGACCTGTGACCACACTGTCACCTCAGAAAGGGTTCTTGTGCTGGTTTTCATTTAACCTCCATGCTCACTGCCGGCTTTAGGAGAGACTGTAATACCTGCAGTGCTAGCTACTCAGGAAGCTGGGGTCTGAGGATCATGGCTCACAGCCAGCCCAGGCAGAGACTGCTAATCTCCTTGTTATATTTTCCTCCATCTTCATCTAAATGTAATGATGCAAAGTGGGTGGCAAGGGGGTTATTTGTATCTAGTGAGTAGAAGCCAGAGATGGATACTACAAACGCATCCTGTGAGAACCATGACAGCCAGCTGTAACCAAGAATTAGTTCACCACATATCTAGGGCTGAGGTTGAGAATGATTGCAACAGAATAGTGGTGGAAAATGTGTTGCCTGTGAAATCACCCGGTACATGATGAGACCAACACGTATGTTTTTTGTCTGCTGCTCAACGTGCATCTGCCTGTACTGGTAATTTTCTTTGGACTTCAAATGATATTGTCAATATACAAATGGCCCTTGACATTCCCGCAATAGAAGAACAAATGGAAGTGTTGATTCATGAACAAATGAATCCATTTTTAGACCTGAATTTAAAAATAGTTCTCAAAATTCCTTTCAAATTCTCAGATAGTTTCTGATGAAAAATCTTTCCAAATTTCTTCCCATTTTCTTAGCTAGTTTGTGTGAGTATAACAAAATATCAGATGCAGTTAACTCATAAAGAGAAAATATTTATTTAAACCCCAAATTGTGTAGTCTCATTGCTTTGGGCCTTCGGTGTATACTGGGTGGTGACAGTTAAGAACATGGAGCTGTTGAGATCTAGAGTTAGGAAGCAGAGAGAATAGGGTTGGAGATGGGGGGGGCGGTGAATGAGTTCAGGGTCCTACAATCCTCTTCAAGGGCACATGATCAATGATCAAACGACCTCCCATAAGGCCCTACTCCTTAAATGCCCACAACACATGCTGCTGGGGGACCCGGCTTTTACATGTGCCATTAGGGAGACATTCAACATTTCAACATTCAAATTATAGAATTTTCCCACATTTGAACTTCGTTTCTGTAATATTACTTCCAAAGAATTTATGATGGGGCCGGAGCTTGGCCTAGTGGTAGAGTGCTTGCCTAGAATGCACGAAGACCTGGGCTGGATTCCACGGTACCACATACATAGAAAAAAGCCAGAAGTGGTGCTGAGGCTCAAGTGGTAGAGCTCTAGCCTTGAGAAAGTCCAAGGACAGTGCTCAGGCCCTGAGCTCAAGCCCAGGACTGGCAAAAAAAAAAAAAAATATGATGGGCAAAACATCAAGACTATTTCACTAGGTGGCACTGTGCAGGTTCTCTCCAGACACAGTCCAGAGTCCAGAGTCAGTGAGGTGTCAGTCCTCAGCTGAAGAGTTGCCTCAACTAGACTTTGGACCATTAGCAAAAAAAAAGCGGGGGGGAGGGGGGAGAAGGGAAGGGATAAAAAACAGGAAAGGAAAGAAGAGCGGAATTACAGTGGCTTTAAAGAGCGTATGAAAATCATGTATGATCCCTAATAGGTATTTTTTGTTTCTGTTCAAGTTCATATATACATACCACAGACCCATATCATCATATTCTACCTGTTGTTTAGAATGAAATCTTGTTAACTTATTCCCACTTACACACACACACACACACACACACACACACACACACACACACACACACACATAGAAGGTCTCCAAATCTGATCCTCCTAATTTCCACCTGTAATCCCAGAGTGGCTGGGATTACAAACCTGAGCTACTGTGTTCAATTTCAAAAGGGATTAAGCACACACAAAATCAATACATGTGATTCACTACATCACCAAAATCATCTTAAGAGATATAAAAGAAACATTTTTAAAAAGCCAATATTATTTCATGACTAAAAATTAATAACCTCATTAAAAACCTATAATAATAGCCTCATATCACATTATATTGCGTAGACAATCCTGTATATGTCATCAATTCTTTCATATGCTGAATCATGGCTTGCTCATTTGCAAAACAATGATATAATGTTGAACTGTCCTCCACAGAGGTTGTACTAATGTACACCCCCACTGGTTACTTCAGATCCTTTACATGAATGCTCATACACACTGCGTCATCAGGGTTTGATGTTAGTGAGATTGAGAGATAAAACCAAATTAATGTGGATTTAACTGACATACTTCATAATGTATGAACACAAGAGCTTCTTTAAAAAAATCTTCAATTGAAAAGCATCTAAAATTCATTTCTGTTTCACTTGCCCATTTTTCCACTGGATTTCTTTCCCTTTAATACACTGAACTTTAGCTGTGAGCTTTTTTTTTTTTTTTTTTTTTTGCCGGTCCTGGGCTTGAGCTCAGGGCCTGAGCACTGTCCTTGGACTTTCCCAAGGCTAGAACGTTACCACCTGAGCCTCAGCACCACTTCGGCTTTTTTTGTATGTATGTGGTACTGAGAAATCGAACCCAGGTCTTTGTGAATGCTAGGCAAGCACTCTACCACTAGGCCAAACTCCCAGCCAGCTGTGAGATTTTGATTCACAGAATTTTTTTTATCAGTCTTTATATAACTTACTGTATTTCCCAAGCAGATTTCTTAAAAACTCGTATGCCACTGGATGTGTCAATCATTTAAGTTTCTGCACCTGGCATTACAGTTAGCAAGGCTATCTGTATGTCCAATTTTTATAAACTGTTTTTTCTTTTTGATTGTAATTAATAGAAGGGTTACATTATATTCACCAGATAGATGGAACATTTCTTAACAATCATTGCTTCCCCTTCTCGTGCTTTTGTCCCCATTCCCTCCCCCACCCACTCCCCTCATCTTGTTTTCCCCCCTTCCCTATCCAATTTCAAATAACCAAATAAACATATATATAATATATCAGATAAGAAGGTAAGATGAGAAATAACAGTGCATTAAGAGCAACAGTCACACCTTATATGGCTCTTGTTTCGATATCTTGGAGGTCCTTTCATTTAGCCTCATCCTATATGGCCTCATGTATCTAGTAAACTATTTTTTATAAGTATCTATTTTTAACTATTAAATACTGAATCTGTTTAGAGATAGATGTTCCAAGTATAATATCTGACATAAAAGCCCAGCTATATGTTCTTCACACCTCTCAGATGCTGCAATACCATTTATTCTATAACTCATCTTTGACTTATTTGAAAAAGCAACTTATTTACTTGTGCCAGTATTTCTTGTTTCAACAGTTCTGATCAATATCTCATGTTCAACTAAACAAGCAAGAAGTCAATAGCATGTGACTAACTCTGTACTTCCTGTGAGAAAAAATTGCAAGCTAAGTTACTAAGGTAATAAATTGAAAGCTAGGAGTCTCCTCTTATCTTATCCAACCACAGGAGTCCAATCATAGGAGCTGCACCCAATCACCAATAGCCAAGCTTCAGCCAGCCACAATCCACTGCTGACACTGTTCAAATGAAGGAAAACTCACACCACAATTGTAGGCTGTACTGGTTGACTCAAAGAGGTGACACTGACCAAGATGCAAAATAATAATATTTAATATTTAGTAATAATAAAATGGCATATGAAAGGAGAATGGGGATTTTGCAGTAGAGAACCTTGAAAGTTGCTCCACCTTAACCAGATTATCAACTTCGTCATCATCACAAGTCACACTGATGTCACAGGCTCTCTGGTGAGATGTGAGGAGAAGGACATTTCATCACCATGGTATTCTCCAAAATCCATAACTCCAGTCTACTACTGAGAGAATCTCTGACAAAGAGGAGGAAGTATTCTACCAACTAGCTGATGGGTATTTCTCAACAGTCTCAAGATTATCAAACACAAGGCCAAGAAGTGTTCCATAGGTAAGAGGAGACTAGAGGAACATTAGTAAGAAAACTGAATAAAGTCTGCAATTTAATTAATAACAATGTAGGTATTCATTTCTTAGTTTTATTATACTGTATCTATGTATTATTCACCTTAGGAGAAGCTGGGTAGAGGAACTTTCAAGAATGCTTTCCTCAAATCCAAAACTATTTCCAAGTATAAAGGTTTTTCTCTTGCATTTTTTTGGGGGGGGTCACTCGTGGGACTTGAACTCTGGGCCTGGGTGCTGTCCCTGAGCTCTTAAGCTCAAGTCTACTGCCTGACTCCACTTCCAGCCACAGCACCACTTCCAGTTTTCTAGTGGTTACTTTAGTGCCTGGCCTGGCTTTGAACCATGATCCTCAGATCTCAGCCTGGTGAGTAGCTAGGATTACAGGAGTGAGCCACCAAGCCCGGCTTCCCTTGCATATTTTTAAGTTGATATTACAAGAGAAAAATGAAAGTACAAATTGTTCAGATTCAGGATTTGTTAACCAATTAATTTACAAATAGGTATCATTTCTCATTCCATTTTGTATGTTCTACTCAGTGTTAATCCGTTTTCTATTACTTTAACAAATACTATATAATCAGTTTATATGGGGAAAAGATTTATGTGATGTGAAGTTCAGGGTATCAATTTATATTTGATGATCCTGTTGTTGGGGTGAGGGGGTAGGGGTGCTATGGCAGGGCACTACCATCAGGGAGGAAGCAGAAAGTCAAGCAAAGCCTCCTGACTCAAAAGAGGCAAAGAAGCTGGCCTGGTGGCTCACACCTGTAATCCTAGATACTCAGGAGGCTGAGGTCTGAGTATCAAGGTTCAAAGCCAGCCCGTGCACTAAAGAACGTGAGACTCTTATCTCCAATTAACCACTAGAAAACTGAAAGTGGGGCCATGGCTCAAGGGGTAGGGCAGTAGCCTTGAGCTGAACTGCTCAAGGACAGCTCCCAAGTCCAAAGTTCAAGCCCCATGACCTCTCCCACCCCCCCCTCAAAAAGAGACAACAAAGAGAAACAGATCAGCTTCCTACAATCCCTTACAGGGTACACCCCAGTCCCCTTCGCCAGTGGTAACCTTCACCAAGCCGCCCTTCTTAAAGCTTCCACTATGGTGGCTGTGCTGTTCTGATTATGTAACTCTTTTGTTATCTGTGCCAATGGTTAGGGCCAGTGCACTGTCCCTGAGCTTTTACCCTCCAGGCTGGTGATCTGCCACTTGAGCTATATCTCTACTTCCAGTTATTTAGTGTTTAATTGGAGGTAAGAGTCTCAAGGACTTCCCTGCCCAATCTGGCCTTGAACCACAATCCTCAGAAGGTAGGACTAGGGGCATGAGCCACCATCTCCCAACTGTTTGGGACACAGCCTTTAACATATGGACCTTGGGGAGACATTACAGAGGAACCTGCAGTCTATCCCCCGTCCAGAGACTGGTTTGGTCTTGGTACTGATAGTCTAGAACTATTTCCTAGTGAGATAAGTGAGAAATGGAATCTGTTCTGGGCTACTATATAAAATAATTTTAGGTAAATTGAATGTGATTTTTTTAAAGTTATATATCATTGTCATAAAGTCTCAGCTAACAAGATGTAGTTGCAAACACGAGTTCCCCACTCTTCCGACAACCCCTGCAAGCAGTGAGGTTATTCCTGCCCCACCAGCCCTGTCTCTCTCAGTCTCTCAACAAATAGGTGAACAAACACTTCCTCAGCTTTTGCTGCTCGTGACAAGTGGCCTTCCAGGATCAGAACGCATGTGTGACACACCAGGCATTAACTGGAACTTATTCTCGAGAGACACGGTAGCTTTCTGGAAACGACTTGCTGAGCTCTTCTCCAGGATGCAGTTACTAGATCGATCGGGCCTCTGCACCCCACTTCCCTGGTCCCCCAGAGATGCAGCTGCCCGCGGATTGGGGGAGAGGTCTAGTGGCGGGCCAAAGGCGCACGGCAGAGGAGAGGCCCTGAGCGCGACACCCACCGTCCGTCCCCCTCGCCCCCGATCCACCCAGAACAGGGGCCCAGTGGAGGCCACCGGCCCTCCCCGCCTCGCCTTCCCCGAAACTCCTCCTCTCCCCTCCCGCCGAGCCCCGGGGCGGGGATTCTCCGGCGGCTGCGCGCTGGCGCCCGGGGCGGGGCGCGCTGGGCCGGGGCGCGCCGGGCCGGGGCGCGCCGGGCCGGGGCGCGCCGGGGTGGGGCGGAGCGGAGCGGGCCACGGCGGGCCGGGGCGGGGCCTGTGCGCCCCCGGACCTGGAGACCTCGCGCGTTGTCTCCCCGAGGCTTCACTGTCCCTCGCCTTCACCCGCCGAGGCAGCATGGGGCCCGGGCCGCGGGCCCTGGAATTCTTCTACGATGTCATGTCCCCCTACTCCTGGCTGGGCTTCGAGGTGACCTGGAGGGGCGGGGAGACCCGCCGCGGCCTGGAGGGCGAAGGCACCGCGGGGCACCCACCGGCCACAAGTCTGAAAAGTTCTGGCCGGGCCTCGGGGTTGGGACAGGCAGAGCGTGTCCTGGCTCAAGGTCACTCGGTGCCATCGCTGGCTCCAAGTCCAGCCCAGGCAGGGCGGCTTCGGGAGTTCAAAAGAGCACAGGGGGGTCACTAAGGAGCCGGGGGGAGGGGAATCCAGGCCACCGTGGATGTATAGAAACCATCCACAGGTGCAAAGACCCGGGCATCTGGAAGCGCGGAGCGTGCAGCCTGGGCGCCCTTTGCTCTCGGCTGAGCCCCCTCCCCGGGCCCGTCACTTCTGAGGTCTGCCACAGTGGCTCTCCTTTGCCCTCTACACGGACAGGTCCTGTGCAGATACCAGAAACTCTGGAACATCAACCTGAAGTTGCAGCCCACCCTGCTTGGGGGCGTCCTGCGGGACAGTGGTAAGGCGGGGGAGAGCCCTGAGGCAGGGGGGAGAGGGGCGCGGGAAGGGCTGTCACCTGCAGCCCTGTGAGGGACACCCAAGGCGGGCCTGCCAAGCCCCAGAGTTTCCTCTCACCAACGGACCCAATCTCCACCCCCAGGAAACGAGGCGCCGGCTCTGGTGCCCGCCAAGGCTCGGTACATAAAAAATGACATTCATCTCCTGAAAGAGCATTTCCAGGTGCCCATGAATTTCCCCGAGAATTTCTTCACTGACGTTGTTAAAAAAGGTAAAGAGGCGGCGGGGTGCGACTGGGGTCAGCGGTGAGCAGAGCAGATGACTGCAGGGCCAGGAAGCAGGGACTAACTCGGGCTAAGCGCTGGCATGGGAAAGCCATTGTTGGGGACATAAAGGAGAAGCCAGGCAGGGCAATTCAGTTATGTGACATTTGTGTGAAAGGCCACAAAGTGACTTAGCCCAGGGAAACCCAGCACCTGGGATGAGCTGGTTCCCCAGCTGAAGAGGAAAGAGAAGCCCCACTCACCGTGTCTGTGCACCCCTTCTCCTACCTTCCCCTCCACCCCACACGCACCAGGAACTGTGTCCGCCATGCGGTTCCTCACTGCAGTCAACATGGAGCAGCCACACATGCTGGAGAGGGTGTCCAGGGAGCTGTGGATGCGCATCTGGTCACGGGTAAGGCTGGGCGCTGCCAGTCTGCTGTTGGCAAGCTGGGCTGGCCGCCTGACTTGCCCAGCCACTTTACAGAATGGCTCCCTGATAGTGTCTTCCTGCTGAGTGTTCTCTTCTTCCCAGAATGAAGACGTCGCATCGCCCCAGAGTATCCTGGAGGTGGGTACCGCATCTCCACCCACCGGGGGCACGAGGGAATCTGACAACTGCAGGCTATGGGGGTTAGAGAAGAGACTCATTTTCCCATTGTACGAGAAAGGTCATAGTGATTTGGAGAGAAAGAGCATCTGTGTCTGGGGGGACAAATGACTGAGAAGCTGGAGCAAAAGGATTCTTAAAAGAATTTCTCATCAAGCACTCCTGGTGGCTTACATCCATGATCATGATCCTACTTACTCAGAAGGCTGACATCTGAGGTTGGAGGTTAGAAGCTAGCTTAGGGAGACAAATGTAAACACACAGAGAGTGGTAGAACACCAGCCAACCTTGAGCAAAAATATTAAGCAAAAGCGTGATGCCCCTGAGTCTAACCCTCAGTATTAGCAGCAAAAGAAAGAGGGGAGAGGGAGAAAAGGGAAAGAATTTCTCCAAGGCTAACAAAGTAGTTCAGTGTGAAGGGTGTGTGCTTAGCATGCATGAGACCCTGTGCTCAACCCCTCAACCACCCCCAAAAATGGAAGAAAGAAAAGAATGTCTTATTGTAGAAAGAAGTAATGCAAAGTACAGAATACATGACAGAATATATGACTATTTGATGCAGGGGAAGAGATGATCAACTTTGCAAAACCCCAGATGGGGACAGAACTCAGCCTCCAATGACCAACACAAACTTTACCAACATACACAGAGTAGAAAACCAGAGACTGAAAAGACCAAGAAGGGGAAGGGACAGGAGCCAGAATTATACAGACACCATGGCAGCAAACTGAAATTGCTCAAAACACTAAAATCCATGCCAGAGACAGGGGCTTCAAATACAAAATGTTCAGTCAGGAAATTCAAAACAATACTTTCCCTCCAGTTTACAGGAGAGAGGTGAGGCATATTCATGTTTAATACATGAAATGGTAAACCACACCAAAGTTAAATGTGCACAGAATGCTCAGTACATCTTCTAGTGTCTTTATTTCATCAGAGAATAAGCATAATTCTATTTAACATTTTCCATGACATTTTAAACCCTTTTTTAGTATGCCAGTCTGGGAGCTTGAACTCAGAACCTGCATGCTTTTTCACTCAAAGTTGGTACTCTTTCACTCGTTTAGCTTTTTGGTGATTGATAAGAGTCTCGCAGTTGGGCACTGGTAACTCATGCCTATAATCCTTGTTACTCGAGCGGCTGAAATCTGAGGATCGCAGTTTAAATCCTGGCCAGGCAGGAAAATCTGTGAAACTCTGGAAGTGGAGTTGAAGCCCAAGTGGTAGAGTACTTGAGAAAAAAGCTCGGGGACAGCACACAGGCTCTGAAGTCAAGCACCAGAACTTTCCCTCTCTCTCTCTCTCTCCCTCTCTCTCTCTCTCTCTCTCTCTCTCTCTCTCTCTCTCTCTCTCTCTCTCTCTCTCTCTCTCTCTCTCTCTCTCTCTCTCTCTCTCTCTCTCTCTCTCTCTCACACACACACACACACACACGCCCGGGCTAGTTTTGAACTGCAATCTTCAGATCTCAGCTTCCTGTGTAGCTAGAATTATAAACATGAGCTTACCATGCTCATTTTTAACTTTTTGAAAGTGTAGGTGCATTTCCACATAGCATCCCACATACCAGCCTTATTTTTGCTCGCTTGTCCCTTCCCTTACATTGAGCATTTGGTCTGTGACACAAATCTCTTATTTAACCTGTCGTTGACAAAACGTCATGACCTCCAAAAGTAGGACATCAAATCTCAATAGTAGGCTTACTCTAGCACTACCTGGAACACCCAGTACCAACCCCACTCCCTAGGGGTCTGATGTCATTCTCTAGAAAATGCCCTACCTATGATATGACTTTCTCTTTTTAAAGTAACCTAAGTTGAAAACCACTGATCCAAAACTTCAGCAACCAACCTTAAATGGAAACCTTTATCATCCTCGTGAAACCAGGCAGGTGACTGTAGCCATGATCTTGTTCCAAAATCCAGAGGAATTAGAACCCAGTCCTTGATTCTAAACAGCCTGCGATATTTAGAAATTCTGAGGAGTAGGAAGGAAATCAGTTGGGACTTGAATTCTGGGGACTTGGAATCTAGCATTGCTGCTAACAAGCTCTGCAGCTGTGCACAGGTGACACATTCCAACTCATCTCTTGTGAAAGGAGGAGGTGAGTCCAGCTAGTCTCTGTCCTCTGGCATTCACTTACCTCTGTGCCCCCTGATCTCTCTACTGATCTTAAGACTCTGAGGCAGGGAGACAGTTTCTCTCAACAAGAATAGACTGTCACTTGGGGTGGCTGAAGGCCTTACCAGGAAAACCTGAGCACAAAGACAGAAACAACTGGAGCTTTCTCATGAGCTCACAACCACAGCAAGGATGCAGCTGTGTTCTCTGCCATCCTCCCAGGCTGCAGAGAGAGCAGGTTTGTCTTCAGAGCAAGCTCAAAACTTCCTGAAGAAAACATCTACAGCAGAGGTGAAGAACAAGCTCAAGGAGACCACCGATGCAGCCTGCAAATATGGGGTGAGAAACTGCTCTCAAGTCCCACCGTAAAGGTAGACAGTAGTGTGAGGCACTTCACTCTTTCCCCAAAGTCTTTTCTCCAGTTCTTCTCAACAATCCCCGTTCTTCTCTTTTCCCCTACCTGAACCCAAGAAGGGGAAGGGAGGGGAGGGCAGGGGAGGGAAGGGAAAGGAAGGGAAGGAAAGGGAATGGAAGGGAAGGGAAGGGAAGGGAAGGGAAGGGGAAGACAAAAGCCAGTTACTGTGTTACAAAGGTGGAACCTGAGGCAGGCCAGCTTCTTAGCAAAGATCCCTTCATTGGTTTTTCTCCTGTACCATCCTCCCCATCACATGTTTCCTGGAAGCTCCCCCCCCCACCCCGCCCACCGATACACACTTGGTATATTGCCTTCTCTCTACGCTCAATAACTTTCCTCCAGGCCTTTGGGCTCCCTACCACTGTGGTGCATTTGGATGGCAAAACCCACATGTTATTTGGCTCTGACCGCATGGACTTGCTAGCGCACTTACTGGGTAAGTTCAAGTTTCTATTCTGAGCCTTCATACCACCCTTACTCTCACCATCCAGGAGGAAGAATTCAGAGTAAGTCCTTAGCACTTCCAGCACGGAAGCAGTGCTACTCAAGGTTGGGTATCAGGGTGGGGAGAAGGGTAGGAGGGTGACTTCCTACTACAAAGAAGAGAAGGAAGCTGCTGGAGCTTGAAGGCAGGCACTGTTCATTCTAGAAAGCCCGAGGGCTCTGTGGGACCCTCTCCTGCTGCCACATAGCCTGTGAATACTAATCTTCTTTATCCAGGAGAGAAGTGGATGGGCCCTGTGCCTCCAGCCCAGAGTTCCAAACTCTAAGATTGCCCAGAGTACTGGGACAAACCAGCGACATACCAGCTGCACCACTCCGGGCTGTCTCAGCTGCCTGCCCCTACAAATAGCCCATCATAAGTCCTGGCTGCCTTTACTTCTGCACCTTACTAAGTGCCTTTTGGAGAATGCCAAATCCTGCTTTCCCACAAAATAAAGCTAATGCCAACAGGCAAAATATGACAGTCTGGGTCTGCCCTGTTAGTGTTGATGTATACTTGTTCCTGTAGTCGTATCTGGCCCACTCCAGTGGATGGGGCAAGAACTCTTGCCAGACCTTTAACATCTTTTGGTCCAGGGTGGGAACTGTCCCCATTTCTCTTACTCACCAACCCACTGATCTCTGTCAGGGAAAGAAAACAAAACCGCGTGAGCTTAGCAGCTAACCAGCTTGCCACCTTACCAGACACATGATGTTACCAGGACTGGGCTCAGAAACCCAGTAAGGGAGAACAGTGAAAGGAGTCAGAGGATGGCCCAGCTTGGACCCAAATATTTAATCCAGGTCCAGTGACACAGACCAATAGAACCAGGGCAAAGTTAGTGCACAGAGACTTGGGGAAGTTCCTCACCCCTTCTTAGTTCTTGGCTTACCCACCATGCAGATGCTGAGAGCACCTCTGAGCCCGTTTCTGGCCGGAGGTTCCTAACTCATGTGCCCTCCAAAGTACTTTAGCCTTCCCATCCTCCACCCCCAATTGTGAAACACTATCCAAAGTTAGTGCTTCTGTTACTGCCAGAATCCGTTCATCAGAATCCTGAGTTCCTGACTTTCAACAGCACATACACTGCTATGGGAAATTTATTCTGAAACTGGGCCTATATTGGCACACCTGTTGGAAAGGAGTCCCCAAGGCTTCAGTAGTGCTGGAGGCCTTGAACAGCCAATGCCAGCTTCTCTTTGTCCCCTCCCTCTGGTTTTTCTCATCTCCCATCCCATTTTCCCTTATTGTCTCCCATTACTTTTTGCTTTCTTCCTCTCACTCCCTTTTCCATGATTCCTATATCACTCAGATTTAAAACCTGTGTTCTCTATGCCCAAAGTATAACTCCTCCCTTTTTCAAAGAAGTTTATAACATAAAATTATGGGAAAATGTCCAATCTTACAAACTGAAGAGGCAAATTAAAAAGGTACAGTTCCTCATAGATGAGAGCTGCTGGAGCCTGGAGTGTAGGAAGTTTTATGAATAAAGGTTACTGACTCCACACTGTGGCTTTTGTTTTCTTCTCATTTCAAAAATTGTGATGAGGGTGCCAGTGGCTCACACATGTAATCCTAGCTGCTTCAGAGGCTGTTAGCCTGAGATACCACCTTACCCCAACCGGAATGGCCAACATTCTGAACTCAGGGCAGGGATGTGGAGAAGGAGGAACCCTACTGCACTGCTGGTACAGCCACTCTGGAAAGCAGTTTGGAGGTTCCTGAAAAAAAACTAAACCTTCCCTACGACCCAGCCTTTCCACTCCTAGGCATCCAACCTGAGCATCATAACCCGGCATATGATAAGGACACCTGCGCAGCCATGTTCATCTCTGCACTATTCATAATACCCATGCGATGGAAACAACCCAGATGCCCCACTACAGATGAATGGATACAAAAAATGTGGTGTGGGTGAAGGAGTTTGGCCTAGTGGTAGAGTGCTTGCCTAGCATGCACAAAAACCCGGGTTCAATTCCTCGGTACCCCACATACATAGAAAAAAAGCCGGAAGTGGTGCTGAGGCTCAAGAGCTCTAGCCTTGAGAAAACCCAAGGACAGTGCTCAGGCCCTGAGCTCAAGCCCAGGACTGGCAAAAAAAAAAAAAAAGAAGTGGTGTATATATACAATGGAATTCTGCATAGCCAACAGACAAGATAAAATAATGACATTCAAGGGGAAGTGGATGAAATTAGAGCAAATCAGGTTGAGTGAGGCAAGCCAAGACCAAAGGAACAAAAAGTACATGGTCTCCTTGATATGTGGATATTAAATCCAAACAGTACAAGAGTGATGACTCAATAATCGGGTACTCAAGGTCATTGACATGAATTTGGAGATCTAGATATATAAACATATATATGGAGACATAGACATATAAATCTATGATGGGATATATATTCTATAGACATATTGATAATACTATATAGATCAATAGGTATCTATGACATACAAACTCCCAGCTTACTTTTAATTCTGTTCTTAAATCTATGTGCCAGTGATTGACATAGAGATTCCATTCTTGAATACTTGTTTGTTAAACTTGACAGTTGAAATATGATGTAAAAAAATCAGTGTTAGGCCGGGAGTTTGGCCCAGAGATAGAGTACTTGTCTAGCGTGCACGAAGACCCGGGTTCGATTCCTCGGTACCACACACATGGAAAAAAGCTGGAAGAGGTTCTGAGGCTCAAGTGGTAGAGTGTTTAGCCTTGAGAAAGTCCAAGGACAGTGCTCAGGCCCTGAGCTCAAGCCCAGGACTGGCAAAAAAAAAAAATCAGTGTTAATAAAAGCTTTTAATAAAAAAAAAAAAGAGGCTATTAGGATCACAATTCAAAACCAATGAAAGTGAACGAATCTGAAAGCTTCGTAGTATCTCCAACCAAAAAGCCAGACATGGGCCGGGAGTTTGGCCTAGTGGTTAAAGTGCTTGCCTACCATGCACAAAGACCCGGGTTCGATTCCTCGGTACCACATACATAGAAAAAAAAAAAAAGCCGGAAGTGGTGCTGAGGCTCAAGTGGTAGAGCTCTAGCCTTGAGAAAGTCCAAGGACAGTGCTCAGGCCCTGAGCTCAAGCCCAGGACTGGCAAAAAAAAAAGCCAGACATGGTAGTGAACCAGTCTCAAACAAAAAAAAGTGACAAAAAGAAAAAAGTGTGACTACACAGCTGGGTACAATGGCTGGATTGCACCTTGTAATAGCTACTTAAGAGGCCGAAAATAGGAGAATCATGGTTCAAGGACCCTTTTTCAAACCCTAAGCAAGGTGGCACACATCTGTCATTCTAAGCTATGTAAGAGGTTGAGATTGGTCCCAAGCCAATTTGAGATTTCATCTCAACAGAGGAAAGCCGGACACAGTGGCATTAACCTGCCATCCTACCAACAACAAGAAACCATGCAAGCACATACTGAGCTCTAGCTTAAAAATAACTAGCTAAGGTTGGAAGCATGGCTTAGGGTTATCACACAAACTTAGTGTCAATCCCTGCGTACTTTCAAAAAGTAATGAATTAATAACCAATAGCCTTTCTGCTGCACATCATGATAACCATAGTTAGGACATATCGTATAGGTCCAAATAGTTAAAGCAATGCTTATTAAATGTTATCAACTCCAAAACGGTAGCAACATTATAGATATGTTAATCATTCTACAATGTAAACACATTGTTCCCCATAAACATAATCAGTATTTGTCAAAGATAAAAAAAATTAAAATAACAGTACATACCACTCAGGGGGGAAAGGATATGATCAGATTATATTTATAATTCTGTGAGGTTCCATATTTCACCCTATGCCTCCCATTCTATGCACGTGAAGCCAGCACAGAAGCTTGCAATCTACACAGCCTGTGACCTTACAACTGGCTTAACGCTTCCTGTCACTATGTTGAAATTATAATTTAGAGAAAGTTTTGAGACACAGTCTTACTGTATCCTGGCTGGCCTCACACTTAGGGTTCTCCTATCCCAGGCTTTCGAGTATTGGGATTAAATGCATGCACCACATCTCACTCCTCAGGATTTTTTTAAATTCATGGACCTGAATTTTCACTTTCACTGGACCCACATACTACATGGCTGTGGCTGAGCTTGTAACCACTTAATATATTCAGGGCAAATGCTTCTCAAAGAAATGAAGCAGTGCAAAACAGTGAGAGAAAGGGAAAAACCAAGGAAGCTGCTACAGAGTAGAAGCCAAGCAAAATCAAAGGAACGGAGGGGAATGGCACAGAGTAGGAAAGACTAATGGAGATTTCAAGAATGGATGCTGTTGGAAGGCAGGGAGGATGAGAATGAAAGTGGGGTCTGGGTGGAAGACTGGCATTTGGGGGGGCATTACTCATCATTTTTCTTCTCAGAAGTCACAGTACTTCATTCAGCTGTTCTTCCCAGGCACCAGAAAAAGTGGAAGAGGTAGCCATTCAAACCCCAGGAGGGAGAGAAAAGGCTGGAGGCCAGCGGCACTCCTGCTTACTCATTCCCTGACTTCAGCCCAGCATAGGAAACCCCTTTAATGAATATATGGAAAATGAAAACTCTCGGCTTTGATAAGATCAGCTCATCTTTTGATTTTGTCTTTGTGTGGTTTGTGTGTGAATGTGTGTGCGTGTGTGTACACTAAACAATAAAGATGTTCATAGCATATAGCATATGTTAGAACTAATATATACATATCAGTTATAAGTATACATAAGTTCTACATAATTAGCTATGTAACATTAATTATAGTGTCCTTTAGAAACTAACTTTTTTCTTTTTTTTATTGTAATTAGTAAAAGGGTTACATGATATTTGCCAGATAGAAGGTGCATTAATTCACATACATTGATACCCTTTCACATGTCTTGGTACCCATTTCCCTCCCTCCCCCCACACCCCCCACTAGAAACTAACTTTTAAAAAACTGTGAAATAACCAACCCCTAAATAATTAACTACAAAAGAGAGACAGGAATTACTTACATTTTGAAAGGAATGACTGCACTTTCATGTGATACCATTACAGCAGTGATTTATTTCCACTATCGAGAGTTTCCTTCATTTATCTTAATATTTATTTCTTACACCTACATTTGAAGTAAAAATCAAATACACAAGTCAACATTCTAATAATGGTACCATCTCTAGAGAAAAATTCTACTTCCTTTATCAACTTAGTCTATTTTCAAGGGAGTAGCTGGTTCTAGAAAGTATCAGAGCTTAAAAAAAAAGGCTTGAAAAGGAAGGAGAAAAGATTTGTGCCAGAGAAAGGCAACTGAAAGAGAATGAACCTGGTATGTATATACACGTATTTGTTTATTTGAAATAGGGAAGGGAAAAACAAGATGAGTGGGAGGGGGTGGGGGAGGGGAAGTGGGAGAAAAACATGGGAAGATGTAACAATGTTCAAGAAGTAATGAATCCTTGGGGAGTTTGGGCTAGTGGTAGAGTGTTTGCCTTGCATGCTCCAAGACCAGGGTTCGATTCCTCAGTACCACATACATAGAAAAAGCCAGAAGTGGTGCTATGGCTCAAGTGGTAGAACTCCAGTCTTGAGAAAGTCCAAGGACAGTGCTCAGGCCCTGAGCTCAAGCCCAGGACAGGTAAAATAAATAAATAAATAAGAAGTAATGGATTTACTACATGACGAATGTAACTGTAACCCTTCTATACATCACCCCACAACAAACTTTTTAAAAAAATGAGAATGGAAGGGTCAGAATATGATCATAAGTCATTGAGTCAGTACCTATTCACTGTTAACCAATAAATGATAGGGCAGGTAATTATTCAGTCAATACTGCATGCCAATTACTGAGATAATCCTCCCTGGGGATTCTTGATCCTCACCCTTCCAGGTACTCAGTCCCTCCTCTGAACGCTTGTACCTTGCTTCCAGCACTTGTCACTGTGTACCTTGTCTCCCTGCAAATATGTTGCCTCTCTGCTCCATTGCAGGCACCCTAGAGCATCCACACAGGCAAGTGAAGAATAAAAAAGGAAATTCCCCAATGTAAATCTCACAACGCTTGCTTCAAGTGTGGGGATGTAAGCCCTTCTGCAATGTCAATGACACTCCTACAGTGTCAGAGAGAGACAGAAAAGTGGATTCCTTGGAGGATAATTTAGTTCTCCTTAAAAAACTTTACCTCAGGGTTGGGAGCATGGCGTAATGGTAGAGTGCTTGCCTAGCATACATGAAGCCCTGTGCTCAATTCCTCAATACCACAGTGCCAGAAGTGGCACTGTGGCTCAAGAGGCAGAGTGCTAGCCTTGAGAAAGCCCAAGGACAGGACCCTAGGATTACAGGCATGAGATTCTTGTTTCCAACAAACCACCAAGCTGGAGGTGGAGCTCAAGTGGCTCAAGTGGTAGAATGTTAGCTTTGAGGAAAAAAAAAAGAGTTGAGACAGTGCTCAGGCCACGAGTTCAAACCCCAATACTGGCATACTGGCACTAAATAAGTAAATAAATAGAAGTATTTCTGGTATGTTTCCAATGGCATTCAAAAAGAAGCTCTATGTATCAACTTTTTTTTTTTTTCATAGTGTCTCTACAGGTAGAGTGTGCCAGAAAATACTTGGAAACTGCTTCTGGGAAATGGAACTGAAGGCTGAGGTTTCAAGGTTTAAAGGACACTTGCTCATTAAAATCTTTTTAAGTATTTATCCTCTCATTATAGATTATATTTAATTAACTAAAATAACCATAATTTAATAATATATATTATGTACATAACACTGATACTTTCTCAGATAGTGTCATTAATCATTATTTAATTCTTTCAAATGAGTGCCTTATCTCTCTATCACAAAATCCTGAAGACCCAAGCTAAATGTGTTACCTCTCCTAGGTAGATATGCTTAAGAGATTAGCCTAGGGGTTGTGTACAATATAAGCATACAGAAGTGCCACTGTGAAACCAATTCCCTAGCACAGGATGGTGCCCCCTGCCGGTGTCAAACAGATGTGCCCATTAAACGCAAACCATGTTTTGGTCACAGATCAACAGGCCACAGGAGGGAGCAGGATAGGAAAGGGGTGATAAGCATAGACTTATTTTCACTGATTTACAGTTCAGAAACTGAAGCTCAGAAAGGTTATGTAACTTACCCAAGGTCATACAACTAGGAAGCGGTGTAATTGACATTTGAAACCTGGTTCAGCCATCTCCAAAATACACACATGCCTAACCCTGATGCTTTCTGTTTGCTGGTATTTAGGGACATGTGCATATGGGACTCTGGCCAGTATCAGTAGACATTTCCTACAAAAACAATGCTTCTGTTGTTGTTGTTGTTGTTACTGAGCAACCACACTCACACGTTCTCAAATGTCAGTACAGCTTTAGGCAGCCTTGTGATAAATACCCAAGCTTGCTTGGCTGCCTGAATCCTGTTCACTCCATTCTTTCCTAATGAGCATTGTACAATACGAAAACCAGGAGCGATGGTGATACTATGTATTTATCCTTCAATATCAAAGGATTGACAGAAGCAGCCAAGGTGGTTAATGAACAGAAAAATACGGTCATATTAAAAAGGTCAAGAATCTGAGTTTGTTTATGCAGTAAACAAAATGTGACAAAAAATGATAAACAGATCAGATGCCTGTTACCAAGAATCCAATGAGATTGTGTACTTGAACCTAATCATAATTTCAGCACAAAGATGTGTTAATATCTGTGACTCTCACCATTCCTTTAAGCTTCCTGCTTTGGGTTCTCCAGTCCCTCAGTCTTAATTAGCAATCTGATACAGACTCTGAAATCTTCATTTCCCCATCTTGCCAGATGTATCAGTAGCCTTACTTTACCTTCCAATAGTCTCCATTATTGTCCTTACTGTCTGAAGAGCAGCTTTCCGTTAAGATGCCAAACAGTGAGGAAAATCACAATTAACCAGTTCTTCAGGGAAGATCAGAGTAACAATAACAGTATAGCACACACATTTTGTTAAGTTTCCATTTGCAAGAACAGACAAAACGACTGTTTAGAGGGGGATGACACAATAAAAGCCACAGATCTGGCTGGCTTGGATTGTAGGTTCAAACCTTGACCTTAACCCTGCCATCTAGGTACCTTAAGTTTCTGACTTCATTCATAAAATGTACATGATTATAGTGACTACGTCCTATTATATCATATACATCTTAATTTCTTAATTTGCATGTCTAACAAGTGAACAGTGTACACTAAACATACTACACTTATAAAGTGGACCCCAATTCAGAAATACACAAAATAGAAATAAGCACACTGTGCAGAGGCATCCAAATCTCACCTGCAGCCTGGCAGTCCTCTCCTCTTCTCCTTGTCCTGCTTTCCTATAACTCCTTCATGATCCTCAAGACAAGGTGGCAATAGTGGGCACAGAGAAGCTAGTGAGTCTTCATAGACGTGTGTGAGACAGACAAGTAGAAAGTAAAATAACAGAGTTATATATTCACATTCATATCGTGCTTCAGATACAAATTTGAAGAATTTTTAAAAGGTAAAACTCTTGAGAAATATTGGGCCATATTTGTTTAAGGCAATGAAGACTTGCATATCAATATCTATCAAAAATGGCATATAGCCAGGAGCTGGTGACTCATGCTTGTAATCCTAATGACTCAGGAGGCTGAGATCTAAGGATCGAAGTTCAAAGCCAGACCAGACACAAAAGGCCTTGAGACTCTTATCTCCAATTAACCACCAGAAACAGGAAGTTACATTGTGGCTCAAAGTGGTAGAGTGCTGGCCTTGACCTGAAGAGCCCAGGACAGTCCCTAGGCCCAGAGTTCAAGCCCCACAACTTACAAAAAAAAAAAAAAAGCACACAATTTATTTTCCTCTCCAAACTCATAATTTGACCCCAAAAAGGAGAAAAAAGTACTTCTAAGATGTCCTGTGCATTATTTTGGAATAGCTTTATTGAGATATAATTCACCCTTTGGAAGTGTGCAATTCAGTGAGGTTCTTTTTTAGTTTATTCATAGAGTTCTGAAAGAATCACCAATCTCTAATTCTGAGAGTCTAGTTTTTGTCACTCCACAAAGAATCCCATTAGCAATTAATTATTCCTCATTCCTCCCTCCTCCCTATGCTGGTCCTAGCAACCTATTTTTTTTTTACTCGCGGTATCACTTTTAATGACCAAGAAAATTAAATAAAAGAGTTGAAATTATACCTTGTTTTGATGAAACAGTACATGGTTGTTAGAAACTACTTAAAGGGTGGGAGCACAGAACATGTACTTAGCATATGCAAGACTGTGACACAACATAGCAAAGAGAAAGAAAGAAAAATTACTAAAATAAAGATTATCAACAGATAACATTTAAAGCTTTTTAAAGATACAGAATGATGAATATATCCGACTCAAGTCTGGTTTGTATATATACAGCCTGAAAGGAACTGTTAAATATTTAATGACTACATTAGGATAACTATAAATCATTTTTCTGTAATTTTGAAATATGTTGGAACATTTAATTTTTTAACAAGTGCTATTTTAAAAAACATATAAAATTCTTGGAACAGAGAATATGCTAAATCCTTAGCCATAAAATCCTACCTCTGATTTAGGTTTGGTTCTTACTACAATCAACAAATGTATTTTACTCTCCTCTGTCAATCAAGATCTTTCCGTTACGAAGGTCCCAGTTCTCCCACACTGCGTAAGTAACCCTCACACTGTAGAAACTCAGGTCCACACCCTTTGCTTTCTTGCCCCTTACTTAGCTCTACTTCTCTCTCACTTCTTAACAAAACTCACTAACTTATGATATGAGCCAATGAACCTTTGCCAATTTCCTTCTACTCATACATTAACTGACAAACAAAAACCATGATTCCAACCATACTTTCCTCACTAATAGTAAGTAAATAGGTGCAAACATAAATGAGCTGGATGTTGTGGCCATAGGTCTGATGAAGCAGGAGGATTATGAGTTTGAAACCACTATGTGCTCCATAGCAAGTCTGAATCTATTCTAGGCTGTATAGCTTGCTCTGTATCCTAATAACAATAATAATAATAGTAATAATAACAACAAATATTTTGTTTGGTGTGAAGACAATTGCTCTCTTCCACCACCCTCCTCCCCATTTTTACTTTATATAAGGTACACTTCATGTAGACACTATGGCCAAGCAATCTGAAATTTCACTACCACAACCACCACCACTAACACACATACACACACACACACACACACACACACACACACACCTGTACACTGCTACAACAACCCTGCCTAGCCCCTTGCAACTGTCCCTAGGGATCCCAGGCTGTATTTCTGCCTCAGCATCTACAGTTCCCCTCTGGTGGAGCACAGTCAGGTCTCATTTGGCTCAAGGACAGAGCCCCTCTCAACCTCCCTAGAACTCCCTCACAGACATACCGCCTGCTCCACAACTACAGTGGCTCCAGGATCAGCAGGTACCGTGACACTGCCTGCAAGAGTGACTTCTAGTAAGAAGTTCTACTGACCAGAGCTTACCCTGTGTCAAGAGCTATGTTCATTTCACAGATGAGTGGCATTTGACAACTCCCCAAAAAACTTGAAGTGGAAGAAAAGTACATAAACAGTGAAGTAGAATGTACTAGAAAAGGCAGAAACAGAGGAAGGAAGGATTGTTGTGGTTGCACAATAGGTACCAACTCTGAAGCAGGTATGGCTTGATGGGGAGGTAAATTGTGAAGAATCTAGTTACCCAGCTGAGAAGCTCACAAGAAACTAGGAATGCATGGAGTGGCAGCACAAGCAGGGCACACTGTAGCCACAGCATGGTTCATCATGTGCAAAACACAAAAGCACAGCGTGATCTACAGAGATTCAGTAAGCCTCACCTCTGCTCCCAGTTACCTGGAAAACACTGTATATTCAAATAAAGTATTCACACAGACGGCATACTACTCAGGGCTGTGATTACAAGGTACACTAAGAGGGGAGAAGGAAAAGTTACTTCTACGTTGGGTCCTAAGTACAAAGATCATGGAAGTTGGGGGGGAGCTTTCTTATGAGGGTGGGTGGAGTAGAAATCAAGGTGCATTAGTAGCAGATCAGCCTTGGAGAGAAAGGGAGAGGGAGGAGGAAAGACTAGACAGGAAGAAGGGATTGGGGCAGAACTGAGGGTGGGACCAGTGGGCTCCGCCTCCTCCCCCTGCTCTCCTGCTGGCTGACCTGGTTTCTGCCGGACACCGGTGGAGGAAGGTGAGCAAAGACTCCTGGAGCCACTGTCAGAGGTTAGGTAGATACCCGGGCAATAGGGCCTCTTAGTACCCAAGGCTCAGGGAACTGAAAGGCTGGTTGGGGATTGGGGCTGCCTAAGAGTGATTGCTCTGTGTAGGAGAAAAGACAAGGCCACCCCTGTCCCCATTCTCACCCCCAGACCTTGTGTTGACTCCTGGCAGGAAACTTGAAATCTGAGGCTAGTGAATTAGGTGGATGGATACTGGGGTGCGTCTGTAAGATACCAGGTACAAAAGATCGGAATGTCATGAGGGTTAGAACGCCAGGCCTCTATACCGATTCTTACTGAAATTTTCCATGACTTTGTTGCATCTAAATACACTTTCTCCTTCTAACCGGAGCACAGGCTGACTGAATGGTGAGGGAGATCAGAACACCAGGGACAAGGGTAAGTGATACACCCTCTCCTCTTCTCTCCAAAAAGATCAGGCAGAGGGCCTCTGGGAGGTGGAGGGTGGAGGTCCTTCCAAAGGCCTTACAGAGAAAAGGGCAGGGCCTGCCCCATTACCTGGATTCCAAAGATGCTGATATATCCTGAGGCCACAGGCCTGGTGGTTGTCACCTGATCCTGTGTAGTGTAGAAAAAAGCTGGGAGGGAGGCCATAAGGAGCCAGGCAAAACCATCACACAATAAACCTAGTAAGGCCTGCGAATCAGAACCTCTAGCCTTGTCCCTATGCTTTCCCAAAGACAATGATAACTAAACAGAATTATGGAGCTGAAAGAGACCCCATGGGATTTGAAATTAGAGAAGGTGGAGCCCAAACAGAGGAGTTTACTCTGCTGGTCTTGGTGTCTGACACAACCATGATGCCAAGTGCTGGTTTACACATAACTGTGTTTTTTTGCAGGTGCCCTGTGAGGGGTCATGGTGCCAAGCCAGTTGTGGGGGAGACTGAAGAAACCATTTCTCTTCTTGAGCAGTGCCTCCCTCCTCCTGGGGCTGGTTTTGCTGGGCACATGGCCAAAAGTTGCCCCTGCTGCGTATTTCTTTCTCAGCCTGGCTGGCTGCTTCTTCTTTGCCTGTCTTCTGGCCTGTTCTCTGGAATGGGGGTTCCGGTCAATGCAAAGATCAATACAGTCTATACAGACAGAGAGCCCAGGGTCCTCAGGAAATGCACGGTGAGTTTAAGGGGCCAGGAGGATGTCAGGAATGCACATTGAGCCCCTTCTGCTATCCTTTTAGTTTCTGAGGCACAGACAACTTTATTCTGTCACTGGTCAGTGACAACAGGGGTCAGGAACCAAGAGCGTGGTCTTCTGTGAATAGGAAGCAAAAACAGAAGAGAAAAAAAGGGCTCCTGTCAGCAAGCCATTAACAACATTATGCCTCTTCTTTCAGGGACAATGCAGCTTTTGAGGTACCAACTTATGAAGAGGCGGCGGTGGTGTTGGAATCGCAGGGCCAGCCCCAGCAGTTGGATCAACCACCTCCTTACAGCAGTGTGGTCATCATTCCAGGACAGGATGAAGGACAGCCTACCCAACCAGAGAGGTCTAGGACAGGCCGACTGGACAGACGAGTGGGCTCCGAGGGAACTATGACCCAGGCCGGGAGCCCAGGGAATGCTCTCATCAGCCTCCGCATGCGGGGACCGCGGGTGGTGTCCACTGCTCCAGATCTGCAAAGCTTGAGGGTGACCCCCGCCTCGGAACCTCTTACTCCACCCCCTGCCTACGATGTCTGCTTTGCGCATCCGGATGATGACGATAATGTTTTCTATGAAGACCACTGGACAATCCCCTAAGTGACTCTAAGGATGTAACTGTTTCTCCTCCCAGATTCCATCTCGTTTGCCCAGCATCTGCTCGTGCCTACTACATCAGGAACAGTCTGGACCTCACAAATGGGGCTTTGGGCCCAGGGCCGAGACAGGGCTTGTGGGGTAGGCCCTCTGCGGTGGAGATGTCTGGCAACCTGTGATGACCGACCACCCACTGTCCAGCTGCAGGGCCAAGGGTGAGGAGATCCGGAGATGCTAGGGAAGAAAAGAAGTAGCACATGCATGACAGACAGCATTTTCCCATCTGTTCCAGAAGCCGGGTCTCTCTTCAGAACTTCTTCGTTAAGGGACGATTCCCCTGAGACAGTGGATCGCTTTGCACAAGGCCGCGCTGCTGGTACGTCCCATTAAATAACCCAAACAGCTCCACCGCCTACTGTGTTTTCAATACAAGGTAAATAACCCAAGAAAAGGAAACCATGCCACCCACACTTCATTGGGACCACGGATGGACTTGGAGGGTCAGCTGTGCCTGCGGGCAGGGAGGCCCGATCGCGACCAAGCCAGCCCCGAGAACACCCGGAGGAGCGCCGCCCCGGCCCCACCGAGAACGAATCGCTATGGGCGTGGCGGGAAGAGCGGGAGGGGCCCGAGGGAATCGACAGCCAATCGGATCCCCAAGATTTCTATTTTTCCCGCCCCTTCCGGTTCCATCCTAAGCCGCCCCGTACCGCCTTGGACGGCGCGCTTTTCCCAGAGAGCGTTCTGCGCTTGCGCACGGCAGCGGCGAGGTGGTAGTGGGTGGGGCCTCTCCCCAGCCTGGCGTCAGGAGGGCAGGACGCATGCGCAGCGCACGTCAGTGGGGTGGGGACGCGGAGGAAGCGGCGGCCTCCGGTTTGTTTGGTTTGTGGGCGGTTCTCTCACAACCCCGGGAAAAGCGGGGTTATGGCGGCGCCGCGCGCGGGTTCCCTATCCGCCCTGCAGCAAAACGGGGTTATGGCCGCTGACCGCAGGGGCAGGTGAGAAGGGACACAGACCCAGAGGGCTGTGGTGGGACTCACGGAGCGGGCCGCGGCCGCTGACCGCGGACAGGCCCCGCCGGCCCCGGCCCTCGGGGCCCCGCCGGCCCCGGGGTCCCCGCTTCCTGCCGCGGGCGGGTCCGGGACCGAGCCCGCGGGTGGTTCCCAGCCCCCCCCCCCCGCGCGGGCGGCGGGCGGACCTCCGGGCCTCCGCCCCAGGGCCCAGCCCGCCCCGGCCTCCCTTTGTGCAGCTTCTCCCTGAGGGTCCCTCGGCGGGGCTCCGTCTCTCTCTCTTCCTCTTCCTCCCTTTAAACGTCCCCCGTCTGCTTCTCCAGTCCCTGAATCCCAGGAGCTGGGGTTTCTCTCTTCGGGAGACCCGCAGACCTAGGTGCTGGGCCGGGTGTGCGTTTGACTTGATGGCTGTCCATCTCCCGCCCGGATTTCCCTGAAAATGACCTCCATATATATATAGAGAGAGAAAGCATTGCACACAGGCTCTGGAGATATATATTGAAAGCATTGCACACAGGCTCTGAGATTGCACACAGGCTCTGGGATGGATGTATATATATATATATGTATATATATATATATATATATAGAAAGCATTGCACACAGGCTCTGGGATTGCACACAGGCTCTGGGATGGATGTATATATATATATATATATATATATGTGTGTGTATATATATATATATATAGAAAGCATTGCACACAGGCTCTGGGATTGCACACAGGCTCTGGGATGGATGTATATATATATATATATATATGTGTGTGTATATATATATATATAGAAAGCATTGCACACAGGCTCTGGGATTGCACACAGGCTCTGGGATGGATATATACATATATTGAAAGCATTGCACACCGGCTCTGGGAGATATATATATATATATTGAAAGCATTGCACACAGGCTCTGGGATATAGATAGATAGATAGATTATATAGATATATTGATAGCATTGCACACAGGCTCTGGGATTTGAGTTCTCGGAGAGGGGAGACTAGCAGGTTTTCTGGGTCCCTTGGCCCCTGCCACCCCCACCCCTGAATGACAGGACCCTAGAGGACGCACTATAATGAGTCCTGGCACCGGGGAGACCTTTAGAAGGACACAAGATCAACAATTTTGAGAACTCTTCCTCTTCCCACGGGGGTCCCAGAATGCAAGATGACTAGAAAAATGGACACTTTCAGAATCTCCTCGTATAGAGCTGGGGAGATGGATGGAAACTGGTGAGAAACGGGAAAAGGAATGACATTGACTGAGATGCCACCCACTCACACGTTGACCACTGACACCTTGAATGGAAACTCCATTGTACAACTACTTAAAAGACCATTAAAGAAAAGAAAGACTTTATGTAAGGAGTAAGAGTGCCGTGTGGACGGTGCTTCACATAGAAACGAGTGGATGGTTGGGTGACAGTTCATGCCTGGAACTAAAGAGAGTTCAGAATTGGGAGTCGCTGAGTGAGTGGTGAGTCTGGATGCAATTGCTGAAGGCAGAAGGTGTTTGCTTTGGGATCCCTGGTACAGGATCAAGATTAGACTAGACCCAAGTTCCTCTGAGGAAAATTATAGTTTATAGGAGGCAGAGAATTCCTAAAGAGAGTAGGGTGTGGAAACCAAGGAAAGACAATTTCAAGGAGTTGATGTTACTAAACTTAAAGAATTCTGCACTGTTGCTTATATGCCCTAAGGAAATACCCAGCAACCAGCACTATCACAAGTATACTAGAACTTCTGTGGGTCATTGTTACAGTTTTGATGCCTTTCAGCTGTGAGTTGTTACTGTTGTTTTGCTGAGAATGGGACTCGAACTCAGGACCATAAACTCTCCCTTGGCGTTTTCACTCAAGGCTGGCATTCCACCACTTGAGCCATAGCTCCAGTTCCTTAACGTGGTTCTTTGTGTACGTTTTGTTGCAGCAGGTCTTAGTGAAGGCTTGGGAGTGACAGTATTCTGAACACCTCTGCTTTAGGATCCCACTTTTGGCCTTCTTGGGTCTCTGAGTTCCTCCTGCTTTTCTGAGTACATATATAAGCCCGGGGCATCAACATTTCACTGAACTTTGAAGATACATGTTTTTCTTCCACATTTCATTGTCTTTGAAATCAAGGTGCACTTAAAAACAGGTTTAAGGTTATAAGTGAAACCTTCTGTATCTTTCTCATATGGACCCCAGGCCCTGAATGTGATCATGTACTTGAAAACTAAGGAAACTGAAGAGCTCTGAATCTATGTGTATATTAGCTAAATAGATGATGTGTATTAGATCTGGGTCTTCTTAGTTCACAAACAAATTGGTCTTTGTAGCCATATTGCTAAACTAAGGAATCTTGGAATAAAGTTTTCTCTACTTTTAATTAAATTACTAAAATAATTTAACCATTACTTGCACTCACCCTATGATTTCAAGTTTCATTGTGTTTGTCATACGTTTCTACTGTGTGTGTGTGTGTGTATGTGTGTGTTGTGTTTTTAAATCATACTTTCTACTTATCCACAACTTACAGGATTCTGATAATTTCTAGTGTTATTTCTTGAGGATCTTAAGCCTTAAGAGTATTAAGCCTTGCCATTTAGCCTTACTTTTTGCTTTTGTATTAAATTTTTATATCTCTTGCCTAAGATTATGTTAATTGTAAATTAATTTTAGATAAATAATATGAAGTGTTTTCTAAAATTTTAATTGAAATTGGCATATCAAAGGAATAGCCTTATTTTTCTTTAATATATATCTGGTTGTATATATTATTCTAAGCAGGATAGACATTCCCCTGTTTAATCAGACCATCTCATATGGTTGCAGTTAAACATACTTGATAAGAATTATATATTATTTCCCTATGTTAGTGTGTTAACTACTTAGTAGAGCTTGATTTTAATTGGACTCAATAAAATATACCTGATCTTGGGAATTACTTCTATTCTTTGTGTTATTCTTTCCTATGCCTCTTTCACTCTATATCAAACCTTGTACTGCATAGCCTTTCTGTTTATCTCCTGTCTGTAGGAAAATGGGAGTTTGTGGTATGCATCCTGATCATCAAGAAACTCTGAAAAAGAACCGGGTGGTGCTGGCCAAACAACTGCTGCTGAGTGAACTGCTGGAACATCTCTTGGAGAAGGACATCATCACTTTGGAAATGAGGGAGCTCATCCAGGTATGGAGGTGAAAGAGAGGCTCCAAGAAGAGAAATGAGTCTTAGGGGTAGGAGAGTGCATGACTGAGTATGGAACAGATACAGTGTTTTACTATGAAAATGGAAATGCCCTTCCAACACTAGAGAGTTTGATGGCAAATGTATGCAGTTCTAGATTAACAATTAACAAGGAGGACAGCATCTGTAAATCCTTTCCTGGAACAAGAAATCTTAAGATGGGCGTAGTCCCCACTTAGAAAGCACATGTGGAAATATGGGATTCCAACTGGATAAGTAAATAGGTCTTCTGTTTTATTCTTGTATCTTAGGCCAAAGTGGGCAGTTTCAGCCAGAACGTGGAACTCCTTAACTTACTTCCCAAGAGGGGGCCCCAGGCTTTCGATGCCTTCTGTGAGGCGCTGAGGGAGACCAAGCAGGGTCACCTGGAAGATCTGTTGCTCACCACCCTCTCTGATCTTCAACATGTTCTCCCACCGGTACGGAGGCCTAGATGTGTGCTCTCTTAAGGAAACCTTGGCTAGAAAAGGGTTTTACTTTGGAGGGGATGAGGTTGGGAGAGTGTTTTTGTTTGATTTGTACTGGACCATCTCCTTTCATGCTGCATCCCAATTTCTTACAGTTGAGCTGTGACTATGATGTGAGTCTCCCTTTCCCAGTGTGTGAGTTCCAGCCCCCTCACAAGCAACTCCGCCTGTCTGTAGGTGAGAATTGATAGGGTAAAGGAGGTCTCACAGATTGACTTACCTGGTTTTGACTGTTACCTGGCTTTTCCTATAGGATGAGGTATTTCATACTGGGAACAGATCCCTCAGTGAATTTGTTAGGAGCTAGGGAACAGTATTTGGGCCTCATTTCCTTCAATCACAGACAGTATTCAAGATATTTGGCCCTTTGAGCAATTTATACAGGTAGGAAATGTCTACACATGATTGAACAGTCTTAAAAGTTGAAAAGACTGCATTTGAGACCATCAGCCTGTCCTCATCACCTGGCTTTTCTGAACCAGTGCTTTCTGTCATTCAGGAAATTGGTCAGAGAAGCCAACTGAAGAGAACCTGGTAGTATGCTAAAGCTAACAAGAGCCTCTACTTCATGGGGCTTACAGATGGGGAGCTTCCAAAACAGCAGTTCAGAGAGTTGCCTGTAAAGTTGGGTGAGGCACTAGGATTGATGTCTACATTTATACTAGTTGGTTGTCTCTGCTTGTACTATAGATACTGTGGAACACTCCCTAGATAATGGAGATGGTCCTCCTTGCCTTCAAGTGAAATCTTGTACTGCAGAGTTTTATCAGAAACACCACCAGCTGGTAAGTCTTGTATAACAGAGAGAAGGCTGTTGGGCAATGAGGTACCTTTCCAGAGCATCTGATGTAGTTTGCATGTGTGGTTCCTTACCACCTTACTATTCAGAAAGTCGGTGTTGAGAGAATGCCGTCTGGAAGAATTTCTCTGCTTTCAGGGTTTGTTTTGGTTTTGGTTTTAAAGATATGCCTGGACAAGGAATGTGGCTTAATGGTAGAATGTTTTGCCTAGCGTTCATGAAGTACTGTGTTTGTTTCCTCAGTACCACATAAACAGAAAAGACCAGAAATAGTGCTGTGGCTCAAATAGTAGAATGCTAGCTTTGATCAAAAGAAGCTCAAGGACAGTGCCCAGGCCCTGAGTTCAAGCCCCAAGACAAGAAAGAAAAGGAGGGAGGGAGGGAGGGAGGGAGGGAGGAAGGAAGGAAGGAAGGAAGGAAGGAAGGAAGGAAGGAAGGAAGGGAAAAAAAACCAAGCCTAGTCTAGCAGGGGAATCATAATTTCTGCCATCAAGAAACTCTTGTCTAACCTGCCTTCTTTCCTTAGGCCTACAGATTACAGTCTCGGCCCCGTGGCCTGGCACTGGTGCTGAGCAATGTACACTTCACTGGAGAGAAAGATCTGGAATTTCGCTCTGGAGGAGATGTGGACCACAGTACTTTAGTCACCCTTTTCAAGCATTTGGGCTTCAGTGTCCATGTTTTGCATGACCAGACTGCACAGGTACTTGAGGGCTAGAAAGACTGATACATATTTTAAAGGGCTGGGCTATACTTTGATGCCAGACTCTTCTGCTCCCATGCTTGCTGGGTGTGTCTTACAAGTTGGTTGCTCATCATACTCTCTACTTGCTCTGTTATATTTCCCTCCTTGCAATCTAGTAAAAATGATAAGGCCCGCCAGCTGTTTCAACACTGACATCTCAAGACTAGCTGTGCTTTCATGAAGTAATAATAGTCCAGGGCTAGGTTCTTACTTTTACATGTTCAGAAACTTGATTCTTAGTCACTCAGGAAGTGGTGAGACACAGATTTGCCCTAACCAACTCAGAAAAGATATTTATAAACCAGGACTCCTCAGGACTTTTCTTAGTATCATTACTTAAGAGATGAATTAAAGTTTAACTGATTACTTGGGCAGATACAATTCTTGCAAAGAAAATTTGCTTAAAGTATTCTTGTAAATACTGTCTCATGACAGTATAAACTGTGTACCTTTCTCAGTTGTATGGCTACTATCTTTGAGTAGATCACGTCTGGATTAGATTCTCACAAATGATAAGTGTTTCCTGATGGGCTGTTTCTTACTACAGCTCTGTTGTGTGTCTGCTTTACCTTAAGATTTCTGTTTTGAAGCTGGTTGTAGCCTATTTGCAATTTATTAGTACTATTTTGGTTCCATTATAATACTTATTTAAACTTAACTTGGTGTTGTCAGTGGTGAAACAAAAATTCTAGGAAATTCACTTTGACCTGTCAAGGTTAGAGATGGTTGTGGTCTTGATTGTGTGTTCAGTATTTGTTTTGTGGTCTTCATTTATATCTCACCTGTCCTGTGTCTGTGGAAATAGTTACATATTTGCTGTATGTTAGGTATAGCATCAGTGGATGCCTAGGGCTGTCCTTTATGTCCCAGGGTTTTTCTTCCTGTTTGCTAGTAATAGATCATTCTAAGTAGTAAAGTCACCCTTGTTCCAGCGATGATTTTTCTAGCAGTGGCTGGAACAATCTTTATTCATCAGGAATTGAAGTTGGTTACATGATGTCCTGAGAAGGTCTGCTAGGCAAGAGAAAAACAGGGTAGCCTGCCCACCTCAGATGCTCCCTAACAAAATATACGCTGTGTATTTTTCCCCAGAAATTTTGGTCTAGGCATTCCTTTTACTGGCAGTCTATTAGGTTATGGCTTTGTAAATTGTTAATGGACAAGAGATCTTACATACCTGAGACTTAAAAATGCAATACTGAGTCACCAAATTGGCTACATACTGCTGACTTTTTTAACATAAGGTGCATTTGGTGAGTCTGTAAAGCAACTTCATAACTGCTATTCCCATTTGTAATAAGTCTAAGGCTGATTCAAGGGCCTATTGAATCTCATTCTCGTGTGACATTCTGTAACTAAAATTAAAGTAAAGTTAAATTTCAAGTATCTTAAAGAGCCAAATTAGCTACCAATTTTTTTTAATACTGGCATTGAGTTCAAGGGACTTTAGATAGATGAGGGAGTAAGTTTTTATATCAGCAGAAATTTGTCTTATATCCTAAGGCCAGACAAGATCAAAGTCTTCTGTAGGAGCTAAGAGTAAGAACTACCTGGCAGATGTGGTCAAAAGAAGGAAAGGAAGAGGAGAACTTCCGGAGGCTAATCAAAGGGTTTGGTGAAGGCATGGTAGGCGAGGGGAATGGTGCATAGGGGAAAGCCAGACAGTTGCAGTAGATGTCATGATGTAATTCTTCAGGCACCTGCACACTGCTCTTCTCTGGTGACCCCTTGTAGAGACTATTCAATAATTATTTGGTGAACAAAACCAGAAAACAGAACCACAAATCTTAAGGTCTAATAGTCAAGTGAACCCTTGATGGTGCTAACGAGGGAATACTGGTTTGTTGCTGGCCAAGTCTGTTTTTAGTGTTTCTCTTGGTCATTAAATTCTGGTGTGTCTACCTCAGGAGGTTAACACACCATGTTAGGACATGAATCTCCATTTCTAAAGCAGCACATTTCTTTTTTGTAATTGTTGCAGTGTTTTCACTTGCTTTGTGTCACCGGCTGCAGTGAAAATGTACAGTTAAGCAATAGGTCATCTCAAGGAAGTGCAGCCACTCATACAGTTTTGCCAGTCATTTTTAAGGGTTCACAGATTCTCACGTGTCTCAAAAAAAGCACACTCAAAATAAAAGAACTGTGCTATTTAATTTTATCAGAAATCCTCTTTTTCTCCCAACCCTCCTCCCTGATATTGGTGGGATTGAACCATGAGCCTGTGTTTGCTAAAACAGGCACTATACTTGAACTATACCTTTTTTTTTTTTTGCCAGTCCTGGGTCTAGAACTAAGGGCCTGTACACTGTCCTTGGGCTTTCTCAAGGATAGCACTCTACCACTTGAGCCATAGCACCACTTCCAGCTTTTTTCTGTGTAAGTGGTACCAAGGAATTGAACCCAGGGCTTTGTGTACGCTAGGCAAGCACTCCACCACTAGGCGATGCTCCCCCCTTCAAACTATACCATTTTGTATTACATGTGGGAAAATTCCTAAAATAATTAAAATTTATGTTTGTTGAATGTGTATGCATTTTTGTCCTGTACTCATTGTTTTCTGTCTCCTGACCTCATAATTTCAGAGTTCAAAATACAAGTGGCCAGATTTGTAATTTCTATTGCATTCTTTGGGCAAAATTAATTTATTATCTATTAATACAGCCAACTCCATAAGAACATCTATATATTCCCTTGAAATTATATATTTTATAAACAAAGGACCTTAAGTTACTAATATGATTGGCTTCTGTTAGCCCAGAAAGAATACATGCATTTCCAATAAAATCAGTTTCTCCATTTCCATTGCAGTCTTTCAAATTCTTTATAAAATTTTTAATCATATAACAAATATGGAGATTAGTGGGTATTATACTCTAAGATACAGAGTCAGCTGGAGGACCTGTTAAAACAGTTATACTGTTAAAATAGTTTGCTGTTGCCAGTATTTCACATTTGTCCCAAGTTCCTAGGCAGTGCTGTGGTGGCTCCTTTCTGCTCGGAATATCACACAGGTGTGCTTCACAATGTGAAATACACATGTACCAGAACTGTGGTACTTATCTTCATGTGTCCTTCAAGGTCAAAACAAAATGAACTGGTTCCTCTGTTCCACCTGTTCTGGTGGGAGACTCAGATATCCTGAAATGCTGAGGAAGCTTAGGGTTAAAAATTGTTATAGTGGAGCCAGGAGTTTGGCCTAGTGTTAGAGTGTTTGCCTAGCTTACACAAAGACTCAGGTTCGATTCCTCAGTCTACATACAGAGAAAAAGGCTCAAGTGATAGAATTCTATCCTTGAGAAAGTCCAAGGACAGTGCTCGGGCCCTGAGTTCAAGGCCTGGGACTGCAAAAAAAAAAAAAAATGTTACATTGTTAGATATCATATAACTTTCTGATAGAAGAACTGAATGCTTAAATTAAGTATAAGGCAACTTATAAGATAAATAAGATTCTTAAGTTGGACTCTTAAGGTTGAACAGTAATAGGTTTCTTAGGTTTCTTCCTTTTTTTTTTTTTTTTTGCCAGTCCTGGGGCTTGAACTCAGGGTCTGAGCACTGTCCTTGGAATTTCTCAAGGCTAGCACTCTGCCACTTGAGCCACAGCACCACTTCCAGCTTTTTCTATATATATATGTGGTACCGAGAAATTGAACCTGGGCCCTCATTCATGCTAGGCAAGCACTCTACCACTAGGCCAAACACCCGGCCCCCCTTTTTTTGTTTTTAAAAAGGCATTATTAGGCTGGGTGTAATCCTAGCTACTCGGGAGGATCTGAGGATAGTGGTTTAAAGCCAGCCCGGGCACTAAAATCCTTGAGACTCTTGTCTACAACTAACCACTAGAAGACTGGAATGGCGAGCTGTGGCTCAAGGGGTAGGGTGGTAGCCTTGAGCTGAAGACCTCAGGGACAGTGCCCAGGCCAAGTTCAAGCCCCATGACAGACCAGGAAAAAAAGGGGGGGGCATTATTACACCATTAGACATGCTCGTAATAATGATATATTTGTACAGTTAAAAGTAACTTTCTATGTTGTCTATATATTCTACATATGTTTCTATATTGTTTCATTTAATCTCACAAACTAAGAACAAATTGACTTGTAATTGCTTACAAAGTGAAAATTGGAGTTTAGAAGGACTGAATATGTTCTGCCTTATGAGTCCAGGGATCAAATCCAGCCATTTGTGAAATCATTCATGTTCCCTGCACACAAAACATTTTACACAGAAGTTGTCATTGCTTCATGGATATTTATGATCCCCAAAAGAAAACACCAGAGAAGTGTTGCTGTTCTTTACTATCATGGCACTTGTTCCCCTCTGCTACAGAGCAGTTTACTTTTCTGTAGCTGAATAGATACAGTCATTACTATATCCTTTCTTTTTAAGGCCCCTTGCTCTAAGGAAGGATCTGTTTGGTCAGAATTGACTTGCACGCATAGCCTTGTTAGTAACTTGCTGTAACCCAAGAGTTAAAGTCTCAGTAAGTTTGCAAACCTATGCTCAGAATTTTGTGTCATAATTCATGTGCATTTTTCTGATGAGTACATAGATTTTTTTAGCTTCTTAGTAGGTTAGGTCTCTGACTTCTCATGTCACTGAGCACTGGAATATACAAAACACATTTTATCTTCTAATAGCTGAGGGTTTTTAAAGTATTTTTTATTTTTATTAAATACAAAGGAGCAGTTCCATAAGTCAGATTGTGAATTCAAGGCACCTTGATCCACATCACCCTTTCCATCATTCCCTCCCGTCTTTTCTCCTCCTGTCCCTACCATCAAGTGACTAGTGCAGGTTTCACATTGTATACATTGATTAGAACTGCATTTGCTCACCCTCCCTCTCTTCCTCCCTTCCTTCTTGCACCCTCCCTCTCTTCCTCAACCTCCCACAAGCCTGTTTTGGCTTCCTGGTGTTCATTTTGTAGCTTGGACTTTTAAACAGAAAACCAGAGATGGTTGCTTGTTTCAGTGTTGTCGTGAGCTATCCTAAGGGTGTGTGTCTTGTAGGAAATGCAAGAGAAACTCCAGAGTTTTGCACGGTTACCTGAGCACCGTGTCACGGACTCCTGCATCGTGGCTCTCCTCTCGCATGGTGTGGAGGGCAGCATCTATGGTGTGGATGGCAAATTGCTCCAGGTGTGTTTAATGTTGCCCAAGCTGATCGTTGGCCTGGGCCGGTCACCTCCCGCAGATGTCTTTCTAATGATAGCAGCTGGCTTTCTAACCTCCCTTCTCCCTTCTCTCTCTGGCAGCTCCAGGAAGTTTTTCGGCTCTTTGACAACGCCAACTGTCCAAGTCTACAGAACAAGCCAAAAATGTTCTTCATCCAGGCCTGCCGTGGAGGTGAGTGCCTGGCAGGCCAGCACCTGGGTGGCGGCTCCTGGGCAGCCTCCCACCAGCTCTCACTTTCCTGTTTGCTCCTCTCAGGTGCTATTGGATCCCTTGGGCACCTCCTTCTGTTCACTGCTGCCACCGCCTCTCTTGCTCTGTAAGTGTCTCCCAATGCATGGGGTGTGCGGGGACTTGGGCAGCCCATGGTTCAGGCTGGTCAATCTCTGTGCACCACCATATCCTGTTTTCAGGATCTCCTGTCAATGTCTACCTTTTTTTTTTCCCCTGAGAAATGGATTCTTCCTGCTTTGTAACTGTGGCTTACCCTTTTTGTTGTAACTCATTCCGATTAAGGATTTGCTGTCTGTCTTTTTCCTATCTCTTACTTTCTTGTCTCTTTTCCCCCATTCTATCTGCTTTCCACTTCCTCCTTGTACGTGTGTGTCCACCTGTGCTTCCATTCTTGCCTTCTTCCTTCGTCATTCATGGATCCTGCAGGATAGCAGTACAGAATCCTTATCAGCCCTGGAGTCTTTCCTCAGCTGCTCTGTCCCTCTTCTTTCTTGCTTGTAGTCTCTTCTACCCCTTTAAGAGCCAAGCCTCTGTGACAAGGCTTAGAAGACACACAGGCCTCCTTCTCATCCTGGAAGAAAACAGTAGTAATTAAGAGTTC
The DNA here is from genome assembly GCF_031878675.1 of Megascapheus bottae. Classification (NCBI taxonomy): domain Eukaryota; kingdom Metazoa; phylum Chordata; class Mammalia; order Rodentia; family Geomyidae; genus Megascapheus; species Megascapheus bottae. Next base: position 77,801,526 of record NC_143513.1, read on the forward strand.
TAAATTTGGAGTCAAATTCTCACTCTGCTACTTAGTAATTATGTGGATTGGAGAAGCTACTTTGCATCCCTCCATCTCAGTTCCTTTCATACAAAATGTGAGCATTTCATATCATTATACCTTATCTTGAAGTTGTGATGATGAAATGGAAGCACTTACTTAACCCTGTACCTGGCTCATAGTAAGTCCACAGAGAACGGCAGCTGTGACTGCCCAGTGTGACCAGTCCCCTCAAGGGGCTTATGGTTTGAGTAACAGTATATTTTGTCCAAACATTCAGGTGACTTATTTTCTCCCTGTATGATAGTCAATACTGTTTTCCAAATCTAATATCAAATATCTAAAATTTTCTTCTACTAAGGTCCTGCAATGTAACTAGGACTGCACTGCACTTCTGCTACTCCTACAAAAGCAAGAGAAAATATAATCCCTAAAGTGCCTACCCATTCTTCAGAAAACGAAAGCAAGTACACATGAAGTCAGTTAAAACTAGTTTTTAAGCAAAGGTGAAATTAGAAGTGTATATGTGAAGGAATATGTCATCATAATAGGTCATTTTAAGAGAGGTTAGTTGTGGATAGGATAAGACGTGGACCCAGGATATATGATTTACAGAGGTTGAGGAGGGGGAACAGTGAGTGGGAGCGGAAGAGAAGAGAAAAGGATGCATCTCCTCTATTATATAATATCCTAGATGCTCAGATCTAATTAAAAATCTGAGCATCTGTGTAAGTATGCAGTGAAGTGTGGCTTATCACAGGAAGTTGAGCAGCTAATTACAAATCTTTAGTCACAGCTGAGATTTTGGACTTCAGATAATGGTATGGAACTGTTAGATGCTTAAGTAGGAAATAATGTGATGAATTTTCTGGAAATGTCACCGCAGCACACAGTTGCACTTAGGAAAGAGCATGTGAGGGTAGGAAAGAACTTAATTTTTCATTCATTACTGTCTCCCCAGGCCTGGAGCACTGCCTGGCACATGGTGGCACTTATAAATAATGAATGAATGGATGACAGTTTTATCTGTCCAGAAAATTATAACAATAATACAAAAATCAGAAAAATGATATTATGAAGAAAAACCAAGTAGCACTTCCTGAATAATAGAGCTATACCTTGCAGCAAAAGACAAATTCCTGTCCCTTGAAGGACATGCTTAGCTTGGCCTACTTTAAGAATCATTGCCAGCAAAACATTGCCATTTCCTTCTGAGCTCAGATAAGTATACCCACTGGATCTAAACAGGTAGAAATGGTTATTTCCTGGAATAATCTAAATCTTTTGCATTGCTTCTCCAACTTCTCTATAAAAATTATATCCATTTTAGCCAGGGGCAGTGGCTCGTACCTGTAATCCTAGCTGTTCAGAAGGCTGAGGTTTGAGGATCCTGGTTCAAAGCCAGCCCAAGTTTATGAGATTTTTATCTCTATTAAACTACAGAAAACAAACAAAAACCAGAAGTGGAACTGTGGCTCAAATGGTAGAATGTTAGCCTTGAGCAAAAGTTGTTCAGAAACATTGCCCATGCCCTGAATTCAAGCCACAGGACTGGTACCAAAACAAACAGTCCTTCTAGCAATGAGCAAGAAAGTAAGCCAGATTGTAGGGCCCTTTGTGCAAGAACCTCCTCCCGCCCTAAGAGAGAAAACGAGGCAGAGAAGAGAAGAGAGAGGGTATGTTTGTACATACACACAGAGAAGGACAGAGCCATACTAACTAGTCTTCCTGCCACCTGGTAATAGAGTTAGCATCGGTAAAAGCCTTGCCCTGGTTGACTCTTGTTAGATTGTAAACTTAATAAGAGCAGTAATATTTTTCCCTCACTGTCTATAGGTCTTACTGAGGAGTGTTGCCTGGTACCTGGAAATTGATCAATGAATTTTTATTGAATTGGTGGATCTTTGTCCATTTCACCACAGTTCTTCAAATATCTTCTTTGCTAGACCCTGAATACATATCATCAAGCAGGAAATACTGAAGGAGCCTTACCTTTGGTGTATTGATCTGTGTATCTTCCCTGTCTCCCTTTTTACAGACAGTACCCTTGCCTAGCTCCAAGAGAAAACAGCAACTGGGAGTTCTTCAATTTTGTAGGCGAAAATCATCAGATGATCCCAATTTTAAGTTCTCCCTTTGAATTTTTCTTCTAAATCTTGAATGTTTGTGATTGTTTGACTTACAAAATTGATAACCAAGTAGTAAATGTTTTAAAGTAATCAAAAATACCTTGGAAATTACTGATCATGCTTAATTTTACAGTTTTGGGATTTTTTTGTTGGTTTTTACTGACAGGATATTTTGAGATTGTGGTTTTTAGTGAACAGATGTTTCTGTTTTGTTTTGGTTTTTACTTAAGTGACGAAAATGAATAATGTTTCATTGTATGATGCAGTAAAAAGCTCTGTGACATTCAGATCTAACTGAACAAGTAAACTATAGACTTAGATCATTTTTAATTCTATTTACAAAGATTCCTTAAGTTTGACACCTGCCTTATTTGGCACCACAAATGGTCTGACCTCGTGTGTGTGTGTGCATGTGCTTGAGTGCAGTGCCTCGCCTGCAAAAGGCACCCTCTGAGGACTGGACGCGTGCATCCTGGGAACGTAGTATACATGTATGGTTTAGGGGAACTTTTTTGTTTGTTTTAATCCAGCAGCAGTAGGTTGGAGGCAACAGCTGGAACAGACTCTTCCCAGTCATGGTTAGGGAACTTGGGCTTGCCTGGGACAGGCCCATGAGACATGAGGGAAAGTAACATCTTTGTCCATTCTATCTGCCTTTCTGCAGATGAGACTGACCGTGGGGTTGACCAGCAAGATGGAAAGAACCATGCAGGATCCCCTGGGTGTGAGGAGAGTGACGCGGGCAAAGAGGAGTTGCTGAAGATGCGATTGCCCACCCGCTCAGACATGATCTGTGGCTATGCTTGCCTCAAAGGTAGTCTGAGTGCAGAGATTTTTCTAGTTGGAGTTTTTTGGGGTAGGCTAACCGGGAACAGCACAAAGTGCAGTGCAAGTGCAGCTGTGACCCTCATGTATCTGGTTGCAGGGACTGCTGCCATGCGCAACACCAAACGGGGTTCCTGGTACATCGAGGCACTCACTCAGGTGTTCTCTGAGCGGGCTTGTGACATGCATGTGGCTGACATGCTGGTTAAGGTAAGTCAGCTCGGGCCACCTCCACAAGCCTTTGCATCTTCGAAGTGCTATCCTCCTCTCCCACCCCCCACACTGGTTTCATAGTCCCTTTTCCATGCCCAGGGGGTTGTGTCATGTAAGTACAAAGCAGTCTCAGACTGGATCGTTGATTCTGCCTTCCCAGGTGAATGCCCTTATAAAGGAGCGCGAAGGCTACGCCCCTGGCACAGAGTTCCACCGATGCAAGGAGATGTCCGAGTACTCTAGCACTCTGTGCCGTCACCTCTACCTGTTCCCAGGACACCCTCCCACGTGATCCACCTCCCTGCTGTCCATGCTGTTGGGAGCCATTGGACCACCTAAGGCACAGTGGAGCCTTTTCTTCAGGACGAATGGTTCCGTTCTGCCCCCTCAGGGATGTGGGACTCTCCAAGGCTTATTTCCTATGCCCATCATCTCCGCCTTGGTATCTGCGTGACACTGACTCCAGGTAGAGATGGCGACTCTGGCTGCACTTGTTGCTGGGATTGTTTTGTGTGTGGCCTGGCAGGTGATGTGAACACATTGTGGTCATGCAAAAGGGCATGTTGACCTCTGGTGTTTGTGGTATTCTGTCCTCGTGACTTTTAGATAGCACTTTTTTTTTTATTGCTTTCAGTTCACACACCTCAGAGATCATTTACTTTTTTCATGTTCTAGCCTCTTTTGTCCCATGGTAAAAGTGGACGATGGCACTGTTTAATGTAGGCGTTTTCATTTGACTCGAAAAGGCAATTGTGACAGCATCACCCTGCATCTGGGGGTACAGAATGGGTTCCTGTGCCTCCTCGCCAGGACTGCAGGCCCAAGAGAAAGACAAGCTTCTCAAAACTACTGTGCTCCTTTCAGTTCCAACCACTCAGCCCTTCCAACAGAACCTAGGATCTGCATGCCTTGTATGTAAATAAAGTGATCATCCTTGGTTAATCTTTCTCTGAGCTGTTACCCTTTCAGGAGTGCCAGCATTAAGCTAGGAAGAGTGCTGTACCTCCTCACACTGTCACCTGTGATGAGATGGCATTCCCATGCAGTCAGCTATGCCTGATACCTGAATTTTTGCATAAGCTTTCTAGTTGTTCGCTCCCTGTTTGATCTCATCCTGTTCAGTGCTGCCACCAGGTCTGTCTCAAATATTCCTGCACTTAATCTTTACTCTTTCAACTGAGAAACTTCCTTTCTCTCTGCCTTTGAAAGCTTCCTGTTCTTTAAGTCCTTCTTTTGTATTTCCATTCATGTCTTCTTGTAGTCTGTCCTCCACATAACAGTAGTTTTTGTTTCTTAAATATAAATTAAATCCTTTACTGCTTGGAACGCTTTGACATCCTGTTACATCTCCTCAGATCCACACTCCCTACTTTTATTTGATCTGGTTCTTACCTTCTCCTTGCACCTCATTTAATGGTAATTTCTCATGGTGCTATAGCTCCAGTGACCTTGATTTCTCAGGTGTTATATGTTCTCCATCTCACCACAATTTTTTTTTTTCCTTTTGCTGGCACTGGGGCTTGAATTCAGAGGGTTACACTTGCTTAGCTTCCTTGCTTGTGGCTGGTACTATACCACTTGAGCCATACCTCTGTGTGGCTTTTTGTTGCCTGGATAGTCTTGTGGGCCTTCTTGCATGAGCTAGCTTTAAACTGTGATCCTCCAGATCTCAGCCTCTGGAGTAGCTACTGTTATAGGAATAAGTCACTGGTGCCCAACTTCCATCTGCGCTCTTGAGTAAGAGTGGCAGCTTATCTTCAAGTTTGATGGGACCTTCCCAGGCCATTCTGTCTGCAACAATCTTCTTTATCTCATAATTATTACATCCTGTTCATTGTGTTTACTACAAGCTGTAATGATGTATTTTCTTGCTTTACTTATTTTTACCTTCCTTTCTTGCCTATAAACTGGAAGAGAGTACAAACCCTGCATTTCTTACTCATCACTATATACCCAGAGTCTAGCACTTATTAGGTCTTCAATAAATGTTTGTTGAATGACAGAAGGAGTCAAGTACATCGAATCCTGCTTTTTGGCAGAATTTCCCATTTGATATTATGCACAGTTTAGTATTTTCAGCCTATGTTTTTCTGAGTTATTTTTATCTACTGATATTTTTAGATCCTTGAAGACAAGTGACCTGTGAGACAACTTCCTTCATATCTCCCATGGTGCCTAGCAAAATACTAGGCCCAAAGTAGTAGTCAGGGTGCTCAATTAATATCTGTTCCTTGCTTTGAAGATTTGCTGCCAAGTCCTGCTTTGGGGTTTGTCAGTCAGTATAGGATGGACGTATTTGAGTGGTAGAACTTTTCCACTTTCCACTGCCAAGATTTTATATTGCCATCAGGTGCCAAATAAATGTTGATATTTGTTACAGAAAAATGTATGATGTCAATTTCTATCGATATTCATCTTCTGGAAGCCTACATCCTTCAGTTTCTTTAGTTGTCTCCTTCCATCCACCCCACCCCCAATGCCCTGCCATTTCTCCTCTCTGCACAAAACATAACCGGAGCTGAAAACCTTATTTTCTAATTGTTCTTTTGTATGTGTTAGTTGGCCAGAGAATTTCTCATGGTCAGGTAAGATAGAAGAGTTAAGCAAGCAGTGTTAGTTCTGGTTTATCCGATTATAGGATGGAGACTGAAGTAATAGACAAGGTTAGAATAGGAGGACAAGGGAAGATAGTATTTTTCTTTTTGCTAGTCCACAGGCTTGAACTCAGGGCCTAAGCACAGCCTTTGTGCTTTCCTCAACTCTAGTGCTCTATCACTTGAGCCACAGCACCATTTCCGACTTTTCTATGTTAACAAGAAATCGAACCCAGGTCTTTGTGCATGCTAGGCAAACACTCTACCACTAGGCCAACTTTTGGCCAAGATAGTAGGATTTTATGTAGCAACTTGGTCCAAGATAGATTTAAGATTTCTCTAGGGTAGACAGATAACAGAGAATCCTAGGACAGTCGAAAAAAGTTACCAGTAGACTGTTAGGTTGAGGAGTACTTGGCTCATTCATAGAAAGGTGAGTGGCTGGCTGGCACTTGTGCTAGTGACAGTCTAGAAAGTGGAAACATTCTGTGGCAACATTGGGTAAGAAACAGCTGTGAACGTTGCTGAGGAATACAGAAGAGCGAAAGGTACTGAAGCACATCACCCGATAATAGTGCGTTTGGTGTGAAAGAACATTAGGAACAAAAAGTATGAAAAGCAGTTGGTTTTATGCTGCTGAGTAAACATCATCTCAAAGACACAAAACTCTAGGAAAGGTTAAGAAGTTACTGAGTAGTGTAAGCGACTACCCATTTTTAGGGATAGGAAAGTTTACGAAAGGTCGATGAGTGGGGAATTTCAAAGCCATGTCTGAGCTGGAGTCCATGTCCTTGCCACCCGCCCTTGAATTAGGGTGTCAGGTTGAATTTCACAGCTCTGTTCCCTTTGCCCACTTACCTCTGCCAGGGGATTCTCTTCTAAAATTATCCCCCTCCCTGGGCTGGAGGCTGCCCTCTGCCACCCTTCTCTATCCTGTTTTCTCAAGTGAAAGGAAAGCAGGAAGGAATGAAACAAGTAAGGTATCAGGTGAGAGTGTAGTTTCAAAAGAAAAGAGGTGCCTGAGGAGGTAGACAAGGTAGTAGCTGCAGTGCTTGGTCTGTTGTAGGCACTGAATGTGGAGTCTTCCATTTTAATAACAGACCCATGAGGGAAAACATTTTCCCATGTTTTCCCAAAGATTAAGAGTCTCAGAGACTTTGAACTACCAAAAGAGAAAGAAATTCAGTCTTAAGGGTATGAACTCTGAAACTTTTATATATAAATCTCATTTTAAATGCTTGCTCTGCCTTTAGTAATTTTAGAGACCTGTGCCAAGATACCCAGTAGCCTTGGTTACCCTTACTTAAAAATAAACTTGATGGAAGTTCATGCCTATAACCCTTGCTGCTCAGGAGACTGAGATTTGAGGGTCCTGGTTCAAAGCCAGCCTAAGCAAGGAAGTCCAGGAAATTTCTCTCTGCTTAATAAACAAAATAAGCTGCAAGTACAGCTATTGCTCAAGTGGTTGAGTGCCATCCTTGAGGGAAAAAAAAGCTTAGGGACAGCTCCTAGGCCCTGAGTTCAAACTCCAGGACCAGCACAAAAACAAAAAATATTTGTGCTTTGAATGGTACCTATGAGAATTAAATATGATTAAATTTGGGAAAAGAATGCCGTGTTTGTAAAACCTGAATGGAGTGCTACAGGAAAGACATGATCGGTCAGGTATGGGAAAGAATAAAGGAGAGCAAGGCTAGTAAGGAATAGAGAAGTAAACAGCGAAGTCTGCTGTAAACAAAAGGTGTCTAGAAAAGCAGTAGTTGCTTTGCTGAAATTGCGGCAGTGAGCATGGATTCCATGCTTCCTGAACACACAGAAGGAAATAGATGACTGAAAACACGAAGTATGACGGTCGTATTTAATCTTCTGTACATTGCAAGAATATAACAGAAAGGAAAACCTATGCACAAAGTTTTTGCAGGGATGCTCTCCCAACCATCACCAGTATCCCCAAGACAGATTTTCCCCTTCTTGGATCCTTGTATCTTGCCTACTTGGTACAACCCTTCAGATCACAATCCATATGCTATAGACTTTAATCTTTTAATATTATAGACCCATTGAGAACCTATTGAAAACTTCAGAAGAAAAAAATGTATCAATCATGCCTATTTACAAATTTGCTTTCAAGTTTAGAAGCTTCCTAGGACTGCATAGCAGTCTGTCTCTGGCTCTCCAAATCAGAACCTAAGCATTAGGTCCAGTGAGCTGTTAGAGTGAAGGATAGGCCTGGTTTATATCTAGGTTTCTTTCAGGACAGCATGCATGAGATTTACTAATTTTGAACATAGATCATTTACTCTCGCAGAGTAGATAGCATCACTAGCAGCCTGTGGTTGTCCTTAATCCTCCTCATTTAAGACTGGGTTCAAGATTGTCGTTGATGGTGAGCTAGGAAATTACATGCTTCCACTAGGTCTGGCCGAGGTGAATAGCTTCACAGTCCTGCTGTGAATGTTAGTCTGTGACTGAGCTGCTCTGTTTTTGTGACTTGATTTAGGAACAGTAAGGAAGCCATAATTGTATCTGATGCTTAGTTTTAAAAGTTCCTAATTTGGTGGGGGAGTGAAGGAAAGGGTGACACTCCAGAAACAGAAATGTACTCATCACCTGACTTATAAAATGATAAGCCCTCTGTATAACACCTTAATAATAAAATTATGTATATGTATATTTTTAAGTACCATATAGAAACACTATCATCAGAGAGCCTGATTTCACAAACAGATGAAAAAAATCTCTTTCTGAGGCCCTTCTCATTTTGGTAATGTTCCTCTACTCAGGAAGCTGAGATCTAAGGATTAAGGTTTGAAGCTAGCCTGGGAAGACAAAGTGGAGGTATGTCTCAAATGATAGAGGAACAGCCTGCACTAAGCTAAACAAGAGATTTGGGCTCTGCTTTCAAGCCTTAGCACAAGCACACTCGCGTGTGCGTGCACATGCACACGTGCACACACACAGAAGTACAAGTTATCACATAGAGCCTTTAATCCTCAGCAATCCAACATTTATTATCTGTAGAGGATGATGAGCCTTGGGATTCATGCTAGAAAAGATGCTCATTTTTTTTGTTGGTTTAACCTTATTGGTATGTAACTAACAAATAGGAATTATGTATATTTAAGACATAAAGGTGTATGTGTACATTGTGAAATCACTGCAGTCAAACTACAGTCAAGGTAGTTAACCATCACCTCACAGTTACTTTTGTGAATTTGTGGTGAGAACTCTTAAGATCAAATATTTTACATTGGATATTTGCTACCCTCAGCAAACTTCAAGTATTAAATATAGTTTTGAGAACTAGTCACTCTTCTGTATGTTAGATCTCCAGAACTTAATTCATCTGGAATGGGTGAAACTTTGTACCCTTTGTCTAGTATCTGTCTACCCAGTATCCACTTCTGGCCCAGCCCATGGCAGCCACTCTTCTACTCTACTGCTGAGTTTCTCTTTTGAAGATTCTATCTGTAAGTGAGAGTGTGCAGTAGTTAAATGTATCTGGGATGTTCTACATAGCCTACTTCTTGATTCATTCAAGGCATAGCTGACAGATTCACTTTTATCTGAATAGTAGCCCATTGTCTTAAACACAGTATTTTCTTAATCTACTCACTCACCTGTTGACAGATACTAAGGTTATTTCATATTTTTTGGATACTGCTATAAGGAACAAAGAAGTACATTTACCTCTTAAAAGACTGGGATCCATTTTCCTGTGGAAATACTATTCCTCTAGAATACTACTGCTGAGTCATATAACAATTCTAGTTCTAATTTAGTTGGAAATGTCCATCCTTTTGTCCATAAGGACTGTACCAGTTTCTGTTCCCACCCACAGCAGTTTCTCCTCAGTCTCTCCAGTTTAGTCTTGGTCAAAAATGAGTACCCATTCTAACCAATGTGAAATGATGTCTCACTTTGGTTTTGATTTCATTTCCCTGGCAGCCAGTGATACTGAGCACTTACAAAAGGTATTGTCAGTGAGTCTGTCCCCATTTACTATGGGCAATTCCATTTAGCTTACCTTAAAATTAAAGTACATGTTTAGGGTCCATACCCTGCAGTTCCTGAACCTGCTTGGTGATGGATCCTAAACCTCACTTTTCTTCAATCTAACTTTTCTTCCATAGTGATTTTAGAGGGAAAGAATGTCTTGGGAAAATTGGTGGGGGTGGGGGGGGGGAATGTAATGCTAGATGGAGTCATTTGGCCTTGGGAAAAAAATTAATTTATGGACCAGAAAAGGGAAGACTAGATTACTTCATCATATTTGGATTGCCAGACTCAATGTGAGAAACATTCCTTCCCTTCCCACCACCAGCTTCTCTATGCCTCTGGTCTACTTCCCTTCCCTTTTCTCCTGTTATCTAACCTACCCTAATAAAGATGTCTTGGGCACCACAATCTAAATGGACCTTCAGCCTCTCCTGTAGAGCAGAGCTGGTAGTATATCTGGCACATGTGATTGTGGGAAATTGGAGCCATCCTGGGACCCAAGTTATTACCTTTGCTTCCCACAAGCATTCCACACCCAGTGGATGATAAGGGGGGAGCACCCCAGGGTACATATTGGCAGCTTCAAGTAGACAAAGGGACTGAGAGCTGGAGGAGAGAACAAAGTGGAATGGATGGGAGATGACCAGATGTTCAGGATCCAGGACCCAACCCTGCAGAGACACCAAACTAAGAACAAGCCAACAGGGAGAGATGGCTGAGCGACGCCAGCTGATCTCCCAGGTGAGTTCACTTGTCCAGTGTTCCCAGACCTTTGAGAGACTTCATTCAACTCCACTGCACCCTTTGCCTTCTACACACAAAAGCCAAGGTAGCTGTCTTGGAGGGGCTCCAGGTGCAGCCTGGAGAGCACACTAAGCAGTTTCCCATCCTGATCTGGGTGATATTTATAGAGGGACCAGTTTCCTGGAGCTGGAAGCCTACTAGTGACTAGGGAGGGGACAATGCTGCTGGCTTGCAGAGGGAATTCCCTGTGGGGCTGTCCCACAGGTTCTCCCCACCCCCATGCCACCCCCTACTGCACTCACACCTGCTTCGACCCCAAGCAGATCAGATGTGGCAGTGGAGGGGGGAAGTCATGTGATGGAGAGGCGGCTATAAATAGCTGGAGGTGGGCATGCTGCCCCAGACGCCTTGGGGACAGGCGAGAGCAGCAGCTTAAGGAGCTGCACCAGGGCTAGAACAGGGGCAGGCAGGCCAAGGCCTGGCCTGGGATGTGAAGAAGCCACATGGAGAGATCCCAGTCCTTGCGGCACGGGGGTGAACAAAGCTGGTGGGGTAGCGCCCCCCAGTATCAGTACGTGCCCTTTGAACACTGCACCAGCTACGGACTGCCTTCAGAGAATGGAGGCCTTCAGCACCGCCTCCGAAAGGATATGGGCCCCCGACACAATGCCCACCCCACACAGGTAAAGTTTGGGCAGGGAGGGGAGGGGTGGGGAGTGAGACTGCGCGGCCAGGGCAAATCTGTGAAAAGAAGGAACATTGTTTATCTCCTTTAAGTACTTGGTAATGTGTTAACAATCTGAAAACCCTTTAAAGGTCTGATATCACTGAAGAATGCATTTAGAAATGTATGTACTAATAATACGTAGCCTGTACTAATGGAATAAGCGAGACCAGCGGAGCCACACATGCACATAGAACTCAGACTTATGTAACCTACACAGTGATTCTGTGGGACAAGGCGACAGGTGTTTCACGTGCCTTTCACCCACATGAAGACAACATGGGAATTTCTGCCAAGTGATTCTCCTCCTCCACACACACATACACATCTACAGAAGGCAGGAAAAAGGGAGTTGGGATGAGTACAGAAAACAAACTGAGTAGCTTATGAGGTCAAAGATTTGCTAGGGGTCAAAATGAGTCGAGAAACATACTCCAGCTTTTAGGGGCTGAGATGTCACTTGGTGGGAGAGCACTTGCCTGGACTGCTGAAGTGTATGACCTTCAGTCCCCAGCACTCCAAGCTTAAAAAACAAAACATGTCCTATGAAATGTAAAGCACACAGAAAGATGCTGAGCTCAGTACAGGGGTAGGTGTCCTCCAGGGTCTGGGAATGGAGATGTGCAAAGAATAGAGTGAGACACAGGATGGAGGTGACTACCAGGCAGAAGATGAAGGTTCAGAAAATCCTGCAGGTGTCCAAATGGAAACCAGCAAGGTGGAGTGGGCAAATGATCTGAGCACTGGGTCCACGGCTCCATTTTCAGTCCCTCATAATCACAGAGGCAACATGAGGAGAAGGGGAAGGAGTCTGTGAAGCAGGACAGAATCAGTGCAGGCTACTTCTCACTGTTGGGTGGAGGTGGGGTGTCATTTCTGGAGGAGGAGGAGGAGATGACGAATTAAGCAAAGCAGTTAGAGCCTTTTCTGGTGACAGTGGGGGCACTTGGTGAAGCAGTCTGATGCTTCCCTTAGGAAAGAAAAGCAAGTTGATTTGAGACATAGCATTCACCTAGTATCCACAGGAATTTATTAGGTTTTCTTGGCTTAATTTTTATCATGGAAAATTCCAGTTACACAAAAATAGAAGGATAGAATGAAACCCCAACCACACAACAGTCATCAGTACATTTTCAAGACCGTTGAGGCTATCTTTTTCGTTCCCATCCACTCCCACACACACACATACACACACACTAGAGTACGTTTCATACTTTTCATGCTTTCCAGGCATCCTTCATACATCAAAGAAATGAAGGGGGTTTGATTTCTCCCTTCTTCTCCTGTAACTGCCATGCTGTGGTGATTAGTGCTAGACGGCAGGGTTCATCTGGCTTTAATAGTCTTTTCTCTGCCCAGGTTTTGGTAGGAAGTACCATGCCCTTCCCTAATCTCTGCCAGCCTGAACACCTCAGGAAGCCAAGGCAGCCCCAGTTAGTTACCTGGCCTTCACCGGTAGTATTTTCCACCTCTAGATCCCAGGCAGGGCTTGGAGGGAAACACTGCCCTCCATCTCTAACCCCATCCCAGGAAAGGAAATAGGCATGAGCAGGCAGTTACTTGTGTGTCTTTAGGACCAAGGCGTAAAACACTTCTGCTCATATTGTGAAATCAGATCTACCCAGACTCAGAACCAGCAACATTGCCTGGCCTGACCCTGCTCCAGAGGACAACTTAGTGTAGCAGAAAGGGACAGACAGACTCAGAGCAGTCAATGCTCTTGCACACTGCACAGATATACTGGCTACCCCCACCACACACACACACACTCACCTTGATTTGGGAAGAAGTAGATTGACTTACTTGATCAGGCCTGGCTCCTGTTTGGGCCTACAAACCCTGAGAGATTAGATGGTTGAGATTCTGGGACCCCTAAGTAGATAAATGAGTTATCTACCCAGATAGAATATAAAAGCAAAAGCCATCTGCTGGCTAGACCACTTTGTCCTTTCCCTGCCCATGTTAGGATCCCAAGTACAGAAGCAGAACAGCAGGCAAGATCTGCAGAAAGTGTAGCGTCAGACAGACTACAAACATACAGCCAACAATGATAGATGCATAAAATGTTCAGGTGGTACAAATGCCCAATCTGGACACAGTTCTCTGGATATCTTCTAAGTAGCAACATGCCTCCTTAAGAAAGGTTACCATGGGCCTGAATCAAAGTGAGAATAGACAGATGGGGAAAAACATGAAAAAAATATGTGAATCAAGAGTGGAGAGATGAATATGAGAAGGAGCACAGCATCCAGAACAGCTATCTCTCCTTTACTCTGTGTGATGTCCTCTGTCCTTTGAATCTATGTGATTCCTGTGTGTTCTTTTTGACTCCAATAAGACAGTGCCCATTCTTCATCTGTTCAGATTTATGGCCATCACAAAGAGCGCTACTCAGACAAGGAGCAGAATGTGGGGATGCCCACGAAGATGGGCTCCAGTTCTACAGTGGACAGCAAGGATGAGGACCACTATTCTAAATGTCAAGGTGATGGGGACTGAGGAATAAAGAAATCTGGAATAGGAGGTACCAGGCTTAAGAGAATAACTTGGATCCCCTGTTATACATGTACCCCCTGCCACACACACACACACACACACACACACACACACACACACACACACACACACACACACACACACACACACACACACACACACACACACACACACACACACACGCCCTATAGGTATGGAGGAAAAGGTACCTCTCCATCTTACATTTCATTCCCTTTATCTTTGGCAACCTCAAGAAACAAAAGATTCAGAAGGGACTTCATAGGGTAATAGGGTTTGGGGTCTTCTGAAAAGGCATAGGCAGCAAGGAACAGATAAAGAGAAGTCCTAGGCCCAGTTCCTCCCCTCTACTCAGCCACACTCCCAGAATAGTGACTGGTGAGCTGCTTCTCTCCTTGTTCACCCTTCCCTCTTCCTAGGTTGTATTCACCGCCTGGAACAAGTGGTGAGAAGGAAGTTGGGGGAAGACTGGATCTTTCTGGTGCTCCTGGGTCTACTGATGGCTCTGGTCAGCTGGTGCATGGACTATGTCAGTGCCAAGAGCCTTCAGGGTAGGTCCTCCCTGGACCGCTACCTTTTCCACACAGAGGCTCTTCCTGGAGTTTCCATGTGTTTCCATCGGGATGTGTTTGGGCAGGGGATGCTGGGAGGAGGGAATCAGGTGGGATTCTGCCACAGGACAAGATCAAGCCCACTGATACCTGAGTGCCAGATGCAGCACTGCAATCACTTGCTTCCACCCAAGCTATGGGGGCTCCTCCTTTGAAGTTGCCCACTTATTCCAGTTTCCATGGGCTTCTTTCCAGCTTCAGAGCTGAAGGCCTAGGCAAGCCTGGTGGGGCACACCTTAGCCTCTATCAGGGCTCCAGCCTCCTATTCACTGTGACCTGCAGGCAGCTACCGGATACCTTTGTCAGAGAATGTAATGGGCACTTTGCTTCCTGCAGCTCAGACTTCCCACATGTACTATGGAGTCCTGATCCTGGGAATATGGACAGGCAGGATGTCCAGGGAATGAGGGGGCGGCCAGTATGTTGTCTGCCTCTGTGTGTGGGAGTCGTCCTCCTCCACTGCTTCGCTGATCCAGGTGCATGTTCCTGCAGCCTACAAGTGGACCTACGCCCAGATGCAGCCCAGCCTCCCGCTGCAATACCTGGCCTGGGTCAGCTTCCCGCTTGTCCTCATCCTCTTCAGTGCCCTCTTCTGCCACCTCATCTCTCCCCAGGCTGTTGGTGAGAACTTGCTAGGAGACGCCACACAATCGGTTCCCCTCTGACTCCTGTCCTCCAGTCCTGGGTGCCTTAACCATGGTTCTCCCCTCCATCGCCTCTTTGATCCTTCCCAAGCCCATTTCCATTTTCATCCCCCATATTTCCATTTTCATCTTTCATGTAACCTTTCACGTGAAACTGTACGCAATCCTTTTGAAACCATGTTCAGGCTCTGGAATCCCTGAAATGAAGACAATCCTTCGAGGGGTTGTTCTGAAAGAATATCTCACACTCAAGGCCTTCGTGGCCAAGGTGGTAGCCCTGACTGCAGGGCTGGGCAGTGGCATCCCCGTGGGGAAAGAGGTGGGTGTGAGTGTGGATTACTGAAGCATGAACAGAGGGAGGGAGAAAGGGAGGGAGGGAGGGAGGGAGAAAGGGAGGGAGGGAAGGAGGGAGGAAGGGATGAGAATGAATGAGCTCAATCTAGAGGGCGCTCTGGGAGCAAAAGTAGATCAGTAGACCAAGAAGTAGTAGGGAGGAGAAATCTTGGAAAATTCCTCTTCCCGGGGTGGAAGCTGGGGAACCTTAGGATATATCAGCCTGGACATGGTTCATCTTTGGGGCTGGCAAACTCTGTGCTGTTGTCTTATACCACTGTGGGATGTTGGTCACCAGTATCCTTGGTCACCAGCCCTGAATACCCCATCTGTGACAGCCAGAATGCCTCCAGACATTGCCAGATGTGCCTTTGGGGGGATGGAGGGAGGAGGGACATGGAATCTCCTGTGGCTGGGAACCTCTGCCTTAGCACAAGTCCTGACCCATTCCCTGTTCTCATAGGAGAAAACATTTCAAAGCTGTATTTCATTCCAAGTAACATTTCAGGTCTCCTACACAGCCCCCCTTTCTGTGCCCTTCTGCCCAGTGCTGACAGCACTCCAGCCAATAGCCAGAGGCATCTTTTAAAAGTGGAGTAGGTCCTATCTGATCTCTGGTCCAGAGCTTTATAATAGTTTTGCATGCTACTTATTCTGCACTAACCCCTCTTGTCTGTCCTGCCTCCCATCCCTCAGCCACTCCCAAACTTTCCCTTAGTCAGACTTCTGCATTTTCTATCTCCTCTGCCCAGAGCACTTTTCTTCCTGACACTCAGGTCCCTCAATCTCACATCACTGTAACTGCCAGAGGCTGCCCTATCCATTGCTCTCTCTTCACTCTCCCTCATTTGCCCTGTAGCCCTGGGCATTGTTTGAAAAGGTAAGGCATTGAGCTTTTCATCCCTCCTCTCTAGTATGAAGCCCCTAAATCACTGTCGGGAGTAGAAAATTCTAGATCTGTGAAGCTGTAGTCTCCCTTCCAGGCAGTTCTCTCACCTTGAGCCATGCTTTCCCACTGTCTTCCAGGGCCCTTTCGTCCACATCGCCAGCATCTGTGCTGCTGTCCTCAGCAAGTTCATGTCCATGTTCTGTGGGGTCTACGAGGTAAGGCTGAGACAGTGCGGTACCACAGGGGCTGTGGGCCAAGGACAGCAAGCCTCATGTACACAGGGACCTGGGGGTGACTGCCTGCTCCTGCTCCAGGCTGGCTGTGGTGCTGAAGGGGCGTCTACTAACCCACGCTCCTGTTCTCCATGCCCTGCCCACTGACCCAGCCGCACAGTGCCTCTGTCCAGGCTATGCCTTGCCTCCTTGTGCCCTGCCCTTCCTGCCCTGTGCCTCTCTGTTCACCTCCACATTCCTTCCCGAACAACCTCTGAACTACCCTTCACAACACCCTGGCCAACACCTACCCCCATCCTCCCCTCCCACGCTGCTACCCCCTGTCTGGCATGCTTCTCTGTTGCAGACCATGCCTGGGCAGCTTGACCTCCTGGTGCCAGCCTGTGCGGTGGGCGTGGGATGCTGCTTTGCAGCCCCTATCGGAGGCAAGTTTCACTTCCTCCCTACCTGGGTTGCCTGAGCTGGATGTGGAGGGGAGGTTGGTTTAGCGTGGAGGGGACCATACTTACCCAAGGCGCTGGTGGACGGGCATTCAGGAGTGACCTTAGATCACAGCCCCTGGTCCGCAGGGACCTGGATTGTTCTGCCAAAAGGCTGTGTGTTCTCCTGAGACCAGTTGTTACTCTTCTGTGTGAAGTCCTCACCTGCCTCCTTTGCTATGGCCACTTCTTACCATGAATACGCACCTCTGGTCTCATCACTACTGATTTACCTTCCCTGTCCAGCATCTATTTGTTTCACTTTTATTTCCTTCTCTGTTGTTGGCCTTGAGCCGTGAGGTCACTTCCTGTGTGCTAAAGTTCACTGTTTTTTTTTCCTGGCCTGGGTGTTAGAGGAGCAATCAAACCACAGTGATTTCCTATGACCGAAGAAGCCTCTCACTCTACTTCCTCTCCCTTCCCTGCTTGTTCTCCTCCCCTTTCTCTCTCACCTGCCCTTCTCCTTCCACCTGTCCCTCTGTCTGTCTCTCCCCAGTAGCAGCCATATTATTACACTGACATCCTGACGGTGGGCTGTGCTGTGGGGGTCGGCTGCTGTTTCGGAACACCGCTAGGAGGCAAGTGTCCCCTCCTACAATGGTCCACTTGCTTGGCCTTGCTTGCTTGTTTTTGTCAACCTCACAAAGTGCTAGAATTAACCAGCTTCTTATTACAACCAGAGCAGCTAAGTTTTAATGAACGTTTACTCTGTGCCTGGCCATGGTCTTTGCGTTCTGCATCGATTCATATCTCACGCTGTGAGTGAGCGAACAGATAGAGGAGAGATCACAATTTCTGTTGTTTACTTGGGCTGCAGATCCCAGGATTAGAATCAAGACAGTCTTCATGTTTCCCATTCTTAAATTAAAACCTATTTGAATTATTGATGCTTTTGCCCTGCACGTATTGTATCTTATTAATATGACTCTATGTACTTCCTTCTCCAGGGGCAACTTAACATCTTGTTGTGATTTATTAGTGGACAAATAGTTTGGGTGGACCTTATTCATTCAGATTAGTGGTGAGCTTTCATGTGAGTAATCTTCAAGGGAGTTTGGTTTTTATTATCTTTAAGTAGTTGTACACAGGAGTTACCATTCAACAATGCAGTTTATGAATACAATGCATCTTGACACTATCATCCCTTTCAACATTCTCATTCATCCCTCTCTATCCACCCCTTCCCTCACTCCTCTTAGTTTTGAAGGATATTTGATCCTCAACTGCAAATTGCTTCTTGAGAGCAATTTACAGGTTATGTTCAGCTCTATCTATCCACATAAGGAAAATAGTGATCTTTCTGATTATTACTGTTGCTGTTGTTATTGTGGTTGTTGTTGTTTTGCCAGTCCTGGGGTTTGAACTTAGGACCTGAGCACTGTTCCTGAGCTTCTTTGTGCTCAAGGCAAGCACTCTACCACTGGAGCCACACACAGCGCCACTTCCACCTTTTTCTGAGTAATTTATTCAAGATAAGAAGCTTATTTACTTTTCTGCCTATGCTGCCTTTGAACCAGGACCCTCACATCTAAACCTCCTGAGTAGCTAGAATTATAGGCATGAACCACCAGCACCCAGCTCAGATTTTTTTTTATCATGTCTAACTAACAAATAGACAGACAGTTATATGTGTTGATTCATTAAAATCAGTGGTGGCTAGATTACCAGGGCAAAGATTGCATAGATTATTCATCAGATTCACTGGTAATATAAAGAATACTAAGTTGATCATTGAAAAACACAATTTCAGGAAAGGCATGTACTTTTTGAATGTCCAGCTACTAGAGGTTTCTTTTCAGTTATGAGCATGTAATCAGTCTGGTCACAGAGGAGACTTCTAGATAGCTAACATTGCTTGGCTCAGGAGAGATGTATGGGTAAGAGTTCAAAACTAATGGAAATGCTAATGGAAATACATTGTGCTAACACTGCCCAGGCATTCAGTGTAAGGAGCAAATGCATCCACTGGCATAAGGTTTGTACCTCAGTTATCCATTGTAGTCATTAAAGTCATTAGTCTCTATCCATGGAGGAGAGGATGTCTGAATTTCTACGTATGGTAGTGATCACATTTACCTTTATATATACTTTAGACTTCCAAATTATCGATCTGAAAAATTCTAAGAAATTGTTGGGTCAGATTCTTTTAAAGTGAAGAAAGTGTGTTATTTCTTCCCCAAAGTAGAACTTCTGACATAGACAAGGACCAAGAGGTCATGTATAGAATTTGGGAAAGGCAAAGCCCTTCAGAAAGCTACAGATAAAACATCACTCTTGCCAAGTGCTGGTGGCTCACACATATCATCACAGCTACTCAGGACACTGAGAGCTAAGGATCACAGTTCAAAACCAACCTGAGCAGAAAAGTCTCTGAAACTCTTATCTCCCGTTAATCAGCAAAAGCCTGAAAGTAGAGCTTTAGCCCAAGTGGCAGAACACCAACCTTGAGAGAAAAATCTCTAGGACAGTGCCAGTTCAAGCACCACTACCAGTACATACACACTCCCTCATACACACACACACACACACACACACACACACACACACACACACACACTCCTCTTGACACAATTGTTAAGCACTTAGAAGTTAAAGTGACATACTCAGACTGTTTAAAATGAAGTGGCAAATGATAAATATTTCTGCAAGTGGTATTACTGAATTTTTACAGATATATAACAATTCTGAAAGAAAAGTTAAGACCATTAACTATAGGCAGCCCCCTGAAATGTTAACTGTCTCTTTGCCAGGGTACTTTGCCAAGTACTCTCAGGATGCTTCACAGGTTAAAAAAAAAATCTGAGCTGGGTGCTGGTGGTTCATGCCTGTAATTCTAGCTATTCTGGAGGTTTAGATCTGAGGGTCCAGGTTCAAAGGCAGCATAGGCAGAAAAGTAAATAAGCTTCTTATCTTGAGACACAGAACCACTCTGCCAGAGATATGTCTGTATGGCATCACAGGTAGTGCTGGAGAGCCCTCCAGGCCACCTGCCGGAGCCCATAAGGCTTAAAAAAAGAAACCCTCTCTGACATGTGGTATAGTTTCTAAGTAGAAGTTTCTGAGGAAGACAGGCAAGGTATTCTAGACAGAAGAAGTGAGCTGAAGAGCTGTCATTATAGCAAGTATGTGCTACTACGAAAGACTGTGTGAAAGGTGCAGCCAAGTCCAGACAGATCAGTCGTGAAGGTCTTCATGGGCCATGTGTAAGTTTTTCTCTTGAGGCTAGATCCAAATATATTTCAGACAGCCCAGTTCTTCGTGGTGTTAATTGACTTAATAGACTAAAAAAAAAACTCGAAAGGTCAAACCATTAGAAAATGTTTCATTGAACAGATAGTTAAAAACTTTGAAGACTGGAAAAGTTATCAGAACATCTGACCTACTGAGATGCATTGTGAATATCCAAAACATGGTTGTAGATGTTTCCACTGAGCAACTCATGTAGAGCTGCCTCATGAGACTTGTATGGGACTTTGGGAAATGCCATTGTGGGTGAACTGAAACCACGGAAAGATTTTGAACAAGGAAGTGACAGAGCTAGCTTTGTGTGCCCATCCGATCCCTTCAGCTCATGTGGGCAGGGTAGAACTGGTCTGTGGATTAGCAGGATTAATCAAAGATTAACTTGAAGACTATTGTCCTAGACGTGAGGCTAAATGATGAGAGACTGACCTGGGCATAGGAAGAAGAGATAGAAAAGAGGATGATGAATGGAAGTGCTAAGGCAGTAACACCAGCATGACCCAGTGATTGATTTTATGTGAGAGTAGGAGGGATACTGGGAAAGAAAGGATTGCGACTGCCACCCAAATTGCCAACAAAGGCAACTGGGCAGATAGTAGTGTTGGGTAACTATAGTGGGAAATACAGGAAGAGAAACATCTAGGAAGAGTTGCTAATTTTCACGTGGATTATGTTTAAAGTTCCTGTGGCATAGCCATGTGATATCAAGTAGGCCTCTGACTGATGAGTCTGAAACCCAGGAAGTGGGCTGAAAGATATAAAGGTTTGAGAATCAGTAGCATGTAGGCTTAATGACTCCAAGAAGCATAAATGAAGTTAAAAGACAAAGTATGTTTATGAACAGTGAGAGTAGAAGATTTAGGACCATACCCTGGGTTGGACAGAGTCACCAGAACAGGCAGAGAAAACAGAATCTCGAGTTGGAGAGGAGAGCCACGTTCCAAAGGCCATTTGCGTTTTTAAAGAGTTTGTTTCAGCAGCACATTACATGTTTGGCTCAGACTAATATTAAAATTAGCTCTCATTCCTGAGCATACAGCGACAGACAGCTAAGGAAAGTGTTCCACATCTGTTTCGTGGGAAAGAAAACCTAGGATTTCAAACAATAAATAAATAAATGAAAAGTCATAGAATATTCATAAGTTGGATAGTTTCTCCCAGGCAAGTCAAAGCTGCCTTTCCTTCTGTTGCTGGCAAAGAAAAGGGGCTGGAGACCTGCTCCAGTGTTCTGTCATGGCAGCGAGGTGTTTGTCTTCCATGGTGGTGAGATTTGAAGAGCGGGATAGGAGGGGTGGCTTTCGGAGCTCTACCTCAGGTTTCCTCTCACTTGGCTGCATTTCTTCTCTTGTTCTGTACATCCCTAGAACAGGCATTGAGGAGCGTCAACTCTCCCAGCCACTGCCTATGGTGCTGGTTTTCAGGAAAGTCCTAGTTTTCTGGGGGCTCAGAAGTCTCTGTAAATAAATAACAAGATCTGAAAGGGGCGAGTGCTTAGTCATCTAAAAATCTGAGGGAATGCAGGTGGAAGGTTTCTACCTGAAGAGGGAGTTTGACGATTGATTTCTAGAGAAGGTGACATGAGAGTTGACCAGAAGTTCCCTGCCCACACTCAACAGTGGCTTCATGATGGAGAGCCATCAAACCACCAACCCACTGTGGGACTCGGGTGATCTGGTGACCATCCCCTCTGCAAGAGAAGCAGAGGCCCTGGAGAATTTGAAAGGTGATTTTTTAGCATAGGACAGACGAAGAAAATTCCTAGCCTGCGAGATGCTGCCTGAAGGGGAAAAAAAGGCAAGTGGCCAGTCCTGGGCAAGGAAACTTCTCTTCACTGTGGAGAAAGAGGAGGGGACTTCTTGCCTTGTTAACATTCTTTTCCTTCACGTTGATCTCATGTCCATTCATAGTATATGATAATTTCCCCTGATTATCCTTCATGGTACTTGATAAAGATGAGGCTTAGCCAGGTTTCCTGTAATTGTATCATCAATTTTTACTTTGCATCTACACAAAGCCCAACCAATCCTATTCATGATACATGAAAGAATTTTTTTTCTCTGCATGTCTTGGATGCTAGTTTTTATGGCCCTATTGGCATTCCTTACTTTGTCCTTGCCATCTCTTGTGCTTGTTCTATACATCACCTCTTAACTTTCTGCATGTCTCCTCTGAAATAATACTGAGAAAAATACAATTTGGCTAGAGCCTGAACTCAGGACCTTGGTGTTGTCCTTTAGCTCTTTTGCTCAAGGCTGGTACTCTGTTACTTGAACCATAATCCCTCTTCTAGTTCTGTGCTGGTTAATTGGAGATAAATGTCTCATAGACTTTCTAGCCTTGGCTGGCTTTGAACTGTGAACCTCAGATCTTACCCTCCTGAGTTGCTAGGATTTAGGTATGAACCACTGGCTTTTTTTTTTTTTAATGAAATCCTTTGCATTCTTTTCTTTGAATAAAAAGAGAGTTTTGTGTTAAGCTCCCTCTTATTTTTATTTATTATAAGATTGCCCCAGGGAATGGAGGAGATGGGCAACTGAAAGGGAGTATCAATGAGTCTGCAGGATCAGCTGAGCAGCTGCTCTAGAGGCTTTCTACCTTTAACTGTTTAGCAGAAATTCCAATTGCCTGTGAATCTCTGTGGGTGTCACCATTATGAATCCCATCCAGAACTATATTCTAAGGAGAAGAGAGATCATAGCCACTTAATCCTGTGCATGTACTTTACCCCCTCCTCTCTGACCCTCATCCTTGATCTGAAAAACAAGCAAGCAAAAAAAACCAAAACAAAAACCTCCTAAGCAAAACAGCACAGGAAGGTATGTGGAACACCAAAACCTTTTATTTTTCCACCATTGCCTCCCCTACCTTCAAGTGTCAGCCACAGTGCCCAGGTCCCAGTGGTAGTCGGCTCCTGATTCTGCTTTCCTGCCCTTCCAGGGGTGCTGTTTAGCATCGAGGTCACCTCTACCTACTTTGCTGTTCGGAACTACTGGAGAGGATTCTTTGCAGCCACGTTCAGTGCCTTTGTGTTCCGTGTGCTGGCTGTGTGGAACAAGGATGCTGGTAACAGGGAGGCCCCACGTGGAGCTGGTGTGAAATAGAGGTGCTGGTGAAGGGGCAGGACGTGGGGTGGGGGAGATTCTCAGGGGTTGCTTTAGAAAACAAATAGGTGGTGTTGTTTTGGAAGTGATGTGAGTTCCAAAGATAGAAGACAAGGATCAAGGTCATGGGATAGGAAAAACATGATGGAGTCATTTTAGTGCATAGGAAGCAAGATTTAAGAGGCAAGAGAAATTGGCATTTGAGAAAGGAATATGAGAATCCTTGAAAGTGGTAACTTCTGATTCCTGTCTGGCTTCCTGTGAAGTTCCCAGTCTAATTCTTGCCTATCTGCCCTACAGTCACCATCACAGCTCTGTTTAGAACCAACTTCCGAATGGATTTCCCCTTCGACCTGAAAGAACTCCCTGCCTTTGCTGTCATAGGGTGAGTGGGGTCATTTGCTGAGGGCAGGGAGCTGGGAGTGGCCCCAGGCAACTGACTTGGAAGTGGGCCTAAGCTTCAAGGAAGTTGGGGTTCACCTGGGTAAATCATCAACTGTGTGGAAGCTAGGGAGATAGAAAAGGCGGAGGCTGGTATTTTCTATCGCTGCAGTGGTTGGGTCTGAGGGTTCATGGTCTTGTGTGGAAAGAGTTCCCGATTTATAACTTGCACCCTCAGGATTTGCTGTGGATTCCTGGGAGCTGTATTCGTGTATCTTCATCGCCAAGTCATGCTTGGTGTCCGAAAACACAAGGCCCTCAGCCAGTTTCTGGCTAAGCAGTGAGTCACTGCCCTTCCCTTGCCCTGCCCCCCTTGCTTTCTGGTTTCTCCCAGAGTTCCTCCCTTTTTATCTTTGTACTAGACATTAAATGCCTTTAGAAGGCTATGATAAAACTGTGGGAAGCTGTGGTACTGTAGGTGGGAGAGTAAACAACACGAGCTCCTCCCCACCCTCCAACAAACTCTCCCCCCAAGATTATTCTTTTGTGAAGAAAATTCTCTTTGTTAAAAAGAACTGAGATTGCCACAGCTTGCTGATGTCTGGTGGTGTCCGGGGTGAATGTGCAAGGTTGGAAAAAAGGCTTAACTCTGTTTCTTTTGCAGCCGCCTGTTGTATCCTGGGATTGTTACCTTTGTCATTGCCTCCTTTACCTTTCCTCCCGGAATGGGTCAATTCATGGCAGGAGAGGTCAGCTGTAGGGGAGACTGAGGGTGGAGGTTGGGTCACGCCCAGCCCCTGAACACCAGGCAAAAAACACCGAATCATGAGCCTGAGAAATCGTATATCCTTGAAGAACCTGTGTGCCCTCTGCTTCTTTCTGTCACAGCTGATGCCCCGAGAAGCCATCAGTACCTTGTTTGACAACAATACCTGGGTAAAGCAAGTAGGTGACCTCAAAAGCCTGGGCCAGTCGGCTGTGTGGATTCACCCCCAGGTCCACGTGGTTATCATCATCTTTCTCTTCTTCGTCATGAAGGTACTTCCTCCCCTTCAGACTGCCCAGATTTTGGTTTCTACTTAAGAATCCCAGATTTGGAAAGGACAGAGCTTGAGCTGGTCTTCATCCCATTTAAGGAGCAATCTGTTGGAAACCATAACCTCAACAAGTTGTGCCTCCATAGAAGTAAACCAAAAACTAGGCTAATTCCTCCATTCACAGCCGTGTAATGTTTGTCATAAAGATGATAACTCTACTAATAACTCCAGTCGTTATCTTAAGACATTTCTGCAGACATGTAAACAAAGACCAGACAGGGATTAGCAATGTAGAGAATGATGTAAAACTCCCAGATTAATTAACCAAATTCCTCCCACATATTAGATAATTAGGTACTTCAGTCTCCAAGTATCTAATTGTCATTTTCATATAGTCTCCCTCCCCCATTCTGTGAGTAATCTCTTTTTTATAATTTCAAAAATGATCAAATATTGAAATTAATTTTATCAGTGATAAACAGAACTTTTACAAACTTTTATTGTTCTCCAATTAATTTTGCCATAATCAAAATATTTTTTCCTCACTAAATAAGAAACAAAATGGATCCCATTTGCATCATTTTCTTTTTCTTATCTATCCACCAAAGCTCATGTGCTTCCTAATAAATGCCCTGCGTAAAGACATTTTTAAAATTTTTCATTCCTAGTTCTTAGACCTATTACAATTCTTTTCACCTTAGAAAATAAATCTTGTGATGATTTTCCTTTTACTAATAGTACATGTTGCCTAAATAATCCAACATTTTTTCAATATATACGTCCTCACTTAACTTTCTTGCCTTAAAATACCTGAATAACCTACTAATCTATTTACAAAACCATTTACAAACCTGCATGTGAGTCAATATGTTATATTTGTATCATTTATTACAGTACAGTGAGCTCCTCTGTTCATTTAGTCAATAAATGTTTTTTAAGCACTTACTATGTGCTAAATACATAGTCTTTAAATAATGATCTTTGGCTAATCTAGGCTTATAATTTAAAATGATTACTAAAAAGTTTCCTCCTTTGTTCTTCATTGTTCAGTTAATATTCTTTTCAATGACGGTATGACTAGTTAGCAGGTCCTTCCCACACCAGGTATTGACTCTAATTTTATGTTCTCCGGGTTTCTTGAAGCCCTATTTGTCTACGTTTTTTCCAGTCCACTTGAGGGGGGGGGCGGGTCCTTGGATTTATAACTTCCATATTTTATGCTCTCCATTTATTTATTTAATCCCTTTTATTTTTTTCTTCAAGATGTTTGATACTTTTGTCATACAGGAGTCATATCAGGGATTTGATTTCTGGGTTTTCATTGCAGTATCTGTCTCCTCTTAATTTATCAACTCTGACTTCCTATATTGAGTCTACAAACTTACTTGCACTAATCAAGTCCAAGTTTTGATGATATTTAAAAACTTCTCCAAGCTGGTCACTGGTGGCCCATGCCTGTAAATCCTAGCTACTCAGGAGGCTGACATCTGAGGACCATGGCTCAAAGCCAACCTGGGGCACAAAAATTCATGAGTCTCTTATAGCCAACTAACCACCAGAAAGCTGGAAGTAGTGCTGTGGCTCACAAAGTGGTAGAGCACTAGCCTTGAGTTGAAGAGCTCAAGGACAATGCTCAGGCCCAGAGCTCAAGCCCCATGACCGACAATAAATAAATAAAGCTTCCTGTCTAGTAATGATTACTTATGATTTTAGATATTCCTCCAGACTGAGCTAGATGGTAACTTTGGGATTGTGTATACTAGTAAAATGTCAAGATTTTTTAAATCTTTTTTTAAGAATAAAATACTATATATTTCTTACTAAGCTCCTCCCACCTCCCCTGACTCCCAGTTATGTATGTGAGTTCCACTAAACAGATTAAACCTCATTTTGAGAAATCTACCAGAACTTTGTGAAAGGACTTTAATTTCTCACTGAATATCCCTGGTAGTGTTTATATCAGAAGTGCATTAAAAAAAGAATACATACTTCCTGCACTATATTTTAAGCCTAGCAGTTTGCTGAACATCTGTAATAATCTCCCGTATTTATAAACATAAAAGCATCCATTGCTACAAACGCCTGCATTGCCTGGATGTCACTGCTCTCCAGCATCTACTGCCTACTAGCCAGACTCACAAACATACCCTAATATTATAATATTAGGGATGCAGAGCCACACTAAAGGATAAAGGTGTTCTATTCGCCAGTGGTATCAGGAAATAACAGAGACACATTGTTGAGATGTATTTTGGCTCAAAGTTCTGTATATCCAAGGCGAAGGAACCCTATCCAATGCTACCAGAATCTTGAAATAGGGCAGGGCCATTGTATGGTAAGAGAAAACACGTGTGTGTGTGTGTGTGTGTGTGTGTGTGTGTGTGTATTCTTTTCTTTCTTCCCTTCTTTCTTTTTATCCCTCTGTCTATTTATTCTGGTAGTACTTGAATTTAAACTCAGGGCCTTGTACTTGCTAGGCTCATGCTCTACCATCTCTAGCCCTTTTTCTCTCTTGGGAAGTCAGGAGGAGTCTGTCATGAAACTTCCTAACTGATTTCCAAAGGCTTCACTCTAAACACTGTAGTCAGATTAAGTTTCTACCCTCTTAATATTTCACCACGGAGATTAAATTTCAAAACATGAAGCCTTGGGAATACGTACGCCATATCCTAAACCATAGCAGTAGCGAAAATTATTTTTCTACAGTTGGATCTGAAGCCTAGGCATGTAAGGCTCACAATACAGGTTTTTCATAGCATTTGTGAAAGGAATTTCTTTAATCTAAAGACACAGCAAGCTATCATCATAAATTATAGGATTTACAATGAATATAATTCTAACTTCTCGGGTTTCCTTTTAATAAGTCTAATGTTATTACCTGGTATCATTAAGTTCTCAACATAGCCAATTCTTAGCATTTCTGTAGAATTCTTTTTCTTATAAAAAAAATAGTGAATTCTGTGATAATAGGTGTCTAATTTCCCAGTTTTCTAGAATTGGGTGTTTGAGTTATTTGCATTCCATGTCTTTCTTTATATGCTTAAAAGTTTGCTGTTCATGTGTCATTCCTTGTGCTGCCAGAGTTGATAACTTTGGGGCCTTGTGATCTTGATTCTATTCTCATACATATCTGGAGGATTATCTCCTTCATCCCCTGGAAGCAGGCCCGTCAGTAACCTATCATTCCTATTACTGGAGCTTTACCGCTAACTGACCCTACAGAGTGCCTTTTATCTTCCTCATACTTATTCTAGAACATGGTTTATGATAGTTCAAGAGCTTTTAAACTTTTAAACATCATAATCACTTAAGAAGCTTAAAGGACAGCGCCTACAATCCTGTCTCTGGGTAGTCTGTTGCAGTCTCCTCTCAGAACGGTCTGGTCGTTTTTACATTCTAAATAAGTTCCCTGCAGGAGCAAATATTAGCTCTGAGGAAATTCTTCTACTTTGCATCACTACTGTTTGACCAGCCTCTCGCTTATCGTTCCTTCCTTCCTTCTGATCTCTACAGAGCACTGCTAGAGCAGAGAACAGAAATAACAAAATACACTCTCTGCCTCAAGGAACTCAGTCTGTAACGTCTTCATTTGCTTTCATCTCTTCTAGATAGTCACATTCTGACCTAAGCAAGCATAGGTTTGGCTTCATCTCAGTGTGGAATGAGTCTTCATCATTGCCACATAGATGTAGTCTTGACTAAGAGGCCTTCCTCCCCTCCCCCGTCCCTTTCCTTCATATATGTATATATATATATATATATATATTTTTTTTTTTTTTTTGCCAGTTCTGGGACTTGAACTCAGGGTCTGGGCACTGTCTCTGAGCTTCTTTGCTCAAGGTTAGTACAAGGTTAGTACCCTATCATTTGAGCCACAGTGCCACTTCTGGCTTTTTCTGTTTATGTGGTAGTGAGGAATCAAACCCAGGGTTTCATGCATGTTAGGCAAGCACTCAACTATTAAGCCACATTCTCAGCTTTGCGAGAGGAATTCTTTCTAGAGGATTCATAAAATAAGTAGTTTGTTTCTCATTAGGCTACAATGAAATTGAAATGACTTAAAAATATACAAACTTTAAACTTTAGTTGTTATCATCTCACTCCTAATTAGTTTGAGATTTTTTTCTATTCCTTATTTTGGAGGCAATATGTAAATCTGCTGCTTAGTTTACAAATTATGTTTCATATTTTTATTACTTCTCTAGATGTGTTAAAGTTTAAGCATTGCTCCTTTTCTGTTCTGTTTCTTGATTCTTTTGTGTTCTTTATCTTAGAATGTATATACTGTTTTTGCTAAAAAAAAAAAAAAAAAAAAAAAAAGGACCCAATTACTAAAATACCCCTTATAAAGTTGACCCTGGAGACTGTTTCTGTTATATTGTCTGACTAATCAGTCTCTAATTTGCCATTTTAGTACAGCCAGCACAGACAGATCTCTTTTTTTTCTGGTAATGGGGATCAAATCCACTGCCTAAAAAATGCTAAAAATGTGCTCTGCCACAGAGCAATACACCCACAGTCTCCAGATCTAATTTTTGATCCTTGTTTAAGATACTTTGATGTCAAAATCAGATAACTCAGGCAGAGGTTCTCCTGTGAGGATTGCCTCAGATGAGGCTTGCTTGATATCAAATCTAAGTTAGTCACATAGTAAGTCCCTAGTACTTTGAGGTATCTGCCATTTAGAGCTGAAGCTCCTTCTCAAGAATATAACCTGACCTGGAAAAGGAATCCTGTAGCTCCAAGAGTCTCAGGCTAGTCTACAGAGGTGAACTATCTGGACTGAGAATACAGCAAGTGAGAGTCCTTTGGGAGCAGTGAATGAGGGACCCTTTGGGTCCCTATTCCTTGTTTCAGGTTGCCAAAGGGAAAATATACTCAGAGTATGGTTGGTTCATGCTTACCATCTGGAAAACCGCTCTTACCCCAGAGCCGTGGGTGATTACTCACTCTAAAAGAGCCAACTATCTTGGTTCTAGAGAAAGACACACAGGAAGGCCTCTTGAAGGATTGGCCATCTCAGGCTTTCTGTAATGACTCTGGAAGCCAGAGGAAAGGGTGAGGGCAGAGTCGAGATGGTTTTCCTAACCTTTATTTTAACCCTCCTTTGTTCTTCTAGTTTTGGATGTCTATTGTAGCCACCACAATGCCCATACCCTGCGGAGGCTTCATGCCTGTGTTCGTGTTAGGTAAGCACCTTGCTGAGTGCTAAATTATAGGGTGGCCGAAAAACACTGGGATGGATGCTGCGCGTTTGGGTTCAGTTTTAAGACCCAAGGGCAGGTTTGCTTAAAAGCTTAGAGAATACCTGGACCTTGTAAAACTTCACCATTTATTTTCTCTCTAGGAGCTGCATTTGGAAGGCTGGTGGGAGAAGTCATGGCCTTGCTGTTCCCTGAGGGAATCTTATTTGATGACATCATCTACAGGATCCTACCAGGGGGCTATGCGGTGATCGGTGAGACACACTCCTCCCCTCCAGCAACCAAAAACCACATTCCCCAAATTCTAGCACACACTGCCAACAAAGCTCCATTCCAGACTATACCATATGGTCTCTATTTAATACTACATAATTCAACTTCCATTCAAATAATGAACCCTTGGCTCTGCCTCTCAGGAGTTTTTAATGGAACATCGGTGAGCCTCAATGTCCTCACGTGGCAAAGGGATTAATAGGGATTAAGTGGGAAAATAAGGTGAACTTAGTCTGAAATTTGTCTGAATGTTTTGGTAAATGATTTTTTTCCTTCCTTCTGAAGAATCCTGGCTCAGTATACTCAATCTGAGTTGTGGTATGGAATTATTCCACATTGGTGTGGAGTAAGAACACATGGAGAAGGACTGAGAAACTTGATCTCTAGGCTTTCCCTGCCACTTGTTACCTTGGTTACCCTGGAGCAAAAGAGTTGCCCTTCTGAACCTTAATTTCTTTGTTCTAAAATGACTTCTGAGATAGAGCTGTATCTAATAAAGTGATCAGTATTGTCTCCAGCATTATTATGCCCATTCCTTCCTTCGCCTCCTCAATAAAATCCTATAACATATAAGGCCAGTCCTTTCTTAGGTGAAGGAGAACTAACCCATTTTATAGCTCGGATGGTACCCAACTCTTCCATTCTCTTCCTTTTACAAAAATTTCATTTATAAATAGAAGTCTTACCTCTCAGATATCTCTCCCCATCCTCACTGGTGGACATTTCTCTGTGATGATTTCTTTTCTTTCTTTTTTTTTTTTGCTAGTCCTGGGCTTGGGCTCAGGGCCTTCAACTTTCTCAAGGCCAGAGCTCTACCACTTGAGCCACAGCACCATTCCTGGCTTTTTTTCTATGTATGTGGTACTGAGGAATCGAACCTAGGTCTTCATGCATGCTAGGCAAGCATTCTACCACTAGGCCAAACTCCCAGCCTGTCTGCAATGATTTCTATTGTATTCTGCACCTAATCATGTCATTCTTCCCTTTATTTCCCTTTGTAGAACTTTTACTGTTATGTGTTCACATTTGCCTTTCCCAACATTTTTTTGCACAAGATATCTCCCTCATATTTAGATAAGATATATAATTAATCCATAAGGAACTACCTGGGTGGATGAGAAAGCAACTAGGAATATGCAAGATAGATTCTATCTTCAGTGAACCTCTGGAATCATAATGTTTTAAATCTTCAAAGGATTTAGAAATCATTTAACAAAGGCTTCACTCTGTAGGAGAGAGCGTAGGATTCCCAGGGAACTAAGCTCTGTCTATACAGCTGAGACATAGAATCTGGACCTGATACAGGTCTTATTGCCCTCATTCCACAGGGCAATTCTTGGGGCTTCACTCTGTCCATTCATTAACTGTTGGCATCATAGCCTAAGGTAAAATGTTACCACTGGATTTTCAAATGTGCAATTATGAGTGATTCAAACTTCCGGAAGCAAAGACTAGATCACATTACAAATTAATATTTGAATACACACAAATATTTTTAGGACTTACTGAAAGCTGTAGGATTGTAGCCCAAGAGTGTTTGTCTGTGAGCCAGCAGTCTTAACTGGTTACCATGGGAGTGCTGGTACTGACCAGGACCTTGTCTCCCACTCTGTGCCATTCCCATCTCACCCCCAGGGACTATCCACACTCAAAATGGCAGCTCTAACCCTGCGACATGTTGTTGTCATTCCAGGAGCAGCAGCACTGACGGGTGCCGTGTCTCACACGGTCTCCACAGCAGTGATTTGCTTCGAGTTAACGGGTCAGATCGCTCACATCCTCCCCATGATGGTAGCTGTGATCTTGGCCAACATGGTGGCTCAGAGCCTGCAGCCCTCCCTCTATGACAGCATCATCCAGGTCAAGAAGCTTCCCTACTTGCCTGACCTTGGTTGGAACCAGCTCAGGTCAGGGGCACTAGCTGGAATTAGTTTAAATTGGATGGGAATTGTGAAATTCTAAAGTGGAAAATGAAGTTATGGTTCATGTCGGGAAACACTGCTTTCAATTCTTTCCATGATTCCATGTGATTACTAAGTACTGTAAATGACCAAGTGCATGGCATACCGCATGGGAAGAAGAAAGGGATAGGAAAGGCAGAGGCACATATAGTGGGGCTAACCCAGTATGCTTCCTTCTTCTGTAGTAAATTTACAATCTTTGTTGAGGACATCATGGTACGTGATGTGAAATTTGTTTCGGCTTCTTGCACATATGGAGAGCTGAGAACCCTGCTCCAGACCACCACAGTCAAGACTTTACCACTGGTGGATTCCAAAGGTCAGTGGAGAGAAAGGAGGCCAATGCCCTACTCCTAAAAAGGGGACCCAGATGAGGTTACATAGAGACAAGGGAAGCACTGCCACATGGGCCTGTTTTTAGGGCCATCTAACCTGCTATGTGAGGACCAGCTTGTGCTCAGTAGAGAATATGGTCTTCCTTTTTTTTTGGTCAGTCCTGGCTTGAACTCAGGGCATGACCACTTAGACTTTCTCAAGGCTAGAGCTCTTCACTTGAGCCACACCACTTTCCAGCTTTTTCTTTGTATATGGTACCGAGGAATCGAACCTGGGTCTTTGTGCATGCTAGGCAAGCACTCTACCACTAGGCCAAACTCCTGGCCCAAGAATATGGTCTTTCTTAAAGAAGGAAAAGTACAGCTGGAAGTACATGCATAAGAACACAGTAAAGAGAGAGAAAGAGACAGACACAAACACAGACACAGACAGAGAGAGACAGAAAGAGAGAAAAGAAAAAAGAAATACAGTAGAGTCCCATTCTTTATGGCAGTTCTATTCTATAAAATCTCCAGGCACATAGAACTAGCAAACATTATGCTAGACAACCACTCATAAGGAAAATATCACAATATATTTTTTGAGACTCTATTCACACTATTATTGTCAACACATAATTGTCGGTCAGTGTGTGACTGAGTTTTTGTGGGTTTCTGTTTCAGAGCTACTTTAGTCAGAAGATGTTGAATTATTAACTTCGAGCTCCCTGCCAATGACCTTATAATCATGCACTAATGAAGCTTACCCAGCACATGTTCTTATAAGACATAACATAACTTTCTCATGCTTAGCAACACTAGACACTATTCCAGCACTACTGCAGGGAGTACATTTTAAATGGAAAATCACCATACAGCCAAAGATGTAAAAAAAAAAAACAAAAAACAATCTGGCAGTAAATAGGCTACAACAAGAACACTTGTTCATAGTGTTCAAGCTGACAGGAGATAGTTGGGTACTGATTTATTTGACATGCACTGGGACATGTAGGCATCAGGCAGTCAAACTTTTGTCACTCAGGGCATGTCTGTGAATGACAGGAAACACAGCTCTTACAGTGATTAGAGCTTATAAATATATTTTAATAAGGCAAATTTACCAATAAGATATGCATAAATAGTATAAATTAACTATAAATCACAAGGCCTTTTCTACTTAACTAAATCATATGTGTTCTTTAATACCTAGCCTAAGGAGGAAAAAATATGCCCTATAGAGTAATGAATGTTTGAGTAAATAGCACTTTCGCATTTGTCTTCTTATCATCTTCCTTGCCTCCTTTTGGCACTTCATCCTGCTTTAAATCATCTCATATTGTGGCTATGTAGTTATGTCTTGTCTTTCTCACTAGATTGAGTATTCCTTTATAGAAGAGACTAAAACTTCTGTATGTCCAGAATTCTATGTATTGCCTGAATATTCTATAAATATTTCCCTCTGGCTTGAATTAGCACAATTGGGAAAATTTATGCAGGGCTTTTTGGAGCCATTAAAATTGAGAGTTTGGATTTCAGGTAATCAGAGCCTCTGACTTTCTCAAATTAGATTAGTTCAAATATTTTCCCTCAGTGCAGACCCCATCTAAGGAGCTCCCAAAGCAATGGCTCCCCACCAGATCTGATGTGTTATCATGAGCTGCAGGCTTAACAGTAAAATCATTGCAGCACCGCCGCTGCAACTTCATGGTCTTAAAAACATACTGAGACTGTTCGTTGTTGTAGCAGAATGCCTCCTTGGGAAAATCAGGCATCTGTTCACATCCTAGAAGGACACGGGATCTTTGTGTGATGAAATGTGAGGGGTAAAGGATGCTTTCCTTGTTTCTTTTGTAAGGCAGAACACATGATGCTTATAATTGCTTGTACACTGTTCTTTAACCCCAGTGTGTTCACATCTCAACCTAACTGAAGAGCTTTTCCTCCTTCATTTTGTTTGGATCTGGTTGATTAGACTATTTTAATGTTGAGTGCACCTATTTGCAAATATCTATGCAACGGTAGCATCCAAATAAGAACCCCTTAGCACCAAGAACTGTGGGGTCTGTGAGTGCTCCCTGGGTGAAATAGGGGGGAGTAAGGTTAGCCCTGCAGGGCTTTAGGGAGGAAGACAGCGGCTCTGAGCTCCTGATGCTAGAGAGTGTGGAACATGTGCTCAAGGAGCCCTGATGTCTCCCAGATTCCATGATCCTGCTGGGCTCAGTGGAGCGCTCCGAGCTGCAGTCCCTCCTACAACGCCACCTGTGTCCAGAGCGGAGACTGCGGGCGGCTCAGGAAATGGCAAGGAAATTGTCAGAGCTGCCCTACAATGGCCAGGCCAGACTGAATGGGGAGGACCTCCCTGGCATGGCGCCTCGGAGCCGGCCAGAATCCTTCGCCTTTGTGGATGAGGATGAAGATGAGGACCTCTGTGGGAAGACTGAGGTGACCAAGCTGGGAAAAGCCAACTGGAAAGGACAGAATGGAGCAAGGAGAAAGGCATCAGCAAGGGTTACCAGCCACACCCCCACCAGTTAGTGATGGCTGGGCTGGGCTGCACAGTGGCTGGGAGAGGAGAGGAGTGGGAGAAAAGTAGGTACAGAGGTTCTCCCTGATAAAGGTAATGCCAGACTTTGAGTAGAGCGCCAGAGACTAGAGAGGCCCCAAGAGATGTTAGTGTGTATGAGAATCCAGGGGACATGGGCATTCTGAGCTGTGGAGCCAAAGAGAGTTTCCCCAAGATCCTCTAATACGGGCAGTGAATTATCTAACAGCCTCTTCTTTGAGACTGAGAAATTTTGCTTTTCTTTTAGCTCCCTCCTCCTCTTCCTCCTCCTCCTCCTGTCTATCCTACTGCTCCATTGTCTTCTGAAGAACCTAATGGGCCCCTGCCCAACCACACACAGCCACCAGAAGCCCCAGAGCCCACAGGTGAAGATCTCCCAGCCTGCTCCTGAACTGGTACCCTGTGTGTTACGTCTGGGCTCGCCTTACCTAGGGGCTGCACCTCTGAGGTGGAGCAGGAAGGGGATGGCAGGAAGGGGTCCTTGCGGATCCATAGGACACAGTGCTGTCCCAGGGAGTCAGGACGTAGGTAGAAAAGAGGTATCCAATGGGGTGAGACACCCGTGGAGCAAGCCCTTTGGTGTCATAGTGCCAGAGGCCATCTGAGATCCTCTGGGCCATCCGCTCCTACTTTCCACCCCTTTCAGGTCAAAGAGGCTCCATCTTCCAGTGCCTGCTACATTGCTTGCTTGGCAGAACTCGCCCCATAAAGAAGAAAACAAGCCAGGTAAAGGGGACATGTTTACAGGCGGGTGGAAGGACTGAGAAACTGGTTCTTTGTCAGGAGGACAGAGTCCCTATTAAGAATGATGACTTCAGGACCTGCTGCATTAGGAATAAATATTCGAGCTCTGGGCTCCTGCTTGCTAGATTTTGGGCTGATGGTGCATCCTTCTGTGCAGAAGTAAATTTTGCCTTGCTGAGACAAAAAAAAAATGATGACTTGGACGTTGGTGCTGGTAGCTCATGCCTGAAGTCCTAGCTACTCAGGAGACTGAGAGCTGTGACAGCTCAAAGCCAGACGAGGCAAGAAAAGTCTATAAAACTCTTCTGTCCAATTAATGACCAAAAATTTTTAAGTGAAGGCTTAGGTAGTAGAGGACTAGCTTTGAGCAGAAAAGCTCAGGCCCTGAATTCTAGCCCTAAGACTGGCATCAAACAATAACAACACAAAGATAAGTTTGAACCAAGGCTTCTGTGGCCCTGTCAGGGGACATGATTACTGTTACCTGGAGAACTATGACTAGTATGTAACAAGCATGGTCTTGTGTCTTCTCTAGGACTCACTGGATTTAGTGGATAACATGTCGCCTGAAGAGGTAAGCTAAGAACAGCAGCTAAATAGGTTGTTATAGCCAGTGAAGTCATCATTACTTTTTTCCATACTTTCTTTTTCTTTTTTGTTTCAATTTTTTTTCTTTCTTTTAACTGCCAGGGTACTGTATAGAGGGGTTAGAGTTATATTAATCAAGTAGTGGGTGCACTACTTCTCACACATTGATATCCCCTCTTATGTTTTTGTCCCCATTTCCCTCCCCTCACCCCCTCCCAATCATCTTGTTTTCCCCTTTCCTTTCCCTATTTCAAATAAACATATATACAATATATCAGGTAACAAAGTCAGATAACAGTAACAATATGAGATTAACCATAAGGGCAAAAAAAGAGAAGAGAAATAACATAGTATATTAAGAATAACAATCACACAAAATAAAGATCTTGTTTCCATATTCTAGAGTTCCTTTCATTTAGTCTCATCATATATGACCTTATGTACCTAGGTTTCAAGCTATTTGTAATCCTCTTCTAGGAGAGTCCGAAACATGTACTAATTATTACAAATGAGGGAAACCATTGAGCCTATATTACTTTGGATCTGGCTTACTTCACTTAATGATTTTTTCCAATGCTTTCCATTTCCTTCAAATGGGGCAATGTCATTCTTTCAGATGGCAGCATAGAATTCCATTGTGTATAAGTACCACATCTTCTTGATCCAATCATCTACTGAGGGGCATCTGGGTTGGTTCCATATCTTTGCTGTGGTCAATAGTGCTGCAATGAACATCTTTGTGCTAGTGGATTTTGTATGCCCTTGTTTCTTGACATTTGGGTAAATGCATTTGGGTAAATGCTGGGTCATAGGGGAGCTCCATGTTTAGTCTTTTGAGGAATCACCATACTGCTTTCCAGGGTAGTTGAATGAGTTTACACTCCCACCAACAGTGTAGTAGTGATCCCTCCTGGCCACATCCCCTCCAGCATCTGTTGTTATTAGATTTCGTAATCATGGCCATTCTAACTGGAGTGAGGTGGACTCTCAAAGTTGTTTTGATTTGCATTTCTTTTATGTCCAGAGATGTCTAGCATTTCTTCGTGTGTCTATAGACCATTCTAATTTCCTCTTCAGAGAAATCTCTCCTTAAGTCTAGCCCACCTTTTAATGGAATAGTTGTTTCTTTGAAGATTTGTTTTGGAGAGATTCAATTTTATACCTGTAGATATATTTTAGATATGAGGCCCTTATCTGTTGTATGACTAGTGAAAATCTTCTCCCACTCTGTGGCTTTTTTATTTGAGTTGCTAGCTATGTCCTTTGCCATACAGAAGCTCTTCAGTTTAATGCAGTCCCATTTGTCCAAACTTTCTTTAATTTGTTATATTTCTGGGTCTTTATTAAGAAAGTTTTGACCTGTGCCAAGAAGACTTAGTGTATCTCCTATTCCTTCTTGTAAAGTTTTCAGCGTATCTGCTTTTACCTCATGGTCTTTGATGCATTTGGAGTTAATTCTGGTGCAGGTTGACATAGAAGGATCCAACTTTAGTTTTCTGCAAGTGCTTAAACAATTCTACCAGCACCCCTTGTTGAAGAGGCTGTCTTTCTTCCATCCTATTTTTTGACTTCCTTATCAAAGATTAGGTGGCTATGGGTCTGCGGGTTGATTTCTTGGTCTTCAGTTCTATTCCATTGGTCCTCAGGCCTGTTCTGGGGTACTGTTCCCCAGTATCAAGTGATTTTGATTACTATATCTCTAATAAAATCTAAAGTTTGGTATTGATATTCCCTCAGCACTGTTCTTTCTGCTAAAGATTGTTTTTGCTATACAAGGCCTTTTATTATTCCACATGAAACTTTCGATTGCGTCTTCTATTTCCTTAAAGAATGACATTGGGATATTGATGGGTATTGTCAGGATTACATTTTAACAGTGTTAATTCTTCCAATCCAGGAGTATGGAAGGTTTTTCTACTTCCTTCATTCTGCTTTAATTTCCTTTTTCAGATTTTTAAAGTTTTCATCATAAAGGTCCTTTAAATTCTTAGTTAATTCTTAAGTACTTTATTTTCTTTGAGTCTATTGCAAAAGGAGTTGCTTTCCTATCTCACTCTTCTTGTTGTTGGCATATAGGAAAGCAGTTGATTTTTTTTCACTTTTTTTGCCAGTTCTGGGCCTTGAACTCAGGGCCTGAGCATTATCCTCGGGCTTTCCTCAAGCCTAACACTCTACCACCTGAGCTACAGCACCATTTCCAACTTTTCTGTGTATGTAATACCAAAAAATCGAACCCAGGTCTTTGTGCATGCTAGGCAAGCACTCTACCCCTAGGCCAAATTCTTGGCCCTCAAAGCAGTTGATTTTTGAGGGTTAATTTTATACCCTGCTACTTTGCCAAAGTTTCAAATCAGCTCAAGCAACTTGGGAGTGGAGTCTATAGGGCTCTTTAAATACAGAATCATGCCATCTGCAAAGAGGGAGAGTTTCACTTCCTCTTTCCCTGTTTGGATCCCCTTTATGCTTGCATCTTGCCTTATTGCTCTGGCTAGGAATTCTAATATATTAAATAGGAGCGGAGAGAATTGGCATTCTTGTCTCGTTCCTGATTTTAGAGAAATGGCTTTAGCTTTTTGTCATTAAACATAATGCAAGCTATATGTTTGTCATATTTACAGCCTTTATTATACTAGGAATATTCCATGGATTCCTAGTTTCTTCAAAGCTTTTAGGATTAAGGGGTGTTGGATGTTGTCAAATGCCTTTTCTGCATCTATTGAGATAATCATGTGACTCTTGTCCTTGCTCCTGTTGATGTAATGAATTA
This sequence comes from Megascapheus bottae, assembly GCF_031878675.1. Taxonomy (NCBI): domain Eukaryota; kingdom Metazoa; phylum Chordata; class Mammalia; order Rodentia; family Geomyidae; genus Megascapheus; species Megascapheus bottae. The sequence continues at coordinate 77,840,633 of NC_143513.1, forward strand.
CATTAATTGATTTACATATAATCAGCTTTGCATCCCTGTGATGAATCCTGTTTGATCATAGTGTATAATTTTTTGATGGATTGTTGAAGATAATTCATCAGTATTTTGTTGAGGAGTTTTACATCAATGTTCATCAAAGAAATGGGTCTATAGTTCTCTTTCTTTGATGAGTCTCTGTCTGGAATAGCTGTGTTAAAATTTCAAAAGGAGGGGCTGGGAGTTTGGCCGAGTGGTGGAGTGCTTGCCAAACAGGCACGAAGACCCAGGTTCAATTCCTTGGTACCACATACATAGAAAAAAGCTGAAAGTCGTACTGAGGCTCAAGTGGTAGAACTATAGCCTTGAGAAAGTCCAGCAAAAAAAAAATTTTCAAAAGGAAAACATGCTGTCATGGAGCATGGAGGCTACTGCACTGAACCTGTCAGGCTTTGAAGACAGGGGGCAATGGAAATGTTAGGCAGTAAGGCTGGGAAGAAGTGTGAGCAGAAAGAAAATAATGGCAACAGATGCCTGCTTCCTAAAAGAGGTGATTATCGAGTCCATGAGAAAAAAAAAAAAGCAAATGCTGAGTCTATGTGTTTGTGAGGAGCAAACAGAAAGTAGAACAGTGATTGGCTGCCTGTTCAGAATGGTCCCTAGAGGTCGTAGAACAACAACAAAAGTCCATTAGCAACTATTCATGCAGTAAGAGAGTGCAGGCTGGCTGCGAAAGCTGAAGTGGTAGTAAAGCTCTGAAAGTTTGTAGCTGACAAAAAGCCATGCTGGATGCCATTATAAAAATACACATCTTACTGGACATCCAGAATAAATATATTCTAAAAACTAGGAGTCCTGTAAGCTTGGATGAAAGACGGTAAGTAGAAAGGAAGGAAAGGAGCCAGGCATCAGAGGGTCTCACTTGTCATCCTACTTACTTAGGAGGCTAGGCAGGAAAATCTATGAGACTCTTATCTCCAATTAACTACCAAAAAGTTGGAAATGGCACAGAAAAGCTCAAGGACAGTGCCCAGGCAAAGGGAGGGAAGGTGGGAGGAAGGGAAGGAAAGGAACCTTCTTCCCCTAGATACTCCTTGAAACACATAAAGAGGCATTCTGTCCTGTCCATAGCAGAATTAGCTGATCCATAACTGTATTTAAATATTTTGTGAGGTTGTAACATTAATAATATGTGTAAATATTTCTTATTCCACCAACAAAAGTGAAATACAGCTAGTGGATGGATCAGAAAGGCTATTGAATAATGGCTGGAAACAAAGTACAGCCAGGTATGAAAAGAAGATAGATCTTGTAAGTCTAGCTTATATCTTTCCTCAAAAAAGACTTAACTACCAAGTTCTGTGCTTGATATACTTTGGAGGGAAAAGATCCAATAAGAGTCAAAATGCAGCATATTTCGAGCGCAGTTTTCAGATAATAACCTTGGTGATACCAAGATGTTGATTTCTGACAAAAAATAGTATGGGGGTAGGTCACATATGGGAAATAGGGAAAGAATTCAGTTCTAAAAGAATTCACCGGAAGTCGCTGTTAGGATTTGTTTAAGTCTGTCTGTTATATCGAGTATACACACAGAGCTCTGTCCCAACTCATGCTCAGCTTACCACAACGACCAATACCACCATCTTCCTCCCCGCTGGAAAGAAGCTGAGGCTTCCGTCCATCACTGCCTGTGGAGCTTCAGACAGATGAGCAGCACTGCTGTCTCCAATTGTTCATCCGTAAAATGAAGATAAAGATGGGGATTGTTGAGGGGGTTCAGTGAGCTAACACATGTGAAGCAATAGAAGGCCCGTGACAGAAGACGTTGCTGGTGACCATTCTCTGAAAATTCTCTGCCCTGCTGTTACACAGGGGAAAGACAAAACTGGAAGCTGAAATGACCTTAGACAGGACCAGAATGACAGGGTGATGAATGCAAGCCATCGTACACCTAGGCCGAAGCCCTGTCTACCGCGTGCCTGCAAAGTGGTCATATTCCCCGCTGAGAGATGTATAAAGTGCTTATGAATCTTTAGGTCAGGAGAATGTGCGTTTAGAGGCTATGTGACTGACTGGGTCCAGAAATGTCAGTCAAGGACTGAATCGTGGAACAGATGCTTGCCTGTATTGATATTCTCTGAAGCTTAGAAGTACAGATTTAGACAAATAAGGAAAAGAAGAGGCTCAGTACAATGTCACTCAGAAAGTACTGATGGGTGAACTGTCTGTCAATTGTGGTAGCCAGAGACATGGTGCATCTGGAATCTTGGGGATCTGAGTGTGTTTATCTGAAGCCCAAAAGATAAGAGGATGTTTCTGTCACAGAATGAACAACAAACAGAAACAAAGACTTGCTCAAGTCAGCTAAGTGCCATGTGAAGATGGAAGTCTGCTCCAAGTCAACAAATAGTCTGGGAGCTTTGCTTACAAGAGGCGATTACCTGGTTTCCTCAGTCTTCAACAAATGACAACCGGCACAACATACTACTCTCCAGCAGGCGGAAGAAAGACAAACCGTGGCACAAAGCTGATTGTGACCAGCGCTCCATTTCAAAAAGATGGAAGCTGAAGCAGGAACGACACACAGTGTCGTCAGGCAGGGTCGGGAACAGGTGATGACAACAGCAGAGACAGTGGAAAAGGGCCTCTGAAGAACAGGAGGTCGTGTGACTGGAGCCAGGGAGTGGTGGGAAATTAGACTGCTTGTTTGAGGGCTCAAAAAAAAAAAAAAGAAGATGTGGAGGAATGGAAGAAGGAGCCCTGTTCTAGGTACCTGAAGGAGAAGTTGGGATTTCAGGTCTGATCAGGGAGAACAGGGATGGGACTGTCCCCTGGAAGAGTATCTGATGGTTCTTGCGTAGTGCAGGACCCAGTCACAGCGGTGGCAGAGGCCTCCGTGAGACTGGCAACATTCCTACTCTGCCCCCTGCAGATCGAGGTCTGGGAACAGGAGCAGCTGAGCCAGCCTGTGTGCTTTGACTGCTGCTGCATCGACCAGTCGCCCTTCCAGCTGGTGGAGCAGACCACCCTTCACAAGGCAGGTCCCCGCTGACTGCTCAGGGAGCAGAAGGGCTGGAAGGCGAGGTGTGAGCTGACCTGTGTTCTCCCCACCCAGACTCACACGCTCTTCTCACTCCTCGGCCTCCATCTTGCCTATGTGACCAGCATGGGGAAACTCAGGGGAGTCCTGGCACTGGAAGAGGTAATCTGAGGTGCTTTCTGAAAGTTTCTCCAGGAGAGCAAGACTGCAGAGCCTGTGAAGGCTACAGTCATTAAGGGGAGCAGGGGGCGGGGTGGGGGCTGCAGGTAGGAACCTGGATGGGCTAAACCAGAGTCACAGTGCATAGGCACAGCTTCTTGTCACGTGCCTGTTACTTCCGATTTGTATCTTTTCCCTTTCTTTCCTGTTGTCCATTTCTCCATTTCTCCCGCCTCCTGTTGCCTCTCAGTCTTCCATTCCTGTTTCCTCTTGTGTCTGTTCTTGTCTGTTTCTTTTCCATTAGCCCCATCTTTTTGCTTTTCCATTCTCAATCTCTTTCTTCTCCCTATCTTCCTTAGCTACAGAAGGCCATCGAGGGCCACACCAAATCTGGGGTGCAGCTCCGCCCTCCCCTTGCCAGCTTCAGGAGTACAACTTCAACCCAGAAGAGACCTGGGGGTCCACCCCCTCCTGCAGAGGGCTGGAGCCTGCCACAGGATGGCCCTGGATCCCTTGCAGCAGAGGACTTGGCTCCTGCCTCCCCAGAGACCCCTGTGCCACCCTCTTCCCCCGAATCCCCTCAGTCCTTGGCTCCACCCAAGGCAGAGGGAGAGCTGGAAGAGCTGGAGCTGGTAGAGAGCCCAGGGCCCGAAGAGGAGCTGGCTGACATCTTGCAGGGCCCCAGTCTGCGATCTACTGATGAGGAGGATGAGGATGAACTAATCCTATGACCACCAATCCCCTCCCGGGTCCTCCTCATGAGGTTTTTAGGGCCCAAGCCAAAGGGTACACTGGTGTGCAGCAGACTATCCCAGACTTGGAGAGCTTATACTATATCTTGTCCTTTCCAGGGACTGTTAAATTTCAGAGTGATCATCTTAAAGGAGGCATCTTGGGCAGGGAGGGTCCCCACAGAGAAGCAAAAGCCCCTTGCTCTCCCGTAGGGCTTTCTGGTTTTGCTTGCTGTGTGGATGGAGTCCCCAGCCCCCTCCCCTCCCCACAATTCCCAGGGTTCTTGACCCAGTGCTGTTCTGGCTTTGTCTGACTATCCTTCCATTTCAGTGGGGCAGGGGTGAAGGGAAGTCCAGAATGACTGTGGCCCACTGGAGGGGAATGTGGTACCACTGTGTGTCTCCACACTGTCCAGAGCTGCTTCTCTGGGACCCTAGACCCCTGTCCACCTATGCCGCTCTATTCTATCAGGACTGCTCCAGGTCAGGCTCATTTCTAGGGCAGGAGAAGCCAGCTGCACACCCCAGCCTCTGTCCTCGGCTTCAAGCACTAAAATGTGGATAAGACAACTGTCAGGTGCTGCTGCCTGGAAAAGACAAGGTGACTGAAGGCTCTACAAGGAAGGTGTGGGCTTTTATGGCCCAACAACGATGGCCATGTTGTACTGGCTGAAAGCCCTCCTGCTGCCCATCCCAGATTCGTGGTCCCTCATTACTTCCAGCTAGCCACAAGATCACACATCTCCCCTTTCCCCTCTGCAGTGACCCACTTGTCCCACTCTGCCCAGGAGCGATTCCAGCAGTGGCAGCTCCTGGGAAGAAGCAGGTTCCACCAGGCAGGGATCGCTCACACCCAAGGTCCTCCTAGAGTGGCCCCTCAGTCCTCCTGGGGTGGAGAGTCGGGTGCCCTCTTGGGGTGGCAGACTTGGGGCAGTCACAATCTTGTCCTCTCAAATCAGCATCAGGAAGAATGGTGGCTGTGGCCCATGCCATTAGCTTGTCTTCCACAGAAAGAGGGGCCATGTGCTCTGAGCCTTTGTACACACCCAGCTACCCGCCCCCCCCCCATGGTGTGTTGTTGTTGTTGTCATGAGGCTTGAACTCAGTGCCTGGATGCTGTACCTAAGCTTTTGCACCCAAGACTAGTGCTCTGCCACTTTGAGCACAGTGGCACTCCCAGTTTTCTGGTGGGTATCTGGAGAGTCTCATGGCCTTTCTGGCTTGGGCTGGCTTTGAATCTCAATCCTGAGATCTCAGCCTCCTGATTAACTAGACATATGCCACCAGTGCCCAGTCCTACACTCCGGGCTTTTTATTACTCCCTCCTTGGATACCTTGCTTAGTTCTGCAGTTGTGCTTTCCATTTAGCATTTTTTTTTTTTTTGCCAGTCCTGGGCTTGGGCTCAGGGCCTGAGCACCGTCCCTGGATTTTCTCAAGGCTAGGGCTCTACCACTTGAGCCACAGCACCACTGCTGGCTTTTTGCTATGTATATGGTACCGAGGAATCGAACCCAGGTCTTCGTGCATGCTAGGCAAGCACTCTACCACTAGGCCAAATTCCTGGCCCCTCCATTTAGCATTCTTATCCTGTCACTGTACACTGTACACTGTGTCTAGGCCCAGTGTCCTCTAAGCACCCCACCCCCCTCCAAATAAGACACTCACAGTCAGAGGATGCCACCACATTCTGTTTAGTGTCATTGAACACAGCCTCTGGCCCTTCCCAGCCTCTTCCCTTCCATCTCCCCAGGCTAAGAGATGTTGAGGCCTGGGCAGGATTGGCAGTGAGCATCCAAGCCCATGCCCACATGTATATAATCTATAATATTTATATATATATTTATATAGAATTCTCTCTGTAATATATGTCATAGAGTCTCTCTTGGCCTGGGGTGGGAATGTCACATTAAGAAAACATGCTAAGACTGGCCTTAAAAAAAATGGCTATTTCTCAGATCTGGAAGACAGAAGGTGGGATATGTAGGTAGGACAAGGAGAAGGTAATCTCATCCACCAAGATTCCCTCCTTAATAAATACAAGGATAAGAGGGAAGGGTAGGGGGATGGAAGGGAAGGAATGGAAGTTTGGATTTTCATTTAATAAAGTCAATTGAAAATGAAAGTGCACCCCCCACCCGTAAAAAATCATTTTCCAAGAGCGGTTTCATTCACAGGAATATAAAAACAGCTCTGCTCTAGAGCTGCTGTAAAACGTGCTGCACAGCCTTTAATCCCAAAGGAAAAGCAACCCTTCCCACCCACCCCAACAGCTTCTTCCTGCACATGCCCCACCCTTCCCCTTGAAATAGGCTAGAAGCAAACCCCCATGCACCCTGCCCCAGCACCAAAGAGGTGGTCCCTTTCTCCAGAAGATTCCAGAGTGGTCCTGGCTTGCTCCCAGGGTCTTCCCTCTCTCTTTAGAGTAGGGTGGAATGCCTAGCTAAAGGCAGGCTCCCACCTGACCTCTCTGAGGCCATGCACCAGTTGCTGGAGAAGCCAAGCCCCTGCTCAGGTGTGAACCCAACTAATCTTCAGCTCTGTTAGTACTCTTGCATAAGGGACCATTTGGCTTCCGTGAGAAAGGGAAGGAGGAAAGAAATCAGCTGTAGTCTGCCCTTCCTAACTCCCTAGGGCCCTGAGCAAAAGAGAACTGAAAGGAATAAACTCACTCACTAGACTGGATGTCCATTGTGATCTGGAGAAGGAACATGACACTGAGGGGATAAGACAAAGAGAAGATGTTTGCCTTGACAGGATGGGTGGGACAAGAAGAAGCAGATCCCCTGGGAGGAGGGCAGCATAAGCATGCAAAACCCCAGGGGCCTGTGGCAGGAGATGGGGGCCAGAGACAGTTGCCAGGATGGGCTGGCTAGCCCTTCCCTGGAAATAAGGCCCTGGTATGCAGAATCACGACACATTGCAAACAAGAGGTATCTGCTTCCGTTGGGGGCAGAATTAGATGAGGTAAGTCACTGTTTACCTACCTTGCCTTGTCACCTCCCCTCCGATATTCTCCCTTGGTTGTTTTCTCTTTCCCCAGGATCACCACATTGTCCCCTCCTCCCCTGGAGGCCTTGGGACACCTGCCTGGGTTGCACTTCAAGAGTGAGAATATGAGAGTATGAACTTGATGGACAGAAACATCCCCATCTCTCAGCTTCCTTTCAAAGCCAGGCTTGGCAGAGGGGAGGCATTTAGGATTCCTGACTGTAGTGGGACATGAGGCCTTGGTGCTGGAGCCTTTAGACAGATGAAAGAGGGAAACAGGGCCATGAGCCTTAGGCTCTGCCCAAAAAAACCAGAAAGGAGCTGCCACTGCAACAGAAGAGGCAAAATGTCCCCAACCCCTGCTCTCATGGACCCTCACTGAAGTACTGGGCGACTTGCTCCTCTTGTCCCCAGGTTCCACCGAAAATGAGAATGGAGACTGGATGTGGGCAGACATGCGCTTGCCACATAGCCAGCTGCCCTGCAAGGAAGAACAGGATGATTCTTTCTGCTTCTTCCACAGGGTGGTCTGGGGAGGAAGGAGGACACATCCTCAGAGCTGACAAAGGGCAGAAGAAACCAGTGCCCACTCTGCAAACCCCACTACCAGCCTAGCCCCACCAAGGTGGTGACAGCACCAGACCCCTCCTCCCCCCTGCTCAACCCTGAGTCCCCAAGAAGTTATAAAAAATGTAGAAAAGGCAAAGAGAAAAGTGTAAACAGCTCCAGAGAATTAGGGATGGGGGGGAGGCCGAGCCCTCACATTCCCCCCTCTGGTGGGGAAAGGGCATCCTGTGTCAATGTATCTGAGACTTGTCCCTACACCCTCCTAGGGGCCAGGCCCAGGCTCTTGGAGCAAGGGAGAGGAGAAGGGGGAAAAGGTGGCAGAGCTGGGCTGCCAGCCCTGCTGGGTCTCTTCCCAGATCCTTGGGATCCTCCTTTCAGCCATGGGATAGTCAAGATCCCAGAACAAGTGGCCATGTTTGTTCTCAGGCTCATCAACGGCCCTCTTGTCTCTGAGCAGGCCTTAAGACAAAGAATCATGCTTGTGCCCCCTACAAACCCCAGCTAATGCCAAGATAACTTCCTCCCTGGCTTCTGATAGCAGAAGCCAAATCCCCCGCTGAGTGCAGGCTATCCACTGTGGATGCAGACCTGCCCATCAAGCCATGCCTGAGCACTTGCCAAGCCATGTTCCACAGCCCCCGAGGTCTGCTTCTCACAGTGGGGATGAGCTGGGGCCACAGCCAGAGAAAACAGAGTCAGAAAAGCAAGAGTGAAATGGAGAAAGGAGGCATTCAGACAGCATAGCCAAGCTCCTGAAAGACGAAATCAGAGGATGAAGAACTGAGATCCAGTCTCCAGTATAGTCATGCCTGGGCACAGACCCGGGAGTCCGCAACCACCGCTCTTCTCCCACACAATGCCAGGGTTACAGCCATCTCATTGCCTGGGTCTCAGTTCCTAGACCCGTGGTTTCTCAGTGTAGGCTTAGATCAACCGCCCTGCTGGTCTTCTACTTTCTGGGCAGGCAAGGGCTGGAAGCTCCAGGTTCCCTGCTGTCTTCTGCCCAGGTTCAGCCCTGCTGCTGGGACAGGGAAGGGTGTGAGTTACAGCCATGCCCCTCATGAGGGAATGGGGTACAAGGAAGCTAGTTGTTGGCCTCGCACTCTTCCTCATCAAAAGACTGCACACCCGAGGATGTGACGTCAGACACCTTCCGGCTAAGAGCAGTGGACATTTCAGGGTCTTCTCGTGGGGAAAGAGATTCCAGGTCCCGACATCCTGCATCCTCTTCCTCCTCGGTGGTCAGAGGCCTCTTCTCCTCCTCAGCAGGGCCCATGGCCAGGTCCACCCCGCCCAGACCTGGTGCCCAGTTAGTGTCTCCCACCAGCAAAGGCGGAGGCTCTTGAGCAGAGTATCCTGATGCAGGCTGGGAAGGCCCCATGTCATGCAGGCTGGGCTGTGAGTCATCAAATGCAGGGCCAAGATAGGATCCTGTGGCTGGAGAGGCAATGAGGGACTGGTCACTGGCTTCCCAGGCATCTGAGGACCCCAGACAGTACATGCCCTGGGATACATAGGAGTGAGGCCAGCCATCCATGGGGGCTTGAGCGAGGGCATCTGTGAAGGGAATGAGGAAGGTAGGAGGGGGTCATAGGTCATTGCAGTACCCAGAGCCCACAGAACAGAGGCCAAGACACAGAGGGCACACAGACTAGGGAGAACATTGAAAAGCTGGGAAAAACAAACAACAAACAAACCATACATAACAGCCTTACAAGGACAGAGAAGAGAATATAGCTAGGAAGCCTGTTAGGCCCCAAGAGTTGCAATGTGGAACCATCTCTCACCCTGACTCTCCATCAGCTCCTGGTAATTGTCACTGTAGTTGCAGCCCAGTGGCTCCTGGGTGGAGTTGACACTCAGATCTTCACCATCCATGGAAGACCAGGCCATGAGTGTGGCCTCAGAAATAGCAAACTGCTCCATGACACCTAGGAGAAAGAAATGCAGTCACTACAGGATTCCTCCAAAAGACAATTCCATTGAAAAAGAATGCACATTGCTTAAATTGTTGTGAACTTTCTAGTAGCCAGACTTCAGAAAAACTAGATGTTTGGGTACAGAGGCTCAGGCCTATAATCCGAGAAAGTTGTTAAGACCCATTTTAGCAAATAAACTGGACATAGTAATTTATGTCTGTAATCTCAGATAGCATAAATAGGAGGATCACTTTTCAGTAACAACTCCTCCCCTCTTGCCAGGCACCGGTGGCTCATACCTGTCATCTTAGCTACTCTAGGGACCACAGTTTGAAGCCAGTCCAGGAAGGAAAGTTCTGGGGCTGTTCTAGCTAATTAACAACCAAAAAGCTGAAAGCGGAGCTGTGGCTCAAATGGTAGAGTGCTAGCTCTGAGTGGAAAAAAAAAAAAAAAAGCTCAGGGACAGTGCCCAGGCCCTAATTTGAAGCCCTAGTACCAGTCAAAACAAAACAAAAAACAGCAGACGCTCCCATCTAAACAATAATAATAACTTGTGGCAGGGTGCTTAGTCATCCAATGGGAATTCAAATTCCTATACTGCCAGAAGAATAAATGAATAAAATAAAATGAGAAGTACAATTAATTTTTAAAATGTACCACAACTAGTTACCTCAGTATATATCAAAGATTCTTGTGTCAACAGATAACCACTATAAAGCTTAGTGAGATCTTTTGTATTCTTTTCTTTCTTTGAAATCTGGCAGGTCTTCAATAGAGCACGCCATCACTGGGATGAGAACAAATTCTAATGTCCACAGGGACCATTGGCTACTGTACTGGACAGCACAGCCTTTGTTTATGCTTGAGACAAAGCAAAGCTGTGGGGTACTTTCTAGAAGGTCAGACTTCCTAGATGGACTCCTAGAGGAAAGAATTAAGAATCTTCTGAGGGTATCCTAAGGAGCTCAAGTTAAAGATTTCCGAAAGTTTGGTGGTTTTTTTAGAAATGGAACCTAATTGGAAGAAAGCAAAGGTAGTTCAACAGAGGATCCCTGAGGGATTCCTAAGGACCCGTAGGTTCACAGTAAAATAAAAATCGGAAGCTCCAGGGATGGGAAGAGAAATGGGGTGCATTACAACAGCCAAAAGAGCCGTGAGGCCCTTATTCTGGTCAAAATCATGAGTAAATTAAAGCTGAAGTTGTTACTGCCTTGTGTTATGTATCTGCCTCCCTGTCCTGCTGCTATTTTCTCTACTACCTGTACTGCCAGACCTGTCTGTCCCTCTCCCTAGGTATCTTATTGAGATCTGCTGCTAGCCCTGCACTCAGTACTCCACACGCCTGCGCTGGAGTCTAGGGTTCATCCTCTTCTGTAGAGTTCCACCTCATCTCCACATTCCCTTCATCACTAGTGATGGACACAGTAATGTAACCAGTGAGTGAATTCATGACAGCAGATGCCAACAGACAGGCCTAGAGAACAGCCCTAGTATCTTTCTTTCGCTTCTAGAAACATGAGTAGAAGCAAAGCCTTTATTTATTTATTTTATGTTATTTTTTGGCCAGTCCTGGGGCTTGAACTTGGGGCCTGGGCACTATCCTTAAGCTTTCTCAAAGTTAATGCTCTATCACTTGAACCACGGCACCACTTTCAGCTTTTTTCTATGTATGTGGTACCAAGGAATCAAACCCAGGGCTTCATGAATGCTAGGCAAGCACTCTACCACTAGGCCACATTCCTCGTCCAGAAGCAGAGCCTTTTAAAGCCATAGCTCCTACGCTACTAGGACAGGCCTGCACAGTAGCCAAGAAAGCATCTGGAACTGGTGGATTCTTGTGAAACCATATTATTTCATTTTCTGGAGTTATGAGGGCATTTTTTTTAGAATGAACAATCAAAATGCTTAAAAATGAGAGATTGTGGGAAATGCAAGAGATGGAGATTGCTACGTAGAAAAAGCCAGTCCTGCCACAGGGGAGCCCATTGAAGGGTGAGTCTCTGACCACCCCCAAAAATGAATCTCTTAAGGACCTGGGTACAAGTACCTGCTAGGAAACGCGCCTCCTTCTCGCCATCGCTGAGGTCAGAGTAGGCATCTGTGTCCCTGCGCATGGCCTCGTGGCTGTGCTGTGGCTGAATTGCTGGGGTCTTCCCCCAACCCTGCCACTCGATCATGTGGGCCACCCGGCCCTGTCCCATGGCTGTAGGCTTTGTCACGTGGTCCTTCATACTCCTTGAGATCCCTAAGGGGCCAGACGGACCCACATCCTCCAGATTAACACTCAGTACCCATAACCGCCCCTCCCCATGCTCCCCATCCCAGCCTCCCACCGGACTCCACCTCATAGAGAAGACAATACTGACAGAAGGGGCAGATGAGGCAAGGCTACAGAATCTGAAGAGTCAAGACTTGAACCAGGGGCCTGTTAGCATTTCCTACTAGATGCAGCGCCCGGCCAAGAGTCTCACCTGAGAATGATGACTTAGCCAGGGCCCCAATGCCATAGGCATTAGAGTTCCGCTTAAGCTTCGGAAGGATGGATGTGGTGTCCTCCATGGAGAGCTAGGAGAGGGAATGGAGGGAGAAAGGAAGGGGAGTAAGAAGATCCAGGGTGTCTTATAGATGGCCTCTTTGCCATGGCCTCGGGGAAGAAGGATACAGAGAAGGGCCAGTGAAAAGAAAAAACACAATACCCGTGTCCTAAGTGGGTATATGCCCACCCGACTTTGAGAAGTGGAAAATAGGGAAAGCACAGTGCCTGCTGGAGTCAGGCAGAGCCATGTCCCAGAGTGGCCAGGGAGAGAAAGGAAGAGAAATGGACAAAGGAGAGCCGAATCAGCCGGCAGCACTCACATTGATGCCGTCCCAGGAGAAATCCGTTCTCGTTTGCTGTAAGAGAGAGGAAAGGGAATGGTATCCCAGAGACTTCCAGAAGTCTATCAACCCCACCTTCCTCGGAGGAACCACCGGAAGGGTGCCAGGTGATGCAGGCTTTCCTGGGGATCTCAGTGTGCACGGTTGGATGTGTATTTCCAAGAAAAGCCAGCAGCCATGGAATAGAAAAGGATCTGTCTGAAGGAGTGTTTGGGATGTGGCCATGGAAGGCAAAGATCAGGCAGCCAGAGACTTCCAAGATTTTTTTTTCCTGGTGGTTCCTTTGGCAGCGGGGTGGGGGAGCTGCTCAGAGAGCCTCACCTCGGTAGAAGGCCGATGGAGGCTGCTGCCATGCAGAGAGCTGGTGCTATCGACGTTCATCTGATCGACATCCTTCAGGCCCTTCCAGTCCACTGCAATCACCTCGTTCCCTGAAGGAGACAGATAGTTAGTTCCCCCTTGCTCTTTCCTATAGGGTGCCAGGCCTGGTACTGAGCTGAGCCAGCCACACCCTGTCCCTTCTCTTAGCTGCCAGACCCTCTTCTTATTATCCATTCCCTTCGCTACCCTGGCTGTTCCCAAATTTGGGGTGAGGAAAATAATCATGCTGAGCCGAAACACTGGGTTTTCTCAACTGAGAAAGTTGAGCCAAAGTTTTTCCTGGCCTTTCATATTGTTTCTCTTTACATTGGAGGGAGGAGGGTAGCGGGCAGAGGTTGGGTTCAACAGAACAGCAATTCTCCATTCTGTCCTGAGAAGTCTTTTCTGGGTTCCATATAGGTCTAGACTTTCTTTTTTTCAATATCAGTTCTACAAACAAGGCCAGGACATCTCTGGAAGGTGCTTCTCTGTGCCTGGGCTTCATAGTACTTGGGAGTGACAGGTGGAGATGAACGTGATAGGGCCTGCCAAGAGGAGCTCTTGGTGGAGACGGAGGCAGGATGGAGGTGACAAGGAATTGAGTCTGCTCCCCAAAGCAGTGAGAGCAGAGCGGATCAGATGGAGACTTAGGGAAGATGGAGGATGAAGAGGGGAGGGAAACGAGGACTTTGTGAAGTAAGAGTTATAAGAACAGGAATTCAAACATAGAGAAGACAGAAGACAATGGGAGGAATAAAAAGGGCTGACCAGAAAAGCCAGAGGCCGGGGGAAGGACTTCCACACTGAATAGAGAGCTTGCCTGCTCACGCATGGAAATCCTGATCAGAACTTCTGGGGTAGTTAGAGAATTCACAGATCCAACCACAGTGTTTGCCCTTTGCCCTTATAGACAGGCACCACACCTGACGCGCTGTGATTCTAGGTTTGGGGGGTCACAGGTCCTTCTTCCAACAGGGTGCCCTAAATGGGGTGCTGGGCAAATGAAGGCATTCCAGGCTGGGCAGGTGCAAAAGGAAGGAAGGGATGGCTCTGCTCTGGAGCCCGCAGACAGACACGGACGCGTGAGACAGGGCCTGTGGCTGGGAGGGGAGGCGAGGGCCTGGGCGGGGGCGCAGAAATCAGCCACGAACCACCCCTGAGAAGAGGGGGGGAGAGGGGTGGCGGCCCTGGAGGAAGACCGGGCAGAGAGGGGGCGGAGGGGGTGGAGGTGAAGGCCGAGGCGAGGGGTCTCCGTGGAAATACCGCGCGCCTCAGGCCGGAGAGTGGGTTTGTTTGTACGAATAACACGAAAGATTCTCCCAGCCTGAGGTCGCGGGCGCGTGGGAGGGAGGAGCGGGGTCAGGGAGGGGAAGTGGGGAGCCGGGGAGACAACTGGGTTGAAGTGCGAGGCAGAAAGAGGGTCGTGGGTGCGTGGGGAGGGGAGCAGGGGTGGCGGGGGGGGGGGGGCGCGCGGCTCGGGACCCCGCGCCGCCGGCAGGTGCGGGCGGCCCCACCCTCCGGCTCGGCCAGCGCCCGCCCGGCGCCCTCCCTTGGCCCCCCGACCCCGCCCCACCGCCGGGCCCCGACCGCCCCCGCCCCGGGGGAGATGCACGTGAACAAAGCCTCCCGGGGGTGGCGCGACGCCGGGAGCGGAGGGCGGCGGGAGGGGAGGGCGGGGGCAGAGCGCACGAGCCGGCCGGCGGGCGGTGGAGGTGGGGGCGCCGAGCCGGCTGGGGCCGCGCGAGGGGCGTCTGGAAGAGGGGCTGCCCCGAAATGGGGCGGGGGGGAGGGGGCAGGGGGGAGGACGGAGGGGAGGGAGGGTCGGGAGTAGGGCAGGAGACCCCAGCCCAGGGCGGCAGACGGGTGGACGGACCGGGAGGAGAGGGGCCGCGCCGGCAGGGAGGGTGGTGGGGAACAGGGAAGGACCCGGAGGGGTGGGGAGAAGAGGAGGACGGGGAGGTGGAGAGGAGGGAAGGACCGGGGAGATGGGGAGAAGGGAAGGACCGAGGAGAAGGGAAGGACCCGGAGGGATGGGGAGAAGGGAAGGACCGAGGAGATGGGGAGAAAAGGACCCGGAGGGATGGGGAGAAGGGAAGGACCGGGGAGAAGGGTAGGACCCGGAGAGATGGGGAGAAGGGAAGAGCCTAGAGGGATGGAGGGAATGGAAGGACCGAGGTGATGGGGAGAAGGGAAGGACCGAGGTGATGGGGAGAAGGGAAGAGCCCGGAGGGATGGAGGGAATGGAAGGACCGAGGTGATGGGGAGAAGGGAAGAATCCGGAGGGATGGAGGGAAGGGAAGGACCGAGGTGATGGGGAGAAGGGAAAGGACCCAGAGGGATGGAAGGAAGGGAAGGACCGGGGAGATGGGGAGAAGAGGATCCGGAGGGATGGGGAGAAGGGAAGAATCCGGAGGGTTGGAGGGAAGGAAAGGACCGGGGAGATGGGGAGAAGGGAAGGACCCGGAGGGATGGAGGGAAGAGAAGGACCCGGAGGGATGGGGAGAAGGGAAGGACGGGGAGATGGGGCGGAGAGGTGGAGAGGAGCGAGGACGGAGCGCCGCGGCTCCGGCAGGAAGGAGGCCGGCGAGTGAGGGCGCGGGCCGGGCGGGCGCGGACCGGGGTCCCCGGGGCCGAGGACGGGGTGGGGGAAGGGCCCTGCCCCCCGGCCCGGCCCGCGTCCGGCCGCCGTACCCACCCACAGTCCGCGAGCCGATGCAGCCCATGGCTCCGCGCTCCGAGCCCGGCCTCGCCGGCTGGGGCGCGCGCCGGGGGCGGGGGGGAGCGGCGGGAGCTGCGCCGCCGCCCCAGCCGCTCTGCAGCGCCGCGGCCGTCTCCGCCCGGCTCCGCTCCCCCTCCCGCCCCTCCCTCCCCACGGCAGCCGCCGCCGCCGCCCGCCCCCCCCCTCCCCGGGCTGGGCTCGCGGCGATGGGGAGGGGGCGGCCCGGGGATTGGCTGCGCCCGGAGCTTCCCCGCCCTGCAGCCCCCCGCGCGCCCCGCACGCCGAGTTCCCCGCCTGGGGTCCCCGGGGTGGGGGCGCCCCGGCGAGGTCACCCTGGGGTACTGGACTTGGGGGGGCGCCGGGGGGAGGAGGGGAGCGGAGCCGGGGCCGCACTCGTGTGTTTCCTCCCCGGCGGCCTCCGGGGCGCGCGCCGGGCGTGACGGGCTCTGCGCCCCGCGCTCTCCGACCGCGGGGGACGCGGGCCGGTTTCCCCACCACCACCACCACCACGCCGGCCCGAGCAGGGGCGGGGAGGGGGTGGAGAGGCGATCGCTCCTCCGATCAGAACCCAGGCCGGCCGGACACAGTTCCAAACCCACCCAACTTTTCTCAGCCTCGCTCCCCGGGGAGGAGCGGGAGCGCCGTGGCCAGCCGGCCGTCCAGGGTGGGGTGGGGTGGACGGCGCCCACCGCTCCGGAGCGCGCCCGGGCCGGGGCGGCACCCGTTAGCAAATGCTAATGTCGGGCGAGCCGCGCCCCGCAACGGGGCTGCGTGGCCCCCGCGCCCTGCGGGAGGCCAGCGGGTCACATTTACTTATGAAAAGGAAGCTACCTCCGGTGGAATTCCGAGTGAAAACCTGGGAACAAAGAGTCCATTTTCTACTGATATCACACACAAAAAAAAGCCTCACACCTCTTCCCTAGAAAGCCACCCAGGCCCTCCCGGGGGACCCCAGGTCCAGAGGCTTTGAGGGGGTGAAATGGGTGGGTTTCTAACTCAGGAACCAAAGCTGAGACTCGTGGTCGAATTCCAGATCCCAGGAGTGAAATGGTGGAGGGGAAACTGACTTTCGGGCTAGGTATTGGAAAACATTACTAAGTGTACGTCTGTAAAATCCTGGAGGGGAAGAGAGAGTCATCAGTTACAGGCCTGTAGATTTTTTTTTTAATTTCATTAAATTGAATATAGTTTATGGCATGCGCCATACTTCAACGGTGGAGAGACTTGCTATTCTTTCTCCTGTATCTACCAGTGTTGATTACACCACGAGAAAGAAATGTTACATCGTTTCAATACTCTTAGAATACATTGTCTAGCTGCAAAGGAGAAAAAAAATAGGGATGGCAATTAAAAAAAAAAGAGGAATAAGGAAGGAGGGAGGGAGGGAGAGATATAACAACTAAGAATGGCCTCTAGTTCTCCAGCCCTCTCCCTACCAAACCCCTTATTTAAGCAGAGAAGTGTGGAGTTCATGGGCCACATGACCTTACTGTTTATGTCTTCCCACACTAACTGCTCTCCCTTACATATTTGTATTTTACGCCATTTACCATACCATGATCCAAACATGGGCACAACCTACTTCTGTGGTAGCCTTTGCACAGCAATATAGGGCTAGATCTATCCAAATGATTTAAATCAAATTAACATGAGAGATTCCAGATCTTGCAACCCCTGTCCTATCTCACATTTGTTCTGAAGGTATTTCCAGCACTAAAGCAGAATATCTTGAGCTCAGTGCACATCAGCTTTCTTCCAGCCACTTTTCTCCATGTAGACATTCTTTCATTTTCCTTCCCACCTTCGGAGTTCCAGTGGGAATCTGAACAATTGTCCTGGGGGACAATTTGATAGTACTAACCAACCAAACCCCCAAATCCTTAATATAGGCATTGCTTTGGTAGTTGTTTCTAAACTCTGATACAACCAAATCATTCTATTCTAAGGAAATTAAAATAGAATGTGGGGCCCTGGAGTGTGGCCTACTGGTAGAATGCTTGCCTAGCATGCACAAAGCCCTAGGTTCAATTCCTCAGTACCAAATACACAGAAAAGCCAGAACTGGTGCTGTGGCTTAAGTGGTAGCTAGCCTTAAGAAAGCTCAAGGGTAGTTCGCACAGGCCCAGAATTCAAGCCCCAGGATTGGCAAAAAAAAAAAAAAAAGGAAAGAATGTGGACCAGAATTTAACCCAAGGAATTGATTGTATCATACTAGACAATTAAATTTGAGGCCACGTCTACAGTAAAATAATATGCAGCCATTAGTAATATTTTATCATTGTGTTGATGTAGAAAATGATGCATGCTATACTATGGTATTAAAAAGCAAGCTATAAGAATTAGAATACACTAATTTTTGCTTAACACACACACATTCTTCCTGCCTTTCAGCTGCCTTTGCATCTCAAGTAATTTATGGAATTTCCCAAGGAAAGCCTGTTTTACAAAGCTCCAACCCAATGCATCGTTTACAATTTGATCCTCAGCAAAATCATATTAATTGGAACTTTCCCAAAGTCTAAAAATACAAGACTTGGACAGAATGTTTCTGTATGGCACTGGTACTTCTAATGGGTCTCCTTAGGGACAGAGTCCCAAGGTGAAATTGAGCCTCTCTTCTTCTCTGTTGTGACTGATACATGTCTCTGTCTCCTGTGGTAAGTACTTGCACAAAAGGAATCATTTGAATCCAGTGGGCAGTACCGTTCATGATGTGATTTTTTCCCTCAGATCCATGAACAGAATGAAGATTCTATAACCTTAGGCCGGAAGAATTGCATCTCTGTATCCACCAACCTGTAACTGAAATGTGTTGTTTATCTCAGTTACCCACATCTCACAGCAAACTACAATAGTCTTAGAAGCACTGGATTATGTCTTTTATTACTATCAAAACCAAAGATTTGATACTACAAGACAATGCTTGTAGAGTTGGTTTTTTTTTTGGGGGGGGGGACAGTCCTGGGGCTTGAACTCAGGGCCTGAGCACTGTCCTTGGGCTTTCTCAAGGCTAGAGCGCTACCACTTGAGCCACAGCACCACTCCAACTTTTTTCTGTGTATATGGTACTGAGGAATCTAATCCTCTTTGTGCATGCTAGGCAAGCATCTACCACTAGGCCAAATTCCCGGCCTGTTTTTTTTTTTTTAACACCATTAATTATGTTTATTATCTAAATATTATGATAATTTTGGACCTGCCTTTACCTCTGTGAAAGCCTTTCATAAGAATCAGATATATTACTAGATCATAATTCAAAAATAACTATGGATTTTCATACATGTTTTATTTCACACATTTAATATTATTCTGAGAAGCAAACATGGTTCTTACCCTGGCAATGAGCTTTCCAGATTGCCAAAGGGGGTCAGGGCACAAAACAACTTCAGAATCCTTAAAGTATAAAAAAACACAACTGGTGGAGAAGCTTCTCATTTTTCAGGGGATTAATCTTATTCATAATCACAATCAAATGATCCAGTGAGACACTGGAGTCTTCAAGAGTGACAGAAAGTGCTTCCTCTCATTTTCAAGACTGAGAAAGAGTAGTACAGCTCAAAGGGGACCTTACCTCCATGTTCATCTCAGCCAATAGAGACATAGCTCCTAAACCCCACAGTTCAGTATCTATTTTGTTTTCAAGGGAGGCATTATTAGATCACGGTGGAGAAGTTCCACTGTGCATTTGATCCACAGTGTCATATAATTTTGAAGACTTTTTTTGTTGACTTTTTGTTCCCTTTTTTAATACCATTCACTTCTAAATCATTTTGACTTGGTATTCACCTTGTCCAAAATTAGTATTGCTACTCCTGGTTGCTTCCATTTCCTTGGAAATTTTTTTTTTCACTTTAAGGTGTTTTTTTGTCTTTGTCATTGAAGTATTTCTGATAGGTAACAGGTAGGTTTGTATTTAAATTCAGTCTACCCACAGGTATCTTTGGATGGGATATTTGAGAACATTAATGCTTATTATTAGTATTGAAGCATATATACTAATTCCTGCCAATTTGCTCTTATTGTATATGAGTCTTCCTTACTCCTTATCTTCTAATCTAAGGAGATTCATTCTTTGCTGTATTTTCATGATTTGGTTCGTCTATCTCTTCTGAGTTGGATTCCTTTAACTATTTTCTGCAATGATTTTTAGTGGTCATGAATTCTTTATGTTTTGTTCATCATGGACGGTTTTTATTTATCTTTCTATTATGAAAAATAGCTTTCCTAGGCAGCAATTTCATTTCACAGTTATTTTTAGAGAGTGCAACAGATTTTATGCCCTGTGCTTTTAAAGTTTCTGTTGAGAAATCTGATTCTAAAGGATTCACTTTGCTAGTTGACTTTTCTCTTGCAGCTTTCAATTATTTTTCCATCTATATGACCATAATATAATATGGCTTAGATAAGTCGTTTATTGCTCTTTTTGTTTGTATTTCTTTTTTTTGCCAGTCCTGGGGCTTGAACTTGAAGGCCTGAATCCTTTCCTTAGGCTTCTCAAGGCTAGAGCTCTACCACTTGAACCACAGCACCACTTCTGGCTTTTTCTATGTGTATGGGACTGAGGAATCAAACCCAGGTCTTCGTGCATGCTAGGCAAGAGCTCTACCAGTAGGCTAAATCCCCAGCCCTTGTTCAGATTTCTAAAAGCTTATTGTACCTAAATGGACATCTCTCAAGATTTGGCAAGCTTTTCTGCCATTACTTTATTGAATGTTTTCTATCCCTTTAGCTTTCACATCTTTCTTCTATGCTCATCATTTATGTTTGGTCTCTTAAAAGTGATGCCCTCTGAGGACTTGCACGATCCATTTATATCTTTATTTTTTGGTTTTTTTTTTTTTTTTTTGCCAGTCCTGGGCTTGAGCTCAGGGCCTGAGCACTGTCCTTGGACTTTCTCAAGGCTAGAGCTCTACCACTTGAGCTTCAGCACCACTTTCGGCTTTTTTCTATGTATGTGGTACTGAGGAATCGAACCCGGGTCTTTGTGCATGCTAGGCAAGCACTTTAACCACTAGGCCAAACTCCCGGCCCCTATATCTTTATTTTTTACCATGAAACTTTTAGGTTTTTTATTAGCTTACATTAGTTATATGGCAGTAGGAGAGGTTTCAGTTCCATATTTACTTTATATTTCCACCAATTTCATCTCCTATGTTATTCTCCCTTTCCCTTTCCCAAAACAGTTTCCACTGACTTCATTGTTCTACTTTCTTTCATGATTGCAAACAATCTGCTTCATTGTCTTTTTGTTAGCCAATGTCCTTCCTGCTAGTACTGACAGAACCTATTTCTCTTGCCCTGACTTGCCATCCCTTGACTGATCAACAGCTTTCATCTAGGCTGTTAATGCTGTCTCATTCTTTTCTTTCTTTTTTATCTTCATGTGATTTTTCTATTACTTCTCCTATGTCTTCAAGTCATGGTAGTGTGTCTTTGAGTGATTCGGTCTATTGGCTACACTTTCAAAAAGGGTTTTCTAATTTGATTTATATCACTTTTCCAGAATTTTCCTTTTTTCCCCAAGATTTCTATATCTTTATTGAATTCTGCAGTCTTTCTTATTTCAGTCAAATGTTTATTTTATTCTGAGTTCCTACAGTGTGTGCATATGTCCTCTTTAATTTCATTTAAACAAAATCATTCTTTTGAATTATTTGTTATTTCATCCACTTCATTTTCTTTTTTTTTCTTTTTTTTTTTTTTTTTTTTTGCCAGTCCTGGGCTTGAGCTCAGGGCCTGAGCACTGTCCTTGGACTTTCTCAAGGCTAGAGCTCTACCACTTGAGCCTCAGCACCACTTCCGGCTTTTTTCTATGTATGTGGTACCAAGGAATCGAACCCGGGTCTTCATGCATGCTAGGCAAGCACTTTAACCACTAGGCCAAACTCCCAGCCCCATCCACTTCATTTTCATAAGACTCCATTCTTGTGAAGTTGTTATCTTTTAGGAGTAGTCATGGTGCTTTGTATTTTCTTTCATATTTCTCATATTCCTGTTGACTTACATGTCTGAGATCAAGTCATTGGTTCAGAGTATTTTTTAAAGGTTTTCATTAACATTCATTAGTTGTACATACATATATGTACCCAGATTCAAACTTCTCTGTCTCTGTCTCTCTCTGTCTCTCCCTTCCTCCTTCCCTCCCTCTTTCTCTTTCTATCTCTCATCCCTTATTTGGGAATTTCAAACACTTGGAACCTTTCAGTTCAAATATTTGCAATGCTCAGCCAGTGGCAGCATGGCAGGGTACCATTTCTCACCACTGACTCTGGGGAAATATCTCAGTAGATAAACATTCACTCACATTAGACCTGATCCCCAGGAATACTCAGATGGAAGAATACTAGCTGGAGTCCCCCTGGTGTTGGTGCCATAGTGGGTTGAGGCTAAGGCTATTGAAAGGCCAGTGGTCTGCTTCTGTGGGGCTTTCACTTTAAAGGCTTCTGTCTGTGCTAGGAGCTTCTACTGTCCACCAGAAGCTTTGCAGCTTTTGCATTAGAATGGCTCTCACTTTGCTCCCTGGGCCCCTGATTTGTGCCCCCAGGAGGAGCAAGCATCTAAGCCTTACATCAGACAGTGGGAGAAGGAAACCGGGTACTGGATTCCACAGTTACAGTGGAAAGCTGAGACAATCTGCTATTCTTCTCAGCGCTCCAGAGGGTGGTCATTCTGCCAGTCATCCTCCTTTCCAGAGAAGGTGGCACCGCTGCCCACTGTACCCTCTTCTTTCCGAGCTCCCTGCTGCTTATACTTGTCTTTGGGTCCATCTCAGACCCTGTCCTTTCCCCAGCCGCTTCTTGTAGCCAGACTCTTGCAGGGTCATCCAAAGTCATGATTGTTTCTTGTTTTTACATTCCTCGAGTAGTTCATTCTTGACCAATAGGCTCCCTTTAGGATAGCACCTCACTCTAATTCTCCTCTCCAATGCTAGCCTGGCCTGGATGGGTCAAAGTCATTGTATCAAATCCTCCACTGGGCTTGAGGCTTATGGGAGAAGCAAGACTATTCTGCAGCTAGTTTTGTCGGTCTGTTTTCAAGCTGCCTAGCTTACCACGTGGTGGTAATTTCACCTTTTTCCTCTTATGGGGAGCCAGCATTAGAACTGCAGACTCTTTCCTTCTTTATTCTGTTGCCTTTCTATGTCTTTGTACTTTTTAGCTGTTCTAGCCTTCCTTCATAGTTTCCAGTGCTCTTCCCTTTTCTATCTTTTTTTTTTATCACCATGATATTTTTCATTCACAGAGCTAAGTGAAGAAAGCTTCTGTTCTGCCTTGTACCCTCCCTAGAGCCTGATGATTTATTTTTACTATGAAGTCTTATCTGCCTGAAACGTCCTTTCCTTGCACTGGTCACTTTTCTCGCTGGTGCCTTCAATATATAATGGGTAGATGTGGCTCCAGTTTGTCATCCAGTCCATAGAGAAGATAGTTTTCTGATGAATAAAGAGCAGTGGACACACTGGGCATTATTTGCAGTTACAAGTAGAGATCAAATTTCTTGCTATTCTTTCCCAGACAAGGAAAATCTGTCTCTCAGATTTGGACAGCCATACAGGTAGATGATGATTGAACTCTGACTTAAATTACACACACACACACACACACACACACACACACACACACACACACACAGTTGACTGTGGGGTTTGAACTCAGGGCCTGGTCACTGTTCTTGAGTTCTTTTGCTCAAGGGTAGCACTCTACTACTTTGAGCCATAGCACTACTTCTAGTATTGTGGTAGGTAATTGGAGATAAGAGTCTCACCGACTGCTTCTGGAAACTTGCTTTGAACCCCTATCCTCAGATCTCAGCCTCCTGAGTAGCTAGGAGCTACCACCATCCACCTAGTAGCAGAAGATTTTGAGTTCAAAACCAGCTTGAGCTTCGTTGGATACTCTATTTCAATTTTTTTTAAAGCACTTCAGGTCTTATTCTTTGACTACCATTCTTTTCCATATTTCATTAAGCTTCCTCAATAATTCTATTAGATTTTTTAAATGGTTTCCATTATGACATTAAGAATGTAAAAATAAACCCATCCCTGATCCTTTCTTTTTTTTTTTTTTTTTGCCAGTCCTGGGCTTGAGCTCAGGGCCTGAGCACTGTCCTTGGACTTTCTCAAGGCTAGAGCTCTACCACTTGAGCCTCAGCACCACTTCTGGCTTTTTCTATATATGTGGTACCAAGGAATCGAACCCGGGTCTTTGTGCATGCTAGGCAAGCACTTTAACCACTAGGCCAAATTCCAGGCCCCCCTTCCCCGATCCTTTCCTTACTTACAATACTGATAAACTTCTTGCTGATGCAATAGAAGAAGAACAACTTTTTGAGGGAATACATCTCATGTTATGTGATATTACCACAGTAGAATTAAAAGGAAAAAAAAAAAAGAGACCATTCTTCGCTCTAACTTAGGAGTTCTAGAACTATCTTTTTCATTCTTTGTGTTTAAGAATGGGTGTGTAATTCTGGCCTATGTGTTCAGGTCCTTGTTTGGTTTAGGTTTTGTGTCTGTGATAAGCTGATGATAACAAGCCATTACATTCTTGAGTAGGTATCCACCCACGAGCTGTCATTCAGCTTGTCAATCACAATTATCCTGCCTCAAGTAGATCTATCTCAATGGCACAATCTGAAGGAGACTGTACACTTTGAACTTTTAGGTGCCTCTCTTTAAATTAAAGAATGATTACATATAAAATATGCATTTGTTTTTTTTAACTTAAAAATCCAAAGAAAAAGGGCATTTATCACTCTAGTCCTAGGCTATTTATATTTTGGTGTATCCTCTTTTAAATATCTGTGTGCGTACATATGCAATGAGTGACTAGTGGTGATAGAGGTTTAGTGAAAGTATAACATCATGTTAGGGGAAGGAATGCAGTTCCTTTAAGGTGGGAGCTGGAACTTGCCATTTGATCTTTCTCCTTGTACTCAGGTTCCTTCACAGCCAAGCTCCTAAAGGAGCTATTAACACTTCCTTTCTCCAATTCCTTCCCACCATGGAATCCCTTCTTTACCAAGCAGCACAATTTCTGGGTCATACTTGAAGTTCATTCTCATTAACTCTAAAATGAGCCTGGACCAGAGGACTGTGTATGTTTTCTTCAGTCTAAGTGTATGGGTGCAGGCCCAGAGTTGGTAGAGTCTAATCCAGGAATGGAGTGTGTAAATACCACAGAGTAAGAGACACAAGGAAGTCAAGAACAGATGTCAGGGTGTGATTGAAATGGCTGACCAAAGAATTGAAGTTGCCAGAGGGCCTGAGGGGAGTAGGTTTAAAGGAAAGCATGCACAAAGCGTAGGTCTTCTTGGATCCAAGGTTATTCCAGTAAAGGTAAAGAAGGGGAATGAGCTGGAAAATGGTGGAGGGGGGAATGAGGAGGTTGCTTGGAGAAAAGAAAGATTCAAATTAAGATAGTGATAAGTGAAGTAAGTCAGGCCCAGAGACGAAGGATTCATGTTTTCTCATATATGTGGAAGCTAGATTTAACTTACAAATTCCTAAGTATGTTGCATGGTTTGCAAGTGTATATAAATTTATTAACTGAAATATGGTAGGTTCAAGGGTAATCTCAAATACCAAAATTCAAGTTCAGCAAAATAAAACATCAGCAAATGAGTACTCAAAAAGGGATTAGGTGGGGTCAGTGAGGAAGGGGTAGACAAATGAAAAAGAAGAGGGGAAAACATAATATATCTTGTGTACGCATGTATATAGTAGAAAATGAAGAATAAAAGAAGGGCTACATAGGGAAGGGATGAATGAGAATGCTGAAAGGTGAGACATTAGGATACATTGTATTCATAAACTGCTTCCTTAAATGGTGACTCCTTTGTACAACTACTTAAAGACAGTAAAAAAAAAAATCTTAAAAAACGTGATGGAACGGGTTGCAGGGTGGTGGCTCATGCCTGCAATCCTAGCTAAGCAGGAGGCTGAGATCTAAGGATCAAAGACCTCACTCTAAAGGACCTGAGACTCTTATCTTCAATTAGCCTATAGAAAACGGGAAGTGGGGCTTGGCTCAAGGGTAGGGCGGTAGCCTTGAGCTGAAGAGCTCAGGGTCAGCGCCCAGGCTGAGTTCAAGTCCCAGGACCCACACAAAAAAAAAGTGATGGGATGCAAGAAGGTCTATTTGAAGCTGTGCTGGCCAGTGTGTTAGCTACTAGCCCAGGGTGACCACTGACTACTGAAATGGGAACAGTCCAAATTGAGATGTGCAATCAGTGTAAAAGCACCTCAAATTCCCAGTACGTAACACACCATGGAAACTATTGGTGAGCGTTTGTGACTCATAACTGTAATCCAGACTACTGGGGAAGACAGAATTCAGCTGGATTATTGCTCAAGGCCAGTGAGGGTAGTCAGATAAATAGTTCATGAAATCCCATCTCAACCAAGAGCTGCATCACATGACATGCTCCTACTATATCAGTCACGTGGGGGACAGGGATTGAACATATCACCACTCCAGGCCAGCTCAGGCAAAATGTTTGTAAATTCCCATCTGGCATGTATCTGTCATCTCAGCTATGGTAGGAAGCGTTAAAATAGGATTGCAGCTGAGCACTGGTGACTCATGGCTGTAACCTTTGACACTCAGGAGGCTGAGATCAGAGGAACAGGTTCAGAACCAGTCCAGGCAGACAAATCTAAGTGAGTCTTATCTCCAAATAACCAGCAAAATGCTAAAACTTCAAGTGTAGCCCAAGAGGTAGAGCAGCAGCTTTGATCAAAAAAGCCAAGCAAGAGCCTGAGGCTCTGAGTTCAAGTCCCAGTACCAGCATAACAAACAACAAGTAAAAAAGAGGATAATAGGGGCCGGGAGTTTGGCTTAGTGTTAGAGTGCTTGCCTAGCATGCACGAAGACCCCAGTTTGATTCCTCGGTACCACATACATAGAAAAAAGCCAGAAGCTAGAGCTCTAGCCTTGAGAAAAATCCAAGGACAATGCTCAGGCCCTGAGCTCAAGCCCAGGACTGGCAAAAAAAAAAAAAAAAAATGGATAATAGACCAGGCTAGCTCCAGACAAAGAATGCAATCATAGCTCAAAAATTAGCTGAGTTCAAGGGCTGGGAGTTTGGCCTGGTGGTAGAGTGCTTGCCTAGCATGCACAAAGATTCTTCGGTACCACATACATAGAAAAGCTGGAAATGGTGTTGTGGCTCAACTGGTTGTGGGCTAGCTTTGAGGAAAGCCCAAGGACAGTGCTCAGGCCCTGAAATAAAGCCCAGGACTGGCAAAAATAAATAAATAAATAAATAAGCTGAGTCCAAAGGGCAGGAGGCGTCTCTTAAGTGGAAGCACATCTGCCTAGGAAGCTCTGAGTTCAAACACCAATCATGAAAAACAAAGTCTGTTGGGGAAGCTATTCGGCTCTCTCACTAATATTTAAAAAATTACCAGCCATATATTGAAATAAAGTATTAAAATAGTTACATTGATTTAAGCTACATTCTTAGAATTAATGTCACTCATTTATATGTTACTTGTTAAAAATTATGTTTGTGACTCATATTTTATTTCAGGAGCATAGTGATGGTAATAAGGGGAGAGACATTCAAGAAACAGAATGAAGGGAAAAGGTGGATCATCGATGTGAGGACCGAAATGACAGGGAATTCAAAGTGGAGTCATGTTGGAGTGAGTGACAGTGAACGAGAACGTGACATTGTTGGAGAAATGAGGATGTGTGCTCCAGGGTGATAGATGACTGTACAAGTAGGATTGTGTGATGAGACCATGAGTGGTTTGCAAGTGGATGAGCTGGGGGTAGGCACACTGATGAGCAGGAAAATTGTGTGGACGTAACAATGAGGACCTGAAGGATTATTTGTCTGGGCATCAAGTCTAATGCTGAGAAGGTTGTAGTGAAAACACACTTACTGCCACTTGCAAGGACTCGAGGAAAGAACTGGACATCTATGTTAGAACAAGGAGGGAAGAGGATACATTTTTGCTGGGACTAGTCTGGGAGCTCCAGAAAGCCCCCTAGACACAGGGGAGGAGACAGAGATTGTGCTGAGAACCTGAAGCTTCATTTGGTACTAACCTATAGAGGTTAAGAGAGAATTCTGGCAGTCTCAAGGCAGAGGGAATAGAGTCAAGCTGTGAGAGTGGATGGGGGTGGGGAGGACAGCAGTAGGTGGTAAAGGGCTGTCTTCCCTGAGTCTGAGGAAGGGTGCAGGCCTACCTCTTCTAGCTAGGCCACTGATGCGGAAATCCAGAAAGGCCTGTCATCCTAAGCCCTTTCCACTTCTCATGCAGTCTTTCTGCCATGGTTTGGGTCTTGAAAGTCCTCTAAAAATCTACATTGGAATGTGACCACCAACCTGGGACACTCTTCTTTGATAGCTGAACCGTTAGGGGATGTAGGCCTAGTGAACGAAGTTTGATTATTATGTTTGTGGATTCTTGATGTGGATGCTGGGACCTGGTCCCCCCCCCCACCTCTGAGTGTCGGTGTCTCCCTACCTCTGTGTCTGTCTGTCTGTCTGTCTCTTTTCCAGGCCACATAAAGTGACCAGCGTGCTCCTCCATCTGCTTCTGCTATGAAATAAGAGCCACCACAGTCACTGAGACGACAAAGCCAAGAAACAAAACACTGAAATGTCTAAATCCATGGACTAAAAAATCAATGTTTCCTCCTTTACGTTGATTCATTTCTTATATTTTGTCGTGGTGATGGAAAGCTAACCAGCTCCACCAGATAAATGATTTCTTTAGCCAACAATAGCGTCACATTATTATTCAGAGGCACACACGTAAATGCAAGCCTTCAGTGTGATTTTCTGCCCTCAATACAAATTTCCCATGATCCCCTGGGTGTGGACTCATTCCGGTCCTGTCCAGAAGGAAACACACCGTCTTATTCCCAGAGCTGTGTCCTGTCATAGAAAGCACCATTGGCCCACGATGTCCTCCTCCCTCCCTCCTTCCTGATACTCACCTCATCACTTCTCAGTGCTTTCATGTCTCCCACAACTATCTACTTTTGTTCCTGTCCTAACTTCCCCTCTGCATCTGGAGTCCTGCCGTAGCCTTTTCACTGTCCACCTCACTACAAGCCCTCCTGCTGTTGTCCACGCAGCCCTGTTGAGGTACTTCCAACATTCTCTTTCATCTCAAACTTTTTTTTTTTCATCTCAAACTCTGCAGTGGTTCCCCATCATTCTCCAACTACATCAAAGGTCTTTCTCATGCTCTGTAGTCTCCCTCCCCTGTCCAGCCTTCTCTCACCTGTGCTTGTAGATCATTCTCAGACACTCTGCCAGGCCTGGATCTTTGAATGGGCTGTGCTGGTGGCTGGCGCAGAGCCTTGAAGGAATTGCTCTCTATGCACAGAATGCTTTCCCCTCCCCCTCTGCCCAGTTAACTCTTGCTTATCTTTCAGCTTGGGCATCCCTTCCTTAAGCTACCCCACCAGGTCACAGCTGCCAGTTGGATTCTGTTTCAGGATCCTGTATCAGCTGTAGTTTTACCTTTTGTCATTATCTGATGAGTGTTTATCTCTTCTCATAGATTCCCTAAAGACGTGGACTCTCTGCAAAGGCTGGGATCATAAGACTTCTCCAGCTTTGCTAAACCCAGGGTCTGTATGTGATTCCAATGATTTTGGAATCTCGGTTTCACTTAGTAGATGTTTGTAAAGCCCTGGCTCTGTGCAGGCTTTGTTCTGGTCTGTTCTCTTCAACTGCTACTTTAGATAAATTGGAATGATGATGTTGGAATGGAGACTGTTGGGTGACATACGTTGGATTGCATCTCACTTTGGGTACCAAGGCCCACACTGTTTATTTGTGTGTGTGTTGCTGCTTTTTGTTTTGTTTTGTTTCTCCAAGCATGTTGATAAGTCTGAGTAGCTGCTGTTCATGGTAATCACCTCTGTCTTTCTGACACAGTGTCTGTATGCCATGACGGTCCTGCCTCTGGATGGTGAGGGAAATAGCAACAAAAGGGGTGGCAGGCAGGGCAGCCAAAGGAAGTTTGAACAAGATCTGTGGGTTAGCACACGAGCACCTATTTCCTGTGTCAGAGAAGCCCAGTAGGTTTCTTGGGTTAAGCCCACCAAATTAAAAAGGCAGGTGAGCAATAAACATGCTAAGATTCCTTCTTTCTTTCTTTCTCTCTTTCTTTCATTGTGGGTCATGGGGCTTGAACTCTGGGCCTGGGTGCTCTTCAGCTCAAGGCTACCGCCCTCCTCCTGGAGCCACAGCCCCACTTCCCCTCATCTTCTAGTGATTCATTGGAGATAAGAGTCTCACAGTCTTTTGTGCCCTGGCTGGCTTTGAACTGTGATCCTCAGATCTCAGCCTCCTGAGTAGGTAGGATTACAGGTGTGAGCCACGGGGTCCAGCTGAGATGCTTAGTACTTTTTTTTTTTAATTTTTTTTATTGTTGCTAAGTACTTTCTATCTTAAGCAAGAGAGATTATATATCTATATTCAACCCCCCATTAGAGGGTCCTCCCTCTAATGGCTTAGTTGAGCTAGTTTAAGTGACAAACTCTCTAGCTTTTAGACCAGGTTCTCTTGGATTTCGGCTTCCTCTGGATGCAGGGAGCAGAAAGCAGCAAATGCCCCACTAGCATCCGGCTTAGTGCCAGCAACCAGCCTGGGCTGCTATGGGTGCCCTGGGCCTCTTTTCCTGTCTGCCCTTCTCAGCTCCCGTGGTTGCTGACTCTTTGCCATCTGACCATCTGCCTTGCCCTGCCCCCACATTTCTGGCTTGCTGATGCTTGCAGTAGGTTTGGGTGCCCATCTGGTCTAGCCCTACGGGTGAAGAACTCACACCTTACCTCTGCTCCATAAACACCCTGTGCAGACTGCAGCTCTACATCTTGTGGTCTTCATTGCTGCTGGGGGCCTGACAAGACACCAATGAGGACCAGATAGCGAGAAGGCCCTCTACCTCTTGTGATTAGTGTTACCACAAGCAAGCACGATTGGGCAGATGATTACAAATCCAGTCTCCTCCCCTTTTAAATAACTGATTATTATTATTATTATTATTATTATTATTATTATTACTTTGTGCTGGTATCAGGGCTTGAAGTCAGAGCTTGGATACCATCTCTGAGCTTTTTTTTTTTTTGCTCATCTGATACTCTTATTACCTGAGCCACAACTCCAATTCTGGCTTTTTTTTTTTTTATCAGTGTCTAGTTGAAGATAAAATCTCTGGGACCGGGGCCAGGAGTTTGGCCTAGTGGTGGAGTGCTTACCTAGCATGCACGAAGACCCGGGTTGATTCCTCAGTATGACATACATAAAAAAAGCTGGAAGTGGTACTGTGGCTCAAGTGGTAGAGCTCTAACCTTGAGAAAGCCCAAGGACAGTGTTCAAGCCCTGAGTTCCAACCCCCAGGACTGGCAAAAAAAAAAAAAAAAAGTCTCTGGGACTTTTCTTGCCTAGGCAAGCTTTGAACTTTGATCCTCAGATCTCAGCTTCCAGAGCAACTAGATTATGGGTGTGAGCCACAGGCTCCTAGCTCTTTATATCCAAAGTGCTTAGGATCTATACATCGTAGTACATAGGGCTGGCCTGAGGGTGGTGCAGGGGAGGAGATTGCATGCTAGAGGATGCTCTGATGTCAGCTTCCTAATCTGATCTGGAGGAAATCAGGCCCAAGGGCTTCTGTGGTTAGACCTGCCCTTCCTTTGAGGGAGTGGCCCTTTGGGAAGAGCAGGAAGACAGTTTGAGCTTTAGAGGCAAAAATCCTTGGGTCTCACCTACAGCTTTATCCTCAGCTCGTCCCCCAATTTCTCCATTGTATCTGTATTTCCACTGTGTGGAAAAGGACAGGTGGGATAAGGAGGGAAGAAGGGTAGTAACATTTGACAGCAGTGGGAGACTGCACATTCACTCATGACACTCAGTACAAGGAATGCATGAAGAAAAAAACACACACACATGGTTTCCATGCCTTTCCTTTCTTTTATTTCTTAGATCATAAAAAGCATGCTCATCACAGGAGAAAATACAACAGTATAAAGGTCTTTTTGTCCTAACAGCTCATAAGAATGCATCTAGAATGATAGTACTACACAAAAACATAGGTAATTAAAACTCAGAGATTCTGTGTGTATGTGTGTATGCATGTGTGTGTACACATGCAGATAGACATACAGATGGAATGTGGTGATTTTTTTTTTTTTTGCCAGTCCTGGGCTTGAGCTCAGGGCTTGAGCACTGTCCTTGGACTTTTTCAAGGCTAGCACTCTACCACTTGAATCTCAGCACCACTTCCGGCTTTTTGCTATGTATGTGGGGTACCGAGGAATCGAACCCTGGTCTTCGTGCATGCTAGGCAAGCACTCTACCACTAGGCCAAACTCCCGGCCATGGTGATATTTTTGTGACAGATAAAATGTTAGTTCACGCCAGGCTTGGTTGCTCACATCTGTAATCCTAGCTACTCAGGAGGCTGAGATCTGAGGATCTGAGGATCAAGGTTCAAAACCAGCCTAGGCACAAAAGGACCAGAGACTCTTATCGCCAATTAACCTCCAAATAACAGCGAGTGGGGCTTCGCTCAAGGGTAGGGCAGTAGCCTTGAACTGAAGAGCTCAGAGACAGGGCGCAGGCCGAGTTCAAGCCCAGTACCCACCAAAAAAAAAAGTTCACAGGTAAAATATTAGGGGGGCGGGAATCAGTGGCGGCAGAATTGAAATGGCTGTGGAGTGTTAGAACAACAAGGGTACAATCCAGACTGGGGATTGTACCTTTTACCATTTAGGAGCAGAAAGTCCAACACCTAGTTTGCCTCATTTTCTTTAAACTGAAAATTAATAATGTATATTCTCATAGGGTTTTAAAATGAGAAAATAAATTAAAACAGAGATGATATATTTAAAGGGCTTAGCATTGTGCCTAACAACCAGCTATTTGTTGAGTGTGAGCTTCTCTTTTTTCCCATTTGGGTGGAGCTGGAACCCAGAGCCTTATGTAGGTTAGGTTAGGCAATTGCTCTACCATGAGCCTTTCCCCCCAAGTCCTACAATGATCCTCCTTGTTATTGCCACTGTGTTGTGTTGCTATGGTTACAGAGCTTCAGCAGGGCAGTATCAGGCATACAGTTGCCCCTGTCCCAGACAGCATATACAAAGGCCCTCTGGATGGCATCCTTCATTCTGGAATAAATTCATTTATTTGTTACTATCCTGTTTCTTCCTGTTTCTCTCTGATAAATGGACTTCTTTATGCTGTATACCCTTGAGGAAAAGTTTCTGATATCCATGGCTATAAATCCAGCAGGTATATAAAGATGTTTTCGATAGCAAAGGTCAATGATCAATTTCTGACTTCCTCCCTCAGGCCTGCCCCCACCTGGTGGACATGCTTTAAGTGAAGACATCCAGTTATTTGTCACAATTTACACATACCTGAGGAGAACAGTCATAATGGCTTGCTCAAGAAAAAATACCTAAGAATTATGAAGTCAGTTCCTGTTTTTTGTCAGTAGCTTTGTAGCATTGATTCTGAAGCTCCTCTCTGGACATTCTGGTCCAGTGATTCTGTCTTTTGAGGAAATTCTGTTTCTACTTGCCTTTAGAATGGCTTAAAAAGTCTTAGCTTGAATATTCTGCAATCTGAGGGCTTGTCGTTGTCAGTAAAACTAAGCCTGCCTACGCACTCTTCTATTCTTGATTTATAAATAGGTTCAGCTGCCTAACAATTACACATACTCTATTTTGCACATGTATATTCTCTGAGATTTTTTTTTTTTGGAAGGCAGGTGGCTTTTACTCTGATGAAGTTAACTTAATCTTAATTCAACCTTCCCCCAAGTAAGTACATTTAGGAGACTAAAGATGAGACATTTGGTCTTCAAAGCCCAAGGAACAATCTCTAACATGCACAGGATATCAAATTCCTAACAGATTTTCACAGAGGCAGGCCCAGGACTGGCCTGTGCGTGTCATAAGAACACATGTATCTGTGCACTTTGTATCATACATGGCCTCATATGTTTTGGTTATGAAAAAATACCAGTGAAGAAGACATTAAGACACTAGAGAAAAAGACAAATGGATTGTGAGAAGATGATGAAGATGTAGCTTTATTAATTAAGGATGTGGATGGAAGGAGCAAGATGGTGTCACATATATGGAGAGATCTCTCCCAAGACCTGGGAGAGATTTTCTTGGCAGCCCTGGATACACATGTGGGAAGAAGCTGCCTCAGGCTTAACTGGGTCAGAATTTCCACTCTACAGGCAGAACTGGGACTTGACAATAACAGCGTCCTATAGCATTTCAGATATAATATTCCACCTCCCCATCTAAAGAAGTATAGCAGATGAATAATATGATTCCTGCTGACAGAGAAGGTGAAGAGGAATGAGTTGAAATACTGGACGGGGCATTGGTCCAGCCGGGTCTTCACTCTCGGACATCTAGAGCTCTCTTTGCTCTGAACCTTCAGGGGTGTTGACTTCAGGGTGCAGAGGAATGAAGTCTAGCCCCGTGTCATCCTGGGTTTTTGTTGTAAATTCACCAGGTTGGTGGACATGAACCCAAAGCATACCCCAGATGCTTCTGCACAGCAGGGTGCAGGAGGCTTAGGGGCCAGGAACTGAGTAGACCTACGAGGAATGGATGGCATGTCAGAAGAAGAAGGCGCCTGAGGGTGGATATTGCCCTACAGGGCAAAAAATATGATTCCGTAATTTATGAGTGTAGAAGAATTCAGGCAGCGATTGGATAGATTTGTGTGTGTGTGCAATTAAAAAAAAAAAAAAGAAGCAAACCCTGGACTGCTCTCGTTCCCATAGCCTGGGGCACGGAGGAATCCGGTCCGACCAGTGGGGGGCTCCAGAGAGTCCTCGGGTGCTCGGCGCTGGCCCGCGGGCGCTGCGAGCGGGTGGGCCTCGAGGGGGTGGGTCGCGGTGGACTCGGCGGAGGGCGGGTCGTCCGAGCTCGGGAGTCTGGTCCAGGTGGGCCGGCAGCCTCCCTCGCCTCTGCGCCGTGGTCTCCCCGGCCCTGCGCCCCCAAGGGTGGGGGGTGGGGGGGTAACTGATCTCCTGGGGGGAGGGGCGCGAGTTCCGAGAAGCCCCTCAGAAGTGCCTGCCCAGTGAGGGCGGTCAGCCTCCCCGAAAGACGCGGATCGGGGCGCGCGCACACACGGGCCGTGCGGCCGAAGGGGGTGGGGACGCCTCCCTCGCCATCCCCGCCCGCCGCGGAGGACCGGAGCACTGCCAGGCCTGCGGGGCGGCGGCTGACCCCCGGGCTCCGGGGACGCAGGGCAGGCCCGGAGGCAGGGTGCGGGGCTGGGTACCTCGGGGACACCCGGCCCCCTGGCCGGTCCCGGAGTGGGGACGGTGAGTCAGATCGCGGGCACCCGCGGGTCGGGCAGGGGGGCGGGGCAGGTCAGGAAATGACATCAGAGGGGAAGGGTGGTCGGTGCCCGGCGGGGGGGGGGGACGAGGGGCGAGGTGTGTGTGGGGAATCGGAGCCTGGGGGCCCCCGGGCCGGAGCGGGGGCCCCTTCCTGGGGGAGTGCCTAGCTCGCCCGCCCGCCCCGGCTCTCCCCGCCCCCCTCTCCGGGCCGCTCCTTGTATGGTCTGGGCGCGCTCTCCGCCCGCCCCGTCCCGCCCTCCCCTTTCCCAGCGTCCGTCCCTCTACGCCCGGCTAGAGGCTGCCGGGGACCCGGACGCAGAGTCCGCGGACCCGGCGCCGAGCGCTCAACCAGAATCGGAGCGCGCGCTCCCGCGGCGGTGAGGCGCGTGGGGCGGCCCTGGGGCGGGGAACGCGGGGCGCAGGGGACGCGGGGCGCAGACGGGGTCGCCGAGGGGCGCTCGGATCGGCGGGGCGTCCACTGCCTTTGCGCTCGGCCTCTGGTAACCTGGCGACCCACCCACCCCCAGCATCCCGGCCCGGCGCAGCCATGGCGGCCCCTCGTCCTCCGCCCGTGATCTCCGTCTCGGCTCCAGCCTTTTACGCGCCGCAGAAGAAGTTCGCCCCGGTGGTGGCCCCGAAACCTAAAGTGAACCCCTTTCGGTCTGCGGACGGCGAGCCTTCCCTGGCGGCGGCCGGGGCCCAGCGTGCCCAGATGGGCCGGGTGGGCGAGATCCCCCCACCACCCCCGGAAGGTAATGTGGCTGGGGTTTGGGGGGAAGCTGGGACCCTCCCCCCCGCCCCAGGTATGCGGCTGGGCTCTGGGGTGGGGGCGCCGGGATCGCCGCGGTCACCGGGGTGCGAGCCGGGCTTCGTGGGGTTTGGGGGTGCTCGGGAAGGTGGGTGCGGAGCGGGGGCTGGGCGCAGCCACCCGGTCCCGAGCAGATGTTCTTACCTCATCGCGGAGCCCGTGGCTGGGAGCCAGGCGCCTGGGACGCTTCCAAGTCTCCCGCCCGGGGGAGGGAAGCGGGAATGTGGGCCAGGAATCTTCCCCTCCGGATCCCTTCTCCCAGAGTAACGGGAGCCGCTCGCCGCTCCCGGGGGGCCTGCGCCCTCCCTCCGTCCCCCTCCCCTCGCGCTCCGGCACCCCGGAGAAAGTTCTTGTACCGGGAGTTGGAGCGGTGGACGCAGCGGGCCTGGGGCGCATACTGATGGCCCTCTTTTCCTTCCCACCCAGACTTTCCCCTACCCCCACCTCCCCTCCTTGGGGATGCCGATGAATCTGCCGGTGCCCTGGGAGGGGCCTTCCCACCCCCGCCTCCCCCAATCGAGGAGCCTTTTCCCCCCGCGCCCCTGGATGAGGACATCTTCCCCTCCCCACCACCTCCGGTGGTGGAGGAGGGCGGGGCCGAGGCTCCTGTACCGCTCCCTCCGCAGGTATGGAGGTCTGGCAGGGCCAGCTGCTCTGGGACACCCGCAAGAGCAGCCTGGGGACTGGAGTTCCTTTCTCCCACCTCCCCTGGCCCTCTGTCTTGGGGCGGGAGAGGCTAGGGTGGGCAGGGAGGCCTGGGAGTGGTGTTCTGACTCCGACCCTCCAGCCCAGGGAGAAGGTGAGCAGTATTGACCTGGAGATTGACTCTCTGTCTTCCCTGTTGGACGACATGACCAAGAATGATCCCTTCAAAGCTCGGGTAAGGGAAGGGGCGGTGGGAAACCCAGTGCCTCAGGGGGTAGGAACGGCTAGAAAATGGAAATTCAGAGACTGGGCGGTCCCTAAGTGCACTTCTGTCCTCTCTGCGTCCCCTCCAGGTGTCATCCGGATATGTACCTCCGCCAGTTGCCACTCCATTTGTTCCCAAGTCCAACACTAAGCCAGCAACTGGGGGCGCGGCACCCCTGCCTCCTTGGAAGACCCCTCCCAGCACACAGCCTCCAGCTCAAGCCCAACCCCAGAGCCAGGCATTGTTCCATGTGCAGCCTCAGGCTAAGCCCCAGCCTGGCTCTTCTGTTAACTCACAGGCCCGAGGTCCCCCAGCTCCGTCTCCAGCCCCTAAGTTTTCTCCAGTGGCTCCCAAGTTTACTCCTGTGGCTTCCAAGTGGAGCCCGGGAGCCCCAAGTGGACCTGGGCCACAACCTAATAAAAAACTGGGGCCTCCTGAAGCTCCATCTTCCAGCATGAGCTCCCCTCAGCCCCCTAGTTTCAACTATGCGCAGCAGAGGGAGAAGCCCCAAGTGCAGGAAAAGCAGCAACCAGCACCCCTGCCACCAGCTCAAAACCAGGTGAGGGACAGGTCCAGGCTCAGGCCTGGGTGGATGTGGGGTGGGGGTGGGGATGTGGACAACCTTTGTCAGGAGCCAGGAAAGAAGGGAAAGTTGTGTGGAGGGGGGAGTCCAGTTGTGCTTGAGGTTGAGTTTTCAGGCCCCATTGATGAGGTCCTGTGGTAGGACAGTAGGGAACCAGAGCTTTGAGGGCCTTGGCTCTGGCATTGGGTGGAACCAGACTCAGACAGCAGAGCAGCAAAGGCTCCAAATTAGGAGGCTTTAGCCAAAGTTCTCCTGCACCTCTGCCCCAGACTCTTAAAGGGAAGATCACCAGTCCAGCCTCAGTTGTTTCCTGGTGTGGAACCTTGAGTGAATCTCAGCTCTGAGTACTTTCAATGCCTCAGGGCCCATCTGGAGATAAGAGCCACAGCACCAGTAAACAGGGAACAGCCAGCTGTGCCAGTGGCGCAGCTGAGTGCCAGGCACTGTGCTCTGTGCTCTGTAGCTAGGACACTGGAAGGGTAGAAATCTCTCAGAATAGGCTCCGTAGGCTCCGTGGAATGGAATTAGTGGACCGAGGATTGAATTCCCTGCTCAGGTTCTCTCATGTCATCAGACCCTAGGCAAGTTTGGTGAAGTGTGAGTGGAAGCCTCATTTTCTTAAGTCTTCAAAACGACACGGTCCCCTATGATGGTGGTGAAGAGTCAGTGATCTAATGTGTCCAAAGTACTAGGCTTTCTGTCTAGAATAGAGCTCTGTGTTCAGAATAGAAATGGAGCAGCAGCTGTTGCCCTCTAGTTCAAGAGCTTTTTCAAGTTGAAGGAAATCTGATGGCCACCAGGGCCAGCCATCATCATCCACAGAGTTCCTCTGACCCCGTGCATATGCTAGTCATACGACGAGAAGTGCCAAGTGCTCATGGCTTCTTGTAATTGACTGACACTGAGTGGAGGAACTCAGTAGGGAGCCAGCCTGGAGGACTGAAGTCATCAGTCGGTGTGCCCTAAAGGACAAGTAGAGTTAACAATCCCAAGAGAACAAGTGGTAACCGTGGCTCATGCGTACAATTCTAGCTACTCAGGAGACCGAGGTCTGAGGATTGTGGTTCTGAGCTAGCCTGGGCAGGAAAGTACATGAGATTCTTGTCTTCAGTTAACTACCAAAAAAAAAAAAAAAAAGCCAGAAGTAGAGCTGTGACTCTACTGATACAGCACTGTCCTTGAACAAAAGAAAGCTAAATGACAGCACCTAGGCCCTGAGTTCAAGCCCCAGCCAAAAAAAAAAAGGACATAAAGGACAGAACAGTATTTGAATGGGAATAATATTAGCAAAACTCGAAAGTGCTGATACAAAGGGTATTTTGAGAAGAAAACGCACAAGGTTTCTTTGGGGAAATGATGGAACTATATTTGGGGGAGGAAAGTGAGGGCTGGGGTAGGAAATACAGTTGCTACCAATTGTCACCTATGGGCAAGCATTACTTTTGCACCAGAGATGTATGAGTTTGGGAGGTCAGTGATGTGTGCAACATTACTCCTGAGCCAGAGTAACATTAATTACACTGAAAAATAAGACCCACAGGAAGAACCTACAGGAAGAGGCAACTGATAAGCAGTTGATGAGGAGAGAGGAGGAAAAAAGAAATGAACCGGGGAAGTTCTGAGCCTAGATGTGTTGGGGAGTGATAGGAGTTTTGACCAAATAGAGAAGTTGACAAGGGGAAATGGCTTGGACAGGAAGAGGAGGGGTCCAGGTTGCAGCTTGTTGAGCAATAAGTTCCAAGAGTATTTGCTCTTAGCTGGACCTGTCAGTCAGCTAGAAGTGTGAATAGGGATTCAGGAAGGGGTCCTGAACCAGAGGAGTTCACATGATAGTATGCCCAGGGACCCTGAGGCAGCAAGCTTGTAGGGACTGCATTGAAGGAGCTGAGGTTTTGAGAAGAACCTTGGGTCATGCTGCCTCGGTTAGGTAGGAAGGAGAAGGGGAGCAGGGCTGGAAGAAGATGAGAGTCCCAGAGTGGGAACATGAGAGGGTTCTCCAGCATAGCATTGACCTAGGCTTTGGATAAGGCCAGAGATTTGACTTTTTAGGCCATCGCAGATGGTCTTGGACTGGTCCTTCTGTGTCTAAGGAGTGGTGAAAACATGGAGTTGGTTAGTGAGTGTCAATCTGGCCCCCAAGATTGGCAGGGGAGAAAAGGGGAAAGATTGCATGAGTATCAGGAGTAAAGTGTGAGTTAAAGGAGGGGGCCTAAGTGTGCATGGAAACCAAGAGGCTCATAGGGAAGGCTCCGATGCCTGGGAGCAGGGACTGACCCCAGCGGCATTTCCTGGGAGCAAGGACGGTGGCATGGTGGCGTTTGCTGTGGGATGTGAGGCAGGATGATGAGGGGAGCGGGAGCTTATACTGGCTGGCTGCCAGGCCTGTAGTGGATGAGGTCATCAGTGAGTGAGGGGGTGAAGCTATTGGGGGCTGGGGGAGATGGAAAAGGTCTGGAACAGCTGCTCTGGGAAAGGCAACTGGAGCCAAATAGCCGACAGAGAAGCTGGGATTGGAGGACGTGGAGGGCCCTGAAGTGTTTTAGGAAGTCGGTCTGCAGTGTTCGGTTTCCCTCCACCTACTTTTCTGCAACTCAGTCAGAAACAGGAAGCCAGGCTTTTGGTGTGACCTGAGGTTGGAGATGAGGCCAAGATAGTGGCCAGAATGAGACATGGAGGCCAGTGGTATTGGCCGGGGGAAAGCGGGGAGTGGCTGCTCAAGATACACGGGGCAAGTGGGGAGTCAGGCACCCAGCCCTTCCACTAGGGTGACATAATAGGAATAATGAGAGTTGGGGGCATATTTAAGAGGGATCCTGGGAGCCAAGAGCTTGTTAATCTTAGAGTCAAGCTGTGCCAAGGTGGAAGGTGACTGATGGAGAGACATTCAGTTTGGAAGATGGGGAAGTTGGTAAAGCTTACTTTCCAGGGTCTTAGGGAAATGTAATTAGAAGCTCACCCCTATGGTTCTGCTGAAGGAAAGTAGAGTAGAGCTGGTACAGATCCTTTCTGGTGGAGTTTGTCCTGGAATCTGAGTTTGGCCTTCAGCTCTCTCTTGGCCTTCTCACTGGTGCTCGACTACTTAAGCCATCCTGAGATTAAAGTCATGGAGACTTTTCTGCCCAGAGTGGCTTTGAACTGCCATCCTCACATTTCAGCCTCCTGAGTAGGATTATAGGCATGAGCCACCAGTGGCCCAGCCTCTGAATCAGCTTTTGAGTACAGCCAGCCGTAGGGGGGCAGGATGGGTGAGGGGAGAGAGGCCAGGAAGGCGGTAGCAGATAGATTGGAGGGGGGAAGTTCCCTATCGTGGAAAGGCAGAGACAGAGGTGGCTCTTGGGTGGACTTACCCAATAGAGTAAAGACCAATTCAGTGTTCCTGTGCAAGTGTCTCATGAACCCAACTGGTCTAGGTCAGATCTCTCCAAGTTCTCAAGGTCATACAGCACTTGGTCCCCCACCTTCCAGTATTTGGGGTCTCCTACACTGAGGAGAAGGGGTGGTGAGCCCGGAGCTCCTCTCTCAGGGGGGACCCCCGGATGCCTTGGGGTCCTGGGGGCTCAGCTCTGGGGTTTAACCTGTGCTTGCATCCTCACGCTGACAGGGGCTGCTCAGCAGCAGGTGGGCCGGGTAGGTGTGTGCGCCCCTCCTCTGCGGGGGGCGTGTCTGAGCATGCTCTGTGAAGTCGGTGTGTGGCTTCAGTGACCCCAGCTGCTGTGTGCGTGGCCTCCTCCGTTGCTTAGTTGTTCTGGCCTGTCTCTGTGACTGCTGCGGGGCGGGGCGAGGGTGTGGTGTGAGGGGTGGTGGGGATGTACCCCTCTAGGAGATCTAGGCTGAGGTGCCACTCTGTGATGTGTGTGTGGTGTTGGGGTTTGGGGAGCAGGGAGGGAACAGGAGAGGTTTGAAGGGTTGGAATGGGAGCCTAGCTCTTTGGCAGCCAAGAAAAGGTCAATTGGTCTGGGCGGGTTCCTGGAGGGGATGAGCCTTGATAGGAAGGAAGTGTCTTTTCCCAGGTGCGCTCTCCTGGGGCCCCAGGACCCCTGACCTTGAAGGAGGTGGAGGAGCTGGAGCAGCTCACCCAGCAACTGATGCAAGACATGGAGCAAGCTCAGAGGCACTCCGTGTCTGTGTCCACGGATGGTGAGTCCATCCCTTCTCTGCGGGGCCCTGTGCTTGCCACGAATGCAGTGGAGGGTCCCTGGTGAGCTTGTGTCTCTGAACCTTCTTCTTCTTCTTGATGGGGCTCTTCTTTGGTTTTCCAGAGACTTGTGGTCAGTGCCAAAACCCACTGATCCGGGCAGAGCCTGCGGTCCGGGCCATGAACAAGCTGTTCCACCTTTCCTGCTTTATCTGCCACAAGTGTAGCAAGCAGCTCCAGGGGCAGCAGTTCTACAACGTGGAAGGGTCACCGTACTGTGAGGGCTGCTACACGGTGAGTCACACCTGGGGCTCTGGGGTGACCTGGTCGGGAGGGGGACTCGGCTCCCAGAAGTCAACTCAGCCCTCTTCTGCCTGTTAGAACACCCTGGAGAAGTGTAACTCCTGCCAGAAGCCCATCACCGAACACATGCTGAGGGCCTCCGGCAAAGTCTACCACCCCAAGTGCTTCACCTGTGTGGTGTGCGGCTGCCTTCTGGAAGGCACCTCCTTCATCATGGACCAGGCCAACAAGCCTCACTGTGTCCCCGACTACCACAAGTGAGGACCCACGCATGTCCCCTCTGGCCTTATCCCCCTTTGCCAGGTAGCCAGGCTCCCATGTTGTTTCAGGACAGCTCCAGACTCAGCTCTTGCTTTCTGGCCCCTGGGGACAGCAAGGGACAGCTTATCCCAGGGTCTGAATAGAAAGTCCTGTGGCCGGCCTTGGTACATGTAGCATAGTGTCCAGTGACTACTCACCTGCGGGTGAGTTCCCTTAAGTTCTGGTGTGCTCAGCTGTGTGGAACACTGGTTTCTTTCTAGACACAGTGCTTCTGGGATAGCCACTTTCTCGGGGTGGCTGACAAAATGCCTTCCTAGAGCTAAAAGGCAGTGGGGAAAAGAACATTGCCTCTCCTTTGGAGAGATTTTTCAGGATTCCATATGGGACTATCCAGGATGAGAGGAGAGGCCCCGATGTGTTGGTATGGAGCCAGGGTGGTATAGAAGGGGCCTCCCACATAGTAAGGTATAGTATAGGGGAGGCCTCAGCCAGTGCCATGTTGTGAAGGCCCGGGCACTGGCAGGTGAGCAGACACACCTTTGCTTGGTTTAGGTGTGGTGCTTGGTCTTTGGCCTTGGATGAGCGATAGCTCCACCTAGAAATATGGGATGGGTTGGGGTGCTGGTGGCTCATAGCAGAAAGCCTAGCTACTTAAGAGGGTGAGACGTGGGGAACACGGTTCCAAATCAGCCTTAGCAGAAGAGTCCCCATGAGATCCTTATCTCCAGTGAACCACGCAAAAACCCATTGAACCGTGGCTCCAGAGTATTAGAGTGCTAGCTTTGAGCAAGAGAGCTCAGGGACAGCACCAAAACCTTGAGTTCAAGCCCCACAACCCCCAAAAAACCCCAAAACAAACCAGACAAAAACAAAGATAACTGGGGACAAGCAGGTTTGCCATTGTGGGTCTGTCTGTGCCCTGTGCCATGAAATCCTGAGCCCATGGCTTTGTTGTCTAACCCTTTCTCTCTCCCTGCTCCCCCCCCCCCAGGACATATGCCCCAAAGTGCTCCGTCTGCTCAGAGCCCATCATGCCTGAGCCTGGCTGTGATGAGACCGTGCGAGTGGTCGCTCTGGAGAAGAACTTCCACATGAAGTGTTACAAGTGTGAGGTAAGCTGTCCCTCTGTTTCTCCAGAGAGCC
Source organism: Megascapheus bottae (assembly GCF_031878675.1). Lineage (NCBI taxonomy): Eukaryota > Metazoa > Chordata > Mammalia > Rodentia > Geomyidae > Megascapheus > Megascapheus bottae. Next base: position 77,883,458 of record NC_143513.1, read on the forward strand.
ATGTTGAGCCTTTCTTATTGTGTCATGAGCTTGAGATGGGTGTGGGTGTCAAGTGAGGTTACAGAAGAGTTGGCAGAATGGAGCTGAAAGCCAGGTGCCACTGGCTCAATCCTGTAAGCTGCTCAAGAGGCGGAGCCTGGTTTGAAGTCAGTCTAGGCAGGAAAATTCATGAGACTCCTGTCCCCACATGTGGCACTGTAGTTGGGGTGGCAGACAGTCTTGAGTAAAAAGCTGAAGGACAAAAACTCCCAGAATGGAGCTGAGACAAGATGGGAAGCCTCATTTTCAGGGGTGCAAGAGTGTCCCACAGGAGAGACCGAGTGGCTCTGTCAGGAAGAGGTGTGTGATAGGACCATGAGCTCTGAAGCACTCGTTAACTCTTCTTCCTCCTCTTACCCTTCTTTCTTTCTTCTCAGGACTGTCAGAAGCTTCTGTCCATCCAGGCTGATGACGAGGGCTGTTTCCCTCTGGATGGTCATGTGCTTTGTCGGACTTGCCACACTGCTAGAGTCCAGAGCTGAGTGAGGACCTGCCACCTTTCCAGTTGTAGGCCCATTCCTCATCATCGCCTACCCACACTGAGGAGCAGTCCTTATCTCCACCCACCCAGCCCCTCCCTCCATTCCAAACCCTTTGCCAGCATCTCAAGTGTTCTGGACCCAGGGGCCCCAGTATGGCTTAGCAGGTGGTGGGGCTCCAGTCTTTCTCGTCCTGTAGGGATCTCCAGGACCCCATCCAAGAGGCACCACTTTAGGGCTACTGCTTCCACTGCTGCACCAATGACCTGGCCATCCTAAACAGTCTGCACTCTGCTTGCTGAGGGCTGGGAGATAAAACCCTGACTCTCTAGGACCCTGGACACCCAACCTGTCCCCCACGCTGTCAGATTGTGGCTAGAGCTACAAATGAAAATAAAACCTTGTTTTGCAGAATTTTTAGTAGTCAACTGACTCTTGGATGGAGTAGATAAGATAGAAAGATCAGGGCTAAGGATGAAAATTCAGCTCCTGTTTATTTACAAAAATAGATATGCATATGTAAGTGTATATATATTAAACCCTCCCCCGCACACTAACCCACCCACCCACATAATTGCTTCTCTTCCATCCCCACCTCCCTTTTTAAAACAAAGGTTCCCGGGTCCTGAGGCAGAGTCCTGGAAGAGGAGGCAGGAGCAGCACCAAATAGCCTACATCCCGTAGGTTGAAGAAGGGCCTGTGGCCCCGTCCTTGCTCCCTGAGGGCAGGGGGAGGGCTGAGGTTGTGGCTACAGAGCCCCTCAGTCCTTAAACCCCTGAATACTGCAAAGGATCCGCTTCTGGTGCCCTGGCAGTGTGATTCCCATCTGGGTCAAGTCCCTATGGAAGAAGAAGGGCTGCCTTGAGTCTGGTGGTTCGGATTCCCCCAGCCTCCCTTCCCCAGGCCTCCCTGGCCTTACTCAGCAGTCAGCTCCAGGACACACTCCATGGTGTCCAGCCCAGCCGAGCGGAAGTGCAAGATGTAGCGCTTCATGCGAATGGACTCCAGCCACTCAGAGACGCTTCGATAAGGGATCCCATCAGAGCCACTCAGGCTAGGCAGGCGGAGAGTCACCCTGTGGGATATAAGGCTGCTTTAGTCACAGGGGCTGGGTTGGAGTCTGTTCTCCATGTCAGCAAGTCAGTACTGAAGTGCAGTGCTGAAGCACAAATCAGGGTCTGGATTAGCCAGCCATTGTCTGAACCCACTTCCTGGCCTGCTTCCTGGTGCTTAGAGCAGTGGTCGGGCCGCTAAAGACCTGCTGTGTGGATAGACCTGGGGAAAGTAGCTGCCTGGGGAGCCCTGCGTGGAAGTTTCTCTAGCCTGTTGGACATGGAAGTATCCCAGGTGAGACGGGGAACGGAGGGAGAGCAGGACTCCCAGCTGGATGTGGGTGGTCCTGCCTTTTCCCAGAGCAGCTGCCTGAGTGCTAGGAGCGGCCTTTGCCTGCTACCTTCCACCTCAGTTGTTATTCTTGCACTCTGACACCCACAATACAATGAGTGTTCCTGTACTAAAGCCAGCCGGAGCCAAAAACCATTAGCAAAGTAGATCTGCTGGGGGAAAAGAAAATATCCAGCATTCCAGAAAGATTAGCACATGCAGTCTCCAGCGTCCGAGGGAGGAGTGTTCCAAAAAGATAGTTTCAAAAGTTGGAACTTGGAGCACAATTTCTCCCAGAAACAAGGTTATATATGGTGGTTTGATACAGAGGCAGAGTATGCCAGGCTGCTTTTCCCAATAAAGCAGCTGGCAGTCTAGCCTTCCTGACTCCCCCTACCTGCCCCCCTTCCACCTCATTCTCTACATTCTGACCATGATTTTAGTAGAGTTTTAACTATGTCCCTTCTCTAGGCACTTTTGAGAAAATAGCTTATAATTCTTTATGCCCAGGAAGTCCGATCTCAGAAAAGCTGTCTGCAGACTAGGTGCTTCCGTTAGCTGCAATCTACCAGCCTCCGCTCCCCAGGGAAGGCCATGCGGTCGGAAAAAGTCACCAGATCCCCAAGACTTGCCCCATCAGAATAGCTTCCCAGCCTCACTGGAGCTGGCACTGTGCCATGAAGCTCTCCAGTATCTAGCAAAAAGCATACACACCAGGTAATCCAAAAGCGGTTAAATGTGTGGCTCTTCTCCCCACATGCAAGAGTATTTCTACATGGTGAATGCATAGGAAAGCATCCCGAGCTCTAGACTGGGCCACAAGAACTCCCCAGGGATAGGGCCAGCTGTAGGTGGTCAAGCAAGTGTGGTTCCCTGGAATTTCTTGTGGGAAGTTGGGGAATTGGGACGTGGATGTAATTCTCTGCCATGTGGGCAATCTATAGCGGACACCATCATCATTATTATGTTTAAATCAAGTGGTAACTTTCCCAGTTTCCTGTGTGTAACTCCAGGTCAGTGTGCCTGCTTTCTCCTTCCTACGGAGCTCTAGTCATGGAACATAGACCTCTTCTCATGCTTGGACTCTGTCCAGCTCTCCTCAGGGCTCAGTATGGAATGTCCATTTCCCATCCACCCTCTGAATTCCCCAGTATTTGCCCAGTGTGGCTACCTGGGGTCAAAATTGGCAATGGTCCTCAAGGAGTGGGGGTCTGTAAGCAGCTGCTCCAGATGTGCCTGAAGCTGGAGGAAGTGGGGCCGGCGAGTGCGGTCATATGCCCAGCAGTTCTTCATGAGTTCGTACAGAGGGGCAGGGCAGTCCACTGGAGGAGGCAGTCGGTATCCATCCTCGATGCTCTTCATTACCTGCAGTAGGGGACAGGGAGGGAGGGTTACCCAGGGAGGAGACCACACAGGACTCCTGGCGATCCAGTCCACAACCCAGACTACAGAGGGAAGCAGTAATGAGAACAAAGTGTGAGAAGGGGACCAAAGGAGATAATGGTGCTGGGGGGGACGAGGGAGGGCGAGGGGGAGGGGAAGAAAGGGGAGAGGGAGGGAGGGAAGGAGGAGAGGGAGAAAGAAAAATGAGGTCAGGAATACCATGGAGAAGAGAGGTGGTGAGTCAGCAGGGGTGAGGGAGAGGACTCGTCCAGGCTCACCTCCTGGTTGCTCATCTCTCCATATGGCTTGTCCCCAAAGCTCAGCACCTCCCACATCACAATCCCAAAGCTCCACACATCGCTGGCGGTGGTAAAGATCCGGTGCGCGATGGCCTCTGGGGCTGTCCAGCGGATGGGGATCTTTCCTCCCTAAGGAAAAGGCCGAGAAAACTACATGGCCGGGAGAGGCCATGCCACTCGAGCACGAGGCCTTGTGGCATGACAGCACGAACGGGCCGTGTGAATGCGTGTGTGGTACATACAGGGCTCTGACCTGGGTTTCATAGGTGCCGTCGAAGTCATCCAGGAGGCGGGTGAGACCAAAGTCAGACACCTTGCAGCACAGGTTCTGGCTCACCAAGATGTTCCTGGCAGCCAGGTCCCGATGGACATAATTGTGATCACCGAGGTAGTTCATGCCAGATGCTATGCCCTGCAGCATGGCCACCAGCTGTCCCGGCCCCAGGTGGTCCTCTTGATCCTGCAGCAGGGCCAGTGAGAGCATGAACAGGTGGCTCCCTCCCGAGGCCCAGGCCTCCAGGGTTAAGTCCCTCACTACCTTCAGGAAGGCATCCAGGGCTCCGTTCTCCATGAACTCTGTGACGATCATGATGGGCTTTCCTGAGAGACGGAACACAGCTCGTCACACCCAGATCCACGCTTCCTGGCCTTCGCTCCCTACCCTCCACTTCCCGTGCTCTTCCTCCAGCTTCCCTCCCCACCACTCGGTGCCCACGAGGGCCAAAGGGTACTTTTTGTGATGACGCCCTCCAGGTGCAGAATGTGTGGGTGGTTGAACTGGCCCATGATGGTCGCCTCTCGAAGGAAGTTCCACCACTGGCCATCGGGGGATGTGTCTTTCAAGGTTTTAATGGCCACCGTCTTGCAGTCCTGGCTGGGGAGGCGCAGGGTCCCACGGTAGACTTCTCCAAACTCTCCTGGTAGAAAGAAAACAAAGATGGTGGCTCTGTACTGCCAGGTTACCCCAGAGATGTAGCCTGTGGACCCCTGCGCTCCTCTAGCCTTCGGAAGAGGACAAAAATGAAGTTATCCTTCTTGGGTACCGGTCATGGAGCTCTACAGTCTGATCTCCGTGGGGTGACACACTAGTGGACTTACAACAGGTACTGAATGCCGAGGGATTTCGTCAGCAGGATGGGGCTGTGTCTGTGATCCAGGGCTAATGCCCGAGGGAGGGTGGAGGGGGCAGCTTTTGCCATCTCTCTTCCAAGAGTGAGTTCCCTGATCTCGGCTTGGCCAGTCTGGCTGCATAACTGGCCAGGACACTGCCAAGCTTTGTTCTCTGCTCAGATCCATTTCCTCTGGTGACCCAAGGAATCAGAGCAGCCCACGGACACTGGATCCCTGCTGTGTGGTGGAATGAAGGTTCTCAATCGTAACCATTTTGGGGAAACATAGGAGAACACCCTGAGCGCAGCACAACAACACCTGTATGGACTGATGTGCTGGACATTCCATCAGAAACCCACGGAGCAATGCGTGTAGGAGGCGGAGACTTCTCCAGGACACCCGATATAGTGCTTTGGGGTTTTCTTTTTCTTTTCCTTTTTTTGGTGTTGCTTTTTTCATAAATGCACAAGCTTAAAGCAAGCATGAGCTCATCTGGTAAGTGAAGCCAGAGGAGAGGCCAGCCCAGATAGGGCTGGAAGGCAGAGACCTGATGGCAGCCCACCTTCCCCGATGACCGTGTCCACAATCAGCCAGGCTGGGTCGAGCTCTTGGGTGAAGTCCAGAGCTCCCTGTGCGGGATCCTCGTAGGCCTGGAGATCCACATAGGGCTTCAGCCACAGCTTGTCCTCTGGGGAGCACAGAGAGGCTCAGCTACAGCAGCATTCGGTTCAGGGCTTGGGTTATCAGACCTGACGGGGAAGGCCCCTTCCCACTCCATACTTCTGTGCTCCTTGAGATGAATCTTATTTTGGCTCGAGAGAGCACAGTCTATTCTTAGCAAGAAAGCCTCCATATCCTGGCCTTTCCTCTTCCTGCCACACTCCAGGGTCATCTATCCTCAGAGCCAAGGCCCTGAATCAATTCCCAATCTTTCCTGAGTTACCCAATTTTCTCATGACCCATGCTCATCCCATAAGTCAAGCCTCATTCACTCTCCTATTCCAGCCAGTTGGATCTACTGCAGTCTCTCACTCCCACCTCGCCACCTAATGAGGTGACACACAGGAGGTCCCATGCTCCAGAGGTCTGCAGCCCTTCTGCCTGGCCTCAGCCTTGCCCACAGACCTAGTCCCTAGCTGGGGGAGGCTGCTGACAGCCCAGGGCAGCGGCACACTGACCCCCACTGCTAGCAGAGCATTGCATGAGAGTCAGTGACAGCTATGAGGGCAGACTTAATTAAGCAAAACTTATTAGGTGGCAAAACATGAAGTCCTGCACCCTCAGAGTTGACCTGCTGATGATGTAGGTCCTTTGGTTGCTTTCTAGTGGTAAAACGTGCACACACACACACACACACACACACACACACACACACACACACACATGCTCCTTGCTTACCTCGATCAGCATCTGTGGTACGGTCACGCTGCCTCTGCTGCCCCTGCCGATGGCTTCTCCTGTGGGGGACAGGTGGCACCTTTCAGGTCCAAGGCCTATCCTGGGGGCCCAATGCACTCTGGTTGAATTTGTCTTAGAAACAACATGGGCTGGGTATGCGAAATGGATGTGGGGGCACCCCCGAGCTGTGGTGGCGGAGGATAGAAGGGTTGCTGATATCCCAGTCAGGGCTCCTGACTTGCAAAGGGACCTGGGAAGGGGTGTGGGTGAGGAGCAGGAGGCAGCACCTCGATCGGAAGACATGAATCCCGAGCAGCAGGGCCACACCAAGCAGCACCCCAAAGATGATGGCCACAATCTCTCCTCCGGTCAGGCTCCTGGGAACTGTAGGCACAACCAAGGTGAGACTGTCTGGGGGATCACAGCGAGGCAAGGGCCCTGGGGATCCCCAGGGTGTGCACACGTGCGCACACTCATGCGGTACACATGCAGCAGGAGCTCGGGGGCATCTGTAGGTGACATGTATGTATGTGTTTGGGGGATAGAACAAGCATTACCTGGTGGGCTGGTCCGAAATTCATGGTCAGGGGAGAAAGGGCCAGGGCCCAGCGGAGTCAGCATTCGCACTCTGACAATGTATGTGGTGTCTGGCTGCAGTTTTGTCAGCAACACCCGGGGTTCTGGAACCATCTGGTGCCATTCTTCATCCTGTGGGCAGAACTCGTGTTAACTGGGCTGCATTGGGCCAGACCAGAATGGAAATGGTGGACAGACATGAGAGTGAGGATGAGCAGGGGTTGGGCATGGTAAGGACAAGGTTCTTGGCAGAATTCTGTCCTGAGAATGCCAATTTGCTTTGGGTGGCTCCCTCCTCCCATCCCAGGCCCTAGGAATACTGGGGTACTTCCGGGCATGGACTCTGAAGGGGTCACCCTACCTGGTTCAACACATGCAGCTCGTAGCTCAGGTTTCCCCCAGGACTGCGGGATCGAGACCCTGCCCAAGTCAGCTCCAGCTGTCGTGGTTCTTTCTTCACGAGCCTCAGAGATAGGCCTGAGAGTGATTCTGGGCCCCCAGAGGGTCAGTGGCATTTGGAAGGAAAGAAGGAATCAGATAAGGAGGAGTATTTCCGCTGCCTCTTGCCCACTCATCCCTGTGGTGTTTACATCAAGTGCCTCACCTGCATGCCCCATGTTGATGCTAAGAGAGGCCCTGGCAAGCTGAGAGCTGTCCAGCCCAGACACTTTGCTTTGGGATTTGACAGCAAAGGTGTAGTTGGCATACGGTTCAAGACCTTCCACTCGCACAGTCCGCACTGTGAGTCCCAGAGCCCCTGGCAAGAATCGCACTCCTGTCCCACAGGGCTGGCAGGGCCCCCCATCCAGGGCTGTACCCTGACACTGGAAACACTCCACGCTGTATCTCACATCCTGGCGTCCCCCCATGTCGGCAGGGGGTTCCCAGCGCAAGGAGAGTTGGGTCCCTGATGCAGAGAAGCTCAGATTTTGAGGAGCGGATGGGGGACCTACAGAAGAAGAAGATATCAGTAGCTGCCAGCCTCACTCTCACTCCAGCTCCTGACCCCCACCTTTTCCTGTCTCCCCAATTCTAGAAGTCCTCAAGAGTCTTCAGAGTAGATCTCACTGAAGAGAAGGTAGCATCACCAAATCTCTTCATTTTCCCAGGGCCAGCAGAGGGCCCAGGGAGGGGCTAGTAATAAGTGACTGGTCTCTTGATGGCCTCCAGTATCTATCTCATAAAGCCCTGGAAAATCTGCCTCCTGTGAGTGTTTAGAGAAGATCTAGCACCTCCTCCCTGACGGCCATTTCCTGTCCCTTGGACTCACGTGTACAAGCTACCTGGGGGCCCTCCCCAGGAGCTCTGTAATGGCCCTTCTCGCAGGTGCAGATGGTGGCACCCTCAGACTCAGCTGCGCTGTGTTGGGGGCACTCGAGACAGTGGGCTATGTCCATGTCAGTCCGGTAGAAGCCCCTAGGACAGACTGGAGAGAGAAGGTAGTAGAGTCAAGATTTTCTAATGTCTTATGGAAAGAAGCACCCCCCTCTCCCCCGCCACATCTCTCTTGCCAGTCTTGGGGCTTGAATTCAGGGCCTGGTCCTTGAGCTTTCTCACGGCTACAACTCTTCCACTTGAGCCACAGCACCACTTCTGGCTTTTTCTGTGTATGTGGTACCAAGGAATCAAACTGGGACTTCATGCATGCTAGGCAAGCACCTTACCACTAGGCCCCACTCCCAGCCAATCCCACACTCTTGCTACAGCAATCCCGCAGAGTGAAAACACTTCTGCATATGTGCTCTTGGGTTAAAAATTGCTGAGGCATGCCAGGTGTGGGCGTGCCTGCCATTGTAGCTACTCAGGAGGCTCAGATGTGAGCAGCAAGGCCTTTGCAGAAAAATCCATGAAGACATTTGATCTTCAATGAAACAGCAAAAGGCTGGAAATGGAAGTGTGGCTCAAGTGACAGCATCAGTAAACAGCAAGAAAGCTGAATAAGAGCATGGGGTCCTGAGTTCAAGCCCTTGTTCAGATGTGCACGCGTACACACACACACACACCCATGGCTGAGATGACTGGGTACTGGTGGCCTAGGCCTGTAATCCCAGTACTTGGGATATAGACGCAAAAGGTAAATTTAAGGACAAACAGCATTACATAGTGAGCTCAAGACCAGCCTGTGCTGTATAGTGAGATCCTGTCAAAAAGAACAGGGTCTGGCATGCAGCTCCATGGCAGAACACTTGCCTAGCATATGCAAGTTTGGGTTTGACTCTCAGCATCACCAGTGACACAAAACCTAAAGTACTGATGTAACACTGGCTTCCTCGCCTTCCTTGGCACCTAAAGACCCTCCCAAGTAGTCTGCTAGGTTTCTCACTGCCCCCTTCCTTACCAGTGCATCCTGCACTGCCGCTGCCTTCCTCGTAGCCAGGCTTGCAGTGGCACCGGCCCACAGGCACCAACCACTCACCATCAGGACTACAGTGCATGCGTGGTGCACCTGAGGGCCCGGGACTGGTCTGTGCATGGGGTAAGCAGGTTCCAGACACTTCTACCAACCCCCCAGGTCCAGGGAGAGTCTGAGGGAAATGAGCCAAGCCATGCACAGCCTCAGGACAACGCTGGTAGAATACCCGAACAGACACTAGTGCCACACAGGCACCGGGGTTGTGGAAAGCAAGGTAGAGGCCGCGGCGGGTCAGATGGCCCAAGGAGCAGCGCTCCACATTGAGCTTCACGGAGCCAGATGCTAGGTCTTGAATGGTGAAGCTCTGGTCTGCAGCCACTGTGGTCACCTGAGAGGAAGGTGGGGAGAAGCTCATTGTTTTCATGTAACAGAAACAACTACTAGTCTCATATGGTTTGAGCATCTGTACTCTGAGCATCCAGAGTCTGGAATGTTTCCAAACTGAAGGCTATGTATATGAAGTCACAAACAGAAAAGACCCTAGGCTCACACCTGTAATCCTAGCTATTCAAGAGGCTGAGATTTGAGGACTGTGGTTTGAAGCCAGCAGGAGCAGGAAAGTGTGAGATTCTTTAAGCACTAAAAAGAAGTGAAGCTGTGGCTCAAGTGGTAGGGTGCTAGCCTTGAGGAGTAAAGCTAAAGGACAGAGTGTAGGCCTAGACTAGTCCAGTCCCTATACACACACACACACACAGAAAGAAACATTCCACATCTGACCTCATGTCACAGGTCACAGTAAACATGTAGGTATGCTGAAAATGTTGTAGAAAATTACCTTCAAGCTATGTGTTTAAGATGTATATGAAATGTAGGTGAAGTTCCTATTCAGACTTGGGTCACATCCCTAAGAGTATCTCGTTATTTATATATGTAAGTATTCTAAAGTCTGAAACAAATATGCAATATCTGAAGCAATTCTGATGCCAAGTGTTTTGGATAAGGAGAAGTCAACGTGTACTTTACAAGTTAAACGTTCGTCATTGAAGGAGAGCTTACTATGGGAAAGATACTATTAGGCAAAATATTTTGTGTGCAGTACTCATTCTCCTTAGTCCAGGCAACAATCCTAGGAGATATAAGGTCTTACCAACTCTACAAAAAAGAGGGAGAAACTAAGGTGAAGAGACATAGAAGATCACACAGCTACCACAACATAGAGGTAGGACTGGAACCCAAGAAGGCAAGGTGCCAGAGTCTCAAATTTCCACTACTGAAAGGCGTTCCCAACGCTGGTGATCAGTTAAATTTAATGCATTATATAATTAATTATTTATCATTAATTTATTACCAATAATAAAACTTTACAACTGCTGCTCTTGGGCAAGAAAATGAGAGCTCTTCCTATAATAATAGGCCCCTGAGTGTCTTGCATTCCAATATGCTTCCTGAGTAGGAAAGAGAGGGAGACTCAAGATGGCTAGCAGAGAACTGTCCTACTGTGTGACTCTAGTGACACGAAGGGACAGTGTGTTGTACACACTCATCACAGGTACTGTGGAAAAATTGAAAACCCTCTGTACCGCATTTCTCTCTTCCACTGTGGCTTCTTGCTACCAAAATGGATGCCTATTAGAACTCTCTAGAAGAGGTAAGACTAGCCCTCGTATTGCTACTTTTATAACAAGGTCACCAAGGCTAAATGATACCCCCAAAGTAAGAGTCCACCAACAAGGTACTCAATCCAGCCTTTCTGTTTTCTAGTTTCATGTTTACCCTCTCGGCTATATTCCCACTCTCTTCCTGTCTCTGTACTTAGCCAGGTAGGAATCAGTGCCAGGACACTGATTGCAGCAACACCTTTTGGAACAAGGGTCGTCGGAGCTGAATGCCCACATCCTGTTCACTCTCCATGTACAGAAGGTTGAAGGTCTCCTTGCACCCCTTAGGCCCAGCGCCCCCGGGGAAACTCTTGCAGTCCCGCACTGTGAACTTCAGCTCTACATGGACCGGGGAAGCTTCTTCTTCTCGGTAGATCCAATTGGAGCGAAGCCAGTGGTTGGTGTCTCCGCCTTCCTGCACCGGGCAGTCCTGGTACATGTACAGCGGTGTCCCATTCAGCATCTGCTGCACCTCACTCCACTGCCAGGAGAAAATCAGAGTCAGGGTTCAGAGATGACAGGAAGCTGGCATTAGAGTCCCCCTTCCTCCTTCTCTCCACTGGCCCTGCCTAACTTGATTTAATTAAACTTAAAGATTCAATCTTTAAGGTCATAGAGTATTTTTAGATATGAGGTGAATAAGATTATATTAACATCTTAGTTCATTCACAACCTTCTGCCTAATTGTTTAGAAAAAAGGACTTATTTTCTAAAATACAAAAACCTCTGATATTTTTGAAGGGCCAGAATAAGCACAGAATGGGGTGTGTGTGAGTGTGTGTACTTTATCCTTTCCAATATTCCTTCCAGTTATAGCCACTATCAGAATCAATTCAGACTGTTGGCTTGTTTCCCAGGCCCTTTCTTGACTAACCCCTTAAGTTCTTTTACATGAAAGGAATTTTTAAACCTAGTCTAATGACTGGCTGGCACTAACACAGCACTTATTGTAAACTAGGCACTGTTCTAAGCACTTCCCAGGAAGAAACTGAGGCACAGTCAGGTGGTGTGACATGCTTAGCCATGAAAAGGCAAAAGAGAAGTCTGCTGCAGAATGTCTCATGCTTTGATCCTCAGCTACTCAGGAAGCTGATGTCTGCAGCTCACAGTTTGAAGCCAGCCTTACCAGACAAAATCGGAAGACTCTCATCCTCAATTAGCAAAATGCCAGAAGTGGAGCCACTGTCCAAGGGCACGGTGGGGTGAGGGGCCGAGGTGAGCTGGGTGAAGCCCGGACCTCTTCAGGGGCTTCATTGTGCCTCTGTGTCATTACCATGAAAGTCAAGCAACAGACACTTGTGTAGAAGAAAGAAGTCCACCATCTTACGCTCATCACTCTCCACCATTTGGAGCAGAGCTTTTAGTGTCTTCAGAGAAATCCATAAAATGTTTCTGTCTTGTTTTTAACCTAAGTGAGGTCATACGAGTACTATTCTGTAGCCAAGTTTTAAAAGAAATGTCCAAGAATGTGAGCCGTGGCTCACACCTGTAATCCTAGCTACTCAGGAGGCTGAGATCTGAGGGTAGTGGTTCAAAGCCAGCCCAGGCAGCCTGTGAGACTCCTATCTCCAATTAACCACCAGAAAACTGGAAGCTGTACTGTGGCTCAAAGTGGTAGAGGGCTGGCCTTGTGTGAAAGAGCTCAGGAACACAGCGCAGGTCCTAAGTTCAGTCAGACCCCAAAATTTAAATTTAAAAAGAAAGTTGTCTGTATGAATATACACACATAAAATCTATCAGGATCCCAACTTAGGCCGGCCTCCATCTTCCCATCCCCAACTCCCTTCTGGAGCTCAGGATCCTATAAATATTGCCCTCATCTCTTCTTCCTCCAGTCTCATCAGCGTGGACCACCTGTGAATGGTCATGTGATCAGAATTGTTTTTCCTCATTGAAAGCTGTTGGATAATAGAGGGAGGGTGGGGGATGGGGCAGATGAGAACAAGTGAGGGGGTCAACCTGATTAAAACGCTATGTAAAAATGCCACAGTGAGATCTCTTGGAACAATTAACACTTAAAAGAGAAAGGAATGCAAAGCTGGTTCTGTGGGAGGTCAGGACAAGTGGAAGGGAGAGGGCTATCAGATGGAAAAGCATGAAAATAGCCAAGATACTTTACCTACGGGTGTGAAAATGGAGCAATGAAGCTTGGGAAGGGTGAAGGAGAGTGGGGGAGAAGGGTTAGTCTCATCAAGGCGCATTGTGTGCATGCTCTAAACATGGCAACACGAACATCTTTGTATAGCTAGTCGAGGATAACAGAAATGTGGGAAGAAAATAAAATAGAATTTTCTCCTGTCACCTACTGTCAATTTCACAGGCTCACTTATGTAAACACTGGAAGTTAGAAAAAGTCTTTCTGTCCTCTACATTTTCTAGCTTAATTTCTTCTTTTCTTCCATATATATATATATTTTTTTTTGCCAGTCCTGGGCTTGAGCTCAGGGCCTGAGCACTGTCCTTGGACTTTCTCAAGGCTAGAGCTCTACCTCTTGAGCCTCAGCACCACTTCCAGCTTTTTTTTTCTATGTATGTGGTACCGAGGAATCAAACCCGGGTCTTCATGCATGCTAGGCAAGCACTTTAACCACTAGGCCAAACTCCCGGTCCGACTTCCATATATTTTTTTATTGTAAATAATACAAGGATTATATTGTATTCGCCAGATAGAAGGTGCATTACTTCACAAACACTGATACCCTTTCTCATGTTTTGGTCCCCATTTCCCTCCCCCCACTCTACCTTGATTTCTAATTCTAGTTCCATTCTCACTAAAGTGTTACGTATAGGTGAGTTTGTCTTTGGACTTTCCATCCCATTTCATGGGCTGGAACACTCTTGTCTATATGGGACTGTGTGACATCTGTTGGTGGGACAAATGTCCTATGTCATTTCTCTTCCCAAAGTATTCTCATTGTTAGGTATTTTCTCTGCCAGATCCATTTTAAAGAAAAGCCTTTCATTTTTTTTTATTGTTGTTTTTGTTCATGGGGCTTGAATGCTGGGCATGGGCACTATCCCTGAGCTCTTCAGCTCAAGGCTACAGCCCTGCCCCTTGAGCCACAGCCCCACTTCCAGTTTTCTGGCAGTTAGCTGGAGATAAGAGTCTCATGCCCCACTGCTGGCTTTGAACCATGCATGATTCTCAGATCTCAGTCTCCTGATTAGCTAGGATTACAGGCGTGAGCCATCACACCCAGCGAAGCTTTCAAATTTGATGAAAGTATTCCACTGATATTTCAGATGCCATCCAATAATTGATAGGGAAGAGTCAGAGGTCCTAGGAAATGGCCCCTCTCTCTTAGTCTTGATTCAACTCCTGAGCATGAATTCTCCATGCCTAATCTCAGTTCTGGGAAAAATCCCGAGAAAGCATGATCAATTAAGGACTGGCAGTAGAGAAGGGCAGAAGTAGAAGCTTCAGTGAGGCACATATTTCTGCATTGTGTCACAGAGTTCAATGATCAGGCCAAAGGTGTGAAAGGTAATGAAGCTGGAAGGAAAGGCACCTGAAGTCTGCCCTGTGAGGAGGCTGGGAGCCCATGTGGAAGGCGCAGGGCAGGGCAGGAGGAGAGGGCTGTGGGTGGTCAATGTGCAGCTCAGGAGTTCAGATTGTCAGGGCTGCAGCTGGAGTGTCGGGAGGCAGATGTTCCCAGCTGTAGCTGCCACTCCCAGTTCCAGCAGGGACAGGGCAAGAACCAGCTGGCCAGGAACAGCACTAAGGATCTTTCATGCAACACTCAAGCACTGCTGACTGCTAGATGGGTGCATTCCAGGGGCCCAACTTTTCTGAGTGCGTACTAGTTTGGGACAGCTGGTGAGCAGAGGAGATAAGGGAGGTGATAGGAGTAAGTGACTGCTGGCTGTCTTGTTGCTCTCTTACCATCACAGCCTTTTCCCCTGGGGCCCAACTAGAGGAGTCATTTGGTGGAGCTTGAGGGGACACAATGAAGGTCCAGTGAGAGCCACTGAATGGACTGCTGCCATTGCAGTGTGCTGATTGGCTGGTTTAGGAGATGAGGTGCCTATTAGAGCTGGCTTAATCCAGGATTTTCCAAACAGCCCCTCCTGAAGGATATATTATGGTTCAGTCTATTAACTGTAATTACAGGCTACTCTGTGGGGAGAATGCAGAATAGAGCCTGGACCCTTGGACCAAAAGGGAGAGAACACAATTAAGTGCAACCCTGGAAACCGGCTGCAATGAAGTCTCAGGTCCTGGTAGAAAACCCCCAGAGAACAGAATGCAGGACCAGCAAATCCCTCAGGGAGCCTCCTGGATGCTCTGTGCAGGCCCTACTCACAATCTACCTCTGCTCCAGAGCACCCAAGGAAGGAAGGAAGACTTCTGTACCTTCAAAACACTCAGGGCAAGCTAAGTGTGCTGAGAGGCCTCTGTAGAGCAGGGAAGAATGGACCAAGTGCATGGAAGGAGCAGCTTTATGTTTTGAGGAAGTCCACGGACCCTTGGCCCCTACAAGCTATTCAAGCAAGAAGACTGGAACGTACTGAGCGGACCTCAGGC
Source organism: Megascapheus bottae (assembly GCF_031878675.1). Taxonomy (NCBI): domain Eukaryota; kingdom Metazoa; phylum Chordata; class Mammalia; order Rodentia; family Geomyidae; genus Megascapheus; species Megascapheus bottae. Next base: position 77,898,661 of record NC_143513.1, read on the forward strand.
TGCTGTCCTGATGACTCTGTTGTCTCCCAAGAAAGGCACTGGTCTCAGTGCTCCCCTGGGGATGGGAGCTTATCACCCCCAGTGCTTCTCACAAGTATTCACCTCAGCAGCAGGAAGGGGGAAGTGCCAGGAGGAGGAGACATTCCTCAAGGGGTGAAGTCTGCCCCCCCATCCCATTCAGAAGGCTCTGACTCAGCCTCTCTGCCCCCTCCCAGAGGAGATACTTCCAGTTTTTCCTGCTCTATTCGGTTCCTCCACCCACTTCTCCGCCCCATTTCCCACTGGGCCTTCAGCCTTGAACTTTCCCAGATCCTTCCTCAGACACTTACCCCAGCCTCTGGAGGGTCCAGCAACCAGCCCAGCTCTCCTTGTGCCACACTTGTGTCCATCAGCGTGACTGAAAGTGGGGAGAAGAGCGTGTCACTTCTGGGGGAAGGAGGTGGCTTTGCAGTTCATATTCTTTATCATTTTGGGACCCTAGCCCCAGACTTCAAGAACATTGGTTTTTTTTTTTTTTTTTTCTTTTGCTACGATACTGGGACTTGAATTCAGGGGCTGGGCACTGTCCCTTACCTTTTCAGCTCAAGGTTGGTTCTCTGACCCTTGAGCCTCAGCTCCATTTCCAGCTCTTTGCTGGTTCATTGGAGAAACGTCTCATTGACTTTCTTGCCCCCGTGGTTGGCTTTGAGTTAAGATCCTCAGATCTCAACCCCCCCAAGCAGCCAGGATTATAGGCCATCATCAGTCCTAGCCTAGACATCCTTTCCCTAACAGATGCAGGATGCCTTTGCTCGGAGAAGGGTCAGGGGATGAGTGAGGGAATTACACTGTCTTCCTGCAGAGAAGGGAGCAAGGCAGAGTGGCCAAGAGTTAAGGGCTGGAGCCTAGAGCAAAGTCAAGATAGGAAGTGTGAGGGGAGCAGCCTTAGGAGAAGAACCCAATTCCTAACTCGGGGTGTGGGGAGGAGGAGGGGAGGGTTGGCGGGCAGTGCAGCTGGGACCCCCCCCCCCAATCTGCGCTCCAGCAGAGCCCTGCCCCAGGTGCAAGACCCAGTGGCGCCCATGGCAGAGGCTAACTTCCACTGTGGAAGGCCTGCTCGGGCCTGGGGCCGGCGTCCAGAAGTTGGGTAGGAGACACCAAGTCCGCTGGGCGGGGTGGAGGGCAGCCGGCGGGGCAGGGGGCGCGCGGGGTATGCCAGGCCCTTCTGTCTCCGGGCTTAGGCTGGCCCAGGCCGCTTCCCACCCCGGAGTGGGGTGGGTTCTGATCTCTGGGCTGGACAAACGAAGGGTTCCAAGGTGCTGAGGTGGGGTGCAGTGGGGCGCTCCCCCCCCACCCCGGGCAAGCACTGCTGGTCAGTGGGGGCGGGGAGGGCACTGCACCCAGGAGAGCGGCCTTTTGGGGTTAAAGACCAAAGATTGGCCTGGCCGATCGATAGCGCAGTGGCCCTGGCGAGCGGGGCGCAGGGCGCGGGGCGCAGGGCGGGGGGCCTCCGTGGAAGCCTGGGGTCCCGGGGATCTGGGGGGGAGGGCGGGGCCCTACCTTCCTCGGCGCGCGCCCCCGGGGACGGCGGGGCGCAGAGCAGCAGCAGCAGCCCGAGCCCCAGGGGCCAGCGCCGCTCCATGGCGCCGGCCGGGACCTGGGACCTGGGCCCCGACGGCTGGGCCGGTGGCGAGGCGCGGGGCGAGCCGGGCCCGCGGGGCGGGGCCAGCGCGGGGCGGGGCCAGCGCGGGGCGGGGCCAGCTCGGGGGCGGGGTCTGGCCTCACCTGGCTCACCTTCTTAAAGGGGACGGGCGCAAACGGGTCGGACAGGTAACACACTTGCCAGGCTGGACGTGGGGCGCCTCCTGGCGGGCGGGGATGGCATGGACTGACCCTGAATCCTGGCATCCCGACCGACACCCAGCCTCGACCCAGCCTGCTTCTGAGTCTGTCCCCTTCTCCCCAGACTTAAAACCTGGAGGGGGCGGGGGTGAGAGACCCACCCTCCTGCTGTGGCCCTCAGGGCGGCCCACCCTTACCCAGGAGGGAAGGGGGATCGGAAGGTGAGGAAAGCCCCGGTAGAGGGGCGCCCTAGGGGCGTCTCCAAGGACAGGTTGGTCTGGCCTGGGTGCTCAGTGGCTGATCTTGGCAAAGGCAGGAACCAGGGCCTCCAGGCCTCCATGCAGCCTTAAGGTGTGCTCAGGGAGGGGTGAATGGACCAGTCCGACGGCTGGGGCCCAGGGCTGTCTTGGGACAGGTGTGGGCCGGGGCAGGGAAGGTCTTGGGAAGCAGGCTAAGGGCGTTTGAAGCTGGCTGTGCACCCGCACAGCAGACGTGAAGAACTGCGAGGGCAGAGGAGGAATGTGCACCCACCTCCGCCTTCCCTGATGCTGTCAACCTGGGCTCTTTGGCCCTCTTGCGATTGCCTTTTGGTTTCTGCATATCCGTGTGTTTCAGCTGCTACTATATGCATGCTTTCAGGACCGAGGAGAAATGATGGTCCTGACCCTAAAGGAACTACGAATCTGAAGAGTGGTTGGGAGTTTAGGATAGCTGCTGGCCCACAGATGACGAAAATGTGCAAAAGGGTGAATCCTATGGAGGTGGGGAGAAAAAGGCTGACTGATTCAGAGGGGTCCTGGGCCCTCCTTCCTGTTTCCTGCATTGGTTCCATCTCATTAGGGTGGTTCATTCACAGCTTTTGTTATTTACATTGGGTCACTCTGAAGTGGGAAGGTGGTGAATTTTGGGTGCGTCGTTATTTATTTATTAAGAATGGATGATTCCTTTTGAAAAAAAAAATACAGATATTTATAAGGTAAATGTGGCCCCTCATTTGTTGGCCTAGCCAAAATATATTGGCAAAAATTAAGAAATACAATCAATATATACTGGTTAGAAAAGTTCATGTTGAAAGAAACTAAGCAGAAAGTATAGCTCTTTGTCGTCTCACTGTCCGGTATCTGTTCCCCAGTTTCACCCCCCCCCCCCCCATCTTCTGGTTCCTCTGAAGATACACACCAGATTTGATCTTTTCCTGCCTCTCTCCCTCCACTCCTACAGACACAGTCTGTGGAAGTAACTGTGGGACCCTCACTGCTCTCCCCCAGGGGGGCTCCTTTTCTGATGTTAAGTACTCTGAAAAAAAAAACATGGAAAAAGCGGGAGGCTCCAGGTTCTGTGCAGGCTCTCTGGGGCCAGAACTCTGTGATTTCACCAGGGAGGAATGGACAGCACACGATAGCCAACAGGATGGGGAAGAGAATCAAGCTTTGGACAATCACTGCAAGGAAACAAGCCAGGCTGCAGTGAGGTCATGTGTGTGTTGGGGATGTAGCTGTCCCAGCGGGAAACCCCTTTGGGATTGGAGGGATGGGGCTGTGCCTTGGGTGAGAGCTAGAGTCTACAGCCCTAGAAAAGAGCCTTGCTTTTGTTTCAGGCCTATCCTTGGCCCTCTGGCCCAAAAGCCTTGCATATGGGAAATGAATGTCCTTCCATCTCTTCTATAAGATGATCTTGAGTTGATATCCTTTCCTTACATTTGGTATGAGCGAGGGGCACCTTTGATTTCACAGTGTTTTTAACTCACGGCAACACTGTGTCAAGATTTATTCTTTGGGTGGGAGCTGATGGTTCAGGCTTGTAACTTTTTTTTTTTTTTTTGCCATTCTTGGGACATGAACTACACTGTCTTTGAGCTTGTTTTGCTCAAAGCTAACACTCTACCACTACAGCACCATGGACAGCCTCTGTTTATGTAGTACTGAGGAACTGAACTCAGGGCTTCATGAGTGCTAGGCAAGCACTTTACCACTAAGACATATTTCCAGACCAATGCCTGTAGTCTTAGCTAGGCAGAAGGCTCAGATCTGAGAATTGTGTTTCAAAGCTAGCCTAGGTTAGGAAAATCCATGAGAGTATTCTCCAATTAACTACCAAAAATGGAGCTGTGGTTCAAGTAGTAGAGAACTAGCTTTGAGTAAAAGACAAAGAGTTAGCACCCAGGCCCTGAATTCAAACCCAGCTGTGTGTGCATATGTGTGTGTGCAAACACACACACACACACACACACACACATTTACACTCTTTGGGCTCAGTTTTGCAGGATCTGCATAATCTCTGAGGTCACTTCCAGGCTTGCCTTGAACACTTGGAAAGGTAGCAGGACTCTTGTCAGGATACTTAGGCTATTCTATGTCTCAGTTTCCGTAGCTATAAAATGGGATTAATCACACCCACCTCAGAGTGTAGGTGTAGTGATCAAAAGAGGAGAAAGTGCTTCATTAACCATCAAGTTCTGAGCAAACATTACTTTTCCAGGAGAGTGGTGGAGGCCAGGGCTTGTCTGGCTTCTCCTTTATGACTAAGATGCCACATTTTTTTTCCTTTTAAAATTAACTTTATTGAAGGTTAACGCACGTGAAATCAATCACACCCATTCCAATGTACAGTTAAACAGGCTGAAGACAAACACATATACCCTGTCACTACCGCCTTGGTGGAGATACAGAACACTTTCATCACTTAGAAAAATCCCCTACTGCTCCTTTGAACCAGTCCCATTTTTGGCTTCAAGCATCTGTCAGTATAAATCAGTGTCTTCAGGATTTTACATAGTCACGACAGTCTTTTTTTCTCTTTAGCATGATGTACTCAAGATCTATTGGTGTTGAATGTGTTGGCTGTTTAGTCTTTTTATTCCTTGTTAAGCTGTGTCCCCTGCATAGATGTCTGAAGATACCACTTAACAATCTGAAGTCAAACGTAAAAATGCACTTAATATTTTGATCTTAAAAAAGATATTGTCAGTCATGGGACTTGAACACAGGGCCTAGGCACTAATCTTTTGTGACCAAGGCTAGCACTCTACTACTTTGAACCATAACTCCACTTCTGGTTTTCTGCTGGCTCATTGGAGATAAGAGTCTTACAAACTTTCCAGTTTGGACTGGTTTTGAATCACAGTCCTCAGATCTCAGCCTTCTGAGTAGCTACAGTATTACAGGCATGAGCCACCAGTACCTGGCTGCTTTGATTTCTTAAGGGCCCTGGCTGCTGAGACCACAAAGTCTTCCAAAAGGAATTATCTCTTCTTTCCTACTTAGAAAGAACCCAACATCTCCAGTGTTGTCTTTGTCTTCACTTGGAATTTGCAGTCTCTACGAGGGGACCTCCTAGGCTCGGCCTTATTCCAGCAGCCTTCACCTCAACACCACCTGTTTATATTGCTTCCCATTTGCCGCCCAACCTTCTCTTTCCTGACCTGGGATTAAGGAAAAATCACACCCAGCCTCAGTCAAGGTATTATATGCCCATAAGGCTCTGGTGCAACTCACATGGGTAGTGAGGTAACTCACTGAATCGACTAAATCGCTGGTACCTGCTCTGAGACCATTAGCACTAAGTAATTGATGGGACCACTCACAAGTCCTCTAGCAAGGGCCTGTGTGGATGGGACCAAAACAATTTAGCTGGCTCCATTGGGCCAGCCCACACTTGCAGGCAGGAAGCTTTAGGAGACTGTGTGGGCCGTGGGAGGAGCAGGGGCAGCTCTCTCCTGTGTGTACAGCATTCGGTTGGACTCTGGATATCTTTGATCTCAAGGCTGGCTTGGACCTCCCCTTTCCTTCTCACCTGTGTGCTTACCTATCTCTTCTCTGATCCTGGTTTACTATCAGGCATAGGGGCGGAGATAATAATAGTCACCATTTATTATAGCACCTACGCATGCTGCCAGGCACTTTGCACGCATTATTTCACTCACTTCTCACACCAACCCTTTAAGGAAGGTATTATTAGTCCATTTTATAGATGGAAAAAAAATCAGAGGCCCAAGGAATGTGAGTTACTTGTTCAAAGTCATCCAGTTGCAGAATCTGGATTTGAACAAAGTTCTGTCTGCACCTGTGGCTGTAACACAGGATTTCAAGAAGCCAAAATATCAGGGAGTGCCACCTCACTGGAGTTCACAAGTCTCCTGACTTAACACACCATGGACTAGGTTTGTCTGGAGTATAAACTGTATATAAAAGTAGAATCATCTAAAAGGCATTCTGAGTTCTTTTTGTGTGTGAGATTTATTTGCCCGGTTGTTCCTTGATTCATTCTCAAAGCATATGATTCAGTCATTGAGTGAAAAGCACATACTTTGCAAAGACCTCTTGAGCTATGGCTAAATGTTCTACACTTGAACAGCTACTATGGGTGACTCCCATGGTTTTTTTCCGGCTTGTCCCTGTATCTTCCAAACCAGCTTAATCCTAATGCAAGATACTTCTAGTTTCAGAAAAGAGTATTTTTTTTTTGCTAACCTGAACGGTTATTCGTTGATTAACTAGATACGGTAGAATAGATTAGCTGATCAGATATCTTCTCCCCCTAATTTTCCTTTCTTCTTCCACATTGCTTTCTCGAGAGCAGGACATCCATTGTGGGTTGGGTAACTTGGACTTCCTGTCAGAAATTCGACTTTTTTTTAACCTAGTCTGCTGTTTTCTCTGACATCTACTGAAAGGTTTTAATATTATTACTTAATTGCTGTCACATTGGGTGAATCATCTGCTCTACAGAGTCTCAGTTCTCTTATTGTAAAATGAGGGGAATGGTGATGTTAAGGTCTGAGAATGTCTCTCAAGATTTCATGTGTGGGATGCTGAACCCTCAAAGTCCTGTGTTCAGGCTAGAGCCTTTGGGAGGCAATGATATGAAGTCACCTGTGGTGACTACAGTCCCTGTGAGGGCAGTGATGAGAAGACAAAGAGTTAAGTTTCCATCTTTCCTCTCTCTCTCCATGTGCCATCTTCTGTCATGGTAGGATGCCATACTAGGTCCTCTACAGATGCCAATCAAATGCCAGCCTCAGGTTCTTGAACTTCCCAAGCCCTTCATCTGTGAGCTCAATAAATCGCTGCTCTTTACAAATCAGTTGGTCTCAAGAGTTTTGTTACAGCCACAGCAACTAAAGCTGAGGCAGGTAATAGGCTGCTTATGAACACTAACTTTACAGACTGTGAAGCAAGAGCAAGTAGGATACTGAGTATGTGAACTGAAGCTCCGTGACTGCCATGGGGCTAAAGATACAGCTTTTACATTTCCATGTCATGCTGTTTACTTTCATCTTGCAAGATAGGTTTGAGAGAATCAATAGTGCATCTGATCAAGGAAAGAGGATACTGATTAGAATCAGTCCCTGGATTAAACAGGGTGTTCTGCAGGAAGTTCAGATCACCAGGAAAGGCAAGAGAAGGCTGAGAATAAATAAACAAAAAGAAGCTAAGAGAAGTCGCTCTTGATTTGGTGACATTTTGAAGCATTAGGAAGGTAAATACCAAATCTACAGTTTTAGGATAGATTGCATTTCTATCTGTGTTTGTTTATTTATTTTTAAATCCTGTATGTATCCCTGCATATTAGTCTTCCAAAGCACATGATCCTCTGCAGGCAAGACAAGGGTGAAGACAAGGGTGAGCCCTGCATTGCAAGAGTCTCAGATTGAGACTCCTTCCTCCACAAGGAGGGAGGTGGGCTGGATTCTTCAGCTGGTGGCAAAGGAAAGAGGCATCACATGGTAGTTTGCTTACTTACATCCAAGTGAGTATTTATATCTAAGTATTTAGATCAATACTTTCTAAGATCTATTCTTAACAACTTGTATCAATAAACCAATTCAGCAATTACTTTGTTATGGCTCTTTCTTTCTTTCTTTCTTTCTTTCTTTCTTTCTTTCTTTCTTTCTTTCTTTCTTTCTTTCTTTCTTTCGCCAGTCCTGGTCTTGAGCTCAGAGCCTGGGCACTGTCCTTGGACTTTCTCAAGGCTAGAGCTCTACCACTTGAGCCTCAGCACCACTTCTGTTTTTTTCTATGTATGTGGTACCATGGGATGGAACCTGGGTCTCTGTGCATGTCAGGCAAGCACTCTACCAATAGCCCAAACTCCCTGCCCAGGATTCTTCTTATTATTTTTTTAATCTTTATTTTTTTCCCAATCCTGAGGCTTGAAGTCTGGGTCAAGGTGAGCACTCTATCACTTGAGCCACAGTGCCACTTCTGGTTTTTTTGAGTAGTGTATTGGAGATAATTGTCTCACAGACTTTCCTTCCCCAGGCTGACTTCAAATCATGATCCTCAGCTTTGTGAGTATCTAGGATTACAGGCGTGAACCACTGGCAACAGTGAAGCAGTTAAATGAAAGGTGTCAGGGTTTAGTCAGGTGAAGACACTGAAATAAAAATTTCTTAGGATAATAGTTGTGTGCACCTCATGAGAAACCACTGTCTTCCTTTCTTGACTGATTTGCCTGACTGCCTGAGAAGACTAAATGCTCACCTGAAGAATTAATATGCTTGTTAAAGCTTGGATAAGCAAAAGGATGGGAGAGAAGAAAAGGGCACAAATGAGTCTCAGTGAAGTAGAGCATGTCAGACAGAAATTTCATAAGAACAAGCCTTAATCAACAGAATTCCCCAGGAGTTCAGTGACACATCAGTCCTTCTCAAATGGTTTACTGGTTAGAGCCAGACAGCAGTGGCTCACATTCATAATCCTAGCTACTCAGGAGGCTAACATCTGAGGATCATGGTTTGCAGACAGCCTCCAATTAACCAACAGAAGATATCAGTGGTGTGGATCAAATGGTAGAATGCCAGCCTTGAGCAAAAAAGCTAAGGGAGAGGACCAAAGTTCTGACTTCAAGCCCCAGTACACACACACACAACCCTTTACTGGTTAGATATCAGGAAGGGAAGGGAAAATCTGCTATGTTTTTAGTTTAGTAAGCATAGGAGAGGTGGAAGGCATCAGCTTTGCCCTCTGAATCAAGCTGTTGTAGCTTATTTTAAAATAAGTTGATAGGGTGCTAGCCAATGAGTGAAAATGTCAGGTACCAAGATCAAGTCCTAAAATCAATAATGAGATTAGTTGCTTTTAAAGTTTGCTTTGAAAAGGTTACTTTTCAGGAGATTCTAACGGACAAATTGTCCAAGTTAGAAAATTGCTAGGCACAGAGGCACATACACATTTGGGCACACATATAATAGCCACTTCTCATAAGAAGTAAATGTACGTTGGGGCTGGGAATATGGCTTAGTGGTAGAGTGCTTACCTAGCGTGCATGAAACTATGGGTTTGATTCCTCAGTATCACACACACATACAAAGCTGGAAGTGGTGTGGTGGCTCAAGTGATAGAGTGCTATCCTTGAGCAAAAGCTCAGGGACAGTGCCCAGGTCCTGAGTTCAAGCCTCAGGACTGTCAATAAATAAATAAACAAACAAAAAATAAATATGTGAATTTCCAGATCTTATCAATTTGGAAGGAACCCAGGTCACAAAACATGAGAGCCCTAGTGAGCCATGGGTGTGTCACACCTGTATCTTCAGGATTCAGGGGGGCAAGCCTTGGATAATTTCTACTTTTAAAATGTTAGAATATCATGGGGCTATTCATCCACATGATGTGAAGGTGACCGAGATTTTCATATATCCCATATTATAAAGATGAGTCGACTCGTAGGTTGGAATAGCTTTCCTGACTTTGTCCTGACAGTAAGGACAGACTTCTGCCCAGGTGAAGGAAGACTGGGGGTGGGGCTGGGCATTTGCAATGAGGTTGTCTTACTTTTCGTTTTTAGCTCTGTGCACAAAAAGCAGTAATAAAATGGTTTAGGCAGTGCCCACTAAAAGGAAGTGTAATTTCATTAATTGAGATATGTTTGTTAGGCTATGAGACATTCTTATACTAATGCCCATGCATCCATTCCAAAAAAGTGAAGTGTTCCTTCTCTCTTCCTTCCTCCTTCCCTCTTTTACTCCCTCCCTCCCTTTCTTGCTTCCCTTTCCACCTTCATCTCCTCTCTTCCTCCATCCACTCCCAGCCTCGCCTCTCTCTTTTCTCTATGTGCTTTCTTTCTCTTATTTAAAAACAACCTAGGAGTTTCTATTAGACCCCAATTAAAATCTCATACTCAGTGTTTAATGTACTTAGTCTTTCTTTGATTTGATAGAAATGGTAGCTAGTGAAAGAAGGTATTAATTAGTCTTTGGGTTCAGCAGAGACTTGGCTTTCTGCCTTCTGGGAGCAAAGCCTTGGCCATTTTCCTCATCCTCTTCTAGCAGGGGTTCTTTTACCTTCAATAAGCCAGTTGCCTCTGTGACCAGGGAGGCTGCCTCCACAAGGAAGTTAACTTTAGCAGAGGCAAAAACACAGAGCCATGAGAATGCAGGGAGGTCATTTTGTCAGGATTCATGGGGGGAAGGTGATCTTCATGTGGGGCCTTGCACTGTGACTTCGATAGGACAGTTATCATTCATTCATTTATTCATTCACTTGTTCATTCAGCAAAAGTTCACTGAGATACTCTGATGAGCCAGACTCAGCATAGGGGAATAATCTGATTAAAATATTAGATATCTATTTGTGTAATGACTGGAAAATAAAATAAGTTTTGGGGTGGATAACTGTAGGAGTGCGGAGCTCAAGCAGAAAGAGTGAATATGGTCCATGTAATTTGCATGCCTGCAAGTAGATAAACAATAAGGCTTTTTGGGATCATTTCAAGGAGGAGGGGGGATGAGGGAGAGTGATGGAGGGGGTGAATTTGATTGGGGTATATTGTATGCATGTATGGAAATATCATGATGAATCCCTCTCTCGTGTGCACCTAGAATAGGCTTAAATAGAAAAAAGGGAAAAAAAATCCACAAATCTGCCCTCAGTGTCCTCACATGCTGTCAGAGGAGTCATATAGTCTTTTGATAAATAGAAAAGTATGTATTCCAGAGGGTGAGAAATCCTGGGAAAAGCATTAAAACAATAGCAGGGAGAATTGGAACTCTAGGAGGAGGTGGGTGTTTTGAGTGGAGAACTGGAGGACAGGAAGGAACAAGCCAGCTGGCTCTGGAAGGAAAGAGCAACCCGGGTCAGGAAACAGTCCTCATACCCAGGGCACGCATGCAGTGGGCAGGGCCCTGTTCACAGAAGTGCAAGAGACTTATGTTTCAGATCAAAGTGAGCAGGGTTCTGATGGGAACAGAGAGGTATTGGGGAGTGAGCAACAGCATGCACAAGTCCTTTCAGGCCACTCTGAAGACTGGTTTTGAGGAAGATGGAGACTTTTAGAGGAGACCTAAGGAAAGGAGATGCCCTTTCTGACTTGACTTTGATGAGGTCACTTTGGCTCCTGTACAAACAGCTGCTAACAGCCAGTGCATATAGACACAAGAAGGGGGCCCACGGGAGCCCAAATGAGAGGAGGATCTTGAAGCCGGTGTCCGTTGGATGTGTCTGGGTTGATGAGAGGCGGTTGTACAGGCCCAGGCAGGCAGCAACTCGATAAGTACACAAGGGGAAGCTGGCTTCCCTATGGATGTGATAGGCCGGGAGAAAGGATGATAAGCTCAGGAAGGCTGGAGTTGGCCTTGAAGTCTGTTTTTGATTTGAACTTTATGCTCTCTGTAACCCAGCAATAGAACAAGTTCTGCACATAGAAGCCTTGTGCTCAGATGCATATTTTGGGCTAAGATGGACAGATTGAGGAAGAGGTGGTAGATAATGGAGACTAGATGAAGAAACAATGGTCCCAGGCTGGGTGCCGGTGGCTCATGCTTGTAATGCTAGCAACTCAGGAGGCTGACATTTAAGCCAGCCCTGATAGACCATGGGACTCTTCTCTCTAATGAACCAGCAAGAAGCTAGAAGTGGAGATGTGACTCAAATGGTAGAGAATTATTCTTGAACACCAAAGAACAGGGACAGCACCTATGCCTGGAGTTCAAACCCCAGGACTGGTCTCCAAATCAACAAAAAGTAAAAGACAACAATGGTCCAGGGAATAATAACCAGTGCTTAGGCCCAGCCCATGTGTGGAAGAAGGGTGGGGTGACATTGACTTGTAGATCACAACATGTGCTGGCTCGTGTGTAGAGATGAGAGTAGGTAAAGAAAGCCGGTGATTGCACTGGCAGTTATCACAGTTATCATTTGGATGGGAAAACAGCCATATATCTGTGTAAAAGTAGGAATGCTGGAATATGTTTTTGCTCCCTGGGGTAATGTTGTAGAGAAATAGTGATGAATTAGTGTTTTGTTTGGCCAAGTGGGGTTGCAAGCCGGGAGTTGGTGAAGTGGGATTGACAGTGGAAAATGATAGACTAGGAACCAGAAAGGCCTGGAAGGGTATGGAGAGAAGCCAGTGGAGTGGGTAATGGCTTATTAGCCATTGGCAGGATGATGGTTAAGAACAGGTTGCACACTTCACAGCACCAGTTATGAAGATTTACAGTGAGGTGTGGGATGGGTTAGGGCCTCAGTCCCTGCCTCCCAGAGGAGCGTCTGTGAAGACTAAGTCATCAGGCTATGCCTTTGGAATTAGGTGTGTGTGTGTGTGTGTGTGTGTGTGTGTGTGTGTGTGTGTGTGTGTGTGTGCGTGCACACACATGCATGAGTGTTTGTGTGCTGCTAAGGGGTTTGAACTCAGGAAATGGGCATTGCCCCTTAACTTTTTCACTCAAGGATATTGCTCTATCACTTGAGCCACAGCTCCAGCCTTTTGGTGGTTCATTGTTGATAAATGTCATGGATGTTTCTACCTGGGATAGCTTCTAATTGTGATCCTCCGAATTCAGCTTCCTGCATAGCTAGGATTATAGGCATGAGCCATCAGTACCCAGCTGGTTAGTCTTACTTTTGTTGGAAGGATTGGATACCAGGAACAGCAATCTACCATGACTCAGAATTTTTGTTTTCCTCTGCTACGTGTCACTTGGCAGAAGAGAACAAATGAGAATTTCAGCTAAAGCTCTGCTATTTTCCTCTCCTTTTCTCCATCTGATGTGTTGGGTACCTGCTACCTGCTCTTCTAATGCTTGTGTTATGCACTGTGTTCCTGAGCTGTGACGTGCGTTTTGCTTTTTGTCTTTCAGAAGCCTGGCTGGATCAAAAGGAAAGGTCACTCACTACCTAGCTGCTTTGTTCTTCCTTCTGGTTCTTTCTCTCTAGTACCATGGCTCCCCTCAGTCCTCTCTGCAGCTCTGGCCTTCTACTGAAATGTAGTGTTTGGCCAGAAGGGACTCTGATGTTCTTGACTTGTATTTTCTTTCCTTGTGAATATTTGTCTAAGCTTTATCACCCTTCCAGCTTGAAAAGCATCTCTTACTGTCTTTTAAACTTTTAAACATTTTTTAGCACTTTAAAAAATCGCCAGAAAATGGCATTTCTATTGTTATTGTCACAATTATAATTACCTTAAATTTGTTTTTGCCCATCCTAGACCTTGAACTCTGGGCCTGAGTACTGTCCTTGGGCCTTCTCAAGGCTCTACCACTTGAGACACAGCACCATTTCCAGCTTTTTTTGTGTGTATGTGATACCGAAGAATCGAACCCGGATCATCCTGCATGCTAGGCAAGCACTGTACCATTAGGCCAAACTCCCAGCCCACAGTTATAATTATCTTTGTCACTACTCTTTAGGAAGAGGATTGTACAGGAGTTCTAGGGACTCTTGGGGATTTAAGAATCTAATACCAAGAATCTGGATACTCACATAGGGTGAAAATGAGCAACTATGAAAGATATATCTATCAATCTTACTGTGGACGTACATATGTATGTGTTTACCTCAGATCTCTAGATCTCCATTCTTAACTAGGAGGGAGCTCTTAGACAAGTCTTTGGATGACCCTTGGCTCTGCATAAGATAAACTCTTGCCTGAAGCTGCCTGGAGGATTCACGCTATCCTATTGGCCCTTCAGCATTAAGGTCAGGAATTCTGTGAGCACCCTCTACTTGACTCCCAGATGCAAAACCACCCCTGACCTGGTGTGATTTCAAATGTCTTCTTTTCCCATGGAAGACACCAAAGATCAGGTGGAACTGAAGATGGTGTCCAGGACTTTAAGATGCATGAGTCTGTCCAGGGGAATGAGCAAGGAGGCTTCTACTGGAGCCTGGTTGGTGGTCCTGAGACCCAGCACTGATCGATCTCTTGTGTTATGATGAGCCAGAGTTCTACTCAGCGTTGAGCACACACCGCAGGTTAATTGCATACAAACATACTCAGCTTGCTGATTTCTTTATAGGGTAAGGAAACGGAAACCTACAGAAGTGATGGGAGCAGTTCAAGCTTTGTAGCTAATAATGGCCACCGTGACCTTCCAGCTGGGTGGTCTAACACCAGAACTCAAAAGCTCAATCAATTGAACTGCTTCTCAGTTGGAAATACCAGGAACCATGGTTGTGCCAGTAGTTTGGTAATAATGGCAATTCTGGGGGGTTAGATTGTTCCCCAAATAAAAGAGCAGAGAAGATAGTTGCTTCCGTGGACCCCTGGATGGCAGGAAACAGATGATAGGTGTGTGAACTGACATAGGCCACTGGTCTTGCCATGGAAATTTCTCAAGGTGTGATACTCCTGAGAAGGGTGTCTCACGCTGGTTAACCGTCTCCAGCTATTTGTAGCTGATGGGAGGAGCATCTTGCTTGTGGAAGGACTGTTCTTGTGTGTCTGGGAGCTGCCGGATACTGGTGGTGAGGTGAGGTCACGGGCAGGAAAGCAGTGACTGAGACGGACAGTGACAACAGGAGCACAACAGCTGGGGGGGCAGAACCCTGAACAGCTGTGTGGGGGTGTGTTCACCCACAGAGGTCTGAGTTTGGAGACCCACAAAACAAGCTGGCAGGGTGCTCAGGCCTTAGTGCCACAGAAATGTGTCATTTGTCTCACAAGCTGTGAGGATCTGGAGAAAGAACTGTTAAGAATGAGTACAAATTGATCTTTTATGTATTAAAATAACTTCCTTTAAGCATGCAGTCAAGAATCCAATGTCTATCCTACAAAGTTAAGGAGAGGGAAGGAAGAGGTGGGTAAAGGAAGGATGGGTGAAAATGTTAAAGGGGTGACATCGATCAAGATGTATTATATTCATAAACTACTTTGTTAATTGGCAACTCCCTTGTACAACTACTTAAAGATAATAAAAATATTGTCAAAAATCTATTGCTTCAAACTGGGGCTACTGGCCTATTGCTGCTTTAAGATAAGCTGCCTTACCCAATGGCAAAGTTCTCGTTTTTGTGTTGTACTTAATATGGACAATTGAACTTCCCTTGGGCTTCTGAGAAATGATCAAGTTGTCTGCCATCCGTGAGGTTGCTATGATTCAATTATTTGGAGTGTGTATGCACATCTTTTTATATAATTGATATTAATTTTATGTATAGTACATATTTTCTGAGGCAAGTTTCTTCTTTTAAATATCTGGTTTAGAGCTTTTCCCAAACCCTTATATATAGATTTAGCTAATCCTTTTAACCATGGCAGGATATCCTTTGCTATGTTGTCTATTTAGTATATCATATTGTACTGTATATGTACATACAGAAACATGTGCACAATGGTACTTGAATTTAAACTCAAAGCTTTATGCTTGTTTGGTTTGCTGACTCGATCGGTGCTCTACCATTTGAGCTGCTGCATTTCTAGCCTGGGTTTTTGGAACACACTGGGGTTTAATTCAGATCCTGGGGCTTATTAGGCACACCTCTAGCCCTCGAGCATGGAGTTTTGCTGATTATTTTGTAAATGGAATCTCATGCACTCTTCTGTCTGGGCTAAGGTTGAATCACATACCTCTGGATCTCAGCCGCCTGAGTAGCTAGGATCGCAGGCAAGAGCTGTCTTATATCTTTTTTTTATTCATTTTTTATTTTTTAATTGAAGTCACCAAGGCCTCTGCTGTGGTTTGAAGATGCCCAGTGTTCCCTGGGTGCACAGGGCTTGGTCCTCAAGGCAGTGCTACTGGGAGGTGATGGGCCCTTGGTGGGTGGAGGCCTAGGGGAAGAGGTCATTAGTTCATTGAGGGTGTGCCCTCAGAAAGCACCGTGAGACCCAGCTGTCTTCTCTCTTTGCTCAGGCTTGACAAAGATCACTTGCTTCTATACCTGCCACCCCTCCCAAGGTCTTCTCTACTCTACCACACTAGATCATGGGCTTGAACTCTAAAACCTTGAGCTAAACCAAGCTTCCATGAAATACACTGTCCAAGCTATTTTCTGTAGTCACATGAAGCTGACTGACACAACCCCTTTCATAATGACACACGTATTAAATTAATAAACAATGTAATTAGCTAAAGTATGATTAAACTCCCAAGTAATGCCCTAACTGTTATATAAACACATGAAGAAAATCTACTTAAAATAACATAATAATAATTTCAATCTGCTAATGCCTGGGGCACACACAGTAGATGGCACAGTGAATCAGACAGTTGTTTACTTATATATATCGCCTCAAGAGAATGTCACAGATCCAAATGCAGACAGGTTTAGGTGTGTTTTCTTGATGAGTCTGGTTGTCATCAATTTCATGGTTTCTCTGATGAGCAGCACTCCTGGTTAAGGATGTGAGGCAATCTTCCAAAGCTTCTGATTTTATTTTGTTTTATTCTTAGAAAAAATCATGGCACCTTAAAATGGTGCAGAAGTTACTTTGTGTTTATATTTAGCGCAGTTCAATTCTTGGCTCAGATGTTTTTCACCCACACAAATGTTTGGTGGGAAATCCAAATGTTTGCTGGGGGCCAGAAATGCTTCATTGTGTGAGATGTATCTTGGTCCAAACCAAAAAGAGCCATGAGTAGCCCCTAAGATGATATGATCAGAGAGTGAAGTGACTCTTCAGTAGAAGAAATCATTGATTAAAAGATTATAGCATAAATTAATGGTACAAAAGGGATTCATTGTGGTGCTCTCAACATGTACCTAATAAACTCTGGTCAAATTCTCTCCATCAATATTATTCTTTTTAAAATCCTCTTCTTCCCTATTCCCTTTCAATCATTTTTGATGGGCTTCATTGTGCTGATTTCATTCATAAGTATAATGTTACTGGAAGAAATGATGACAATTATTTTCTCCTATAGACGTCATATTTTGCTGTTGGAAACAAAGCAGCAAGTAACATCCTTATAGACACCACTTGATGCACATGCCAGAGAATTTCTTTAGAAAAGATAAGGCCTGTGGCATTTCAACTAAGAGGACCCTGCTTGGGTAGTTGCACGAGGCATGAGGTGTGACATCTCCAGAGCGTTCTCTGGCTGACATTCCCTTTCTCCTCTTTAGATGACTTCCAGAAGTGAGTTGGAGCAAGTCCTAGCTCATGTTGGAAACCCACAACCATGTCTTCCCTCCCTTCTCTGGGAAGAAGTCCAGCTTCTCCCTAGAGGAGGCAGCCCTTCCCTGATCTTCCCAGGACTCAAAGGATTCCCCCTCCAATTCCAACGAATGTCCTTTCAGGAATTCTGACTCATTTATTGTAACAATGCATGATTTACATAGAGAGGTAGGTTTGTTTGCTTATTTATTTGTTTATTTATTTATTGACAGTCCTGTGGTTTGAACTCAAGGCCTGGGCACTGTTCTTGAGCTTTCTCAAGGCTAGCACTCTACCCTTGAGTCACAGCTCCATTTCTGGCTTTTTCTTTGTATATAGTACTGAGGAATTGAACCCAGGGCTTCATGTATGCTAGCCAAGCCCTCTACCACAAGGCAACACTGCTGGCTCCAAGAGAGAGAGAGAGGTTTATTTTTATTGAATTTTAAAATTTTTATTATGAAGATGATATACAAGGTTACATAAATCATGCAAGGAGTACATTTATTTTGGGGCAATGTTCCTCCTTCCCTTGTTTGCTCCTAATTTCCCCTCCCCTCCCCTCACAAGTTGTATGGTTTATTTTCAACCCAATGTTCAGTGAGTACCAGTGCTGGCTTTGTTCACGGTCCATCCATTTCCCACAGGGAGATTTAATCTCTGATAGGACACCCTTTGGTGGGGATGTGGCTTCTTGGACAAATGCCAGGTCCAAGATAGACACAAAACAAACAACTATCATTAGGTTGATTAGTGATTTATAATCATTGTGTACATTGAAAGTCGTGCAGGGTTTAAAGTCATTCCTTAGACAGGCACGGGTATGGTTTGGATGTGTGACCCCAAATTCACACTGTAGGAAACAATCTCCACACCTGTAATCCTGGCTACTTAGATGACTGAGGTCTGAGGATTGTGTTCGGGCCCATCAAAGCGTGTCCTATCAGAGATTATACCTCCCGGTAGGAGTCCGTGAGACTCACTCACTTCCAATAACCATCAAGAAGCCCAAAGCAGAGCTGTGGCTCAAGTGGTATGCCAGCAGTCTATAGAGCAAAAAAAGCTTAAGGACAGTGCCCAGGTCCTGAGTTCAAGCCCTGTTATGGACACGTGCCTATGCAAGCATGCTCTCTCTCTCTCTCTCTGTCTCTCTCTCTCTCTCTGTCTCTCTCTCTCTCTCTCTCTCTCTCTCTCTCTCTCACACACACACACACCCCACACATTCACATATGCATACATTCACACACAGGCTCATTAACATTAGAAGGAAAAGATAACCATTTTCAATTTCTTTTTCTGTTCTGAAAATGAGGAACAAGCTTGGAATACGAATGTGATAGATTTCCCCTTCAAAACAGTAAAACAGTACATAATATACCAGATTGGTATTGCATTTCATAGTTTTTGTTACCATTATCTTTTATATGTTGCTCCTGTTTCACTTAATAATAAACAGATAGGGCTTAACATTGTCTCCAAACATCTTTATATATATTTCTTAATCACCAAATATTTATTACCTTGTCAAGCTTTTATTATTATAGTTATATCCAGAGAGCTTGAAAAAGAGCAAGGAGACACCCTAGATTACAGAGACAGTGACAGAAAGACAACTCAAGCCCCAGCTGCAGGTCTTTCACCGCAAACCAGCTCTCAGTTAATAGGAACTTGCAGAATGTCAGGATGAGCAATTTATTTTCGTTGCTTGGTAGAATGTCATGCTATTTTCTGTTTTCTTACACCATTTCTAATATTTGCCTGTTTGGACATATTTATCCATTGCCACCTGGTGGTAAATAAGAATTATCTTTGTGAAGAGGCAAGAGGAGCAGGAAGGTGATAAAACAGTTGTTGTTTTCTGTAAATGGCAATCTTGGTTCAGGCATTTGAAGTTTAGTCACTGAGAAATGACGAGGAGGGAAAACTGGTTTCTTTGGCCTCACTGAACAGCAGAAATGCTATGATACAATATGATGTTATGATGTTCCATTCCAGGAGAAGGCAGAGTTGCAGCAGCTTCCGTGTGTGTGTGCGCGTGCGTGTGTGTGAATTTTTATAGAACAAAACAGAGGTATAGACTGAAGATCTGATCATAGAGAGCAAAACTGGAGCCCAGATGGTGTTCTGAAAAACAAATGAAAGGGGAAAATGATGATTGCCAGTGTGCTTAACACAATGCCAACCACATGTTAGGCTTTCAAAACAGGTTAGCTCAATTGGAGATTGTATTTCTTTTTTTTTAAAACAACTTACTCTCTTGTGATTTTTGTTGTTGTTGGTCCTGGGGCTTGAACTCTGGTCCAGGGCTCTGTCCCTGAGATCTTTAGCTTAAGGCTACTGCCCTATCCCTGGGCCTCGATGTTGTCCCTGAGCTCTTTACCTCAAAGCTACTACCCTACCCCTTGAGCCACAGCACCACTTCCTGTTTTCTAGTGGTTAATTGGAGATAAGAGTCTCATGGGCTGCCCAGGCTGGCTTTGAACTTCTAACCTCAGATCTCAACCTCCTGAGTAGCTAGGATTACAAGTGTGAGCCACTGCACCTAGCTCTTGTGATTCTTTTTGAAAAGCATTTTTCTACCGTTATTATTATTATTATTATTATTTTGTTTTCCTAGTGTGATAGAGAAAGTGAACTTACCCACCAATTCACCTACTTGGGAGCTCGTGCCATATCTACATTGGTTCAAGGTCACTTCTCCCAGTGTTTCTGAAATCTCTCCCTGGGATTCTGCAGTTGGAAAAACTACCTCTTTAACTATGCCAAAGCTCTGCTCTCTCCTTCATTTTGGCACATGCAGACCCAAGACAAAAAAAAATCCTCTAGAGGACTTTGAGGGCCAGCTGCAAGGTCAGGAATAACTTTAGTGAGCTTCTCCATTGAGCAGGAAAAAGTTACAAGTTTCCATATCATTTGGGGAAATAGTGGGTTTCCCTTCATTTGCCTCTTTATTTTCTTCTCCAGTTCCCAGAACTACCTGAGTGGAATGTAGGTCACCACGTGTTGGCCTCATCCCAAAGAAGTGTTTCACCATCTGCTACAACCAATACCCCTTGAAGCCCTGTGCCTACAGGAAGGGGTGTGATGGTAAATGGTGCGTGTGTGTGTGTGTGTGTGTGTGTGTGTGTGTGTGTGTGTGTGTGTGTGGTGAGTGGGAGCTCTTCCAGGATGTGGGGGAGGTGGGGGTTAAGGTAGAAGCCAGTGGCGAGGAAAGGAATCATCATTATACAAAGAATAAAAACCTTGAACTCTGATTTTTCTTTAAGCAAGATTAAGCTAGTGATATGACTCATGTGGACTTTCTGCCTTTTTTCCCCCTCCAAATGATTATTAAAAACATACACTTGGAAGGTTTTAATAAAATTATGAGTATTAGATCATTATGATTTCTGTTCAGGGAGGGTAGCAGCCCAAAACATAATTGCAAGAAGAAAATGAATCTGTAATTCGAGAAGGCAGCACCATTGACAAATACCAAGAGAGCAAAATTTGGTTATTGTTGCCTTGTGGCTCTTTTCCTTGCTGTATTTTTCTCATTTTTTCCCCAAGATTTTTTTTTATAGCAAAGATGTAGATATTACTACCAGATTTGTTTTAGAAAAATTATGCTCTTGCTCCCATCTTCTTCCATTTTGCCATTTTCCCAGGCAGGTACTTTTTAGTGTGTGTGTGTGTGTGTGTGTGTGTGTGTGTGTGTGTGTGTGTGTTGTGATGTGTACATTGTATGAATGTTTCAGACTTTGTCTTTAACTTGTGTGTCAGTATTGTGAATTTGGATTTTTCAGCGTTGTAAATACTGGAGAATATGAAGCCTTAATTCTTCCTTGCTTTAACCCTCTCCCCCCCCCCCCACTGGCTCCAGTGTGTCCTTTCCCTCTTCTTCACACTTTTCAGTATTGCTGTATAGAGCAATATTGAGTAAATTCATATTCAGGGTTGAAAATACTATGGCACAGTAACTTTTATACTTTTATTCATTGTGAAGCTATGCCTTGAACAACAGAATTGCTTTTCTGTATAAAACTGTGTTTTATTTCAACAAAGCAATTGTTATGTTTGCTTTGCATTGTTTATCATTGCTCTACGTCTTTCGCAAGGATTTTCCATGCATCAGGTATCCTAAAATTTTACTTGAGAACATCCCTCCTGGAACTTTGTGTTCTGTTCCAGCTTGGACTTGTCCCCAAACTCAGCGCTCCTCCCCCTAGGCTGAGACCTGCCTTTGCCATCTTCCCAGGGGTGTCTTTTCCCTCTCCTTCATCCTGGACCCCATGTCACCTACACTGTGTGTTTTCTCTTACCATGACCTACTCTCTATCATTGGAAAAGCATATCCTTCAGTAGCTTCTGAGAAAAGAAGACACAGAAAATCAACTTATTTTTGTGGAATTTTGCTTGTCAAGTATGTGCAGTTACTCCTTGATCTAATCTTAAACTGATTTAACTATTTTTCCACCACAGGCAGCTAGTTCTAAAAATCCTGAAAGCAAGCCAAGTTCACTCTTTGACTTTTTATTCTACTCCCATACCTCTGGCCACTCTTCTATTTGCTTTTCAGCTTCCTATAGGACTTGTCTTTTCTATTCCTTTTGTTATTTTGTGTTGACACCCTATTTAAAAATACCTTAAGTTAATTTAGAAGAGTATTGAGGGGAGAACAAAAGAAGATACACAGATTCTCCTGTCCTTGCCCCTCTGTTTGATTTTTGATTGAGGACAGCAGTTTCAGATTTAGTTTTTTGCAACAGAATGGAGTCTTGGCTTTGAAATCTTCTGTGGGAGCTCAGTGTATAAAATAGTTATAAACAGAACAGCACTGTTTGATGAAGACTTGTTTTTTCTTTCTGTTCTCTTCTTACCCTTGGCTTTCCTTCCCCTGGGAAGGGATGTAGAAGCTGTTGCACATAACTCATTTCTTTGACAGACTTAATCTCTTTGCTTTTGGACACTGAATGAACTTTAGGGCATGAGTGAAGCATTGATTTATTCCTTGAGAGATCAATGTTATTTCCCTGAATTGCTCAAATGGTAAAAGAGAGGAAGAACTATTCTAAAGGTTAGAACTAAAGTAGACTCAGAATCTACTTGCACGCTAACTTTAAAACTGTGATAATAATGCTAAAATTTCATTTTAATTTAAAAGGTAAGTGTGTAAATATATAAGAATATTAGACAGTATCAATTGCACATTTTTGTTTTTTTGTTTTTTTGCCAGTCCTGGGCTTGTGCTCAAGGCCTGAACACTGTCCTTGGACTTTCTCAAGGCTAGTGCTCTACCACTTAAGCCTCAGCACCATTTCTGGCTTTTTTCTATGTATGTGGTACCAAGGAATTGAACCTTGGGTCTTCGTGCATACTAGGCAAGCACTCTACCACTAGGCCAACTCTCGGCCTTTTGGTTTCTTTTTTTAAAGAAAAAATTACTTTGAGATTTTAAATTCTTCATATTCTTTTTTTTTTACGGAGTCAGTGCCTTTCTGTATTGTAGGTCAACCTCAAACTAGAGATCCTTCTGCCTCAGGCTTACATATTTTGTAACTGATGATGTTGGAAATTCCCAAATTTACCTTCAGAAAACAATTTCTCCTTTATACTAGATTGCTATTAGAACCAGTATTTTATCCTAAATTCTTTACCTAAACATAAGATGGAGAGGAAGTCTATTGAGCCAGAAAAAAAGTATTGAGAGCTTGTTCTGTAGGGAAACAATTACATTCATGCACAGTATTGATTATACAGTGTGGCCATTAAACACATCTTCACTCCCCCTTCCTCCATCTTTTCCTGACAGTGGCTAATTGTTATCCTATGACAGACATAGAATGTGGAAGCTTGTATGTACTGCAGGTCCCTCAAAGGGACCAGTGGACAATGAGCACCAAAATCTATAGATTGGTCACAGGAAACCTTGACAAAGAAAGAGATGTATTTTCACATGTCTCTAAGATGTCCTGATGTGTTCTTGAATCAAACAAAAACAAAACAGAAAAATGAATGAAGGGAGACAAGCAAGCAAACCCCCCTTTCCTCATATAGAAAATCCAAAGGACAGAAACACACATGACTCTTTGCAGAACTGACCTCCAGAAGTCCATTCTCCTGTGGATACCTGTTTGACATCAGCACCATCTCACTGAGGACTCTGATGCTGAACTAAAGAGTTACGGTCCACTTTGCCATGGAAAAGACTTCATCGGGTTCCTTGATAATCCCAGACTACCTTGGGGAAGGCGATGTGACCTGTCTTATGAGAAACATCTACTGCTCTGACTATTGCTTCATATTTGAAGGACTTGTGAAAACAACCCAAATCACTGTTCCACTTGTGGTCTGTTTTGGAGGCAGACTGTGACCGGGATGGGATCCTTTACGACGCAGTGAGGAGGACCAGGTACCTGGGGGAGGGGTGGTTCTACTTTCTTCTCAGTCGAAACATGACACAGTATTCACACGGCAGAAGGATGGAAAAGCCTTGGGGGAGAGGAGAGTGGCTCTGGACAGGTATGTGTGGTGGTGACTAAATACATACCATGATGGTTCCTATGAGCACATTTCAAGGTGTGTGTACCATGGCCCCAACACACTCATGGATGACATGAACTTGGCCTCTTGCTCTGGGATGTTGAAGAGACCCAAAATATGAAGCCATCAGAAGGTTCTCATGGCTGCTCTCTTCAAAAGAGAAGCCAGAGGGAACCATGAAAAGAATGGAGTCAAGATGGATCTTGGTGGCAGGCCAAGTTGCTTTGATTGGATGATCTGCTCTTATCTAATTATTTCAAAGTTTACTAAGAAACAAAACAAAGCACCCAACAACAACCCAGGAAACAAAACTAAAGCTCTTCAATCAAATGCTGTATTTGTGTTAGCTATATCTCCTTTCCCTGAGGTCTCTACTATGAGAGCTTGTTTGCATTTGTCTTTAATCCTTTGCCCAGAAATTGTTCACCTGCTGCTTCTCCATTGCAACCCAATGAAGCCAGGGGGACAATCATCGGGAATGTGCCATCCCCACCACTCCTACCCTCTGGAGAGAGGGCTTCCCTCCCTGCTTCCCCACCACACTTCTGCTTCTGTCCCTATTCCCCTTTTTCCCTTCCCCTTTTGTTTCTCCTACTTTGAGTGTGTGTGCACTCATGTGTGTGTGCATGCATGTGTACAAATGCATTCTTTCCTTTCCCTCCCTGAGTAGGACACACCTACATGGCTCGCAGTCCCTGATGGGATGATCTGGAGCAGTATCACTGTGAGTGGCTTGTGGTGAAGGCAAAATATAACCTGTGTCACGTAACTCATCTTATGAGTGGCAAGGCCTCCTGACAGACTCACTGTTATTATTTTAGTTATTGTTTTATGAGAGGACTCAGTTCATCCCTGTAGACTAGTTTTATCTTATATCTTTCTTTTACTTCTTCCCATTTCTCATCCCCTTTCCCCTTTCTTTTTAAAAATATTTTATTCATTTTACATTAACATCTTTAATTTCAAATGTATTGCTATTATAAATGTGATATACAGAAGGGTTACAGTTACATAAATCAGGTAAAGAGTACGTTTCTTTTTGGACAGTCTCAGCTTTTCCCTCACTCTCCCAGTCTTCCTCTCCTGTGCTCATCCAGGAGTACAGTTCATTTTCAACAAAGCATCTGGTGATTACCACTGTTGCACGTGTTAATTCTTTGTCCCTCCACTTCTGTGCTTCCCCTCTACCCTCCCAAAGATAGATCAATGAACGGGCAAGACAAAAAGAAAGGAAAACAAAAGCAGCAATGAAGACAAGCCCTCTTATTTTTGTTTCCTGGAGTTACTGTATAGCCCATGTAACCGCCAAATGTATAACTGGTTTCAAATTGTTAATTCTTCTGGCTAAGCCTCCCAGGTGCTTAGACTACAGGCCAGTGCCCACCGTGTCCTGCCTGAGCAGGCCCCAGATTCTTGCTTGTAGCTCCTATTGTAATGGGTCATTTTCACTCGTCTATCCTTCCTTCATCCTCCCTCTGACCCATCTACTGTCTTTCCTTCCCCAGAGCTAGCTTAGATGCTGATGTTGTTTGACTTGTCAAATGTCCTGAAGCTTAAACAGCTTGGACAGATTTGATGTTAATGCTCCAGGAAAACTCACATGTATTTGGAAGTTCCACCGACTCCACTATGGAGCCTGACAACGATGTTTTAGGCAGTCAGAGAGGTTAGTGGTTGGGGATTTTTCTCAGTAATATCAGATTTGAGTGGTTGGGGACATTTATAGGTAATTCCAAACCCCACAACTGTAAATGACTTCCTTGGCCACCACATTCACAAAAATGGACCTAGAAGCTCCTGAGTGAGGCCTTTACCCAGGACTTGAGGGGGTCTGAGAAAGCTTGTATTTTGAGAGAAATAAGGATCGCAACATGTTTTGAGGAAAAGGTAGGCAGGAGGTAGTATAGTTAAGAAACAAGTTGGGTGCTGTTGGTTCTTACCCATAATTCTAGGTACTCAGGAGGCTGAGATCTGAGAATAGCAATTAGAAACCAGCTGGGCTAGGAAACTCTGTGATACCCTTATCTCTAATTAAAAGCTGGAAGTGGATCTGTGGCTCAAGTGAGAGAGTGCTAGCCTTGAGCTCAGGGACAGCATGTATGTCCTACATTCAAGCCCACTAGCAAAAACATAAAGAAAAGACATAGGAAAACCTAAAAGAAGAAAAGAAAAAAAAGGAAACAATGTGCAAGATGCTATTTTCAGTCACCCTTGGATCCTGTACTCTGGTAACATTTCTCTGCACCTGGCCATGTTGAAAAATAGGCAAACAAGGGATACACAAATAGAGACAGGTGTCATTGAACTGAAGATGTTTTGCATGTGCAGAGAGATCCCAGTTATCTTCATTTCATATCCCAGAGGCCTGAGGTTTGGCTGGTGACAAGGCTCTGTCAGTATATCCTGGAAGGGGGTTTTCAAAATCTCTGATCACCACGGGATAGTTTCCTGTAAATGTATTTCAGTGCTCTGGAGAATATGCCCTCTTCATCCACAGAGACGTTCAAGGTCATCTTTTGTCTGGAATCATTGGCTGCCATGTTGCAGAATGGCATCCTGGCCACAGTGCTGTGCAGGGAATGGGTGCAGAGCTCGACCCTTGTGGTAGCTGACAGGATTATAGCCTGCCTTGCCTTCTCTCGGTTCTTCCTGCATGGAACAGCCATGATGAGCAACTTCCTGGCCTTGTTTGGTTTTTGTAAGCAGGCAAACTTCATTGGCATCTTGTGGGACTTCATCAACACTTCCATCTTGTGGCTCACCACCTGGCTTGCCATCTTCTACTGTGTGAAGATCTCCTCCTACTCCCACCCCATCTTCTTGTGGCTGAAGTGGAGAATTTCTCGACTACTGCCCAGGCTCCTGTTGGGCTCTTTGATCATCAGCAGCATCTCAGCCATCATCATAGCCACTGGGAATACAATGGCGGCTCAGTTTGCCGGGAGAAACTGCACTACTGCTTATAAGCCATTGTTCTTCTTCAAGTATTATTATCTCTTCCATGCGGTGCTTGTGTGGATCCCTGCTTTCCTGCTGTTCCTTCTGTCCATGGTCCTGCTCATGTTCTCACTGTCTCGGCATGTGGGGCGCATGAGGGACCAGAGGTCAGGACTTCGCGATCCCAGCCTCCAGGCTCACATCAGCTCTCTGAAGTCAATGGGCTTCTTCCTTCTCCTCAATACATTCTATTTCCTGAACTTGATCATTTTCAGTGCGAAGGACATATCTGTCCAGAGTGAGTGGTTCTGGGTCAAGGAGGTGACAATCTATGCAGGTATCTCCCTGCACTCCCTCGTCCTGATGGTAAGCAACCCAAAGCTGAGAAAGGCACTCAAGAGGAAGTGTCGAATGGCTGCAGTGGCAGCTCACAAGGCTTTGGAGGCCCAGGACAACTGATGGTCGCACGGTTACCATATAACCACAACAGCCAGCACTCTGATGGGCGATCCTACAGGAAGCAAGAATTGGGAAGGCTTGCGTTCTCTCTCCTTTTGTTTTCCTTTCATTTCAACTCCTTCCATCCATGTCCCACACATTCTTGTTCTGCCCCCTCCACTGCAACTGGTCTTTGATTTGAGTCCCAAATCACCTTAGCCTTAGTTTATGATCTCCTTTTGATCATGGCAAGGAACGCTAATGATGTTCTTCAAGCACCAGCTCATCTGCACTCTTGAGCCAAGCCCCACCTTCCATTTTCTATGGGTTAGTTGGAAATAAGAGTCTCAGGTCCTTTTGTGCCTGGGCTGGCTTTGAACCTTGATCCTCAGATCTGAGCCTCCTGAGTAGCTAGGATTACAGGCCTACTTTTCAGTTGATCCACCACCATGTCCCCAAATGAATCCTTTTTGGTGCCCAAACTTGCCTAACATTCTTGACACAGTCACATTTTACTTCCTTTATTGGGGTTTCGTCTTCTTTCAACATACAGCACAACATTATTTTTGGAGGAAACAAAATTTCTCTGATGTTTATTTATTTTTTGCATTTCTTATTGTTATTGTAGAGTTGAGATCTGAGAAGGTTATAGTTACAGGAATCGGGCAATGACCGAGTACAAATCTTTTTGAGCCATGTCTCCCCAGATTTTCCCTCCTATCCCCACCCACAAGCTATCCAAGTTCATTTTCCACATAGCATTTTGTGAGCACCACTGTTGTATTTGTTCACCCTTCTTCCAGCTTTATGTGCTCTCCTTTACCCTCCCAAACACAAACAAACAAGACAAAAGGAGAACAGAAACAGCAACAATGCAACTAAAAATTGTCTTGTTTCCTTTTCTTGGAGTTCATTTCATAAAATATTATTTTATTTGGTCATCTGCACATAGCTATTGAACCCTTGTCAATTACTCCTGTGCTTATCCTCTTTTGGCCACAGTGTGTAAATGTCTAGAATACTATACAATTTGTCATATCCCAGTAACACAACATCTTACTTAGCATGATGATGATGATGATGATGATGATGATGATGATGATGATGATGATGATACTGCTGGTGAATAATTCCAGGAATTCTAGGGATGAGAAAAGTATTGACATACTATATGGGACCATAACATACTAGTCACTTAAAAAATCTTTCTAATAAAGAGTTCTGACCTGAACTGAGACTTTTCATCTGGAAAATCTATTTTGGATTCTTGTCCTCTAATTACATTTATAATACTCATAATACATTTATAAGACTATGAAAAATGTAAAAAAAATTCAGACTTGGATTCTACCTAGGAAGATAAATCTGAGTCTGAGAACTCAAGATGCCATAAACAAAACCCACAATAAAAGTATGTTTAAAAAATCACCACAGGGCCGGGAGTTTGGTCTAGTGGTAGAGTGCTTGCCTAGTATGCATAAAGACCCAGGTTCGATTCCTTGGTACCACATACATAGAAAAAAAAAGCTGGAAGTGGTGCTGAGGCTCAAGTGGTAGAGCTCTAGCCTTGAGAAAGTCCAAGGACAGTGCTCAGGTCCTGAGCTCAAGTCCAGGACTGGAAAAAAAATCACCACAAAATACATTACATATTAGACCACAAATGATGAATCACCATTTTGGATTAACTTAATCTGCATAAAAATATGTGTCTGTAAATGCCTGTGGCTTATGATTAGTGCATGAAAGCACTTTGAGGGCAGATATATCACTTGGTTACTACAGCATAGAAGATGCTTCAAAATGGTCATTCAATGAACTGAGGATTAGTTGTAATTTTTTTCTTAATTTACCAGTCTCTTACTGAAAGTTTAGGAACTGGATGGGAAGCTATGTGTTTTTCATGTGACTCTAGACCTACAAGTCTCTAGATTGCTTTATATCTGAAATGTTCAGTAGAAGAATAGCCAAGAGTCATTCACAGGAGCCAGGATAAGGAAGGGGAGAGATGAAAACTCTGCGCCCTAGACATTTGCATTTTCACCTAAAGGTAGCGTTCAAGTGCATTATCTGTGTTCACCTTCTTTCCAGTACTCAGAGACAGCTAAGAGATGCTAAATATTCTGCATTCTCGTCTCTTTCTGTGGGGTTTGTGCATGCCAATGGTGGGATTATTGTGCTGGCTGGGAGGTGGGTAGACTGTTAGAAGCTGTCTCATTCTCATATTGCTGGATCTTGAGCCCTCAGCCTTTCTGTAGCTGACCCAGAACAATTTCTGCTCGCATATTTCCTTGTGACATACTGATCTGCGCATGCTCACTTGTTTGCTGATTGTTCATCTTTGTTCCCAGTTTTTGTTCCCAGTTTCTCTTCAGCTCACCCCAGTGCTTACTCTACTGTCCTCTGATTAGTGTAGACTTGTGGTGATTTCCTAAAGACTCTGTGGATGATTTTTAATGCTACAGGATAGATGGTAGATACTCATGGACATAACTCACCGTCCTTAAGGATCTGTCATGTTATCCATGTATGATCGCATTTATTTGTGAGTTATATTTTCAGTAGATGAAAGAAGTGAGATTTAAAGGCATGAAACAATGACACTGTCAATCTATAGCTAGCAGGCATGATGAGAACCAAACTCCAGTTAAGGATGAAGAAGATATGGCTGGGAATGTGGATTAGTGGTAGAGTGCTTGCCTAGAATGCATAAAGCCCTGGGTTTGATTCACCACTACCACACACACAGAAAAAGCCAGAAGTGGTGGTGTGGCTCCAGTGGAAGAGTGCTAGCCTTGAGTAAAAGAAACTCAGGCCCTGAGTTCAAGCCCCAGGACTGGCAAAAAAAAAAGACAAAAAGACGGGATGTAAGTTATGTTGCTACCTAAGGGAATGGTCCCAGGTCCTGGAACCAGTGTGATTTTTGCTTCTTTCTTGTTTGAAATTGTCCTTCTGTGTTCTACTTTCTGACAATGAGCAAGAAAGAAAAGAGAGAAAGGTTTGCTCAGGTTTCTCTGTCTGTCAGTGGGGTATTTTTATAACACCCACTTTATAGAGTTGTTGCGAAAATTGACTACTGAGAAAGCATTTAGAATAATGTCTGGAACATATCAACCAGCCCAACTTCTCCTCCCCCCATCTCCTCCTCCCCTGTGGACATGAGCTCTGAGTCTCAGGAGGGAGTTTATCCTGTGGGTTTCATTGCACAGCTATGCCAGGCGTGTGGGTATGTCTTCGGTGTGTCAGCCTAGAGAGGTGTGCCTGCCTATGTAAGGGACACCAAATGCAAGGGCCTGATATCTTATCCTTAGGGAGGCTGACAATGGGCGGGGAATACGCAGAAGAGCAAGCAAATTCATGGAGCAAATTCAGGGGACTTTGGAAACTCAACCTTGGCAATATTTGCATCTATTCAGAAGAGATGAAATCATTCTTGCCCTGAGATCACCTGTGTCCTCGAGTCTGGTCTACCATCTACACCCGAAACACCTACAGTGAGACTTATTCTGTACGACCTTCTGGAGCGACCCAGTCAAAACAGCCTCTGAAACCTGAGGCTCCTTCCGTTGCCCAGGAGAAATGAGTGTAGGTCACACAGCTCCGGGATATCAGGAAACTGACAAGACCATCATCTTAGTTATTATTTTGTTGCTTTTGTGCCTGCTGGAGAAGATGAGCAATGGCTTTATCATTGCAGTGTTAGGTACAAAGTGGTTGCTACGGAGAAGCTTGTCACCTTATCATAAATGACTGGTCAGCCTGGCACTCTCTTGCTTCTGTCTACAGTATGTGGAGATAGGTAAGAGTATTTATCTTTTCCAGTATTTAACAGTCTTCCCCTTATAACCCTATGATGCAACTCATAAACTTCCTGTGGGACTTCCCGAATGCTGCCACTGTATGGTTTTGCACCTGGCTTGGTTTATTCTATTGCATGAAAATTGCAAACTTAACCCTCCCTGTCTTCCTCTGGCTAAAGTACAAAGTGCCTGGCTGGATACCATGGATGCAGTTCAGTGCTGTGGGGTTCTCTGGCTTGAACTGTGTCACTACAGGCGACCAGATGCTAGACCAGGACTATCTCCAGAATGACTGGCAATCTTGGAATGGCACCCAGTCTAGCCTAAGAAACTTGTTTGAAGAATTCTATTTCTTCTGTCTAAAACTGATTATGTGGACAATCCCTTCGGTTATGTTTTTGCTATTCATGGTCCTGATCCTCATGTCTCTGAGAAGACATATGAAGAAGAGCCTGCTGAATACCCCAAGATTTCAAGATTCCCAGATTCAGGCCCCTACCAGATCTCTCCTTGTTCTTTTCTCTTTTGTCGTCCTTTTCATCTTCTGTTTCGTGTCACTGGTTATCAGTTCTGCCAGTACTTTGCCACTTCAGAAACTTGGGCACTGGGCATGGCAGGTGGTGATTCATCTGTGCACAGGAACTCACACGACAGTTCTGCTTTTCAGCAACCTTGGGCTTTGGGAGATATTGGAGAGGGGTTGTTCTTCAAGGTATGGCTCACCCTGAGTTCTAGTTGATGCTCCCAGACATGAGACAACAAGACAGAACACCTGGCTGCAATGGAAGAGAGCTTCTTTCCTGGCTACCCTGGGCGATTTCTCCCTCTTTGCTAAGTTTTGGGATCAGAAGAATAACCTCAAGATAACAGGATTATAAGTGAGATCAAAAGTCCCCAAGTCAAGGATGGCATTGCATTCCTAATACAAATCCCCATGGGAGGGACTTGATGTTGTCACAGATAACATAACCTTTGCTTCCTCTGGCATGGAGCACATGGTGTTTAAAATTATCCTTCTGGGAATCAGGTGCAAGCCTCCTGACACATCAGATGTGTATCATACTATTTCATGTATTGACTGGGACTGGAGAAGATTTTTTCCCCACTTTCCTTTTTGCTTTGGCAGCACCCTGTGAGCCGCCCAATTCTGTTATCATTCCGCAGTGTTTCAGTCATCGACCACAGTTGTCTGTTTCCCACTGGGATCGTGATACAGTCCCTGGAGTCTGAATTCTCCACAGAGAGCAGCATGGGGTTATGTGAGCAGCAGACTGCTATCTTAGATGTATGTATCCTCAGAAAACCTTTAGAGATCTCTCTGAGAACTCAGGAGGTCTAGAATTCATACATGATTGATATTTTTGCCATCAACCTGGTATATGGATCTATTCTATAAATTGTGAGGTATATAGATCCAGATATAACTTGTTTCATGTGGTTACTGGGATCAACTGAAATTTCTTTATATGGATAATTAGTGTAGCTCTGTCTGAGGCATAAGAATAGAGAATCAAGAATAAAACGATTCCTATTTTGGTGAAGAAAGCACAAAGATTTCTTTTCACAGCTCTTTGAAAATGATCTCTAAATATAGTCACCTTACCCCCATTCTCTCCTCCTTCTGTTTTCTCTCCTTTCTTCCCCTCCTTCTTTTCTTCCTTCCCTCCTTTCCTCCTTCCTCCTCCTTCCTTCCCTCCCCTCCCTCTCTTTCCCTCCTTCCCTCCCCCATTTTCTTTCTGTTTTTCAACAGTCTCATTATGCAGCCCAGGCTAGTCTCCAGCTCACAATCCTCCTGCTTCATTCTCCTGAGTGCTTGATTTATAAATGTATTACTAACATATCTGGCTGAAAATAATGTCTTAAAATACTAGATTTTTAAAAAAATAAAAATAAAAGACTATAAACACCATTAAAAGAATTCAAAGCCGGCAGGTTTACCATAGCACAGAGTTTTCCTCTTCCTTTGCTTCCTTCCTCCCTTCATTGTTTAATTGAATTTATTTTTCCATCTTGGATTTGGGTAAATTCAGCTTCTGAGTTAACTTCTACTACTTACCCTCTACGGAGCCCTGATTAGTAATCAGTATCTGCCTCTAATTTTCACCTCTGCAAAGTCTCCATTATTTTCTCTCTTCTTTCCATTCCTACGGCCACTTTTCCAGGCTGGAAGACTTTCCTCTTTCACATGCATGGTTGTAGAGTTGTTCTCAACATGTGCTCTGTGACAGTGTTTCTTCTACTCCAATCAAAATGACCACTGAGCCTTAGATATATGCCCTAAAGGTCCATGTGTGTGAAGCTTGGTTCCCCAGGACAATGATATGGAGAGGTGGTGAATCTATGACGAGTGAGGCCTAACTGAAGGTGAATGGAACATTCAGACCTCAGTCAACCTCAGAAGGGATTCAGGTGGTTCTGTAAGGATTAGGTTAGTTCTCAAAAGGGCACTTTGTCATAAAGCCAGGCCACACAAAGGGCATGTTCTGTTCATCATGTCACTGTTTGCCTTTATGCTTTTCCACCCTATTTCACTTTATCCAGACCCCCTCATCTGAACTTTCCATCTACCAGATTCATGAACCTTGTTTTCTTTACAGATTTCTGGCCTCTGGTAGGGGAAGCAGCAGCAGTCTTGCAGTGCAGCTCTGACGGGCTCTTGTGGAAAGAGAGAAGAGAAGTTGCTAATTGGCAAAATGATCAAGAGGAAAGTTGGCTCCGATCCATGGATGATGAAGATCATAGAGACCAGTAAGGTCATCAGACAAACTGTACCTGAAAAATTAGAAACAAAGCCAGAAAAAGACATTGGAAACGGAGAGATATTTGGACAAAGACGTCAAAATGAGAAGGGAGCAAAGAGAAAAGAGGCCGAAGTAGTTGACAAAGGAATGAAAGATTTTCTTGTGAGAAATAGAGAAGCTACAGGGCAAGTCCAGCTTCTGATGCAGCAGAGGAGAAAAAATCTAAGTGTGATGACCATACACCCTGTCTTGTTCCTGTCTCCTTTCTGGTATAATCCAGAGGAAGACATTTTTTTTTCATTTTATGTAAAGATATATATATATATATATTCATATATGTCACATTGTATATACCATATTACATAACCTAATACTTCATTATAGGCATTTAAAGTATTATCTTATTTTTTCTATACTTTTTTATTGTTGATGTAATGTGTAGAGGGGTTACAATTACATTCACCAGATAGTAAGTGCATTACTTCTCACACACTGATACCCCTTCTCATGTTTTTGTCCCCATTTTCCTCTCCCCACCCCTCCCAATTATCTTGTTTTCCCCATTCCCTTTCCTATTTCAAATAATCAAATAAACATGTATATGATATACCAGGTAACAAAGTCAGATACAGTAACAATATGAGATTAACCAAAAGGCAGCAAAAGAGAAGAGAAATAACATAGTACATTAAGAACAATAATCACACAAGATAAAGCTCTTGTTTCCATATCCTAGAGATGCAAGATTTTTTTAATTTTTTTTGTCACTTGTGGGGCTTGGACTCAGGGCCTGGACACTCTGTCAGTCCCCGAGTCTTTTTGTGCTCCAGGCTAGCACTCTACCTCTTGATTCACAGCACTACTTCTGGTTTTCTGATTCTTAATTGGAAATAAAAGTCTCATGGACTTTCCTGCTGGTACTGGCTTTGAATCTCTATCCTCAGATCTCAGCTTCCAGAGTTGCTAGGATTACAGATGAGAGCCACCAGTGACTAGAAAGCCCTTTTAATGAGAAAGTATCCCAATCCACTCATTTTTTAGAAGGGCAAATACCCTTTTAGGGATGAAATCATTCTCTAGTTGCCTAGTTTTTGGTTCAACCAGAAAAAAATGAGATAATAAATCACAGGAGATTGTGGCTCTTTGGGGTGTTAGCTTACCATTCTACGGGCAAAGGGTTAGTTTCATATCCTATAGAACAAAGTATGCTAAATAACAACTTGGAATCATGATTGTGCATGCCTTAAATTTTTTTATATTAGTTATAGTCTTACATTGTTTTTGGTAGAATTATTTACTTAAAGCAAGCTACTTATTTTGATCATTGCTTTCCCCAAATTGTTTGGATTCTGTAAGATGTTGGGTTCTGATAATTCTGTTTTTCCAATACTTATATTAATATGTTGTAGAACGTTGGAAATTTGAGTCTGTAGTATATATGATATAAGATGGTGAATCAGTAGGTCTTAAGTGACAGTTCATCCACAGTTGAGGATCCTTGGTAAATTACATCCTCTTAGGGAAAGTTTGCTCCCGACGTTGAAGCTGGAAAGTCACTAGAAAACATTTAAAAGGAAATCACACAGTACATGTCTTTTTCGATTCTCAGTGCATGTATAAGACTCAGGTATCAACTGAAATGTCTCTGAGCCTCAACATCATCAACAAAACATCTATCATAAAAACAATCCAGCCTCGGGTATTTTGTTATGATAATACAAAATGGATTGACACAGTTACCACTACCAGTTAATCTACTGGAGGTGAAACTTACCATTTCAACTGAACCCTAATCCCCCTCAGTGTGTACTAAATGAAACATAGGCCTCTAGAGTTGCCATTCAAGGGTCTCTACGTACCTGGCCACAGCCCCATTCTAGAAGAATCCTGTGTATCAGTGGATTTGGGTTACTGCTATGATTTGCATACCTGGAGCTTCCTCCCTGAAGTCGTGAAGTGGATTCTTTTATTCTCAGACATACCTGTTAAAATTTGACTTTCTCTTATATTTAATAGGTAAATGTTAGTTCACAAAGTACCTCTCTTCAGTGAAGCTTTTTTTTGATACTCTGTAAGTTTTGGTTGCTCTCTTCTTATAAGACATGGAAGTTGACATTCGTTCATGTGACCTGTAATTTGCATACCCACTCCTCCCTAGGAGATGATAAATTTCTTAAAAGCACAGCCTGACTCACATGCTTCCATCCATCTTCTGCAGCAACTATGTGCATTGCTATATTAAGGAAAATGGTCTGTTGAGCCTGAAATGCAGCTGTCAAGATGCATCCTTTTGCTATATAGTTATCTCCAGGTTACCTACCATAGTTTTAAGGCTATGTTCAAGCTGTAATTCCTTTGCTTGTGGGGATGGCTTACTTTTTGGAATTCAAACATCTATTAAGTTTTCTGTTTGATTCACGTACAATGTGGAAATGATAAGTGTGTGTATGAGAGCGAGTATTTAATATTGTGTCTTTGGCTTCTTTCTTTCTTATACATTTGCTCGTTGCTAAGCAACAGTAACAGAAAGCTATTCATATTAGGTCTTTCATATCAGAACCTGCGTGAAGTGCCAGTTCTCTTCTTTGTTATCGACCCTGTCACAGTTTCCAATGTGCCTTACATAACCTACTCTCTGTTCCTTTCAGGCGAAAACAAAGAAACAAATGAACAACCCACCATCTTTCACTTCCCCATGGGTCCATTGTCCTGGGAACTTGAACATATAAGGAATGAAAAAAAAGACAAAAATGATTTGTTGTATTAAAAAATACCTAGTAGCTTATTATGATTCTTCCCCACAGTACGATTTTTGCCTATATGATACTGATGTTTAATAATAATAATTAGTGTGAAAGGCATAGGAGTGGAATATTAACTTGCTTTTTTCCCCCCTGATTCTGGGGCTTGAACTCAGGGCTTGGGCACTCCTTGAGCTTTTCTGCTCAAGGCTAGTACTCTATCACTTGAGCCACAACTCTGCTTCTAAGTTTTCTGGTAGTTAACTGGAGATAAGAGTCTCATGGACTTTCCTGTCCAGGCTGTCTTCAAACTGCAATCCTCAGATCTCAACCTTCTGAGTAGCTAGGCACATGGCTCAGGAGCCTGGCTTTACTTTACATATTTTATGTAAGCTTAATTTGCTGCAGAGTTGAAACTGAGACTTAGATAGGTTTATTGAGGCCATAGCTAGTTAGTGGCAGA
Organism: Megascapheus bottae; assembly: GCF_031878675.1. NCBI lineage: Eukaryota > Metazoa > Chordata > Mammalia > Rodentia > Geomyidae > Megascapheus > Megascapheus bottae. The sequence goes on from NC_143513.1 coordinate 77,935,430, forward strand.
AGTGAAAAAATTTACTACAGTAGAATTTAAAACAGTATGGGCTATAGCTCCAAGATAGTTTGTCTTGCATGCACAAGGCCCCGTGTTCAATCCTGAGCCCTAACAAAACAAAACAAAACACTAAAGTCAGAATAAAGGAAAGTACTGTGGTATTGATGTAGAACTTAATAACAAGAATAATAAGTTGAATGCAATAAAAGAAATCAATACATAAGTAGATCAACAGAGAAACCAGACAAAAGATACCTGAGAAATTATATATGATAAGTAAAGTGTTTTAAGTCAAAGGGAAAGAGATGGCTTTAACAGTGTTTTAGCATGCTGGTTCTCCAATGGAAAAATGAAATGGAAGCTAAAGCCAATATTGTTTTGTAAGTTCCAAATAGATGATGTTTAATCTAAATGGTGTTTATTTTTTTAAAGCTTCATTTTTATTTTAAAAACACATTCATTTTTATCCTATATTTATATATATTTTTTTGCCAGTCCTGGGCTTGAGCTCAGGGCCTGAGCACTCTCCTTGGACTTTCTCAAGGATAGAGCTCTACCACTTGAGCCTCAGCACCACTTCCGGCTTTTTTCTATACGTGGTACCGAGGAATCGAACCCGGGTCTTCATGCATGCTAGGCAAGCACTTTAACCACTAGGCCAAACTCCCGGCCCCTTTATCCTATATTTTATCCTTACCTTTTGGATGTCATTGTGTGTGTACATTCTCTTCAATTCTCATAGAGAAACTGTTTTCCTCTGGGTTCTTAAGTCTAAGACTAGAAATATTTATATCATAATGAAAATAATTAATTGGTGAATTTAACCTATATAAGGATCATAGAAATCCTTTTTTTTTAATTTCAAAGGACAAGTAACAGACTGTTGAAAAAATTTTAGGACTATCTTTAAAAGTTAGCAGCTGGGCTGGGAGTTTGGCCTAGTGGTTAAAATGCTTGCCTAGCATGCACGAAGACCTGGGTTCGATTCCTCGGTACCACATACATAGAAAAAAGCCGGAAGTGGTGCTGAGGCTCAAGTGGTAGAGCTCTAGCCTTGAGAAAGTCCAAGGACAGTGCTCAGGCCCTGAGCTCAAGCCCAGGACTGGCAAAAAAAAAAAAAAAAAGTTAGCAGCTGATGTTTATTTCTTTTTTTTATTTTGTTATTGTTAGGGTGATATACAAAGGGGTTTCAATTACATGCTGATGTTTTTAATATGCAAAGCATTTTATAAACCAATGAAAAACACAAGCAAAATCATAAATGGTGGTTAAGTGACAAAAATGGATAATTCACAAAAAGAAAATATAGAAAGCAAGAAAACATAAAAAGAAACTATTCCTCACTGTAATGGGAGAGGTGGAAATTAAAATAGTAAAGAGTTTTCTGCTGCACCCGAGCCACATAAATTAGTAGTTCCCCCCTTCTTTCTTGGATATCACATAAGAACAAGAACGTTGAAGGAAATTCCGAAAGCTTCATTCTGGCAAAGCCAAGAGAGATAACCCATACATTCCAATTCAGATAGGATTGAGGAGTCAGGAAAAAAAGTCTGAAGAGAATCCAAAAAAGTACCATGCAGACAAACTAAGAAAATCTCAGCAGAGAGAAACGAAGCATCTGGAACTGCAAAATCTATTAGGTATGAATGCACTGGGTATGTGCCAGCATAACACATGAATGCAAAGCTCCTACTAAGTTACTTTCTCTGGATCCAAAATGTGGGCCTGGTCTCAGGCCACAGCTGTGGTCGTCTCCACTCCCAGCTCACTCCTACAGGGGTTGGAAAGCCCAGTTCACCAAGGGTTGCTGGGCCAAGGCATTAGCTGCGCAGGGGCTGTGGGCTGTGATACCTCTTAGATTATTGATCATGTGGCTTTCTCCTCCCAGGGACTTATCTCAACTGAGTGAACGTATTTGAGAATGACAGAGTCCCGGCAAAACGGAAGGTGTAGATTATGACTGGTCACTGATGGTTTTTCATCATTGCTTCTTGGTTGCAGCTAATAAATGTTTCGAGAAATAGAGGACTAAAAGGATCATGCAAATCATAATGATAAAAGTAGGCACTAGATGAAGAATATGTATTTCCTTATAATTAATGGAAGCACACGCAAACATGAGGAGACACAACATAATAAAATACTTAAAAAATCCCATAAATTTTTAAAAAACAGAACAAAATAATGTGCCAATGTTAACACTAAATATCTTAAGCATACAATTAAATAAAAGTGGACATTATGCATTAAGAATTGTCTTCTTACTGGTTCAAAAAGAAAAACACGAGGGATGGGAGTTTGGCCTAGTGGTAGAGTGCTTGCCTAGCATACACAAAGGCCTGGGTTTGATTCCTTGATACCACATACACACACACACACAAAAAAAGCTAAAATGGTGCTGAGGCTCAAGTGGTAGAGCTCTAGCCTTGAGAAAGTCCAAGGACAGTGCTCAGGCCCTGAGCTCAAGCCCAGGACTGGCCAAAAAAAAAAAAAAAAAAAAAAAAAAAAGAAAGAAAGAAAGAAAGAGGAAAGCAAAACACATACCTACATACCTATATGTATTTAACAAATAAAATGATGGTATAGAAACTTTGATAATGAAAGAACAAAAAATTCCAGGTAAATGTGGACAAAGGAAGAAAATGCCTAAAGTTAGTAAGTAAAAAAACGAGAGAAAAATTAAGTTTGAAATGATACGAATGCCTGTGTGCCAAGTAGTATAGCAGCTGTGTATGAATTATGGCATCTAAATTTACAGAAAAATAATGTGCAGGCAAAAACATTCAGAGCAAAAGGACTTACTTGTGTCATGTAGAAAAAGTCTGAGTTAATAATTTAGCTATTTACGGATAAAAAAACTCTCCCCACACTTAGAAAACTAAACCTCTTTCCAAATATCACCACTATATTCATTTTTGTTTCTCCTTCATCTCTTATTTCCATACAGTTTTCACCTGAGAGCAAACACACACACACACACACACACACACACACACACACACACACACACACACACACATATCACTGGCACAAAAATCTGCATCCCAGGCTTTTGCGTCTCTAAAGAGCAAGACTTGGGCCGGGAGTTTTGCCTAGTGGTTAAAGTGCTTGCCTAGCATGCATGAAGACCCGGGTTCAATTCCTTGGTACCACATACATAGAAAAAAGCCGGAAGTGGTGCTGAAGCTCAAGTGGTAGAGATCTAGCCTTAAGAAAGTCCAAGGACAGTGCTCAGGCCCTGAGCTCAAGCCCAGGACTGGCAAAAAAAAAAAAAAAAAAAAAAAGCAGGACTTATCTGAATTCAGGACGACTCTCTCTGGTCTTACATGTCTTCTGAAGTTCATGGTTGTCTATGTCAGATGTGTCTCACCCATAAGGGATCTGGCACAGGTTCCCAGCATGCTTTGCTTCCTGTTTTTTTATTTGTTTTCTTTCAGTATTTGACAATTTAATCTTTCAGTTTCTCTGGACAAACCTTTCTACACTGCACTTCCAGACCCATCAGTGACTGGGATTCCATTCACACGGAGAGCCAAAACCATTCATGGATATCAGACTCCTGGACTGTAGCCTCATAGGCAGGTAACAAGCTGCCCTGGACACAAGGGATTGAGGAAGCTATGATCACAGAGCTGTGAATGCAACCGTCCTAGGTAAATCTCTAACTCTTTTGTGTATTACCACCTCCAGCCAGCCAATTGGGTGCACGCCATGCTTCCATCTACTGTATTAATGCGGTGGTTCCCAAACTGGTTTTTACAGCTTTGGATGTTCCTTTGCCTTTGTTGTATTTTCAACAAAGCAGGCAGCAGGAGTAGAAATACAAACCTTATTCATCATGTCACATCTCATAATTCCCCATTTGCTTTTCATTTTAGAGTGAAAGCCCATGTCTGCTAGAAAGAATGAAGAAGCCTTCTCTGTGGTTCTCTCCCCTCCCCCCACTATCCCTCTCTCCTCATCTGCTGTGTTCTCTTGCACACGTCTCTCACGTTGGCTTCCTGGAAGGTCTTTCCACACAGCAGGCTTGCCATGTCTCGGGGGCTCTGGGCTGGGTGACCGCAGGGTCTGGAATGTCCTTCCCAGATGTTGGCCTGGCTCTTTCCTGAACTTCTTTCAGGGGTTGCCATGACAACTCTGCCTCACTTCCAGCCCTCCTACCCTCTATTCCCTGTTCTGCTTTTTGCTTCCTATTATCACCATTATCTCTATATTCTTACTTGTATCATTTGCTGTTTGCTTTCCTCACTATAATGCAAGCTTCACAAAGACAGGGTCAGAGTTTGACTTGTTCCTTATTAACAAATGGCTGACAGTGTCTATGTGTTGATACTATGAATGAATTTTATTTTATTTTATTATTATTATTTTTTGGCCAGTCCTGGGGCTTGAATGCAGGGTCTGATCATTGTCTTTGGGTTTTCCTCAAGTCTGGCTCTCTGCCAATTGAGCCACAGCACCACTTCTGGCTTTTCTATGTACGTGGTACTGAGAAATTGAACCTGGGTCTTCATGCATGCTAGGCAAGCACTCTACCACATGAGGCCAAACTCCTGGCCCCATGAATTTTTTTTTATTACAATTAATGAGACTGTAATGCAAAAGTCATTCTTTAAAAATTCAAAGGTCAATCTATGTGTGCAAGAATGGCTACTCAAAGTGGACTCATCAGTTGACATTCATTTATACAGAAACTTGGGTAATATTTTTTCTGGTTCACAGATACAACACCAGCCTCAGAGGGTTTATTACTGCCCATTTTATTTTACTCTTTAACAAGAGTTTACCAGACATCTAGATACAGAGGTCTATGTGTGCTGAGTACAATGGGCATGTGACAGTAGGGTATAATGATTCCAGAAATTTTGTCTGTAACATATGCAGCCAGTTGGACAGAAAAAAGTGAAGGCTTACCATTAGTCAAGAAGTAATATCTGACCCTGATATGAACTAATATGTAACAACTCGAAAATGGAAGTTAACAAGACATAGTAGATTGTTGAGCACTCCCCCTCTCTGTACACACACACACACACACACACACACACACACACGAGCAAGCACTGGGCCTTGAACTTGCAGCCTGTGCTGTCACTTTCCTTTCTTGCTCAAGCTTGGTATTCTACTCATTGGACCACACTACTGGATTTTTGCTGGTTTTCACTCAGATTGTCTGCCTGGGCTAGTTTAGAACCAGGATCTTCAGATCTCAGCCTCCAGAGTAGCTAGGATCATAGGACTGAGCTATTGGTGCTTAGCTTGTATGATCTACTTACAATGTTCTGCTGAAATTCTATTTCTTGTTGAAATACCAGATACTGGAGCGTTTACATTCCTTTTTGATAGCAATCTACTTGTTTTGACATTTCTTTATGTCACTATGTTAAAAAATTTATTTTTGAATTCTTGCATACACATGGCTTGTCTTGCTGGCTATTTTTGTGATCCACTCAGGGGAAGCAGGGTTAGAAGAGTCACAGTCCTCGAGCCGGAGGTGACTTGTGGGGACTGAGCATCTGGAGCGAACTTAACCTTGTGAGGCAGACAGTGTGTAGGGCTGCAGCTCCTGCTGGTTTTACTCGGGGTCTGCTTCAGCCTGCTTCAGTGGCAGACTTGTAATGAAACTGTTTTCAGTGTTCTGAACGACTAGCCTTGGGGATACAGAAAAGCTTTGAAAAGGGCTTTACCAGCCAATGAGTGGTGGAAGGCATTTTGAACTCTAGTGAGCTCAGCTGACAGAGGCAGTTTTTAACTATAAATAAGTCCTGTCCTGGGGATAATGATGGGAGCCCAGGGATGAGGGAGCAAGGGACCCATGGTTGTAACAATGGGGTAGGGGGATAGGGAGGTTCTTTTTGAAGAGCTCTGTATCTCTTTCTGTAAATTAGCTCATGTTTTACAAGTGACAGATGAATTGCTTAGGACATAGTATCAACAAAGTGCAAATTGGTTCCTATTTTAAACAATATGAAACTAAGGTTATATAATTATTATGTTTTCTCCATTAGAACTAGAGTCCAGTCTCTCTGTCTGTCTGTCTGTCTCTGTCTCTCTCTCTGTCTGTCTCTGTCTCTGTCTGTCTTTGTCTCTGTCTCTGTCTGTCTCTATCTCTGTCTCTGTCTCTCTCAGTCTCTGTCTGTCTTTGTCTCTGTCTCTGTCTGTCTTTGTCTCTGTCTCTGTCTCTCTGTCTCTCTCTCTCTCTGTTTCTGGGATTTAACTGAAGGTCTTACACTTGTTAGGCAGGTACCCTACTATGTGAGCCACACCTCCGGTCCCTTTTTGCATTAGTTATTTTCAGCATAGAATCTTGCCCTACGCCTGGGTGATCTTGATCGCTGATCGTGACTGGGTTTGCAAATGAGTACCACAAGCTCAGCCATTGGTTAAATGGAGTCTTTTGAATTGGTTTCTCCTTAGGCTCACCTCAAAGTGGGATTCCCCAATCTCCTTTCCTCAAGTAGGTAGCCACAGTCATTTTATGAGGGCAAAATGTATTTCTGTCTTTGGGAAGAAAATAAAACATGAGGACTTTCCTTTTGAGATTACTGGCTCTCTGGTTAGCTGGCAGAATCATTGGGGGAACTACGGCGTGAGTCAGTGTCTAAGTCAAGGTCCACTTAGTTCTATAGGATAGCATGCAGAGGTACAGTTGTGTGTGGTGTAATGACAGTTTGGTTACATTGGACCATGTGTATGGTCTCTTAAGACTGTAATGGGCCTGAAAAGTTGTTTGTTTTTCTGCCTAGTGATATCGCAGCCTAAAGAATTACTGAAGTATTTGTTATTGATGTTGGTGTGAAGAAAATGGATTGCATTGACAGTTGTATAAACATGCAGCATTACAATTATGTAAAGTATATACTACTTGATAATGTATAAATATATACTACTTGATAACTCCTGATTTATGTATTTAGTATGCTACACAGTTGTTTGTTCTTTTGTGCCTACTTCTATTTATAAAATAGAGGTTTACTGTAAAACAGTATGTCTCATTCTGTCAGAAGCAGCTTCATACATAAATACAGAGTTAAATCTTCCATCGCTAGTTCGCTATCTCTGTCTCTTCCCTCTTTGCCTCTGTCTCTCTGTCTCTGTTTCTCTCTTTGTACTTGTATCAGGGCTTGAACTCAGGGTCTTGTACTCTTCTCTTTTTCTAAGTGTTTTTTTTATCACTTGAGCCATATCTTTAGCCCAGATTTTTCTGGTTAATTGCAATCTTGTGGATTTTTCTGCCCCAGATTGCTTTTGTTGAACTGGTGTTGAGCTCTCACCCCCCCTAAGTACTACAGCTAGGATTCTAGCTATAGGGACACTCACCTTGCATCATGACTATCTCAAGAGGCCACTTGAGTGTCTGACCCTTGCTGTTGAGGTTTGTGTGAGAACACTATGAGATGGTAGAACAATAGCAAAATGGATCAGAATGAATCCCTGTCATCCAGCCGTGCAGTGCCTGTATTGTCCTTACTGTTGGGGTGTTTCAAATATCAAGAGCAGCAGACTGTTCCATATTACATCTGTATTCGAATACTTTTGGAATATATTTGGAAAATCCCCAATGAATCTGGGAAAAGAATTCTATTTCTCCAGTAAAAATGAATGATTTGCGTTTAGGTGATTTAGTGACATTACATTTTGTATTAGCCATGTGACACATTTTATTGCATCTGTTATTGTGGTTGAAGTTTTACTAATCTTATCATTATCTGGGAAAAAACCACTACTGACTTTTGGTAGTGAATTTAAAAGCGTCTGTACTAATATATATATATATATATAAATATAAATATAAATATTCATACATCAAAAGGGTCTCATGAAGGAAAACAACTAACCTCAGTCACTGAATACCTACTTGTGTTCCACTATATGGATGAGGTGCTGTTTTTACCCCTCACAGAACAACATGGTCTCAATGAGATCCAGAGCTGACTTTGAAATGGAAGCATGCCCACAGTTAAATGATTCAAATCGCATACCAAGCTCAGCAAACATTCTTTGAGCAAATCCTTCTGAGAATTCTGCAATGAGTAGTCATAAGCATTTTGTGAGGAAGGACTGAGGACTCACAGCAATAGATGGATGAGAAAAAATTGTACTAAGTAAAGTAAGCCAGATCCAAGGAAACATAAGCTGTATGATTTTCCTCATTTGTAATCATTAAGATGTGCCTATAAATCTACAGGTCAACTTACTGAACAGGAAAAAGAACAAATAACTACACCTGGATTTGATAAATTAAGCAGCACTCCAAGCATATACACAGTGAGAACAAAGTAAGATATTCTTAGGAGAAGATCACAAGGACTCAATAGCTTTGGGCATTTGATCATATAAAATGATGCCTATCGAAATGAATTCCAAGAAATGGAAACAAGAGAGTTTTTATTGTACTTGAGGTTCTTCTTTTTCAGTACCCTTTGTCTTGTATGTACATTTATCTGGTATGGGGAGGGGAAAGAGGAGCACAGAAACAGTGGGACAAAAGGTGAACTAATTCACCACTCATACTAGAAACTGGAAATAAACTATCATACAATTGGGGGGGGAAGGAGGAGAGGGAAAAACAGAGATGAGAGAAGGGGTAACCCTGCTCAAAAGGAAATGTAGTCATGTGACTTATATACCTGTAACCTCTCTGTATGTCACCTTTACAATAACGTTTTTAAGAATCTAGAAAGAAAACCACAGGTACTGATGAATGGGAAAAAAGTTGTAGGCTGGGAGTTTGGCCTAGTGGTAGAGTGCTTGCCTGTCATGCATGAAGACTCAGATTGGAATCCTTGGTGCCACCTACATAGAAAAGACTGGAAGGGGTGCTGTGGTTCAAGGGGTAGAGCTCTAGCCTTGAGAAAAGCCCAAGGACAGTACTCAGGCCCCGAGTTCAGCCCCAGGACTGGCAAAAAGCAAAAAAAATCATTTGTGAGTCCTAAGCCATTTTTAAAGATTAGAGTTGTGAAGGATGATATTTTGCAGAGTGCCTTGGCTGTAGGGACATAAAGTCCCTTTGATGTGGGGCAGCTCTGCAGCTGCTTTGTGGAATGACATTTAGGACACTGGAAAGTCCCCACAGGCAGAGTATGAGCTTTGCTGCAGCTTCAGGCATAAACTCAGCTTTTTTTCTTCTGGAGGGAAATTCTGCTTCTCTACCATGAAGAAGGGTCTTCTACCCACAAAGCTTGGGGACAGTTAGCCTCTCTGTTGAGATCAACAGCATACTCCCTTGAGTAAAACACAATGAAACTTGGGCTCCTTCTCCTCTGCTTATCTGTATGTTTGCCATTTCCGTTTCTTTCCTTAGTTTAAATGTTGGGCTCCAACTTCTGTTTAGATTCTACTGTTGTATTTACCATGGGGTTTGCTAAGAAGGGTTGTCCCTGGCCTCTTCTCTCCAGCGTGGCCTAGCCTTTTGGCTGCTGTATTTATTCAAACTATTTGTCCTGGTTGGTCTGTTGCTTGCTTTGTCGTTGTGATCCTCCAGGATCTTTTTTTTTTTAATTGTAGGAGAAAGATATAGAGGGGTTGCAGTTATATTTGTCAGGCAGTAGGCGCATTACTTCCTTCTCGCACATTGATACCCTTTCTCATGTTTTTGTCCCCACTTCCCTCCCCTTACCCCCTCCCAATCATCTTGTTTTCTCTCCTTGCCTTCCCTATTTCAAATAAATAAGTAAACATATATACAATATACCAGGTAACAAAGTGAGATACAGTCACAACATGAAATTAACCGTAAGGGCAAAAAAACAGAAGAGAAATAACATAGTACATTAAGAACAGCAATCACACAAGATAAACCTTGTTTCCTTATCTTAGCCCTTCATTTGATAATTAGTACACATCTAGGACTCTCCTAGGAGAGGATTACAATAGCTGAATGAGATGAACTCCTCCAGATCTTCACCTGACTTTACCTGACCAGCCCAGTAAAGGAAGTAAAATTACTGAAACATCAAAGACGCTTCATTTCTTCTGCTTTGACTTAACACTTGTGAATGGTTTCAATGAAGCTAGGGAATCTTATGGGGCAAGGAACTGGGGTACACTAGTTATGAGTCATTGATTGCAGTCTGCGCATCTCCATTTCCCAAAAACAAAATGACAAGTCAGTTCTTGAATGTCCTACGCCCTGCCTTCTCCTCCAGCCGCCCTCTTCCTGCTAGTAAAATTGCAGAGATTTGAGGAGTACATCAGTGTTCTAGTGATGAGAAGAACTAAACCAAGTGACATAAAGGTTCCTGGAGAATGTGTGACAGTATCTTAGAATGAATTCCTCAGTTTGCGTGTTGATTCTGTCTTCCATTGCTATTACGACGTCTGGAAAGGTATCGTCTTACTTTTCATGTGTATAGTCTGGGAATGGGGTTGGAAGCCTCGCTCTGGGATGGACAGTTAGATGTTGGTAGTGGGAAAGGGCAATGTGTGTCACAGGGAGTGGCATGGGAGACGAGCTGCAAGGTTTAGTTGGGTCAGCTGGAAGAGGAGTTCAGGAACACACAGATCAAGTCTTCAGAAGCTTACTATGAATTCTTCAGGAGATTAGCAAACTGTACAGTGGTGGAGGCCTGAATTTGCTAACAAGTCTGCCCTGTTCCACCCATCCATCAAGCCCACTAGAACAACAGATCTGGCCATTCCCAGTAGTCTCACACTACAAGATTTTACAGGATAAGGTTGGAATGGAGATAGAATCATTTCATCTTTCTTAAGTCCAGTTTAGTTCCAGGTGCTATATGAGAAATATCTGACCCTGGATAGTTGATACCCGACAAAATATAATTTTATTATAGTTCAGGAGTCTGGGATATCTAAGATCAAGAAGGCACTGGCAAAGGCGTATCCCATCAATGGTAACTTCTCTCGACATCATCTTTGCATGTTCATGTGGTGAAGGAGATGAGAGAGCAAAGGGCAATAACTCTGGGACACTCCCTTCAATCTCTTTGTCAGGGCACTAATCCAGACTCATGACTTACCTGCTTCTCCAAAGACCTCATCTCTTAATCAGATTGGTAATTAAGTAATATGATATATTTTTTGGGGGGGAGAGAAATGCAAGCCACAGCAACATAAAATGATTTATTCATATTTAAACTTTAATGTTCTTTTTCAAGAATGTGATCATTATAGAAAATGTGGAGAATAAAAATTATAAGAACTATAAGATGCATGAATAAGCTGGGCATGGCGGCTCATGCCTATAATCCTAGCTACTCTGGAGGCTGAGATCTGAGGATCGCAGTTCAAAGCCAGCCTGGGCACGTGAGACTGTTATCTCCAATTAACCACTAGAATATGGGAAGTGGCCCTGTGGCCCAAGGGGTAGGGCAGGAGTCTTGAGCTGAAAAGCTTAGAAACAGCTCCCAGTTCTAGAGTTCAAGCCCCACCATCCACAAATAAAACCAACCAAACAAACAAAAAAGAATGCATGAATAATAATACTTTTACATTACATGTAAAATGTAATGGAGTATTATTGAGTCCTGAAGAAGAATGACATTGGGCCAGGAGTTTGGCTTAGTGGCAGAATGCTTGCCTAGCAGGCAAGAAGACCCCAGTTTGATTCCTCCATACCACATACATAGAAAAAGCCGGAAGTGGTGTTGTAGCCCAAGTGGTAGAGCTCTAGCCTTGAGAAAGCCCAAGGATAATGCTCAGGCCTTGAGTTCAAGCCCCAGGACTGGCAAAAAAAAATCTCCAAACCAAGAAGAATAACATTATGCCATTTGTAGGAGAACGTATGGAATTAGTATCACAGACACATATCACATGTTCCCCTTCCATGTGGAATCTTGACATAAACAGCAATATGCCAGGCACCAGTAGCTCACACCAATCATCCTAGCTACTCAGGAGGCTGAGATCTGAGGATCGCAGTTCAAAGCCAGCCGGGACACTAAAATCCATCAGATTCATCTCCAATTAATCACCAGAAAACAGAAGTGGTGCTGTGGCTCAAGGGTAGGTTGGTAGTCTTGAGCTGAAAAGCTAAGGGACAGCGCCCAGGCTCAGAATTCAAGTCCCATGACCAAGAAAAACAAAGCAAAACATAACAAAAACAGCAGCAACAGCAAATATATATGACATGAACATAGAAGGAAAACTCTACAGGAACTCGTGAAAGAGCGAGGGGGAAAGAAAAGGACAGATGGATATAATGAAAGTATGTCACATGAATGTAGTAAAATATCACAATAGAATGTGTTAAATATTATGAAAAGAGGAATCAGAAGGATGGATAAGAAAGTAACAGAGGAAGTCAGTATAATTAAAATATGCAATGTGCACATATGAAAAATTATAATGAAACTTTTCTGTAATTAATAATAAAAGATATCCTCTAATAATGGCTTAGAGATAAAGTTAGCAGTCATTACTCTGCCCTGCACACATAAACATAAGCTCATAAAATTAGAAAAATAAATGTGCATGTGTTTTAAGAAATCATGCTATGATTATTTCTCTTGCCTGCAATGACAGGAACAAAAAGGTCATTCATAAGAGTGTAAAGAGACTTGAGAATACAAAAATAAATGACAAAAGCATGAAAAAAATCAAATGATCAACAATGAGCAAGAGAATATAAGAAATCATTTGTTTTCACAGATGGCAAAGTTGAGGACACCCAAATATAGGAAAATATGTTACAAAGCACGAAACTAGAACTCTTCGCAGTAAAAATATTAAGTCAAATGAGTCACTACTTTAGAATTTTGTTATGTGTCTCTTACAGCAGTGAATACATGGTACGAGAAAGCTGGTGGTGATTTGGAGCTATGCCAGCCAGTGGTACTCCTTGAACCCAGTTTGGCTGGGTTCTTATTTGGTAAATCTGCATCAAGGAAGTTTCTGAACTTCTTTTTCTATTATTGGTTGTGGGGCTTGGATTCTGGGCCTGGACGCTGTCCCTGAGCTCAAGGCTCCAGCCCTACCTCTTGAACCACAGCCCCACTTCTAGTGGTTAATTGGAGATAGGAGGCTCATGTGGCAAGGCTGGCTTTGAACCTTGATCCTCAGATCTCAGTCTCCAGAGTAGCTAGGATTATAGGTGTGAGCCCCCACGCCTAGCTTCTGAACATTTTTATTACAGGAAAAATCTTTATATTTCAGCCCACTGTCTTGGGGCTTGCAGTATGAAGATTGATATTACCAATACTGCAATGATTTTCAGAGAAGAAATCATGGGCCAACTCTACTCAGTGTTCTCTCTGCTCCAGGTCATTATGTCCCCAGCGAGTGTGCCCTCCTATCTGCTGACTTTACATTTAATATGTTTAACTACCGTAGACAGACATTGTATTATCTGAGGCTGGTCCTGGGACTGTATATTCTGACTGTCACTTTTGGGATGCTACCTTTTATAATCGTGCTGCTTTGCACACTTTTGCATAGTTTTAATGATCTCTCGTTCACATCTATGTGTGCACATGTGTGCAGGCACACACACAGTGGAGGACAATTCAGGTGCATTAGCATGCAAAGGACAGAGACAAGACTCAGAATAAAAAAAATAAATTGTAGTCAGAATTTTTTCTTTTGGCAAGCTTAATGAAGTCATGTTAATTCTTTGAAGATATCTTTTCTTATCTGTAAAGAGGATGATTCCTATCTCATTGTTTATTGTGAAAATAACATGATAATTAAGGTTAAGTACTTAGCCATTGAACTTGACAGATGTGGTAGGCATTTTGTAAGTGGTATTATAATCTAATCTAAATGAGGCTGGAGCTTTCAAGTGAAGGTAAGTTGGAATCAAGTGCTTTGATAACAAGGATATTTGAAAAGTAGCTTAAATTTTCATCTAAATATTAAGGAATAACACAGGGGCAACCAATCTATCTTTTTCCTTCTCTTCTTTTCCTCCTTTTTATTCTCCAAGTATTTATTTATCTACTTATTTATTTTTGTGTACTGATACTATGGCTTGACTTTAGGGCCTCCAGCTCTCACTCAGTTTTTTTTTTTTTTTGCTCATAGCTGACACTCTACCACTTGAGCCATGCTTCCAGTCCAGAATTATGCTAGTTAGTTGGAGATTCAGTCTTACAGACGAGCCTTGGCCCATGGTCCTTCATGCTTCAGCTTTCTGATTTTCTATATATTCCTCAGCAAAACGAACAGCACTTGAGGCTTTTTAGAATGTAGTAAAGAGATTGTTCATTTTCTCTTATTGCTGCTGGATAACTTATGAAGATCTCAGTGGCTTACATATCATTAACTTATTGGTTTGTATCTTTGAAGGTCAGTAGTCCATAGAGTAAATCATGCTTAGGTCTTTACTGGGCTAGAGTTTTGATTCTCATCAGGGACTTCAAGTCCTATTTCAGGCTCACTGACTATTGGAGGAGTTTATTTCTTCAGTTCTAGGATTAAAGTATCCAGTTTTGTTAGCCATTGGCTGCACACTGTTCTCTATTCTTAGAAGTCACCATTCCTGCACCTCTAGTTTCTAAGGTATGGATCTCAAAATTTTCCCTTGTTTTCTTAATCTAGTCTGAAATGTTTGCCATTTGCAATTGAAAGACTCTTGGAAAATACTTAAAGGGTGGGGGGAAACCCTGTCTATCAGTGTATCCAGAGAAAAACTGTAGGACATACAACTCAAATTATGTTTCTATGGTAGACACAATTCTAAAATGATCCTGAGATTCACAGTCACTGGTTTGTTTTATTCTGCCATGGTCTTATTGCTTAGCCTGCCTCTTTTTTTTATTTTTTATTTAGGACTATGGCTCCCATCTGTAATCTTAACTACTTAGAAGCTGAGATCTGATGATTTAGTTCAAAGCCAGCTTTGGCAGGAAAGTCAATGGGACTCTTATTTCCAATTAACCAAAAAAACATTAGAAGTAAAGGTTTGGCTCATGTGGTAGAGTGCCAACCTCAAGTAAAAGAACCTAAGGGACAGTGCCCAGGTCCAGAGTTTAAGTCTCAGTACCTGCACACACAAGAAGCATCACGCATCCCACCTTCTCTAGCAAACAAAACAAAGCAAAAATTCAACCCTGCAGCAAGAAAACAGTGAAATTAGCTTTACTCTTTCCTGAGGCAAATTTCCTAAAAATGTTCTTTAAGTAGCTGTACAAAGGGGTTTTAATTCAACACAATTCATTGTACTCATAATTCGATATGCTAAGTTACACACAATTAAAAATATTTTTGTGGAGATATAATTTATGTAACATACAATCCAACCATCATCATTGCACTGTTTTAATTATCAAACAATATTGTATTTCGAGCACATGCCAACTTTTGTTTATTTGCTTCCCCACTCATAATCATTTGGATTGTTTAGGAAGGCAATTGTGAATAATGCTTGGATGAACATTCAGGTACTAGTTTTTGCATGGACATGTTTTCATAACTAGGAATAAAGTTTCTGCTGTATGTAGTAACTCAGTGTTTAACATTTTAATGAACCTCACCTCTAATCCTTTTCCAAAGTAGCAGCAACACTTTATGACATCATCAGCTGTGGATGAGGAGCTGGCCTTCTCTCCATCCTTATCAACACTTGTCATTGTCTGTCTTTTTTTTTTTATTGTTCATTCTTTCATGTGTTCAGTTCAATTCCCCCAGGTGTGAATAATTACATGCTTAGATCTCTTATTGTATATTGGATTGTAAACATTACATGGTAAGATGCTTTCCATTTCCCAGCATTCTTTTTTCCTTGATTTTATTTTATTTTGTTTTAAGAGTGATGCCAGAGGGGTGCCAGAGGGGTTACAGTTACATAAGTAAGGTAATGGGTACATTTCTTGTCAAACATTTTTTCCTCCCACTTGTAAAGTTAATTTCCAACATTTTTCTACGCTTTGTTGCTATGGTTTTGGTTCTTTTCACCCCAGTGGATGGGAACTGGTATTTCATGATTTTGTTTTTCATTTCTCTAATGCCAATAGAGAACCATCTTTTTAATGTCCTTCTTGGCTCTTTTCATTATCGCCTTTGGAGGAGTGACTGTCTGAATCCTTTGCCTATTTCTTTTTGGAATTACTTTTCTTATTTATTGTTGAATTGTGTCTCTTTTAATTTTAGATAAAAATTCCATAGTAGAAATATAATTTGCAAAACTTTTTCCCATTCTCCGGTTGCTTTTCCCTTTGATGATGGTATGATCTGAAGCAAAAACCATTTTAATAGTGATGAAGTCCAATTTAACAATTCTCTTTAGACATATACTTTCAGTGATACAGCTAAGGTGTTGTTTAAATCAACATTACTTGCTCTTATGATTTCTTCTAAGAACTTTATAGCTTTAGCACTGATGCCTGGAATTATGATCCATTTCAAATTACATAGTTATTAATACTATTATTGGTGATAGGAAAGGGTCCTGCTTCATTCTTTTGCATGTGGATATCTAGCTGTACTGATATATTTGAAACTCATTGAGTTTAAGCACTAAGAATCTTTGATAAGGATTCAGAGGGGCATTAAAGATAAATTACTAATGGTTGTGTGTGTGCATGTGCTGGTCTGGGGCTTGAACTCAGTGCCTGGGTGCTGTCCCTAAGCACTTTTGCTCAAGGCTAGCACTCTACCATTTGAGCCATTAGCTCCACTTATGGCTTTTTCTGGTGATTGATTAGCAGTGAGAGTCTCGCTGACTTTTCTGCTCAGTCTGGCTTCAAAGTATGATCCTCAGATTATAGCCTCCTGAGTAGCTAGGATTACAGGCAAGAGCCACTAGTACCTGATTTTTTTTTTAAACTTAGTTATTGCACTAGGAAAATGAAGTAAGGAGTGACACTAATCAAGATACATTGTACTCCTAAGTTGACATGTTGAATTGAAGTTCTTTTGCACAACACTTAAAGGTAATAACATAAAAAAGAGATTGTCTCAAACTTTGAACCTATGTGTGTGACCCACTGCCTAACAGATAAAGTATGATGAGTGGATTTTGTCAATGGATGGATGATGAATAGGCTTTCTCTTCTGAAACACTCCAGTAAAGCTCTGGGCATCCCCAGACTCTACACTGATATTCCACTGCACTAGATTTGCCTAACAATCTAAGGACTTTTCAAACGAAAGCCCATGTTAGTTACGTGTTCTATGGGCATTCTCTCTTAGGGTATGATCTCTGGTGCATATCACCTTAGGATCACGTCAGTATACTTTATCTTCTACAGTTGCCATCGATACCTTTTCTTTCTTCGTTTCTTTGTCTTGAGAATGAGCTCAGGATGGAAAATCTCTCTCATAGTAGTTTCAGCCAAATCTCCTTTGTTGAATCCTCCTGACTTTTAAAGTCTTAAAAGTTGAAGGTAACAAGTCTTACTCCAGCCCCTTTTACAATCTTCATCAACATTCTTTCTCCCAGATGATCTCATCTGGTTTAATGGCTTTAAACACCGTGTAAGTGTTGATGACTCTCCAAACCTGTTACTCCAGCCTGAGGTCTTCACTGAGATCAAGACTTACATTTCCATTGTCTGCTTCATGTCTCAACTTAGATATCTAACAGGCATCTCAAATGCAACATGACCAAAACAGAGCTCCTCTCACAAACATGCTTCTCCCAGCCCTCCCTGTCTCAGTGGAAAACTCCATAAAATGTCTCCAGTTGCTAAGGCCAAAACTTTACATGATTCATCCTTGAACCCTCTCTTCCTCTTGCCCCTATATATCTGACACATTCTATTGGATCCACCCTCACACTTACCCTCACAGTTACCACCTATGCATACACAATCTAAGGTAGCAACCTTAGACTACTGTTTTCCTCTCTTGCTTGTCCCTATTTTATTGTCTACATAATAGCCAAGGAGATTCATTTAAAAGGCATGTTTAAAACCCTAGATGAGTTTTATTTACACTAGAATAATAGTCAGATTTTCCCCAGCATCAGCATAACTTTCATGATGTTACATTCAAGTGACAGGATGGTAAACATTAAGGTTTCCATCAGGTTGCAAATGGTGAATGGCATAGTATTTCTGCCAGTTCACTACATCCAGACTTTCAAAGATAACAAACATGAACCTGTTCCAGAACTCACTGCTGGTGCTCTACCACTCGAGCCACACTTCTAGTTCCAGCCAAGCTTGCAAAACATCTTGGTAACATGAAAGTGTTGAGGCAATCAAAGAAAACATCGCAAGGACAAGTATTTGAAAGACTGTTCTGCATCATTCCCTACATTCACTAACATAGAAAAGGAATCACATCTCCACCTCCCCACCCCCAAATATAAATTTTAAAATTAGAAATGCTCAAGAGCTTCTAAGGAGACACACATTGAGCTTTGTTGTATTATTTCTTCAGTGATAAGGCATGGTAAACGGAATTGTTGCCTGGGAAGTTTAAGGATAAGTCACAGAATGACTAAATGTTAAGACAGAATCAAGAAAGTGTTGCAACAGTTAAACGGTAAAAGCCAAAGTAGAAGGCTGATTATTGTCTATCTTAGAGTACCCTACTCCTTCACAACCCATCTATTAAAATTCAATCACCAATGAGATGGTATTAAGAACTGGGGACTTCAGCAGTTGGTTAGGTAATGGATTGCCATCTTAGATGAAGGGAACATGAAAAAAAAAAGAAAATATAGAATCAAAGGAGTACAATAAAGTTTTTCCAACCAAGCCCAAAGAATCAACAATATGATAAGGACATAAAAACAGACAATAGGCCAATAAGATGGAATCCAGAGTTCAGAAATGAGTTCATGTATATATATAGTCAACTGACTTTTGACCCGGAAATTATCAACAGAGTAGAAAGGTAGTTTATGATGGAGGTGAAAATCATAAACTACACATAAGTGATTAATCTCCAAAATGTACTGTGTAACCTGGCAGCAGAATCCTCCTTCAAATAACCTGGTAAAATGTGAACAAGGAACTGTTTAGATATTTCACAGAAGATGGTGTCTACAGAGCATACGATATAGGAAAAACTATTTTAAAAAAGTGAGAACTCACATAGATAAGCAAACCATCGTTCTTCCAAGTGACTAACTCACCTGTTTTAGTCTTCAGCATCTTAAATGGAATCAGTATTTCAAAGGGCTATCTGCCTTTTCCTTTTCATGGCAGTGTGGTTCTCAATAGCCAAGACAGGGAAGCAATTTAAGAATCAAGCATAGGAATCTATGATGATTACCTAAGAATCTATGTAATCAGCTTTATAAATAAGATCCTGCCATCTGTAGCAATTTGGAAAACATACTAAATGGAGTCCTCTGGACACAAAAAGACAAATTATGAGTTATATGTAGAATCTCAAAGAATAAGATTCATAAGTGCAGACTAGATAGGTGCTGACTAAGGCTATGATGAGGGAGGTTGGCTATGAAGTGTTGTTGGCCAAGGAGTATACAGTTCCAGTTAGGCCAAATGAGTACATTTTGGAGCTAGACTGCAATTAAAATTACTGTGCTCAAGCTGGGTGCTGGTGGCTCATGCCTGTAATCTAAGCAGTCCAGCAGGCTCATGGTTTAAAACTAGATCAAGGAGACAAATCGAAGAGACTCTTGTCTCTAATTAACTAGCAAAAAGCTGGAAGTGAGGCTGTGGTTCATATTAGAGTGTAAGTCGTAAGCAAAATAGCCAAGCAAGGGTGTGTCTGAGCTCAAGCCCCATTGCACTCTCTCTCCCTCTCTCTCCCTCTCTCTCTCTCTCTCTCTCTCTCTCTCTCTCTCTCTCTCTCTCTCTCTCTCTCTCTCTCTCTCTCTCTCTCTCTCTCTCTCTCTCTCTCTCTCTCTCTCTCTCTCTCTCTCTCTCTCTCTCTCTCTCACACACACACACACACACACACACACGCAAGCACACGCACAGAAATACTATACTCATCTATATCTATATTAGATAGTTGCAATTTGTTAGGATGGCAAGTAGATAGTGTATTTTTAACACACAACAGAAAATTGAGCATAGTGTTTGAGTTGGTGGGCATACTAAAACAGAAGAGTTTTGCTTTACAACACACTCGTTTAGAGAACCTCTTTTTTTTAAATGTTAGAGCTGATGCACAGGGCCTTCTTACGCCTTCATGGCTGTAGCTTCTTTGTGTGGTGAACACATCTAAGGCGAGCCCTGTGACTCTCAACCCTAGTGCGGGGCATGGCGAGACCCTCTCCTTTTGAGTGCTTACAGAGACTGTGTCTGGCTTCTAGCTGGCAGAATAAGGCCTTGGTAATACAATGCCCATTTCATGATTCTTTTAGGGCTCTGTTTTACTAGCAGATACCCTTTGCTGGCCTGAGAAGAAAATGGTGGTTTGATATAGCCCACAGATGAAGAAGAGATCATAGGACCCCAGGGCGGTTCCAGCACTGTCCTACAACCACCAGAAAAGCATCTCACTGGAAACTTAGAGTCAATTTAACACATTACCAACCAACCACTTAAACCATAGAAGATTTAAGGAAGAAATTTGTATTGGAAGGGGGACTATAATATTTGGCTTTCAAAGGGAATAAAGTGAATGGGAATAAAAGTGTGACAAGGACAACCAATGAAGGTAGGTCTACCTTCCAGGCATCTTCCTATACCTATTGCATGCATACCTATATACAGGTATATATACATAAAACACACATATACATATAATGGAAGGGAAATGTTTGCTCAGCCCAAGGATGGAAGAAGAGGCATGGAACGCAGCTAGAGACAAAAACAATCTCTTTCACTGAATCAGTGCCAACCATAGCAGCAGGCAGACAAAACCAGAGCAGGCAAATCAGGGGCAGCTGGCAGCCCAATGATACCTGAGCCTAGGGGAAATTTGCATCTTGGCTGATCTGGGAGTGTGCCTTTCTTACGTGTCCTCTCTTGTGGATGGGCTCTGGTTTGTACAGAACCTGACTATTCTCCAGGAAAGAGTGTGAGGACTGAGGGTGGGGACAGGGAGGAGATCAGATACCAAGACTCCCGGAGGTGACCAGAGGAGGGGCCATCATGCAGCCATCCCTGACAATCTTCTTCATGCTGGTCTTTGTCCTGCTGTGTTTCCTGGGGATCCTGGCCAACAGCTTCATCGTGTGGGTGCTGAGCAGGGAGTGGCTGAGACGTGGTAGACTGATGCCTTGGGATGCCATCCTCCTGAGCTTGAGTGGCTCTCGCTTCTGCCAGCAATGTGTCGGGCTGGTGAGCAGCTTTTACTTCTTCCTCCATCTGGTTGAGTACTCGAGGAGTGTTGCCCGACAGCTCGTTGGCCTCTACTTGGATTTTTTCAACTCAACCACTTTCTGGTTTGGTACATGGCTCAGTGTGGCGTTCTGTATCAAGATTGCTAACTTCTCGCATCCCGCTTTCCTCTGGTTGAAGTGGAGATTTCCAGGATTGGTGCCCTGGCTCCTGTTGGGCTCTGTCCTCATCTCCTTCATTGTAACCTTGCTGTTCTTTTGTGGCAACTATATGGTGTATCAAGCATTTTTCACCATGAATTTTTCTGGGGATGTAAGCTTTAGTGAGTGGAGCAAGAGCCTAAACAGTCACTATTTCATGCCTCTGAAGCTTTCCACGATGGTGATTCCTTGTTTTATTTTCCTGGTCTCAATTTTGTTGTTGATTAATTCTCTCAGGAGACACAACCAGAGAATGCAACACAACACCCACGGCCTGCAGGAGTCCAGTGCCCAGCTTCAGAACAGAGCTCTACAGTCCCTCATCTCCTTCCTCATTCTTTATGTGCTGTCTTTCATGTCCCTGGTTGCTGATGCCATTGTCTTTGTCCCCTCAGAGAGCCCATGGTACTGGCTGTGGCAAAGTGTACTCTACCTGTGCGTGTCTGTCCACCCCTGCATCCTCATCACCAACAATCTCAAGTTTCGAGGCATGTTCAGGCAGCTGCTCCTGTTGGCCAGGGGTTTCTGGGTGACCTAGCTGGCTTGTTTCCTTATCTAGGCCCCCAGAAGAGACTCAGGTCAAGGGGACAGAAGCATGGCTCACCTCCAGGGAAATGTCTTCACAGGTAGATGGCTGCTGGATTGTACTGTTAGCCTCCTCATTTGGGAGGAGAGATGAACATTTCTCCGACCAGTTTCTTTGCCTTGGATAATGACCATGGAGCCCCATAGATACCAAGGAGACAGTATTGCCAAGAAGTTGAGAATATAAAATCTTGTGTCAGTTTTATATTTGTCACTCCCTTTATTATTTATCTGTTAAGCTAAAAATCTTACTTATTTGTCTCATCTCAGCTGTCTATTGGGAAATGAAGAAAAAATGTTAATTTCTACAACTGGACTAGACAATAGATGGGAAAACTATTGTGTGTGTGTGTGTGTGTGTGTGTGTGTGTGTATGTGGGTGCATATACTGGGACCTCTGCCCCTAAGCCCTTTTTGCTCAAGGCTAGTGCTCTACCACTTGAGACACAGCTCCACGTCCAGCTTTTGGTGGTTAATTGGAGATAAGAGCTTCAAGGACTTTCCAAGCCTGGTCTGGTTTCAAACCTCAATCCTCAGATCTCAGCCTCTTGAGTGGCTAGGATTACAGGTGTGATTCACCAGGACCTGCAACAGTGATGCTTTGAGGATGATGTAATAGTCAGGACTCAATCTGCTTGAGAATGGCAGGTCCAGTGCCGGAAGTTCTAGTCATGTTCTACCCTACAGAGATCTTCTCTTGCCAGATTTAGGAAATTTGGTTTTCAGTTTTTAAAGATTACTGAAAGGCTTCTTTGTGCTAGTTCATTTCTTCCCTCATTATTTCCAATGTTCTCTGCCTTTCATTTTTCTCCCTTCTGAAATTCTGTGTGGCAGCCAGACTTCTTTGGTGTTTATTGTTCTTTTGGAAAAATACACATTGTGATTGTCTCGCTTTTCAGGTTGTCTTGGGGAACTCTTTTTCTCTCAAGCACAATGTTACCAACTCACATCTGCATTGAATAAATTTGTACTTTCTATTCAGAAAGACAGACATAAGAATTTCACCTCACTTATGTGTAAATGCTAACAATTTTTAAAAAAGAATTACTTGAATAGATTCTGTGCTTGAATATATATATGAGCAAATTATATATATATATATGAGCAATAATTTTGGAAAAAATTTAATTAGAGACCAGTGTTCATAAGATAGGGTTAAACACTTTTTCTAGAAGGCATGTGTGTGAAGCTGGATTCTTTTTTTTAACTTGTCGGGATAATGTATAGAGGGGTTATAGTTACCTTCTTCAGGTAGTAAGTGCATTACTTCTCACACATTAATACTTCTCATGTTTTTGTCCCCATTTCCCGCTCTCCACCCATAGCTAGATTCTTGATTCTTGATAGGGAGATATTTAATCTCTAAAAGTGAAAATAATTTCCCTCCAGATTAGAATAGAAGCAGGTAAGTAGACACAAACTCACAAAGTATAAACTAACTCTATATTTTTAAATATAAACATCATTAAAATAGGTAATACATTTAAATGATGGGAAAAATATTTACATTTTATTGAAGAGTATTTGTAGAAAATCTTCCTGCTACCAGTTTTCTTCAGTGGGATTCTTATCAGTTTTAAGTATGTCCTCTTATAAGTATGATATTCTTTTCTAAAAACTAGCAAAAAAAATCAATTGTTTTTTCCAGAAATTTCTTGGCTATTTTAATTCTAATTTAATTTAATGATTTTTTTTTTTGCCAGTACTGAAGTTGAACTCAGGATCTTGGTCTCATTTAGTATGTTTGCTCAGTTGGTGAGGCATGTCTTCAGCCTGTTATTTTGCCTGTTGTTTTAAGGATGGAGTCTTGTAGGTTTTTCTGCAAGGGCTGGCTTTGAACTTTGATTCTCTAGATCTCAGTCCCCTAAGTAACCAGGATTACAGGATGAGCCACTAGTGCCTGGCTCCTGGCTGTTTTAGAACTGTATGTGTGTCCAGAAAACAACATTTTTTTTTTGCTTTTTATAAACCAGGATCTTGTTAACTGTGCAATTTAACATTAAAATATTTCCCTAATATTACATCTGTCCAGGTAATTATATGATATATTTTTCTCTGGGTTCAGATTTTCTTTGATTACTTTTGGGAGTGTTTTAATTTCTAAAAATTTAGATCTTCCACATTTCTTGTCATGTGTTTCCCTGGGAATAGGTGACTCTTTATGCCTTGGTTTTTTAGTATGTTAAGTGAGGTAGCTATGTCAGGATCATTGTGAGAACTGAAATACATACTTCACATATGACACATGCATGGTAGTCATCAGAGCTTCTAAACAATAATTATAATACCTCATAATTAATGCTATTATTTTTTATTATTTTCTGTGTTTGCATAGGTATGAAGAAGGAAGAGTAAGCAGAGTATTGCAAGGACTATTCTAGCCCCCAATGATGACTAATTATTCAGTTTTTCTTTGTTTTTCCCACTTCTTTTTGGTCATGTTTAGCATGTTTATTTTCAGCCAGTACTGGTAACTCACATCTGTAATCCTAGCTATTGAGGAGGCTGAGATCTGAGGATCACACTTCAAAGCTAGCTCTGGCACGAAAGTCTGTGAGACTCTTATCTCCAGTTAAACACCCCCCAAAAGCCAGAAGTAGGGCTGTGACTTAAAGTGGTAGAACACTAGCCTAGAGGAAAAAAAAGCTCAGACATAGCACCCAGGCACTGAGTTAAATCCCCAGGACACTCTCTCTCTCTCTCTCTCTCTCTCTCTCACACACACACACACACACACACACACACACACACACACACACACACACAACACACACTTCTCAGTTTTCAAACAAGGCAAGCTCACTTTGTGTGCAAGATAAAGGAAAAGCATTATGGTTTGGGAGACATCCTGAGTGAGGGCTCTGATGTTGAAGAAGAGGCAGAGCTCATGAGGGACTCGCTTGAAGGTGTTCTGAAAGAACAATCTACCCAAGAAGTATTTTAACATCAGCTAGAGGAGGTGAGGAACAAGAGCTAAGAGATGTATTACTTTTCTTTGAAGAAAGGGGGAAAATAGAATAGGAAAATTAAGAGTCATTAAATATCATATCCTATTACCTTTAGTGTTTTTCTGTACCATGTTGTATAAAGTTGCTGTATCAAGTGATCATATTTGGGAAAGAAACAGAAAGACTAAGTAGGGCAGATGAAACCAAGTGTGATGGCTCAGGCTAGAACTGTAGCACTTTGGAGGGTGTGGTAGAAGGATCATGAGTTCAGGGACAGTCTGGGCTGTGGTGGTGGTGTCGCGAAATGCAAAACCAAGCAACAAACAAAAACTAAGCAAATGCATACAAATGTATTAACTGTGATACAGTATATACCATGGACATCTCAAATAGTTTAATTCCTTAGAAAACCAAACCTAGGGCCGGGAGTTTGGCCTAGTGGTAGAGTGCTTGCCTAGCATGCATGAAGACCAGGGTTTGATTCCTCGGTACCCCACATACATAGCAAAAAGCTGGAAGTGGTGCTGTGGCTCAAGTGGTAGAGCTCTAGCCTTGAGAAAGTCCAAGGACAGTGCTCAGGCCCTGAGCTCAAGCCCAGGACTGGTGAAAAAAAGAAAAAAAAAAAGAAAAAGAAAACCAAACCTAAAGTTCAGCAGAATAAA
The DNA here is from genome assembly GCF_031878675.1 of Megascapheus bottae. Taxonomy (NCBI): domain Eukaryota; kingdom Metazoa; phylum Chordata; class Mammalia; order Rodentia; family Geomyidae; genus Megascapheus; species Megascapheus bottae. The sequence continues at coordinate 77,960,923 of NC_143513.1, forward strand.
ATACAAGGAAGAGGAGTGGGGTGGGGTCAAGAGGAAAGGAATGGGTGAATGGTGAGGAGACAAGGAGCAGGGTGGGGGGGCAAAGACAATGATTTAATATATATCCTACCAAATTAAGAAGAGTAAGGAAGGGATAGTAGGAAGGGATGGGTGAAATTTTTGAAAGGGATGACTTTGATAAAGATGCACTGTATTCATAACTGCCTTTTCAGATGGCAACTTCTTTGGAGAACTAAAGATAATAATAATAAAGAAAATTAATAAAAATAGACAAGAAACAAACAGATGATTAAACACTGATAAACCAGATGGGATTGATAAGAAATCAGATGATGGACCTTCATTCCTGGGCTAGGTGTTACAGAGATTTCTGATGGAATTGCCTACAGGGGTCTTGAAGGTTTATTAAAACACTTATGCTCACTAACCAGCAGCAAACATCACAATTCACTGCCAAAGGGCTTATAAAAAGCATTTCATAAAATGTGCAATTATGGGTATTTCCACCAATGAATCGATAGACTGCCTAGAATCAAGCCAGTTACTAAATATTTTAAAGTGTGTGGATCTAAGTGCAGCATGTCACTGAAGGAAACTACCTTCGTGGAACAGGACACCTGGGGGGGTCAGGGGTGAAGGGTGTGAGCCTCCGGGTAACGAGGTGACAAACTGGGGAAGGGTGCCAGGAAGAGACCACCTGAGACCCCTAAGTGTCTACAGCAGCGTTTTATGTGGCAGAGAGAAGGACTGTTGACCTCATGGGAGGATTCTCTGAGGAAGTGATGACATGTGGATGAGATGACCAGGTCCTAAATATCCTACACTTGTCAAGAACTCTGGACTAAACCCCTGACTTCTGCTGGGATAGAGCTGGTCTAAGTTTATTCACAGTCAACCATGCCTTATGGGGAAGATGGAATTTTGGGTAGAAGTGGAGTGGGTTTATGGCCTCTGGAGAGGTTGGGAGGGTCTAACGTACCTTTCCTGTGAGTATTAGGCTTATTTAGAATATCCACCGAATAAGGTTCTATCAGAGTCTTTATCATTACATAACCTTAAACATAGCTCCTAATTCTAGTTTTTATTGTTTCCCCTCCTCTTCCTTTGTTCCATTGTGCCACAGTGTGACCTTAGACTCTGAGATTTGCTCTCAGAGCCACCATGCATGAATTTATTTACCTGGAAGAACAAAATGTCTGCTGTCTCTCCCAGGCTTCTGCCTCTGGTGAGATTTAGACTCTATTTGGTGATTCAACACCAGAGAAACAAGCTCCACATCCTCCCTCAACAGCATGAGACCTGTCTAGTCAGAAGTTTACTCTTTTTAACATGTGGCATGAGCTCACATGTGGATTGTTATTATAGATGACACCAAGAGCAAACACCAAGAATGATTTTTGTTTTCACACTATTACTCATGAGGTACAGTATCTTCTCACATTAAAACAAAACAAAAAGGAAGTTGAAGGTGCTTTATTTACTTATGACTTTTGTTCAATTCTCAATATCAAGACCTACTCATTAAATTTTTCTTGGATTATTTCTCGATGATCTAAAGAACCTTTAGTTTGTATCCTGTAGCTTATCACAATTTGAGACTTTGGATCCCACCTTAAGCTATACCTGATCTGTGATGTCTATCCTACTTAAAGGTGATTGCATTTTGAGCCCTTGATTTACTCCTTTTACATAAGCATGAATGAGGGAGCGTGGTCTGCATTGTCTTTATTGGTCAACAAGCCTGGTAGAGAGGAAGAGGACAGCATATAGCTTCCAGGTGGGTGGGCTTAAATCCATATCAATTATTCTTCTATCACCCCATTGCCACCAAAGGACATATCTGTGTTTTCCAGGACCTATCATTGCACACCACATTTAGCCTTGCCTGTTCCTCAAGCTTTCTCACAAAGAAATCACTGCTCTCACCATTCTCCTCAAACTGGTTTTCCCACTCTTCCTGGCCACACCTTCAATATCTCTAAATTCTCACCTGGCTCATGGAATTCCCCTCCCCCCAAACAGGAATAAACCTTTAGCTCTTGCTCTATTCAGTCATCTACCTGAATCCTGTCAATTTATTCCCTTCTCTGTTTGTGTCTTTCTATTGGGGCGAGCGGGGGTGGTGGTGCAGGGGTTGCTTGAGCTCAGGGCTGAGGCATTTGCACTTAGTTTTTGTACTCAAGGCTAGCACTCTACCACTGGAGCCACAGCTTCACTTCTGGCTTTTCCATAGCTAATTGGAGATAAGACTTATGGACTGTCTGTCATGGCTGACTCTGAATCATGATTCTCAGATTTCAGTCTCGTAAGTAGAGTCCCCAGGCCCGGCCCCTTTTAATAGCATTTGCAAACGACTTGGACACTCCCTGCTCTAGGGGAATTCCACAGTTGTCCCAGGGCTTCTCATTCCCGTTTGCTATGTGGCCATTTACCACATATTGAAAATGGCACTTTTTCCATTGTCAGATTATGTTGTGTTTTCTTCTTCTCCTTTTTCTCCTCTTCTTCTTTTTTGTTCTTCTTCCTCTTCTTTGTATTTAACTTTTATCTTTCCACATGATTTCCAGATTGTGGGAAGACCTGATGTAGGACTTCTCGTGTCTCTTGAAAACCTGTGTGTGGCCCTCTCTGGCACCTGCTTGGCTTCCTTACCAGTACTTCTTGTCAAGACCTATGTGGTATCCTGGGCTGGGGAGGCTCTCCACACACAGGAGGAGGGGAGCTGTGTGATGATGATCGTGATAGAGGGAGCCGGGGTTAGTCGTAGGATAGATGTTCATTAAAAGTGGAATTGAATTGATGGGTTGGTCACTTGTAGATGGAAAGGTTGACACCAAAGGTTATGGGGAGGACGAAGCAGGGAATTATGCTGATGTTCACTGGATAAACACATAGTATATTGGTTGGCATAGACTCTTTTAAATCTTGTTGGGAGAAGGCCAGAATAGCAAAGCTGAAGTCATTATTTATTCAGGCCTTCAAAAGCAAAGAACATATCTTATCCCTTTCTCCCTCCCCCTCCCTCTTTTTTCCCCCTTCTCTTCCCCCTTCCCTTTCCCCCACCCTCCCCTTCCCTCTCCTCCCTTCTTCCTTCCCTCTCTCCCTTCCCCTCCCCCCTGTTAGCTAATGCCCCCCTAATCTCAGCCCAAGCTCATTGTCCTCTCATCCTTCGGGGAAGCCCTGCTCTTTCCACTTTCCAGTTACCGGTGGAATTCTCCTTTTCTGCGATTGAGGTCTTTCTCCCCATTCACCTCAGGGACGCAGCAGCCCTGCTCTGGTCTTGTCTATTGTAGTCACCCAACATATGGAGGGTATGTCCTGGCCATGAGGTTCCACACATGGCATCTGCTGACACCATGGCAGAGTTAGTCACGCCCACAAGTGAAGAGACCTGAGGGTGTGAAGCAGATCACTGCCAGTAACACCAAGAGTACCGGGCATTGTGCCCCGAAGTAGAATGCGGTCCCCCCCATCCCCCAGGCCACAATGAAAAAGAGCTGAGTATCGTATTAGTTAGAGGAGCTGACCTTCAGGAAGAAGTATGCTAGCATCTGGGGACCCCACCGGAAGTGTACTAGCACCAGGGTGAACCCACAAAAGGAGCAGCAGGTGTCCCCGAGCGACAGGCAGCAGGGGAAACACATGCACAGGTGCGTTGAAGGTCCAGTCCAATTAGGAGGATGGTGAACTCGTATGAACAGTAGGACACCCCAAACAGGATGCGATGTCCAGTTTAGCTGGGCCCTGCTTAGGACAGAGGTACCCAGGTCACCCTGGCCTTCCTCAAGAAGTAGTGCATCGGGTTGTGGCGGGCCTTAGGCCTCATCAGCAATTATAGTCCTTGACTAATCAAGGGGATGTAAGTGGGATTCTGAGTAGGAGTTGGCTTTCTCCTTTTGATAATGTGCCTCTGAAGCCAGGGATCTTTTCTAATTCTTTAAATATAAACATTCCTAGTGAGCGTTTCACAGTCCATTCCTTTTTATTGTTTACAGTATCGTTGCAGATGGTTCTCTGATTGCAGGATGTGTCCTGGGATTCCCTGGGCTCTTAATACTCAGGCTGGAAGCAGGGGGAACTTCCTGCTTCTCCTACAATGCAGGCTGGATCAATGACAAAATGCAAAATTGCTCTCTTGCTTCTCAGTGATGAATCAAGCTGAGTCCTCCAATGATAAGATCAGCCCTTCATTATAGAACATAATATCAGGTGTAATTATGTCCCAACTTTTTGAGATTATGCTGTTTCCTTGGTGAATGCTGGCATTTGTTTGAATGTTCAAGTGAGTGAATTATACAGACGAATGCACACATTACTTGCAATGACAACATTTGGAAACCAGGAGTGTCTACAGATGAAGTCAGAAGGGAGTGTCTCTAAAATCCTTTGGCTTTTGTTCTGGGTAAAAATCTTTCCTAGGAAAGACTTGCTGGCATTTAGAATAATATCTCCTTGTTTACTTTGGAGGTCTTCGTGCCTGCAAGGCAAGCACTCTACCACTAGGCCAAACTCCCGGCCCCATGAATCCTGTTTTTGAAAGATTTAATTTTGAGAGACTACTCTTTCCTTTTTTCTTTTGTCAGCTGTGGGGCTTGAACTCAAGGTCTGGGGTTGGGTGCTGACCTTGAGCTTTTTTTGCTTGAGGCTAGAACTCTCTACAGCTCTACTTTCAATAATTTGGTGATTAATTGGAGGTAAGAGGCTCATGGATTTTCCTGTTTGGGCTGGCTTCAAATGACAATCATCAGATCTCAGCCTCTAATTTGTTAGAATCACAGGCGAGAGCCAGCAGTGCCCTGTGAGAAAGCGATATGTTTTGAGATCAGCCTAGAGGAGGAAAGATCTTAGGGGCTAACCTGGTTTCTTCACTTGAAAATGATGGAAGTTTAAATGCTTTTTCTTTTTCTTCCAAATTTCATAGTGAATCCTGAGAAAGCAACCCGATGCCTAACCTTTTGAATAGCCTTAGCTTTTTTTCTTTTTCTTTTTTTTTTTGGTGGTCATGGGCCTTGAACTTGGCCTGGACGCTGTCCCTGAGCTCTTCAGCTCAAGGCTACCACCCTATCCTTGAGCCCAGCCTCACTTCCCGTTTTCTAGAAGTTAATTGGAAATAAGAGTCTCAGGTCCTTTTGTGCCCGGGTTGGCTTTGAACCTTGATCCTCAGAGGTTAGCCTCCGGAGTAGCTAGGATTACGGGCATGAGCCACCACTCCCGGCTGAATAGATATTTTGTTTTTGAGGATATAAGTGATGACCTATGGGATGCAATGAAAGAGAAATGGAAACGATTTCACTCAGGTCTTTCTACCAGTGTTAGAAGATGGGCTTGGAGATGGGTGGTGATTGTGGACGGAGGAAGGCATCTATGGCTTCCCTCTTCTTCCTTTCAGTTCCTCTGTGGCTAGAAGAAGCCAACATAGAGAGCGCTAAGATTGGAAACTGGCTTTGGCACAATACCAGCTGCTGTTCTTGGCCCTGCACCTGGGACTCATACTGTTCCCCAGTGTCTCTTTTTATTCCCACTAAAGTCATAAACCAAGCTTTGGTTGACAAAAATGCCTCCTGAGTGTTGAGATGAGTCACCAAAGTTATCACCATGAGGAGAGTCATAAAATCACAACCACAGAAAGTAACAGAAGGCAGAGGAATCTTTGAGGTCATCCCTCCCCCCTCATTGTCTCCTTCAAAGAATGAGAAAACTGAAGCTCAAAGAACAGAAGGGATGGGTTCAAGGTCATCCAGCAGGCAAGAGCAGAACTGGAGCAGAAGTGAAGCTAGATCTTGACCATGAGGCCCACGGCCCTCCTGAGACACCATTATGTTATCACTGATGGAAATGAGGCATGGAATCACAGAGGTGTGCACATGTGCACATATGTGTGGGGGGGAGGGGCCATGTCTACTGTGTGTGTGTGGGAATGTCAGGAAAGGTTTTAGTATTCGGAATTCCCACCTAGAGGACTGGTTGAAGCTTTGGACAATAAAGTTATGTGTGGAAACAGCTGCAAAGTCTTCTGAAGTGGCAATTGACTGACAAGTTCAAGAAAGCAGTTGAAATCTTTGCTTTAGGTGTGAAAGGTAGTAAGAATATGAAGCCTACCACCTGGATAAGCTTCTTATTTTACAGCCAAGAGGTAGATCTAGGAAGAAATCTGTACAGATCCCATTTCTTCAATTTCTCTCTTCTGACTTCTAACAAACTGCAAACTAGAGAGTGTTTCCCCCTTTATTGTCTTCTAGCTTCTAGAAGCAAAAACTGATGTATTGTGACAACCTAAAATAACAACACACAGTGAGGTTTCCAAGAAAATGACAGTTGATTGTACACTTATAATATGCAATGCCACAGAGTGCCATGATCATATTCAGAAAAGGAGAAGCGAGAGGGAGTTTTTAGAAGCAACAATAAATACATGCAGGTTGCTTTCAAGCAAAAGTTTTTTTGGTTACAGGGGCTCATGGAAGGTGTCAAGATCTGTACTGATGGTTGCTAGGAGACAGCATTTCCAGAAGTGAATGGCTACAAGGTTGTAGTTTACTAAGACTCCTTCAAAGTTGCAGTTAGGACTGGCTGTTTATCTGAAAAATTGTGTTTTTTTAAAAAAAATGTCAACGTATAGAGGGGTTACAGTTAAAAATTGTGTTTATGAGAACATTGGTTGTGATTTATTATCAAGAAATTATGTGCAAGGATGTCTAAAACTCCATTTAGAGTCTGAAGAAAAGTGACTTTACTTTGGTCCTGACAAGTTTCACAATACAGTTGGTGGACTGACTAGTTGGAAGACTATCATCATGAGAAGAGATCACCTAATCTAGGTGATTAGAGAAGCCAAGGAGTTCTAACTCTCGAAAGAAGAAAATCGATTCTTCAGAAAAATATTTTTGTTTATTTTCTTAACTGTTCCCCAGGCTTTCTCTCCAGTCTCCTGTGATGAGATTTCATTCTAAGGGAAGTGCCAACAGGACAAAAACAGATGAGTGGGGAGCAAGGTACACTTCCCTAAGGAAGAGCATATGGCCTTGGTGGTAGACTAACAACTCTACTTACAAGATAAGCCTGTATCTCCTGCAGGAATTAACCCCATGAGGGGATTTGTGAAACAGTGATTGCTCCAGTATTGGAGACTAGCTTTAGTGAAGAAAGATACTCTATCCTTGAGAAAGCCTAAAGACAGTGCTCAGGCCCTGACTTTAAGCCCCAGGACTGACAAAATAAATAACTTCAAAAGAATAAGATGGAACCAATGCAATTAAAGAGAGGATATATATGTATATATATATACACACACACATATATGCACCACTTTAACAAATTCGAAGATGTTACAGATAAACTGTTGAATGAAATAAGAATGTAGAATGCGAAACAGAAATTAAGTAAAGACATAGAAATCCCCTCTCCTGGATTAAACTGAAATTCTGGATTGTAAAATTCAATAACCCGGGCCGGGAGTTTGGCCTAGTGGTAGAGTGCTTGCCTAGCATGCACGAAGGCCAGGGTTTGATTCCTCAGTACTACATACATAAAAAAGCCAGAAGTGGTAAGCTCAAGTGATAGAGCTCTAGCCTTGAGAAAGTCCAAGGACAGTGCTCAGGCCCTGAGCTCAAGCCCAGGACTAGCAAAAAAAAATTTCAATAACCCAATTAAAAAGCCAATTGACAGTTGAGAACTGCTGACTCACACCTGTAATTCTAGCTACTCAGGTGGCTGAAACATAATGGGTTATGTTTTAGAGCTAGAAGCCCATGGCTCCAAAATAACTAGCAAAATTCACGTTTGGAGGTATGTTTTAAATGCTAGAGTAACACTTGAGCAAGACAGCCAAGCAAGAATGAAGTTCTGAATTCAAGCCACATTATTACAGAGAAAAGAAACTCAAGGGAGAGCCTTTATAATAGAATGGAACAATTAAAATGAATATCAAGGTTAAAAGTTAAAGAAAAGGAGTTAGATCCATTTGACAAGAACATATGGAAAAATACACAGAACATTTTAAAAAAGACCAAACCAATGAAACAAGTGCATAAAAGAAGAGACACTAGCTAAAAGTATAGAAAATATACCACATGAAATAAAAGCAAAACACTTCCCCAGTCTGGAATAAGAGAAAGCCATTTAGTCATCAGAAGCTTTTGGAACATTAAACAGGCCAGAATAGAAAATGAGCCTCCCTACACGAAGCATAGTAAAGCATTAAATGCAAAGAAAGAGGACTGTAGCAAGAGAGAAGTAGCAAAACACATGAAAAGGCAAATTTACAGCAGAATTTTCAATAGATGTTCTAAATGCAAGCAAGAATCTGCATGATATATTCCAATTCCTGAAAGAACTAACCTAGGATAACATTCTTCTAATAACTGAGGGATACCTTTGACAGTAAATAATACCTAAAAGAATTCATGATCACTGAAGATATCCAATGGAATCCTACACAGAAAAGAAGATAAATGTAAACAGGTAAAAGCAGGAAAGAATAAATTCCACTAGACTAGTGAATTAGTGAGATTAGAAAAGACACAAAAATAAAAGAATCAACAAAATGATAGTAAATTTGACATATTTTTCTGTATTAATACTGAATGTTTATGGTTTCAAGTCTAGCAGCTGCACAATACAATTCTTTTTTTGGAGGGGAGATGGTTAGTCATGGAGCTTGAACTCTGGGTCTGGGCACTGTCTCTGAGCTCAAGGCTACTGCTCTACTACTTCGAGCCATTGTACCACTTCCGGTTTTCTGGTGTTAATTGGAGATAAGAGTCTCCTGGACTTTTGTGCCTGGGCTGGCTTTCAACTGCGATCCTCAGATCTCAGCCTCCTGAGTAGCTAAGCTTACAGGCATGAGCCACTGTGCCTGGCACAATACACATTCTTCTCATCAGCCTTGAAACTATACAAGAGGACAAGAGAAATAAGCAGGCCTTCACAAATGTAAGAAACTTAACCACTTGTAGTCTATCCAACCACAATGAAATAAGACTGAAGTCAGTAACAAAATCCAGGCACATGACAATTGTGATGTACATCGCTGAATAACCAGTAGGCCATTGATGAAAAAAGAGGAAGGACATGCAAAAGCTCCTAGAAGCTAATGAAAAAGAAGAGAATCTATTCAGAAACAACCTCTGGGACCCAGAAAAGCCATTGCTAAGGGAGAAGTTTATAGCTATGACACTCTATATCAGTAAAGAGAAGAATCTCAAATAAGCTCCCTAGTTATTTAGGCATTGTAATGCAAGATTGGTTGTTCTCAATTTGCTTTTTTATATTTGTTTGCTTTTGTGGGCAAGACAAGCAAAAGAGATACAATATGAAGGTAAGAGGTGTTTAAATCTGTTCTTGCAGTTAGTTTTCTTTGAAGTATTTGTTAGGATAAAATCATCACTGCCTTACTCTAGGGTCTAGGATGTTTAGAATTCAAACGTTATGTGTTACAGTAGTGGAACCAGGATTTTTTCCTTGGTGAATGTCTTGACTTACCTTTGTGGGGTGACCTGAATTGTTTCATATCCAGCATGGATTCTAACTATTTCCTTAACTGCCACTGGAGGATCTGCTTAGATCTTTGATCTAACCTTATATTTGCTTGAATGAATAGAAAGATATTCAGTTGAAGTTCTGAGTATGACTTTATGACTCACCATTTGCCTCCCATGCATTTTAAAAAGGGGAAGAAGCCCACGTGACTTACCCACAGTCAAGGCTTAGTCACCAGGCATGTGGGGACTCAGATTTCGACTCTGGTCCAGATCTCTGTGTGAGTTCCTCACCCTGGTGAATTCAATTGGACCGTGTGTGATTCATATGACCTTTTTACATTGGGCTTGAGGCCTGTTTGGCCCTGTGGGCAAGGTCAGTTTTGTAGCTTACAGTTTATTTATTTTTCTTTCCTCAGTAACTGCAGAAACATGTTAGATACACACATACTGGTTTTATCAAGGAAAACTTTTTTCCCATTTAAAACAATGAATACAATTTATTTAACTTTCTGTCGGGTATATTTAATTTTAAGATGTTACCATTCTGTTTAAAATAAAGCAGGGATTTGATAATAGAAACTGGAGATACAATCTCAGTTCTCTATTTCTTCAAAAGAACACAGGGCAGACAGTGATCTTGCCCCGTGCTCCATTATACACCGACTCTTTCTCTCTGTCTGTCTCTCTTTCTGGCTCCCTCTGCCTCTGTCTGCCTGTCTACCTCATGCTATGAGGGCCTCTCCACTCCAACGCTAATGTTTTACTTCGGAGCTCCTCATCAGAAGCCGGTTGAAAGCAGCCTTCACATCCTTGTTGCGAAGACTATAGATGAGTGGATTCAACATGGGAGTTACCACAGCATAGAAGAGTACCACCACCTTGTCCTGCTCAGCGGACGCTTGGGATCGGGGCTGCAGGTAGATGAAAAGGGCCATCCCATAAGACATGGAGACCACAGTGAGGTGTGACACGCAGGTCCCAAAGGCTTTGCGGCGTCCCTGAGTGGATCGGATTTTCAGGATGGCAACCACGATGTAAGCATAGGACAGAGAGACCAGGCAGCAGGGCACCAAGAGAACCACGACACTCGAAGCCACTATGACCACCTGGTTGAGAGTGATGTCCACGCAGGCCAGCCGGACGAGTGCCAGTGTCTCACAGGCCACGTGGTTTAACACATTGTGCCCACAGGTGGGTAGCCGCATCGTGACTGCTGTCTCCACTGCAGAGTTAGCCATACCCACACTCCAAGAGACACTTGCCAGTGTCGTGCAGAGCCTGGGGTTCATCACTGCCATGTAACGCAGGGGGTCACACACTGCCACATAGCGATCATAGGCCATCGCGGCCAGCAACAAGAACTCTGTCCCTCCAAGAGCCAGAGAGAAGAAAAGTTGAGTGCCACATCGAGTGAAGGAGATTGTCTTCTTCTCCAGGAGGAAGTGTGCCAGCATCTGGGGGACCCCACTGGATGTGTAGCAGATGTCCACCACTGAAAGATGGCAGAGGAAGAAGTACATGGGCAGGTGGAGTTGGTGATCCAAGCTGATCAGGAGGGCGATGAGCCCATTGCCCAGGAGAGTCAGCAGGTAGGTGGTGCCAAACAGGACAAAGAGTCCAGCCTGGGTCTGCCTGTCACTGGAGAGACCCATTAGGACAAACTCACTCTCCAAAGTCATGTTGTCCTTCCTCATGGAGCAGAAGATCCGGCGCCCGGGTGAGAGGGAGGTAGAGGCTAGGGGAGTCAAGTAAAGGATTCTCTTGCTGACTTTTGAATTCGGTCTAGGATCGATGTAGGAGCTTGGACTTGGCCTTTTAACCTAAGTGGTTATGGAGAACATAATGAGGACATTGGAGAAAATGGACATTTGGGTCTGACACGAAACCATGAGATCCTTGCACTGGCCATTCCTTTATTCTAGGGTTCTGCGCATCTATGATGACACAGGAGGGACCTCTTGGTGTAGAAGGAAGTGGAAAAACAATGGGTGGGGAATTAGAAGGAAATATGTTAGATGGCAAGGAAAAGAAATGCAAGTTAAAGAACAAGACAGACTGAAGAAGAAAGCTACCAAAAAATGAGCCAGGTAAGAAAATATGTGAAGAGTAGGAGTTAAAGTTCTCCAGTGTGCAGTAGAATGGTTAAGTATTAAAATCAAACACTCAGGAATAGTAGATGCTCGCTGGAATTCCTTGATGTCATCTCCTGAGCCTGGAATCTGTTCTTCTTGCTTCTTATAAAGCACCGTTCAGGGAACCACCTAGAAATAAGTCATATCACATCGTTTTCATTCCACCCATGCATGCAGAGAAAGCTAATGTCATTTAGATGAATGTCTGTCAGGCTGCTGCTCTGTGCCATGGGTGGTGTTAGGTTTTGTAGCCATCCCTAAGCCAAAAACATAGAAACTGACTACTGTTGGTTTCATTCTTACAATTTAACTGGGGATATAGACTAAATTTTATTGCCCCCTAGAGTTATGAAGAACAAAAACAGTCCTTGATTAATTCAGTTTTTTTTAATTTAATTTTTTTATTGTCAGGGTAATGTATAGAGGGGTTGCAGTTACATTCGCCAGATAGTAGGTGCATTACTTCTCACACATTGACACCCTTTCTCATGTTTTTGTCCCCATTTCCCTCCCCCCACACCTCCCAGTCACCTTGTTTTCCCCTCTTCCCTTTCCTATTTCAACAGTTCAAAGTTTTGTAATTCAATTTCCCCTTTAGATATTTACTTCTCAATGGCATGCAATTTATATGGTGAATTGCAAGTGATTAGATGCTTACAGAAATGAATAAACACTAGTGTAGTAACAATGTTTGGTTAATAAAGACACTTGTGTTACTACTGAACACAAACTGATAGAAATCTTAATCCTTTTGGCTCATGGGCATTTTCTTTTCTCAGCTAAAGGGGACTATGTTGCCTCCGTTTACAGATGCTTCTGGTGTCAACAAAACAGAATTAATGCCATCACTTTGTCTTAGTAGCAGTATAATTTCTATGTATAATTCTTGTCCTCAAAGTATTTACTTGGTAAATCGATGGAATCATTGTGAACTATATTGAGTATAGTAGGCACTACACTTTCCAGTAAATAGTTTTTTTTTTTTTAAAGAAATTACTGCCTTGAAATGTCAAAAATTTACATCATGCAATGGCACAGACTCAAATGAGTAATTAAGATAAAGGACCCTGGTCAATTCTGTGGGAAGCCAAGGAGAGCATGTTTGTGTAAATCTGTTTAATGCAATGCACAGCATTATGATAGACTGAGCAAAGCCACACCATCTATTACAGAGAATGGGAAAGCATAATCCTATTTAGATTTCTCTGGACTGGAAGCAGTGGCTCCAGTCTCAGTGAGTAGAACAATGGAGAAAATTACTGGATAGAGCAGGCTTCGCTTTCCTCCCTTCACCCCTGCCTCGGTCGCTGTAGAAACCTCTAAGGGGAGAATCTGGCTTTGACTCCTCAGTCATGGAGATAGTGCAAGTTCAGAGATCAGACATACACTTTGCTGCGTATTTCCCAGTAAGTCTGTGAATGCTTGCAAAGCCTGCCTCCTGTGTCAGAACAGGAATTAGCTCCATTTGGATCTGTGGCCACCTTAGACGATTCACAGAATTTTCCCCAATTGGAGTTGGTGTGAGCATGGAGAATCCCTTCAGAAAATAGTCAAACTGCTAGAAACCAAAAGAACCACAGAGAACCCGCATGTCCTCCCTTTCATTTTATAAACAAAGGGTCCAAGAAACAGGATCAGAGGACTTTTCCAGGTCTCAGGGGAGCAAGCTGGAGCAAGGGTCAAGTCTTTCCTGTCACTCTCAGCTCTCCCTGAGCCACGAGTGAGACATGGAAGCTGTTGGGGAGACTTGTGGTCTAAAGCTGCGATATTTGAATAATCATAGGTAGAATGCTGAGGAAAGTGGTTTGCTTTTTTATGGAAATGTTCTGTACTGAGAAGCAAAACTCTGAATGTGGTGTCAAGATATATGAATTCCAGCTTGCTACTTGGTTAACCTAACTCTTGGAAACTTCCTGTACCCCAGTTTCTTCATCTGAATTTTGGGAATTAACGTAATGCCTTTATCACAATATTTTGATTTATATCAGTTAATGTATGAATATAAATGAGCTTTTGAAAATATTAGGCAGACTGTCAGGTGGGTCATGCCTGTAATCTGAGGTACTCAGGAGGCTGAGATCTGAGGATATTAATTAGAAGGTAGCCTGAGCAGGAAAGTCTATGAGACTCTTATTCGCAGTAAAAAGTAGCCAGAAGTAGAGTTATGACTCAAGTAGTAGAGCACTAGCCTTGAGTATAGGAAGCTCAGGTACAGTGCCCAGGCCCTACGTGCAAGCCCCAGTATTGGGGCTTGAGAAAGAAAATATTAGATAAAGCACAAATGGGTATCGTTTCTATACTCAGCAATTCCATAGCACAGAGCTCAGTCTTCTTTTGTGATATGAGAACAGGAAACAATATGAACAGATGCTTTGGAGTTCACAAAGTAAGCAGAATGCGGGCCATAAATCTCTCAATAAATTCTATTGCCTAAACTATCTTTTTAATTAATTAATTAATTTATTTATTTATTGCCAGTGTGGGGCTTGAACTCAGGGCCTAAGCATTGTCCTTGGACTTTCTCAAGACTAGAGCTCTACCACTTGAGCCACTGCACCACTTCCAGCTTTTTTCTATGTATGTGGTACCAAGGAATCGAACCCGGGTCTTCATGCATGCTAGGCAAGCACTCTACCACTAGGCCAAACTCCCGGCCCCCCTATCTTCTTATTTTTAAAAGAAACAAATGTGCTTAAATTCAATGAGTGATTAATAGGAATAGTAGTGGACAGAACAAAGGCTAATATGTCAAGTTTTCCTTTCTAGGGGCTCAGTCTGGCAATGGAGGGTAGAAAGTTGGGCCACCCTCTCCCCATTAGTGAGGTTTCAAAGGAAGTTCAAGTGTCACTGTGAAAATTAGAGACACCGAGGCTAGGCTTGTCAATGGGCAGTTATGTAAAAATGAGAAATCAAAGTAAGGAACAATGGTTTTGTCTTGGAAATGTGGTTGAAGTTATAGTGAAATAAGATAACCTTGGAGTTGAATAAAAAAAACAAATCTGCTTTCGTATTGTTTTGTAAACTGGGTAAAATTTGAAGGCATGGTTTCTTCATCCACAGAATGAGCAAGTGAGAGTTGATGAACTTTGAATTTCTTCCTGCTCTCAAGACATGCTATTAATGAATAAGTATAAATTGTAGCTTAAAATAATATGAGGGCAGACAAATTCTTTTTTTAAGATTTCTCTAAATATGCATAGCTAGTGATTATAGGCAATAAAATACTAAGAGTACTTGAATTTCAAAATATAAAAACTGAATCTCTCTCTCTCTCTCTCTCTCTCTCTCACACACACACACACACACACACACATACACACACACACACCACTTTTTGAGAGGTATCAATAGACTGGATATTAAAAAAAAAACAGAGTCTAAGGAATTATTAAAGTGAGCCATTGCAGTAGAAATGGGAAAACCACTTGGGTCAAGGCTGAAAACATGTTACTGTCTGATAAATGAGAAATCCTCCAAGTCCAACCTTCATAACTCCTAGAAGGAAATGGCCACACACACTACATTTCCCACCAGATCAGAGATTAAAACTATATTGGTTTCAAAGGAATTGGCTTCATGGCTGAAAATGTCCACTCACCATCACATCTTTGGAGAGAAGAGGAGATGTGCATCTGTCTTTGGATCTCAGATCAGTAACATCCCTTTTTCTTTCCATCATAATGCATTATGTTCCCAAAACAAGAGAACAGCTGACTCCCTATCCACCTACTTTCTTTATCTGCCTAAATCTCTACCTGCACATTCTGACATATCATTACACTGTCATTGGATGAACGAGTCCCTGGAGTGCCCTGGACATAATCAGTGGCATCAGAAATGTCATGAGAGGCATTTTAAGTTAGTACCTCTAACTGGTGAGAAAGACACACTGGAGAATCCAAGGATAGTCCTGGCTGTTCTAGATATTTGCAGTCTCTCTGCTTTTCTCTTCACTTGTGTGGTGACTCATTGAGGCTCATTGCTCCCTTCAAAGTCTCATTTTAGAAGGGGACAAGCCATTTGCGAGGAAATCATTGAAGCACTGAAGTCTCTGTCAGTCTGAGCTGGTGACTTTTCAGAGTTAAGCAATCCCTAGAGGGCAATTACTTCTCTTGGTGCATTCTTTTTTGTAATCTTCCCCATCTTCTCAGCTATTTCTCTGCAACTCCAGTCCTGCTAGAATATTCCCTGTGGAATAAATATTCTTAAAGTATTTAATCTTAACTTTTAATTGTCTTTTGGATTCCTAGGTTAACGAGGCCTTCCTTGATGCTTGTGTTTACTATGCCCTTCAAGGTTATGGTATTGCTGGAGGCTTTGGTAGCCTCCCCCCGCCCCCCGTGTCTGTCTGTCTGTCTGTCTGTCTGTCTGTCTGTCTGTCTGTCTGTCTGTCTCTCTCTTTGTGTTTGGGGAAGAGGGAACAGGAATGTTTATTTATGACCTAGTGAGAAGTAGCTGGAGAGATGAGGGGAAACTAAACCCTACTAGGGGAAGAAGATGAAAACACCTTTCCTCCCCTCACTCTCCGCCCCTCATGTAGTGTTGGGACCAAAGAGTGAAGAGTAAGCACCACAGTAGAACCATCCCATCTAAGGCCTGGGAGCCATTGAGACGTCCCAAGTTCACAGTCTTGAAAATATTCCCGCAGTCTCCTAGGTGACTTACAATATCACATTTCTGCTGAGTTGTGTTTCCCTTGCATATTTTCATATCTCCAGGAATGTTTCCTTCTTCCACTAACCTTGGCCTTTCAATTTTTGGCCATTCTTCACTAATATCTTGATTGGAATTACTGAAAATGAAAGCAAAAGTAGCCATGTGTCAGGATGAAGTTTAATTCTCCATATTTCTGTGGAACTATAACATGAGTTTTTACTAAGATGTGAAAGGGGGGAAAAAAACCCAGAGCTATCATTGTACAGCCTACTAAAAGTTTTCAGTAATAGTTGACCATTATCAGCAAGATAAAGATTTCACTTCATTAAAATTATTTCCTGTAATTACAATGGACCAGAGGATATGTTTTTGTTGAGCTTCACATTCTTACCCTTTGGGCAATGTCACATTCACCTCTGGTCCTTTTACCACCTATCCAAATTTAGGACACTAAATAATAGGAAGGTTTTCTGAACCCAAGGTTCATGGAAGAGATAGCCTGACTGAAAATACACCCAAAATTTCAGGAGGAAAAAGATGAAAATAATTTGGAAGGAACCATGAAGTACCAGAAGAAGAGATAATGACCTCTGAGATATGAGTTTCCCAAAGGTAGACTTAGAATAAACAGATGTAGCTTAAACCAAGGGCAAAAGTTTTTTAACAATTGGATATCATTTTCCAGGCTACAGACTCATATACAAATTAATAAAAGTGTTTCTTTGCTGACCAAGGTTGTATTTTTCCTCCTTTCTCAAAACTAATTTTAAAGACTTTTAAACACGTAGGTTGGAAAATAATTTAAAATATAATGTATAGAGAGTTAAATGTTCATAAAGAGAATAAAGCAGAAAAAGTAACTGGAAGCATGGTATGTTAGTGAGTTATCTATGGGTAATAGATTGTAAATTTTATTTTCTTCTTGTTAGCTTATCCATGTATTTTCTACTATGGATCTAAGTGAAAATTAAAAAAAAATCCTATTGATGTACACTTGTCACATGAAGATGGTAGTTTTAGGAAATATATTTACTGTCTTAATGAGTGTGAAATACTGTTAAATTGACTCCCTGGGCAGGCATTAAAGGAAAATACCATAATGTATGCCATGGATTCCTATGGACTTAAGAGGATACAAGCAACTCTCTCTTTTTAGCCTGATTCATATTAAGTGTTTCGCTGAGGGAGCAATATTTTATGCACTCAGGCTCTTGGACATAAGAATTTCATGCAATATCTATGCCTCTCCATGCTGGCTGCTTGCCTGCTTGTTTTTCTACACACATCTGGAATTGCCACATCGCTTCCTACTCCAATTCCCTTGCTTCTTTTACCCTAATATCTTCTTGACAAAGACTTTCCTGTTATTATCACTAGTTTATTTTCTATCTTTGTTATCAGCCTTCCCAATTTACCTCATTCTCATAGTGCATTTATATGAAAATTAACTCTTGTCCCTGAGTAAGTGACTTGTGCATTATTGCAATGAAATGTGTGACATAAACGACTTAAAGGAGGAAAGGTTTGGTCCCGGTCTTGGTTTCAGAAGGTTCAGACTGTGGTTTCATACACCTATGCACCTGGGCATTATATGTGGTAATGGGAATGAAAGGAGTAGAAGAACCGATCGCTTCATAGCAGACAGGAATTAGATAGAGGGACAGGAAAGAGCCAGCCACAGGATACCTCCTTCCACTAGTTCCAACCTTCTGAAGTTTCTAAAACCTCCCCAAATAGTACCTCCTTCTGGACATCAAGCTACACATACCTGAGCCTTCTGGGGCGACATTTGATACCCATCACATGCTATTGTGTTCCTGGCCATCCAGTAAGACAAAAACATGTCATTTCCATCCCTGTGAGTTACAATATTCTTCACATGCTTAGCATTGTTGAGAAACTCAAAGTCTCTTTTAAGATTCAAAGCAGCTCTGAGCTATGTGGGGGCTCTGACTTAACTGTGAGGACTCTCATAAGTAATTGGATCATGGGCAAGGAGACTCCCATGGTTGGCTGTGTTGATGATTTCTCTGGAGAATCAGTTGACCTACTGTAGCTTCTTGGAGACAGTCAAAGGGTCCTGCTATAAGGCTTGGTCCTCTACCACCACTCCCCTTCTGGCCACCCCTCGTCTTCTGTCAATCATATGAAAATTGCTCCTTCAGAGCTATGCATCTCAGAGTCCCCTTCTTTGGTTGGAGTTATATTTCTCCTTGGAACAGGCTCTTAGGAAGAAGTCCCAACAAAGCATGGACCTCTGATTGTCACAGAGCTTAGATCTACAAGAGCCTTGAGCATCTCTGCCATGCTTCTGAGAGACATGTCACTCTGCCTTTTCAGGCACTTTGTTTTCTTCACCAGCTCTTAGATTCCCCATATCTCAAATGGGACACATTGATTATTCAAAACAGTAAGCCTCTTAAAATGAAAGAAAAGAAACCACATTGTCTCACCCACTCAGGCACAGAATTGAGGGAGAAGAAACCCCCAAAGAATCAACTTTCTCCCAGACGTTCACTTCAATGTCTTCCCTCGCCTCTTTAATTTCATACTGAGGTGAGAGAACCATGCAGAAGTTACCAATCAATTTTGGAAGCTGCAACTTCGAACATTGCTTAGGTAAGCAAACACTTCCCTTTGGAAGGTGCAAGTATGGCTCATTGATCTGGTTGTTCTCACACAAAGACAAAACTGAGTCAGAATCAATTTTAATATCCCCTTATGTAAGTGGTAGTGCCTGAATACAGGTGGGAGCCATTAGGGGTGAAGATCTCCTGTTATCCAATGACAAATACTTGAGAAGATATCAAGGCATGAAATGAGCCTGCGATCTGGACCGTCAAGGAGTTATAGGGATATTGTCTATTGTATCCCTGAAACGGCCCAGCTTGGAGGCCAAGGGAATGAAGACACTCGTGGATGAAAGGCAGGATCTTCTATAGTGACTCAGCAAGGGACATCCCTCCATCAGAAAATGCAAAGCTGAAATAGTGAGCACCACTTCTGAGAAAAAGATTCTCCTTTGCATTATTTGCTGGAAAAGTGGATAATGAAAAAAAAATCCAAGGACAGGCCTGAGGGACAGAGATGAGAGCAAGATGGAGCTCTGATTCAAGACGAACAGGCCCAGTATGGAAGAAAAGCTGCATCATCATGCATTCTGCATCAATGCTAGGGAAGCCCAAAGCTGGGGATCCGGGAAAAGGACATTCGAATCTGTACGAGTTTCCTGTTGCTTCTGTAACACCTCACCACAAATTCGGTGACTTCAGACAACCCAGGTTAATTCTCTTCCAGCTCTAGAATCAGTTTGACTGGATTAAAGTCAAGGCACTGGCAGGGTACGTTCTCTCTGCAGTCTTGCCCAGAAAGTTAAGTTCTCAGTTCTTTACTGACTTGTCTAGCATCTCTTCAAAATGGAGCCATCATTTCCTTCATCCTGCTGTCCCTTCCCCTCGGGTGTCCCTCTCAGCAATGGCTCTCCTATCCACCAAATCAGCTGGGCAAGAAATGATCCTTAACTCTTGGTTTTTCCTTGTCCCAATCTGACCAGTCTCCACTTCCTCATATTTTGAGTGCTCCCCCTATATCACTTGATTCCCTGTGGAGATACTCTAGACCAGAATCCATTGTGTATCACTTAGGATCGAGCAAAAGGTTTCCAGATGTATCAGCACATCCTAATCCATTTGTCACCCAGCATCCCTTAGCTTGCAAACCAGAAGCAAGTCATGGCACCGTACCCCTTTGTGAATTCTGTGGTTCTCAAGGTGATGCTTCGGTCTCTACTAACAATTCTATCTGGGTCATTCTCCATGCTTCTCATCAAATTGTCTGATTAACCCCTACTCACCTTTCACATCTCCACTTAGCCACATGCCCTGTGTCACCCACCCATCTCCATCCCCACCCCATAGGGGGAAAAAAATCTTTCTTTTCAGCATTTGGAAGCATCATTCTATGGGTTGTGATCTTCTCCCTATCATCATTCTGCCTTCTTATTTCTGCCTTTACATTTTACTTTTCTGCTTTTGTCTTTTCTCCTTCCTTCTATAAGCACTATGGTGACTACTTAAGACTCATCTGGATAATCCAGGAGAATCTATTTTAATACCTGTAATCATATCTGCAAAGTCCCTTTGCTGTATAAGGTAACATATCCGAGGATCAGGATTTGAGGATTAGGACACACAAGACGCCTATCATAGGATACACAATTTTAGAGCAAAAGTGTTTGGCAGTACAGGCAAGATTAAGTCCACTTCCTTATTTAATATCCAGAAAGCAAACTGTATCTAAGAATCACTGGAAATACCCAATCAGACCTGTTTTCTTCACTTCTTCTGAGTATGAAGAGATTTCATTTTACTGACTTGAATCAGGAAATGATGCTGACAGCAGATAGACATTGCTTGTCCCTGGCAACCTATATGCTCAGAATTGTAGGACACTAGAGCATTAAGCCATAATTCTATTGTAGAATGAGGTGTAGTATTTATTTTTCAGTGGACTAAGACCATGATTTTCTTCCAGAGACAACACAGGCTGCTGGCTAATGGTCTAGGTTTTGCGTGCCTAGCAGCCATATTCGACTCTTGGCTCCACTCTTGATGCTCTCCACAGAAATGGCAAGTTACCGTGTCTCCTGCCTCAGAATCTTCTACGGTAAACTGGATGGTAGAATCTGCTTCCTGTGGTCCTAGGAAGATGAAATGAGAGCTGGATTAGAATCCATGTTACAGCTCTTAGTAAAAGTCCAGTCTCTGTGAACCCCTGTAGGAATGTTAAGAATTTTTCTATTGACATACTTGCAGCACTTTAGGGGGAAAAAGGTGATAGCCGAATCAAAGCTAGAAAGAGAAACATTTGCTAAAAACAAATCCCTCCCACATTGACTTTTATTGCATCTTGTAAACCCAGTGTTTTCTTTCTTTTTTTTTTTTTTTTTTGCAAAATACAAGATGTTCCAACAGTTCTCGGCATCAAATTCCAAGTGTTCTATGACATCCTTGGCTGGGGGAAGGAGAGAGGTATTTGGAAAAACAACTTGTAAAAAGTCTCACTGGTTGCTGTTGTTCTTCAGGGTTTGCATTACATGCAGAAAGCCCCAGAGTGTCCATCCCCAAGTCTTGGAAGCAGACTCTGGCTCAAGTGGGCAGCTGGGGTGGGGGGTGATGGAGGACACGTAGCTGGGGTGGGGGGTGATGGAGGACGCATGGTTATGTCCAGATTCCAAGCAGAGCATAGGTTCAGTCGAGGAACCTTCCTCTGATCATGTAGGATGGACATAGGACAATGAAACCACAAGAAAGGCACACGCATTGCCTGTGTCCCAAAGAAAGAATAGAAATGAGGGGTGCTAGCCTGAGAAATGACTGTACAGAGTGCCAAGGCTGGTGGTGGATGGAGAAATTCTACCAGGTCCCATCAAGAGAGGATGGTCCTGGAGCTCTGAGCTCCATAAGAGTGTTCTACTTAGGCTCTATCCATTCAAAAAAAGTGGGGTGGGGACATTGCACATTATCATGTGTGATGTCATGGGTTTGATCCTCAAAGAAAAAGGCCAAAAGAAAAAATATAGTTCAAAAAAGCCCAAACAAACAAAAAAAGAGGTGAAGGAGAAGAAACTGGAAGGGGTGACATTGTTCAAAAAGAAATGTACTCTTTAACTGACTAATGTAACTGTAAACCCTCTGTATATCACCTGTATAATAACAATTAAAATTACAGTCTTTTGCAAGGTATCTCATCTCAAGGCCAGAAGTATAAAGCTGATGAATTCCTTTGCCTGAAAAAACTATATTTTCTAGCACCTGATATGGGCTTGACCCAAGCATGTTTTCTATATGAATGTTCAGTATCACAGCCCTGGGAAGTAGATGCTGAAACCAGCTCCAGTTGACACTGAACACTGAGGCCAAGGGAGCTTCTAGTAACTTGCTCAAGGTCACAATCAGAACTGAAACCCTAAGAGCCTCACCATGCCCCTCTCCCCTTTCTCTACGAGACCTACACCTGCCAGCTCAATGCCATGCTCTGGAACTTTCAGAGGATGGATTTTACTTTTCTCCCTGTGTGTTTTTCATTGTGATAATGTAGGATGGATTAAATTATCTTTGTGGACACACTGGACACTGATGAAAGTGATGGGAAGGAGGGAATGGGAGAGAAGGAGGGGAAGGAAATGTGCTTATTACCTGACACATGCAAATGTCACTCCTCTGTACTGCCCTCCATAATAACAATAAAGCAAATTTTATAAAAAGAGTCAGCTCCCTTATGGAACAGCTAAAAGATAGAGATGACATTCCCTGCCGTGAAGGGACAGTAAAATGAGCAAAGAAGGAGCCACTGGGGGAGGAAGAAGGCGTTGCACAGAATACAGATCCCGTGAGCAGCTGAGTGCGTCAACTGATGGATGAAGGGAAATCGTATGACTAGGAAATGGTAATTTTTATAATAGAAGAAAATAGATTTGCCTGTTGCCAGGAATGTGAAGATTTCCTAATCCCTAGACAAAAACTTTCAAGTCTGGTGACAGGCCCTTCTCCTATCCACAACTCACATCTCTTGGAGAAATATTGCCCCCCAAAGGGCCACACAAATATTGCTGCTGGGAGTTGCAGCTTAGGTGTGCAAACCGTTCCACATCCAGAGAAATTTCATTCAAGATCCACAATGATGCCATCTCCTCTTCCCTCTTCTTGATGACAATATTCGTTCTTCCCCCTCCCCCAACCCATCTTCTTTTTTCATATACTTTTGTTGTAATTAATAGAAGGGTTACATTAATATTCACCAGATAGAAGGTACATTACTTCACACATATTGATACCCTTTCTCATGTCATGGTCCCCATTTCTCTCCCCCTCCCCCCTGCACAACTTGATTTCCCCCCTTCCCTCTCCTATTTCAAATAACCAATTAAGCATATATAAAATATATCAGATAACAAGGTGAAATATTGTAACAATATGAGATAACCAAGGGACAGTAAAAGAGATGAGAGGTAATATAGTACATTAAGGGCATCAATCACTCATTATATGGCTTTTGTTTCTATATCCTGGAGGACCTTTCATTTAGCATCATACTAAATGGCCTTATGTATCTAGATTTTGATCTATTTTTTGTTCCTTTGAGTCTGGCTTACTTCACTTAATATGATCTTTTCTAAGTCTTTCTATTTCCTAACAAATGGGGCAATGTCATTCTTTTCTGACAGCAGCATAGAATTCCATTGTGTATAAATACCACATCTTGTTGATCCACTCATCAACCGAGGGACATCTAGGTTGGTTCCATATCTTTGCTGTGGTAAATAGTGCTGCAATGAGCATCGTTGTGCTAGTGGATTTAGTATGTCCTTGTTTCTGGACGATTGGGTAAATGCCAAGTAATGGAATTGCTGGGTCATAGGGGAGCTCTATGTTTAGTCTTTTGAGGAACTGCCATTCTGCTTTCCATAGTGGTTGAATGAGTTTGCACTCCCATCAACAGTGTAGTAGTGATCCCTCCTGGCCACTCCCCTCCAGCATCTGTTGTTATTAGTTTTCTTGATCCTGGCCATTCTGACTGGAGTGAGGTGGAATCTTAGAGTTGTTTTAATTTGCAATTATTTTATGACCAGAGATGTTGAGCATTTCTTCATGTGTCTGTAGGCCATTCTTATTTCTTCTTCAGAGAAGGCTCTCTTTAAGTCTTTGGCCCATCTTTTAATGGGATGGTTGTTTCTTTAGAGATTAGTTTTGGAGTGATGTAATTTTTTGAGCTGTTGATATATTTTAGATATGAGTCTTTTGTCTGTTGTATGGTTGGTGAAGATCTTCTCCACTCTGTAGGCTTCCTAATTAATTTGCTAGCTATGTCCTTTGCCATACAGAAGCTCTGCAGTTTAATGCAGTCCCACTTATCCAGCCTTTCTCTGATTTGTATTGTTTCTTGGTCCTTATTAACAAAGTGCCAAGACTTGTGCCAAGGAGGCCTAGAGTATCTCTAATTCCTTCTTGTAAAGTTTTCAGTGTATCAGCTTTTACCTCGAGGTCTTTGATCCATTTGGAGTTAACCCTAATGCAGGGTGACAAAGGAGGATCCAACTTTAATTTTCTGAAGGTGCTTAACTAGTTCTGCCAGCACCATTTGTTGAAGAGGCTGTCTTTCTT
This sequence comes from Megascapheus bottae, assembly GCF_031878675.1. Taxonomy (NCBI): domain Eukaryota; kingdom Metazoa; phylum Chordata; class Mammalia; order Rodentia; family Geomyidae; genus Megascapheus; species Megascapheus bottae. The sequence goes on from NC_143513.1 coordinate 77,985,352, forward strand.
CCATCCTATTTTTTTTGGCTACCTTATCAAAGATGAGGTGGCCATAGGTCTGTGCCCACCCCTGTCTTCTAACCTTCTGCTTCTCTTGGTACCCAATGAGTCCATGTACTGCTTGACAACTTCACAAACTCTTGGTAATCTTGATGGGGGAAAAAATGAAACACACGTACCTTTCCCCCTGGCAGCCATATCTGAGAACTGTCCTTGCTGCTGTCCCCACTGGATCATGTCTCCTCTCCTCTCCTTCCCTCTGAGCAAATGCACACCAGTGGTGTTGGAAGAGTCAGAGACCTAAGTGCAGAATGATGCTGATGCCCCTGGAAGACACAGATTCTGTTGAAACCTCACAACTCTCCTCTCAAGATAAAATTGCTTTCCCTTCCTGGCTTCATCTTTACCACTTGACTTCACTTTTTCTGCTTAATATATTTTGGAAAGATTCATGAGCGTTTATTTACAATCAGATGGGAACACAGTGGGATAATGGAGGAGTCATGGGTAGAAGGACCTAGAGACTAAATAGGATATTTACACGTGAAAGAAACAGAAAACCACTTCACATGTCTGCTTAATATTTAAAGGGACCCTAGTTGTAAGAGCTTGAGCCATTTTCTCTTTAGCTGGGCCTAAGGGGACTTGCTTGCCTTTCTCAGGTTTTCAGCCCAAATAAAACTGTTAGACAGTTGAGTTTGCCTTTCTACTCTTTTTCTTTTCTTATAAATCTACCTTGCAAGGTTTACAAATCTTACAAATGACCTCCTCTCAGCTGGAAGCTGGCACTTCAAGAAAAAGGACCCATGCCATCAGAATAATGGGAACTTTCCTGAATTACAGATGTTCATATACCTGAGTTCAAACCATGGGAGAATACTCTTTCATAGTTAAGGGTGGCATCAGCTGATGGAGAAGGTGATGGTTTCCAACCATAATTTCATCCTATAATCACAAATACAAAGCTTTTAGAAATTCAGTGTCCTGTAATTCTAGCTGCACAGAAGGCTGAGATCTGAGAATCATAGCTTGAAGCCAGCCTGGGCAGGAAAGGCTCTTGGAGACTCTTATCTTCATTAAACTACCCCCAAAAAGCCAGAAGTGGAGCTATGGTTCAGGTGGTAGAGGGCTAGCTTTGAGCAAAAGACGCTCAGGGACAGCTCTTAGGCCTCAAGTACAAGACCCAGGACAGGCACAAAAATACCCAGCACCCCCCCTCCCCCAAAAAAGGAAATAGAATCCTATGTCTAATCTATATTAGGACCAAGTTGGTATCTCTTGATACCAGAACTATAAAAAGTCTTGGGACTGATTCTGCTGTTTTTTTTTTTGTTTTTTTGTTTTTTTTTCCCAGTCCTGGGCTTGAGCTCAGGGCCTGAGCACTGTCCTTGGACTTTCTCAAGGCTAGCGCTCTACCACTTGAGACTCAGCACCACTTCTGGCTTTTTTCTATGTATATTGTACTGAGGTATTGAACCCAGGTCTTCCTGCATGCTAGGCAAGCACTCTACCTCTAGTCCAAACTCCCAGCTGATTCTGCTGTTTTTATATAGCATTATTAAAGGGAAAAATATGGCCCAGTTGAATTTGGAACTTACAAATTTCAGTGGTATTCATATAGTAGTGAGATATTCTTCAACAGAAGTATGCACAGATTTGTATTTGAGAAATGTAGAGAACAGAATGAGGGTGTGCTAACTCTGAGAATCATGGAGACAATGTAGTTGAGAGTGTTGGTCCCAGTAGTTAAAAAGTTAGTCCTGGAGGCGGCCTGGAGTTTGGCCTAGTGGTAAGAGTGATTGCTTAGCATGCACAAAGACCTGGATTCGATTCCTCGGTACCACATATATAGAAAAAAGTTGGAAATGGTACTATGACTCAAGTGGTAGAGCTCTAGCTTTGAGAAAGCCCAAGGTCAGTGCTCAGGCCCAGGACTGGCAAAACAAAAAGTCCTGGAGACTAGACAAAGGGCTTCAGGGTGACTGACAGAGAAAATGTTCAGCTGTATAACAAGTAAAGAGGGTCTCAGAGCAGCAAAAGGATGGGTGGGAGAGAGAAAATTTGGTGAAGCACTGTACTTATTTATCTTCTTGGTAGCCTTCCTTATATAAAGCCAGATCATTTGTAGAGTCAGTGTTTTGACTGATCATGTATTTTTTTTATGTTCTATAATGTTCTGATCTTGGAAGATTGGCAGGCCGGTCCTTCTTAGATTCAGCTAACTCCTGGAGGTAGCAAAAGGTTCTGTGAATTTTCCATTAGTATACAAACCAACCAACCCAGAGTCCAGATTCCTGAAGCAACTCCTTCTTCAACTTTCATTTTCCAAGCTAATATTTCCTTTGTCCTAATCACCTCAGACCAGGGACTTGGCAGTTAGGGATTATTCTTATATAGCCCAATCCTTACTGAAATCAAATGATCCCAGACTGAGCTTGCTCCGTTTTTCTGCCCCCATTTTGTATATTCCTTCCACAAATGATAAAGGCCCTGAGCATTGCTTTTGCTTGCTTCTCCATGTCTTCACTAAGTGCTTCACCTTGTGGTCTTGCCAGGTAAACCACTGGGACAGTCTAAGTAAATAACTTCTTCCACATGCGGTTGCTTCCTTGTCTGTCACCTTCAATACCTGGTTAGAACAAATTCCAGGTACCCAGTTTGAACCCCTGTTGAATGGTTTAGCATTTGAAATAAAAGCCAGTGCCACCTCTGCAGCTGCCTAAACAGGGTTTGAGTTGGTTCTTCCCATGGTTTTCCTTTCTCTGCAGCACTGGCTGGGACTCTGTCTCGACAGTATTTCTGGACATGAGCATTCTTATTTCACCAATAAGTAGGCAATGCATATGGTTTGCTGAGGTTTGTACGGGCAATGTTGCTGTTTTTTGGAATGCAGTATAAATTCTAAAGTCATCTCTGACTCCAGTATCATGGTTTTCTGCAAATAACAGCATTATTTGGCATTCTTGATCACGCTCTTAAAATTCTTTCTTTTGTTTCCATGGCACCACATTTCTTGGATTTTCATCTACTTTTCAGATTGCTCTTTTTTCTCTGACTGTTCTGCACCCCTACTCCCTCTTTTGCATTTTTATTTCAAAAGTATTTATTTTATGAGTAATTTGTATGTATACATAGGAAACTTCTTCAATGAAAATAAGGGTCTATTACATTTCTATTTTCCAAGCCCTGACTTTTCCTTTCATACAATTGCATGCGCATGTATCCATATAAAAGACTAGGATATATACATATATTTACATGCATTGTGTCTTTTTGTATATAAAGACTAGCATGGTATTAACATTGATCTATTCATTCATTCCTTTAAAAATTTATTGAGTGGCCACCTCGGGCTAGACATTATTTAAGGGCTTGGGATTATACAGTAAGTAAAATACATAGCCGTTCATAGAGTTTACATGACGTTGGAAAGAGTAATTACAAATAAAAGTGAGAAAATTTCCAATAATAGAGTTATTAAATAATCATGTTGATATGAAGGAAAGCAGGGAGGTGACATTACACACAGTGTTCCATAAGGGTCCTCTTTGTGGAGTCAGTAATTGACTTGTGAAGCCAGCATCAAAAGCTCAGTGGGAACAGCATTACAGAGATGAAATAAAAAGGTTAAAGGCTCAGATATGTTAAAAGGTAAAATGTCCACTTCCTATATTGTATTACACACTTTACATTTTTCACTTAATAATGTATACAAATACTACTTCCATACCTGTCACAGATAAAACTCCCCCATTCTTTTTTGGAGGCAACTCTATAGGATCAAAAGATAAGGGTTATAAAAAATGTATTTAGGTGATCCTATATTGGGGATAGGGAGAAGTTACAGATAAATAGAGGGAAAAAGTCTGGTATTTGATTATACAGTAGGATAAGTATAATTAGCAATAATATGTGTATTTCAAAATAACTAAGAGAAAGAATTTTAAATATTTCACTGCAAAGGAATGGTAAATACTTGGGATGATGGATGTGCCAATTATCCTAATTTGATTGTTGTGTAAACATGCTGTCAAACTGTTATGCATATATACAAGAATATATGTATCAAAATTTACATTGCATCCCATAAATTCATGCAATTATTGCATGGCAATTAAGAAAACACATTTATAGCCTCTTGCTCACCAAGTCATGCTGATCTGAACATTCTTGAACTTTTTTTCCCCCCTCGAGGCAAATAAATAGAGTCAAGTGCTGCAAATAAAATGATTGAAATGAATTATGTATGCCACTAATTTTAGTCAATTCTATCCACTTGCTTTTCATAGCCGTTGTAAAAAGTGTTTACTCTTGCCAACAAGGCTGCAACATGCCTGTTTTGCCTCCTCCCCCTCCCCCCAGACCTAAGCATCTTTTAGAGTGTTGTCAGTTTGACAACTTCAAAAACCATCGGGCAATTTTGTTTGCATTTCTCTTAGGATCTGACTGAAATTCTTTTTCTATGTGCAAAAGGCATGTGTACTTCCATTGTGTATGAACAGTCTGTTCACGTTTTCTGTGCATTTTTCTTTGGGTCTTTTTTTCCCCTAACAAATAAGTTATAAAAAAGAATCCACTTTTATATATTAGTGCAATCGCTTACTAGAGCACACACTGTACCTTGGTCTCTTTTGTCTTGAAGTTCTATATCTGCTGCTCCCTGTGCTTTACTCTCCTTCTGCTCTCTCTATCCTTGATTGGCTTTAGACCAATCACATCCATTACTGATACCAGGAACTACCACATGCCTAAGCTTCCTAGACCTAGTCCAGATCTAGGCCAGGTTTTCCTGCAGGATCTTCTATTTTTCCCAATATCATGGCTTTCATCACAGTAATACAATTACCTGTTTGTCTTAATCTCCCAGACTTCCATCTCCAGATGAGCCTCAGATTCATTCGTTCAATAATATGGACAGGCACGAGGAATACAGTGACAGTATAATTGTTACTCAATTCCCAACTGTCTAGTTCTTGGCATCTATTTGTTCTCTCTGCGGGTGAAGGAATAAATTCTGGAGTTTAAGTTCTGTGCCAATTTGTGTCTATGTGAGAGTACATTGATGTGACATTGTAACAAAACAGTCATGTCAAGAGAACTTATTCTCTAGTTAGTTTTCACAAGGCAATGTGAAAAAAACATCTTAATGTTTCCTCTCCTTTTCAACACAGCACTGCCTCCTACAAGCTTCGGGCAGGCAAAAAAAATATTTCAATGTACTCCTCTAACTCTTGTCTACACTAACTCCTGTCTACTCTAACTCTTGTCTACTCTGAGACCCATCCCTGCAGTGTTGACACTAGTTTCTTTCCTTTCCTTTCAGGGCTGGAGAAGAGAATTCAGGAACTTGTGGGCAAACTGGTTCACTGAGGGGGCTCTGATGGTATTGCCTTAAATAATAGACTCATATGTATGCAATATATATTGAAAATGATTTTTAGGACATTCTTCAAAATAGAGAAAAGAGAAAAAAAATTTTAAAAATCCATCATTTCACCACACAAGGAAAGAAATGAATAATAGCTTTTGGATATTTTATAAACACATTCTGTCTTTTGGCGATTGATGTGTGTGCCTACATGCATGTTGTTGTTTTGGGGTCATTCATTAGGCCTCGACTCTATTTATTCAGTTGGTATTAAATTATTGAGACTTGTTTTCTTTTATTCCCTTGATTCATGTGAATTTCTAAATGGTTCATCTTAAGGTACCAGAGAATAGGATGAAGCCTTAACAGATCATTTGCCTGGGCTCTAACTTTGCAGTGGAGGAACTCGGTCCTACATTCCCCTCTGTTAGTCTCTCAGTGCCGTCGGGCTCATCCGAGGGTGATGGCTTTTCAACATAGCCCCCCTCCCATTCTTCCCTACTCCTTCTGAGTTCTCGCTCTCAGCAATGACACCACCATCCAGCAAAGGAGCTGGTTTAGACTACCTTTCACTCCTGTTTCTTCCTCACCCCAATCTAACAAGAGTCCCGAATCTCTCCTTCCTTATCCCTTGACCTTTCTCTTGGCACTCTGGCTGCAGGTCACCTAGGATGTGGCCAGCAACTCCCAAATGGAACTCCATATCTCCAATCCCTTTGTCACCTTGACTCTAGAGAGAGCCTACAAGGAGCAAGCCACCATTCCGCGCTTTCACTGCACAAATTCAGATCCTTCTGTGGTCTCCAAGGACCTGGCAGGACGCTTCAGCCCGGCTACCCAGTTCCACCGGAGCGTCTCCCATGCTTCTCTTCACTTTCTCCAGAGCCCTTCAAACCTGAGACACTGCCCGCGTCTTCTCTTTCCTCTTCATGTCTGGCTGTCCTCACCCAAGGAGTCTGGAACTCTGCGAGGTCAGGCCTGGCACCTTCCTCATGACCGTGAGCAGGGACTACCATGCTGCGGATAACTCAGCAGGTTATTCATTCCTGAGCTCCTGTGCCATCCCGTGCCAGCCATTTCTCCAGGGCAGGACGCAGGGCAGGGGACCCTGGGGGGTGGCTTTGAGTTCTCTTTCCTGGATACTGGCCTGGTTGGGGAGGGGCTTCCCTGCTCCAACACCTGCCCAGTCCGCCCTGACTCTGTTTCCTCCCAGCCTTCACACGGCCCGGGACTCCCGGTGTGACCTGACCCCCTGGCACCCAAGCAGCCTGCGGATGGCAGTGGTGACCTCGCCATTGCGCAGGCTGTAGATGAGCGGGTAGAGCAGCGGTGTGATGTTGGTGTAGACCAGCGCCAGGGTGCGGTCCAGCCGCGGAGAGTAGCTGGACTTGGGCCGCGCGTACATGAAGGTGGCGCAGCCATAGTGAAGGAAGGTGACCACCAGGTGCGAGGCGCAGGTGGAGGCAGCCTTGCGTCGGCCCCCGGGGGCGCGCAGGCGGCTCAGGGCCCCCGCGATGGCTCCATAGGACACCAGGATAAGCGTGGAGGGCAGCAAAAGCAGCAGCAGGCAGGCGCCCAGCAGGGGCAGCTCGTCCGCGTAGCTCCGGGTGCAGGCCCGGTGCAGGAGCGCAGTGATGTCGCAGAAGAAATGTACCAGCAGGCAGGAGCCGCAGAAAGGCAGGCGGAAGACGCCCACCGTGAGCCCCACGGACACGGCCAGGCCGCCCAGGCCGCAGGCCAGGGCCAGGCGTGCGCACACACCCGGGGTGACCACGGCCGCGTAGCGCAGCGGCTGGCAGATGGCCACGTAGCGGTCGTAGGCCATGGCGGCCAGCAGGAAGCACTCGGTCCCGCCCAGGGCCACGAACATTTGCATCTGGACCGCGCACCCCAGGAAGGAGATGGGACTGCCTCTGGGGTGGCCGGGCAGGGTCAGGTCAGCCAGCGATCGGGGCACAACCACTAGTGTGTAGCAGAGCTCGATGGCCGACAGCTGGCAGAGGAACAGCAGCATGGGAGGTCTGGAAGGGACAGAGGCCACGGCCACCAGAATGAGCAGGTTCCCGCCCACCGTGGCCAGGTGCGCGGCCAGCAGCAGCAGGAAGAGCCAGGGCCGCAGGCGGGGGAACTCGAAGAAGCCTTGAAGGAGAAAACCACAGGGCATGGTGGCGTTGGGGCCGTCCATGAGCCAGCAGCCAGCTGCTCCTGGGGAGAGGTTTGGAAAGAAAATGTGCTTTCCGGGAGTGGCCCAGCCGGGCCCTGTGGGGATCAGAGGGGGCCCGGGCTCAGGCTGGCCATGACTGAAGGTGGGCGCGGGGCTCGGGGGTTAGCCTTCCACCTGCAGGAAAAGAAAGCCCCCCTGGACTAGACTCATTAGCTGCTTTCTGAACTTGAACTTGCGCCGGAGGTGTCTTGATTTGACCTGGTGACTCACAGAGCTGTCATCCTTAGTGTGTTGTGGATTCTATCATGGGGGGGGGGGGAGATAACTGTTGCTTAAATCCTCTCCCAGGCAGGAAATGTTCGTTGAGTCTCTATTTCTCTATTCTCCTCCCTTCCCGGGTTTGTCATACTGAACTACCTTTTGGGTTTCATACAACCAAAAGAATGCAGTGCAGGCCGGGGACTTATTTTTTATTGGTTGGTGGTACTGGGGTTTGAACTCAGACCTCAAGCTCCTCTCCACCCTGTAGGGCTTTCTGTTCTAGATCATTTTATAATCTTTTCCCCATTTCCCTCCCTCCCTCCCTCTTTCCCTCCTTTCCTTTCCTTTATCTTTCAGTACTAGGGGTTGAACCCAGGAGTTTCTTGATTGGTGAACAAGCCATCTATCACTTGAACCATGCCTCTCACTCTCCCCGTCACTCCAGTACTTTTGCCTCTTGGTCTGATTATCAGATAGGGTCTTACCCTGTTTCTCTGTCAGGCTTGAGTCTGTGACCCTCCTGTCTTCCCCTCATGAGGGGCTGGGATTACAGATCTAATTCACCATTCTTGGCTCTCGACCTCTGATCTGAAGGAAGAAAAATAAAGTTGGGTTTTAGGGATGAATTTAATTGCTCTGTGGAAGTTGGAAACCAAGTCTGAATCGCTGAGACTGAATCCAGAACTTTCCGCACTTGTACTAGGTTTCTGGAATCAAGTTACAGGAGTAAATCAGATAATCCATATTCATTTAGCCTCCAAGGCCCCAGATCTGTGCCAAGCGTGGAGGGTGACACTCAGGCAGCAAGGCTGCCTGTGGGAGGCCTGTGCTGGGAGTGTCAGGAACGAAATGTCCTTGACATTTTGATGAGTACTCTGTCAAGATGAGAAATGGTGGCGTGTGTCTTCTCTGACTCACCTTTCAGCATGAATAATACCTTCCACATTTGCCACTGGACCCCCGTTCCTCCTTAAGAATTATCCCATGACTCGTTCTAAGGGAATGCAGAAATGTTGGATCACATAGGCTGGAAGAGGGTATTCAAGCTTTACAATAGCCATTAGTAACATCTAATGTTTTATTTCATCTCTTCTCAAAATTTAATCCTAACCCCCACTATGACATCTCATCAGCACTGTGTCTGATCAATACTGGACTTGCTAGTTGTCTCACAGAGTGCAATCATGTGTAAGTTGGAAGGATGAGCTAGAAGGAATGAGGAGAACTTGGGTTTTGTTATGAATGTCTCCCTTTCAAGGGTTTCTTCCTTTATTGGTGTCACACATGAGAGGAGACTTTCAAACCCTTGTTACAGTCTTACGGAGGAAGAATGGGATGGATCTTAGGATGGAAGACACAGGGAGGTTAGTCTACAGGAAGTCAAATCATCTTTCCCCTCCCCCTAACATACACATGAACACTCATGTCCACAAACTTTGGAGGTACCCTTCCCTCTAGTGAGAAAATACAACACACCCGAGTTTACCTCCTCTTCCTGGCCAGGGATCGCTTAGGTGTAAATATCTGAGGGAGAGAGAAGGTGGCCTCTCCTGGTTTTTGAGTGGGATGAAACTCCTGAAAAGCTCATCTCGTTAGTTCTTCCTTTTCATTTTTTTAAAGCAGGGTGAGGTCATGAGAGAGAGACACACACAGTTCAGTAATTTATTTCTGTTCATACTAGAAGCAATGTAGACAAGAAAAGTCAGGTAATGGTTCCAATATCTAGAAGCCCAAGAAAGATCATGTTTTGTTTTGTTTTTATACAAGGATGCATAAAGCTAGCATAAGAGATCAGTTAAGTAGGGAGAGACTGCTTCTGGCTACTAGTTGTTCACACTTGTAATCTTAGCTACTCAGGAGGTTGAGATCTGGAGGATCTCAAGTCAAAGCCAACCTGAACAGAAAAATCCAGGAGACATGAACCATTTTCAACGGACCAATAAAGTACAAGCCACAGCTTATACCAACAGCCATGAGAAAGGCAAGCAGGGAGTACAAACCCTGGGAATAGGAGGGGGAGAAAGAGAGAGACAGAGTGGAGGAAGAGGAGAAGGAGGAGGAGAAAAAAAGGAGGAGGAGGAAGTGGAGGAGGAGAAGGAGAAGAAGGAGAAGGAGAAGACAGAGGAGGAGGAAAGATAAGAAGGAGGAAGAAGAGGAGGAGGAGGAGAAGAAGAAGAAGAGGAAGAGGAAGAAGAGGAAGAAGAAGAAGAAGAGGAAGAAGAAGAAGAGGAGGAAGAAGAAGGAGGAGGAGGAGAAGATGAAGAAGAAGAAGAAGAAGAAGAAGAAGAAGAAGAAGAAGAAGAAGAAGAATGAGGAGGAGGAGGAGGAGGAGGAAGAGGAGGAGGAGGAGGAGAAGATGAAAAGAGGAAGACAAAGAAGAAGAAGAAGAAGAGGAAGAAGAAGAAGAAGGAGGAGGAGGAGGAGGAGGAGGAGGAGGTGGTGGTAGAAGAAAAGGAGGTAGAAGAGGAGGAAGAGGAAGAAGCAACCAATTATTGCACCTATTGATAGGAGTGTATTATACAAGCACCTTTAGAATAGGAGGAAGAACAGATTTTCAAAGCTTCAGTGATTCAAATTTAGCCCTACACTAGCAGGAGAAACTGGGGGTGGGGGAGTGGAAGAGAGGGGAAGCACAAGACCATCTACACTATACCACCTCTTTCCAATGACTCGAGTACAGGTATTCTCACTCTTCTAAGAAATTAATACTACCATTAATAATAACCAGCATTTAGGAGAATGCCAGGCAAATGTTCTCAAGGACCTTACTCACCGAATCCACTTAATCATGGTGATCACCCAATGAGGTAAACATTCTTATTATAGCTATCTTTTTTTTAAAAATATTACTGTTCATGTATTCAATTAGTTCTGTGGTATTCAAAATTCATTGTATGTAATACATTGTGATCATTCAATCATTACAGTGCCGGTCCATTTTATAACAATCAATATTTGAAGTTAGTCAGGGCAAAATGCACTTAAAAAACAAACAGAACTAGAAATAGTTCCTCTACATACGTACTTCCTACTTTGTAACCTGAATTTTAGGGCTTCATCCTGTCCCTATGGATTTAGTTAGTATAAGAGACATTAGTAAATAGTGGGCAGAGTTCATCCTTATTCAGAATGCTACTTTGTGAGGTAGTCAAATAGTGATATCTAATAACAGTCATATGTGAAAGACTAGATTCACGAAGCACCCACCATATATTAGGTCATACAATAGCACTTGGATTCTGGTCAATTAGGGAAACTCTCTCCTCTCAGTAGAAATATACCATCATTTTTCAAGGAAGAGATAAAGAAAAACAAGCACATTATTTTAACATCTCAGTATAAACATCATATACATATACATATACAAGCAAGTTCTACTCAACGTGTAATAATTTCTGTTTCCAATTTATTTATGTATATTATTACTAAGAAGGAGACAATCTTCTTGTACCATTTTTATATGAATCACAGATCTCTGTAATATGCAAGATCATCAACCAATCTGTGGAAGACAAAATTTCACTCTGAAAATTGAGGGATCCTATCTATAAATATTTCATGTTAAAATTTGTTTGCCAGGCGCCAGTGGATCACACCAGTAACCCTAGCTAAAAAGGAGGCTGAGATCTGAGGATCACCATTTAAAGCCATCCCAGGTACAGAAGTCTATACCTCCAATTAACCACCAGAAAACTAAAAGTGGCTCAAGAGGTAGCCTTGAGCTGAAGAGCTCAGGGACAGTGCCCAGGCCCAGAGTTCAAGCCATAAAATAAGAAAAAAAATAAGCTCCAGGTCTAACAAAAGCTGAAACAAAACAGACAGAAGAATGCAGCAAATCTTATACAACTATAGAGTGGAATATAACTAAACAAATTTAAAGAAAGAATTACTGATACACAAATTATCACATTGAAATCTCAAGATACTTTTGCTAAATATTAAAAGCAAATTTCTAGGAATCACATTTTTAAAGTTATTTTAAATTATAAATGAGTCAAACTAACCTATAACAAAAGAAAGCAGATGAGTGGTTGTCTGAAAAGTGACATGACACTGGAGAACAAAACAAGAAATTAGAAAGCAGGATTGGGGGATGTGGGTATGTTCTTTAATTTGAGTTCAATGCATCAAATTGTACATTTTAAATGTGTGGCTTATTGCATTTCAATCACTTCTTATTATAGCTACCTTATGGAAGGAACTTGAAGCCTAAATAAATGAAAGGTCATACACATTGTTAGCAGTAAAGCCAAATTTTCATTCAAGCAACCTATCCCCTGATGATCTTTGGTTTTATCTACTGTATATTTTTTTCTTATTTATACCTCTTCCCAATGTCCTCCCCATACTGCACAAATTCTACCGAGATCTCCCCATGTCTCCCATCCTCCTCAGACAGAAATGACCCACAATCTCCTAGACAGTGTTGTCCTCAGATTTACCTTCACTAAAATTTTATGTGGAGGACACGTAGATGTGAGCATTAATGCAGATAATTTAAGAAATCCAATCTAAAAATAATTTCTCCTTAGCTTTGACATTCAGCATTGCTGTTGTGATTGTTCTGGCAGATTTGCTTTTCTAATTGGGCAAGGTTTCACAGACAACCGAGTCATGGCTGGCTAGTGGCCCAGGACATCTGGATGTGGTTGGAAGCCTGGCTGAGTGAAAGATGCAGAAACGGGATTTAATTTTGCAGTGCAGACTATTGAAAATGATCTGCAGTAATGATCATTTTCATTGGTCATTTCAAGAGCCTATCAAAATACTTCCAAAACAGGTTGGGAAATTGGAGCCATGCCCCTTCAGATCTAGAGAATTCCCTAGAATGCTGAGCTGGAATAGTGCATACAGGTCACATGGTCTAGAGCCAGGGCTATGGCACGTGACAGAAGACAAGAGAGGTCACTAGCCAGCCGGGACCTCACTACTACAAGTTGGTGTAACTGGACTAAAGCACTTTACTGAGTCGATCTATTTCTGCTGCAAAAAAATCCAAGTAGAATGGAGCCTTCTGATCAAAATTACACCTTAGAAGAGCATCATAATAGCAAAATTATATTCCTGTCCTTCATGAAGTGACGCTTAGGTGATTATGAATATATATTTCCTAACTTCATTTAGTGACTTGTCACAGGCCCCTGATCTATGACTTTTTATAAATCATTATAATTTATAAAACCAGTGTTTCTTTTTCTCTAAATATATATATTTAAAGTTCTTGTTAAAGAAGTGTCAAGTTTTCTGTGTTGTTTTCTGGATGCTTGGTTTGGAGGGGAGGAAGCAAGTTAATAAACTCTTCTAAATGCCCAACCTCCTCGGTGTTGAGTGGAGACAATAAAAGTAATATATGATAAAGATTCTGCAAGAGAATATGGAAAATCTTCTAGAGAAGAGCTGGCCTTTAGCAGGATCATAAGAACAAAGAAAACATTTTCTTCTTTGTCCTTTATTGACAGGCTTACATTGCATGCCTCTGAGTATTCATCCTTCCATCATAGAAATCTCAGCTCTTTAGTTAGATCAGCTCAAGTGCTTAACTAGTATCTTTGTTTTCTGACTTAAGTGACAGGGGTGTGTGTGTATTTATCTGCTGGGTAGGCAATCTCATGGGGTGGGAAATAGAAATATAGATCTAATCTACCATTTATCCATCTATCTGTCTTCTATTATTCCATTTTATTCTCTAAGTTTTTTTTTATTATCTTTCTAAAAATGCATAGGGTATTGAAACATTCTTGATTTCTGATATTTTCTGAAGTTTTAAAGGATTGTACATGTTGTACCAAGGAGATGTTCTTGATAGTTCTGTATCTTCCCTGGAGTTCTTTATTACAATGATAGCCATATGACTCACTCTGAAGTTTTTTAACTCCAGATCAATCCTCGTAGTTTAGCAATTTGTTTAGAGCACCCTTGCTAGTCACCATTCTTTGATTGTTTTTTTTTTCCTTTCATTTTAAACATTTCCACCAAAAGTCAATCGTGGATTAGAGCTTTAGGAAAAGTTTCATTTCAGGCTTCCTGGGCTTTCTTATTTTCATCTGGAAAGGCACTTTGAACCATGAGAACCTAGGAGTCTTATTGATTTTTGAGCTGGCTTTCTACCTTTGAAGCACTGAAAGAGACTGCTGGCTTGGAAGCAGCACCCATTTTAATGAATGTCTCCCACTCAGGTTTCTTCCACAGGAAGAGGATAAGCTTCAAAAAATGGGACCTTTAATGTTCAACATCAAAACTGTCTGGGGCAGGGAATGGCCTAGTTCTGGGGCTGGAGAGGTCGACTTTATCACAGGAAATGAATGATCATGGTGCGGTTACATTAAAAAAAAAAAAGCGTTCTAAGCCTGGGGATCCATTTCTGAACCTGTTTGAAAAGTATTAGCATCTTTGCTCAAATTTTAATTTTTAAGTCTATGACCATGTCCCATGAAGTCAATTTCATAAGCTTGAAAAATGCTTGTAATATTGCAGCTGCATCTTTGTTGGCTAAATGACTGTCTTAGAGAGTTAGAGAACTTCCCTGGTTTTCTGCTTCTTGCTAACCATTGGGAGCTGGATCTCAGCAATGGAGCGAGCTTTGCATCCACTTGGATGAAGAAAACAAGGCTATCTCAGCTATTTCCATGATTCACTAAAATAACAGAAACATAAGATAAACTACTAGTTGGGGAAATGGTTCTCTTGGCCAGCCACCATCCAGAAGAGAGTCTGCTGGTAGATTTGGAGCCCAGTCTGAGAAAATCCATCACCTTGGAAGTTCTATAAATAATTTGGGCATCAGTAATTCTCTCTAATCTTTCCAATAGGCCTCTTTCCCTGCCACCCAGTTGCATGCCTCCTTGTATCTCAAATAGACCTCTATGGTTGCCAAAGATGCATAGCAAATGACTACATTAAATGACATTGACTGCATAGGATTCAGCCAGCTGGGGTCCCAAATGTTCTTCAATGAGAGCCTTTGCTGATCTGGCCCAGGGCCTGGGGATTTTAATCTTTGGCCAAGACAGTAGGGATAAATTGAATCATGAAGTTTTTCCTTTCTTGGCACTATCAGTAGTGAAGTTTCTTGTTTCCTGCAGAGTTAAGTAATTAGAAAACCATCTCCTTGACTACTCTTTATTCTGTCTTCCTCCTAGAGTTAAAGAAGTAATATTTTCCAGTATGTTTTTTCTATTGGAAAAACATATTGATAACCTTTCTCCATGAAAGCCTCTGTTCACATAAGGCCACACATTTCCTACTTTTGCATGAGAAGTATGCACAGATTCATCTGGGAAAAAATCACTGAAAAAATCTGGCTGCCTCATGTTCCGCTCACCCCACCCTATTTCCTCATACCTTGAGACTGAAGGAGTTTACAGTGTAAAACATGTTGTACCTCTGTTCACTGTGATTTATGGATGGCCATGACAACGAAACCCAGACACAAAGAAAGGACAGTGAAGGACTGAATGGCTTTGAAGTGTTATCATGCAGAGGCAAAACTAGGCAATAAGAAGTGCCCTGTTTCTCTATTTCCACATTTGATTCTTAGTGTTTCTTTTTCTCCCTCTGCCAGCCTATTCCCAGTTTCCAGATATCTGCTTACCTGGACTCAGAGAGAAGATAACTTGGAGATAGGTGGAGGTTGGTGAGACCCTAGGTCAAGTAGAGGGTGGGAGAGTGCAGAGTCACAGTGCTCAGGTGTGAAGGAGAGGGAGGGATATACTAAGAGAGAGTACCCCAGTGTACTGCCAGACTTCCTGATTAGCTCTGTCTGGTCAGAACTGTAACCTCAGCTTTCATTGTATCCCTGGAGGATTGAGGCAATGGGGAGGAGAAGAGTAAACTGGTCCCTTCCAAAGGGAGGGCAACAGCAAAAGCATCCTGTGATTAATTACTCCCCACCAAGTGCCCTCTCAAGTCCAGAAACAGAGGGTGAGCTTGGCACATGCGCAACTCCACAGCTGTCCAGAGAGACACCACTGTTCCTGTCCCTGGCTGCCCATCTGTCCAAAGTGTGGTCTGTCCCATTGGTCCGATGCTCCTTCCCCAGAGTGTTGCTTGATTCTCTCTCATTATGGCAATTCCCACGCAACGACTCCAATGCCATAATGAAGGATCAGGATCTGGAGGTCTTAATTTGTCCAGAAGGTTCCAGCAGGGAGCTGCTGTTGTGATATGTAAATGGATCCCCAGTCTCTCACTCATGTGCAAGAAATTCAAGAAATGCTCTAGGAAGTATATACTAAGGGATGTTTCTGAACCTAGAATATGAGCTAGACAATTGACACAAGCTCCATAGAGCTGGGGGTTGAAGGTGTGCTCTAGTTGTTGGGATATTATTTTGCATATTTGTGTATGTTTCAGAGCCATAAGCTTCACAGGCTATCTCTTGGAATTAATTTACTCATTCGCTTATGGTTGAGTCAACAGATGCTCTTTGAATTATTATGTGTCATGCTTTGACCTTGGTATTGGAGTACAAATCAGTGAACAAAACAAAAAGTTACAATGGTCATTACCAAGAAAGCAAAGAGGCCGGGCAGGGTGACTCACCCCTGTAATCCCAGCTACTCAGGAAGTAAGATCTGAGGATCTCGATTCAAAGCCAGCCCAGGCACTAAAGACTGTGAGACTCTTATCTCCAATTAAGCACTAGAAAAACCGGAAGTGGCACTGTGATACAAGGATAGGATGGTAGCCTTGAGCTGAAGAGCTCAGGGACAGTGCCCTGGCACAGAGTCCAAGCCCCATGACCAACAAAAAAAAAAAAAGGAAGGAAGGAAGGAAGGAAAGAAAAAAAGAAAGAAAGATAAGAACAGATGCTGGTGAGGATGTAGCCAAAATGGGACCCTAATGCACTGTTGGCGGGAATGTAAACTTGTCCAGTTACTCTAGAAAGCCATGTGGAGAGTCATGAAATAATTAAACATAGAACTACCCATAATCCTGCAACTCTACACCTGGGCATTTACAAACCAGGGTACAATAAAGCCACTAGGACAACCATGTTGCTGCAGTACTTTTCATCTTAGCCAAGGCATCAAATCAGTCCAGATGCCCTTCAGTGGACAAATGGATCAAGGAAATGTGGGGCATATACTCAATGGAATTTTAGAAAGAATTATATTGAACTGTTTGTAAAGAAATGGAAAGGGGGAGGGAAATGGGACCAATGTGAAGTAATGCACATTTTATCTGGTGAATATAATGTAATCCTTCTATTAATTACAATAAAATATATGAAAAAAACAAGAAATGGAAAGGTCTGGAAAAATTACATTTAGTGAAGTAAGTTAGGCCCAGAGAGACAAAGGATGCATGTTCTCCTGTATATGCAGCATTTAGTTTACAAAACATATAAATATGTTGGGTGATATGCAAGTATATACCAATGAATTAGTTGAAATACAGTAGCTTCAAGGGAGAATGCAAAATAGTGTAATTCCTTAGAAAGGCAAAGCCTAAGTTAAGCAAAATAAAACACCAGGAAAAGGATACTTGAAAGGGGTGTAATGGGGTTAAAGGGAAAGGAGCAGACAAAGCAAGAGGAGAAGAGGGGAACAAAGCAATCAAGAATTCAATGTATAGCTTATAAAGTTATGAAGAGAGAGGGAAGGAAGGTATGGGCAGGGGAGAGATGAGTGAGAAGGTTGAAGAAAAGGCTGACATTGATGAAGACACATTGTATTCATAAACTGCTTTGCTAAATGGAAATTCCTTTGTACAACTACATAAAGATATAAAAACAGCCAAAACAAAAAAATAACTTCATAGTATGAAAAGTCTATAAATGATTAGGGAATGAGCTACAGTAAGTCTAAACTATTGAAAGTAATGAACAGTATAATGATATATCAAGAAATCAGTATCATAAAAAAGAAAAAGAGGCTATTACTAAAACCTTAAGACAAGTCTTTGAAAATTCTCAAAAGATGAATACATTTTCTGAAATTCTCTTTAAGAGAAAAATGTGCAGTGAGTGGATGAAGGCCATGATTTCGTTCTCCCAGTAGTTACATGATAAGGTTTGTAATTTCCCATTTTAGCTCTCATTTACTCCTCAACATGAAAATAAGAATTGATGCCAAAGAGGATATGTGGTAATTACTCTTTGATGAGAAGATCTCTGGCATTTTAAATATAAGAAGATTAATGGCAAACTGGATCCAATAAGAAAATTTTGCAGGCTTTCCTAATATAAAGTCAGCATTATCAGTAAATAAATTTCCTCTTATGATACCAATAAGAAATCAGAAAAGAGAATAGCAAAGGTAATACCATGAAAGTAGCCACAAAACCCATAAATGTGTAGACATTTAATAGAATCATAAAAGCTTTATAAAGAAAATTACAAAACTCTTGTGAGGGACAAAAGTGAAAACAAATAAATGTAGAAATATAAACAGCCATTATCTTGTAAAAATGCCAGCTTTTAGAAAACACATTAAATGTATCTTATGCTAGGAAACATAGTTTTATAATACAGTGATCGCCTAGCATAAATGAAGCTCAAGATTTGATTCCTCAGCAACATACACACACACACACACACACACACACACACACACACAAAATCAAGCACACTAAAGGATGGTATATATGGGAGTGAGATCCCAAGGTTTAACCCCTCTGAACAATGATCAGAATTCAACAACGCAGATATTAAGAAGCTGAATCATATGTTGACCGAGAGGGTGGATGAGAACTAGAAGGATAGATGACAAGGGAAAAGAGTAATGCCAGGGAAATACAAATTCTAACACTTGACGTACATAGGTGAAAACTCAACTGGGAAACTTGAAAATGTAGGTGGGATTGGAGAGAGGATAGGCAAAGATGGAGGGGATAACACTTGTCTGCATGCATTGTGCTTTATACATTGACGTGTTAACACACTATGTGCAGGGTTTGGGAAAAAAATAATAAAACTGAAAGAGACTTGCCTCCAAAGGTAAAGACACACAGAGATGGAAAGGGGTACAAAATGATTTTTCAAAAAATCCAAAACAATGCACATGGATCTGAAAAAACTGTGCTGTGAGTAAAAATTAGCCAGCAGAGATAAAGAGATACCCTATCTAGTAACAGAATAATCAATCAAAAATATAAAAATAGAACAATTGTGAATACTGTCACCAACAGTTCATTCAGATTAAAAAAAATAAATAGAACAAAGAAAATAAACCTGTACTATAATCTAATGGATTTAACATTAATGGACCTACCATTCAATTGCTGAAGGAGTTACACCCCATTTCTCTCAGAGCTAATGGAAGAATGTAGAAGCCAGATCATATTTTAGGCTAGAAAACAAGTCTTAACAAATACAAAACACAAAAGGTACATCTTGTATCTTCTCATATTGTATAAGATTAAAAAAATAGCAACAACAGGAAAAACTACAGAAACTCTATGAATATATGGCAATCTAGTAAGGAAAGACTATTTTTTCTGTCTTATACCTCTAATACTAACAATACATGAAAAAGACAGTGCATAAACTCTCAGTGGGGAGAATTCTTACAAAACATTACATTTCATTTGTCAAGCTAGTCTTTCTCATGACCAGCACGCCTGCTGTGCAAATGGCTCCCCTGATATCAGGAAGCAGCCTTTCTGGCTCAGTAGCTCTTCCTTGGCCCATTGTAGGCAGTCCACGTCTATCAAAGGTCTTCAATTTCTCCTGGATCCCAGCCCTCAGATCCCTGCTTCAATTCTTCTGCCTTGCTCGGAAGTCACTTTGAGTTAGCTATTGAAACTGTAGCTTCTTTGTTTTGCAACCCATCCCTGTCTTTTTCCATTCAGACTCAGGGCTCCAATTCAGGGCCTCGTGGTTTCACCTGATTCATTCATCTTAAAGCTGAACATGGGTCTCATGTCACCTCATTTCCTGCCAAAAAGCTTCCTGTGATTCTCCATGTTCTTTTGAGATAGGATCTTAAATTCCTTATCACAGTGTTTCCTCAATTGTGTGCTGAGATTTGAAGTAGAGGATTATTTTGAGTTAGTGGAATATTGGCATGACACCTAAGACCTAGCCAGTGCCTAGCTGATGTTCTCATCTTTCTGTAGAGTCAGAGGGTTTGTAACCTGTCGGAAGAATGCCAAGTGACAATTCCCTAGCATGCTGCTACAATGCAAGGCACTGAGTGAGTCCTCACTGAGCCTCAAGATCATTATGATTTTCTTTATCCTCATGTTCTTGGCACAGAGAACAATAGTCTGCCACCCACATTCTGTCCCCAGAGGGCAAACCCTCTGCTTATTTTCCAGCCTGCGCCTGTTGAATTTAGAAGACCTTCAGCAGGACTCCAGTCTAGAATTCCACCTTGTTATTGATGTCAAGATAAGGAGAGGCAGTTTCATCCCAGAGCTGTAAAGTTTCATCTCAGAGCTGTAGCTGCCAGACAGCCAGGCCCCACCTCCTTCCTGTGGCTGAGCTGGGGATTCTGCCCCAGGAGTCCTGAGACGGATGGTCAGCGCTGGCCTCTCCTGATTGCTGCTGGTTGGGTGATGTTCAGGAAATCTCTTTCATGAAACTTCCTATCAAACTTATCCCCAAGCTCCTGGAAAGAAAACGAATATGTGCTTTTAGTTGATTTCTCCATTGATCAAACAAAAATAAATAAAACAATCCCTCACCCTGTCCTTTCTTATCTGTTTTGTAGTCATCAGTTTCAACTTTGTGTTGTCTTCTGTCAATGTGTTTTAAAACAATCGAGTATGTGATTTCTCTCACTTTCTTATGACATTTCTCTCCAACATAAACATACACAAGAGAAATACACACACATACATGCACACTTCTGTCTTATAATAATCACATCATGAATTTGGTATTAGACAGTATTCACTGTGTAAATTATGAGAACCATGTTCAACAGTAATCATGACAGGTTATTTTACTATCATCAAATTATGACATGGTCGTTCTGGTTAAAACTTTTGTTTCCCCTAGAATGAAGAGTTACCTCATGTGTTGGTGTGGTTAGTTTTCTGTGCAGCTATCAGTGCTTTGCCCTGAACACGGAAGCCACCATAGAAGGCAGAACATTCGAGCACACTGGCAATGTGTGTTCCACTGTTGCCATGGAGATGTTTTCCAGCAACCCTAGCATCGAGCCTTTTCTATGGTTGATGGGCTTTGCTGACTGCATGCCTGTCATCATGACTACCCTGGAGGCTACTTTTTCTTATGTGGTCACTGTTTCCTGGGAACTGTTTCTCCTCCACTCCACTTCTCTCTTTCCATATTGGAGAAAAAAATCTCACTAGGAACTTCTTTTATAAAAGGATACACGGGGGCTGGGAATTTGGCCTACTGGTAGAGTGCTTGCTGGAAATGGTGCTGTGGCTTCAGTGGTAGAGCTCTAGCTTTGAGAAAGCCCAAGGACAGTGCTTGAGTTCAAGCCCCAGGACTGGCAAAAAAAGAAAAAAGACATGAAAAATAAAATTGTTGTGAACTTTCATATTTGAAAATCTCCTTGCCTGTCCACACATGGACTCCTACTTTGGTTGGACATGCATCTGGACTGGAACCACTGTCTCACAGAACTGTGCCTTGAATGACCGGGTTTCCCAGGGTGCCTTTGAGAAATGGATGTTTTTTGTTTTGTTTGTACTCTGAACACATCTAGGGTTCTCTCTTTGTCCAGAATAACATAAAACAACATGATGAATGTGTATTGATTTGGGATGGTTTAAAAAAGGTCTATAAGGGGTTTATATTTTATTCTGCATTGTATAATATTGATCCCTCCGTCTTATCTATTCTTTCTTTTCGACACTTTTGGGTTGGGCCTCCTGGAACATTTTCTTTCTCTCTCTCTCTCTCTCTCTCTCTCTCTCTCTCTCTCTCTCTCTCTCTCTCTCTCTCTCTTCTCTCTCTCTCTCTCTCTCTCTCTCTCTCTCTCTCTCTCTCTCTCTCTCTCTCTCTCTCTCCCCTCTCTCTCTCTCTCTCTCTCTCTCTCTCTCTCTCTTTCCCTCCCTCCCTCCCTCCCTCTCTCTCTCTCCTCCCCTCCTCTCTCATTCTTTCTCTCTTTCTGTGACTACTGGGATTTTAAACACAGGACCTTGTAAGGCAATCACTCCACCAATAATTGATTCACTTTTTGGTTTAGATAATTTTGAGATAAGGTCTAGTATTTTTACCTCAGTTGATCTTTGATTGTGATTCTTTTATGTGTGCCTCTTCCACAACTGGATTACAGACATACACTACCATATCTAGATTATTATTATTGGTGGTGGTGGTGTTGCTAGTCCTGAGGCTTGAACTCAGGGCCAGGCCACTGTCCTTGAGCATTTTTGCTCAAGGCTAGCATTCTACCACTTGAGCCACAGCACCACTTCCAGTTTTTTCTGTGTATTGGTACTGAGGAATCGACCTCAGAGCTTCAAGCATGCTAGGCAAGCACTCTACCACTAGACCACACTTTTGGCCCCCTCGATTATTTTTCCTTATTTTTTGTTAGTTATGGGGTTTGAACTCAGGGTCTGGGTGCTGTCCCTGAGCTTTTATGCTCTACCACTTTGAGCCATAGCTCCACTTCCCCTAGATTTTTTTTTTTTGCCAGTCTTGGGCTTTTTAGCTCAGGGCCTGAGCACTGTCCTTGGACTTTCTCAAGGTTAGAGTTCTACCACTTGAGCCTCAGCACCATTTCCAGCTTTTTTCTATGCATGTGGTACCAAGGAATTGAACCTGGGTCTTCGTGCATGCTGGGCAAGCACTCTACCACTAGGCCAAATTCCCAGCCTCTCCCCTAGATTATTTTTTGAGATAAAACTTCACTAACCTTTGCCTGCACTGGCCTGGAACTGTGAATTCTTCCATTTTTTCTAACTCTTCTTTCAAAATATGTACATTCACTCGATTTTCTCATACTTGTTCATCTTTTTACTTATGGGAGATTTTTTTTCCTCTTTTTTCTCCCAACATTTTTATTGAATTTTCATTTCTACTGCCCAATGTATAATTTTCAACAGTACTTTAATTTCTGATGTTTTCTTCTTCTTGAGTACCGAGTAATTGGCTCTTATTTTACAAATGAGCTATCCTTTCTAATTTCTCTGAGGGAATGTATTATCTATTTTGTAATATTGTTTTCTCCCTGAGATTTCGTTCTGTGTATATTTTCCCTTATAGTCCTGGTTTTAAAAGCAACTGATATGGTTTGATTTTGTTACTGTTTATAAAGGAATTGGTATAAGCTAGTTAGAAGCTTAGAAAGAGTTGGC
The DNA here is from genome assembly GCF_031878675.1 of Megascapheus bottae. Taxonomy (NCBI): domain Eukaryota; kingdom Metazoa; phylum Chordata; class Mammalia; order Rodentia; family Geomyidae; genus Megascapheus; species Megascapheus bottae. The sequence continues at coordinate 78,008,361 of NC_143513.1, forward strand.
TGACAGTTGGCGTCACTAATTGGATAGTGTCTCAGCCACTTTATTAGGAAATCCCTAGAAGTCAGGGAATCATGTTATATCCCCTCACATGTCAGGGTACTCAGAAAATAGTCTGCTGACCTCTAGCCTGTCTGGCAACACCCTAACTATCTCTTGGGGGAAAAAAATCTTAGGCAGGAGGAGGAGGAGGAAGTTTCTCCAAGTGTCCTTGATTATGAATAATGAGTGTCCTTGAAGACAGAGTTCACTAGCTCAACCCATCCTTTCTTCTGCTGAGTAGAGGCAGCTCACTGCCTGAAGATCTACCTGCTTATGTATAGACTTTTAAACGGTATTCCTTTCTGATTTCCATTCTTCCCTAGCTCCTAAATCTTCCTACTAATCTGCCTTGGACAGAGGATGGATGATAGCACTCCACATAGGTTTCTGTTTTTCCTGTCTCGATATCCTACCAATCTAACCCAAAGATTAAACTGTGGAGCTGTCATCTCTATTCCCATTGTCTTAATCCTTAAAGAGTTACACCCTTTGTAATCCCTTAATCATCCTTTTAGTGGGGCTTGGGGAAAAAGTTTGTATTAATGCACGTTATGAAGTTCACATATAAATGCAAAGTCTACAACTCCTTCATTATGTCCTGGGAAGTATGCGCAAATTTTAAGTGTGAGAGAGGCTTTATTGCTCATTTACATGTTTTCTTTTCCTTTCTGTAGTTGTTTGATTACTGTTGCTTTCCTTCTTCTTTTCTTCTCTTTCCTTCATACTTTCTTCTTTTCACTCCTTTCTTACTTTTTTAAATGATGAGTTAACTCTTAAAGGTGAGATGTAGTCCTGCTTTTTCTTTCTCAGGGGATAGGTGACTGACTCAGACGGAGGAATTTGATTCTTTTTCCTTGAAATTTAAGTCTGTAGGAACCACGTAAGACCATGGTCAGGGTTTGTTTATCGGTGGCATCTTAATTCTGGCGTATCTATTAGATCATCTCTTGTGCTCTTGCCTTCAAGAAACCAGAAGCTGCCTTCATTCCTTTTAACTTCAGATCAGACTCTCCAGATTTCGAGTTAGTTCTATTAGCTTCCCAAGTCACCAATGACTTACCTTTTAAGTTACCATAATTACATGCAATCAGATAATCCCAAGAGTTATTTAATAAGTCTTTCCTATCTTTGTAGTTTTGAGGCTAAACAAACAAAAAATCCAGGGCTTTCTTCTAAGATAGTGAATTAACTCACATGTAGAATTCACATATTTTGTGGATGTTTGGAAACAATTAAGGCTATGGATCCTTGTAAGATTTTGCTATTAAGGCATAACCAAAAAAGTTATAGATAAAAACATCAGTTGTAGCTGGGGCCCAGGGGCTCATACCTGTAATCCTAGCTACTTAGGAGGCTAAGATCTGAGGATCACAGTTCAAAGCCAGCCCTGCATGAAGTTCGTGAGGCTCTTATCTCTAATTAATCACCACAAAAACCGGAAGTGGCACTCTAGAGCTGAAGAGCTCAGGGACAGTGCCCAGGCCCAAAATTCCAACCCCATGGCTGACAAAACAACAACATGGCTGACAAAACAGCAACAGGAACAACAATAACAAACACATCAGTTACAGTACATCAACAGTGGACACTCATTTCTAGCTCCCACATCTAGGGGTTAGTTGAGACATTTCTTCTTGAGTACACTGGCAGACTGTCTAATCGGTGCTCTGTTCTTTGTGTCTAGCTCAGACAGAGGCTACCCAGCTTATATTCTTTTCATGATGATGCCAGATACCCTGGAGGAAAGGCCTCTCATGGGCCTGTCTTGAGCCTCTGCTCACATCTAGCACGTTCTACCCAGTTGGTAATGGTTATCCATGTCATTCCGAAGTCCACTAGTTTTAGCCAAGCATGTTAGGTCCTAACATCTAGAATTTTATAATGTATGTAAAGTCTGGGTGTGTTATCCCTTGAGTGAGAGACCTATGAAGGGTAAAGACTGTTTGATGGCTTTTTAACATTTGATCTGCAATCAGGAGGTGGAGCTCATATGTGAAATAAAGACTTCCAGTAGAAAGGAAAATTAGCATTTTACTACTCAGCTGTAGTTCTGAAGTCCTGCTGGGGAAACAAATATTTCTGACTTTCTCTACACGGGAATGTTTCTTGATTATTTTCTGGTTATTTTCTTTAATAGTGACACCCAATCCATCATTCTTCAAGAGCTTGGGTATGTAGACATACCAGATGGTATTCCTTCTCATGCTTACCCAGCTTCTTCAAAGCCTCTGAAAATCATTTTAGAATCTCAGCTTATTTTCTGCCAAGTTAGTGACAGTTTTGCCACTACCATTCTCTGAGAACATTATGAGTCTTCCATGTATTTTCTTCCATCCAACTCCATGTGCCCTCCCCAAACCCCACAAGTCATTGTAAGGTACATCCTCTCTCTCGAGTTATCATCGTAGTATGTAATTTGAGCTTATCAGACTTAGTTGAACCAAAATGAAATGCTAATGCTTAACGAGGCCTTAACAGAGTGTTTTAAGTTAGCTTTTTATTTGGTTTTTAAGGTGACACTAAAAAAAAAATCACTGTGCCATTGAGTTGGTGAGAAACGACCCATTATTTGATTCTGTGAATTCAAACCTGACTAGTTCTTTCATAAGGTCAGTCTTTCCTTTTAAGAGAGTTCATTAATATCACAAATGGCAGCAACAGACTCATCTTTCAACATTCTTTCTCAAAACTTATTGCCTCATGAGTAACTCTGCTGCATGTGTTCACTTTTTTCCACCTTTTCTGTGACACTCCTCACCCTCCCAAAGACAGACTTACTAACAAACAAGATAAAAGGGAAAGAAAATAAAACAGCCACAACAGCAACTAAAAGTCTCTTCTTTTCTTCTCTTGGAGATCATTCCATAAAACATTATTTACGTGATCAGACACACAACTATTGAGTCTTTGTGATCCGCTCCTATGTGTATCTTCCTTTGGCCTCAATGTGGGAATGTCTAGAGATCTATATGGTTTATCATGTCCCAGTGTGTATACGCACATATGTATGTATATATACGTAGATTAAAAAATCGTTGTGTGTTTACTTGTGGCTTTATAGGCACATTCTAGCTACTAAAAATGAGAGAAACCATGTAAACATGTTTCTTTGGTTCTGGCTTGCTTCACTTAATATAAGTTTTTCCAGCTCTTTCCATTTCCTTATAAATGGTACAATGCCATTCTTTCTGATGGATAAATAGAATTCCATTGTGTATTTATACCACATTTTTTGACCCACTTATCCACTGAGGGTCATCTGGGATTATATAATCTTTGTTGTTATTGTTCTTATTTGTGGGGCTTGAACTCTGTGCCTGGGCACTGTCCCTGAGCTCCTCAGCTCAAGGCTAGTGCTCTACCACTTGAACTACAATGTCACATCTGGTTTTCTGGTGGTTAATTGGAGATAAGAATCTCACAGACTTTAGTGTCTGGGCTGGCTCTGAACTGTGATCCTCAGAACTCAGCCTCTGGGAGTAGCTAGGATTCAGGCATGAGCCATCAATGCCCAGTTTGGGATTACACAATTTTGATAGTACTTGGTGGAAGAAGAAACCATAATTTTAGGTTTTACTGGATTTATTAACTAAATTTACTGGACCATTTATAAGTGTGTGTGTGTGTGTGTGTGTGTGTGTGTGTGTGTGTGTGTGTGTGTGTGTATGAGCCTAATGGTTTGCTGGACTGGTGAATACTAACACAGGTCCATTGCTCACAAACTTCAAGAGATAGCAAGACATCTGCAATCCTCTGCATCAATGGAAAGATAACTGACGTACTAGGTGCTAGAACATACGAAGGGCTCCATCCTGAGAAGCCTTCGTCTTCTCATTCTCGTTCTTCTCTAATCCCCAAGGATTTAGAAGAGGCTTTTTAAAGCAAACATTACATGGATCATACCAGTGGGTATTTTTGGTCTAGACTTTCAGGAACTATTGCATACTGGCTCTGACTTCCACACAATTTCCACTGAGAAAGGCTCATGAGACTGAATACACAAATTTAATCATATCAAGTTTGCATGAAAAATAGATCAGAATTCTTTATATCCCATACAGCACTGATTCTCTCAGTATCTGAATGTGACAATGATATCCTTAAAATGAATAGAATTCTATTTCTTTGATAATTGAAAATCTTCATGCTCTTCTTTTAAATGCCAGCTTTCAGAATATAAAAGAACATTCACATAGTTTTCAGGGAAGTTATATCCTTTCGCATTTCAGAAAAGTGTGTATATCCCTGATTATTTCCTTCCGGTCAGTGCTCCTATGATGCTGCTTGAATAAGTCTACATTTTTCCCAGAGCAATATGGAAAATAGCAGGGACAATATAAAAATGTGTATTCATGAGATTTCTAGGCCCCTTGGGCAAAGCATTAGAATTCTCCCCTCTCTATTTCTCCTCTCACTCTCCCCTACCCTTTTCTACCTCTCTTCTCCACCTCTCCCCTAATCCTTCTCTTCCCTCTTTCTCTTCTCCTTTTCCCTTTCCCTCTTTTCCTTTTCTTCTCTCTTTTTTCTTTTAGATTGTACTGGGGTTTGAACTCAAGACCTCCCACTCACTTGGCAGGGATGCAATCACTGAGACATGCCTCCAGCCTTTGACAGTCTTATGCCTTTTCCCATGGCAACAGTTTTGGGCCACAGTACTCCTCTGTATGCCTCCGACTCCTCCTAGGCTTGTTGATTGAGATGAGCTATTCCTCCCTTTTAACTGGGCTAACCTCAAAGTGTGAGCCCCAACTCCCCATCTCCTAAGTAGCTGGGATGGTAAGTGTGCAACATCATACCTGGTCCAGAAACCAGGTTTTAGAGCATTTTCTTAAAGTGTGTAGCTCCTCTTTTCATGTTTTTAAGAAGGGCTTTTTTTTTTTTAAGGCACACATTCTTAATTTGGATGCTTAGTTGTCAGTTTTATCTTCACAGGTTAAGATTTGGTGTCATATCTAAACATGTTTTCTTAACGTAAAGAGTATTAAATATGTTGTCATATGTTTTCTTCTACAGTTTTCAATAATACACTTGCATTTGTTTTTTATGAAGGATGTGTAAAGATTTTTGTTTGTTTTGTCTTGTGTTTTGCATTGTGAGTGTCCAATTCATTTGGGCTAATTTGTTGGAAGGATTAACTTTCTCTATTGAATTTCCTGTGTACTCTTGTCAGAAACAACTAATCATGTATGTGTGAATCTGTATTTGGCTATCTTTTGTCTCATTGATTATATCTGTCCTCTCATTAACACTACCCTGTCTTTGCTAATGTTGCTTTATACTATGTATTGAATTATCACTCTTGATTAATCTCAGTCTCAAAATGAGGATTTATGTTCTCTAGCTTTGGGCTTTCTTCCTCTCAACTTGCATTAGTTCTTACAGTTCCTTTGATTTTTCCATGTAAAACTTAGAATTAATTTATCAAGGTATACCAAAAAAATCCTGCTAGGATTGGTTCCCAGGAATCATTGATAATTAATTTTTAATTTAAAAGTATTGCCTACAATAAGATTCCTTTTTATAGCAATTTTAGTATGTGACCATCATGCCCACACTTGAATGATAATACAAATAATTCTGATAAACCTCCTAAAACACCTGTATTTCATATAATGATTTTTTTCCATTTTACACATAAATTATATCCAGGCCTACCATGAATTAAAAAAATATTTCTCTTTTTGTAAAAAATGGCTGTTCTCAGCCTTCTATGTCATAGCCTACGGACAAGAGTGAGTGACCTTCAGTTTGGAAAAAGCCATTCTAGAAACGTATTTTGACCAACAAATGGGATGCACAACACTTTGTAACAGCGTCCACCATTTTTGATCTGTAATGTTGATCAAAAGTAGGAGAGGTTGTGCATGTGATGTCATTTTGAGGCCTAACCAGGAAATCACTCACTAGGTTGAAACACAGCCGTTAGTCTGCATACTTTGCTTACAGTAATTTTTAATGCATTCAGTAAGGTTTAAATGCATACTGCATTTCATGTATCAATTTAGGTTTTGGGATGCATCTGTAAGTAAAACAGACAATACTTTTCCTATTAAATTTACATTTAAGTAGGTTAAAGAAAATCAATAAATATTTACATCAATAACTCAAATGAATATAAATGAAATGTCAAAAATTAAAAAAATAAAAGCACAGAATAAATAACAAACGTGTGGGGATGCTCTGAAATTGTCCAACTAGAGGAGATCTAGGGAATGTCTTAAGACACTCAGGTGGATGGTCTCTAGCACTGCACACAATGGTCAGCGACTCTTAAATCGTCCTCTGATACCCAGAGCCCAGCATACTTATGGGTATAAGATGCCAGCTAGATGGTAGGGTTATTTTAGGTCACTTCAAACCATGCAGTTTAATTACAACTGTGAAAATCCTGAGGGTTTAATTTGAAAAGTTTTACAGCAGGCTTTGAACTAGGTCGTAGAGTGTCGTCATTACATGAGCTGTGCTTACCACTGGCCTCTGTGGAGGACATTAAGAGAAAAGGGAGGCACCTAAGAGAGAAAGAAGAGGAAGCAAAGTGTACAGGGTAGAAGTCCCCCCAAGAGAAAGAGAAAGGGAGAGCAGAGATTTAATTAGAACCCAGCTGAGCAATTTGCGTTAGTGAGTTTAACCTTCAGAAGGAAAAGCAGCCATAGGAGAAGCTACTGGGGTGTGGATTTGCTCAGTTCTCAGAGATGACATTTATGACCCAATCTAAACATAATGAAATTGTGTTAAGAAAACCTATCCTTATTTCACTGCAAACCCAGCCCCAGTTGTTCTCTTCAAAGTGTTATGTCAACTCACACACCAAATTTCAGAATCTTGCACTCAATCATTCATATATTTATTTCCTAATCAAAGAATTTCTGAGAGAAAAGTTTTACAAATAAGTAAACTAACATCTAAGGAAGTATCTTAAGATCTCAGAGACAAGCTTATCTCTGTTCCGCTGTTATGCATTTTGTTTTGTCATTTGTGGGACTTGAACTCTGGGTCTGGGCATTGTCCCTGAACTCTTCAGCTCAAGGCTACCATCCTACGCCTTGAGCCACAGTGCCACTTTGATTTTCTAATAGTTAACTGGAGATAAGAGTCTCACAGACATTTTAATACTCGGGCTAGCTTCTAACCACCATCCTCAGATCTCAGTATCTCGAGTAGCTAGGATTACAGGCATGAGCCATTGCACCCAGCCTGGGTTTTTTGGGGGTTTTTTTTGTTTGCTTTTTGGTTTTTCTGAGTTTATATATTCAAGAAATATTTATTAAGAACTTTCCATCTTTGATGCCCTGGTTAGCTGTGGCACACAGGAATGAATAGAAATAAGCTTTTTTCTTTTTTTTTATTGTAATTAGTAAAAGGGTTACATGATATTTGCCAGATAGAAGGTGCATTAATTCACATACATTGATACCCTTTCACATGTCTTGGTACCCATTTCCCTCCCCCCCCACACCCCCCACCCGTCTTGGTTTTCCCCCCTTCCCTATCAAATTTCAAATATCCAAATACAAATAAATTCAATATATCAGATAACAAAATGAGATACTATACCAATATCGAAACACTTTCTTAGTCCTTTGCATGATTCTAACACCAACTCGAGTTGGTCAAGATTGAGATCTTCAAGAGCCACGTAGGACAATGAGGAAAATATGTAGGTGTTCTTTGGGCTTCCACAGATTCAAAGACTTAGGCAGCATTCCTGAAGGAAGAGGCACTGAGGGGCTGTGTGGAGAGTGGTTCATTGCAAGTATATGTAGTGTTCTCCCCAGGGTCTTAGGTGGCAATTCACAGAAGAGAGCACCATGGCAAAATATGGGAAAGGAATGATCAGAAAGCCATAGAAGAAGTATCATCAGTGATGGAGTGTGACGACTGTGCCTGGGTGTGCTAGAAACCAAGATCCAGATGTTCAGAACTGCAACAGAACAATGATGATAGCAAGTCATTTTTATTGTTACTATTAAGGAATGATAGTATAATTCTATATGTGAGGTCATGACTAAAATGCTTCCCTTCCTTCGCTGTCCCAATTTCTCTCTCCCATCTCTGCCCATAAGTTGCATAGTTGTTTTGCACATAGTGTATATTCAGTTCAATTTTTTTCAAGCCCTTCCTTTCACCATATCTGTGCCCCCTTTTTGCTCCTCTAAAAAGACAACAATACCTAAACTCCCAAACACAAACGTTAGCATCACCACCAGCACCAAAAACTTCCTCCCATGTTTTCATTTCCTGGCGGTCACTGTAATAAACAGAGGGGTTTGAGTGTAGATCCCTGTAGGCTGTTTATGCATGAATGCTTAGAGTTCTGTATAAGTGATCATGTCCTATTGAATGTTTAAATTTTTTATCGTAAAGGTGGTATACAGTTACATAAGTCAGGTATTGAGTACATTTCTTTTTGAACAGTGCCCCACCCAATTTTCTCCCAGTTTTTTTCCCTCTTAGCTCCCTTCCTCTCCCACCCCAAGTTATATAGTAGAATATACTAGAATGGACATACTAGAATGAGTCTGCATCTCTAATACAGTGTCTCATTATTTTAAGTGCTCTCAAGACTATTCCTGTCCTTTACAATACCTGTTTTTGGTTCTTGCTTTCCTTCCACATGACATATTTAGGGCAAGCCTGTCTTCTGATTTTCTAGCACTGTGCTATATTGCTAGATAAACAAGATCTCGTCTAAAAAATCTAAGACCTAAGGTGGAAGAGGCTATATCCTATGCTTAGTGTGCCATCTTGAGGAGAGACAGAAATGGGCTGGAATTATTTCGAGGGATGATCAGAAGAGATGGAGATCTTCCTGATTTACAGGAATGCCCTTGGCTAAAAATTCAGAGCCACATCGCAGGACAGGAGGTGATGAGAATTCAGAAGAGATAGGAGCACTTTACAAATTAATGTTTGCTGAAGTGCAAGTGAGGAAAGAAAACGAAACAGATTTGGGAAGATGCCAACACAGAAATCATGAAATGTTAAGGTATAAAGGAATTTAATTAAAAGTGGATTACTTCTCCTGAAAGTTCTCCATCACCATTTCCTGCTGTAAACATCCTTGTAAAAACAGATCTCTTAATATTTAAAAGGAAGAGAGGGGCAGCAATGCAGATTTCCTTGTCATCCCATTTGATATCAATATGAAGCCACCAGCATGACCATGTTCATTGCAGCATTGTTTAACGTAGATATGGAATCAACCTAGATGCCCCTCAGTGATTGAACGGATCAAGAAAATGGAACTCTATGATTCCATCAGAAAGAATGACATTGCCCCATTCATAAGGAAATAAAAACCTGGAAAAAAGCAAAGTAAGCCAGACCCAAAGAAACGTAGGTGTCACGATTTCCCTCCTTTGCAATAACTAGAAAGTGCCTTTAACTCTACAAGTAAACTCAATGGATAATAAAAGAAAAAATTATTACCCCTGCAATGACAAATGCAAACACTCATACAGTAAGAACAAAGAAAATATTTTTATGAGAGGGTCCCAAGAGTTCAATAGCTATGGGCATAAGATCATATAAAATGATGCTCATGGAAATGAATTCCAAGAAATGGAAGTAGGGGATTTTTTTATTATACCATTTATGGGTCTTCTTTTTTCCTTCTTTCCATTTGTCTTTGGTATATTCTCTCAACACTATTTTTGATCTCAGTACCCTTTGTCTTATAAATAAGTTTATCTGATTTGGGGAGGGGTAGGGAAAGCTCAGAGACCAAGGACCAAGGAGTGAACAAATTCAGCAGTGAGACCCTCTAGGAATGATGTCGGACACCCACTAGAAACAAGTTGGTGGGGAAGGGGGAAGTTGGGAGGGGAAAACTGGGAGAGAATGAGGGAGGGGATGACACTGTTCAAGAGGAAATGTGCTCACCGCTTGACTTACGTAATTTTTATCATAAAAAAAGGTGTGTAGCTTGTTCTTAAGGAGAAAAAATGGGAGAAAGATTAAAGTAATATTGCTATTTATTTGTAGAGTAAACAGATGTCTTTGAACTTCAGTAAATTTTTTTAGGTCTTTAGAGGGTGTTCAAATGAGGTCACATTTGCACAAGCAGTAATTTTATGCCATCTATACATACCCATGATTTTATGTGACAGGCACTGTGCTATATACTGGGGAATCAGCTCTAAGAAATATAGAGTCAGGTTTGTCTTATGAAATGTACAGGCTTTGGGGGGCATTAAACAGAAAATAAGTACAAATGTGAGAATTCACCACACATGTTGTGTGACTGCAGATGAATTCCTGGGTGTGTTCAGATAGAATACTTAAGGGCATGGAGTTTCCCCTGAAGAAATTATCTTCAGGGCTTGGATTGTATCTCAGGGAGAAAGTGTTTCTCTAGCACATTTACAGTCCTGGATTCAATCTCCAGCACTACAAAGAAATAAAGGGGAAAAAAAAAACAAGCAAGGAGGAAGGGAAAAAAAAGAAAGCGAGAAGTCAAGGAATAAGGAAATTTTCCTTAAATTGAGATCTAAAAGAGGAAATAAACAGCTATCAGTCAACATTCCCAAGCAGACTCCCGCCTTTCCAAAGCTAGAAAAACAAATGAGATTCCAGATTCCAGAGTCTATGTCTTATCTTATGTACCCCAAATCATCTTTAGAAACGAATGGAAGAGGGGCATCGAGGTGGAAGCCTTGGAGACCAATGGACACCTTTGTTATCAGTGGTCATTACGCTTGTGTTTAATCGTTTCTGAGACCCATATTGAAGCCCCGCAGCATGAACAGAAAAGAAAGGTGCACGAGACCCGGAAAGTCAGTCTCAGGCAGATTCTCCAAGATCTGTGTACCACATAGCTCCAGCAGCGTGCTGGAGAGGACTTGGGGAAACAGACTTTTCTGATGACAGGTGATAGAAACTCACTTCAACTTGCAAGAAGCCAAAAGAAGCAATTTATTGATTCAGTAAGTTTATATACAAACAAATCACATAAGCCAAACAAATAGACACAAAACAACCTAAGTACTGACCCGGAGCTTAAGTCATTATTGTGTTAAGATATCTAGATTCTTCTTTTTTAACTTTTATTCTTTTGGACTAGTTTAAACCCAAGGTCAGACACTGGCAAGGCAGGTGCTCTATCGCTTGATCCAGCTCCCAGCCCTTTTTGCTCTCATTTATTTTTTAAAATGAAGTCTTTCAGTCTTCTAGGCTGGCCTGGACTGTGATCCTCATATTTATGCCTCTAGTGTAGCTGGAGTGGCAAGCATCTGTCACCACACCTCTCTTTGTTAGAGATTGAGGTGGATGAGAATTGAGATGACATTTTATCCAGGCTGGCCTGAAGCAGGATTCTCCCAATCCCTACCACCTAAGCTGCTAGGATGACAGGCATGAGCTACCACATTTTGTATCTATACTTTTGAGAAGTATCTCTGGGGATATAATCTTTTCATTGTGTTTCTTGGTGTGGGGTTTTTTACACATTAATTCCTCTTTATATGAAAGCAGTGATATTGAGATAATCTGTACTATTCTTAATATCAGATATGGTTCACCGAAATCATGATCTCAGAAAGAAATTATCTCCTGCTAGTGCCTTTGTGACTCACTGAAAAAAGGATACTGACATCTGTCAGGCCTTGTGTGGATCTGTGCTGACGTCTCTCTGTCCAGGGATGAGAGTGCTATTCTTGGTCATTAGTGGCCTTATGCACGCTTTCATGATAAGAATTCTGAGGATCCAGAAGTGCTGCTATGGCTCAAGTGGTAGAACACTAACCTTGAGGTGAAGAGCTCAGGACAGCTCCCAGGCCTAGAGTTCAAGCCCCACGAATGATCAAAAATAATAAATAAATAAAAGACCTTCATAGTCTAAGCCAGGCACCAGTGGTTCATGCCTGTAATCCTAGCTACTCAGGAGGCTGAGATCTGAAGGTTGCGGTTCAAAGCCTGCCCAAGCATGAAAGTCCATGAGACTCTTATCTCCAATTAGCCACTGGAAGTAGTGCTATGACTCAAGTAGTGGAGTGGTAGCCTTGAGCTGAAGAGCTCAGGGACAGTGCCCATGCCCAGAGTCAATCCTCATGACTGCCAACAAGAAAATTCTGAGGATCTCTTACTGCTGCCTCCCCTCTATCCTTCATTTCAGTCATAAGAAAAGAAAAACAGTGCTCAAGGGGAAGTTTCATGGAACAAATGAAAAAGAAAAAAACTCCATCATAAAGAAAGGCAAATGTATATATCCAAGAATTAGGTTCTCTTTCAGATAGACTCTGTAAGCATATCTTCAGTATATGAGAATAACTATGGCAGTTGTTTTAGTTGTGAAGTCTGACTCTAGCGCACAATTATCTATGTTCAATACTTCCCCTAGCACGGTTTGTCTGTTACTTAAAAATTTCTGTTTCTGCCCTTGACTGTAGGGATAATACGATGCATATACATATAGCTTAGCAAGCTCATGCCTCATGGACTTGGAGTGGCATTGACTTTTTAACTTGGAAGCTCCTACAGTAAGGCCTTACCTAACGCTGCAGAATTTTTTTTTACAGCTTTTGTGTGATAATATTTATTTGCTTTCCTTGTTTTGGTCAATCTAGCTAACATTTGCATCAAATTGTCCAAGGCAACAGAGTTTTAGGTCAGTGAGTCACAGAATTATTACCCAAAGAAGCACCATGGATGATTCCCCAGGCCACATGGCAAGTCTCCTCTAAACAGATAAGTTGCCATGTGTAGTAGAAAAGAATATGTTGAGGAACTAATGAATCAATATCTCCACAGAACTTCACAGACATGTCTACATGAACTGTAGTCATTTGCATTAGAGCTTTCATTTCCAGTAGCACACTAACTTGAAATGGTTCTGTATGTCAGAGTCCCTAGCTCCTCAGGATAGTACAATAGGGACAGCTGTAGTCCAGTCACCTGGGGTAGGATATGGTGCATTCTCCATCTGGTAGTTACTGTTATTCATTTTTAAGAAGTATTTGTTGGGTCCGGGAGTTTGGCCTAGTGGTAGAGTGCTTGCCTAGCATGCACGAAGACCGGGGTTCAATTCCTCAGTACCACATACATTGAAAAAAGCCAGAATTGGTGCTGAGGCTCAAGTGGTAGAGCTCTAGCCTTGAGAAAGCCCAAGGACAGTGCTCAGGCCCTGAGCTCAAGCCCAGCATTGGCAAAAAAAAGTATTCATTGGACTGCTGTTTAAGACACCCGCACAAATGCTATTTGAAACATAAATTTAGAATTAGGATAAACATATTATAAATGAATCTAGAGGAAAAGACTTTCCTGTGACAATGTCTCTACATTTAAGCAACTTTCACTAACTCAATAAAGAAAATGCTCAGTGTTAAACAAGGAAGAAATTGTGAATGTCTTAAAAAGAGCAATCTAGGGGGAAATGATTAATTTATTCATAATGTTAATTCTGAAAAGTCATTATCTAATTTAATTTCTATTTTGCAAAAGAATTGAGATTGTGCTGTCTGAGACTGAGAGGGAAAAAACCTTAAAGTTGAAATTTAAGTGAGTATTTGCTGCACCCAATGAGTTATTCCAGAAAGAACACTTTTTTTCATGTCTTTGATTTTCACATAGATAAATAAAGTTTCATGGGATTTTCCACCCACTCAGGCAGAGAAGCCAGGCTCTCAGACATTTCCTTCTGGACAGGCCAGCCCCAGCTCTCAAAGAAAGGAGCCAGATTCTTGTTCACTGCTTCAGAGAACTTCTTTATCCAAAGATTCATCTTCTTGGTGTTGTCTCTGGGAACATTATGGAGCGTCTGGTAATCAGCAAAGACGTGGGTAAATGGCTCCCACCCAAAGCCCTCCTGGAGCTGCAAAGACAAAGAGAAAGCACATGCCAAGAAAGTCACTCTGAAGCATTCACATTCAATTACACAGTGGCTCTGGGTTACTATCCACCTTGTATTATTAAGTTAATTCTTGCTGATGGCTCTCTCCTTCCTTCTCTACAAGCTTATCCTGCAGTGGGTTCCCTGATTTACTGCATCTCGATCTAATCTCAGAGACAGAATTTGTACTTGACCATCATTTGATAGATAGTGGGTTCTCAGTAAGTGGTTCTCCTGCTGTTAGGCTTACTAATACAGATTTGGATGGGACTGAGGTGAGCTCAAGACTGGAGATGTACGGCTGGGCCCATGGAGTGCTTGCGTCTACTCCACCATGTAGGAGTCTATGACCCTGTGCAAGGCAGGAGGATAACACAGATCCCAGATAATAAAGATTTAGTTTTCTACTGGAAGTGCCACAGAGTTACTGGATAACATTTATGTCATTTATCCCCCCCCCCCCACAGCATTTTGAAAGATACGTTAAGTGGGCTCCAGGCTTAGGGGTAAGGAGTCTGTGAGGAGGATACTGAAGCAATTTGGATAAGAGGAGAGGTGAATTTTGGCATGTTATTGGGAAGGGAAGGTGAGGAGTCAGTGGAGGTTCCTGAATTTCACCCTCAGACCCCAAAGTAATGGGCCTCTTCATGCAGAGTAATCAAAGGACTCTGTTCCCAGAGGCTAGAGTTGAACTTGGGTCTGAAACTTCTGGTTGATACTATGGCCCTGTGCAGGTACCAGATTGGTGGCTTATTGATAAAGAAGCTGGTATATCCAAAAGTAATCTCAGTCTCGTGGGAATCACGAAAGCAGAGTGAAAACTGGAGACCGTGCCTAAAACATGGTGGTCTAACAGAGAAAGTGGGCACTAGCTCTGTTCCCTCTAATTATTAGACCAAGAGCAAACTGCTTCGATATTTTCACCTGGGATTTCTGAACCTGCAGCATGGATTATGGAGATAATATTTCTTCGGTATTATTTCCCACAGCTAGCAAGAAAACAGAGAGGAAGATTTGGGGAAAGTTACATGACACTGCACCTAGCATGGATTTGATCATGAAACCAGAAGCTGTCCATGGGTGAGGTTTAGGTTTTGTAGGGGAAATACTAGCATCCTCTAAGCTATGAGAAGAGCTGTCGAGTTCATCTCAACAGAGCTTCATCGTTTTGATGCATCTTTCCTAATGACTCTACCTGCTTTTACTTATTTCCACCAGTTTGTGAGGTGGAGGAGAGGAAAGGGGGCACACTCCCTGTTGCTCCCCCATCCATGCCACTGGTGAACTGCCTGAGTCCCAAGGGGCCCCACCCTCCCATGCCCAGGGAGGAGCTGCATTCCAGAGCCACTGGAGCTAGTGAAGAAACTAGGACTCAGGACCACCAGAAAGCTAGGCAACTGGTGGGGGGGTCTTTGTAGACCCTCATCTCCTTCCCCCATCTACCCAGTACCTGGAGATAGGTTTCTAGAGCTGTCCACATGTTCCAGTCATTCAGAGGGGCTCCCTTGTCTATGTGACTTTTGATCCTCTGCTTGCGACTTTCAGGCTTCAGAGCGGGATGGGCCCGAGCCCTGGGGATGTCGAGAACAGTCTCGTGGATATAGACTGACCAAAGGTTACAGGTAGCTTCGTTCGTATAGGGAGGGAAGCTCCACGCACCCCGCTGGTGATTATGGCCCAACTCGTGGAGGCCACTCCAAAGACCGTTGGACCTTATGGCAGCAACGGAGAGAAAGTCTCCTACTATCTGTACTTGGCCCATGATGGGGTATCCAGCATGCATCAGGCCTGGAGACAGCGGCAGGAAAGAGATTCAGATGGCTGATGTGTGTTAAAGGTTGCACTTCCCCCCACCATCCTGGAGAAGGCCACCAACACACCCCTGGTCAATCAGAATGGCATCTGGCCTGTGCCCACGTGTATGTGCCCTGAATGGGCCTCCTTCCTGCTCTTACACCCGCTTTGCCATTCTTGTTCCTATTTGCCTCACGACGTCAAGCACAGAGTACATGGCATGAATGTGAATTCCATCATTGGTCGTCTCTGTCCCCATCTTTTAGGTGGGTGCTAGGTCTGTGCCTTCAGGCTCTGTGTTTGAATATGGACCCTCTTGGAAAAACAGGGCCGTTTTCCCTTTTCCAGTTCAGTCTTGTATCTTAGGCAATCAGGTTGAAAGCCTGAAAATGGCAACTGGGCTTCCTCAATGGTTTTTTTTTTTCCTACATGCTTCAATTTTCTCTAGTTTTTCCAAGCTTTATGAAGTCCTCAATTCCGTTTAAATTCACCAAATATCCTTTCCCTGACCAACTCTGATCTCACCGAATTCTCATCTTTTCCCCAGGGGTACACATGACGAGTTCATACATGATTTCCTTTTGTTCTTACTATTCCATGACTCATTTCTTGAAGATACAAATAATGGTTGCCTTTTGGGGAGGGGGCAAGCTAGGTGCTGACCCTTAGCTTTTTCCTTCTAGGCTGGCACTCTACCATTTGAGCCATGCTCACGCGTCTTAGCTTTTGGCTGATTCACTAGAGATCAGAGACTCATAATAGAGTTTTCTGCCCTTTTAAAATGTCAAGTATGGTTTTCAGGGCCCTAAATATGAACCCTTTCCTCCTACCAATTCCTGCTAAATTATGGCTCGATCCTGCCTGTTCAACTAGCAATACATTCCAGAATACTTCTCTGAAGCACCCACCAACTAAGATCTGTACGTCAAACACAATCCTCTCCGGTCGGCGGTAAGGGTAGGGCTCAGCCGCCAGCCCAGCTGCTGCCTGCATCATCTCATCCCAGAGCAGGAGCAAAGGCTCTGGGTCCTCCAGAGACTGCAGGCTTGCTGTTGGCGCGGTCAGGATGATGTTATCTGTGATCAGCTCTCCCCAGGGCGCTGGATTCTGCAGGCGAAGACGCTTCCACTCCTCCTTGGATGTCTTTCCTGGAATAAAGTTTACAAAACTGGCCCAGTAGCACAGGAGATGTGGAGCCATAACCAGATAAACAGTCAAATCTTCACTTGTATTAACATAAGACACACACCTCCATCCATTGCCATCCACCCCTCAGACGTCTCAGGAGGCACTCATCCTATGGTAAGCCCTTCAGTCCTACCCCATCCTTGCCCCTCAGCACACACCCTCCTCCCAACCTCCAGATGCCAACCTGAATGAAAAGGACCTTCTCACTCACCCAGTTTGAAGCATGGGGCCCAGGAGGCGCCATGGATAGCGATGGGTATACTACCCAGTTTGTAGCCAGGGGGCACAAGGATGTAGATGAGGCCTCCCCACAGCCAGGAGAAGGAATTCTTGGCTTTATCTAAGTTGTAACTCTGTGTCACCACCGGGGGCCGGAAGTAAGTTTTTGCATGACTGATGTTGTCTGTATGGCAGCCAATGAGGATCTGTCAGAGGGAGCACAAGTGATCATGGTGGTAATGCTGACCACCCTCCTCTGCATGCAAGTCTTCTAGGCCAGAGAGAATTGGGGCCACTCTTGTCCCTAGCAGAGGTAGGAAAAAGAGAATCTACACATTCTACTCATCTGTCTCCTTCAGAGCATCTCCTTCTGGTCCTAGTCATTTCTATTTCCTGTAGAGTTCAGGGATGATTTTTATTTAAGCAAAACCAGTCCCAAGGTAAATACTGATTCACAGAGTGCACTGACTATGCCTCTTATGTCTCTATGAGTCTCAGGCAAGGAAAGGTAGCAATTCTTTTTTTTTTCTCTTCTTTTTTTGTTGGTCATGGGGCTTGAACTAAGAGCCTAGAAGCTGTCCCTTTGCTTTTTCGCTCAAGGCTGGTGCTCTATTACTTTGAGCCACAGCATCACTTCATTTTTTTTTTTTTGGTTGTTAGTTGGAAGTAAGGGTCTCATGGAGTTTCTTGCCTGGGCTGGATTCAAACTGAGATCCTCAGATCTCAGCCTCCCAGTTAGCTAGGATGACAAACATGAGTCACTGGTGTGTGGTTCTATGGGAATAATTCTAACGTGTTGGAGCTTGGATGATATTGGGATAATGCTTCAGGCATTTAAACAATCATATGCAACTTTCACTTGGGGCAAAGAAGAGATAAAAGGAATTAATATTTCATGAGTCTATATCATTGGCCAGACTCTGCTATGTGTTTAATAATATTCTGTACTCTACTTATCACTTAGGACAGGCTTTGGCTTTTCTATGACAATATTTTTGTGTACAAAATGAGAATGGTACCGTCCTTGTACAGCTGGTGAGATTATTGAGAGAATCTAAAAGGATGTTGGGAGAGGAAGGAAAGGTATAATGTCATAGGACAGATACTTCACCTTCAGTTTAGCACCAACAGCTTTACTAGGCAATGTTACTTCTATAGTCTGCCCTTCCGGTAGGTAGAGTCCAGTGCTCACCCAGGAGTTGTGGTTTTCTGACAAGAGTCATAAGAAAAGTTGAGGTCATTTCATCTGCAAGATTTTCATCTTCATCCAGAATTCTCCAGAATTCCTTCAAGAGCTATGGATTCTCCTAGGGACTCCTTCACTCACTCAGGATGCCCACACCTACTCAGAATTCCTAAAGTATGTCTTCTTCCACATTCCTGGGGGCCAGGATTCAGGAACTCACACCTGTCTTCCTAGCCACTCAGGAAACTAAGATCTGAGGATCACAGTTGGAAGCCAGTCCCTTGGGGGGAAAAAAGTCCATGAGACTCTCATCTTCAGTGAACCAGCAGAGGGTCAGAAGTAGAAGTGTGGCTCAAGTGGTAGAGCCTTGAGTGAAAAAGCTCAGGGAGGACTCTCTTGCCCTGAGTTCAAGCTCCAATACCAGCATATACGCTTTAAAAACAAAAGTTGATGGAAAAAGAAAGGAGTTGGGATAATGCTGAAGTTGGCTACGCTACCATTTCTCTCCCCCCTCCCCACTTCTCTCCACAGCCCGGGGTCCTCTCTCCATTCCCTACCTGTGTGGATCTCAATTGTGATGGGAGATGCTGTGGCAGGTAAAAAGGCAGGATGATCCAGCAACATAGAACTGGCAATTCCTGACTTGACCAGTTCTCCCGCCAGGGATATGAGTACAGCTTGGGAGCTGCCCTTGGTGATGGGGTTTTCTTTGCTCACAGGTGGTAAACCATCCCACTTGATCATCTGCAGAATATGAGTCTTCATGGACTGGTAGATGGGTGCATCCTGGTTCAGGATTTGGAACAAGTAAGAGCAGTCCTTGATGACCTTCTCCCGCCAACTCTCTTCCATGGTGCCCTTCTCACTGTACAGCATGGTGGCCAGCTGGGCGAGAGCGGTACGGATGTGGTAGTTTGTCTTGTCCGGGTTGGGGACTGGGAAGCGGTCTCGTCTGCCTGTCTGATCTGTGATGCCAAGGCCAAAGGTGGTAAGAATCCTGTTCTCAGGGAGCTGCAGCATGCATTTCAAGTCTGGGTGATGGAGGCTCCACAGCCATGCATGTCTTCCAATTAACAACCCTCCACCTTCAGCAACAAATTCCTTCACCTTCTGCGGATCCATTTGGGCGAGTGAGAAACAACCACAGAAGACGCTCAAGTCACTGCTCAGAACTTCTGTGCTGGTCCATGCCAAGTTATTTTTTGATAACATAGGGCCCAGAGCTCTCATTTTGGAGTCTAAGCCAATTTTACCATTCCTCTTCCCTGCCAGCCAGTGGAAAGCATTGAGCACAAATGGGTGCATCTTGTGGCTGAGGATCAGGTTTTCGTGGCCTCCGACCACTACGCGACCACGGCCATAGTGGGAAGCTGCCAGAAAGCAGTCGGAGTGGCTGTCTGTGCCGAGGGGAAAGGCCAGCTCTCCGTGCACCAGCAGCAGTGAGGGAATGCCCCCTGCCCGGATGTCTAGCTCAGAAATCCCCTTCAGGAGCTGCCTCTGGTCCTCTTTGAGCTCTTCATCACACCTAGAAAAAGACATTCTCACATGAGAGCCTGTGGAGGCCAGAAATCCAAGAGATGAAGAGTATCCAGGACCCAAGCTCATTTGGTACAAAACTTTCAAGAAGGAAAAACCCAACCGAGCCATTTTAATATCTGAACTTGCCACATAGAGAAAAAGGTGTGGCCCTTTTCTTCCCAGTTGAGTCAGGTTTTAGAAAAGAAATATCACCACTTTTTTTTTTTTTTTGCTTTTGCTTTTTTTAAAATTTGTCGGTCATGGGGCTTCAATGCTGGGCCTGGGCCCTGTCCCTGAGCTCTTCAGCTCAAGGCTATGGCCCTACCCCTTGAGCCACAGCTCCACTTCCAGTTTTCTGGTAGTTAATTGGAGACAAGGGTCTCATGGATTTTCATACCCAGGCTGGCTTTGAACCATGATCCTCAGATCTCAGTTTCCTCGATTGTAGGCATGAGCCACCGGTCCTGCATCACATTTTTTAAACTGCTTTACATTTCAATGCTTTATTGAATTGTACACTGTATATTTTCCTTCTCTTCAAATCGGGGTTAAAAGATAGTATTTAACATTCATGGGGTGAGATTTTTGTTTCTAGATCCCCATGTACATATAAATTCTCCCAGTGAAATAGCCTAGGATCAACTGCTCTTTCAGTCAACATTTTGTTGATGATTCTGATATACCTGCTGTGTATTGGAATCATTAGACAAACAAGATAAGTCAAGTTGGGAAAACAGCCTGTCATTTCTTTTTTTCCATATATTTTTTATTGTGATTAATAGAAGGTTACATTCTATTCACCAGATAGAAGGTGCATAACTTCACAAACATTGATACCCTTTCTCATGACATGGTCCCCATCTCCCTCCCACCTTCCCTCCACTCATCTTGATTTCCCCCCTTCCTTATCCAATTTCAAATAACCAATTAAGCACATATAAAATATATCAGATAACAAGGTGAAATATTGTAACAATATGAGATAACCAAGGGATGGCAAAAGAGATGAGCGATAACATAGTACATTAAGGACAACAATCACTCATTATATGGCTTTTGTTTCCTTATCCTGGAAGTCCTTACATTTAGTGTCATACTATTTGGCCTTATGTTTCTAGATTTTGTTCTATTGTAAATCTCTGCTAGGAGAGCCCAAGGTTTCTACTGGTTATGACAAATGAGGGAGACTATTGGGCCTATGTTCCTTTGAGTCTGGCTTACTTCACTTAATATGATTTTTTCTAAGTCTTTCCATTTCTTTACAAACGGGACAATGTCGTTCTTTCTGACAGCAGCGTAGAATTCCATTGTGCATAAATACCACATCTTGTTGATCCACTCATCCACTGAAGGACATCTGGGTTGGTTCCATATCTTTGCTATGGTAAATAATACAGCCTGTCATTTCTAAAGAGAATGATCTTTTCCTTAACTTGGAAGACATGTGGTATATGCACAGGTGCACACATACATGTGACACAAAAAGACAATGAAATTCTCAAATGATCTCTATCAGAGCTATATAGACTTTTATCTTTCCTTCCTTCCTTCCTTCCTTCCTTCCTTCCTTCCTTCCTTCCTTCCTTCCTTCCTTCCTTCCTTCCTTTCTTCCTTCTGTGTTGGAGGTGGAAGCAGGGCCTTATACCTGTTAGGTGAATGCTCTACCATGGCCTACATCTCCAGACCAATCAAATCTGAGCAGGCTGGCCTGTGTCTAGCATAGGAAGTATCAGTAGGAGGAGGATCACAGTTTAGATCAGTAGAATGTGAATGCAAGGCTCTAGTCAAAAAGTAACTAAATCTAAAAGGGCTAAGGGTATGGTTCAAGTGATTGACTGCCAGGCTGGAAAACATAAAGCCCTGCATTCAAAGTCCAGAACCACACACCAAAAGAACAAATGGTGTAGTCAAAGAAGTAACATCTATAATATACAAAAACACACTTAGTCATCAATAAGAAAAAGACAAAGACTAAGAAATTAAGTACAAAAATAGACCATCCAAATGAAACTGTTATTTAAAAAAAGGAAATATAAATTGCTATTTAGTAATCATCTTACATTTGTAATCAGAGATACATAAGTTAATGTAACACTTCCACATTCCTGACAGTAATGTTAAACAAAAGTTAACAATACCTATTATTAGCAATATTCTGGGGCTATAATTTAAGAGTGAAGTTATTAATTGCCTCTTATCATGGCAAATTTTCAGAATCCCTTGATGTTTCAGAGACAGATATTTTTGATAGCATTTCAATTTCTTAGACCAAATGCATCCCTATCTCTGTTGCATTTATATGCAATGACATATGAGTCACGTTGAAGCTTTAATTAATAGCAGGTATTATTTCAGATCCAAATTCCTAAAGTTAAATAAATTATGCCATAGACACTATTTAGAAAGTTATTCATCTGTGAGAAAGAATGTTATATATTTCTCTCTATATGTACATATATATACATATATGAATTGGTCAGAAGAGAGAGAACATTGATTTGTCTGGTTCTTAGGATTCAAAGCAAACAAAGGACAGATCTAACATATCTGACCCCATCTTATGATCATGACTGCCCAATTTTCCCCTAGTCTTTACAGAGACTCAAGCTCCTCTACAAAAGCTGTGCTACAAGGCTTCTTCCAGTCCTAGCACCCTATTACAGACCTGCTTTGGTTCAGATATAGCACTATTCCAATGATTCCCACTTTGTTTCTAGAGAGAAAAATTACTGCTATGCAACCATCTGGCTTATATTGCATTTCTTTGCTATCCTTCAAATACCTTGAGGCTCAAGTTATTTTTCATGTCTTCATTCATCTACTATGTCAAGAACTACATGAGCTATTAGGGATACGACGTAGGCAAAACAGACACGTGCCTTATTTCAGTGACCGCTGTACACCTCTTAACCACCTACCAACCACTTCTTAATGATTCGTACTCGGGAGGCTCAACTGTAAGCAAAACAGAAAAACTGCCTTTCCTCAAAGTATTTAGCATTCAGTCCACAGCAGAGAACAGAGGGGAATTGTGGCAAAGGCTGCAGTTACATGACTAATCTGTAAGGATTCAACAGTGACCAGTTTCCCCTCTTTGGACTGAAAGCTCCTTCCTGAAGGAATGGGATGGGTGGCTTAGCAGCAAGCAACGAGGCCCTCCCTGAGTTCAAACCTCCCAGGACTGCTGATATTTCACAGGGATCTGATTCCCCCCCTCCCCAAGAGAGGCCTCGCTCACCTGATGTCCAGTGGAATTAAAGGCATCTTCTGAGAGACTTTGAAACTGTCCACATTCCCTTGAATGTCGGTGAAGTATACTCCAGCCACACTCGTCACCTGGTTCCCAGGGAACTTGGATAGCACCTTGTCATGGCCAAACCTATTGGCCCAAGTGCAGGCTTGGCCTGCGATGAGCACGCCCCCTCCACGCTTCATAAATTGGAGCAAGCTCTCCATCAAGTTCTCATGGTAGGCGTTGGTGCAGTAAACCCCCACACCGTCACCAGGTTCTGCCTTAAGCTGTGTATTAAGTCCATGTTTTTTCAGAAAGCCTGCTACTATTAGCAGGGATGGGTGGAGAATGACTGGAGACCCAATAAAGGGGGAGAGCCAGCTCACTGCATTGACCAGAAATCGAGTGAAACTAGGCTGAAACAAATAATGCTCATGAGCCACCACCAGGAGGCGGCCTCTGCGGTAGGAGGATGCAGCGATAAGCACCTGGCCCTTCTCATTCACCATCACTGGAAAGGCCTCCTTGCTGACCAGAAGGAGTTCAGAGGGGATGTGGAGTTTACTGAGATCCCAACGCACCACTCCCTCCACGAGATCTGCAAAATTATCCTTAGCTTTTGCTCCCACGGCTTCTCCCATGATTTCTCAGCTGCTGCAGAGAAACAAACATTGAGTGTGATGAGCCAATGGGCAAAAACTCAGTGGATGAAAGCAAGACGACTTTCTCTTCCACAGCCTACTGCCCGTAAGGCTGGTGGCCAGCTATAATTAGAGTCCTCACCTGTTTATTGGTTTCCTAAGCTCTAGGATGGTTTCTAAGGATCTTCATCATCCTAACTTCTATTCATTATTCAGCCCTTACTCTGAATCCTCCTGGCCCCTCTCCCCACCCTAAGGCTGGCTGCTCTCCCGTCTGCTAGGCCTCTGCTCCCTGTTGGAGGTTACAATAGTCCTTTTTGAACAACTCTAGGTGATCCCCATTGTTTATCCCTTGCTGAGGGGATTTACGGAGATAAATCTTTATTGGACAGTATATGGTGTCACGGTTATTAGCGCAAACAGGAAATTGAGAGCATCTCTGTGTTCTCACAAGTTACTCTGAGATCCAAATCCTTAGACTTGCTTTTCCTAACTGAAATTCCTAACTAATATTCTCAAGGATGAGAATATTATCCTTGAGAAGTTTCCCTATGAAAACTGATGGAATTATTAACACAGCCAAGCATTTTGTTCAAACTTGAAACTATGGAAAGAAAATTCCTTTATGCTTATCATTCTTCCCTAGTTCCCAGATGACACGAAGCAGTATTTCTCTCTTCTTCCCTCCTCCTTGAAGACTCAGTCGTCAAACTTTGTCAAGTATTGGATGGGTGCCATTCCTGTGAGTAGTAGGCCTAGTTCAAGATCTCAGGACTCCATTCTGCAGCTAAACCGATCCAGAAACTTTAATTCTCACAATAATTCCCTTCACTAAAGCCCCCCAAGCTTCACCATGGTTAAGCAACAAACACTCCATCAGCCTGGCAGTTAAACTCTGTGGGCCCTGTCTTGGCAATTTTCCAGCCTTTTATTCCACTGCTTTGCTCTAGAAAGACCCAGTGCTACTTGGAAAATGTGGATATGATCTGTGGTTTCTATCACTGTCAAGTCGCTCTGCAAACTTCATCATTTTCTTCGCTTCCTTTGCCCTTTGCCCACACTCATGCAAAATTTTAAATGAGTAGAAGTCATCTCTCTAGTTCTGGGAACATCATCTTTACATGATACAGGACACAGAATCTTTGAACTCATTGGACTCTTTAGACTCAGAATGGAATCTTTGAATCCATGCTGAAGTCCATTTGGGAGCAGATGGAGCAGATGTACAATTGAGTGGCACACGCTGCTTGCTTCTCAGTTCTACTAATAGCACCTAATTGTTGGGCTGGTAAAGAGAGGGAAGAGAACCTTGTTCATGTGGAAAAATGTGGAGGCTAAGCAAGGTATTTCGATTGACTACAGCAAAGCTACACTAGGTGATTAGCTTGCAAACAGTTAAAAGATTGGTTATCTGCTTGAAAGTTGAAGGAAGTTAGCTCACATCCTGTTCACTCAGTACCTTTTACCCATGAGCAAAGAGTTGGTCAGAGGCATAGACAAAGACACTTTACTTTGGACAAAGCAATAGATTGTTTTGCTTGACAAATTGTAGAGAGAGAACTGATCAGCCTCAGTGAGGGGGGGAATCATTTCAGAGACAACAATCAGGTATTTAGAAAAAGTTATGGCTTTGCTTGAGAAGCACAGTGTGTTCAAAGCATGAATGGAGGAAGATGGTGCTGGGAAACCAGAAGAAATCAGCTAAATCAGCCACTCTGTCTTCATCAGGAAGTTAGGAGGAGTTGTCATCCATTTCCCTCTCCACTGAGAATGCACAATGGATTGAGGACACTAATCTACCATAGCAGGTGGCCATGCATAGGGCAGGTGTTGTGCTCCCCAGCCTGAGTGTCTGGGACTGAGAGAAGAGGCCAAGTGTGCTCAGGATGGAGTAGAATGGGTAGATTCATGTCTCGGATATAGCACATGTTCCTCTTCACTAGTGAATCATAATGTGGCTACTTTAAATGGAAGGAGGAGGCTTAGTTGCAAAGCCAAATAATGACATTGTTTGCACCCAGCCCCTCTCCCAGGCATTTCCCAAGATTCAGTGGAATCAGTGCAACCCAGGGGTCACTGAGATGGCAGAGGGGCTCTGTGGTTCCCTTGATGTGGGGTGGAGTCTGGCCTCTCCAGAGATGCCCAGGGAGGAACCTGGAGACTGTGTGTTCAGGAAATGACATCGGAAAGCCTTGGCATTGCATTTAAAGAAATTGTTTTATGGCTTTCCATCTTCTGTGAAGAACCATTAGATTTCAAGAGACTATGGAGATTTTTTTGTTTTTGATGCCTGTCCTGGGGCTTGAACTGAGGGCCTGGGCACTGGCCTAAGCTTTTGT
The DNA here is from genome assembly GCF_031878675.1 of Megascapheus bottae. Taxonomy (NCBI): domain Eukaryota; kingdom Metazoa; phylum Chordata; class Mammalia; order Rodentia; family Geomyidae; genus Megascapheus; species Megascapheus bottae. The sequence goes on from NC_143513.1 coordinate 78,034,342, forward strand.
GTTTAAGACTGGCACTCTATCACCTGAGCCAGAAGCTTCACTTCTGGCTTTTGAATACTTAAATGGAGATAAAAGTCTCATGGACTTTCCAGCCCACGCTGGCTTTGAACTGTGATCCTCAGACCCTGGCTTCCTGAATAGCTGGGATTATAGGCCTGAGCCACAAGCACCTGTCACTTTGTTTTTGATGCTCTTCTTGGCTGCTTCTACCTTTTACCTATTGGGTTCTAAAGTGTCCATGACATATACACAGATCGTTTTTTCAGTCTTCTGGGCTGTAGTTTTCTCTTATAATGAAACAAGGGGATAATCTCTAAATCCCCCTGAGCCCCGAGACTTTGATTGACCATGACAGCCAGAAAAGACTGTAACAAGAGCTATGAAGGGTAGCTACAATGAGAACAAAAGAAAAAGGATCAGAGGACCAAGAATATTAGAACAAGAAAAGAGAGACAGTGAGGAAACTCCCACCTTGTCCCCCCTTCCTGCACTTCGGGCGCCTTGCAGATTTAATTGGCCCATGGCTTGTGGATGGTTTGTCTTGCCCCATCCCACACTCATGTTTGAATTGCTCCCTAATGTAGCCATTTAGAGGAGGCGGTGGAGCCTTACAGAGAGATTGGCTGTGAGATCCATGCCTTTCTCCAGGAACCGGGTTCATTCTTTCAGGAGTGAGGAGTTCTTTTGCTCTCCAAACTGTGGTAGTTGCTACAGGCAGATGTTTTTGGAAAGCGATGCCTCCCCTAACCCTCTGTCCCCTTCAGTTTTTCCAATATGAATTAAAACCATACGAGGTCATTCATTGCCAATGAAACTGCTCTGTCTTGAACTTCTCAGCACCTAGATCTGTGAGCTAAGGTCAACTTTTTCATGAAGCACATGTCTTCAGGTGTTTTTTTCACAACAACAGGAAGCTGACAAAGGCACAGTAGGACTAGAAAATCAAGAGACCCAGCACTCAATTCCCATTCACAAGGAAGGAATATGGATGACAGCAACATCCTTCCATAACTGCACAGTAGGAAAATTCACCTTCTGCAAACAACCAGAGACACTCACCTGGTTGCCTTCAGACTGGAGTTTAGATCTCCTGGGAGAGATGAGAGTCTGCAGAATTCAAAAGTGCGTGGTCAGGACAGTTTCTATATAAAGAGTGCTGTGGTTACTTTTCAGTGTATCCTTCTTCCTGCTTCCTTTTGGAACGGTGGCATCTGGCTGGGACACTTCCCTGAACATGACCGGGGTTCATTCAAGTTATGCGTTCCTGGGGCCAATTCACTTGGGGTCTGGGTTAAGTGACTTAGGCTCTAGGATTTTCTTTTCCAGCAGTGTCAAGTGGTTGCTGGTAGACAAATCTGTGTCTTGTATTTTCCTCTGGTGAGTGACTGAGTCTTGACAAAGGTCTGGTTGCAATTAGCCACCGAATATTGATGACTATGATAAGAAATGGAGGCTGGTTGAGGCAAATCCTTTGACAAAATGCAGAGATCTTCAATGCCTCTCTCCTGGGATATGGGGAAGAAAATGCTAGTAGACAGTTTCCATAGGCTTTTCATTTGTGTCTTGGTCCTGGGTTAGGAAATTGGAATAGTACTGCAGGCCAACCTGGGCAGTGTGAGTCATAGGATTTGTCCTTTGAATGAGAGGTACAGACCCAACCAGTTGTTCTGGTGACCTCTCATGAGACCACCAGGTGCTTCTCTACAGAACTGGGAAGATTCCTGACTGTGAATAGAGATTCACCAAGACCTAATTACTGGAATCTACCATTGGCAAGCCATGCATAGTGGGTGATGAATTGTCTGAATGCATTAGTTCCATTTAGTTATCTGTTATGCACAAGGGTGGTGGAAACACCTGTTTCATTTGAGTTTGAGCTAGCTTGCATTCAGTTCACCATTGCATGTAAAAGAATTTTCTGTTGTTCTTTTCACCAAAACCTTGCTACAATAGCTGGAATCAAATAAGAAAATTTGCTCTGCCTGACAAAAGAGGGGAGTAAAGAGGTAGCCTTGAGAATAATATTAGAGAAGAGAAAGAGCTGAAAATGAATTGAGGAAAGCATCATCACAAGTAGTCTGAAAATAACAATACACGTTTTCCCCAGAGCAGAAAACATGGAAATCCTGAAGTTGAAAGTGGATATTAATTGAAGAAAAACATGTGTACACATAAAACTAAATGCAAAATTAGTTCTTGGGGAAAAAACCAAATCTGGTAGGCATGGTGGTGCCTGCTTATAACCCTGCTGCTAGGAAAGTGGATTGGGAGGGTCACAATTCACAGAGAGACTAATGAAAAGTAATGGGACCTGGCTCCAACACACGTGTTGGGCATGGTGGAATACACTTCAACTCCAGCTACTCAAAAAGTAAAGTGAGGAAGATTGCTTTTGCAGGGTTGCCAAGCCAAATGTAGCACGAGACTGTATTTGAAAATCCAACCAAAAAGTTAGCAAAAGGAATGAGGGATGATGGATCTAATGGTACCCAGAAAGCATGGAGCCCTGAGTTCAAACAAAGAGTAAAACTAAGTCTAACTTTGCTGAAACTGATCAAGGAGAGAGGCAGAAATAAGAAGTAAAATAGACTTAAAGAGAGACTTCTCTGAAGAGGAAAAATAGAATGGCCTATAGACACATGAAGAAATGCTCAACAACTCTGGCCATAAAAGAAATGCAAATCAAAACAACTTTGATACTCTGCCTCACTCCAGTTAGAATGGACATGATCAAGAAATCTAGTAACAGATGCTGGCAGGGATGTGGCCAGGAGGGATCACTACTATACTGTTGATGGGAGTGTAAACTCATTCAACCACTCTGGAAAGCAGTGTGTTGATTCCCCAAAAGACTAAACATAGAGCTCCCCTATGACCTAGCAATCCCACTGCTTGGCATTTACCCAAATGTCAAGAAACAAGGACATACTAACACAATGATGTTCATTGCAGCATTATTTATCATAGCTAAGATATGGAACCAACCCTGATGCCCCTCAGTAGATGATTGGATCAAGAAGATGTGGTATTTATACACAATGGAATTCTATGCTGCCATCTGAAAGAATGACATTGCCCCATTTGTAAGGAAATGGAAAGACTTAGAAAAAGTCATATTAAATGAAGTAAGCCAGACTCAAAGGAATATAGGCTCAAAGGTTTCCCTCATTTATAATAATTATTACACATCTAGAATTCTCCTAGCAGAGAATTACAATAGCTCAAAACCTAGGTACATAAGGCCACATAAGATGAGACTAAATGAAAGGAATTCTAGGTTATGGAAACAAGCTCTATCTTGTGTGGTTGTTATTCTTAATGTGCTATGCTATTTCTCTTATTTTTTTGCCCTTATGGTTAATCTCATATTGTTACTGTATCTGACTTTGTTACCTAGTATAGTGTATATATGTTTGTTTGTTTATTTGAAATCGGAGAGGGAAGGGGGAAAACAAGATGGTTGGGAGGGGGTGGGGGAAGGGAAATGGGGACAAAAACATGAGAAGGGGTATCAATATGTGAGAAGTAGTGCACCTACTATCTGATAGATGTAACTGTAACCCCTCTATACATTATCCCAGCAATAAAAAGAAAGAAGTAAAATACAGGAAAAGTATCATCCTGTAACTATCAAGGAAATAATATCAGCAAATAAAGATAAAGTTTACTATAAAGACAATTCCAGACACAATGTCTGGTGAGCTTTTTCAAAATTTCAAGGAACAAATATCTTTAATCTTATGAACCCTTTCCAAAGAAAGCAAAAGAAGGAACATCCAGTAACGTATTTTGTGAAGGAGGATATAGATTTGGTATCAAACAAATCAAGAACACTAAAAAGGAAGATTATAAACTAATCAAACCTGTACATACAGAAACAAGAATCTTAATCACATCATACTTATAAACAATTTATATGCATCATAATGTACATGACTAAAGAGGTTAATATCAAAACTCAATATTGATTTAGTATTAAAAATCAATGTATAAATCTACTTATGTTAACAGATGAAAAGAGACACAAAAATTTGAACAAATATTCTTTTATTAAACTCAAAGATGATTCAATAAAAATCTTAATAGAAAATGAAAGCAAACATGCTAATCTGATCTCTGGTACATATAAAAATATGTGCTAAACATTTGGTTGGTAAAATATTTCCCTTTCAGATCATGAGAAGATAAAGATGTCTAATTTTATTATTTTTAAAATTATTTCTTTTAATTGACATATAATAAAATTGTATGTGTTTATGGGGTCCATAGTGACAATTCAATACATACATAATAACCAATGATGAAAGTGGAGTAAACGATGCGTCTGTCATCTTAGCCATATAGACACATATAATCTCTTTGTGTCGGGTGCATCCCACATCCTTTCCACTGTTTTGAAATGTGCAGGTAATCATTGCCTATATTGTATTGTGATATAGAACATGAGAAGTTCCCTCCCATCCAACTACACCCTGTCCCAGTGCCTAACCGTTCTCCCTCCCCTTCCTCTATACCTATCCACCCTTTGGAAATCACTATAATTCTATGAGTTCAATACATTTCATTTTTGGTGCAGTCCTAGTGATCTTTTCTTTCTTTACTCTTTTTTTTTTGGGAGGGGGTCAGTTGTAGGTCTTGAACTCTTGAGGCTGGGTGCTGTCCCTGAGCTCTTCAGCTGAAGGGTAGTGCTCTACCATTTTGAGACACAGTGCTACTTCTGGTTTTCTGGTGGTTAACTGGAGATAAGATTCTCATGGACCTTTGCGTCCAGACTGGCTTTGAAACATGGATCCTCAGATCTCACCCTCCTGAGTAGCTAGGATGACATGTGTAAACCCTAGGTGTCCAGCTCCAGCTTTACTCTTCTCACTCAGAGAATTTCTTTTAAGCATCATATGATTGTGTTTTATATTTTTCAAAATCTATTTGGACAGTTTAAATCATTTTGTCTTTTTAAATGCCCATACTAGAGTTTAAATCCCAAGCCTCAGACTTCTGATAGACTTTTTTGCTCAAGGCTAGTGTTTTACCAGTAGTCATACATGATTTATTATAAAGATGTTACAGAAGTATTGCATTGTCACAGAAATAGAGAAAAAATCTGTATAGAATAATAGACAGCCTTCAAAAAGACCAACATATATACAGAATGATTGTAGAAACAAGAAAAAAGAACTTTAAAATGGCCTTTGCTATAATTAGAATACATTTCATCAAAAATTGAAATTGTACTTCAGGTTCTCATAAACACAGGACTCACGGAAAACTCTAAGCTTACAGGGAAAGTTCTGAAACTTTTGGGAGATAACACTGATATAAAGCTTAATCAAATTTGGAGACAATGTTTTTGTCACTCAATCTGCAAACAGCACTGACCATAAAAAAAGAGAATTGATAACTGACAACACTGAAAGAAATTATACTTGGGGAGGGGGGTTGCTAGTCTTGAAACTTGAACTCAGGGCCTGGGCACTGTCCTTGAGCTTTCTTAAGGCTAGCACCTTACCACTTGAGCCACAGCACCACTTCTGGTGTTTTCTATGTGGTACCAAGGAATTGAATCCAGGGTTTCATGCATGCTAGGCAAGCACTCTGCCACTAGGCCACACTCCCGGCCCCAAGAAATTGCATTTCTTAAAAGACATTCTAAGGAAAATGATATGGCAGCACACAGGGCTGGAGAAGACATCTATAATACACAGAAATACTTGAAGCCTCCATCTCTCATCAATCCAAAATATCCATGGCATACAAGAAAAACAATAGTGAAATGCGCAAGATTTGAATGGGTACTTGAAAAAGCATAGCGACAAATGCATTACTAATATATGGGAGCTGATGGACCTAGTTAGCAGGAAAAAACTCAAACCACCATGATAAAGTACTCACAACTCTGACCTAATGAAAACGTAATAATACTGTGATCATGAGTGCTTAAAGCCATGCAAACTCACAAATTCCAAGTGATTTGCCTTGATCTTCAACTTACTTCATCAAAATTGAAGTTTTTCACGTTCTACGATGTAGCAATCCTATTTTGAAGGTATTTGAGGGAAACTCTTGCTCACCCACACCAAAAACCATACAAAACTTGCTCATAGTAGCGAACTATTCCCAAATATAAAAATGTAAATATGTATCAACATAGATGAACTGAGTGAATCATTGTTCTATTAGGCAGAAATGAAAGTCAACTCCATTTCTATGTGGCACCCCCAAAGAAATTCACAAACAATATCTGTCACCAGAAGGAAGTCATAAAAGATGACATTGAAATAGAACCTTATCATATTTTTATAAAACTTAAAATCAACTCACTATAAACTGTGGTTCAAGGTTGTGTACACAAGCAGTAAACCTGAAAGGAAAACAAAGGAGAAACGTAGAGGCCTGGATGGCGTTCTACTTGGTGGTGGAAGCGGGGTTTATGGTGATGGGGGACTTGAGAAACACTGATTTATTGACAACAGTCTCTTAATATGATGCTGCCCTGGCGATCCGCTTTATAATTACTACTCTAATTGTACAGTGCCCTCGTTAGAGCTTGGTGAGGATGATTTATTTTAGGAGGATCACAGCCCATGCCTGGCCTGAAAGTGAGACACCATGTTAAAATCAGTCAGTACAAAACTGGAGGTAAGATTCAGTGGGGCAAGCTTGCCTCGCAAGCACTTGAGTTTCAAACCCCACTACTTGCAAAGAAGAAAAATATAACAAATGGGGGGAGGAGGGGAATGGTACTAGGTTGCATTTTATGACCCTAAACAATCCAACTTCAGCTTTTAGATCATGTTATGATCTGTTTAGGAGCCATAACAACATACATAAAAATGTGCTGTGTTTCAACTTTGTTTTTTTTTTGCTTGACTTAAAATATTTTTCAACTTTTTAAAAGTCCATTTTAAAACAAACCATGCTACTTTCTGAATGTATCTTAAGGCTTTTCCTTCAGTTTCCCAGTCTCATCCCAGATGAAGACATTCCTCACCTTTTCTACTAGTTTTTTTATTAGAGGGGGTGAGAACGCAGTCATAAAATTCAATGCAAATCCTACAACATTAAGAAGACTGCCGAGCGGGGGGGATTGTAAGGAAGAGATAGGGAGCATGATGAAAGGGGGACACTGATCAAGACCCCTTACATTAAGGGGTCTTGCTCTTTTGAATGGCAAATCCTTCATACAGCTACTTAATGATGACTTCTAGAAAGCTCAGAAAACAAAAATAAATGTGGTTAGAGAAAAAAAAATAGATAACACCACATCTAAACTCCCAGTTCCTACTCCAGGATTTCATTATGTGTCAGGGGGTTCCTCTGTGCTTTCAGTTAAACATTTCCTGGACAGTTGAAAGTAGATACTAGTGAAATCAAAGGAAATTATCATATTGTAGACAAGGCTGAGATGATGGCGTCATAAAGGGATTTTTCTTCACATTAGTTGTCCTCATGAGACTTTCTCATGGAACGATTGTCAAAACAAGAAATGACATGGCTAGGAAGAGCGCTTCAAGGCCCTGAGGGTGGCAAGCTGGATCACAGGGGGATTGTTTTCCTTCCCCTGTCCCCTTGCTCTGTGCCTTCTACTCCTTCGTATCCAGGTACATGACCATGGGATGTTCCAACCAACAGGGCAGGCTGGCCAGGCTATCGGCCACTTCCTTCTGCACAGGCCAACCCCAGGCCTGAAAGAAGGGGACCAGATTCTTCTGCACTTTTTCAGAGAACTTCTTCACCCAGAGATTCATCTTGCTCCTGTTGTCATCAGGGAGGCCAGAAAGAGTCTGATAGTCGGCAAAAAGCTGGGTAAATGGTTCCCAGCCAAAGGTTTCCTGCAGCTGCAAAGAGAAAGAAGGGAAAGAAATAGTCAGGTGGAACAAGGCATATTCTGCAGTATACTGCGTTTGCTGTAATGGCTGCCCCTTTGTCCATCGGCTCCATTCCTCTTCTGGGGCCCATCTTTCTACTGTACTCTCCACTCTCCCCTCCCCTCCCCCCCCCCCACATAACTTCCATGGCTCACTCCAGCTCCCTGTCATCAAACAGCCTAGCAGAGGGGCTCATGGAAAACATGATATGTGGGAAAGGAAAACATTCAATAAATGACAGTTCTAGTCTTATCTGTATCAACACATAATCTCAAATGTTAAGTGTTTTCCTCAGTGTCAGGACAAGCTTGGGCCTGACTGAGACTGGAAACCACCTCATCCTTTTCCTTTTGTTGGTTCGAGACCAGGACTTGAACTCAGTATCTGAGGCTTTTGCCCATTGGCTGGCAATCTACCACCTGAGCCATGCCTCCAACCCTGAAATGACCAAATCCTAATTATTTGGCCTATCAGTGTTGGTGACTTCCAACACTTTGTAGACATGATCATAGCATTTTTTTAAGCCATTTCTGACCTTTGATTACCTTTAAGGTAAGCCTTGCTCAGTACCTTACTGTTCATCTGTTCTTAACAGGTTGGTCTTTCAGTCTCCCTGACCATAACTTATTAATTAATGCATCAATAAATTAAACTTCATCACATATGATTTAGCGACGATATGCCAGAGTTGGTGCTTGATAAAAAGGATGAAGAGCTTCTGCTTCTCCAGAGGACACAGGTCAATGGGAGTGACGGGTATGAAGATAGGCAGGAATCCACTCACCGAGGGAGTGAGTGGGTGGGCAGGCTGGAGTAAGGTTTTAACTGACACTTTAGTGACAATCTACCATTAAAGTTTGATGATCTCTAGGGCCACAGACTGGCTGAATAAATAAAGAATATAGAAACTGTGTGGAAACATCTGGGTTTGGTCTTCATTCATATGAAAGGAAGGAAGAAGGGAGGAGGAGAGAAGAAAAGATGAAGAGTGAGACCCGGAGAAGGAAGAGGAACAGGAGGAAGGAAGAAAGGAAGGAAGGAAACGAGAGGATCTTCAATCAAAAAAAGATCATTAAAGACAGGATGCAAAAGGGCAGGGCTTGCCATTAGCTTCCAAGCTTTAGTTCTAAGTTTTTCATTACACGAAGGGCATTTGCATGAAGCTGTGGAGGGCAGGCCACCACCCCTACCAATAGAACTGTGGTTATACACAAGAGGGCTCAGATCCTGCTCACGAGGGCTGAAACAGAAAGCAGAACCGGGAATGGAGAGAAGTAGGTGTTTATTTCATCGGAAATAGGCTCAAATCATGACTTCTGTGTTGCCCTATTGGGTTTAGGAGTTGTTTCTTTAAAATGTACATTGATTCAGATGGGTGAGAGAAGTCTGGGACCCTTACAAATCTCCTATAATGTTCTCCTGCGGTCAAATCTTTGTTCTCATATCAAGATGCTAACACTCATGGGACCCATAGACCCATAAAGCTAAGTGGAAGAAAACACAAGAGACAATGACTGCTGTGGAAGCTTATTAGGAGATCAAGGACCAAACCAGCAGGAACCGTGGACGGTGACTGAGGAACTGTGACTCAGTCTCAGCATGTCTCACTCAGGGCTTACGTAAACTCCTCACCGATGTGCTAGACAAGAGACACTAATACATTTTTCATTTCTCTTGCTCTGCCGCCTCACTGTGAGTGAGCAGGACGGGGGTGATTCTCATGGTGCAGACCCAAGGGCACGCACCACACAGCCCTGTGTCGCACACTGAGGGGATGTGGGGTCCCAGGCTGGGTGAAACCCTACAGGAGATGGAGAATGAAAGATGTGGAATGCCCACGAAGGCACCCCCGATTTCTGCTCAGTACCTGCAGGTACGTTTCCAAAGCCGTCCAGACATTCCAGTTACACAAGGGGGCGCCTTTGCTCAGATGTGCCTTGATCCTCTCTTTCCTCTCGGAGGGTCTCAGAGCGCAGTGGGCCAAGGCCCGGGGGATACCCAGGACGGTCTCATGCACGTACACTGACCACAGGTTGCAGGTGGCCTCGGTGGTGTGCGGGGGGAACTCCCACTCAGGACACTGTTGGTTGTGGCCCAGCTCGTGGATCGCTCCCCACAGACCTCTGCTTTTCATGCTCGGCTCGTGGAGGAGCTCCTGCACGGACTCCAGATGGCACATGACGGGATACCCCGAGTGCATCCAGCCTGGGGGTAGAGAAGGCAGAGCTGCCACATGGAGGCAAGCGCCACGCCAACCTCCCCCCTCCACTTCTTGCCACCCTGGAGCGTTTCCCCACCACCCCCAGATGTCTCCACCCATCGCACAACGCCTCTGTTGGTTGAAAAGTAGATGGCTGTACTGTAGCACCTCCTTCTTGTCCCACCCGCTCCTCCAATCTCTACTCCTGAGACTACAGGAATGCACCCCACGTAGTGAGCCTTGCTGGAATCCGGGGCTTCCTTTGTGGGTCACCTGTCTACCTGAGGTCTCACAGGCCAGGCCAGGCTCAGATTACTGCCATCTAAATTTGTACTCCATGACAGAAATTGCTTCATCTTTTTTTTTTTAATAGATAAGTTGAAATTCAAAGCAACCTTCCCATGTTGGAAGCAGAGTTCTTGATTTCCTTCCTGTGCTGCTTCACTTTCAACCACTCAGGACCTGGTGCATTATTCTGTTTCCTCATCCATTCTCAATGCAGACTTCAGGGTTAAAAAAAATAGTTCATTTACACACTCTCCTTGAAATAACCTCCACGGATATTAGTGACCGCTCAATACCAGTTTTCTGAGACTGACCTACTGTCCTATGACTCTTGTAGACAGCAATAATTTACCTTGTATCGGTAAACATCTTTTAGCTCTGTCATGGTCCAGGTCTTTGGTGTCTTTGTCCTGCTCAATTACACTTTACTAAAAAGATTATACTTTAATGATCTTGGCTATTAAGTGAAATGCAGGTCGGGTGCAAAGGCTCATGCCTGTAATCCTGGCTACTTTGGGAGGGAGAGACTGGGAGGATTTGGGTTCAAAGTGAGTGAGATGACATCTCAATCAATAAGGCTGGGTAGGGTGGCTCATGCCTGCTACCCCCACCTGCATGGGACACACAAACAGGAGGATCATGGTCCCAAAAGGAAAAGGAAAACAGGAAGGGGTGTGCCTCTAGACCTCTGGCCTGACAACCATGAGAGCCTGTACCACCAAATTTAAAACAGAATGGCCAAGTAGTGGGGGCGCTCCCCAGGATACCCACCGGCTGAGATCTGCACGTCGGCCACAATCCGCTCAGGCCTGTGGAAAGGGAAAGGCTGGGCCGCTAGCCTGGCTATGGATTCCATCATCTGATCCCAGAGCTGGAGCAGAGGCGCCGGGTCCTCCAGGGTCTGCAGGTGGGTTGTTGGCACGGTCAGGATGATGTTATCTGTGGCCAGCTCACCCCAAGGGGCCAGGCTCTCCTGGACACTCTCCCTCCACTCCTCCCGGGAAGTCGCACCTGGAAGAAACACCAGCCTGCCACACACGACCCTGACTTCTCTTGGAGCCGACAAACTACAACTTGAACTCTGCCAGGACGACGCTGAAATCATGAGCTACTTTCCCCTGGGCCACTAGGCTGTGGCAAGGAGAGAAACTTCCAGATCTCCTTTCTGCTCCTCCCTGCCCAGAAGTCTCTACGGACACAGGGTGTTCTGTATCTCTACTCTCATTGCTAACAGTTCTCCTCTTTCTCTCTGCCGGCCCTTCTTCCGCTCTCCCTGGAGCAGCCAGCCCAGTCACCACCGTGTCTGCAGCTCTTCCTCCCCATCCTGTCCACTCACCCAGCTTGTAGTAGGGGGCAGGCACAGCTCTCCTGATGGTGACAGGCACTGGGCCCAGTTGGCAGTGCTTGGGCACGATGATGTACAGGAGACCACCCCAGAGACAGGACACGGACCGCTCGGTCCTGTCCAGGCAGCACTGGTGAGTGACCACGGGGGCCCGAGACAGCTGGCTGGAGTTGGTCAGGTCATCGGTGTGGCAGCCAATCTGTACCTGGATAGATGGGGCCACCATTCATGGAGGGGTGTGTGTGTGTGTGTGTGTACTGTATATGTGTATGTGAGTATGTATGTGTATACATGTGTGGAGGTGTGTATGTGTATATGTGGAGGGGTTTATGTATATATGTGTGTGGGTATCTATGTGTAAGTATATGTGTGTGCATGTGAAGTGTGTGTGTGTGTGTGTGTGTGTGTGTGTGTGTGTGTGTGTGTAGGGAAGAAGGGAATTGGACTGCCCTTTTCTACTAGTGAGCAACACACACACTCCAAGGTCATGTAGACTTAAAAGTATATTGTATTCCTTTCTAGTAATAAAAGGAGCCAGACAGAGGCTAGAGCTCAGGCATGACCTGGTGAGACACTGTGAATAATCATAACACTGAGGCCCACAGTGGTGGGGGGGCACGGCGCGGCATGGCATTGTGTTATCTTTCTACCAGGCAGAATCCTATGCCAAAGCAGCAGAGCGAGAGTGAGTCCTCTGCTGCCAAGGAACCCGGAGATCTCCACTGGCCCTGGTCAACAGAGGCTGGGCCATGTGGCTCAGGGAAAAGCGCCTGTTCCCCTTTCTTCCTCCCCTCCCCCCGTTCTGCTTTATCTGCCACCCTGGGCTCGCCTGGGTAGAAGCAGGTGAGCTCTGGAGAGAATGTGAACACATCAGAGCCCCTAAATTGAAACTCTCCATGAAAAGCATAGTATGAGGAGATGTGGGCAGCTCAGTGAAGAAACCCTATGTGTGTCCAGGTGAGGAGATAAAGCTCAGAGAGCCCGGGGCTGGCAGGAGGAGGGTGGGTGCAGTTAGGAGCCTGTGGGCAGGGAAAGCAGCTTCTTGTGGAACTCAGGCTGAGGATGCAGACCTGGCTGTGGCCCTGGTGGCGGGGCTTGCTTCAGTCACTCACAGAGGCTGTGGGAAATGTCGCAGCTCTACCCACAGATGCTGAGATGGGCAGTGTGGTCCCTCCCTGTGCCCCTGGAAGCCATGAGTGGGTGAGGAAGCAGGAAATGGCTGCCCAAGGGGGTCTGGCCTTACCTTTAGGCCAGCAGATGCAGCAGCTTGTGACAAGGACACCTCCGCACTTTGTCCTTCTGGGAGGTACAGCCCAGTGCTCACCCAGGCTTCGCTGTCACCTGAAAGAGTCCAAGAGAAGGCAGAGTTCTCTGCTCCCACTGGGACTCCACTTCTAGCCTCCCACTTGGGAAGCGTCCCCCTGCTGAGTTCTGCCAGCCACACTCCCTGGACTTATAATTTGGATAGGGTCTCAGGTCTTGGCTGTAGGCTGGCCTTGGATCAGCTTCTACCTTTATCTCCTCCAGGCTGACATTATAAGCATGAAGAACAGGAACTGCCTTACTTTTATGTCCAGTCCAGCCTTGAACCTTCACCCTTTCAATCTCTACCTCCTATCTCCTAGGACTTAAATGGAACTCTAAGCCCCCATCTTCCTGAAAATACCCAAGTAAAGCATAGAGCTGGCCTTTCTGAAGGTCAACACCTCCAAGCCCTTCAGAAATCAAGCCCCAGCCTGGGATTGCAGTGAGCACAGCTCACCCCTACCTGGGTTGTTTCCATCGATCTCCACAGTGATGGGATGGTCTGACGGGGACAGTCTGGAGGAGCAGGTCCAAGGACCAAGGCCCTGGACCAGCTGGGAGCAGTCAGTCCCCGAGTGTGCCAGCTCTGTGGCTAGACAGAGCACCGTGGCCTCACAGGAGCCCTTGGCTACCGGATTTTCCTTGCTCACATTCGGGAGGCCAGCTTGTGTCAGCATCTTCCTGAGCAGCCGATGCAGGGATGTGTAGGCAGGAAGCCCCTCTGCAGGAATCTGAAGGAAGGCCGCCCCGTCTACCCCCAACCTGGCCAGATAGCTCTTTTCCATGGTGTCCTCACCACTGTTCAACACTGTCTGGAACTCAGCCAGCGCCTTGCGAAGGTGGTAGCTCTGCATGTGTGGAGTAGGGGCGGGGAAGCGGCCCGGGCTGAGGGTCCGAGGCAGGATGCTGAGACCGAAGCAGTTGGCGATGACGTTTCCAGGGAAGCTAGCCATCGGGTTGTGGCCTGGGTTCTGGGAAGCCCACCACCAGGCTTGCCCACCCATCAGCAAGCCCCCGCCTTCAGCCACAAACTCTTGGATCTTCTTGGCCTCCCCATCACTGTAAGCCACACAGCAATAGACACACAAGGCTTTGGTTAGCTGGGACTCCAGGGTGCAGTCTAACTCATGCTCCAAAAGCAACGAGTGCAGCTTTTTAAGACTTGTGTTCACCCCAACTTTACCCTTCCGGCCTCTGGCCAGCCAGCGAACAGCATTGAGCAAGAAAGGCCTCATCTTGGGAGCACAGAGCATGCCCTCGTGAGCAGCCAGGACCACGCGGCCACGGCCATAGTGGGCAGCTGCCAGGAAACAGCCTAGGGAGGTATCGAGTCCCACGGGGAAGGCCAGAGCCCCATGCACCAGCAACTGCGAGGGGACACCGCCTGACTTGATGTTCAGCTCAGAGATCCCGGCCAAGAGCTCCTGCTGGTCCTGTGTGAGCTCCGCGCCCCATCTGAGGAGACATGAGAGAGGAAGAGGCAAATGTCAGTATGAAGAGCTCACTTCATGGCTCCTGTCCACCTTTTCATTCCTGATCAATAACATTGGGGCCATAATTAAAAGGTTAAACAAATATCCATGTGGAATAAACTCCCAATTCAATCGTAGACATGAAAAATGTAGTTGTTGATGAAGAAAAACAGGTTTGGTCTGCGGATGTAGAGTTCACAGGGTGCAATTAAGAGGATCACGTTGATATAATTCAACCTGCCTGTTTCCTAATATTAGAATGTTAAACAAACAGGCTGGGACAAATTGGATTCATCCAGTCTCCCTGGTAACCAGAGCACCTTCCTAGCCCAGTTAGAAGGGAAAGAATTCCAAGTCTGTCTGTCTTGAGAGTGAGGGTCCAGGCCCTGTAGCTGCTCACTCATTATTGACAGGTACCCTTCCTAAGATATAAATGAAAGTCTAATGGTTCTGACTTCCCCACAATAAAAGGCTTTCTAAATTAAAAGAGACAGACCCAGCAGGTGCATCATCTATTCCAGCTAATTATTGCCTAGGTATATACAATTATAGTGCCTAGAATCATTATCTTGTAGCGATAAACAAAAAAGCAATGCACTGTGACAAAAGCAGGGCACAGTGAGAGTCACAGCCTGCAACACATAGGAGCAATGCTGTAGGATTTCATTTCCTACGCAGGCTTCATCCTGCCTGAGTAAAATAAACTGCAACATGGTGAATGCACCCATTATAGGAGGGCCTTCACTATATATGGACAGACACAGTCACCGACATCTAGACCCCAAATATCCAACACTGGCTTTAGATCTGTCTTTCACAACTCAGTAAATGTCAATATGGTCTTTAGGCAATTCAAACCCCAAACCTCAACTCCGTTTTCTCCTCTTCTTCCATATCCATCCCAGCAGCCAAGTCTGCCAATAATATTTCAGAGTATACAGTGCAGGTTGCCCCTAGCAGCTCCACTATGGCCACTGCAGTGGAAGCCACAAGCTGTGTGGCCTACTTTAGTGGCTTCCTGTTCAGCTTCTCCATCAATCATGTCACCTGAGTTCTCAGACTCACATACACATAAAGAGATAAATCTTCTGCATAGATTCTCTATCTTCTGTCCTGAAGAGAGTAAGATCTATGGGTCTAGCTGTGATGATCTTTCTTGCATGACTTTGTACCCTTCTGATCCTTGTTCATGCAGCTCCAACCATTTTGCTTTCTTAGATGTTCCTGGAAGGTACCCAGCCAGCTTCTGTTTGTGGTTTTAGCTCTGGCTCCTTGCTTGGCCTCCATTCTTCTTTAATTTTTTTTTTTTGCCAGTCCTGGGCTTGAGCTCAGGGCCTGAGCACTGCCCTTGGACTTTCTCAAGGCTAGAGCTCTACCACTTGAGCCTCAGCACCACTTCTGGCTTTTTTTCTATATGTGGTACCGAGGAATCGAACCCGGGTCTTCATGCATGCTAGGCAAGCACTTTAACCACTAGGCCAAACTCCCGGCCCTCCATTCTTCTTTTAATGGTTGTATATACCATTCATTCTCTCTCTTCTTTCAGGTGTCCTTCCAAACATTTCCTTTCAGAGATGCCTTTCAAGCTGACCATTTGCTTGTTTGCAGGTAAAGCCACTGCCCCCTGTTTGTGGCCCAACCTTAGTGCTGTAGGAAGTTGCATTACCTGGACTTATCCCCCGCCCCACCCATACTGGTGGCTTCATCCCATAAGAAGGAGAGATAACTGACTAGAAGGCAGAATAAAGGATTCCAGCTCTGGTCAGGCTGACCTCCCACCTTGGGATCCAGCCCTGTTGGACACTGCTAGCTGCAGCTCCGTTATGTACAAGGTGGCCACGCTACCTGTAACACCACCCCCTCCACTGTCGGTCCTGATGTAGCTGATGTCCTTGTGGGGGTTCCTACTTTTCCATCAACTGTACCATCAATCCTGCATCTTGAATCCCTCTCTTTGCAACATCATTCAATTTGAATACAGTGTTATTGACAAGTCTTCTGACACACCCTTCCTGAAGACACTAAATAGAATAGCTGCCACTCTCCTCTTCCTCACAGGCTTACTATAAAACTTGCTTCATTCTCCACCCCACCCCCTTTTTTTTGGCCAGTCCCAGGACTTGAACTCAGGACCTGAGCACTGTCCTTGGGCTTTCTCAGGGATAGGACTCATCACTTGAGCCACAGCACCACTTCTTTTTCTATGTGTGTGCTACTGAGGAATTGAACTCCAGTTGTTGTGCATGCTAGGCAAGCAGTCTACCACTAGGCCACGCTCCCGGCCCTTCCCCATTATTAACGTCTGACAGAATACTTGTTGATTAGTTCCCTAGATCTCCACTGGAAGTCAAGCTTCATGGGAAGCACGGTTTGTCTGTGTTGTGCCGTGCTGCATTCTCAAGTGTCCAGAGCAGGGACTGGCTTATGCTAGCTGCTCACACAGAGAAATGCCCTTCCCGTTCTTTCTTTCTTTTTTTGTATACCAATATGAATTTTTTATTAAAGAATTTATTAACATTGATTTTTACATCATATTTCAAATGACGTATTTAACAAACAAGTATTCAAGAAGGGAGTCTCTATATATAATCACTGGAACCTAGATTTTAGAACATACTTAAAATTAGGCTGAGGGTTTGTATGTCATAGACATATTAATTTATGTAATAAAACGTTATGTCTATAGAGTCATAGATTCTTATGTTATGTAGTTGTGTTTATATTTCCAGTACCATGTTCATAGCATTGGGTACGCAAATATTGAGTCCTTGCTCTTGTACTGTTTGGATCTAATAGCCACATTTTGTTCCTTTTTCCTTGAGTTGTTTCACTCAACATGATTCGTTCTAGATTCATCTACTTCCCCCTTCTGTTTTCTTAAGAAACTGATAGGCAGGGATAGAGTGGCACATAAGATGAGCTTTTCTGTAAAGCTGATTATTTCTTGGCCTGGAGGAAGGACTGCTTGGCAGTGAAGGCTGGCCTCTCTTGAGTCTTGGTACATTTCAATTATCCTCCTTTTGATCTGTGGTAGTCCCAAAATGGAGTAAAAATATACCATCCATATGGAAATAGAAGCTCACTGAGGAAGACAATTCAGCATGATTATAAAACACAATTCAGACTCCCCAGTGGGGAACACACACTCACCTGACGTGGAGTGGAATCTTTGGCACCTTCTTAGAGACCTTGAAATGGCCTACGTCACCATAGACATCAGTGAAGTACACTCCTGCCACACTTGTCACCTGGTTTCCGGGGAAGGAGGACAGCACTTTGTCACAGCCATGCTGACTGGCCCAGTACCAGGCTTGGCCTCCAATGAGCATGCCTCCTCCGCATTTCATAAACCGGATCATTTTCTCAGGCACGATGTCACTGTAGGCATTGGTGCAGTAAACTCCGAAGGACTTTCCAGGTCGTGGCACAATTTGCGTGTCGATGCCAGAGTCTTGCAAAAGGTTTGCTAGTGATGCCAGGGATGGATGCACTGCTACAGGAGCCCCAGGAGAAGGCTGGAGCCAGCCCACAGCATTAAGAAGAAACGGAGCCAATCCAGAATGCAACAGGTAGCCTTCATGAGAGACAACTACTAGGCGGCCTTGGCCATAGGAGGAGGCGGCAATGAGCACCTGGCCCTGGTCATTCACCATCACGGGGAAGGCAGCCTCTCCAATGAGGAGGAGCTCGCTGGGAACCGGGCCTCTGGGGAGGTCCCAGCTCTTCACTCCATTCATGAGAGTTTCAAAGGCAGCAGCAGGAGATGTCTCCATGGTTTTGTCAGCAGCTGCAGAGGAAGCAAAAGCCCAGGTTGGGGTCAAAACAGTAGAAGACGGAGTATAAAAAAATAAAAATAACACCCAACAACTGCCAGGTCCTGGTAACTCATGCCTGTAATCCTAGCTACTAAGGAGGCTGAGATCTAAGGATTCTTGCTTGAAGTCAGCCTGGGCAGAAGGTCCATGAGACATTTTTTTTTTTTTGCCAGTCCAGAGGCTTGAACTCAGGGCCTGAGCACTGGCCTTGGGCTTTTTCCTCAAGGCTAGTGCAATGCCACTTGAGCCACAGCACCGCTTCTGGCTTTTCTATGTATGTGGTACCGAGGAATCAAACCTGGGTCTTCATGCATGCTAGGCAAGCACTCTACCACTAGGCCAAACTCCCCGCCCCCCAAGAGATTCTTATCTCCAATTAACTCTCAAGAACCCAAAAATGTAGCTGTGGCTCAATAGGCAGAGTGCCAACTTCAAGTGAAAAAGCCAAGTTGAAAACATAAGGTCCTGAGCTCAAGCCCAAGTAGGTAGAAACATACACACACACACACACACACACACGTACACAGAGAGAGAGAGACACACAAACACACACACACACACACACACACACACAGAGAGAGAGAGAGAGAGAGAGAGAGAAAGAGAGAGAGAGAGAGAGAGAGAGAGAGAGACAGAGACAACAATTCAACAATTAAAATACATTCACCCATGAAGATTCCACTGGGTTCTTCCCATGCTAACCACTGCTCTAGCACTGGAGACAAAGGAGCAAAATAGACAAGGAATCCTGCTAGATATTGCAGGATGTGAAAGACAATAAAGAAAAATGCAGCAATGAATAACTGAGATGAAAACAGTGAAGATGAGGCATGGAGCAACTGGAGACCCACTTTAGACTGAATCCTTGGAAAGTTCTGTGGCAAAGTGGCATTGAGCAGAACTAGAAAAGCCTCCCAGCAGGAGACACACCAGGTGACTGGCAAGCCCAGGGCCAGGACTGGGTCCGGCAGGGGTGGGTAGTTCAAGAAAAGGCCAAAGTTGAAGCATGCCAGCTGACTTGGTGTTTTATTTCTTTGGAAAACTTCAGTTATTCTGACAGCTTTCCAAGTATGTGTTTGAAATACCTTTCAATTGGTCATCTCTTCCCCAGTGGACTGGTCCCTACTTCAGTCTGGGAGGCAGCATTCTGCAGTTTCTAGACATTTTTTTTTAAGTGTTGATCCACACTGAGCTCATTACAGGCACGGGACAAACACTCCCACCGGTTCCTCAATCTCTGGGTTTCCCCAAGGGACATGGGTAGGGGACGTGGTGCGGCAGGGATCCCTAGCAACTTCTGTCACAGCGAGGCTCCAGTGCACTCAGATTCTCTCCCCTCCATAGGTAACAGTGAGATGGCAGACCCATGGGCAGTGCAGGTCCTCAGTGCAGCTTAGCAGCCCCTCAGATGTCCCCTGGGGACTGAACTCCACATCCCCTCTTGTTGGTCTCCTTCCCTTCCTTGCCTCATTCTCCCCATCTCCTCACCTGGCTTTCTGCTTCTCTACCTCATGCAGACAATCCCTGTATTGGAATTTGCATTGGAGGACAGCTTAAACTAAGTCAGCTACTAAAGGGGAGCTACATTTCATCCCTCCCTTTGCTGGTCCCTGCCATTCCTGTTGACAGTTACTTCCTTCAGCCAGTCTTCTCTCCATCTCTCTCCAATGCCAGTTCTAGTCTACATTCATATTTAGACTAAGACTGGGTTGCATCTGCAGGATGCATTCCAGTCTACAAGATTCATCCATAACCGTTCCCATCTACTTACTCCCCGGAAGGTGACATTAGCAGAGCCCTTCAGGTTTTATTTTATTTTGTTTTCAGGCTTCTGGGTCTGGAATTTGGTTATTTAGTAACCCCTCCACCCCAGGATGCATTCCAGTCTACAAGAGTCATCCCTAACCTCTCCCATCTACTTACTCCTGGGTAGGTGACCTTAGCACAGCCCTTCAGGCTTTATTTTATTTTGTTTTCAGGCTTCTAGGTCTTAACCCCTTCCCCCCCAGGATGCATTCCAGTCTACAAGATTCATCCATAACCTCTCCCATCTACTTACTTCCCGGAAGGTGACATTTGCAGAGCTCTTAGGTTTTATTCTATTTTGTTTGCAGGCTTCTAGGTCTGGCATTTAGTTATTTAGTGACCTCCCCGTCCCCCCCAGACAAATTTCATTTTTTGTCGGTTTGAGCTCAGGGCCTGAGTACTGTCTTTGGGCTTTCTCAAGGTTAGAGCTCTACCACTGGAGCCACAGCACCACTCCAGCCTTTTCCTATATATGTGGTACCGAGGAATGCAACCCAGGTCTGTGGGCCACACTGCCGGCCCCCACCCCCACGCCAGCCCGCACTTCTGTGGAATCTGCCCGGCTCCACCCCCCAGCCCCACGCCCTTCCCGTCTCCCACCGCCTGGGAAGTCGAGGTGATCAGCCTCTACGGCTCAGGACTGGAGGAGGGTAAGTGGAGGCAGATCCGCAGACCTGAGCTCCAGATGCGGGCTCGAGAACCTCTGAGAAGAGAATCCACGTCCTGGCGCCTTCCTAGCTTGGCAGGAAACTCACAGAGGAGCGAGCTGTCCCGGCAGGCCGCCCCGGGCGCCGTGCGCTTCCCCCGGGGACCGGCGGGCGCGGAGGAACCAGGGAGGCGTCCAGACACGCGCACCTCCACTTCCAGGAGGGAATCGTCTTCAGCATCCTTCGGGCACCTCTGGGAACCCAGGGCCCCCAGGGCCACCCGCCCGCCCGCCACGCCACTCAGGAAAACTAAACAACTTACTCCGGAGCGCCCGGATCCCCGCAGACCCGCGGACCCGCAGTCTGGACGGGCGGATCCTGCGGCCGCTGAGGTTCTCGGGGGCGGGGCAGCCAGGGCCCGGCCGCGAGGGGCGGGGTATCCAGAGGGCGTGGCTTCTCGGGGGCGTGGCCTCTCGAGGCGGGGCCTGGGGGCGGGGGCAGGGCAGCCAGGGCCAGTCCGCGGGGGCGGGGTCTCTTGGGGGCGGGGAATCCAGGGGCGGGGCCTCCTGGGGGCGTGGTCTAGGGGGCGAGGATTCAACAGGGCGGGGAATCCGGGGGCGGGGTCTCCTAGGGGCGGGGCCTCTCGGGGGCGGGGACACATAGAGAGGGGGCCTTTCAGGGACGGGTCCTCGGGGGCGGGGAATCTGGAGGTGGGTACACATAGGGAGGGGCCTCTTGGGGGCGGGGCTTCAAGGGGCGGGGCATCGATTGGGCGGGGTCGCGGGGATAGGCCTTTTGGGGGCGGGGTCTTCAGGGGCATGGCCTTGCCCTAGGGATGGGGTTTTCAAGGACGAGGGGCTGTTCTGGGGTGGCTTCCAGTAGGAGCAGAAGCACTGTGGAGACGTGTTGGGGGGCGGGACTTACGCGGGGGCGTGGCCGCACGGAAGGGTGAGGTGGGCGTGGCCGACACCGGGGCGTGGCATCGCAGGGGGCCGCACTGGGCGTGGCTTGCATGAGGCGTGGCCTCTCTGACAGGCTGCTTTACAGCACGGCCGAGCCGGGGCTGATTGGAATGGGTGGCTGTGAGGGCCGCTGCCTCGGGGTGGTGGCGTGTCTGGAGGAGGGAGTGAGGCTGGAAGGGGGCCTTCGGGGATTCGGGCTAGAGCAGCCCCGCCCCAGGCACAGCTTCCTTTCCGGATGTTGTCCGCCAACACACCATCTTCGGAGGCACGGCCCCCCCGCGGCTGCGCGGCCCGCGGCCCCCGCGGCCCCGGGCTCCCCCTGGTGGCCGCAGCCGGCCGTGCGCCCTCCGCGCTGCGCGCCGGCCCAGGGCCTTTTTGTGGTTAAAAGATTTCCTTTATGCAAGTCCCATATGTTCGCCCCGTAGGAGCGATGTGATTTGAGATTTAACCAGTTTTATCCTTATTTTTTTCTAAATTTTAATGTAGGTGTTCAGCTATACACTTAGAGTTCCCCTTGCGGTATCTCAAAGGTACTGATAAATTGTGCTGTATTTTTTATTTGATACTAGGAATTTTAAAACCACGAAAGTTAACTTTTCAATGTGTAGTATCTCCTCTTAATTGTGAATTTTATCCCATTATAATCTAATAAAGTACAGGAAGTGCTTCCCTTTTCCTTTCCCCCCTTTTTATTTAAAAAAAATGTATGAATGTCACACAAGATGCTGAGAAGAATGTTATATGCCACAGCTATTATCTGAAACATTCTGTAGGTTACTGTTAAGTCCATGTGATCTTCGATGCAATCTAACTTAGAAGTTTCTTTCCTGATTTTTTTTTTCTGGATGACTTATCTATTGAGAATTAGGTTTGCATTTACCTATTATTCTTGCTTCTGGTCATTTACTTAATAATCAGCGATATTTGCTTTATGAAATTGTTTATACCATCATTCGGTACATGCATATTCACAATTATTGCATTTCCTTGTTAGATCGCTGCCTTTATTGATAAATCATGACCAGCTCTTCTGGCTGATTTTGGCTTAAAGTGAACTTTGTTGGACTTGCTGGTTATATCATTTCTGGATCTTTTCCCCCTTTTTTTGTGTGTGGTTTTGTCTATTTCTGACCAAAGGATCACAGAAGAACTTGCAGTAAAGGAGAGACAATAATTAACCTCAAGAAACAGATGTCATCCGTGGGCAGAGCTGAGTGGGGGACATTACATTGTGAGATCTGTCTGAGAAAGTTGACAAGTATTCATGCCACTGCAATTTCTCGATAGCACTACAAGTAAGGAAATGTGTAAGCCAGATTTTGAGAGACGGCCTGGGCCTCACGAAATTCAACAGTATTTAAGAAATACCACATACACCGTAATTGCCTCCTCACCATCTAATCTCTACACTTCCTGTCTTTTTCAAACCAAATCCTATTTTTCTGCCGAGAATCCACCTCTCCCTTCAGAAGGGGTGGGGTGGGAGGGAGAAGAATGAAGCCATTTCAAGTTGTAAAGGTAAGTCTAAATATTAGCGTCTGTCAAATAAATGTATGTCTTTTGCATTTCCATAAGTAGCTTTCCCTGGGTTATTCATAGTCAATACATAAATACTACCATACTTAATTATCCAGCGCACAAAAGACACATACAGAAACTAAAGTTATAGCTACCAGTGCATATTGTTTAGGGTTTTTTTGGGGGGGGGAATTCTGTGCAAATGTTTATGCAGTAATTTCAGGTTATCACTAATCAAGCACAGGGGCTCCTTCCTAATTGTGAATTGAAAGCTCTCTGTAGTCTTTCAATTACTTTTAGTCACAGACTTGACTTCATAAGGTCCTGTATATTCTTTCCCTTAAGGACATTAAGAATCTGGAAGGGATTAGCCTCCTTCTAATTTAGGCATGGAAATGTTGGGTCCACCTATGTGCATGGCCTGATGTGAGTCACTGGGGAGGTTTACGAAGTCACTATTTAAGATGATCCAGAGCAGGTGTCTACAGCTGTCTTAAGAAGAAGTAATGCGGTGGTCACAAAAGCACTGCTCTCAGATTTCCAACTGCAGGGTGTGTGCATGCCAGGTGGCCCCAGCTGGTGGGTTCTGGAATCCTTGGCCCCATGGCCACACTGCCCAAGGGCTTTTCCCAGCCAATGATTAAGGGTGATTGCAAGGAGATCTGGGGTTGTGCTGATGGATAATTCTGGCTCCAGGACTCCCCAGGGGCCTTCAAGAAACTTCCCACTGCAGTACAAGCCTTTCTTGCTTCTTCTCTCCTCCCTAGGGTTAAGTCTACACTGAAGTCTGATTCTGTGCCTGGCATCCTCTGGTTCCCTCTTCATATTCTATCTAAGGCTGCCCTTCAGAAACCTCATTTTAAGAATGTATTCATAACCACTGATACATTCTTAAATTTTCGATCCTTTCTCCATTTCTGCCTCCTGGAAGATCCAGAATAATATAATGATTATTATAATCATCACATAACTCTTACATGTGTTCATTAAAAATTGTGTTATGGTGGGAATGAAGGAAAAGTTATTGAGATTATTTATGAAAGACTTACCCTATGACATGTTTCATTATTTAGTACATGTATGAAAATGCTTATATTACAGCAGTTTCTCTCCAGGAGCAAATATCTGCCTGATTCTTTGTCAGAAACAACAGAGCTTGTGGTGATTGCTTCTCTTGATAGGTGACAAGTTCTAATTCAGAGTTATAAAATATTTGATGTGTTTCTCTGGTGTATTCATGAAGTTAAACTGAACATATTTTTTTTTTTTGCCAGTCCTGGGCTTGAGCTAAGGGCCTGAACCCTGTCCTTGGACTTTCTCAAGGCTAGAGCTCTACCACTTAGGCCTCAGCACCACTTCCGGCTTTTTCTATGTATGTAGTGCCAAGGAATCGAACCAGACTCGTCGCGCATGCTAGGCAAGTACTCTACCACTAGGCCAAACTCCTGGCCCAGAACATACATTTTGTGTGTCAGTTCTGGAGCTTGAACTCAGGACTTGTGCACGGTCCCTGAACTTTGGTGCTCAAGGCCAATGCTCTTACCACTGAGTCACAGGATCATTTCTGGTTTTCTGGTGCTTAATGAGAGAGAAGACTCTCATGGACTTTTCTGCACAGGCTGGCTGTGAACCTCAGTCCTAAGATCTCAGCTTCCTGAGTAGTTAGGATTACAGGCATGCGCCACTGACACTGGATGAATTTACATTCTTTTGTGCCTATATCACAGATATTCGGGCCATAGAAGGCTGGAACCAATAATAGTCCCATCATAGAGAAACAAATGAGTGTCTGTACAGTCCTTCTACCAAGGGATTATGGGATGGGGAGTGTCTTTTTACCTTATTTTTTTTTCACAACTATAGGTCGAATAGGATTTACGCCAAACATCATTGTCAACATTACATCTGTGAACCAGCTGTCTTCCTCCTTTTTTATATAGTTAATTCCCTATGAAGAGCTAAGGTTAAATCTGCTCCAGCTAGTGAGAACAGCAATTAAACAATAAGCTCATATTGTTTATTGTTTTTTGGACTATTAAGTCTTAAGGCCTACTATTAATCTCCTTTGCCAAAGAGGCAAAGAAGGCTATGAAGACAGCTAGTATAAAAATAGAAATGCTGTATCTGAAAACACTAAAGCTGGGCTGGGAGCATGGTGTAGTGGTAGAGTGCTTGCTTAGCATACACAAAGCCCTGTGTTTGATTCCTCTGTGCTACATACACAGAAAAAAGCCAGAAGTGGTGCTGTGGCTCAACCTAGCCTTGAGAAAAATCAAGGACAGTGCCTCCCCCCCCCCCCGCCCCGTAGCCCCAGGACTTGGAGAAAAAACAAAACTAAACTAAACTAAACTGAAGTCGGAGTTGCTGCCACTACCTATTTCCTTAGTGTAGAGTAAAGGAAATTAGCATCTGGGCTCTTGGCTCTCATTGGATGCACAGAATCTTCCAAGAGCCCTGGCACAGGGTACCTGCTGGTTGTTCTCGGCCCTGGGCCTGCAGGGCGGTCTGGAAAGAGTTTGTATTTGTGTCTCTGATCATCTTATCCTCAAAAAACAAACCTGTGTCTGTCCCACAAGTTCTATCATGCAGTCTCCATTTTATTTTTGGAATACTCTAAGACTTAGAAAGGTCACAAATAGTTTTTGGCACTCTCTAAAAATAATCTTTGGTCAAAATGTAAGCAGTTCATGGAAATAAATCTTGAGTACTTCACATGCATTTCTTAATCATATACAGTTTAGGTTCAGTATATTTCAAATGAACAGAAGTAACTTTGGTTTTGTTTTGTTTTGTTGGTTGTAGAGCTTGAACTTTGGTCCGAGGTGCTGTCCCCAAACTCCTTTTGCTCAAGGCTAGCATTCTATCACGCTGAGCCAGAGTTCCATTTTCAATTTCCTGGTGGTTAATTGCAGAAAAGAGTCTTCCCTGCCTGGCTTCGAACCACAATCCTCAAAATACAATCTACTGAGGAACTAGGATTACCTGCATGAGCCACCAGCACCTGGCCTGGAATTAACTTTAATAGCTCATAGGTGCACATATTGATATTGACATAAATTGTTTCCTGATACTGTCTTCAGTGGCCAGTATATAGCCTATTTTCTTCTATCATTTTTTAAAATTTAATTTGTCAGGATGATATACAGAGGGATTACAGTTACATGTGTAAGGTAGTATGTTTCTATCCTTTTGTTCCACCCCTGTTTATCTCTCATTTATTCAATTTATTCTGAATGTAACTGAGTAGCTATAAATCCAGCCACCCATCTGGAAACAAGAGCACTGACCATTCCCTAAACTGCCAATGTTCTAGCAAAGAATCTCTTCTCCATAGCACTGAATTCATTGTGTGCAAATGATTCATGTGTGGAAGCGTGTGCATGTGTTCATATATGTAAGTACATGTGTATGTATATGCGTATGGATGTGAGCTGAGAAGAAATATGTCCAGGAAGTGGAAGATCACCTTCTACTCTTTCTCTTCCATGTACAAAAGACTGATCCCCAATGATATGAATCAAATAATACATTTTTTTCCAGATGGAAGCCATTGAGGTCCATAGGTTTTACAAGGAATAAAACCACTCTAGTTACTACTAGCCCATGCTATTAGTCTATTATCCTGTAAAGATACTTTTGTACAGGAAGTGAGATTGTGGCCTTGGGGTTAGAGTGCTGATTTAGACACTAAGTATATCGGTGATTGACCTATGAAGAGCAGATAGGAAAGATTTCTAAAATAAACAAAAACCAAATACTGCCTCAGAATTATTGCCTGTGAAGCCACTGCTCACATAGGGCTGTAGATGACTCTGCATTAAACAACACAGTAAAGTGAACAAATGGCATATTTTACTTTCCTTTTACCAGGGTACAGATGGAGTGGAGTGGTGGGAGACAGAAAAGAACTTGGGTTATTTCTATAACAAGAACACTCTAGAAACCATTCTCTGTGAGGGCAAATCCTTTTTCCAGAATCTAAGGATGCAGGGAACAGAGAGGAGATGCTAGCTCAGTCAAGAAAAGACTTTGCTATGAATACTTATTTTCAACCAGAGATGTTAATGAAAATGGAGAACGAAGAGATGCTAAGAGAACATAGCACGAGAATTTAGGCTGAAGATTTCCATCAGATAGGCAACTGAGTTTTCAAGTGTAGCAAAAACAGCTGTAAGCTGTGGCAGAGAACATATGGAAGGAGCTGACAGATGGACAGAAATCCTCTGATGCCAGCTGGTCTCAAGAAAGACTAAAACCTGTAAAGCTATTAAATGGACAGGAGCATAGAAGAACTTGCACTGTCACATGCATCTTCTCAAACTGTTTCCCAAAATAGAGATAGCTAGAACACTAGAGAATGCTCTCTTAAGCATCTCTTCATTCAAATAATATTGTACATTGGCTTAATCAGACATTATGCAACCAGCACAGTTCTTTCACTATTTCTAGAACACCCATAGAAAAAGCAAAGTGTGCTTGAATCACTGGCAGGTATTTAATGAGGCTAAACTGGAAGAATTAGGCTATATGATAAGTTACATGTAAGGTAAATCCAAATATTTAGACAATGGCTCATGCCTATTATCCTAGCTACTCAGGAGGCTGAGAAATGAGGATTGTGGTTTGAAGCTAGCCCAGGTAGTAAAGTCTATGAGACTCTTTATCTCCAATTCACCACCAAAAAGCCAAACCAAACTAAACCAAACCAAAACAAATTAAAAAAAACAACAACCAGAAATGGAGCTGTGGTTCAATGGTAGATCAACAGCCTTGTGCAAAAGAGGTAGTAAGTGATAATACTCAGACTGAGTGCAAGCCCTAGTACCAGCTCAATAGCAAGGTAACTTGGAGGCTTTGTAAGGCAAATCAGCAAATCAAGGGTTTGGGTCCTGTGGCATCTTAAATCAATGTGAAGCCATTGAATATCGTTTCTCTGTGTTTATTAGAAACTTTTTCAAAGTCATACATGCACAAGATACAAAATTAAATAGTACAGAAGAACTTGAAATGAAAAAGTTTCCCTCGCTACTCTTCCTTAGTTCCATGCCCCGGATGCTTTTAAACAATATCTATTTTTGAATCTTCTGGCCACTAACTTCCTACTTTTAAATAATGTTTGAACAATAGTTTCTTGATTTATGGACTGTAGAGCAACTTTTAATCTTTAATAATTCCTCATTACAAAAGATAAGGATTTAACTTATAGTATCTCCCCTTTCCTTCCTTTTCCTCCCCTATCCTTCTTCAAATGTTTGATAGATATGCCAGCTTAGTATTTCTTTTGGTTTAATGTATAGCATGGATTGCTATACTGAAAACCTTGTTTCCTCCCCACTTTGAATACATAAGGGATATCCCACTCTACCTTCTACTCCTCCCTTCCCTGCCCCACTAAATCTCAACTTCTTTCTGTTTTCTTTTTTACTTAGCATATCAGCATCACTTTCAACTTCAATTATGAATCAGAAATTAAGCCTTTCATGCTTTGTTGACAGGTCAGAACACCAAAGACAAATACACATTTATCACCATTAGTTTGGCTATGAAAATGTTTTTTTACTGAGAGACAAGCGAAAGTCAAGATACTTTCTTTCCTACACACCCAACATCCCACCTGTATCTCTGGAAAGGAAATTATTTACTGCCAAAGTCAAAGCCACTCTCCTCTTATGCTTGTGGGTAAGTAAACTCAGGTATCATTTTACGTTGCTTCATCATTAGAACTAACATTCTTGACATATTTTTGATTCGTCTATCTTTTTGTTGATTAAAGAATGTCTTTTATTCTCAGTCATCCCAGCTTCTCATGGATACTACGGCACAGAATGCATAATATTCACAGCCCCAGATAAGACTGTGCTCTCATCCAAAATGGGACTGCTGGGCAATTAGAATTCTAATCAGAAATCAGATTGTATCTAGGTATCGTTTGTTTTTGATCTGTTAGTCTGGAAACTTAGTTTTAAAAATTCAGTTATTTTCTTCTCCCATGTTTTCTAGGTAACCTAATGTTTACATATGATTGTCTATGTCTTTTCCTTTTTCTCATATTTTCTGTCTATTTCTTTTTCCCGTGTATCTGAGAAGATTTCTTTCATATCCCTTTTCAGCATGGTCTACTGAATATTTTCTTTGGCAGTCATGTTTTACCGCTGAAGGATTCATATTATTCTTAGTTTCTCCCCCCTTCTTCTCTCTGTCTCTTTCATATCCTGTTACCATCTTACATGTCAAATCTCTCTGAAGATAAACAGATTTTTAAGTCACATTTTCCCCTCCTTGACTTAATTTCCTCTAGTGTTGGTAGTAATTTTCAAACCCTTTAATTCTACATGGTTATATTCTTTATACTTCTCCCTGATCTTTCCTCCTCACCTCCATGTTTGGGAATCTCTAGAAGAAAATTCACATTTATGCTTAAATGTTAAATACTGACTTCGACGGGGAATGGTATGGGTTTCTTCTATGATTCTGTATTTACATCTGTTCCAATAACAAGTTTCTTCTGTAAGTAGACACTTCACTCTGGGTCTCGACTCTTAGTAGAGTTGGGTGATAGGCTAGGGGACCACTTATTTCCACAAAATAATTTTATTTGCAGTACCAACTCTTACCTCTTTGCAGGCAGTTTATGCAACTCCTTTATACAGACAACCACAACGACAATGAATTTTTAACTGTTACCAAGAATAGGCTGCGTGTGCTCTGTGCACAAGGGTTGGGGTAGAATAGGGTAGGGAACAAATTTACAACTGGAACAATTCTTTTGTAAATAGACACTTTCAGTGTTCAAGTCTCTTTGGGGTTATGATGTTCAGATCAGCTTACATTCTGTCTGAAAGGTACCTTCCCTCTTTCAGCACATTACCATACTTCCTCCTCTCTCTCTTTTTTTTTTTTTCCTCTCTTCTGGAAATGTGGTGAGATCTTCTCCAACCAAATGCTGTCCATTTCCTTTGCTGAGATGTGTCAACTCTCTTTCTGTTTTTCTTGACTTCGATTTCAATGGGGCCTGGGGAGGGAGGGGAGGCAAACTTACATGTTTAGTCCATCATCTTAAATTGGAAGTACTGCTGTAGGCTTTCAGACAGGGGTGTGACATAGATAACTTCACTTTTTAAAATAAAGGATCCCCAGGCTTTACTGCTGTAAATAGATTAAACACGAGCAGGGATGGATACAATTTAATTCTAAAAGACTGAGGATGCAATTTCCTCCCTGAGAACATGCACTATGTCGGACTTAGGCACTTACCAAAAATAATCTATCACTCAAAGTCCAATAAACCAGAGGATTTACTTCAAGACACTCAGGAGAGAATGACTAGAACCCGAATAACTTAGAACCTCAAAGACCTGCCTGATGGAGAAGTGCTCCCCTCAGTCAGTGCTACTTATCTGGAAACATCTGAAATTCTTTCTTTGGGCTGGAATTTGGAGTAAGAACTTTTTTTTTTTTTTTTTTTTGCTAAAATTAGATCAGGAGTAAATATAAGGAGCCGAACTCTGGCAAGTTACCGCATAAAGGTCCTTTTGTTTGCTGACTGGTTTCTGTATTTAAGCATGTATCTGGGTTTCATTTGAAGCACTGTAATTATTTGTATCTGGCCTGGAACCAGAATACCTGGGTTCAACTCACCGATCTACCACTTATTAGCCATACAGCCTTATGTAATTTGCTGCAAACTCAGTTCTTTCATTCTAAAAATGGCAACAGTAATGGTTTCTATCTCTATGAAATTAATGTGAAGATTAAATGACACAATGTACACAAAGGAAGATTGTAATACCTGGCCTGTTCTCAATGCTTCATAATTAATGACCATTCAATGTTGAATGAATACTCATGAAATAAAGGGAAATAATTACAGAACTGAGAAATGACATGATGAAGAAATCCCTTCCCTTCCCCCGAACACAAAAACTTTATGTAGTTCACATTCTCCCAATTATCAATTAAGAAAAATGGTATAGTCAACTAAGAAATGAAAAGCTAGTTGGATGTCTGCAACCTCAATCCTAGAGCCTCAATGCTAATAAAAATGATAAAGAAAAGGTATCAGTAAATAAGAAAACCTTTCTGAATGAACTTTGGGTTATTTCTATTTTGTTCCACAATTATGTTGTGCAGTGCCTTTTGACAGAGATAATATCTTGAATGTGTCTCACTATGGAAATCTAAACACCACTGCAAAGGACTGGGCAACGATAGTTTGTGAAGGACAAATAACATCTAGAAATTGTTCTAGGTTTTGTACAGACTTCCACTCCAGCTTTTAAGATAGAATTTGGCCCAGGAGAAATGGGTAAAGAAACTAAACCTCATGAACTTGTATTTTTGTTTCTTGGCAGTTTTTATTGTTTTGCTTTCATTTTGTGTTACAGCTTCTTAGGGCCAAGAATGGTAAGTAGCTTATGCCTCTGATCCTAGAACTTGAATGCTGAGGCAGGACCATCACAGTTTGAGGTCAGAGATATATAACAAGGACCTATTCCAACCAAGCCAACCAAGCAATTTACCAAACAAAACCTACTATGAATTTAACATCTTTACTTGAGATTTACAGTGCAATATATCAGAATCTTCGCAGGGAGGGGTATAAAATGGGGTGGGATAGAAAACAATTATGAACTGTGCATTTCAATGGTATATTTCAATTATGAACTGTACATTTCAAAAGTACATTCCAGAAGTGGGTTTGAATGTTTTGACTGAAGAAATAACTGTTTGAGGAGACAGATGTTTTACAAAAGGCATATACATAGCAAACATCGCATAATCCCTAGCATATCAGTATGTATGATTTGTGTGTGTGTGTGTGTGTGTGTGTGTGTGTGTGTGTGTGTGTGTGTGTGTGTGTATGTGTATGTGTGTGTGTGTGCGCGCCAGTTCTAGACTTCAACTCATGCTGGGCACTGTCCTTGAGATTTTTTGCCCAGGGCCAGCACTCTACCACTTGAGCCACAGCTCCAGTTTTGATGTTTTTTGTGGCTAACCAGGAGACAATTTTTGTACTTTTGTGCATCAGTTTAAAGAAAACAAAAAATATGAATTTATATGAAAATTCCATGTAAAAGCGAAGGCTAGCTCTAAAATGATACTTAATTAGATGATAAAAATGGTAGCCAAGATTCCCCCCCCCACCCAATTCTTACTAATTGCCAGGTACTGTTCTAATCACTCTGTTGTACAGAACTTTACCTTCACAATAATACTGCGAAGTAGATCCCATTTTATAAAATGAGGAAACTGAGTCACAGAGAAGATAAAGGAGTTTTCAGAGTCGTACAACTAATAAGTGAAAGATCCAGGACTTGAACTCTATGATTACACATTAATAGAAACGAGGAGCTTAATTGCTAAGCTATGGAAAGCAAGGAAACTCCCCAGTTTGTGGGCCCGCAGGAAATCAAACCACCTCTGAAGATAGGTAGTATGCACTGTATAAGTAGTTCGTCAGATTCTTCCAAATCATCCACCAGAATTTTCCTGGCCAGTTCCGTGAGACCCATTCACACACAAGGAACTATAAACTCATCAAGTGACTTTCCCAAGAGCTAGGGTCTAGGTCCTTCCCACTATACCAGGCTGCTTTTCCAGGACTTTGTAAGCTCACAAGATGTGTGAGTCATCTGGGAGCTGTTTGGAGGACAAAATAAATTTATCTTAAAGGGGAGGTCTAGGGTGATATTTTTGACCAGCAGGTAAAAGCCCAGGGAGAATCCGCAGGGTGCCAAGGTAAGAGCCATACTCTAGGGGCTACGTTCCAAGAGGAGGGACCAAGGGCCAATAAATAGACAAACAAGGGCCCATGCTCTGAGAATGGAGTCAATGTGGGGCAGGGAGGAATCTGACCACTGAGAGCAAAGGGGCCAGGGCTCATGAACCAATGAGGGTCCTTGTTCCTGAAGAATTCTTACCCATGTGTTGCGGTGTTCTTAACCCACTTCCTAGAGACAGAAGTTGGGTCATAAGACACAGGGGCACTGATCTAGGAAGGCAAGGCCTGGACCCTCGAGGACAGAGGTAGGGAAGTAGATCCCCACCTCTGTTACCTCCCCAAACCTCTCTACCTGCCACCTCGATGGGCACTCCTTACATCTGTGTGAGGAGGTACAATTTCATAATATTTTCCTTCCATTCAGGCAGATAGGCCAGGCTGGTAGCCACTTCCTTCTGGATGGGCCAGGCCCAGGCCTCAAAGAACGGAGCCAGATTCTTCTGAACTTGGTGGGAGAACATCTTGACCCACAGATTCATTTTGTCCACGTTGTCTGTGGGCAAGTTGGTTTGGTTTCTGTACTCAGCGAAGAGACGGATGAATGGCTCCCAACCAAAGGCCTCTTGAAGCTAGAGAGAGAAGGGGAGAGGTAAGGGAGACAGCCAATTCACAGACAGCAAACATGAATTTCAAGTATTGAATACACCAAACGTTAGCTTTCCAACCAGCACTGATGTCTCTCTGTTCTGCATGCTGGCCTCAGCAGCATGCAAAAATTTAAGCATAGCCTTGGGGCTGGCACAGTGCCTTGGCACAAAGCAGACACCATCAGCGATGGCTAAACTCAGGAATGAAAGGTCTGTAATAATTCACAAGGTTAATGCGCATTTTCCTCCAAAGGAAGAAAAAGTGAGTTAGAAAGAGAAGATGATAGTCTAGCTAGCTAGAACTCAAAGTTAACAACCCAAACACCAAGGTGAAAGTCGCAGCTCCCTGGCCATTTTACATCCTTCTCATAGCAGAGAGGATCAACAGAGAAGAACTCTGGCAGGTGGAAACACCAGAATAGAACATGCCTGGCCTTAATCTGAGGCCCGAGTGATCCAGGCCTCAGTGGTGATCCAGGCCTCTGGGACAGAAAACTGGGGCACTGAACAACAAGCCAGCCTTCAGGCCCCGGACAGCCAGGAATCTTGGACTGTCGACAAGAGGTGGAACTGATACATTCATCTAAGCAAGAAACAGGTCATAACCTATATATAGTGTGTGTGAGGAATTTTGTTCGACAGCTACTGAACTACAGGTATGCCTGGCTTTAAAGCCTATGACAGTAAGTGTAGTTATAGTACTCTCTTTGGCCCTGCAAATCGTTTCACAGTCCCTCAGCGCTTTCTCTGCTGTTATACATTCCTACAGAGGTGTGGTGGGAGGTCTTCTTTTTAGTCACTAGAATAGCACCTAATCCAACATGTGGCCCCCACAGGAAGGAGGCCCTGTCGTCCTCAATTTTTGCCCGGTACCTGCAGGTATGTTTCCAGTGCAGTCCATGCATTCCAGTTTTTCACATTAGGCCCCTTGCCCAGGTAGATTCGAACTCTCTTCTCCCGAACAGGGGGCCACAGGGCAATGTTAGCACGGCTCCGTGGAATGCCCAGGACCGTTTCGTGCACATAAACACACCACAGGTTGCAGGTGGCCTCGGTGGTGTGTGGCGGGAACTCCCACTCCTGCCGTTGCTGGTTGCGGCCCAGCTCGTGCACAGGGCCCCACAGCCCCTTGGTTCTGATGAGCTTCTCATTGATGAGCTCCTGCACTGACTCCAGATGGCACATGATGGGGTACCCGGCATGCATCCAGCCTGGAAATGCAGGGGCAGGGGCAGGGGGAGAGGGGAGGGTTATGGCTGTTCTCTCATCTCATGAAATCTTCCTCTGAACCATTTCCCTCCCCAAATATCCAATAGCCCCAGACAACTTTCAGCAACGTCCATACTCCCAAAGGGCAATCAATCCAAACCCAGAGCCTTCCAGAATTTCTTTTGTTTTTCCTTTGAGATAGCATCCTATTATATAACCCAAGTTTCCTGGCACTCGTTCTATAGTCCAAGGCTAACCTTGAACTCCTGATCTTCCTGCCTCATCCTCCTTAGTCTTCATTCCACAGGTGAATCACCTGCCTTCCCACCTGAACCAGGATGACAGAGGCAGGGAGCAGATGGCCATTCGGGGTGACATTTGAGATTTCTGGTTTTTTGTTTTATTTTTTTTGCCAGTCCTGGGCTTGAGAGATTTCTGTTTTTATGATGGTATCTTGTCCATATGAATCCATGCTGCTACATCATTTTTTTTCCCCAAAATTCAGCTCTATGAACAGTCTCCTGGAGTGTTCATGATGATATATGGAGTCACTCACCCTGACACTTAATAGTAATTATGCATGCAAGCCAAGAAAACTTTCACTGGCTCCTCAAGATATGTAATTCCTTCACCTGTAATTTTTAGGCTCTCTGACCCAAACACAAAGAACATATGATTCAGTGTCTTCCAACTCTGAGCTAGGTCTAGTCCTCTGCTAGCTTTACCTACTTGAAATCCCCCATGAGAGGGCCCAGGGGACATCTCTGGATGCCTCTGACGTCTCAACAGTATGTGACATTTATGTTACTAAGTTTTCTCTCAATAGTATGTGACATTTATGTTACTAAGTTTTCTTCTTAATTTTGTATTTGTTCTTTAATACTGAATCATTCTACTAGTGTATCCTTTAAATATCTATAAAGACATCATACGTGTTTCTAGCAGAATAGTTTTACCCTTCCGGCTACCTACTATGGAGACAACAAAGGTACCATGGCAGATTTGTTCAGAGCACCCACCGACTGAGATCTGCACATCGGCCACAATTCTCTGAGGCAGACGCAGTGGGAAGGGTTCGGCTCCCAGCCGAGCCACAGCCTGCATCACCTCGTCCCAGAGGCGAAGCAGCGGCTCGGGGTTCTCCAGGGCACGCAGATTGGCAGTTGGCACAGTCAGGATGATATTGTCTGTGGCCAGCTCACCCCAGGGGCCTGGATGTTGTTGGATACGCCTCTTCCACTCTTCCTGGGATGTCTCTCCTAGGAAAAGAGGCCATGGGTCTTGAACACGCTACCAAACCTTTCATGTTCAAATATACAAGCTGGGCTCCAGAAGAACACTAAGCTGATGAAGAGCCACACCCCTTCTTCTTCTTTCCACCCTTCTGAAATCTCTATTGGATGGGTATATTCATCTGTCTATTTATCTATCTATCATCTACATGTTTCAATGTATACCTACATAAACACACATGTGCATGTCTGTGTACATATATACACACACACAAACACACATATATACATAAAAATACACATACACACACGCTAGGGCCTCTACCACTTGAGCCATGCTTTCAAGTCCTTTTGCCTTTAGTTCTATTTTTCAGACAGGGTCTCATGCTTTTGCCCCACGTGGCCTGGAAACACGATCATGCAGGTGCCACAATGTTCAATCTTTTCTTCTTGACCCTAGCTACCTCACATCCCCCACTAGTCTACATTTTCTCTCAACAGTCCCAGTGAATTTGCCATCCCAGCTCTTCCCCTCCCTCAGCTTCCACTCACCCAGTTTGTAATACGGAGCATGCACCGCCCCCTTAATGGTGATGGGCACAGAACCCAGTTTGCAACTCTGAGGCACAATGATGTATAGCAGGCCACCCCAGAGGCAGGTGATTGACTTTGTGGGTTTGTCCAAGCAACACCGGTTAATCACGAGTGGGCCTCGGAACAGCTTGCTGGCTCTGGTCAGGTCATCTGTGTGGCAGCCAATCTGGATCTGGAAGAGAAATACCCCTCCAGAGTCACCACGGGGCATGAAGCACTGTGGGGGAAGAGGGGTGGGGGAAGGAAGCCCAGGAGGTAGGGAATTAGGAAGGGTTATTAGGCCATGACCTCATGACTCCATGGATGAAACCTGTGAGAGAATGTGAGATAAACAGAAATCGTGGCATTCCTCAAGGTAATGCATGAATCTCACAAGAGACTCATGTGGCTTCACAGTGGGTCATCTGGGGATGTTAACATGGTGCTCTGAGGTTCCATACAACCCAAAAGGCTAATTCTGAGGAAAAGCAGTTCCCATAAATGCCTCAGTACCTTTGAGTCAGAATCCTAGGTTGCTTGTTGCACTGTGGTAACTCTGGCCTTGGAAGGGGTCAGAGGGGCCCCTAAACTTTGCTAATTAGACAGGAGGCAGTGTATTCCAGATGACATAGTGGAGAATGGTTTCGATTCCTCACTTTTCTCATGGGAAAGATGGAATGGTCCTTGTCATTGGACCCTTGGAACTGTTTTCCTTGAGTTTAGGTTAAATAGGTGGCAGAAGAGACACTAAACAGGGCACAGAAGTGGCCCTTAACTCTACAATGGCCCTGCAGGAGGCCAGACAGGATGGCAGATTCGTTGTGCACATGCAGTGTGTACGTGTAGAAGTGGCAAAGAAGAGAGTGGAGTTGAACAATTAAACAGTCCTGAATGTGGAGCAGAACAGACTACAGTCAGGAAGGCTCTTGTGCTACAATGGGAAATACTCATGAGGATGAATTGAGTCTCTGCAGAAGAATAGAGTAGCTTCTTTTTGAGATCTCTCTTAGCTCCCCCCACCTCCACCATCCCCCTGTAATGCCAGTTAAAAGCATAACACTTAAGACGATGCCTGACCTTCAGATCAGCAGAGGTAGCGGCTTCCGGCAATGACACTTCTATAATCTGTCTTCCAGGTATGTAGAGGGCGGTACTCATCCAGCAGTATCGGGTGCCTGCCAAAAGTACAGGAAGGGCAGACTATCACTGCCCCACATCACGCCCTTCAACCCTTCTGGAGGACTGCAAACCCTAACCATCCGTGCTGCCCAGACGGATCTCTTCTAAGAGCACCCACACCCCAGCCACAGGCTTTCTGGCAGTCATGTTCTCGCCCAGTGATGCCATCCACTGCTTCTCCTGACCTGAGCTTCCATGCCCTCCTTCCATACCTGGATTGGTGCAGTTGACCTCCACGGTGATGGGAGATTCTGAGGGGCGCATGTAGGCGCTGCTGTAAATGTCTTCAATTTCCGGGACTAGCAGTGAGAGGTCACTTCCAGAATGGGCTAGGCCTGTGGCCAGGGAGAGCATGGCCCCTCGGCAACAGTCATTGATCACCGGGTTCTCTCGGGTGGCCACGGGGAGCCGATAACGACTCAGCAGCTTCCTCAGGAGCCGATGCACTGACATGTAGGCAGGGATCTCATCTGCGGGGATCTGGAGGAAAGCTGCGCCATCGGGGCCCAGCTTGGCCAGCCAGCCTTTCTCCACATTCCCCCTCTTTCTGCCCATGATAACCTGGAACTCAGCCAGGGTGGAACGGAAGTGGTAGGTCCTTATCCCTGCTTTAGGGGTACGGAAGGGGCCTGGGTTGAGGCTCTGGCTTGTAATGCTGATGCCAAAGGGGTTGAGGAGCAAATTTGCTGGGAATCGAGCCAGGGGAGACACTCCTGGGTTTTTGAAGGCCCACCACCAGGCCTGGGCACCAACGAAGAGCCCACCGCCCTCTGCCACAAACTCCTGCAGCTCCTTGACCCCAATATCACTCATCGGTTCAAAGCAATAGACGCTGGCATCGCTGGTTAGACTGGGCTCGATGCTGGTGTCTATGCCTCCGACGGCCAGCAGGCCGCTCAGTGTTCTCAGCTCTGTCTGCACTACGATCTTGCCTCTGCGGCCCCCATCCAGCCAGCGGACAGCATTGAGCAGAAAGGGCCCCAGCTTCCCCACAGTAAATAATACCTTATGGCCAGTCACAACCACCCTGCCCCGGCCATAGCGGGCAGCTGCTATCACACAACCATGATAGGTATCTAACCCCAGAGGAAAAGCCAAAGCCCCATGCACTAGCAGCTGAGATGGGAAACAGTCTGAATTGGTGATGTCCAGCTCTGAAATGCCATGTAGGAGCTCATCTCTGTCCTCAGAGAGGTCGTCTTCACAACTGCAAAGAGACACAAGCACTCTGGATTAGAGGGGTGGGTGGACCCTATACCAAGCCCCTATGCCTGTTTCTGGTACTCAGCAAGGCCTTCGGATCATCTGCTCTTACTAATACTATGCTGGCTCCTTCAGGAGAGCTGGGAGAGCAGATTGGATAGGACTGAAGTCCCGGGACTTGAAGGGAAGGAAACTGCAAAAGAGGTCCCGCGCTGTGTACCCCGTACTTTATTTTAAAGAGTCTAGATTTTAGCTCATTAAAAACCATTCTGAGTCTTTTGAACATCAGCTAAAGAACTGAATAGGAAAGCATGCTTTTATTTTGATGAGGAGTCTCTGAGAAACTTCATACAGCTAATTTTCGCCAAAGTCTACGGCTGGCTGAGGTGTTATCAGGAAAGTTGACTGGCTTCAATTCCAGTGAGAACCTCTGGCTACCTGACCCAAGAGGACTGATTCTATCTAGACCTCCACTCACTCGTTGGCTGCCAGGAGAGAGCAGAATAGCTGTGTTCTGGGGGCTTCACTCAGCATCACGTGTCTCTTTTGCATGGATTACTAATCTACCCCGAGAGGGCCTCAGCACACCCACAAGCCCCCAGTGGTAGACATGATCCTGAATACCTAACGGGATTACTATGAACCTGAGATTTCAGTCTCACTTTTGCCATTTTTGTCAGGTATAAAGCTATGGCAATTGTGTGGTCCGAAGACAGCTTTTGAGGAAATACCAAAACCCGAGGGTACATATAGACAACACCTCTCACCAAAACCTGGGGGGACATATAGATATCACCTTTGTAGTGTTGTTCTGAGCTGCTGGGCTAGCAGAGCTCTAATCAACTGACAAGGGCATGGATGGTTTTCACAGCAGACCCTTCCCTGAAGAGAAAGGCACTGTTCTACAGTTTGGACTGTCCCTATCCCTGAAGTATTAGCCACTAAAATCATTCAACTAGTTCTCTGCTTACCAAACACCTTTGCCAGTATAATCTTGCTGTCCAAGACCATCTGCTTAAAGATATTAAGAAGTGAGTGGCTGCCAGGCAAAGCAGAACGAATGACCTGGTTTTGTCTTGGATACTCTAACCTTAATTTGATGATTCTAACAATGAGATTTTAAGATGTTTAGAATTTGAGACTTATTTTTTATTATTTAATTAATTTTTATTGTAAAGGTGATGTACAGAGGGGTTACAGTTACATAGGTCAGGTAATGAGTGCATTTCTTTTTGAATAGTGCCGCCTCTTTCCTCATTGGTTTTCCCCTCCTAATCCCCCACCCTCAGGGTTGTATAGTTCATGTTTGACACAGTATCTACTGAGTATCACTGCTGCATGTGTTTACCCTCTTGCCACCCTTTCTGTGCTCCCCTTCCCTTTCCCCTTGCCTTTACATACAAGATAAGAACTCCAAGAAATGGAAATAAAAGGTTTTTTGTTATTTTGCTTTTTGTTTGCCTTATTTTCTTTGTTACTGTTTGTGAATTCTGCACTTTACATTAAAAATTTGTGTTTCCTGTTTAACCAGTGAAGTCAATGAACAAAGATGGTTGGTTACTGTAATTCAAATGAAACCATCAGCAACATCAGGATTTCTGAATTAGCCTGGCGTGACCAGATGAGATAGTCTCCAGATCTTCATCTAAGAAACAAAACTACCTGAATTCCTGGCCATTTTCTGTTGGAAATGGAGGAGCTAGACAATAATTTCATAAATTGCAAAACAAACAATTCAATCAAACATGACTTATCTTTCTTACCCTTTTCTGAAACAGTTATTTAAAAAGAAATCTACCAGTGCAGAAGGGGGAGAAAGATGGAAGGCTGGATATCTATCAAGATGCATTGGACTCATCAATGATTTAGTAAACCGACACACCTCTGAATAACTACTTGGAGATAATAACAACAACAACAAAGTAAGAATACTAGAAATCCACCATATCAGTGGATTTTGAAAAGAGTACAATCTGCAAACTGGAATGGTATTTTTACATTCGAAAATGAAATCACTGGAACAAAAGACTGAATGTGTATGAAAAGAAAAACTAAGGAAACAAAAGGACTAGGAGAACCATTTGTCCTGGAAAATACACTGCAGAAACCAGTAATGATCTGTTCAGAATTTCTAATGCCATTTCTAATTTAAATAATCATGAGTCACCAAACTAAGTTTGATGGGAACTAATAGCATGAAAGAGAAGTATGAAACTAGGCCAAAAGAAACAACTAACTTCCAAGAAAGTAGCAGGCAGAAGACAGGCAGAAGTCTATGCATGCATGCTTAGGCACTAGTGAGTTTAAGAACTGAATAGGAAAGCATGCTTTTATTTTGATGACGAGTCTGGAAAGCTCAAAAAACAACAGGAAATGATTACAATCAAGAAGTAGGGGGTGGAACCACACGACTGAAGAGAGGAGAGAGGAAGAATGTAGTCAATAATTTACCTTATGTATCACAAAATCAAGAAAGGGAAGGGTCAGGTTGGTGAGAATGTTGCAGGAAGTGGCACTGATCACGATGCACTATATTCATAAACTGCTTTGTTATATGACACTTGCTTTGTACTTAAAGATATTATTATAGTAATTTAGTTCTTGTGTCTGTTCCTGCAATTTCTAGCAAATACATATACAAATTTCCCTTATTTATGGTTTTAGTTTCTGTACCTTGGTTGCCTGTAGTTAACTGTGGCTCAAAAATATTAAAAGTAAAATTCCACAAATAAATGATTCATAGGCTTCAAATAGTATATATTCTCAGTAGTGTGATGAAATCCTATGCTGACTTATTTTATAGTTAATATTCATCATTCTTATGACCAGTGTGTCCTCACTATATACTCTTCCCGCTCTTGGTCCCTCGGTAGCCACCTTGATCACTGGACTTCCTGTGGTGGTGTGGCAGTGTTTGTGTTCGGTGATCCTTAAATGGTAGTGACCTAATGACATTTCACAGCGCCTATGTCAGTCACCTCAGGTAGTCTTGCCACAGAGCAGTGAGCATATTACAGCAAGATACTGTGTGTTATCTCATTATATATCATTTATTAGAGCATAACTGTTGTTCTTTTATAATTAGTTACTGTTACTTTCTTATGGTACCAAATTTATAAATTATACTTTATCAAAATGATATATTATACACAGGGTTTGCTTGGTACTATGTGCAATTTTAGGTATCCAATGAAGGTCTTGGAATGTAAGCCCTGCAGAGTTACTTCTTCCTTTTAAATAAAATAAATCTTTGTGCAAGAGCTTCAATCCAACAGTTCAATGGATGAGTACAATGCATCTAGAGCAAAGATACCCCTTTCCACACTTCTATGTCCTTAGTTCTTAGATCTTGCAAATAATATTCTTGAAATTAAAAAAAAATCTGGGGTATAATATACTCAATGAATGGATGAATAGACAGAGAAGATTTGAACTCCTTCATAGAAGTCTAGAGCGTGGGTTAAAACGAGGAAAAGTGCTTTCTTATCCAAAAGACAGAGTAATGAACTGTTCTGGGCGGCAAATCAACCAGAAGTTCTAGCTCATTTGACATAATTTTAACTTCCATGTGCATCTTCCCAGTCTTATCTATCTAGATTAGTGTTCTTCATCCCCAGGGAACAGAACTTTACTATACAGTGGGGAGTGGCCTGGTGTATTTTTTTTCTGCTTTGGGGACTAGTCTAGCTTTTAATCACTCTTATTCATCCATCCAATCATATACAGCTAATGAATGTTTACTAGGCACCCATTAATCTGTTACATGTATAGTTACGTGTATGTGAACAAAATAAGACTGGGCAATGCTCTCAAAGAACTTTCAGAGCAGTCTGACTCTTGTCCACCATCTGCCTCTCCACTGGCCTGCTTGGTCCTTAGCCTCTTGAGATAAAGCTCCTAGACTTAGCATGCATAACTTGCACCACCTGATTTTCAATTTCAACCTGTGGACTGTTTGCTTTTCTTTCCTCGCCAAGCCACAGCTGGCTAAATATGCAAAAGTTTACTCACAGCTCTTGAGAATTTAGTCTCTGGGGTACTCACCTAACTAAGACTGGGATTTTGGGCATCTTCTTGGAGACTTTAAAGAAACTTGTGTCTCCTTTGTTGTCGGTGAAGTACACGCCAGCCACACTGGTGACCAAGTTCCCAGGGAAGGTGAACAGAACTCTTTCATCTTCACCCTGGTTGGCCCAATCCCAGGCTTGGCCCCCCATGAGCAAGCCTCCTCCACGTTTCATGAACTGGACCAGCTTTTCAGTCATGGTTTCGTTGTAGGCATCAATGCAGTAAACCCCGAGGGAGTCATCCACTTCCGGTTCAATCTTTGACTCCACTCCAGCACCCTCCAGGATTTTAACCAAAGGTGCCACAGATGGGTGTATACCAATGGGAGCCCCAGGGGAGGAACGGAGCCACCCCACAGCATTGATGAGAAAAGGAGTGAGCTGGGTTTCGGCCAAGTAGTCCTCATGGGATACGACCACCAGGCGGCCTCGACCGTAGGTGGAGGCGGCAATGAGCACCTGGCCCATGTCATTCACCATGACAGGAAAGGAGGCCTCTCCAATGAGAAGCAGTTCACAAGGGATGGCATCTTCAGGGAGATCCCAGCTGGTTACTCCATTCATAAGGGCCTCAAAGGCAGCTGAAGGAGTCGCCATGGCTCTGTTTGGTTCTGCACAGAAGAGAGCAAGGATTCAACTTGGTGAAGAAAGGGTAAGCAAACAACAACAACAACAAAATAAAGTAGTGTGTTTTTCCACTACTTGGTTAGCTTGTGAAGAAGACGGGCATTGCAATGAATCAATCACAATGTCAGTGACTGCAATCCAGGAGGAATCCTGGATTCCTCCCCCCCTTCGCCCCCCCCAGCCCTAGACTATGTCCTATCCTTTCCAACATTAAGTGGTTACATTTAGTATGCTATTTTCCCCAATACTGAACCAGCCAAACATGGAAGGAATGGAGGTGGAATTGTGTCTCACAAGAAACTTTGTGAAATCCTAATCCTAATCCTTGTGAAATCCATTTGGGAATGCGACCGTATTTAGGAATAAGGTCTCTGCAGATGTAATCAAATTAAGATGAGCTCCCAGCGGCTTTGGATGGCTCTAGGCTAATGACTGATGAGAGGCCATTTGGACAGAGAATGCAAGGGGAGACTGTCCTTGGAAGATGAAAGCAGGGGCTTAGAAAGCTACTTCTGTAAGCCAAGGAACTCCAGAAATGGTTGGCAAAAATAAGAAGCAAAGACAGAGACAATGCATTCTACTTCTGAACCCCCCAGAAGGAACCAGCCAGTGGTGCTGATAACTAGATTTTGAAATTCTGAGCCTCCAGTGCTGAGCTGAATAAAATGCTGTGATTTAAATCTGCTCTATTGGCAGTCATTTGATATGACAGCCTCTAGAAATTAACATAGCATGCAGCAAGTTGTCATTCTCACACCCATTCCACTGGCATTTCAACGTACAGCCACGCATTTGCTAGAAAGACTACAACTCGAACCATACCTCTAACCCCCAATATCAACTATTTATTTATATTTCAGCTTTGCTATTGTTTACTTAAAAATTATCTTTCAGTAATTGTACTAAGGGGTGACAATTCAGCATGTAAATTTATGAGTGTAATGCTTCTTGATCAACATCACCTCTTCCTTCATCCTCTCTTTTTAAATTTCAGCCTGGAACACTTAGAATTTCAGTCTAACTAGCCTAACTACCCTCACTCAGAGAAGCAGAGGCTGAGCAGGAGGAAAGTGAGAGCTGTCTGTGGCTTGAATCCACACAACCAGAAACAGAGGCTAGGTTAGGAAGGATGGTAGATTCT
This sequence comes from Megascapheus bottae, assembly GCF_031878675.1. Taxonomy (NCBI): domain Eukaryota; kingdom Metazoa; phylum Chordata; class Mammalia; order Rodentia; family Geomyidae; genus Megascapheus; species Megascapheus bottae. The sequence goes on from NC_143513.1 coordinate 78,079,161, forward strand.
TACTTGTACCTGGGACTCCACTGAGGAAGGTGTCTCTGTTTCTGAGTGTGACCTTACAACCGTCCTTTGCTCCTTCACCACAAGCTCCTTTTTAAAGGATGTTTCAAGATCTCTCATCAGTATTCAACTACATGTATATAGAAATTCCCATATATGCTTATGCTTACTCTACGAGTAAGTCATTTAGGACAGGGAAGGGAGGATATAGCTTAAGTGGTACAGCACTCGCTTAGCAGGCAAGAGGCCTGCTGTTCAATCCTAGGTACCACAGTAAACATACAATGTAAACATTTAAGTTGCAAATGAGCAGGGAATTCTTGCAAAGTGAAAAAGGAAGCCTGACTCAACATTATGTTTTACAAACACTGGGTTCTGCATTTATTGACAGTGATTTTTTACCATTTTCCTATTTGGAACTAATGTTAAACCTGAATCTAATGATAATACCAGAGCTAATGATTATTACATTTATTCCTCAGGTATCTTGGTATGTCCTTGAAAAAGTCCTTGGTGTAGACAATGTGCCAATTATAGACCATAGAATAAAATCTTGGTCTTGAGGAAACCAATAAACTCCAGATCCCACTAAAAGAACACGTGGTCATCCATGTGTATCCAATACGTGGTTATCGGTCTTTAAAATTAAAGAAGTCTTAGATGGAGTATCTTCTCTTCAAAGGTAAACTGAACAAGCTAGATGTTTCTGGCAGTGAAATAGAAGTATATAAGTATAAATATAAGAATGCGATACAAAAATGCTGAGCCAACATTTGGTGAGTGAGAAGCTTTCCCTGCCCACCCTGGATGCCACAAATTACCAGGACAGAGAATTTTGCAAGGTCACAGGGTGCCCCTTTTTCCTATTCTTCCCCTACTCAGCTTGTCACCAGTCCTGCTGATGTTCTTGTTCACAATTTCCAATGACACCAGCTGGCTTGGGTCTTTAGTGATTCATGTCTGGCCTAAACCAATCCAGCTTCTGAGTCACCAGTGCCTGTTCTTATCTCTGTTCATCTAAGCTCACTCTTATCACACTTCTAATTGGGAAGAAAAATCCCTCAGGACTGCATCTGTGTCCACAGGGGGAAACCTGACTCAGTTCCCCAGGTTGGTGAGGCCTTGAGGACAGGCAGTTCCTCACAGTTTCCAGCTTTATCTTTCGCTCCGTCTTTCTCACTAGCTTCCTAGGATCAGGCCCCCTTCTTATTTCAGAGGATCCTCTTTCCTTTCCCTTTCATCTTCCACCTTTCTATCTATGGAAATCTTACCCTTCTGAGAAGAGGAAATTTAAATGGACCCATCTCTGGAAAAAGTGTTCAGTATCTCTAGTCTGGCAGTGGAAAATAGTATGTCTATTATCCATAAGACTGTCCAAAAGATGAACTAGGGGAAAGAGAAGACAATGAAGAAGACAGAAGTGGCTAATGGCTTCTAATAGAGGACCAATGGTGGCCACATTGTCTCAGGAAGGACTGAGGTCTACCTACCCTCTTTTGAAAGGAACCCAGTGGTAACATGGTTTCTAAACTATGTGTATTCTTAGACCCAGCCACTCTCCTTCTAATAAGCTTTCTTAAAGAGTGGCAGTGAAGAACAGCAGCAGGAAAGACATGAATACAAAGATTCTGACTGCCATGCTGAGCTGGAAATGGAAATCGATAAGTGGAAACCAAGAAGTAAACATAGATCAAAGACAAGGAACATTTCCTGGTATCATTTCCAACACCTGTGTGGGTTTAGGATCTGAAATCCCATGCCACACTTACCTAACTTTGACCTCTCCCTATGGCAGGAAGAGGTCTCCCCCACTCACTGCTCCTCCAGAGTTGCTCAGCAGACCTGTGCTTCCCTAGTGCCTAGAAACGCCACACTCCCAGAAAAGAGAACTCATACTTTATGACACCCTTTGTGCTCTAAGATAGCTCAAGGAGGAACTACATCTATTTTACTTCTAAGCAGAATGTTCTAGATACATCTTAAATGAGAATTTCAAATCCTTATGCTAGGTAAGACATGAGCCCATTTTTAAAATAATGATAGTTATTAGTTCATAAGGATAGTAATGATAGTAACATAATACTACAATACTTACCAGGTTTCTGGCATTATGACACATAATTTTTGTAATTTTAAAAATTATAACAAAACCCTGGATATGTTTGCTATCACCATTTTATCAACTGGGGAGAAAGAAGCATTCTTGTGGGATAAGGTGATTTGATACCTGTTCAAAGGTATATATATGGAAAGTGGTGGATCTTGGATTCAAATCCAGGAAATACAACACCAGGGCCCACATTTTTAAGCCCAGCACCAAACATATATAAGGATTTGTGGTCTCTTAGTGCCAGGTTTTAATATGAACAACAACACATTTCAACAGGTTAGCCTCGTCGATTACAGATTTCTCAAACAATGTCATTAAATCTTTGACTTTCTCCCCCATGATTCTTTGAGCTCAGAGTCTACGGTCACCTTCAAAGCTAAAGGTATCCTACTCACAGGGGAAGAGTAAGTTTTCTATTTTCACCAGGAAACAGCCCTGTCTGTTGGACCTACTCAGGGTTCTCCCTGAGATATGCTGAAGGGAAGGTAGAACCTTCTTGGAGAGGGCCTGGGCCATTCTCATTTTGTACTTCAGATGGATTGCAGATCTGAGACCAGAGAATATATTTTACGGTTTGCATCCCTAGGAGGAAGATCAGGGATGCAAACAGTAAAATATGGATGATGATATGAAGTTAGAAGCAAACAGGGTCCTGCGTTATTTAGCCAGGCCTTGAATATGGACAAGTAGACAACACAGACGTGATTCAACACCTTCTCATCTTCCTGCCACTGTCTTCCTCGAACCCACTGTTTCTTTTTCCGTATGCATTCAGTAACTTCTCCAGCATTTTTTTTCTCTTTTCCTTCCTCTCCTGTCTCTGCATCCCTCCATCTTGTGCAGGCCCACAGGCCCCCCCACCCCCACCCCATACAGGCTTCTGCATGAACAACCTTTCCACTGGCTATCAACCTCCACTAAACCAAGAATCTGAACGGATTGATCTTTTTTTTTTTCTTCTGCATTCCATCCTACACATTCTGAGCTGCATCTGACTCATTGCATTTTAATATGAAAACATGGTTTAATTCATCCATCTGAAATAATGTATAACACACATGGAAGAATATAGACAACAAAATGCAAACCAGGTAAAAATCCTGAGCCGCCTCCCTCCCCCATATATTTATCACCACGTAGATTTAAAAAAATCCAAGCCCTAGACCCTTACTGGTGTCTGGGGCTCCCTCTTCAATATCTCCACGGGATGAAGGACTGAACCCTTCTTCCACTCCCTTATTTCTAGCATACACATTCCTTCTCAAGTCCTGACTTTGGCCCTGGGGAAGCTTCCAAGCTCCTGTTTGCTCCTTTGTCCCACTGGGTAACTCTCAGAGGACTGATAGCCTGGGGTTGTTTTTTGGCAGGTCAGTTCCGGCCTGCCCCTTAGCCCTTCTCAGCTGGCTGAAGGTTTCTACCAAGGGGACAGTGTGAGAAAGGTCTTCCCAAACTCCAGCAGGGCTAAGCCTGGAGCCCGCTCCGCTCCCCCCCCCACCCCTCCCCTGCCCCACTCCCCTCTCCTTTCCTCCCTGGGCTCAGAGCCTGGAGCCTGGAGCCCGTCCCCCTCCCCCTCCCCTCCCGCCTCCTCCGGGCTCAGAGCCCGCGGACCCGGAGCTGGCCGGTGACGTCAAGGGAGCGGAGGGGCTGAGCTGGGGGCGGTGAGAGGAGGAGGAGGGGAGCGGGGGGGGGGGCTCTCTGCCAGGCTGCTGGCATCTCCGAGTCGTGTCAGACCACCGATCCTCCCCACCCCCTCCCCGAGCCCAGGGAGCAGCGCGGGAGGGCAGAGGCGAGGCCCCGCCAGCTCCGCGTGTGACCACCCCCAAGCCGGCCCAAGACTCCCCGGGGCTACGCGGGGCCTTTCCACCCGAGAACGCCCAGGGGTCGGATGCTGCCCTTGGAAGACAGGCCTGTCGGCAACGCAACCACACAAAGCCAGCGCACGCCGACATCCGCGTCGGGAATCGGGGCTGGAGCGACGCGGCCTCGGGGATGCACAGCCGGGGAGCGGAGGAGAACCGTCCCCAGCGGGCGTCAAGGTGCCTCCGCCCCGCTGCGCACCCCGGCCCGGCCCGGCTGCGCGCAGGTTCCCCAGCCCCCCACGACGGGGCCAGTCCACAGACACCAACCCCCTCTCCAGACCTTCCTGGGGAGCACTCACCGGGTGACCCTGCAAGCTCCACCCGGGCAGCTGGGAGGGGGCAGGGCCTCGAGCTCGGGGAGACGCGCAGGCTGCGGGAAAGGGGCTGCACTGCAGAGCGCGCACCAGCCGGGAGACGCTGGCAGCGGGCGAGCCGGGGGCGGGGCGGGGCCTCTGCAGACTCCGTCCCGCTTCCGACCAGCTGGAGCGGGCCAGGGGCGGGGCTCCCGCAGGCCCCGCCCCTGCGGCCTCCCAGACTGGAGGCGGCTCAGGAGAAAGGGGCGGAGCTTGCCTGGGGACAGCACCTCTTTGTGTCTGGCCCGGGAGACTAGGCATTGTAAAGGATTAGGGACATCAGAAGGTCCCATCTCAGCAGAGTGGACCGCTATTTAATGAGAATTAATTTTTTTTAAAAAAGAATATCATCTTTTATTTATTTATTTCTGCCGGTCCTGGGGCTTGAACTCAGGGCCTGGGCACTATCCCTGCGCCTCTTTGTGCTCAAGGCTAGCACTCAGCCACTTGAGCCACAGTGCCTCTTCCAGCTTTTTCTGAAGCATTTATTGGAGAGGAGGGTCTCATCCGCTTTCCTGGACGAGCTGGCTTCAAAGCATGAACCGCAGATCTCAGCCTCCTGAGTAGTTAGGATTACAGGCATGAGCCACTGGTACCGGACTAGAATTACATTATCTTTAAGTTGTTGTAGAAAGGGGTTTCAATCCAACATAGTTAATCATCTACTTACTAAGTAGCTGATTAGGACATACATTCTGCTCACTATTATACAGTGTGTAATATGTCCCCCAAGAGGATATGCAAATTGTAGAGACTGACGGGCATGTTTTCGTATTTTGTTTTTTTTTAAAGTAGGAAGAAAAAGCATGTATATATTTGTATCCCAATGAAACAAAGGGAAATATGCATTTCTACCTGTCAATATTGTTTAATCCGAGCAACTGGGGAGGGAGCAACTCTTAATTCAGCATGGATTGCACTGCTACAAGGGTGTATGTAACGTTCATAAATTCAAAATAAACATATTCTGAATTGCACTGTATGTAGAGTGGACTTAGGGCTTTGTGAGTGCTTTGCTGGCACTCTACCACTTGGATCACATTAGCATTTTTCTGCCCAGTTTGGCTTTGGACAGAAAGTCTCTGGAATCTCAGCCTTCCGAGGTTCTTCTTTTTCTTTCTGATAATAAACTGACGGTTTCTCCTCCCTCTGTGAATTGGCTGAGTGTTGGTAGGCAACACACAGGTGCCATCTCTAGCAGGAGAAATCCAGGTAGAACAAAGTTAGGACTCAGACTTGTCATAGATGGACTGACTGAAACTCCTCCCAGCCACGCTTTGTCAGCTGGGCGACTTTGGAGAGTTTATTTAATTCCTCTACGCGGAAGTTTTATTCCTTGGAGAATGGGGGTGAGCCACGTGAGAGGTATTCTCCACCTTTATTTCAGATGTAAGGCTGGAAATGGGTGGGTTTCTTTTCATCCTTAGATCAATGCCTGGCATGCAGAAAGACTGAGTGCCTGTTAAAACCAAATAGTCAAATCCTTTTACAATTCTATATTTCGTTTTTCTGAAACATGGATGCCTTTCAATACTAACTGGGGCTTTTACCCCAAATAAAGTTTTTCCTCTATCTCCTTTGAGTGTCCTTCTTCAAACCAAATCCTATGAACATCAATCAACAAAGTGATGTACACAGCTGAGCTCAGTGGCCAGGTTTAAGTAGAGGGACTGGTAAGGACAAGACCAAGAAAACTGGATTCAGAATCCTGCCAGGTAATGATTCAAGAGACAGAATATATTTGTTCTCCCTGTTGTCATGTTCACTACGGCGTTTCTAGATTTGAAAACTCAGGGTAATAGCACTGCAGGTTTAAAAACTCCCAAGAAGTTTTACTGGGGGTGGGAGGAAGGCTAAAGGAGGAATAAAATCACATCTATTGCAGTGGAGCCTGTAATCCAGCGCATCAGGAAGCTGAGATCTGAGGATTGCACTTCAAAGCTAGCCGGGGTACAAAAAGTCAAAGGTGGCTCAAGTGCCATACTTGAGTGAAAAAGCTTCCAGAGTTCAAGCCCCAGAAGTGGCACAAAAATCCCCAACCAACCCACCAACCAACCAGACTCCTTCCCTGTCCATACAGAACAAAGAACACCCATCTACACGGGAAGTATACAAACTCACTTACCTCTGCGGATGAAGACATGAGACTTGGTGCAGAAAAGGGATGTTTTTTCTTTTACTTGCTTTATTATTTATTTGTACTGAAATCGCTGGCGCAGAGGTGATAAAAATGTCTACCTCGGATACACGCTGCGATCTGCCTTTCATACGTGGCTTTGAAAATTTCACAGTGACAACTGTCTCCAAGGGCAAGGATGTGTGTGATGGACGGCGCTCGGACGGCCCAACTGGCGCGGAGCAAACCCGAGCCGGGGCAGGAAAGAAGCCGGCTCCCGGGTCCTGGCGGCCTGGGTCCCCGCGGCCTGGGTCCCCGCGGCCGGGCTCCGGACCCGCGCGCACCGCGTCGGAGGCACGCGGGCGCAGCACCCGGCGCCCGCCCGGCCGGCCTCCCCGGACCCCCGCTGGGACCGCCCCTAACATGGGGCGGGCGCCCCACACGCTCCCGGTCCACACACCATCTTTGGGAGACTCACCCGGTGGACCAGCGATCGCCTAGGGAGGCGAGGGGGCGCCCTGGGCGGGGACGAGCTAGACCGCGAGACCGGGCGCCCCGCCGGGCCAGGGAGGGAACCCTGGAGCCTGCAGAGGGTGGAGGCTGGCAGAGCCAGAGGCGGCCGCGGGGATGAGGAGCGGCGCCTTAGGGGGCGGGGCTGGGTCGTTCTGAGAGCCTATTGGCCGCCCGGAGACGGGGGCGGAGTACTGTTCCGGGAGCCCATTGGCCGACACGGGATGTGGGTGGAGCCTCCCCACCCAGCCCTGCACCACAGAGACCCCGCTTTGTTGCAGTTTCTGCTCCGGGATGCAGCTGTGGACCTGTGGTGCTGCAGAATGCCAAGGCCTGTAATCCTAGCTATTCAGAAGGCTGAGATCTGAAGAAAGAGGTTCCAAGCCAGCCAGGGCAGAAGATTCCATGAGACTTACCTCCAAGTAACCACCAAAAAGGCAGAAGTGGAGTTGTGGCTCAAGTGGCAGAGTACCAACTTTGAGTGAAAAAGCTCTGGGGCAGTATCCAAGTCAGTATCCAGAATTCAAGTCCCAGGTCCCAAAGAACAATTCCATCCCCCCCGCCCCGCAAGAAAACAAAACAAAGAGCACAATAAGAACACAAACCTTCACCGTACACACGCACCAAATCTGTTTTTAGACTTTTTTTTGTAAAGACAGATAATAAATGTAGTAGCTAGCAAACACAAAAGAGCATCAAACAGGAAAACTATAACAAAGATCATTAGAAAGTATTCCCAAAAGAGCCAGGTGCAGTGGCTCATGCCTGTAATCCTAGCTACTCAGGAGGCTGAGATCTGAGGATCAAGGTTCAAAGCCAGCCCGGGCACTAAAGACTGTGAGACTTATCTCCAATTAATCACACACACACACACACACACACACACACACACACACACACACACACACACAAATGGAAGTGGGGCTGTGGCTCAAGGGGTAGAGCGGTAGCCTTGAGCTGAAGAGCTCAGGGACAATGCCCAGGCCCAGAGTTCAAGCCCCATGACCTCCCCCCCAAATAAAAGTATTTCCAAATAATACACAGTTAGAAAAGTTCATGGAAAAAGTAAAGGTCAAAAATAAAATTAATTAACTATTCAATTTAAGGGCTTAGAAGAAACAACGAAGGTAGGAAATAACAGTGAAATAAGTATAAGGCAAGAAGGGGAAAAGATACAAAAATTCGGTGTATGAGATAGTCAATACAGAATAGGTTCTGTCAAAATAAGCCAAAACATAAATAAAATACACTGGAAAGATAAAGGAAATAATGAAAAACTTCATTCTACTAATTCTGAATACACACATCAAGTGTGTATATGTATATATATATATATTTCATATCTACATGTAGAATTTACCAAAACTGACTTCCTAAGAAAAGTCAACTAGCCTATCATCATTAAAGTAATTGAATCCACACATTAAAGAATCTCCTAAACTCCAAACCCTGGGGGTTTTTGTAAATGATTTGAAGAAATGTTCCAGGACCAGATAAATGGGATCTTGCACAAATTTCTCACATTTGGTATCAACCAAACTAGATAAAGGTCATGCAGGAACGGCTAATTCAGTTTCCAATGTCATCTCACACTGTTGAATGCAAATGGATAATGCTCATCTAACTATCCATATCCATACATAAAAGATACTCCCTATAGATCAGAAAAGGTTGATTCTAGGGATAGTAAGCAATTTATACTAGAATATAAATATGATGTTTTAGCGTATAATAAAGGGAAAAGTGATATGGCCCTTTCAGTATATATAGAAGCATTTCATAAAATGTATCTACTCATGATAAAAGTATTTACTGAAAGAAGAAAATATGCCAGGTTCTGATGTCCATGCCTGTACTGCAAGACACTCAGGAGCTACAGGTTAGAAAGACTGCAGTTCTAGGTCAGTTTGGACAAAAAAGTTTTCAGGACCTTATCTCAACCAACGGCATACATTTGTCATCCCAGTTATTCAGGAAGCATAATAGGATTTTGGACCAGGCTGGCCTGGGCAAAACATGAGATCCTATCTCAAAAATAACCACAGCAAAAAAAGGGGGGGATAAAGGCATGGTTCAAACCTCAAACCATAGATAGAACATGTCTTGCAAGCATGAACCCTGGAATTCAAACCCCATATCACCAAAAGAAAGAAAATAAACTTTCTTTTCATGAAGTCATATATAAAATAGCCATGGTAAATAACATGTTTATATTCTATATGGTAAAACTTTCTGTTCTTTTACTCTGGAATATAATAAAAATCCTAGCCAAGCCTAGCAAAGCAGGAAAGAGAAATTAATGGTGTAAGAACTGAAAAAGAAGAAATGAAATTGTCAGTATGTTCCAATGACTTGACTGTCTTTGTAGTAAATGTGCAAAGTTTCTACATATCAATGTGGAATATTAATTCCATCGGATTTGATTGACTAATACATTGACTAGTACATAAAAGAAAACTATATATTTCTTCGTCAGTAATGATAAACCAGAAGTATTCTAAATGAAAACAAAACAGTTAAAACTGCAGCAATTTTGTAATGTACTTAAAAATAAATTTCACCAAAAATCAAGCAAATGAAAAATCGTTCCAAGTACTAAAGATATTGTAAATAAGTTTTATATACAGAAGTCACAGATGGAAAAACAGATTATAAAGAGGTCATTTCTTCCCAAATTAATATAATGTTTACTTTTTAAATGTATTTGATTTCTACAAACGGTTGCACAAAAGGGCAAAATTTAACATATTCATTTATGTGGCTAGTACATGAGAGCCGTGTGTTTGAAACTGAATCTCCAATGCAACATTAAGAAGGGAGGACTAGGGAAAATGTTTTGGCTCTGAAGGTGGAGTGATAATGGAATTAGTGCCATTACCATGAGAGTGGTGATTCATAAAAAATGGGGTACAGGCTCCTTGTCTTCTCATCTCTGTCTTTTCTGTCATGACTCTGAGCAACAGGGCTCTCATTAGACCTTGAACCCTAGATCTCAGAGTTTCCTTTCTTCTAGAATGATGAGCCAATAAGTTTCTACTCATTACTAATTGCCCAGTCTTGGATATTCTATGCATGCAGAATGAAATGAGATTAAGACATACAGTTAATATAGTATCTATGAAAATGCCAACAGGTTTGTTTGCTCACTTGTTTTTGATTTGATTTTCTAAGTTTATTTCCATGTTTATATATATGGAGGGCCAAAAGATTATACTATGGAAGAAAAACAATGGGTTCTCAGGAGGTCAAGATCTAAATACCTAAAAGTTTGAAGTAGCCTGATGGGAATTCTGTGACACTCTTTTTTTTCCCCCCTTTTTATGAGCACAGACATATTTTAAAGAATTTATTAACATTGATTTTTACATCATATTTCAAATAACATGTTTAAAAAACAAGTATTCAAGAAGGGAATCTCTATGTACAATCATTGGCACGTAGATTGCAGAACATAATTAAAATTAGGCTGAGGGTTTGTGTGTCAGAGATACATATTAATCTATGTAATAAAACATTATGTCTATAGAGTCATAAATTTTTATGTCTATTCTGTGACACTCTTATAAGAACTTAACAACAACAACAACGAAAAATGGTGGAAGTGGAGCTGTGGCTCAAGTAGTAGAGCACAAGCTCAAGGAGGCCAGGAGTGTGGCCTAGTGGTAGAGTGCTTGCCTAGCATGCACGAAGCCCTAGGTCTGATCACATACACAGAAAAAGCTGGAAGTAGTGCTGTGGCTCAAGTGGCAGAGAGCTAGCCTTGAGCAAACAGTGTCTAAGGACAGTGCCCAGGCCCTGAGTTCAAGGAAGAAGAAGGAGGAGGAGGAGGAGGAGGAAAAAAAGAAAAGCTCAAGGACAGCATCCAGGCCTTGATGCAAACTTTCAATACTGGAGTACTCTCGCGCAAACACACACAAACACACCACCACCACCATTACCACCACCACCACCAACAGCAGCAGCAGCGGAAGCAACAAACACTTCAATGTCAATGTCAGTGAAAAAAAGAAAAAAAAAGAATATGAAAATGAGCATGAAACAGGAAACAGAAATGCAGACAGAAAATACCATACCCCATCAACACATACAAAAAAATAGCCAGCCTTGTTAGTTATGTAGGAATGATAATTTTAAAAAATCACACAGTAGAATGCTATTTCATACCTGCCAGACTGAGTAAAATTGAAATTTGACAAGACTAAATTATGACAAGTATGTGGCCCAAGAATTCCCATCCCTTGCTGGACAGAATGAAAACAGGCTCAACACACCAGACACAGCTTTGGAAATGACCTAATCAAATCCAATATGTACACTTCTTTTTTATTTTAAACAGGAGGAAAGATTTCTTCCAGCTCTCACACACAAATCTTACGTACGACGCAGCAATTCTACTCTCATTTGCACGCACATCATTAATTACTTATCATTATCACCAGTGGTAGGTGCCTTTAAAATGGCCCCTCCTGTCAGAATGGGTACCTTTGCTCTTGTGCAGCTTCCTCCCCTGACACGTGGGGCTGGACCTAATGGGTCTTGTCTAACAAATAGAAAATGGCCAAAGGAAATATCACCTTTTGGATTAGGTGACAATAATCTGGTTTCTAGTCTTTCTCTCTGGGAGAGGAAGAAAAAAAAGTCCGAAAAAAAAAATCAGGCTGCTCTGCTGTGGTGGTGAGCTTTTCCACAAATGCCAGTGTGGCAAAGAATGGGTGTGTCTAACCTCAGTGCTGGAGGCCCCAAGGCCTACCCCAGCCTAATGAGTCAGCTTGGCATCTCCTCCCCCTGCCCTTGAGGCCCCGGGGTCTGAGCCAGAACCTTGATTCCTTGACGACAGCCTGTGAGAACCTTGGTCCACCTCCCAGCTTAGCTATCCCTGGATTCTTGATCCACAGAAGCAGAGATAACAGAGAAATGATAGGGTTTGCTTTACTTGGGTTTATTTATTTTATTTTTTTAAAATTGCTTTTAGTTTTAAGTTGCTAAATGTTGGGGAAATTTGTCTCTCTAGACAACTAATATACTCCCCCAAATTAGAAACAACCCAAATTTCCATCAGCAGCACCACTAATAGATTATATTAAATCATAAGCCATGAAGAGTAAAGTGCATTGACGAGAGAAAAATCTCAAACATGTAAGAATCTGTGCAGGATAATGCTTATGTGAAAACAAAAAATTAAAAAAAAGATAAGGAAAGCCAATACGTAGTTTTAGAATTCACACACATATGTGAAACTATAAAGAGAAGCAAGAGAATGGTTCAAAGGAAAAAGCATGACAGGTGTCATGTCTCAGAGTGGGGAAGGGTCCTGCCCCTGTGTCACAGACACAGCAAAGCCCTCAGTCTTGGCCTGGAAGAATGTCAGCCATTCATTTCATTATTCTTTAGACCACATACATCCTTTTTCCTAGTTTTGTTTTAAAGCAAAGCAAAGCGGGAAGAAATCGATATAGTCAATCTACTTATAGCTGGGCGGGTGGTGGTGACGGATGGACCATCCTGAGGACAGAGACATTCTGTTCTTTAAGTTTCCTTAGAGAAAGCTTCTTCCAAGTCTCCGTCATTATCCAGTTGGCAAAGATCTTTCCTCTATCTTGTGCATTAGGCCTTCTCCCTCCCTGCATTGCAGGCTGGCCCAACCCTGTGTGTCCTCCAGCTGTGGGCTGTTTATCTGGGAGCTGTGTAATCCAGCACTTCCTGCTTCAGGCCAAAAGCATTCCAGACTAATGTTCTCTGACTCCAGGCACCCCACACAGCACCCCTCCACCTCCCCCCAGCTCAAATGCACTGGGAGCTGGGGTGGGGTGGAGTCTGTCTGCAGCTACAGGCTGGAGAGGGGGACTTTTACCTGGTGCAGGGGGAGGGGGTGAAGCCGGGGGAGGGCATTCTAACAGAAGCCAAGCCAGCTAGGGCTCTGGCAGGTGAGATAACCTGGCTTTCAAGGTTCTTTGTGGACCACCAAGCCCCAATGGCTCTCTCTAGAGCACAAATCCAACACCAGGGGAAATGGGGGGGGGGGGAGGAGGAGGGGGAGGATATCCATTCTCCAAGCAAGGAAAAGGGAAAAACAAGTGACAAGGGACAATATTCCCAAGGTGCAGAGAGAAATAAGCACAGGGTCAGGAAGGGAGGGAAGAAGGAAAGGAGGAGGAAGGGGAGGAAAGGAAGGAAGGAAGGAAGGAAGGAAGGAAGGAAGGAAGGAAGGAAGGAAGGAAGGAAAAAAGGAAGGGGGGAGGAAGAGCAAGGAAAGAGGGGGGAAGCAAGCAAGGAAGGAGGGAAGGAAGGCGGGAGGGAGGCACCCCGCGGCACGTCTCTCCACCCCAGCCCCGCAGGCAGACGCCCTCCCCGCCTCCTCCTGCCGGGGCACTCTGGCCAGGCCCCGCTCCCTGTCCCCCCCGCCCCCAAGCTTTGTCACCGCAGCCTCTCCCCGGTGCAGACCCCCACGGCTGATCCCCCACTCACCCTCCGCTCCGCCAGTCCCTGCAGCGCGGATTCAGGACCGAGAGCACCCGCTAGGTCTGAGCCGAGCACCAGGGGGGTCCCGGAGGGGCCGGAGCTGCGGGCCTAGGCGAGACTGGGCGGTGGACCGGAGGCCTGGGCACCGCGCACTGCGGCGGGGAGGGGGCCGAGGGGCCGGGACGGCGTCTGATTGGCTGCCGCGGGGAGGGGGCGGAGCCTAGGGCGGCGTCTGATTGGCTGCCGCGGGGAGGGGGCGGAGCCTGGCCCGCAGCCCGGGTCTGCAGAGGCTTCATTTTCAGCCTCAGCTGCGGGCCCAGATCTGGGATGGAAACCACGTTCTTCCCCCACCCCATCCCACCCCTCTGGAGACACAGTCGGTAATTTGTCCAATAAATACATAAAAATGTAAATATTTCACGCTGTGAACACACAGACCCTGTGAAGGAATAACAGATCGTGGTGTCAAATAGTACCCAGTTGTTTTTTGAATGCAATCTATGGCTTCTACACATATATTTTAATGAGAAAAGTCACAGGTTCAAGGCTGGTGCTGATGGTGTGGGTCTATCCTCGTTACTGCTTCTCAGGAGACTGAGATCTGAGGATGGAGGGGCAAAGCCAGCCCAGGCAGGAAAGTTCAAGTGACTTTTATCTCCCATGGACCACCAAGAAGCCAGAAGTGGAGCTGTGGCTCAGCTGATAAAACCTTGCAGCACTCAAGACCTGAGTTCAAGTCCCAGGACCAGCACAAAAAGGAAAAGTAAAGAAAGAAAACAAAAACCAAGTTGCCCTAAGATGGAGAGTTGGGTTATATTTTTATAAGAAAACACGGGCTTATTTACAAGCAGGGCTAAAGGTGAAGAAGCTAGAGATTAATTTTCATATTTCCGAGCACAGAATTGTACTAACATGGCTCATGCATGAAAGAGGCGTTGGAAAGGTGTGGTTGGTACAGAGCCTCCACTGTGAGGCTGGAGGAGACTCCCATGGCTGCTATGGCAAAGAACCACAAGGTTTATTACAACACAGGTTTGTAATCTTACAACTAATTCCCTCCACTGGAGTCTCTGGAAGCTCCCAGTTCCCTGACTTGGGGCCGGGTCCTCTGTCTTTAAAGCCAGAAGGTCAACACTCCAGCCCCATCTGTGGTCACATCTCCTTGTTTACTGCCCTGAGTTACTTAAAACTCATTCCTGCAAGCATGACCTCAGGTGCAATTCAGATGACTCAGGCTAAGCTCCCAGCTCAAGGTCAGTGGATCTGCAGTTTTACAGACACCTACACCATCAATGCTCCTTTGCCTGTTCACAGGACTATGAGGATCCAGTTACCCTTATGTAGCCCTGTTTCTGCTGAGGGCAGAGGGTTTGCTACTTCTTGTGTCTTGTCCTCACTGGAAATACAGGGGCTGGGGGTTATCTCTACTTCACAGGATCGCTGAGCATTGAACTGATTAGTTAGTGTAGGTAAACGCATTTAAGCAGTATGTGGCATGTGGTAAATACTACATAAATGTCTGCAATGACCATAGGTAACCTGATTGTTCTAGACCTCATGCATGGGTCTCAGTTCACACAATCACACTGCATTACCAGTGAGACCTCGCCTCTGCACTGCAGGTCCTCTCACTTCCGCCAGTGGCTGCTGCCTCTTCCTCTTTCTCCTCCTCTTCTTCCTCCAACCTTTCCCACACCTTCTGAGTGTGTTCAGATTCCTTCTTGTCCCATATTCTTTCTAATGCTCCCTTTCCTTACTTAGGTCCTTCCTCTCATTTTTACCCATTGCATGTTCCCGCCTCTCTCTTTCTCTCTCTCTCCCTCCATCCTTCCCTCCTCCCCTCCCACCAGATTATGCAGTTCCTTAATTAGCAAGTGGAAGGTTTTGTTCATTGATCACTTGCCTGGTTCTTTTACTTCCACTTAGTAACCATTTAAAAGTCTGCTGCTTTTCAGAGATGTAATGTGTGAGAAAGGTCTTCTCAGACTCCAGAGATTGTCAGAACTAAGCTGGGACTCTGGCCCAGCTCTCTTCTTCCCTCCATTCTTCCTGGGCCCTCAGCCAGCAGGCAATGACTCTGGTAGAAGATTCCGCTAACTCAGTGGGATAGAATCTCAGCATTAAACTTACATTGACTCAATTAAAACAAGGAAAATAGTTTTGTGCTGAGGACTGGGAACTGAAGTCAGGGTCTCACACTTGTGCTTGACTTTTTTTGTTGTTGAAGGCTTCTACTTGAGCCGCATCTCCATGTCCAGCCTTTTGCTACTTAGTTGGAGAAAAGAGTCTCTTAGAGTTGTTCACTGTGGTGGGCTTTGAACTGTGATCCTCAGATCTCAGACTCTGGAGTAGGTCACATTACAGGGATGAGCCACCAACACGTGACTCCTCAATGTATTTTTTTTAATGTATGTGAAATTTTCAACTGAGAGTGATACATGGGAGAGGAACAAGATTCCCACCCCCCCCAATTAACCTTTAAAGGAGGTTATAAACCTATAAACCAATAACCGACAGATTAAGCTAGATCCAGAACTGTGTATAGGGAACCAGCATAATCTCTTTAATTTCCAGCATTTTTTTTAAACTTAAGAATCCAAAGCAGAAGCTGTCCTTAGAGTTGACCATGGGATATTGGACCAATTTGCCTTCTTTGGGGCCCTCATTGGAAGGCTTGCCTGAGAAGAATTTTCTGTTTGCCATACTCTGATTGGCCTGCTCAAGGCCATCCAGCCACCCAGGTACTCCTCTCTTGGGGTGGGCAGAAGGGATCCCTTCAGTGTGGTGACTTGGGCTAGGAAAGGGAAGGAAGAGTCATAATAGGCCTTTGGAAACACCTCCTATGGAAAGCTTAAAAGCATCGGTTGAATTTTAAAGGCATGGCTCCTGGGCCTTGAATATCAGAGGTCCTCAGCAGCAGCTCACACTTCTGGGAGTCGTGTAGGAGATCACAGTGGTCCGGATGGTTCCCACCAAATACTGTGAATTTAGTGACTGCCTGTTAGTGCTAATCAAGGCTCGGGGCTTCTTCAAGGGAGGGATGGGCTGTCTGCTGAGGCGCCATGCTCCCGGCTGGCAGAGGGCACTAGTGTCTTGCATTCAGAGGTATTGTGTCCATGAAGCTTGATTACGTGCTTGCAAGGAAGTTAGTGTGTTGATCCTTAGCTTTGTGTACTTTAGTCTGCCCAAGAATCTCTACAGCAGGTAAAGTTGTATATCAACTCCCATGGGCCATTGCCCAGATACTTAGGAATGCTTCAGGTTGTTTGTAGGAGAGTGTTTATCTTTTCTTTATCTTGTTATGGGAAGATTTCCTCCCCCACAATGCCCTAAAGGGAACAAAAAGGGTGACTCTCCCCAAGTCAGAGAATCTTTCTTGTTGAGTTGCCTTTTAACCCAGATCTCAGCTTTTATCTCACCTCTGGACTTGGACTGAAGCATAGGCTGTCCCTAGGTCAGGAAGCTGTTGGTCTTTGACTAGTTCTTGAACTGTGCATTCTGATCTAACTAAGCATTAGCTTTTCTGGATCTTGAACTCATAAGCACATTTTGTCAGCCTGTGTATATGCGTGAGCCAATTCCCCATAACTCATCTCTCTGTACATACATGGAGGGAGCTATACACATATGCACGTACACAGACACACAGACTTATTTCTCATTGGTTGCATTGCTCTGGAAAATGCTGACTACCCACTCCCATCTCCAGGTTGTTTGTTTGGATTTTATTCTATAAACTCATTTGGAATTTTGAACTTGTTCTGGAAGTTGAATATTATTATTAATGAATTTTTTTTACTCAAAATTGAGTTTCATGAGCAATGTCTCTGTAGATACGTTGCTGCGATCCATCTCCCAAATTTGATCTCAAATTTTTAATAAGAATGGACTTTCTGTATAGCTATGACAGATAATGTTGTTATCTTTCTGGAAAACTCAACCAAGAAGGCCAGATGACCAAAGTTTACCGTTTGTGCATTAATGCACGAAGACTCTGCTGCATTTCGTCCTTTGCCTAGAAGACAGTGTGTGCTGTCCTCTTAATTATGAGAAATATTCTACAAGTGGATGCTGTAGGCTTTTTGCCACCAAGAACCATCTGGCTATTTATAACATCATGTTTAGGTCATAAAAATGACCAGAACAGGCACTCAGCAACAGGCTGTTAATGAGAAATGGAGAGTGCCTCTCTATCCATGCACTAAATGGGTTCGCTGGTCTTCTACTCTCCACCTTTGCCAAAATGTGGAGAAAATTCACTAAGGTTTTAGTAGAAAATGACAGGACTGAGGACTGAGCAAAATGACACTGTACAGAAGCAATCAACACCATTCAAAATGCTGAGCTTATAGAATAAATTAAAATACAGAGAAGATTTTTGTGTTCCTGAACCAAATTTGTGAGCAAATGTTTAAAGGATGCCCTAGCCATCCCTGAGCAGTCAGGAAATTCTCTTTTTCAAGCTTCAAAAAACCATCATAATCAAGAGGCTTGCCATGAGTACGTCACCACCATCTAGTTTCAGATCTCATTTTGCTATTGATTCCAGCGATGGCATACATGAAATCAGGATCTGGTATGGAGCGAAAGGTTACCTTGGGTCATCTTGTAGCTGTCTGGAGTGATTTTTGACTCTCTCTTTGACTTTGATGGTCTTGGGATATCCGTCATGTATCCTCAGATTGGACGGCACCCGTAACTCTTCATGATTAACTCTACGCTGTGCCTTTTTGTGAGAAAGTCCCTAATGCGATGCTGAGCTCTCCTGTCTACCGGATGTCATGTGAGGTCATGCTCACTGCTTTGTTAAGGTGGTGTCTGCCAAGAGTGGATGAGAAGTTGATTATAAGCAAACATTTCTCCAAATATACTTCTCTAATGCTCTTTTCATTTAGAGCACTGCCCCTTACAATCCCAGAAACTCACAGTTGTCAAATGTGGTGGCAATGGCATCCCTAAGGTCACCAACTTGACTGGTTTTTATTTTGTTGGTACTCAGATGTGGTGTGCTATTAGTCTCTTTTATTTTGATCATTAGAATATTCATTTCCTTTTGTCAGTACACAGTAGTGCCACTGGCTTGTCATATCTCATTTTCACATATTTATCAGTGTGCATGCAGGAAGTTATTTCTTCAGGGTTGTACCCAGTATTGACTGGAAGAGCAGACGGAGATGTCTTCTAATTCGGCATAAAATCAAAATTATACAAAACACTCATCAATATGAAACACAAGTACAAATTAATTGTCCAAATATTAGGTTGTAGGAGAATTAAATAAAATTCAATTTTGATTTTCAAAGTAAAGCAAAGGAAGGGTCATGGTTGAAGGGATGATCAGGAAAGGATGGGTGGGAAGAGTGGACTGGGAGAATGAATGTGTTTTCCACTGTCATTAAGCACGGAGCCTACATCCCAGCTTGGTTACTAAGGGTCCAGGTGGATGGAAAACTACAGTCTTCTTTCTTCCAACGCAGATGTGTTGCCACTGGAGAGTTTGTGTGATGTAAGAACAAAATGGGAAGGAGGGAGAGAACTTGAGCAATTCTCATTACCTAATAATGCACGATCCTAACCAACCCTCTTTCTTCTTGGGATTTCAGCTTTCACGTGGTGAGAATGGAAAGCTAAGCCCAAGTAAAAAGAATCTGTCAGGACTGTGAAATTCTGAGATGAAAAAAAAAAAACAAAAAAGAGGCAAGCCTCAAGAAAACCGTTGCAGGCTTTCAGTTTCTAAACAAAGAACTTGGCGCAGCCAAGAAGTGGTGAGGGAAACAGACCGTAGTCTGGAGGCTGAATGATCGTGGAAAGAGCATGCAACTGCTGTCAAGAGAAGTCTTTCTTCCCTTTCAGGCTTGACTGGAGGAGTTGCTTCTGCCTCAGTGATACTCACAGGTAGGGCATGAAGCCTCAATGCAATGGAAATGGGCAGAGCTATAATGAGATATTAAACCCATTTAGAAACCCAAGTCTTGTTAAAATGGTTCTTGGTTCTGACATGGTCTTCTTTGTGAAACACTGTCAAAAGTATCCTTGGAAACGAGTTCCCACAGTCTATGAGAAATGATCATCAAGTAGTTATCAGGGGAAAAGAATCATGAAGGAAAAGGAAGGAGATTGTTTTGCACTAAAAGAAACCAGTACAATGTGAAAGGCCAAGGAGCTTTCTAGGACTGGAGAAGGTGGCTGTGGGCCCTGATCCCTGGTGGCCGGGGAGCCCCTGCCATTATGTGCCCAGAGCATACCTTTCTCTTTATCAGATTGACAGGGCAAGGAGAAAATATTTTCTTTTTGGCATAGTAGGTAAGAAACAACTCACATCTAATCTTTTCAATGAGTTTTAAGTGCTCAGCAAGACCAACATGCTTAAATCGACAGGAAGGAGGTAAATGTTTTAGAAATGTCTTCTAGACAGAAGCAAGGCATTGTCTGTGGAAGAAATTATGGGCTCATTTTAGGGTCTGGAGTTGAAGAGAGTCCATGGCTTTAAATGTCAAGGATTATTTGCAAGTCTCTTCCTGTGGTAAGAGACTGGATGAATAGCTAAAGAGAACATAAAGGAACAAATAAAAAATTAAAGCTTATTGTTAAAAATATTCCCATTAAGAATTTAAACAGAAAGATAAAAATAAACTGCACCTCGTTATCAGAGTCAAATAAAGTTGGTACAATATTAAATATTTATTATATTTATTGCTACCCTTTAGAGTTTCTTTTTTTTAAAACAATTAATTAATTATGTTTTAAAACTTGGTTGTAGTTAGATTCACAAGAAGTTGCAAAGAGAATTGCACAGGGAGGTTCTGTGAATTTTTGCCTAGCCTTCTCCAAACACCACCGTCAAGAGACAGACATTGCGAGGCACTGATGTCTCTTGCCTGTAATCCTAGCTACTCAGAAGGCTGTCCCTGAAGAAGGTAGTTCAAAGCCAGCCATGGCATGGAAGTCTGGGATTTTTTTTTTCCAGTTGTGGGCCTGAGCACTGTCCTTGGACTTTCTCAAGGCTAGAGCTCTACCACTTGAGCCTCAGCACCACTTCCAGCCTTTTTCTATGTATGTGGTACCGAGGAATCAAACCCGGGTCTTCATGCATACTAGGCAAGCACTCTACCACTAGGCCAAACTCCTAGCCCAAGGAAGTCTGGGATTTTTTTTAGAAAAAATCTCCAATTAGCTAGTTAAAAAAAATACAAGGTGGAAGTGGAGCTCTAGATCAAGCGGTAGAGTGCCAGCCTTGAGTAAAAACACTAACAGCATCCAGTCCCTGAGTTTAAGCTTCTACATTCCAAAAAATGAATGGTAGCTGGATGAACTCTTAAATGTAGACTTAGTTTGAGTAGTTGAGCAACCTGAAAGCCCCAGAATCTCACCTGGTTGCTGCTTTCCCAGAGCCATTCTGTACTACCTTAAAACCAGTCATTTCTGCTGATTTAAGCCCTAAGGAAATATCAGCTTCTAAATACCAAATGATTAATGTTAGCTGGATGGAATCTTAAATATAGACTTAGTTTGAGTAGTTGAGTACCCAGAAAGCCCCCAAATCTTACTAGCCTTCTATTTCTATCTATATGAGTATCTCCATGCTGCTTGAAATCAAACATTTCTGCTGATTTAGGTCCTAGACAAATATCAGAGTCTACACCCCAAATAGTTAATGTTAGCTTGGATGAGCTCTTAAATATACAATTAATTTGCATAGTTTAGCAAGCCTGAAAGATCCAGAATTTTGCTGGTTCTCTGCAAGTATTTTGATAAAAATCATTTTGCCTTTTTCTGCTTGCTTGAGTTTAATTTGTTCTTTTATTTTAATTTCTTAAGTTGTAATCATGGATTTGGGACCAATCTTCTCTTCTAAGCTTTTATTATGTTTTTAATTCTCATGACTTCCATCTAGGGACAGTTTTAGTGTTCTTTAGCAATGTTGATATGTTTGTACTCATATCCATTCAATCAATCCATTTTTAGAATTCTCTTCAGGTTTTGTCTGGGACTCTTATGTGCAATATTTAGATATTTGATGTAAATTTTCTGTTGTTGCTTTCAACTTTAATTTTGTGATCATAAGAGAACATACTTCGTATATTTTAAGCCTGTCAAGGTTTGTTTTATGGCTTAGAGTATAATCTATCTGGTTAATGTTCCATGAACATTTAAAAATAACATATGTTCTGTTGCTGAGTAGAATCTTCTATAAATGGAAATTAGAGCAGGATGTTTGGAAGTGTTCTTCAAGTGTTCTTTAACCTCACAGATTTTCTGCATACTAAGAAAGGAAGATTGAAGTCTAAAACGACAAATGTGGATTTATCTGATACTTATTTTCAGCTTATGTATGTATATATTTATTTTTGAGTCAATATCTCATGTCCATGTGACCTTGAAGTCCCAGTCCCTGCCTCTTTTTATTTTGAGTGCTGGGATTTCAGTTGTGTACCCTCACACATAATGGCATGAAAGACATGTTTATCCTCACGTTCTCTGCTTCCACAGTTAAAATTTTCACTTATCTTTCTCAAGATTATGAGCCAAGGCTGAGAGCATGACCTAGTGGTAGAGTACTTGCCTAGCATGCATGAAGCCCTGGATTTGAGTCCTTTGTACCACATACGCAAAAAAAGACAGAAGTGGAGCTGTGGCTCAAGTGGTAGAAAACTAGTCTTGAGAAAGTCCTAGAACAGTGCCCAGGCCCTTAGTTCAAACCTCAGGACTGGCAAAAAAAAAAAAAGATTATGAGACAACTATGGAAAGTCAAACATATGTAAGGAAAAAGGGGTTCATTTATAACTGTGAATTAGCATATATTAGTTGTACAGCATAGTGGGTTTTGCTGTGACATTCTTACATATGTATGGAATATGCTTTGACAACATTTCTTTTTTAACTTTGTTTTGTTCTCTTCCCTCTTCTATGAGTCCCCTATTCCCAAAGCACTCCCATTTTACTTTCTTGCCAGGATTTCTTTAATCTAGATTCTACAATTGGGAGAAAATATATATTTATCTTTCTGTATATATGGGTTATTTCACTTAAAATGATGACCTCAAGTTTCATTTGTTTTCTTCCCAATGCCAGGATTTTGTTCTTCATGCTACAATAAATAACATCCCATTGTATATATACATAATATGGCATCTTTTTTTTCTTTTCTTTTTTTATGGCTGTACTGGGGGTTGAACGTAAGTCCCATGCAGAGTTTGCATAGAAAGACAGGTTAAACAGGACTGGCTTCTGCTGTCTGCGTTAGCTGTTCAAAACTGGTTTTTGCACAGGAGCTGTGTTCCTCACTCTTCTAACAGAGCTTTGCCACTTCTTTTGTATAAAGGTGATATTACAATATAACAAATAATCTTCAAAAATTCTGTATTTCATGTGGATATCTATGAAAACAGATACAATTTTGGGGAGAGCATCAGGTCCCCTGAAACCATTATACAAAGTCAAGAAGCTTTGTGATAGGGTTTGGCTTTTTTTTAATCCTTTTCTCTGAAGCTGAACTAGGAACTTATCTTTATTTAGCTGAGAGTGAAAACTGAGATCACATCTCCATGTTATTGTAGATGTTAATAACAAGTGTATTAATTTAACAAGCTTTGGTGTGTCAAATGGTAACTGGAGTCTGAACTCAGGGCTTTGGGCTTGCTAGGCAACATTTCCATTCCCCTTTGACCTGATTATGTTTCAGATCGGGTCTCAGCTTTTGCCCAGGCCAGCCTGAAATCTAGACTCTTCTGTCAATAATTTCTGTCATGACTGGTTGGACAAGAATGGGCTACTTCATCCAACATTTTTGTTGTTGTTGTTGTTTAGATGGAGTCTTATGCCTGGCTTGGAAATGGAATCCTCTCAATCCTAATCTCCTGTGTAGCGGGGATGACAGAAGTATACCACCATACCTGGCTGTTGGTTAAGATGGGGTTGTCTCATGATCTTTATTCCCTCAATGGCCTGGTACTACAATCCTTTCAAACTCTGCTTTTTTTAATAGCTTGGATTTTATATGCAAGCCCCTGGGCTCTGGCTCCTTTTTTGCTTTTCTTTTCATGCAGGGGTACACAGCAGAGCACATCCTGAAACAGGAAAGGAGAAAAGCAGGAGCAGGGGACCAGAGCCTCCTTATGAGCACATGTCTTTTATCCTGAGAACCTTTCAATAGGCCTCACTCTCTACAGGCCTTACCACTTCTCTCCCCATTATACCATCCTGGTGACAAAGCTTCTCATACACAATCCTTCAGGAGACATTCAAGCTATGACACATGGAGGAGGAAGAGAAGTGGAGCTTGAGAATTTCTCTTCCATCATCTTACTGACGTCACCCTCTGCTTTGTGTATCAAGGTAAGGCGACAAAGATATAGAACACCCACAAACTGATCTTGAATTGTCTATCCGTTGTAACTGACTTAAGACTACCCCGTGTAATTAATAAAGCCCCATTGTCAGAATAAACGTATTGTACATTGGAAACAAGAATCATTGGAAGTATCCAACTGAATTTGGTCACTGCAGGTTCTCAGGATGCTCAGTCTAAGAGATGAGGAGGCAAAGGGGGTCCAAGTGGATCCAATCAGCATGCGATTTGGTGACTCACGAGCATCCCTATAGAAAGAGCCTTGCCTTGCTGTTCTTTGCTAAAACTGAGATAACAGGAAAGAGCTACATCACCATGGCAACCAGAAAGGAGGTGCTACACACAGGCCATGTCCATAGGAAGCTGAGTTGCTGTGTTGGGGATGGGAGGTGGGTGTGTTTTTATGTCACCGCAGCATGTTCCGTACAGTTAAGTGCTGATGTCATAGACCTCCCACACTTAAGTCTGGTTGATAGTAATTTATTTATGACATTATTTGTAATCACGGACCGAGGCACTGATCGGTCTTTAGATTGCCAGCATTTATTCACCCTCACGTTAAAAATGCATTTGATATTTCCCTTGGGAATGAAATGATTTTTTTTTCACATGTGAAGACTCATTAAAAATGTGTGGTGGATGTCGTCACATGGAATCACTACGAATCAACATTCTGAGAAAAGTAGTTTAAGAATTTTTTTTTAAACTAGAATGTATTGATTGTACAAGCAGGAGGTTTCATTATGACATTCCATACAATGAGCCTTCACCCCTGTCCACTTGAGAGAAACAATTCCAGCAGGTTTCACTGTGCCGTTTTCATACCCAGTATACCCAGTTCTCAGAGTACATATTCATTTTTCTTTACCTTCTCTGCTTGCCTATCTACTTCTATCAATTCCTAACCTCCTAACAGACCATTTGATGTTCCTGCTTTTTTTTTTGTGTGTGTGTGCACATTGAATTGTGCAAGGTATTTCATCATGGAATTTTCACATGCAGTATATTTAAATAATAGACCCTGTATTGCTTGAAAACAGTGTTTTGTTTTTACTCAAGGCTGATTAAAATTCTTTTTGTGCAAGATCTACTCCAGGTGTGCATGCTGTCTCTCAGTGTTGGAAGAAAAGGGAAGAGAGATCAAAACAGAGTCTTGTTTTACCTGAACGTATTTTTCCTTGGGTTATTTGTATGTAAATCTGTCACTGTCCACAGAAAACCTAAGTGTACGTAACATCTTACAATAGTCAAACAGTTTGAGAAACATATTAGTGTATAAATCACCAGTACTATATATGTACCAATTACTACATTCTACCCTATAAATGTACAGTTATTATTTATAAAGTAA